>NC_064638.1:392311796-393611296 GCF_023864345.2 Schistocerca serialis cubense
CAGTTGGTTACTAAGTTTGGATAAGATTTTATCTCACAGACAACACAAACACCATGGGCACAACACAGAGAAATAAGGATGTCAAAAATGCACAAATAATGTACCGACTGTGTCCTGTGGCGTAAAGTACTTATGACCTGTAGCAAAAGTGATATAGGAGTAATACCAATACAAGTCTGTACACATAAATTTATCATGTGAATATGTTTTGTACGTATTTTGAATGCGAGAGGCTCGATAATTTGTCGAGCCCTCACAACTGAGATAGCTACGTGGTGGGATCTCTAACACAAATCTATATTTGAAAAACTCAAGTAAAGATGTATAGCTGCGTCACCACATCTGACTTTTTCACGTTGTTTCGTAGCTAACGCCAAAATCATTAAGTCTGGTGCATGTTTTATCATTCGTTTCCTTGTGCTTTGTACTTCATTATAGAAAACAAGCAAATAAAAGAAGATAAGTATGGCACAGAAGGCAAGGAAATGTAATCGTATTAGTATTGTCTGTTTCCTTAATCCTCGGTGTTTTACCGCTGTTTCTATAAGAGACTAAGAAATTTCAAATTAAAATACTAGGTGCAACGAGCCGGCCGGTGTGGCCGTGCGGTTCTAGGCGCTTCAGTCTGGAACCGCGTGACCGCTACGGTCGCAGGTTCGAATCCTGCCTTGGGCATGCATGTGTGTCATGTCCTTAGGTTAGTTAGGTTTAGGTAGTTCTAAGTTCTAGGGGACTGATGACCACAGATGTTAAGTTCCATAATGCTCAGAGCCATTTGAACCATTTTTGAACTAGGTGCAACATGTGCGTCAAACTAAGTTTGTTACAATTTTTAGAGAAAGTTCAGAATCTAAATACAGAGATCTGAAAATGACTTATGTATCTGTTATAATGTAATCGGGATATGGTGTGTGGGCTGTTTGTTGTTAAACAACGACACTGTGAATCCTTAGTGCTTGGATGATACATCTGTACGGAGGATACTGATCGCTGTACGAGTATGGTTATTTTCCTATCCCAGTTACTTTTTACACAATACTTTGAACCAGTGGAAAATTTCTTGACAAATATACAACACTAGCTGACCCATGCAAATAATTCGCCATTCTGATCAATCACCATTAGGTAATATACGTAGTTATGGAGAAATAAGTAAAAGCAAGCATTTATTAACAAAATATGTCACATTTTGAACTGTAGTAACAAACTTTAGTTTCGTTGTACAAAATCGATATCATTCTATACAATGTGGTTAATTGTAAAAGCCGGCCGCGGTGGTCTAGCGGTTCTAGACGTTCAGTCCGGAACCGCGCGACTGCTACGGTCGCAGGTTCGAATCCTGCCTCGGGCATGGGTGTGTGTGATGTCCTTAGGTTAGTTAGGTTTAAGTAGTTCTAAGTTCTAGGGGTTCTCCCGAAGTGGCCTGGCTGACAGCGTGTCCTGCTGGGAAACCCGCCAGTTTACAACTAGTCCGGCTGCTCCCGCTGTCTCTTAAGAGTTTTGCCGGTTCGCTTTCACGTTCTCAACTGCATTCACAGAAATTTTTCATCATCCTTATGTGATTACACAATGTCATACATAATACCACTTAGTATTGTCTTTCACAATTTTTAAGAACAAAGTGAGACTTAATTTTTTTTTTAAATAATTAGATGAATCGACAATATAAAATAAAATTTAAATGACTTGACAATGTAAAAAAATAAAAGTGAAATGACTTTACAATGTAAAAAAAATAAAAAATTAAATGAACTGACAATATAATATTTAAATCCACATCACTAATGTGGTTCACTTACGTTTTAATAAATCCAATGCTACTTATTAATTCACTAAAATGAATAGGATTATGCCTTGTGCAAGTATAGGTCAGGACAGCATAGGGTTTACATGTTGTTTACACACACATACATGCACACCTGTTGTCTATTCTACAAACTAACTACCCATAAACATGCATTACTCAATATTCTACTTCTATTCACTACTAGTTAAGCCAATAAGCTACTTCAATGCTATTTCAACACCGTGTATATACCACTACAACATTGTTCTAATTCGTCCTCTTCTTGACGCTCGCGGCATACGTCTTGTCACATGATAAATATGGAGAAACTTTCCTTAAACATACACAGTAAAAAGAACAATGGTTATTTACACACCAAAACATTTATACCAGTTCGCACACCTGAAAAGAGACTCGCAATTATACATTTATCATACTCATATATTCACACATAAAACAGTAAGAAAATTTCATCTAAAATTACGTTATCACAAGAATTAATCACACAGATGGCTCTGAGAACGGTAAATATGTCTGCACTATACAGGTTATACTACATTTTCTTACCCATTTTGCTGCGATTTCGTTCCTTCTTTAAGTTACCTCTCGCTTCCAAATCAGTCATTTCGCCTGTGGTGGTTATTCTGGATTTATTTCTCATGAATGGCAAAATTGTGGTCACCTCTATTCTGTAAAACAGTTTCATCTTAACATGTTGAACTCACAACAGACACAAAAGATCCGAATCCTCCTGTAGTTTAAATGACAAATGGTTTTGCTTCATCCTTATTACCTTAAACCAAGCTTTCCTTCGGTCCCATAATCAAAATTATTTAATCATCCTCTACCTTCAAGAGGGAAATTTCCTCAGTACAAATCATATAAGCTGCAGTGCATCCCGCACCAGCGAAAACGGTAAGCTGTAATGCTCACAGCATCAGCAAAAATACATAAACGTCGCTTTTCTAGGACAAGTATTAACGCAGAATAATTTTTTAGGCTCTGGCTCAACATCAGTGAAGACTACAAAAAGGATCCACATTTCCGTTCCATTCTCCATTTGCTAGAAAACTGCTCGTATTTGACTGCCACAATAATATTTCAGGGCGACGTAAATTACACAAACCACAATTCTTCTTTCACCTTGAAGGGAATCAATCTACTTACGAAATCCACAGACAGCACTTTCCGTACTCAACTATAAAGAACAAAAAAGACATATATCATCAATATTAACATATCATCGCATATTGGGAAGCCAATGGTTAAACAATCGTATTATCGCGTCCTGTTTTCAAGATTCCAGATTTACTCATTCCTTTCTCAGAGTTCTCCTGTCTTAAAATATTCATACAGCACGCATACTATAGTAAGAGATCCTCATTTATACTGACAGATATAGAATAGTAATAGATAGATAGTAGCACTGAAAGCAGAAAATCGGAAACAAGGCTACTAACAGCTGGGGACCTGGGTTTGCCAGACCCATAATACCCACAGATCGGATATTCCCCTGAGGTTTGCATTAATTCAACACAGATCTTGCTTCTCTCAGGAGCGGCTCTTTTCAATTTACACACACAAAAAAAACAGCATTTCACTCGTTCACAAGGAAACCTTTTATCTTTACGTTTGAATCAAACTAAATCCTAATTGCACAAGGAAAGAAAAAAAATTAAAACATCTTTTCAATCAATCACATAGAAACATCTTTATCATTATTTTTACCAACATATTATTCAAAATGCATACGTCACAAATTTAAACTAATCAATTCTTTCTCCTCACCGTCCTCTCTACTTCTCACTGTCCTTTCTGCACATTTGCCATGTCGCTCATTTGTTCCGATTGGGCGCCTTCTGCGCTGATCGTTAGTCATTGCCGGTTTTGCTCATTTCTATTTGCTGGATTATGTCTAGGGTTAGCCGGCCGAATTTCAACATCATGAGGTGCTCCGCCTACAGTCCTATTCCCACCGTGTTCACCGTGATATCGATTCTGGTTGCCGTACCTGTAGCGTTCACTATCTTGTCCACGTCCTCGATCATTTCCGTTGTTCCACCTGTGTTCGCGACTGTTGCCCCAGTTTCTATACGGCCGGTCCCGATTATTGTTTCGTTCGCGTCGCGACGACCAGTCACGCCGTTGATTAGTAATACGGCCACGACTGCGGTCGCGCTGCTGTGCCCCGTAATAACTTTGTGCCTGATTAGGCGGGCATTCTGCTGTATTATATTCCAACTCTTGGAGAAGTGTTTTAGACGTTTCGACGTCCTCGTTGCATCGTCCCGCAAGAATGACGTGCCGCAAGTGCATCGGCAATTTGGTGATGCATATCCTAATTAGTTCCGCAGGCCCGTATGGATCGTATAAAAATTGATTTGCCTGCAGCATGTGGTCGAATAGGCGTGCAGGGCTGCCGAAACCATACTGGTTCAAATTTGGCAGCATAATTATACCATGTTTGACCCTATCTTGTGCCGCTTCCGACCAATAGGCGGAGAGAAAGGCTTGTCGAAACTCCCGAGTGGAGTTGCAGTGACGCGCTGCCGACCTCATGCGAATCGCCGGTTCGCCTTCCAAATAGCCACACATATATTCTATCTTATGTGAACTTGCCCAGTCGGGAGGAAGACAGAACTCAAATTGCTCGAGCCATGCTCGTGGATGTATTCCTTTTTGCGAATTTCGGAATATCTCAAACTTTCTTACCGTAAGGAAATGTTTGAAATCAAATCCCCGCATTTCCTCCTGTCGAGGCCCTTGAATGTTTCTATTTTTCTCATGTCTGCCCCTCAAATTACATTCTTCCCTGTCGTCAAAATCTCCCTCGTGGCCGGAGTCCCTCTCTGCACTGTTCGTACGGCTATTTTTAGTGCTATTGGCGAGTTCGGAATCACACGCCATGCGGTTTTCCAGATGCGCCACGCGTTCTTGTAATTCGCCTGTTACAGCTTTGTTTTGCCTGTTCACTTCGAACTGTCCCTTCTGAAATCTCAGAAGCGAACGCACTTCTTCGGTCTCTGCGGCCGCTACCAGTGTAGTATTGTTCTCGCTTTCCGTCAGCTTCATCATGCCTACAATGTCCGCTAATGCCGCAATCTTATCATGTATTTGTCTCTTGTCCTCCGCCCCAGTCTGCTTCAATTGTTCTACTTGCTGTTCCAACGCGTGGATCGCTAAACTGTTGTCCGCTATTGTGTTGCTAACGGACGTGGGACAATGCGTTTCTGCCTCTTGGACCCTCGAGAGTACCTGCTGATGTTCCCTTTGGCATTCTTCCCTCAGCTCTTGGAAATTCCTAAGTAGCCGTTTTTCGCTTTCTTTAGATTCGGCATCGCGACTCCGCTTGCTCTGTTCTAAGGCTTGCAGACGATCATCGATTTGTTCAAATGTACGTCCTAATTCTTTCATAATATCACTTTTTATTTCACTTGCCAGATTGTTTATTCTTTGTGAGATATCATCGGACACTCTCTGCATCGACTTGTCGACTTTATTTGTCTGCTGGATTAGTTTTTCGTCTATTTGTTCGCCTAGCTCGCGGATCGATTTTTCAGATTTCTGCATCATTTGTTCGCCTAGCTCGCGGATCGATTTTTCGGATGATTCTTTTTGTTCTCGGAACAATTTTTCTGATTTCTGCGTCATTTGATCGCCTAGCTCTCGGATTGATTTTTCAGATTTCTGCGTCATTTGTTCCCCTAGCTAGCAGATCGATTTTTCAGATTTCTGTGCGTTTTCTTTATTTTGTTGCAATAAGGCTTTCATGAGTTCTGCCAAATCATTTTGGTTAGTAGGAGGCAAATTAATTTGTGGCTCTGATGTGAGCCCGTTCGTGCTGTTCTGCATTTCGTCTGAAGTATTTCCCATTGCATTTTCGGAACCGCCCGACGCGTTAACATTCGAAATCAAATTATCCCCTTGGTCCATGTTGCTTAAGTTGTCGGACCGCTTACTTTTAGTTTGGTTACGTGTCTGCATTCGTTCAATTTATACCCAGTACGCAACACACTAATCACAGTAAATGTATCCCCCAAAAATTTCGACAGTTACACGAAAGGTACCCAACCTAGTACTCACTTTTTCACACGCAAAACGAATTTTTATCTTTGATCGAAACAGTGGAATTTACAAGCGAGAAAAAAAAAACCACACACACATATAAAACACACAAATATAGAAAACAAAACAACAAGACAAACAACACAACGCTGCTCAACAACGCAGTGAATCTTTAGAAAGTCTCCTCAGAAACAACGCAGAAGTTGTTTGAGCGCTGTAAGGAAAAAAAATTAAGATTATACAACGCTTGCAATCTAACGTCTCAGAGATTCCAGAGTCTAGCGGAATCACAGAACAGGGTCGCCATGTGTAATATTGCTACATGAATTTTGCTATTCTGAAATCGGGTGCTAATAGTAGAATAAAAGCGGGTTAAAAGCTGTGAGCTGTCTGGCGAAGTTAATCTTGTATTACTAAGCAACTGTTTCATCAGGTATCTAGTCTAAGTTTACCAAATTCCCAAACAGACTAACATTGATTATAATCTTTTACAGTCATACAACAACCGGTAATATATCTATATATATAAAAAGGAGAATTTAAATAAAAAGAAAGAAATCAGTTTATATTTGGAAATTTATTTTAAGATTGTTCATTGAAATTTCAGCATATTATACGTGAGTTATAACTGAGCTGGTGCCTTTTTTAAGGATTGTAAAAATGTGAGATTTTAATGTTATGGAACACATCAAATATGGAGCCAAGATTGGGAGACTGCATACAACCCTGCATTCACAAAACAACACCCAAAGAACGTTGAAACATAAGCAAGGAGAAATTAACCACAACCAACAGATTCAGTTTTCACCCAAAGAAATTACGTTCGTAACACAATCCTGTCCGTCATGTAATTACCACACACTGGTATACTAAATTCATATCAACTCTTTGTAAAATCTTCCGAAAAGGAATAGCTGAAGGCTACTTTGATGATTACACCACATGCTCCACGTGGTCAACTTGGTTTACAGAAAGCGTATAACTCCACAGTAATTTTGATAATTAAAATAAATTCGATCGAAAAGCAATTGACAAAAGAAAAACCTTGAACTGGTTACTAACATCTTACTATTAACCTGATGGGTCAAACAGTTATATAAGCACGTGGTACTGGTCTCGCAAAGTACACTCCACGTGGGTTGAACATAAAGAAAAGCATAAAGAAAAGTTGCTATATTGTAAAATATTGTCAAGACGAGACGTTATAATCACACAAGCATTCACATTTAAGATTGATGAACTTAGTTAGAGTTACTGATCAACACGTGGTTCCACTTTACTCACAAAGTAGTAACAAAGCAACAACCGGAAAATAATATGAACTTCACACGAGAATTACACTACGCTGCAATTTAAGATAACCTTAGATATTTTAGAGCTAAACCCGAAATAAAGATGATTAAATTTTCAGTTAGGCTGAACTTAACAAATCCATTGTCCTACGGACTTAGCAGACACGCGCTTAGCCGGAGATCTTACCACTTCAGACGCTCGCCACGGTCACACAGCAACTGCCTACTGCCGAGCGTGCTTCCTGAGGGTGGCTCACAAAGACAAACGGAAATGGCCAGAGGGGCAGCTTCCTATACCAACATGACAACGGACGGACAGAACCATACTAAGGATAGAAACCTCTCTGCTTTAAGAAAGCGTAGCTACCTGTTCCGACGTTCGTCCTACTGTTCTCTAGCAGACAGCCTTGTCTGCTACCCTCAAGCATGCAACTACAAACACATTTGATCATTCATCCTCTCACACAGAAGGGAAGGGGGATGACAGTATCTTATCATATACAGTATATAACAGAAAGCGGATGTAGGTTCCGTATGAGACTGTGTGACATGAATTACATATAAACTGTGTTTTAAAGTGTAGTAGTGTGACAGATCGTTCTTGTTTACGTGTAAAGGTAACACGTTCCACTACTCAGTCTCCTCCCAGATAGTCAGAAACGCCACAGTAAATTTAGAAGAGGAATTTATTCCATAAATGACAACAGATTTAAGAAATCAAACATGAAAGGAATCCAACAGAGACCTTTCATAACCCCAACGCTCCGGGAAAAGACTGTGCAGGGAATTTTCTGGCCATGCTAGGACATTCCCAAGCAGGCTTCTCACATCCTACTTAAACCAAAAATGTAAAAAAAAAGGCAAAAGGTCCAGGGGCAGATGTGGACCCTGACCACAATCTATTGGTTATGAACTGTAGATTAAAACTGAAGAAACTGCAAAAAGGTTGGAACTTAAGGAGATGGGACCTGGATAAACTGAAAGAACCAGAGGTTGTACAGAGTTTCAGGGAGAGCATAAGGGAACAATTGACAGGAATGGGGGAAAGAAATACAGTAGAAGAAGAATGGGTAGCTTTGAGGGATGAAGTAGTGAAGGCAGCAGAGGATCAAGCAGGTAAAAAGACAAGGGCTAGTAGAAATCCTAGGGTAACAGAAGAAATATTGAATTTAATTGATGAAAGGAGAAAATATAAAAATGCAGTAAATGAAGCAGGCAAAAAGGAATACAAACGTCTCAAAAATGAGATCGACAGGAAGTGCAAAATGGCTAAGCAGCCATGGCTAGAGGACAAATGTAAGGATGTAGAGGCTTATCTCACTAGGGGTAAGATAGATACTGCCTTCAGGAAAATTAAAGTGACCTTTGGAGATAAGAGAACCACTTGTATGAACATCAAGAGCTCAGATGGAAACCCAGTCCTAAGCAAAGAAGGGAAAGCAGAAAGGTGGAAGGAGTATATAGAGGGTCTATACAAGGGCGATGTACTTGAGGACAATATTATAGAAATGGAAGAGGATGTAGATGAAGATGAAATGTGAGATACGATACTACGTGAAGAGTTTGACAGAGCACTGAAAGACCTGAGTCGAAACAAGGCCCCCGAAGTAGACAACATTCCATTGGAACTACTGACGGCCTTGGGAGAGCCAGTCCTGACGAAACTCTACCATCTGGTGAGAAAGATGTATGAAACAGGCGAAATACCCTCAGACTTCAAGAAGAAAATAATAATTCCAATCCCAAAGAAAGCAGGTGTTGACAGATGTGAAAATTACCGAACAGTCAGTTTAATAGGCCACAGCTGGAAAATACTAACACGAATTCTTTACAGACGTACGGAAAAACTAGTAGAAGCCGACCTCGGGGAAGATCAGTTTGGATTCCGTAGAAATACTGGAACACGTGAGGCAATACTGACCTTACGACTTATCTTAGAAGAAAGATTAAGGAAAGGCAAACCTACGTTTCTAGCATTTGTAGACTTAGAGAAAGCTTTTGACAATGTTGACTGAAGGTGGCAGGGGTAAAATACAGGGAGCGAAAGGCTATTTACAATTTGTACAGAAACCAGATGGTAGTTATAAGAGTCGAGGGACATGAAAGGGAAGCAGTTGTTGGGAAGGGAGTAAGACAGGGTTGTAGCCTCTCCCCGATGTTATTCAATCTGTATATTGAGCAAGCAGTAAAGGAAACAAAATAAAAATTCGGAGTAGGTATTAAAGTCCATGGAGAAGAAATAAAAATTTTGAGGTTCGCCGATGACATTGTAATTCTCTCGGAGACAGCAAAGGACTTGGAAGAGCAGTTGAACGGAATGGATAGCGTCTTGAAAGGAGGACATAAGATGAACATCAACAAAAGCAAAACGATGATCATGGAATGTAGTCGAATTAAGTCGGGTGATGCTGAGGGAATTAGATTAGGAAATGAGACACTTAAAGTAGTAAAGGAGTTTTGCAATTTGGGGAGCAAAATAACTGATGATGGTCGAAGTAGAGAGGATATAAAATGTAGACTGGCAATGGAAAGGAAAGCGTTTCTGAAGAAGAGAAATTTGTTAACATCGAGTATAGATTTAAGTGTCAGGAAGTCATTTCTGAAAGTATTTGTATAGAGTGTATGGAAGTGAAACATGGACGATAAAAAGTTTGGACAAAAAGAGAATAGAAGCTTTCGAAATGTGGTGCTACAGAAGAATGCTGAAGATTAGATGGGTAGATCACATAACTAATGAGGAAGTATTGAATAGGATTGGGGAGAAGAAGTTTGTGGCACAACTTGACCAGAAGAAGGGATCGGTTGGTAGGACATGTTCTGAGGCATCAAGGGATCACCAATTTAGTATTGGAGGGCAGCGTGGAGGGTAAAAATCGTAGAGGGAGACCAAGAGATGTATACACTAAGCAGATTCAGAAGTATGTAGGTTGCAGTAGGTACTGGGAGATGAAGAAGCTTGCACAGGATAGAGTAGCATGGAGAGCTGCATCAAACCAGTCTCAGGACTGAAGACCACAACAACAACAACCTTGCAGAAGAAAAACATTTAATCTGATCTCTTAAATAAACTTGGCTGCAGGAGGATTGTGGTTTCTGTACTAGTAAATGGTTTTCTATTAGTTTACATCAGATTTGGTTAGTGAAAAGTGCTCTACAGTTCAGGTTCTTGTCCTCCGGATTTGATTAGGTTTGAAATCATTTCCAGTTTTTCGTTTCTTAAACTAAACGTTACTGTAAAAACTTAGCATTCTGTAAAAATTACAGCCATGATGACCCAATCAGAATTGCAGATGCCGTTGTGTAAAACCTTAAAGCAGTGAAAATAGAGATGACGGATGTGCGCTGTGCTGCGAGTGCTTTATATGTGTACTGTGTACAAAGCTTCACCAAGTTTTACGAATGTGTATCACAGTGTTCGGTGCTCTAAAACTTAGAATGTTGCTTATTAAATCGATAATTATTGAACTGTGGAGAGCATACACCATCTGTCCAGAAAGTTCCGCGGTCGATTTCATTTCTGGGGTACGAGCAGTAACTACGGTGGCAGTTTGAAGTAACAAGCCGCGGTACCCGCCCGCGTGGTTTATGGCGCCTTGCCACGATTCGCGCGGTTCCCCACCCCCCCTGAGGTTCTAGTCCTCCCTCGGGTATGGGTGTGGTGTGTGTTTGCCCTTAGCGTAAGTTAGTTTAAGTTAAATTAAGTAGTGTGTAAGCCTAGGGACCGATTATCTCAGCATTTGGTCCCATAGGAACTTACAGGAAATTTCCAAATTTTTTTGAACCAGCAACTGCAAACAACAGACGTGCATTGGACTAGTCAGTTGTGAGCAGGCAGTGATAAGTAGTTGACGTGCGACGGTAATGTTGCATCATAGTTGTGCCATAAATCACAATGAAGCACTAACTCTGAAACAAGTGCTCAAAACTGTTTCGAAGAAGAGGCAAGTATGTACAAAGTATGTCCCACTCGCCTTGACTCTAACAAGAACATTGACGCGTGAACGCCTACCTCTTGGATTGAAGTGCAGGACGCATATAATTCTTTTCTGGAAAAAATCATTGCGAGTGATGTGACTTGCTGTTGTCCATATGGACAAAGCACAAAATGACAATGCGCATAAAGTCACACGAAGAAAAAATGAGAGTTACAAGACAAATCACTAACGTGGTCGTACATCAGTCTAGACGTACTTGACAATGGCAATAAAAGCCGAAACAATCTGTCGTGAATATAGATTACTTGTTATAAGCAGCTGTTTGGTGCAACCATTCTAATAAACACGTCGTTATGAGACATATGTTATGCTGATGGCGTTGAGAAGAAAAAATTTGGCAAATTGCTGTATATAAATTATAATGGTTATAAGAAATAAAATTATTACTTCAAGCTGTCAATCTGTCCTTATCAATTAAACTATTCATAAAACACAGTCGTACATGTAAAACATGTGTTAAACTGGAATATTATTTGCGCTTTGGAATTACTGACTTTACCAGGAAGTGAAAAACACCACAGATTCTTCTTTAACGCTCCATTCATTTTATATGCAGTAGTTCTTTGACTATTTAAATTCTTTATCGGTGCAGTAGTTTGAATAAGTCCAGTGAGGCCAAATACACATCGATGACTAGTGCATTCTGTTGTGGCATCGCTGCCACTCTAAGGCAAAATCTGTGATGATATGTGGTGGCTTACGAGTACTGTACTAGCCTCTGGTAGCTGGTGACCACTGCGTGTCGTTATTTGGCCTAAGGCAACAACGATATTGTGTTATTGCGAGACGGGCTAGGGTCGCTTTGTTTAACCTGCCAAATTATTGATAATGCACGGAACTCGCAAGCTGATTTTGGCCGAGCGGATCTAGGCACTCAGTCCGGAACTGCGCGACTGCTACGGTCACAGGTTCGAATCCTGCCTCGTCCTTAGGTTAGTTAGGTTTAAGCAGTTCTAAGTTCTAGGGGACTGATGACATCAGATGTTAAGTCCCATAGTGCTCAGAGCCATCTGAACCATTTTTTTTGGGCAAGCTGCTTTAAATATTTTTGGAACGTTACTGTCGACAGCCGTTAAGCAATGTATAAAATGCATATTTGAATTATCAGCTGTTTTTATTTTACACCCAAACATCTCCCGGTTTCGGTCTCGGACCATCTTCATGGATGAAGGGTTAAAATGGTTTAAGCCACCACATCGCATTAGTCGTTACTTAAAATGTGTAGTGCCCGCCTGATCTTCTCTTCAGTACTGCTCTGTATACATTTAGTGTTCGTATGTTTGCTTTTAAAGTCATGAGTCATATATTTACATTCATGGTATGCACTACACATTTTAAGTAATGAGTAATGCAATAAAGTGGCTTAAACCATTTTAACTCTTCATCCACGAAGATGGTACAAGACAGAAACCGATAGATGTTTGCGTGTAAAATAAAACAGCTGATAGTTCAAATATGCATTTTATGCGTTCTGATTTCTCATCCATCGGGATTTTGGTAATGTTGCCGAGAAATGTGACCAGAAGTGGCGCACTGCCATAATAGGTGCGCTACTATCTGGAACAAATAGCTGTTGATTTTGTAGTAGAATCATTCAGGACCCAACAGTCCACCAGAAAGAAGGGGCCGCGGCGCTGTGGGCCCTCCTGACCCACTCCTCCTTCTGACAACTTGGTGGGTGCGCCTCCTCGCTGTACGTTTGGCTCCCTGAGTGCAGTCATTCATCGCAGAGTTGGCTACCTCCGAAACGTTCCTGCCCAGCTCCACACCCTGCTGACGCCGGTGCTGTGGCACACGCAACAGGGATCGGTGCCAGGCCCTGAGTGCAGGTGCCAGTCAATCAGGGCAAGAGTCGGTGTTGCAGCCAGCTGGCTGGTCGCCAGCGGCCACCTGACCAGCTAACGCCCTCTTCCCATGTATCAGGGCGTTTTCGTCTCCACATATCAACCCAATACTGATGTAAAAATAGAAAATAAATTATTGATTCTGACAGCTGCTTCTCTCTGGGCCTCCATGGTCCTGCCGCTGAGCCTCAACCTTCAGTCATTTAATGTAGCCACCCTGCCGCCCTCATGTTCGGCTGTAAACTGGTGTCAGAAGTGGTGGCATCATCTTCAATGGACAGCAGAGGTTGTGTCATCCACGCAGTGCAATGTCTAGACCTCAAACTGCACTGCCAACACAGTGGGGTGTGTGGGAAAACCGTTCGTTAGTCGTGGAGTATGTGACAGAAATGGGGGCTAGGAGAGTCTCACAATAACTTTAGGGTTATTTTATCTACACCGGAGTAACCGGCTGACGTGACTAACATTTGGGGTAACAGCAAGGGACAATATTTGGAGACTGTTAGATGTTTGATGTGTAACCTGCTTGGTCGTTCTGCGCCATGCACTGAATCAACATCTGTTAACTTGTTTTATGTGCTACTTTTCTGGCCACGTTGCGAGGCAATGTAGGGAGTCTAGATGGATGATAAGCAGGCCAAAGTATAATTTGTTACTCTTTTTTCTTTCGTAATTATTGCTTATCTATGTTGTGTGTGAATGAGTGGTAAATGTGTTACAATGGCAGAATCAGAGAAGCAGGGTGTTACAGGTCGAGAGTTAGTTCAAGTTAATGAAGTAGCGCAATGAAGAGCAGATAATATGGACTTGCAGAACAAGTTTGCAGTTAAGAATGAGGCAATAACGATGTTCCAGGCACCGAATCTTGTAATATAACCAGTTGCTACTAATACAGTCAGTCCCTTTTCTGGAAGATGATCTGAGGATATGATGTCGTTCGTCGAGGATCTGACAATGTCGACGAGTATTGGTTGTTGGTTCGATAGCCAGTTGTTGCAGGTAACAAAATTACGTCTAACAGGAGAGGTAGAACCTGTAGCGAGATACACGGCAGCACTGAGGAAATTGGAGACATTTGGCAGCTAAAACAGAGGTTTCTGCAGAGTACAAGAAACAGAACAGTGCAAGGTTGTTTTAGGAACAGCTGAGCGCCATTACAGGAGGATCGTACAAACATACCGCCGTTCGAGTCTCGTACAGATTCCCGTATGGAGGACATAGTGACAGTCATCCCTGGGGTTGTGAAGCAGCTGAATGGGTTGAAAATAAATAAATCGCCAGGTCCTGATGGGATTCCAATTCGGTTTTACAGAGAGTACTCTACTGCATTGGCTCCTTACTTAGCTTGCATTTATCGCGAATCTCTTGCCCAACGTAAAGTCCCGAGCGACTGGAAAAAAGCGCAGGTGACGCCTGTGTATAAGAAGGGTAGAAGGACGGATCCTCAAAATTACAGACCAACATCCTTAACATCGGTTTGTTGCAGGATTCTCGATCATATTCTCAGTTCGAATATAATGAATTCCTTTGAGACAGAGAAGTTGCTGTCCATGCATGAGCACGGCTTTAGAAAGCATCGCTCCTGCGAAACGCAACTCGCCCTTTTTTCACATGATATCTTATGAACAATGGATGAAGGGTATCAGACGGATGCGCTATTCCTTGTCTTCCGGAAAGCGTTTGACTCGGTGCCCCACTGCAGACTCCTAACTAAGGTACGAGCATATGGGATTGGTTCCCAAGTATGTGAGTGGCTCGAAGACTTCTTACGTAATAGAACCCAGTACGTTGTCCTCGATGGTGAGTGTTAATCGGAGGTGAGGGTATCATCTGAAGTGCCCCAGGGAAGTGTGGTAGGTCCGCTGTTGTTTTCTATCTACATATATGATCTTTTGGATAGGGTGGATAGCAATGTGCGGCTGTTTGCTGATGATGCTGTGGTGTACGGGAAGGTGTCGTCGTTGAATGACTGTAGAAGGATACAAGATGACTTGGACAGGATTTGTGATTGATGTAAAGAATGGCAGCTAACTCTAAACATAGATAAATGTAAATTAATGCAGATGAGTAGGAAAAAGAATCCTGTAATGTTTGAATACTCCATTAGTAGTGTACCGCTTGACACAGTCACGTCGATTAAATATTTGGGCGTAGCATTGCAGAGCGATATGAAGTGGGACAAGCATGTAATGGCAGTTGTGGGGAATGCGGATAGTCGTCTTCGGTCAGTTGGTAGAATTTTGGGAAGATGTGGTTCATCCGCAAAGGAGACCGCTTATAAAACACTAGTACGACCTATTCTTGAGTACTGCTCGAGCGTTTGGGATCCCTATCAGGTCGGATTGAGGGAGGACATAGAAGCAATTCAGAGGCGGGGTGCTAGATTTGTTACTGGTAGGTTTTATCATCACGCGAGTGTTACGAAAATGCTTCAGGAACTCGGGTGGGAGTCTCTAGAAGAAAGGAGGCGTTCTTTTCGTGAATCGCTACTGAGGAAATTTAGAGAACCAGCATTTGAGGCTGACTGCAGTACAGTTTTACTGCCGCCAACTTATGTTTCACGGAAAGACCACAAAGATAAGGTAAGAGAGATTAGGGCTCGTACAGGGGCATATAGGCAGTCATTTTTCCCTCGTTCTGTTTGGGAGTGGAACAGGGAGAGAAGATGCTAGTTGTGGTACGAGGTACCCTCCGCCATGCACCGTATGGTGGATTGCGGAGTATGTATGTAGATGTAGAGGGAAGGAGAATCCTTAGACGAATTTGCCGTTTGAGTAAATAAAGTAATCCTATGTACTTATGATCTGGGTCAGAGTGATAAAGAAAATGAAGTTTTACTGCAAGAGGTCGAGCAAAGGCCACTCTACACTTTCTTAAGAGGCTTGTCACTGGATACGTCAAGACGAACGTGCACAGGTGCGCCTAAGGATGTCAGTTCGGTCGTTATATTGGCGATGGAAGGAAGGAGGTTGATGTGTCAATGGGTGTGCATGACAGGCAGGCATATTCTTTGTGTGTGTGAGCCGTTATGGATGTGGATGAACAGGACATGTGCAGAGGCAGCGTAGTGAGCCTTGGTGGAAGGAGGAGGACATATATCGGCAACAGCATTATGGTAACAGTAACAGGGGTGTGCAGCTAGGTGGGATGAGAGCAGTTGTTAAACGCAAGAGGGCATCTAAAGACCACTAAAAGCTCGTCCACTAGAAGCAACAAGTATATATCCAGAAGCAGAATGTGCAGCAATGGATTTAGTAAGGGGCAGAAAGCATAAGTTTTGGTTGAACACAAGAATGTTTGTGTAAGTAGCCTGTAAGGACCTAGCGGGCTGGAGATAATTGAACCCACCGAACTGTAGGTTGCGTAGGTTTCGAATTAGTAATAAAGGCCATTAGGGTCAGTGGAGATATATTTTCAAGCGGAGGCGGTTGGCTTTAAGTAGTGTGAGGAAGTAGTGCCGCATATGACACTGGTCCTGGGGTGGCATTTTTGCATCAACATCATGCCAAAATTGATCTTCGTCAGCATGTGGAGGAACTTAGTGGCAAGATATTCCAGCCAGGAAAAGCCGTTGACAATGTAGGTCGACTGTGAGCTGCCTCAATCGTAGTGGACAATAAGATTAAACCACATACAAATATAGTAAGGCTTGATTCGCCTGACTGTCTGCCAGGTGTCATTGGGAAGTCGCTCTGGGTGAGTGCAGAGACAAACTTACCAGTTAATATGTTATATATAATAGAGATGTTGGAAGGAAACAATTTGTTGGATTTTTTAGGCTGTCTGGTTAAAGGGAGTATCACACACGTATGGGACAAAGACGGAAATTTTGATAACGCTGGCGTTTAAGAAGTTGACAAAGGGGGCGTAAATAGGGAGTTTTGACATTCTGGAGGAGGATGATTGGTGCACAGGTTGAGTAAGCTACGGGCAGCCACAGGACATCGCTGAGACTACATTATATAAAAAGAAAAGTGGAGCATCTAAAGGGAATAGACAGAATTCAAATGAAGGCGTCATTAGAACACGAGGATTTGCTTTTTCCTTTGAGTGTGTTGCTAATGACACTGAGTTCTGACAGGAAATGAAGTAGTGATATGTCGCAAACTGCATAGAATTTCTCCTTATTTACAGCTGACTCTGGAGGAGCTGATCAACTACCAGTTGGCTGAATGAGCAGGAGAAGAGATTAATAGTCGATGGAGAACAGGAAATGTGATTCTGTGAAAGACGTCTCTGGATGGTTCTAACAAATACAGATTCTGCTGTGATTACCATCAACTTAATAGTAAGGCTGTAACAGAAGCATACCCCAAACCCAACATCACAGAGGTGAATGGCAACCCGGAGCAGTGCCGGTATTTATCTACCATAGAATTAAGAGGTTGATTTCATCAGTGGAAGGTAACTGTGGAAGACTGACCAGAGACAGTTTTTTCGTTACCCTAAGACAATTATCTGTATCAGAGGAAGCTGTTCTGACTGGAGAATGCTCCTGCGACATTTCAGCGTTTGTTGGATGGAATATTGAGGGAGTTGAAGCCTCGACATTGTCTATTTCGCATGGGCGATATACTTGTGTCCTCATGACACATTGAGTAACACAAACAACGGTTGAGAGAGGTATTAAGAAGTTGTGGGCTGCACGTCTGACGCTGAGTGTGTATAGGTGTCGTTCTGTACTGGAGTGAGCAGTTTACTTAGGACAAGTATTAGCAAAGGTGGGATGAAAATCGATCCAAGGTTGGCGTATGACGTACAAGATTTTCCAATGACAAAGGCAGGTAAAGAAGTACGATTATTACTGGAACTATTATCGAAGTTCATGAGGGATTTTCTGATATAATGTGACCTCTCATGCGACGTTTGATAAGAGTCTCAATATGGGTCGAGGAATGCTAGGGCGCATTCAAGGACATGAGAGATTTGACATCAAGTCCAGTTTAAATTTTCTCAGTGTTCCCAGAAGGAGCTTATATTATCTTGTGATACATCTAACCATGCTTTATTGTGCATCCTAGATCAAGAGGTTAATGGCAAGGAACACCATGTGGCTTTTTCATTGAGACAACATAATAGATCTCGGAAAAACTATTCACAGATAGATAATTAATTACTTAGCCTTACACATTCAGCTGACAGAAGTCATGGGATCGCGAAATGTAGACATACAGATGGTCGTAGTATCCCGTACACAAGGTATTGGCAGGGCTGCCATTCGTACTCATTGATTATGGTCACGAGGCGGAAATTAACAGATTTTGAACGTGGAATGCTTGTTGGAGCTAGAAGTACGGGACATTCCATTTCGGAAATCTTTAGAGAATTCAATATTCCCAGATCCACAGTGTCAAGAATGTGCTAAGAATATCAAATTTCAGGCATTAGCTCTCACCATGGTTAACGGAGTGATCGATGACCACTTAATGACCAAGTGCAGCGATGTTTGTGTAGAGTTGTCGGTGCTAACAGACAAGCAACAATGCGAGAAATAACTGCAGAAATAAATGTGGGATGTACACAAACGTATACGTTACGACAGCGGGGAGAAATTTGGAATTAATGGGCTTTGGCAGCACACGACTAACGTGAGTGCCTCTGCAAACAGCATGACAACGCAGCACCTCTCCTGAGCTTCTGACCATTTCAGTTGGACCTTATACGACTGGGAAACCGTGGCCTGGTAACATGAGTACCTATCTATCGGTTGGTGAGAGCCAATGGTAGTGTTTGACAATGGCGCATACCCTACAAAGTAATAGACGAGAACAAGGCAGTGTGCAAGCTGAGGGTGGCTCCATAATGGTGTGGCCTGTGCTTACAGGTACATGGAATGGACTGGATGCTCTGGTTCAACTGAGCCGATCATTGAAAGTAAATGGCTATGTTTGGCAATTTGGAGACCATTTGCAGCCATTCGCTGACTTCATGTTTCCACACAACGGTAGAATTATTATGGACGACAAAGCGCCATGTCACTGGGCCACAATTGCTTGTGATCGGTTTGAAACACGTTCTGTACAATTCGAACAAATGATTTGGCCATGCAGAACGCCCGACACGAATCCCATTGAACATTTGTGGGACATAATAGAGACGTCAGTTCATGCACAAAACTCTGTCCGGTAAAACTTTCGCAATTATGGACGGCTATAGAGCCAGCATGGTTCTATGTTTCTGGACTCGACTTTTAACGATTTGTTGGGTCCACGACACGTCGAGTTGCTGCCCTATGATAAGCAAAAGGAGGTTTGGTATGATAACAGGAGGTACGCCATGACTTTTCTCACCTGAGTGTATATGGCGTGACATATTTTTTGATATAGCCTTATGGGAAGAAATTTAATGAAGTGGTCAATCATGCTGCTCTAAAACGATTATTAGAGGCCAGCCGAAGTGGCTGTGCGGTTAAAGGCGCTGCAGTCTGGAACCGCAAGACCGCTGCAGTCGCAGGTTCGAATCCTGCCTCGGGCATGGATGTTTGTGATGTCCTTAGGTTAGTTAGGTTTAACTAGTTCTAAGTTCTAGGGGACTAATGACCTCAGCAGTTGAGTCCCATAGTGCTCAGAGCCATTTGAACCATTTGATTATTAGAGCTGAAAGACCCATTCGGCAGTGTAACAAGATGGGCTTTGAGACATAGTGAGTTTGACTATGAAGTGGTTCACAAGCCAGGAAAGAAACATTGAAAAGCTATGTGTCTGTTGTGTAAGGTAACCACATTAGACCCATTCCTGGTGGTGGTGCCAGATAAGTTGAAGAGGCATATGATCATGTGCTGTCTGGTCGTGTAAGATGCAGAGGAATGGACAAAAGGGTTGCCGAGAGACACTAGTGGAAGGGAATGAAGGGAGATGAAGAACTGTATGTAAGGAACAGTGTGCAGTATGTACAAGGTGTGGACTTGAGTGACAAACAAGTATCATTACAGGCACCAGCGCCAAAACTATTTGAAATGATCGGAGTGGGAATCGTTTTGTGCTGACAGTAATAGATCACTTTTCTTGGTAAGTGGAAATGATTGCTATGACAAACTGACAAGAAGTTACAGTCACACATGTGATAGTCTACTAGTGAACACTTAAGTTTAGGTACTGCAGACGATGATTACAGATCAGTTTTGCGATGGCTCTGATGAAGGATTTATGTTGTTTGTTATGTGTGAAGCCATTAAGAAAGAGACCACTCCCCCGCAGTAGAATGGTAGCACGGAACAACCGCATTGGATGATCAGAAGGATGTTAAGTTACTAAGTGAATCATGAATGGCATAAATATCTGGAACTTCCTGGCAGATTAAAACTGTGTGTCAGACTGAGACTCGAACTCGGGACCTTTGCCTTTCGTGTGCATGCGTTTTATCAAATGAGCTACCCAAGCAGGACTCACGACCCGTCCTCACAGCTTCACTTCTGCCATGTCTCTGTAATATCGTTTCCTCCAGAAGTGCTAGTCTTGCAAGGTTCACAGGAGAGCTTCTGTGAAGTTTGGAAGGAAGGAGGCGAGATACTGGCGGAAGTGAAGCTGTGAGGACGGGTCGTGAGTCGTGCTTGGGTAGCTCAATTGGTAGAGCAATTGCTCTAGAAAGGCAAAGGGCACGAATTCGATTCTCGCTCCGGTACACAGTTTTAATCTGCCAGGAAGTTTCATATCAGCCCACACACTGCTGCAGAGTGAACGTTTTACTCTGGGGATAAATATCTATCGGTTGACGTGGTTGAATACATTTCATTGGCACACACCAGTACAGGGTTGACTCTGCACGAGTTGGTGTACACAGGAAAAATGTTGACACTGTTGGATATGATTAAGATGAAAAGAGGCAAAGATGGAAAGTCAGTCCTGAGTTCACGAGAACAGTGAGAAAGGCTTGGAAGCAGGTTCAGAAGGCACAGAGGCACTAGAGAAACTGGAGGAATCTCAGACGGACAGGGAGCTTATTGCGGTGGTTGATGTTATCCGGCCCTTCCACACCGAAGGGGAAGAGAAAGAATTTTGTTCACGATATACTAAGGACCCTATAAAGTGATAGAGACCACGTCACCAGTGTACGTTAGGCTACATTTGCTGACGAGGTCGAAAATAGTGCATTTTGGATGCCTGAGTCCGTTCACAAGTGCTCTGGAGTCAATCTCAGAAGAAGTCAGACTGGGGCGAGAGAAAGAGGTAGAAAAGATGAAGGAGAAGGGTACTCATGGAAGCGGCACTGTTCGCATGCTCCATTCAAGCCTTTCAGGTTAA
The DNA here is from genome assembly GCF_023864345.2 of Schistocerca serialis cubense. Classification (NCBI taxonomy): domain Eukaryota; kingdom Metazoa; phylum Arthropoda; class Insecta; order Orthoptera; family Acrididae; genus Schistocerca; species Schistocerca serialis. Next base: position 392,333,019 of record NC_064638.1, read on the forward strand.
TAATGATGGGTCATTAGACTGATGATCAAAGTTGGTGGTAACACAAGGATAAGCTACGCTAAATAACTCGCTTACACAATGGCCATTTGGATCTGAAAATGCATTTAAATTGTGTTTTATTTTACTAGTCACGCTTTCTTAGTCCTCTCTTTACCTTCCCACGAAAATGTGAATGAAAGTGTGACTGGTATGTAGACAAGATAGAACAAACCAGAGATGAGTAGAGGTTGGTGGTCTTGCGAAGTGAAATTTGTGGGCAGGGTTGAGCAAAGAGTTTTGCAAAGATTTTCACAACGTATCCATAGTTTAAACGGCGACAGGTAGTTTCACCAATGGGAGGCTTCTTCTCCCCAGTGGCTCTAACTGGAAGACGTTGGCCCTGGGGCGTCATTTTAGGCACTGTGTAGTTGAAGGATCCAGAGTGTGGATATCTCCAAGTTGGGTGTACTGGTATGGAAAGAATACTAGTTGAAAAATGAGCTCTATTATCCTCGAAACGTATTAGTTAAAGTCAACATAGATAGGGAAATGCTCGAATACGTAATAATTTTCGTGTTTTTGACAGTTTAGATGATTGTAATAAAGTAGCTATGACAGAGTGTGGCGCTGGCTTTCAGCGTGGCATCTTTATGTTTGGAAATCAATAATGTAAACTTATTCAGTTAAAAGAGCAGATGAAATGGTTCATTTCTGTGTATGGGTGTATAAATTTTATTTTGCTTTGATGATCTTTTCTTTGTCTTATAGTGTTGAGTTCACTTCGCGCTGACACATAAAGGAATCTTACGCTACAAAATTTCAAAGTTTGCAGGCTATTACCAACCGCACTGCTGCTGATAACGGTAACTATGAGAAATCGCTATAATTATATAAGCTTATTTGCTGGAACAGTTATTGAACGGGATTTAGACTGACTTGAGATAATTTTCGGTATAATTTTTCGAATTTGGGGTCGCTTTCTTTGTACTTCCATTCCAGCGGTGTGCTGCATGCCAAGTTAGGGAGTTAATTCTCAGCGATCAGTTATCATTAGTGTGCGTTCTTTGTTATTGTTCAGTCATTGTTAAGGAAAACAGCAGCCCAGTGAGTGTATTTTCATTGACTAATGGTTATTATTTTTCATGTTTGCTTTGTGATGGGTGGTGGTACCACATGATCTGCCACATGTGCCTATGTGTGCTTTGTGCAGCATACAGAGGTTCAGGATACAGTATTAGTTCAGTGAGAATCAGAATCATTACAGCCTGGCTATGCAATCATTATTCTGTTGCGAATTTTGAGTGCTTGAGTTTTAATTTCAAAATCGCGCTGGTAGCTTATCTAACGTATAATTATATAATTTTGTAATGCTTGTGTCAGTTAAATTCGGCAGACCGCCACAGTAAATTCTCTAAGAACGTCACGCGTAATTGATCGTATAGCTAACTAAATGCTCTGTCTGAAGTGATTACTAAACTTAAATTTTATTCAGTTCCTCGGTAACGTTCCTCGGTAGGTCCACTGACTGATGACTTACTTAATTATTCAATTAGCATGTTAACTTTTGAGTGTAGTTACGTTGTTATGAGATCTGATACCAGAACCATACTCTTTTGATCCCCGATGCTTAGCTTTCTCACTGCCAGCAAAATTCAAATCGCAGTAGTTAATATAGAGAGCATATTGCATTCCAGTGAAAATCGTGAGTTCTGAGTCAGGATTATTTCCATTTTATAAAACCTTCCTGCTAGCTGATAGTGTGACGATCATATATTGGCCCTAGAGAACCAAGATCAATCCCAACTGGGAATTATAAATGTAGCCTTGTAGATGTAAAAGTTCTAATCTAAAGGGAAGACGAAACTGTTTTATGATTGTCAATTTGAGGAATAAATTCTGTATAATAAGATCTCTGAGTTGCTCTCGATATGAAGGCAACCTTTATTCATTCCCAGTGAAAATAAGCTCCCATTAGTTGCTTGTGTTTGATTCAGGAGGATAATTAAAGAAGTGAAAATAATTAAGTCCAGGATGATAAAGAATCATAAGTTGAAGGAAAACAGTTATGGACAAAAGCAGATCTCTACCCGCCTCTACAACGACTATGCTGGCTAATGACAGTTTCAGGGAACGCTATCCGTTGCGCATTATCTCAATTAATCTGAGTGATGGAAGTTAATTAACAGTATTCATTTAATTAATCGAGCCATAATAATTGGAAAAGTACCCTGTTGTAAGCAGTGAGTGGTAGCTTCAAGCTATAACTATCAAAACTATTAACATAAGAAAGTGAATAAAGCTCAGATTCGATAATAGCAGACGATAAAATCAGACAATAAACGTCAAAGTATAGATGAAGCTTATCGAGAAGTGTCAAATGCATTAAGGTTGAGGAAATAGTAGTGGCATTTTTTATTTGGTTTGTTGGTGCTTATTTAAGATATTATGTGCGAGGTATCGAGTTTAATATGTTAAAGACGAACGTATATGTTTTGTATTAGTTTTATTTTCGTGTGAAGGGCTGACCGGTAACAGCGGCTTTCTGAGTGGGAGAGAGGGTGATGGCAGTGTTGCTGTACACGGAGATCGAGGGTGAAAAGCATGAGAGTCGTGGCGGTGCTGTACCTCTTCACGTGGGGAGGAGTCGGAGTGATGCAGAACCGACACCTCGTTGAAGAAACTCTGTTTGCCAGACGAGAATATTGTTATTATTAGCCGTCAATGGAAGCTGAGTCTAGTTTTTAAAGCATGGAATTCTGGAATGAAGTAATGAAGTCAACAACAGTGGAGTACTTGGGAAGTTTTCGGAGAGTGTCAGAAGTTACATAAGCCGTATGATGAGTTACCAGAACAGATTCAGCAAGCAGGGAAGGGCGAGCGCTGTTCGCTACAGCGGTAGAAGAGAGATTGGACAGTACTAGGAGAAGTAATCTGAAGACAGTGCTTGGAACGTCGGCTGCTAGTGATGTTAGAAATCTGAATGGGACAGCAGTGGCAGTGAAAGAGTTGACGGAAGATAATAAGTCATTCAACCGTGAAGTGGCATACCACCAGATAGTGAGCTACAAGAGCACAATGTTAAAAAATGTTAGTGTGCCTCGGCATATTAGAGGTGAGGCGATGGTGTACGCAAAGGCATTGGAGGACACGGTGAATCGAGACCTGGTGATCATTCAGGCACGAGCAGGTGCGCTGTATGCAAGAATCGCACTGACAAGAGTGCTGCAATCACTAGCGACAGTGTTTGGAACGCTGTAACAGGACGAGGCATATCCATGTATTGGGATTAAGGTTGGTCGGGTGTGGAGTTTTAATTAGGTGCGCAGGGAGTGAGGGAGAGGCGGCAAGCAAACACCCACGTCCAGCCGCTGGCAGAGGGCGTCTTCTACTCCGCCAGAGGCTGTGTTGGCCGCTGACTGTGTGGTCGTCACGTGGTCTGTTCGCGTGGTCTTTGAAAAGCGCACTGGACCCGATAGTGGCGTCAGTAAGCAGTTGGTGGTTGAGAAGTTTGAAAGTATTGTTCGCGTTGCATACATACAGAGCGACCACGCCATGTACAATTGAACACGAGATGTCATTGGGAAGAGGGTGTCGATGCGATTCATATGATATATAGGCAATTCAATCTGTGGAGATATACAGCGCCGAATAACTCTATTCAGTGTAATTCATTAAATATTTTATAACTACCAAACTATTTCCCGTAACAAAGGAATCCGGCTCACAAATTGTAGCGCTCATCAATGTGTGTCGACGTACTGTCTATATATTTTATTACATTTTATTTACGAGCTGTGTGAAAAAAGTAACGAGACAGATTTTTGACGCACCAAAGTTTTAATTTTTTTCAAAAAACTGCTCAATTATGAAGTTTTTTGGCACCATTTTGGCACAAACTTTTTCATGTGCAAAACTTGATGTACGGTGAAAGTGCTTAAGTTTAACAGGTCACCCACCAACCTGATCGGTCTGGTCACACAAGACCACTCACACGTTCCACGATTCAGTAGTCGGTTTTTCAAGGTCGCCTTTGTGAAGATCTGTCTGAGCGAAGTTCATCTGCAAGTGTTTACGGCGTCCCAGAAATCATTTGTGCTAGCGAAAAATTTGTGCTCTTGATAAGGCATATTCCCCATAGGCCTGTTTTAACTTTTCAAAGATCACATTCACGGATTCCCCAAGTTTAACAAAAAATTGATGGCATAATGTTGCTCTAAATTCCGCTGTTCCATTTATGTAACACAGAACAAAAATATAGCTTTACTGATGACGCTCTAAAAAATCACATGATGGCTATTCGGAGCTGAAACTCGGACTGAGCATCTGGAAGGGATGAACACAGCGTGTCCAGATCATTCGCAGTGTTGTCAGTCTCCGTACTTTCCTCACACACCACGTGTTCCATTGAAGACATTTAAATTGGACATGAATCACCATACACTGATAAGTGAAAGCATTATGACCGCTGCCCGTCGTGACGTTGGATGTCGCCTGGTGGCGTTGCAGACACGTGACGCGGCAACAGAAATAGATAAGCGGAGCAGGCACGGACGGGGAATCAGCCTAGCGAAGATATGAGCGGCAAATGAGTAACTCTATCGAGATCAGCGACTTTGACGAAGGCAGATTATTATTAGGCGGAGCCTATCAACGAATATCTCGAAAACGGTGCAGCTGGTGGAATGTTCAAGCGTTATTGTCGTGAGAGTCTACGGAAAGAGGTAGGAGGACAGTGAAACTACCATTAGGCGCTAAATGGTTGGACGTCCACGACTCTTCGCGAAAATGGGATTTAGAGGCTTGTCTGCTCTGTAAAGTAGGATAGATGGTGATCTGTGGCATTTCTAGTGAAAGAGCACAATGCTGGTGCACGCACAAGTGTTTCAGAGCACACCGTTCATCGTAAATTGTTGAACACGGAGCTCCGCAGCAGACCACCCCCATATGTTCACTTGTTGTCCCAACGACATAAACTGCGATTATAATGGACTCGGGACCATTGAGATTTGACCGTCGATCAAGGGAATCATGTCGGTTCTTCGAGTGAATCACATTTTTGATACACTAGGTCGATGGTCTTCTCCACAAACGCCGTCAACGATGTGAACGGCGGTTTGAAACTTGTAGGGCGTCACGGACGCAAAAGGCTGTGACGGACATGTTAAAGGCCCCAGCAGTATTACGCTATGGGAGACATTCTTCTGCGCTTGCATGAGACTTGTGGTAGTAGTCGAAGACACGCTGACAGCTGCGAACCATCTGCATCTGTTCATGATTGATGTCCTCCCAAACGGCGATGTCGTCTTTCAGGAATACAATTATTCGTGTCTCGAAGACAGAACCGTGCTTCTATGGTCGGAGGAGCATTATAGTGAGCTCACGTTGATGATGTCTCAGCGACCAAATTCGCCTGGTGTCATTTCTATAGAAACCACTTGCGTCGCTATCGGGCGCCATACGCAAAGCAGCAGCCCGTCATTTACGCGAATTACGTGACCTTTTCATAGACGTCTAATGCCACGTAACTCCACAAATCTACCAAAAAACTATAGTATCGCTGATACGCAGAATCAGCTATTAAGCAGGTGGTCATAGCGTTTTGACTCATGAGTGTAGAGACAGGCACAAATTTGGCAGGGCGACGTATGATGGTCAGCGTTATTATACACCACCTACACGATTTATTTCTCATGATTTATTATATTTAGTGTTACTTTTTATTGTTTATCGTTAAATTTGTACACTTTTACCCGTAAGTTGAATTTGATTACAGATACATAAATTTTGGGAACGGCAATGTAAAGAGTAGTCAGTTTAAGATTAAAATGAGGTATTGTTCACGTTTGTACGATAATTGTTAAGAGTGCGGGGGACATAAACTACTTTCACCAATGCGGTTTCAAAGCTGTAAATGTTAAAAAAATAAAGTTAATTTCTGGACAATCTAGGCTCATGTAGTTTATTGTGAAATATGAATCTTGTTTAGAATATCAGCATGCAGCCAATCGTGTAATCAGATTTTTGTTTACATTGATGGATAAAAAGTTGTGTAAAAGATTGGTGATTGCATAAGGCCGTTATGTGACGTCAGTTAGGGAGCTGGAAGCATTGAGAGGGTCAAACGAACCTTTATAACGGCGATAGCCACATTAATCGAGATCTGTCTACGTAATGCAGTTTTGGACGGCGGTTCTGTTGGTTGGTACTGGATGTAGTTGAAAGTGGCGACTTGTCACAATAGTTTCGCTGACAGAAATATTTTGGCGTGAGTTCATTGGGACTTAGAATTGCTAGGCAGTTATTGGGTCAGTGTTCACTAGAACTTCTGATTTTTCATGAGCAGCTATTTAAGGACTGTGATTTATTTGGGACTGAGTTGCACGTAGTATCGGACAAGCCTGTGGGGATTACTTTTACATTGAACACTGGTCGACACTTAAGATCACGTTTTGTTTTTCAGGAAATTTTATTTATTTATCTTATAGTGTGTTGCTGTCACCTATATTGGGGTTCGAGCCATTATTATCAGTCGACATAATTACTTTTTTGCTGGTCACCAGTGGACGACTTAATGTTAATTTAATGGACAATAAATATTTTATTGAAATTTAAATGCCTGTAACTAGGATATGTTTCGTAGTTAGGGCATCTACGTTCAAACTAGCAGCTGTTTGAGTTCTGACTAGCACATCAGTAACTGTTTTATTAAATTATTCATTCAGTTTAAATGTTCAAATGTGTGTGAATTCCTAAGGGACCAAACTGTTGAGGTCATCCGTCCCTACACTTACACACTACTTAAACTAACTTCAGCTAACTTATGCTAAGAACAATACATACACACCAATGCCCGAGGGGGGATTCGAACATCCAGCGAGAGGCCGCGCAGTCCGTGCGTGGCGCCTCAAACCACGCGGCCGCTCTGCGCGACCATTCAATTTAAAGAGATACACGTTGCACCATAATCTTCCTCTAGATGAACGTTACAGAACTGCATCATACAGATACGTATAAATCGCCATGCTATAATAGTAACGACGAGTTTACAACGGCCTCTTATCACACGTTGTACGGGCCGTTGAGTCCCGACTTGTTGTTCAAAAAATGGTTCAAATGGCTCTGAGCACTATGGGACATAACTTCTGAGGTCATCAGTTCCCTAGAACTTAGAACTACTTAAACTTAACTAACCTAAGGACACCACACACATTCATGCCCGAGGCAGGAATGTGTGAGTTCATTGGCGGTCGCGCGGTTCCAGACTGTAGCGCCTAGAACCGCTCGGCCACCCCGGCCGGTCGTCACCACAACAGTATGCACCAGGGACGAGGTAAGTGCAGAAGGTACTAGCGTCAGAGCTCAGGCTGATAGAGGTCCCCAGTCGGCAGAGTTTGCCTTTTTGTTGCCATACAGCATCGCTACAGAGTGGGAAAGGTCAAAGCACTGAAGAGATCAGAAATAAGCTCCGTATACTCGCCTTAAAGTCACCTGTGAGTCCTGTTACGTTATTTCTGAACTCGCCGTAGACTAGGCTCGTGCGTCTTCGCCGCAGCCCACTCGTTACCCCACTTAAGTATCTCGTACAAACTGACCCGACTCGCTCAGAAAGCATAGCACGTATACGAGTTCGCAAGTATAACAGCGGACTCGCGGCATTCCCGCTTTATACGAAAGAGGTCTGAAAGAAATTTCCGCAGTTAAACTACAAATTAGTATTCGTTTACTTCACACAATCACGATTTCGGCTTGATAGCCAATCTCAAATTCAAGCTGAAATGTCACAAAATGTCCGTCATGTCTAAATGACACAAACAAGTTGTATAAATATAATGACTCTTGGGTTTGGAGTGAATATTGCTCTGTAAGGTCCAACCGATATGGTTGTGGTGTCACCGCCAGACACCACACTTTCTAGGTGGTAGCCTTTAAATCGGCTGCGGTCCGTTAGTATACGTCGGACCCGTGTGACGCCACTGCCAGTGATTGCAGACCGAGCGCCGCCACACGGCAGGTCTATAGAGACTTCCTAGCACTCGCCCCAGTTGTACAGCCGACTTTGCTAGCGATGGTTCACTGACAAATTATGCTCTCATTTGCCGAGACGATAGTTAGCATAGCCTTCAGCTACGTCATTTGCTACGACCTAGCAAGGCGCCATTATCATTTGTTATTTATCTTGGGATGCATGTACAGTCAGACCGATGTTCACCAATTATGGATTAAAGTTAAGTATTCCAGCAGCTACGTACTTTTCTTGATAGTATAATTACTTTACCTGTTCCAGACCTCACGCCAGCTTGCGTGAGCTTAAACGCGTGCCTTTCGGCTTCCTCCAAACCCCTGAATTGGCTCCTGTCAATTCACAACAATGGTCACGAGCCCAGGTGCGCCAATGAAGGCGATTTCATGGTATTAACAAAAGCATTTGCGCCATAACCCATTAACACCAATTTTCCCGCACTGTTTTAATGGATACGTTATTTCAAGCAATGTTGCTGGTCTGTTAGCATAGACAACTATACGCAACCATCAACCACTGCGTTGTTCGTGGTTAGAGGTAATGACTCAGATTTGATATTCTCGGCACACTTCTGATACAGTGGCTCTCACAATATTGAATTCCCTAACGATTTCCGCAATGAAATGTTCCAAGCGCACAGCTAGAACTACCGTTCCCCGCTCAAAGTCTGTTAGTCCCCACTGTGCGGCCATAATCACAACATTCTCAAATGAATCATCGGAGTACAAATAACAGCTCCGCCAGCGCGCTGCCCATTTATGCATTGTGCGCGCGGTACAACCGCCATCTATACAGGGTGGTCCATTGATAGTCACCGGGCCAAATACCTTACGAAATAAGCATCAAACAAAAAAACTACAAAGAACGAAACTTGTCTAGCTTGCAGGGGGAAACCAGATGGCGCTACGGTTGGCCCGCTAGATGGCGCTGCCATACGTCAAACGGATATCAACCCCCATTTTTTATTAGATATTCGTGTAGTACGTAAAGAAATATGAATGTTTTAGTTGGACCACTTTTTTCGCTTTGTGATAGATGGCGCTGTAATAGTCACAAACGTACAAGTACGTGGTATCACGTAACATTCCGCCAGTGCGGACGGTATTTGCTTCGTGATACATTACCCGTGTTAAAATGGACCGTTTACCAATTGCGGAAAAGGTCGATATCGTATTGATGTATGGCTATTGTGATCAAAATACCCAACGGGCGTGTGCTATGTATGCTGTTCGGTATCCTGGACGACATCATCCAAGTGTCCGGACCGTTCACCGGGTAGTTACGTTATTTAAGGAAACAGGAAGTGTTCAGCTACATGTGAAACGTCAGCCACGACCTGCAACAAATGATGATGCCCAAGTAGGTGTTTTAGCTGCTGTCGCGGCTAATCTGCACAGCAGTAGCAGATAAATGGCGCGAAAATCGGGAATCTCAAAAACGTCGGCGTTGAGAACGCTACATCAACATCGATTGCAACCGTACCATATTACTATGCACCAGGAATTGCATGGCGACGACTTTGAATGTCGTGTACAGTTCTGACATTGCGCACAAGAGAAATTACCGGACGATGACAGATTTTTTGCACGCGTTCTGTTTAGCGACGAAGCGTCATTCACGTAACGTAACGCAACCTAACGTAAACCGGCATAATGTGCAGTATTGGGCAACGGAAAATCCACGATGGCTGCGACAAGTGGAAAACATCAGCTACCTTGGTGGGTCAGTGTATGTTGCGGCATTGTGGGGGGAAGGATAATTGGCCCTCATTTTTTCGATGGCAATCTAAATGGTGCAATGTATGCTGATTTCCTACGTAATGTTCTACCGATGTTACTACAAGATGTTTCACTGCATGAAAGAATGGCGATGTACTTCCAACATGATGGATGTCCGGCACATAGCTGGCGTGCGGTTGAAGCGGTATTGATTAGCATATTTGATGACAGGTGGATTGGTCGTCAAGGCAACTTTCACCGGATCTGACGTCCCCGGATTTCTTTCTGTGGGGAAAGTTGGATATTTTCTATCGTGATCAACAGAAAACGCCTGACAACATGCGTCAGTGCATTGTCAATGCATGTACGAACATTACGGAAGGAGAACTACTCGCCGCTGAGAGAAATATCGTTAGACGTATTGCCAAATCCATTGAGGTTGACGGACATCATTTTGAGCATTTATTGCATTAATGTGATATTTACAGGTAATCACACTGTAACAGCATGCGTTTTCAGAAATGATAAGTTCACAAAGGTACATGTATCACATTGGAACAACCGAAATAAAATGTTCAAACGTACCTACGTTATGTATTTTAATTCAAAAAACCTACCTGTTCGTCTAAAATTGTGAGCCATATGTTAGTGACTATTACAGCGTTATCTGTCAGAAAGCGAAAAAAGTGGTCCAACTAAAACATTCATATTTCTTTACGTACTACACGAATATGTAATACAAAATGCGGGCTGCTATTTAACTAAAACGCAGTTGATATCCGTTTGACCTATGGCAGCGTCATCTAGCGGGCCAACCATAGCGCCATCTGGTTTCCCCCTTCAAGCTAGACAAGTTTCGTTCTTTGTAGGTTTTTCGTTTGACGCTTATTTCGTGAGATATTTGGCCCTGTCACGACCAATGGACCACCCTGTATATGCATATCTCTATCCCATGACTGTTGTCAGTCGTGTGTATTGTTGCGCAGGTAGTCTGAGAGGAAGAGCTTGACACATCATCATAATCATCATCATCATCATTTAAGACTGATTATGCCTTTCAGCGTTCAGTCTGGAGCATAGTCCCCCTTATAAAATTCCTCCATGATCCCCTATTCAGTGCTAACATTGGTGCCTCTTCTGATGTTAAGCCTATTACTTCAAAATCATTCTTAACCGAATCCAGGTACCTTCTCCTTGGTCTGCCCCGACTCCTCCTACCCTCTACTGCTGAACCCATGAGTCTCTTGGGTAACCTTGCTTCTCCCATGCGTGTAACATGACCCCACCATCTAAGCCTGTTCGCCCTGACTGCTACATCTATAGAGTTCACTCCCAGTTTTTCTTTGATTTCCTCATTGTGGACACCCTCCTGCCATTGTTCCCATCTACTAGTACCTGCAATCATCCTAGCTACTTTCATATCCGTAACCTCAACCTTGTTGATAAGGTAACCTGAATCCACCCAGCTTTCGCTCCCATACAACAAAGTTGGTCGAAAGATTGAACGGTGCACAGATAACTTAGTCTTGGTACTGACTTCCTTCTTGCAGAAGAGAGTAGATCGTAGCTGAGCGCTCACTGCATTAGCTTTGCCACACCTCGCTTCCAGTTCTTTCACTATGTTGCCATCCTGTGAGAATATGCATCCTAAGTACTTGAAACCGTCCACCTGTTCTAACTTTGTTCCTCCTATTTGGCATTCAATCCGTTTATATCTCTTTCCCACTGACATTACTTTACTTTGGAGATGCTAATCTTCATGTCATAGTCCTTACATTTCTGATCTAGCTCTGAAATGTTACTTTGCAAACTTTCAATCGAATCTGCCATTACAACTAAGTCATCCGCATATGCAAGACTGCTTATTTTGTGTTCACATATCTTAATCCCACCCAGCCAGTCGATTGTTTTCAACATATGATCCATAAATAATATGAACAACAGTGGAGACATGTTGCAACCTTGTCTTACCCCTGAAACTACTCTGAACCATGAACTTAATTTACCCACTCTAACTGCTGCCTGACTATCCATGTAAAGACCTTTAATTGCTTGCAAAAGTTTGCCTCCTATTCCATAATCTCGTAGAACAGACAATAACTTCCTCCTAGGAACCCGGTCATATGCCTTTTCTACATCTATAAAGCATAGATACAATTCCCTGTTCCACTCATAACACTTCTCCATTATTTGCCGTAAGCTAAAGATCTGGTCCTGACAACCTCTAAGAGGCCTAAACCCACACTGATTTTCATCCAATTTGTCCTCAACTAATACTCACACTTTCCTTTCAACAATACCTGAGAAGATTTTACCCACAACGCTGATTAAAGAGATACCTCTGTAGTTGTTAAATCTTTTCTGTTTCCATGTTTAAAGATTGGTGTGATTACTGCTTTTGTCCAGTCTGATGGCACCTGTCACGACTCCCAGGCCATTTCAATTATCCTGTGTAGCCATTTAAGACCTGACATTCCACTGTATTTGATGAGTTCCGACTTAGTTTCATCCACCCCAGCTGCTTTATTGCACTGCGATCTATTGACCATTTTCTCCACTTCCTCAAATGTGATCCTATTTCCATCATCATTCCTATCCCATTGTACCTCGAACTCTGAAATATTACTGATCGTATTTTCACCTACATTGAGCAACTCTTCAAAATATTCCCTCCATCTGCCCAAGGCATCCCCAGGATTCACCAGCAGTTTTCCTGACCTGTCCAAAATACTTGTCATTTCCTTCTTACCTCCCTTTCGAAGACTGCTAATTACACTCCAGAATGGTTTTCCAGCAGCTTGATCCATAGTCTCCAACCTGTTTCCAAAGTCTTCCCAAGATTTCTTCTTGGATGCTGCAATTATCTGTTTGGCTTTGTTTCTTTCTTCAACATAACTTTCTCTGTCTACCTGAATTTTTGATACGCCTTCTTTTTCCGTTTACAGGCTGCCTTGACTGTGTCGTTCCACCAAGCTGTTTGCTTTATCCTACCTTTACACACTACTGTTCCAAGACATTCTTTAGCCACTTCTAGTACTGTGTCCCTGTACCTTGTCCATCCCTTTTCCAATGACTGTAATTGGCTACATTCAACTAACTGGTACCTTTCTGAGGTCACTGTTATGTACTTGTGCCTGATTTCCTTATCCTGAAGTTTCTCCACTCTTATCGTCCTACATATGGACCTGACCTCCTGCAATTTTGGCCTCACAATCCCAATTTCACTGCAGATTAAATAATGATCAGTGTCATCAAAGAATCCCCTGAATGCAGGTGTGTCCCTCACAGCCTTCCTGAATCCCTGATCTGTTATTATATAGTCAATGACATATCTGGTTCCCCTGCCTTCCCAAGTATACCGGTGAATGTTCTGATGTTTAAAAAAGGAGTTTGTGATTACTAAGCCCATACTGGCACAGAAATCCAAGAGTTGTTTCCCATTCCTGTTGGCCTCCATATCCTCTCCCAATTTACCCATAACCTTTTCATGCCCTTCTATTCGATTTCCAATCCTGGCATTAAAATCACCCATGAGCGGAACACTGTCCTTGTCCTTTACTCTAACAACTACGTCACTGAGTGCCTCATAAAAACTATCCATCTTATCTTGATCTGTCCCTTCACAATGCGAATATACTGACACAATCCTAATTTTCTTGCTAGACACTGTCAAATCTATCCACATCAGTCGTTCGTTTACATACCTTATTGCAACTACGCTGGGTTCCATTTCTTTCCTGATGTAAAGCCCTACACCCCATTGTGCTATTCCTGCTTTGACTCCTGACAGGTAGACCTTGTATTCTCCCACTTCCTCTTCTTTCTCACCCCTTACCAGAATGTCACTAACAGCTAAAACGTCCATTCCCATCTTATTTGCAGCCTCTGCCAGCTCTACCTTCTTCCCAGAGTAGCCCCAATTGATATTAATAGTTCCCCATCTCATTACCATTTCTTTGCCAAGTTGTATCTTAGGAGTCCCTGGTTTGTCGATTAGAGGTGGGACTCCGTCACCGCCAATGGTCCGAGGCATTTTACTCTGATTGTTGCCAACATCATATATAAAGTACTAGGGAAGCAGGTTGCTAGCCTTACTTGCCCCGGGTCCCATTGAGTTTTACCCCTAACGGTTGAAGGACTAACCGGTGGATTTGGTAGTCTTTGCCGTATGAGCACAAAGGTGACCACGACTCAGAATATGTCCAAGATGCCCAGCCTTATTCCAAAGTAACTGGTATCCCGACTGTCGGGACCACTTACTTGGCCACTAACACGTTGCCCGTGGTTCATGAACTAGGACATGACTACAGGAACCCACACCATGAGTTTGACACAGGAAAGAAAAACTGTGTCTATTGCAGCAAACCACTCAGAAGACTTAAGACGTCCCTCTCATCCTCCCACCTCCGTTCCACCCGCCAGAACTAAACAGTTGAAGGCCCAGGATTCCTTATCTCAAAATAAGTCTCGACTGTCGATTGGGCTTCCCTTTGACGATACAGTACTTGCGAGCGGATGAGACCGTCTCTCGGACCCTTCGGACACGGAGCGTTGCTTTTCAGTTGCGGACGGCCTAACAGACTGTTTGGGGCTGAGCTGTCTTGTTGGTGGCAGACCGCTCGTGGCTTGGCCTGAGTCGGCGCGACTGCAGCGCCCCTGGCGGGCCGCGGCTGGCGCTTTGTTTCAGCGTAGCCGGCTGGCCGTGTGTGCCCAGACTTCCGCCTTCCGGCTTGTTCGTCGCGCGGCGCCCCGGTGCTGGCGGTGATCGAAGCAGGTGTGACGTCAGAGGAGGCGGCGCGTGTTTGCCCTGGCAGCTCAAGTCGCGCCTCCTCCTCCAGCAGCCCGCAGCGCACCACAGCACGGCGCTACAAGGCGGCAGTAGGTATCAGGCAACGCCAGTAACGGGGCGGCTTCCAGGAAATTAGCTACAATTTGCGATACCGCACCACGAAACAGCAACGGAAATGATACATATGGGAACAGCGAACTTGAATTCGACTATTGTTTGTAGTTTTAGTACGGCTGAAGTTCCATTAAGAGAACAATGTGCAGCCTTTTGGATTTTCCTTATACGATCGAATATTTCACCTGTATTTGACAGAGTGACACCTTACTCTAAATTCTGAGTGTTAGATTTAGGTTAGCGTGTAGTGTACGTCAGTTTAGTCCTTTCGCTGCTGTGGCCGTGCATAGGTGTTGCGGACGTGTACAAGCGCGCTGCTTGGATTTTCTTACACTGCTAGCGTAAACTCATCGAGTAACACGGAAGTAATATCTGGCCCTCTTTTCTTCCTGATCTATATTAACGACATAGGAGACACTCTGAGTAGACGTCTTAGATTGTTTGCAGAGGATGCTGTCATTTACCGTCTTGTAAAGTCATCAGATGATCAAAACGACTTGCAAAATGATTTAGATAATATGTTTCTATGGTGCGAAAAGTGACAATTGACCCAGAATAAAGAAAAGTGCGAAGCTATTCACATGAGTACTAAAAGAAAGCCGGCCGATGTGGCCGAGCGGTTCTAGCCGCTTCGGTCTGGAACCACGCGACCGATACGGTCGCAGGTTCGAATCCTGCCTCGGGCATGAATGTATGTGATGTCCTTAGGTTTGTGAAGCTATTCACATGAGTACTAAAAGAAAGCCGGCCGATGTGGCCGAGCGGTTCTAGGCGCTTCAGTCTGGAACCGCGCGACCGCTACGGTCGCAGGTTCGAATCCTGCCTCGGGCATGAATGTATGTGATGTCCTTAGGTTAGTTAGGTTTAAGTAGTTCTAAGTTCTAGGGGACTGATGACCTCAGATGTTAAGTCCCATAGTGCTCAGAGCCATTTGAACCATTTTGAACGACTATTGAGACCAAACGATTCGCGATGCCCGATGTAAGGGCGCGTCGCGAGCGCTCGTTCTTCGAATATAAAACCAAATAACTCGAGAAAGAAATTAGATATCCTTCTGCTCCCATTTTTAAATAAAATTTCGATACCTCACCTAAATTTTATTGACTACAATGTACGACCTAAAAAAAAACATTCATATGCAGAGTTTACACAATGCATTTTTATCTCTACAAAATCTTTAAAATTTCGCGCGGTTTCTTACTTAATTTGATGCAATGCAGTAAGTATGACGGATAACGAAAAGAAATTCAGTTCTTTATCGAATAATCGAATACAGCTCTCAGACTGTAAGTTGTGTAAATACAAAATTTTCCGCCAATTTTTTCCTTTTTTTTTCATGATATGTATGCTCTGCACGGAATGCGAAGAGCGTGTCTGGAGCACATCGCTGTGATGTGGAACGAGCTAGTTTTACAGTATTATTACACACTCGCATACTGAAAAATATGACAGCATGCTGGCCGCTTACACGTGTCTGAAACTACTTAAATTTATTTACTTTTACGTATTCCGTGGCCGCGCGGGAGTAGCCGACCGGTCTTAGGCGCTGCAGTCATGAACTGTGCGGCTGGTCCCGGCGGAGGTTCGAGTCCTCCCTCGGGCATGGGTGTGTGTGTTTGTCCTTAGGATAAGTTAGGTTAAGTAATGTGTAAGCTTAGGGACTGACGACCTTAGCAGTTAAGTCCCATAAGATTTCACACACATTCCGTCAGTCTAAAAGAATTTCGACACTGCATTAATAAGAACCAGAAAAGTTAAGAAGGTAAGAAGATGGTTTTAATGCTTAGATGTTCTACATACTCTACCACCACTTGAGTACAACGCACAGAACGTTCATACAACTACGCGAAACAGTCAAAAAGGACCTCCTTTCGGCTGTCGTTCAACTCGCGCGTCGCGTTGGCTTGAATGTTGGTTATGTCGTCAGGGCAATGATCCTTCATGCGAATTTCTGCACTTTGCCAATTTTTGGTATGTTCGTATTGTTAATAACAAACCTTGTCCACCGGAACTATTTCTTCCATAAAAGAATTGTCCGCGTTTTGCATTTCAATCAAATCGAGACAGGCGTCCGCACGTCGTTGATTCCGTTCGAGAGTCAATGTGTCCGGTACAAACTTTGTTCAAACTTTGCTCTTCTAGAAATCACTATGGAGAATGCGTTTTAAAACTTGATGTTTCTCCATTGCAATTTGTGACTCAGCAACGTTGAGACATTACGTGTGCGCCTCCAGTACTTAACATACCCTCCTCACAACTGAGTAGTCAAATGCAGCTCTGTTGTTTATCGTTGTTAGTTCAAGATGCATTTTTAGACGGACGCATACAGTAATTCGTACCTAACTTCGTTAATTATCTCTCTCCACACACACACACACACACACACACACACACACACACACACACACACACACAAACACTACATCATAAGTTATGTTATCGAATAGCAGAAGTTGTCAAGCAGATATAATTTCAATATGTAGTCCCAGTTAATTTCAGTACCTATTAAATTCCTTAAACTACTGGAAAGGTCAGTTGTCATCAAACTTCTATGCTCAGGATCAATACTGACATTGTGGCTCGACATCTTGGGCCGTATATGTACCGATCTTATTATTAATTGGTAACCTACATAAGTTAGTATGTTAAGGGCTCTGAATAGACTAGTCACAGTAAGGGGGTGGTAAGTCGCCTCCGCCTCCCCCCCCCCCCCCCCCCCAAGTACCGATCGCTAAAAGTCGGCGCCATTCGGAACACTTAGTGTACGACTGTTCTCTGCTCCCTCTCTCAGCGACCCAAAAGATGGGTCACTAACTGTCAGAAGAAGTGTTGTATTGTTTTTGTGAGCAGGCGATCAACTGATTAATAACAGTAATTGTAGTTATATTTAAATGCATTGCGCAATATGAGACACTGTCACAAATGTTTACTAAATGTTTTGGACGTCATTTTTCTTCTATTCATTGCGTTCTATTACAACAGCCTTAATTTGTTTCCATATTCCTTGCTAAAAGCCGGCCGCTTTGGCCGAGCGGTTCTAGGCGCTTCAGTCTGGAACCGCGCTGCTGTTACGGTCACAGGTTCGAATCCTGCCTCGGGCATGGATGTGTGTGATGTCCTTAGGTTAGTTAGGTTTAAGTAGTTCTAAGTTCTAGGGGACTGATGACCTCAGATGTTAAGTCCCATAGTGCTTCGAGCCAGAAGATGGGGCATTCCCGAATCCACGTTATTTTCGTTTGAAATTTATACCGTGGCATGTTATCTGTAGCAAGAACACACGCTCGTGATTTGTCATACTTGAAGGCAAACAACAAAACATTTCGCCTCTCGCATCTTCTTAACCCGCAGCGGCCGCGTTACTGACCTCTCTGCCCCTGACGGAAGCGGCCAACTTTACTTAGCCCACCCGCCGAAATCACGAACGCCAATTAAAATTATGCACCTCTTAAAATATTACTGTCGCTGCAAGTATTTTTGGTTGTTGGTCGACAGGAAAACTACACTCTGAAGAACGTGTTAACTTTAGTTGACGCCTTGGATTCATCTCTTAGTTGCTAAGTGAATATTACTATAAAATACAACTGAGATGTGAGGGCCATAACAACGCTTGAATGGATAAGCATATTACCCCCAGGTTTCAGTTTGACGACCACTCGGGTTGGTGGCCAAAGATTTTTTTTTTTTTTTTTCTGTGCCACATGGAGCCTGAAGTCTGCTTACGGTATTGTATTTATGAATGGTGCTTTTGGTTTCGAACTGAAATTTTTTTGTTACTGTTGGTTTCGAAATGTAATTGTTTCCTTCATAAGACCATGCACAACTATTTTAAGATCTATCTAAAAGAAGTTCTAGAGTGGACATCACCTGCTATACCCATTACACACTTTTGTGACGGAACACTTTTTTCCTCAACCACGAGCTACCCCAGAGTGTAATGCTATGTGACATTCGTGAATTAAATACAAAAAAGTATTACATTCTAATCTCTGAAAATCTGTTATTTTCCGTAACGCAAAAGCTGCAGAGCTTAGATGTTTAAAAAGATCTGTAACACTTGACTCCGATTTATTGATTTACCTTCATATATTACATCTAGTGATGTAAATATACTGTTTCAAATTATTTAACTGCAACAGGCACGGTTTTAAACAATTTTATTACATATTTATTTGGTTTCTTAAATGGACGAAACTCGCACGACCGATGTGTCCTGGTGGCAACGAAACAGTATTGGAAGCAGAAACAGTCATTAGTGAAGTGCAGAGCTAGAATTCAGTACAATACAATAATCTGCCAACGTTGGGGTAACTTTTCGATTCCACGTCTGCAGAAATCATGTGGTTTTGAGGCAAAGGACTCGTCGAACCATGTTCGTAGCGCATTTTCATCCCCAAAATAAAGTCCTGGATGGTTGTTCGACAGAGCGTGGATAAGGTGAAAATCTGAAGGTCGAGTGAATAAGGCTGGTATTGAATGACTTCCAAAAGCAACTCCTGTAAAGTGTTTTTTGCCAGTCTGTCAGAATGCAGACGGGCATTACCGTGGAGTAGCATCACTTCACACAGTCTTTATGGTCGTTGTTCTCGTTGACAGTTGATACCAGTAGTATGGTTACGCCTCGAGGAAGCAATTCGTAGTGCAGCACACCGTCGCTGTTTCACCAGATGCATAACGTTATCTTTTGTGGATGCTCGCAGGTCTTTGTATGGGCGTTGCTGCTTTGTTTGGTTTCCTTTTCCTTAGGTTAGCATAAAGACGCTATTTCTTGTTGCCAATAACGATACAAAATAAGAATCGTCAGCGTTGGTCACGAGCCAACTGATGAGGAGAAAGCAGAGATGGATATACGGCCACGGAAAGTCATCGAGTAAAACAGAAGTGATTTCAGGCGTTCCCCAAGGTAGTGTTATAGGCCCTTTGCTGTTTCTTATCGATATAAACGATTTGGGAGACAATCTGAGCAGCCACCTTCGGTTGTTTGCAGATGACGCTGTCGTTTATCGACTAATAAAGTCATCTGGAGATCAAAACAAATTGCAAAACGATTTAGAAAAGATATCTGAATGGTGCGAAAATTGGCAGTTGACGCTAAATAACAAAAAGTGTGAAGTCATCCACATTAACGCTAAGAGGAACTCGTTAAACTTCTGTTACACGATTAATCAGTCTAATCTAAAAGCGGTGAATTCAACTAAATACCTAGGTATTACAATTACGAACAACTTAAATTGGAAGGAACACACAGAAAATGTTGTGGAGAACCCCAACCAAAGACTGCGTTTTATTGGCAGGACACTTAGAAAATGTAACAGACCTACTAAGGAGACTGCCTACTCTCCTCTTTTATAATACTGCTGCGCGGTGTGGGATCCTTGCCAGATAGGACTGACGGAGTACACAGAAAAAGTTCCAATAAAGGCAGCACTTTTTGTATTATCGCGAAATATGGGAGAGAGTGTCACAGAAATGATACAGGATTTGCGCTGTACATCACTAAAAGAAAGGCGTTTTTCGTTGCGACGGAATCGTCTCACGAAATTCCAATGACCAACTTTCTCCTCCGAATGTGAAAATATTTTGTTGACACCGACCTACATAGGGAGGAACGATTACCACGATAAAATTACTGAAAGATAAGCAGTTCATTCTTTCCGCGCGCTATACGAGATTGGAATAATAGACAATTGTGAAGGTGGTTCGATGAACCCTCTGCCAGGCACTTAAATTTGATTGATAAATAGATGTAGACCCGCTGATTTCTGTGATTTTGACTTACAGCATGCGGTGCCCATACATCCGCCTTCTGAACCTTCCCCTCTGGTTCCAAATATATCACGATGGTAGATGATCACAGTTTCTCACATTTGCCAGCGATGTGGATCATTGTGGATTAATGCATTGAAACGATCTTCGTCAAACCCCGAAATTCTTCCTGAACGTGGAGAGTCACGAATGTCAAAACGCACATTTTTAAAACGAGAAAACAATTTTTTGCTTGCTCTGCACACTAACATAATCCTCATACAAGGCTGCCTCAGCTGCTGTCACCCCTCTGTTTATCTCAAACAGAAGAATATGTCGGAAATGTTCCGATTTCTCAACTTGGCACTCCATTTTCTAACGTCCACAGCTCCACTAGTTATCTCCAAGTCACAAAATGATAATAGGTAAACTCAAATAGCAACAATGAACTACAGGTAAAAATTACAATCGATAAATAAATCCGCAGTAGACACAATACCAACAAGTAAAACAAAAATGCTTTGAACCGAAGCACCAGCCTAGTAGTTGCCAAGCGATGCGGCAGCGTGACGTAGGCGCAAAAACAGAAGTTAGATTATTGCGACAAGCTCTGTCACTATGCACTGACCTCACGGCTATGTTAGAGCGTCAGTCAGTGTCAGGTATGTCCACAATCGATTAAATGTATGACTTCGTCACAGTCTACCACAAGAAAGAAACAGAGGAAGTCACAAACAGAAGTTAAAAGTAAAATTAAAGCAATAACAGCGCTAGGTCGCATAATTTAGTCTTTTGACCTAGATTTCGGCACTACGATGAGTGCCTTCATCAGAAGTAAAACATTCAAGGTGGCCTGTAACATAAGTAAAAAAAAATTATGGGAAATTTTTTATGTATGTCTAAATACTGATTAACAGTAAAAGAAAGAAACAGTACTTACACGTCACGTACAAAATAAATATCAAGCGGTAAAGCTTTATTCACAGAAGTTTTGAAATAGAGCACGTGGAAGGCAAGCCGTTATGGGCTGCTCACACATGTGCACAGGTAGTATCAGAGTCTGATGCTACCTGTGGCTCGACATGTGTGAGCAGCCCATAGTGGCTTGCCTTCCATGTATTCTTTTTCAGAGACTAAAACTTTATCGCTTGATATTTATTTTGTACGTGCCATGTAAGTACTGTTTCTTTCTTGTACTGTTAGTCAATACTTACACATACATAAAAAATTTTCCCATAGCTTTTGTACTTATGTTAAAGGCCAGTTTGAATGTTTTACTTCTTATGAAGGCACTCATAGTAGAGCCGAAACCTGGCTCAAAAGACTTAATTTTTGCTATCGAGGGCTGTTATTGCTTTAATTTTACTTTTGTAAACGGTCCCTGACCAGGCAGCCATGTTTAAAACTTTCAGAAGTTGAAACATGTAGTTTTTAAGCTACGGCCCCTGCATCAGCGATCACGTCGTGGTCTGCAGAGGCATCTAAGCTGACTCATATACTTTTGCCCTTCGCCTACTGTCTCACCTATAACTGTCACAGACGTAGAAGTTCGTGAAGGTATTATTGGAGCTGTCAGTACAACAGGTGTACCGCTATCACTGTTAGAACGCAATTACTGGCGATGTGCCTTCCGGACGTTACGACATAATTATGAGCCACCTACACTTCTTGCACTCGAAGGAGGCTTTCTAGATGCTGAATACCAACCTGTGCGGGTTGCTGTTATGCAGAAGATCCAGGAGTCGCAGCCGCTCACATTAATTGTGGGTAGCACACGATTGCAGTTAATTTCATAATAATCGCTCCTAATCCAATATGTTTCAAACAGTATTCGTCCCGGAGAGTAAAAGAAAACTACCCAGTATTGTGGTGTTACTGTCACCGACGTTATCGATGAGACACACTAAAAAGTTCTTTGATATTGCACAAGATAACAGACAACGCCAGAAATATGCTGGCTTTCGTCAACGTCTTACACCAACGATATCCGCGTGTCGCCACAACAGACTGCCCAGCGCACAGCATCAGTCTAGCGCCACCTGACAAACCCAGAAGAACAGTCGCAGAAATTGAGAAACAAAATCAGAAAACCGATTGCAAGCATCCCCTGTTCGGACATGAAGCAGAAAGACCTAGGCACCGAAGGAGCTTCATGCACACGACATGAGCAATTCCGTCAGCACCTGGAACTCGTCGAACAGAGCTATGGCAAGATTCATTATCTGAAAGGGATAGGAATAACATCAGAGAAGAACCTGCCGCGTGCTTTCATCTGTCGAATGCAACATGGAAGGCTCTAAATCGACGGAGGACAGGAGTGTCAAGATGCAAGGTGAGCCTCAGGAAGCGCGGCTACACGACTGCAGTGTGTGGCGATCTACAGGACACACCACATCTCCTGGTCTGCAGAAACCTGCCAGATGCTTGCACCACAGAAGTTCTTTATGCAGCAAGTGAAAAGGCCATTAAATCCGAGGAATTATTGCGGTCCATTTAATACACACATCAAAAAAAGTTTTGCATCACATCGGTTCCCAGAGTTCCCGAACCTGTACAGAAAATTGGAACAGAGATCAATATAAACATCATTTCAGTCCTTTTCATTGCTCATGGAAACCACACATTGCATGTTGTATCACAATACAGCGAGACCTTCAGTGTGGTTGTCTAGATTGCTGTACACACCGCATGCCTGTATTCGCCGTGGCATGCTATCCACAAGTTCATCAAGGCACTGTTGGCCCAGATTGTCTCACTCCTCAACGGCGATTCGGCGTAGATATCTCAGAGTGGTTAGTGGGTCACGTCGTCCATAAACAGCCTTTATCAATCCACCCCAGGCGTGTTCGATGGGGTTTATGTCTGGGAGAACATGTTGGCCACTCTAGTCGAGCGATGTCGTTATCCTGAAGGATATCATTCACAAGATGAGCACGATGGGGCGCGAAGTGTCGTTCATGAAGACGAATGCCTCGCCACTATGCTGCCGATATGGTTGCGGTATCGGTCGGCGGATGGCATTCATGTATCGTACAGCCGCTACGGCACCTTCCATAACCACCAGCGGCGTACGTCGGCCCCACATAATGCCACCCCAAAACAGCAGGGAACGTCCACCTTGCTGCACTCGTTGAACAGTGTGTCTAAGGTGTTCAGCCTGACGGGGTTGCCTCCAAACACGTCTCTGACGATTGTCTGGTTGAAGGCATATGCGATACTCATCGGTGAAGAGGACGTGGTGCCAATTCTGAGTGGTCGATTCGGCATGTTGTTGGGTCCACCTGTATCGCGCTACATGGTGTCGTGGTGGCAAAGTTGGACCTCGCCGTGGCCGTCGGGAGTGGAGTTGCGCATCATGCAGACTACTGCGTGTAGTTTGAGTCGTAACACGACGTCCTGTGACTGCACTAAAATCATTATTCAACATGTTGGCGTTGCTGTCAGGTTTCCTCCGAGCCTTAATCCAAAGATAGCGGTCATCCACTGCAATAGTAGCACTTGGGCGACCTGAGCGAGGCACGTCATCGACAATTCCTGTCTCTCTGTATCTCCTCCACGTCCGAACAACATCGCTTTGGTTCACTCCGTGATGCCTGCACACTTCCGTTGTTGAGAGTCCCCCCTGGCACAAAGTAAGATGCGGGTCGAACTGCGGTATTGACCGTCTAGGCATGGTTGAACTACAGACAACATGAGCCGTGTACCTCCTTCTGGTGGAATGACTGGAACTGATCGGCTGTCGGACCCCCTCCGTCTAATAGGCGCTGCTCATGCATGGTTGTTTATATCTGTGGGTGGGTTTAGTGACGTCTCTGAAAAGTCAAAGTGACTGTTTCTGTGCTACAATATCCACAGTCAACGACTATCTTCAGGAGTTCTGGGAACCGGGGTGATGCAAAATATTTTTGATGTGTATAGAAAACCATATTTTGTGTTGCTATATTATGTTATTCCTTTCAGTACCATGTATTACTATACTGTACTTTTAATAATGATGCTGCATTTTAATTATTTTACACATCGAAATCATGATCACGTAAAATAAATAAATAAATTACTAATTATCTCGTAAATAACTGCCTCATTGTGTGATTGTGCTGCTAGCTCAGAATCTGGGTCAGTTTCTTGCACAGATCGTAAATTTTTTCTCACCTAGCTTGCTGTTCATTTTGTATTATTGCGGTTGACTTGGGCGCACGACAACAAAACTTAATACTGTGTTAGCTGAAGCAATAATGACGGAACAGGTGTGGGCTCGCAATTGTTGAACAATAAAGGTACTGTACAAAACAATGTTACTTGCGGTTGGTGCACTTTATACACAGCGCTGCTGCTCGAGGGTTAAGGCAAATCGGGGTTGGCAGCAGTGGAATCGTTCTGCAGTCCGCGTCAAACACCGATTCTCTAAATTTAATCAGTAAATCCTCGTGACAAGAACGTCGTTTCCCTTCAGGGATTCCCATTTGTGTTCACGTAGCATGTAGCATCTCCGTAATACCGGCAACAGATATTTTATTATCTTGCACTTTAATATGTGGCTCCTTGCTGTGTTAAAAGACGACTCTCAAAATGTCGTACAAAACATTTTATTAACTGGACAAAGTCACAATAACGTTTGTCCCGAAACAAAAAACTGGAAGATCGTTCGTGACCACTTGAAATAACAAACACAAAGTTACTAGCGTGATACCAGATCCGCGGGAAGCGTCATCCAGTGCGGCTGTAGGGTTGCGTCCGTGAGGGGATGCGCCGCTTGGAGCAGCGTAGGCACGCCGACCGTGCGAAGCACGGCACAGCGTCCTGACTTATCTCGGTGACTTGCGTTTCATAGAATAAAACGCGGAACTGCGAGAACAACTGAACTGCACTGTACTGTACTGTAACTGCAAGTCTGACGTTAACTGAAAGTCGAACTGAAATCAACTAGAACCGCAACTGGCCTGCTGGAGGCTCTGCCTGGCCAGCTGGCGGAACTATCTTTGAGACCACGTGATGTGCCGACGGCGTTTCTTCTTCGATAGCAGCGCCGCCAGTTTCTAGTGCGCGCGCTGCTCGGAAGCGTAGCTGGCGTCTCATGCTGGAGCCTGGAACCAACGGCGTATAAACATACTGCTCCTATAAAGCGCGATGTCGTGACATGTGATGCCCGTCCTGTATGAGAAAACAATCGCCGGAGGGAAGAAAGTGGAGGGCGTCGGGTAGGCAACCCACATGACGAAGACGTCGGATTGGCAGCGAGGATACACGACCTATGGCCGATACTTACACGACTGGCCATTAAAATTGCTACACCACGAAGATGACGTGCTACAGACGCGAAGTTTAACCGACAGGAAGAAGATGCTGTGATATGCAAATGATTAGCTTTTCAGAGCAATCACGCAAGGTTGGCGCCGGTGGCGACACCTACAACGTGCTGACATGAGGAAAGTTTCCAACCGATTTCTCATACACAAGCAGCAGTTGACAAGCGTTGCCTGGTGAAACATTGTTGTGATGCCTCGTGTAAGGAGGAGAAATGCGTACCATCACGTTTCCGACTTCGATACAGGTCGGATTGTAGCCTATTGCGATTGCGGTTTATCGTATCGCGACATTGCTGCTCGCGTTGGTCGAGATTCAATGACTGTTAGCAGAATATGGAATCGGTGGGTTCAGGAGGGTAATACGGAACGCCGTGCTGGATCCCAACGGCCTCGTATCACTAGCAGTCGAGATGACAGGCATCTTATCCGCATGACTGTAACGGATCGTGTAGCCATGTCTCGATCCCCGAGTCAACAAATGGGGACGTTTGTAAGACGACAACAACAATCTGCACGAACAGTTCGACGACGTTTGCAGCAGCATGGACTATCAGCTCAGAGACCATGGCTGCGGTTACCCTTGACGCTGCATCACAGACAGGAGCGCCTGCGATGGTGTACTCAACGACCAACGTGGGTGCACGAATGACAAAACGTCATTTTTTCGGATGAATCCAGGTTCTGTTTACAGCATCATGAAGGTCGCATCCGTGTTTGGCGACATCGCGGTGAACGCACATTGGATGCGTGTATTCGTCATCGCCATACTGGCGTATCAACCGACGTGGTGGCATGGGGTACCATTGGTTACACGTCTCTGTAACCTCTTGTTCTCATTGACGGCACTTTGAACAGTGGACGTTACATTTCAGATGTGCTACCATCCGTTGCTCTACCCGTCACTCGATCGCTGCGAAACTCTACATTTCAGCAGGATAATGCACGACGTCATGTTGCAGGTCTTGTACGGGCCTTTCTGGATACAGAAAATGTTCGACTGCTGCCCTGGCCAGCACATTCTCAAGATCTATCACCAACTGAAAACGTCTGGTCAATGGTGGCCGAGCAACTGGCTCATCACAATACGCCAGTCACTACTCTTGGTGAACTGTTGTATCGTGTTGAAGCTGCATGGGCAGCTGTACCTGTACACACCATCCAAGCTCTGTTTGACTCAATGCCCAGGCGTATCAAGGCCGTTATTACAGCCAGAGGTGGTTGTTCTGGGTACTGATTTCTTAGGATCTATGCACCCAAATTGCGTGAAAATCACATGTCAGTTTTAGTATAATATATATGTCCAATGAATACCCGTTTATCAGCTGCATTTCTTCTTGGTTTAGCAATTTTAATGGGCAGTAGTGTAATACATCTGGCTGCAAGGCTTTGAATTGCTACGATGTCTTCCTTTAATCCGATCTGGTGTGGATCCCAAACACTCGAACAGTACTGAAGAACGCGCCGCACTAGTATTCTAAACGCGGTTTTCTTTATCTTTATAGATGAGTTACACTTTCACAAAATTCTCCCAGTAAAACGAAGTTCACTATTCACCTTCCCTATTACTAGCCTGACGTTCTCGTTTCATTTCATATCGCTTTGCAACTTTACACCTAGATATTTGATCGTGGTGACTGTGTTATGTGTTTCTTACTCATCTGCAATAACATACATTTTTCTGTATTTAGAGCAAGCTGCCATTGTAGAAATTATGTTTATGTCGTCCTGTATCCTCCTACAATCACTCCTTCCTGCAGACCACAGCCATAAATTGTGCTCATCCTGTACGTCAGATCATTTATGTAAATAGGGAATAAGAGCTGTCCTATCACAGTTTCCTAGGGCTCTCCTGACGATATTCTTGTTTCTGATTAACAATCATCGTCGTGGTGAACATACTGGGTTCTGTTACTTGAGAAGTCTTCGAACGCCTAACGTGTCTGAGAACCTAATCCATACGCTCGTGTCTTCGTCAACAATTTGCAATGTGGCACCGTGACAAATGTTTTACAGACAACTTGGAATTGGACTTGGCCCGTTGCCCTTAATCCATGGTTCGCAGTACGTCATGTGAGAAAATGGCAAGATGAGTTTCGCATGAGCGACTGGTCGCCATATTTCACTCTTTGAACATAAACTCGGCCAAAAGTTTGAAACAGTGTGAAACAAGACTCATACGACCAAATGACTTTCTTCCATTGCTCCACAGTCCAGGCGTTGTAGCTTCGGCACAACTTTTTCCTGTTAATGGCATTTTCATCACTGGTGAGTGGTTTTAGAACTCCAGCTCACCCTGAATTTCCCTGCCTCTGGAGCTCCCTTCTCGCTGTTTTGGTGCTGACACGGTTTGCCAGTGTGACATTCAGTTCTTCAGTGGTTTTCGCAGCTATCATCTTAAATACTACAGCTACTTCTACTGCTACAGAATTACAATGAAACGTTTAACAGTTATTCAACTACTAATATTACTTTTAGCACTAAATAATCTATTCCGCTATTTTAAATTTATTTTGGTGCGTTTAACCTGTAGATGGTTGTTTCCGCTACTGGATCCGCCCTCATAATGCCCTGGTCAACAGCCATTGTCCGCCGTATTCCTTGCGCGTCGGGCATCACATCAGCAGCGTTTCGAATATAACAAGCAATTCCATCAATCATTGTTACGTCTTGAAGTCCACGCTTCCACGATCACTGGCGCCAGCACAACGTAAATTATTGAGAAGCTATTTTATTCGGTGGGCGCCGACTTCAGTGGTCTTCTCTCCATCCGTAGGGTACGTTGTATAGTCGGGACGGCAGCTTGCTGGCGCGTGGTTGAGTACCTGTATTGTCCTCCTCGACTTTCCTGGATACTCCGGCTGCAGTATCGTGTAAGATGCGTCAGGTCGAGTCGCTCCATACGAGGTAGTTAACAAACTATTTTTTCCCCTTCCCTGTGGACTATGCTGCTCAGTTCCTATCAGCAGGTTATACGGAATGTTTTGTTACGCCTTCAACTCACCTCCAGTGCGTGAGAGAGTCAACTGTTAACTTTGTTTGTCGCGTGCTGTTTCTCATGTGCAATGCCTTAAAATAAACTCTGGTCTGTAAATTCGGTATGTAGAGATGAACTCCTTGTTCCCATTATCACAATTAATATCAACAAGAACCACACCCACGAATCACTTGTCAGGGCCAAAACATTTCCATACGTTTCCATTACGCGCAGTTTATCAAATACATCGGAGTCGTAGGGGCGCGATCTACATATCGAGCGGGTTCATTCGATTTAGATAATATGTACTGTTTACGATTAACCTATCCCAGTGCCAGTTTGCAACACACTTCGTGTGGTTGCACTGAAATGGTAATCATTTGCATATCAAAGCATGTACACATTAGCCCATCTGACGTTTATTGAAAGCCACTTTAATGTTGCAAATGTAATCACGATCCGTGTGCTTTCTAGAATGAGAGCGTACTCTAATATGAAATTTCCTGGCAGATCAAAACTATCTGCCGGACCGAGACTCGAGTGCGGGACCTTTGCCTCTTTCGGGTAAGTGCTCCACCATCTGAGCTACTCAAGCACGACTCACGATCCGTCCTTACAGCTTCAGTTCTGACACTACCTCGCCTCGCCTCCTACCTTCCAAACTTCACAGAAGCTCTCCTGAAGACCTAACAGAAATAGCACTCTTGGAAGAATGGATGTTGCGGAGTCATGGTTTAGCTACGGCCTGGGGAATGTTTCCAGAATGAGATTTTCACTCTGATATGAAACTTCCTGGCAGATCAAAACTGTGTGACGAACCGAGTCTCGAACGCCGGACCTTTGCCTTTCGCGGGCTAGTGCTCCACCGTGTGGGGTACCCAAGGACAACTCATGACCCGTACTCACAGCAAGTTTGGAAGGTAGGAGACGAGGTACTGGCGGAATTAAAGCTGTGAGGACGGGTCATGAGTCATGCTTGGGTAGCTCAGATGGTGGAGCACTTGCCAGCGAAAGGCAAAGGTCCCGCGTTCGAGTCTTGGTCCGGCACACAGTTTTGATCTACCAGGAAATTTCAGTGTACCTTTTGCCGATCCGCTTCAATAGTCGAACGCCTTAACAAGCAGTTTCCGGGATTCGTGGATTCGAGTAGATCGAAACTGCCTTGCGGATTCACGACGAGTGCTGGTGAGGTGGCCGGCCTGTGTGTCCTGTTTAAGTGAGTTCAACATGCTGCTAGGTAAATACCGGGCTGATACTCATGCCCCTCATCAGATACACTATACGCGAACATTTAGAGAAAATGCTCACACTGGAACGTAACATATACCCTAGATGCTGACGGATGGGGTACACTAGATTCAGTCTTGGAGGAGGGGAGTGGGCGGTGGTTAGTGGTGATATCTGGAAGGTCGTCCGGCCACTAACATTGTGACAACCCGTAGACCAATGCCGACCCCATAGAACAAACGCGAAAAGGCGAAGGGAAAGAAGAGCACTTTCTGTCTCACACAAAGTGGTGGCTTGCATAGTTTGCTAAAGCCACTGTGAATCAAGACAGAGGAATTATAGACATTTGCTGCCAGTGGGCATAGATTTATATCAATAGGGCAAGGTGAAAATCTGGGATTTGAACGCAGGTTTCCGCTTACTAGACAGATGCGCTGACCACTACGTTAAGCAGACAAAGTGGTCACCACAACCTCATGAACTACCCTACCACGCCTCCTGTGAGACCCACATTCTCAACTTACACACCTCCTCATTATCCTGAGCCGGCCGGAGTGGCCGAGCGGTTCTAGGCGCTACAGTCTGGATCTGCGCTACAGTCGCAGGTTCGAATCCTGCCTCGGGCATGGATGTGTGTGATGTCCTTAGGTTAGTTACAAACTCTAGGGATTGAGCGATGAGAGGATACGGAACAAAGAAGGTCTAACGAATATACGTCCTGAAGTGCATGGTTTCTATGCTAGAGGCCGTTTACTCAGTCATACATTGTTACAGAGACTGCGATCTAATACGCGCTGTACCATTCAGCCATAGTCACAGTAAGTGCTGAAAATGGTTAAAATGTGCCTTAACTCATGCGTGTAGGCGCAGTAGCATGTTCTGTCTCGCACGTTGATATCGGTCTGGCTGCATCCTAACAGTGTTAAAGGCGGCGGGAAAATACGCTGCTCCAATGTCTCCACATCTGGAATGGGCTCTGCATACACGATATTTCTGATGTGGCCCCATAAACAGGAATCGCACGGGTTGAGGTCCGGTGAAAGTGCAGGCCATGCAACTGGACCCCGTCGTCCGATCCATCGAACAGGGAAGACACGATTGAGGTGAGTCCAGACGTTAACGGTGAAGTGGGCTGGAGCACCATCATGTTGCAGCCATAAGACCCATTGAGTCATCAATGGCACTTCTTCCAGCAGGGAAGGCAAAGTCACCCGCACGAAACGCCGATAGTTCCAGCCTGTAAGGCGAGGTGGAAGGAAGACTGGTCCGAAAATACGATCGCCAACTGTCGCCCCCCTCCCTCACATATTCCAGCTGCACCGATGCTGCTGATCCACTGTCACGGTACCATTGGGGTTCTGCATACTACCCCACAGATGACTGCTATCAAAGCTGAAGATACCACACAGCGCAAAGGCCTCATCTGTGGTCCGGGTGGAGTGGCCGAGCGGTTCTAGGTGCTACAGTCTGAATCCGCGCGACCGCTACGGTCGCAGGTTCGAATACTGCCTCGGGCATGGATGTGTGTGATGTCCATAGGTTAGTTAGGCTTAAGTAGTTCTACGTTCTAGGGGACTGATGACCTCAGAAGTTGAGTCCCATAGTGCTCAGAGCCATTTGAACCATTTTTTACCCTGTACTGGCGGTCCAGCTGCCTGGTACTGACACGGCGGTCGCCTTCACATTGTTAATCACATTTTCCTGCAAGTCCCGTTTCCGAACATTTAGGGTATACCCTTCATGATTCCCTGCTTCCTAAAACGGCCCTGTCTCAGACAAACGGCGAAACACCGTTGCAAACATTAAATTCTGTGGTTTTTGTCGACGGGAATAGATTTCCTGATAAATCTCGGCGCCCGCCGCCTCTTGCTATTTAACTTTCCGTAAGTAAACACCGTGTCGGCAATCTCTGGATTCCACTACAACGTGAGTCAGCAAGAGAAGTGATTCGGACACAACATTGCCAATTACTATGGCAGGAGAGGGCACTATGGCATGACGTATTAGGAATAGTACTACCCCCTTGGAGGAAACCCTGCATGCTGTAGTTGTGGCTGCATGGTACAGTTAGTTCAAAAATGGCTCTGAGCACTATGGGACTTAACTGCTGAGGTCATCAGTCCCATAGAACTTAGGACTATTTAAACCTAACTAACCTATGGACATCACACACATCCATGCCCGAGGCAGGATTCGAACCTGCGACCGTAGCGGTCGCGCGGTTCCAAACTGTAGCGCCTAGAACCGCTCGGCCACCCCGGCCGGCGGTACAGCTAGTATTACACAGCAGTCTCTGTAACAAAGTATGACTGAATAAAAGGCCCCTAGATGGAAACCATACAGTTCCGGACATCATAGGCCTTTTTTGTTCCGTATCCTCTCATCGATCAATATCTAGACTTTTTATATGGTGGAAAAAATCACTCTGTATATGTGATGTGACGGACGTGTTCAAAAGAATGGACACAAGGTATATAATTACGGCGATGGCTGCTGATGGCAGATGCGCACCAAGCTCGAATCCTTACAGGAATTGGCGATATGCCACGAGTAATGATGCTAATTAACAGGACCGCTACATCGGAAGTGGGTAGTGTAAGTTGACAATTTAGGTCTGACAGGAGGCTTGCTAGGGTAGTACGTGCGGTTGTGGTGACCACTGTGTCTGGATGGCAAGGTGGTCACTGCATCTGCCAAGTAGGGCACTTGGGTTCAAATCCCGCTTCGGCAAAAATTTTGAACTTGCCCCATTGATGTAAATCAATGCCCAATGGCGGCTAGTGTCTTTAATTCCCTTCGGTCTAGCTGTGGCTGACTGGACTGTTTTTCCTGCGCCTCGCCGCATTTCAGAGCTAACTGAGACCAGCACTTGAGAGGGCGGAGTGGAACGTCAGCACAGTATGACTCTAGTCGCAGGGCATTAGTGTGTTGTCAGACGGCGCAGATAAGACGCGTCCTGGCTGGAGAAGCGGCCGTTAACCCGTTGCGCATTTGCTGGGCCCCGCTGCTCGGTGGATCGATGGCCGCCGCCAGTGCGCGGGTGGAGGGTGGGCTCAGCGCCGTCACGTCACGTGCCACGGACCTCGCCCGCACCCCGCCGCCCCACCCCCGCCTCCACCGCCGCCCCCACTGCGCTGCATTATGGATGGCCCACGCCGCCCCCGCGCCGCCTCCGAGCCACGCGCATCGCCGCCGACACCGCCGCCTGTTTACTATTTTACGTCACTGCCCGTCCGCAACCCCTCTTTCCGCTATCCCCAACAGAAGCGAGGCAGCACTCGCCGTGGAGGAGACGCGGGAAATAGACAGAACTATTTGATTCTAGAAAGACAGTCCCTACTGCGTCGAACACATTAGCAAATATTTTAACGAAACAGAATGAAAACAGAATTTTGCAGAAATAAAAAGTCTTATACTGGCACATGTACACTGAAGAGCCAAAGAAACTGGTACACTTGCCTAATATCATGTACGCCCCCCCCCCCCCGCCACCATTCCTCCCCCTCCCTTCCTCCCCCCCTCCCCCGTCCCCCACAGCACGCAGAAGTGCCGCAACACGACGTGGCATGGATTCTACTAATGTCTGAAGTAGTACTAGAGGGAATTGACGCCATGAATCCTGGAGGGCTGTCCATAAATCCGTAGTGTATGAGGGGGTGGAAGTCTCTTCTGAACAGGACGTTAGAAGGCATCCCAGATGTTCATGTCAGGGGAGTTTTGACGGCCAGCGGAAGTGTTTAAATTCAGTAGAGTGTTCCTGGAGCCACTCTGCAGTAATTATGGACGTGTGGGATGTCACATTGTCCTCCTGGAATTGGCCAAGTAGATCGGAATGTACAATGGACATGAATGGATGCAGGTGATCAGACAGGATGCTTATGTACGTGTCACCAGTAAGAGTCGTATCTAGATGTATCAGGGGTTCCATATCACTGCAACTGCACACGCCCCACACTATTACAGAGCCTCCACCAGCTTGAACAGTCCCCTGCTGAGATGCAGAGTCCATGGATTCTTGAGGCTGTCTCCATAGCCGTACACGTCCATCCGCTCGACACAATTTGGAGCGAGACTCGCCCGACATGTTTCCAGTTATCAACAGTCCAATGTCGGTGTTGACTTTCCCAGGCGAGGCGCAAAGCTTTGTATCGTGCAGTTCAAATGGTTCAAATGGCTCTGAGCACTATGCGACTTAACTTCTGATGTCATCAGTCGCCTAGAACTTAGAACTAATTAAACCTAACTAACCTAAGGACATCACACACATCTGTGCCCGAGGCAGGATTCGAACCTGAGACCGTAGCGGTCGCTCGGTTCCAGACTGTAGCGCTTAGAACCGCACGGCCACTCCGGACGGCTATCGTGCAGTCATCAAGGGTTAACGATTGGGGCTTCGGGTGCGAAAGCGTATATCGATGACGTTTCGTTGAATGTTTCGCACGTTGACACTTGTTGATGGCCCAGCACTGAAATCTGCAGCAACTTTGGAAGGGATGCCCTTCTGTTATGTTGAACGATTTTCTTCAGTCATCTTTGGTCCCGTTCTTGCAGGATGTTTTTCTGGCTGCAGCGATGTCGGAGATTTGATGTGTTACGGTATTCCTGATATTCACGGCACACCCTTGAAATGGCTTTACAGGAAAATCTCCACTTCATCGCTACCTCGGAGATACTGTGTCCCATCGGTCGTGCGCCCACTATAACACCACGTTCAAACTCACTTAAATCTTGATAACTGCCATTGTAGCAGCAGTAACCGATCTAACAACTGCGCTAGAAAGTTGTTGTCTTATATTGGCGTTACTGACCGCAGCTCCGTATTCTGCCTGTTTACATATCCCTGTATTTGAATGCGTATGCCTATACCACTTTCTTTGGCGCTTCAGTGTAAAACAGCATGGCTTATGATGAGGATAGGGTACTATGTTTTAAGAGTATATTAAAAGAGGTTGTCTGGGATGAGGTACACAAAGAAAGAGGTAGGTTAGAGGGACCCCCCCTTGGGCGAAACGATAAAATACCTGACGGCTTACCAGAGAGGACATTATCATCGTTGATAAAGAACGTCCGTCCTCAGAGACCAAAAACAGGAAAAGTCAACGTAATATTGGTAAACTGCAGGAGTATCCAGGGCAAGGTTCCTGAATTAGTATCTCTTATTGAAGGAAATAGTGCGCATATAGTATTAGGAACGGAAAGTTGGTTAAAACCGGAAGTGAACAGTAACGAAATCCTAGACACAGAATGGAATATATACCGCAAGGATAGGATAAACGCCAATGGTGGAGGAGTATTTATAGCAGTAAAGAATTCAATAATATCCAGTGAAGTTATTAGCGAATGCGAATGTGAAATAATCTGGGTTAAGTTAAGTATCAAAGGTGGGTCAGATATGATAATCGGATGCTTCTATAGACCACCTGCATCAGCAACCGTAGTAGTTGAGCGCCTCAGAGAGAACCTGCAGAACGTCGTGAAGAAGTTTCGTGATCATACTATTGTAATAGGGGGAGACTTCAATCTACCAGGTATAGAATGGGATAGTCACACAATCAGAACTGGAGCCAGGGACAGAGACTCTTGTGACATTATCCTGACTGCCTTGTCCGAGAATTACTTCGAGCAGATAGTTAGAGAACCAACTCGTGAAGCTAACGTTTTAGACCTCATAGCAACAAATAGACCGGAACTTTTCGACTCCGTGAATGTAGAAGAGGGTATCAGTGATCATAAGTCAGTGGTTGCATCAATGACTACAAGTGTAATAAGAAATGCCAAGAAAGGAAGGAAAATATATTTGCTTAACAAGAGTGATAGGGCACAAATCGCAGAATATCTGAGTGACCACCATCAAACGTTCATTTCTGAGGAAGAGGATGTGGAACAAAAATGGAAAAAATTCAGAAACATCGTCCAGTACGCCTTAGATAAGTTCGTGCCGACTAAGGTCCAAAGCGAGGGGAAAGATCCACCGTTGTATAACAATCATGTACGAAAGGTACTACGGAAACAAAGAAAGCTTCATCATAGGTTTAAGAGTAGTCGAATCATAGCTGATAAGGAAAAGCTGAACGAAGCGAAAAAGAGCGTAAAGAGAGCAATGAGAGAAGCATTCAACGAATTCGAACATAAAACATTGGCAAACAATCTAAACAAGAACCCTAAAAAGTTTTGGTCATATGTCAAATCGGTAAGCGGATCTAAATCCCCTATTCAGTCACTCGTTGACCACGATGGCACCGAAACAGAGGACGACCGAAGAAAGGCAGAAATACTGAATTCAGTGTTCCGAAACTGTTTCACTGCGGAAAATCATAACACGGTCCCTGACTTCAGCCGTCGCACGGACGCCAAAATGGAAAATATTGAAATAAACGATATCGGAATTGAAAAACAACTGCTATCACTTAGTAGCGGAAAAGCATCCGGACCAGACGAGATACCCTTAAGATTCTACAGTGATTATGCTAAAGAACTTGCCCCCTTTCTATCAGAAATTTATCGTAGATCGCTGGAAGAACGTAAAGTACCTAGCGACTGGAAGAAAGCGCAGGTCGTTCCCATTTTCAAGAAGGGTCATAAATCAGATGCGAATAATTATAGGCCTATTTCGCTTACGTCAATCTGTTGTAAAATAATGGAACATGTATTGTGTTCTCGTATTATGACGTTCTTAGATAATACAAATCTCCTTCATCATAACCAACATGGATTCCGCAAACAGAGATCATGTGAAACTCAGCTCGCCCTATTTGCCCAAGAAATTCACAGTGCCGTAGACACTGGCGAGCAGATTGATGCCGTATTCCTGGACTTCAGGAAGGCATTTGATACGGTTCCGCACTTACGTTTAGTGAAAAAAATACGAGCTTACGGAATATCGGACCAGGTTTGTGATTGGATTCAGGATTTCCTAGAAGAAAGAACACAACATGTCATTCTTAACGGTTCAAAATCTGCAGATGTAGAGGTAATTTCGGGAGTACCGCAGGGAAGCGTGATAGGACCTTTATTGTTTACAATATACATAAATGACTTAGTTGACAACATCGGTAGCTCCGTGAGGCTATTTGCAGATGACACGGTTGTCTACAAGAAAGTAGCAACATCAGAAGACTCGTACGTACTCCAGGAGGACCTGCAGAGGATTAATGCATGGTGCGACAGCTGGCAGCTTTCCCTAAACGTAGATAAATGTAATATAATGCGCATACATAGGGGCAGAAATCCATTCCAGTACGATTATGCCATAGGTGGTAAATCATTGGAAGCGGTAACGACCGTAAAATACTTAGGAGTTACTATCCGGAGCGATCTGAAGTGGAATGATCACATAAAACAAATAGTGGGAAAAGCAGGCGCCAGGTTGAGATTCATAGGAAGAATTCTAAGAAAATGTGACTCATCGACGAAAGAAGTACCTTACAAAACGCTTGTTCGTCCGATTCTTGAGTATTGCTCATCAGTATGGGACCCTTACCAGGTTGGATTAATAGAAGAGATAGACATGATCCAGCGAAAAGCAGCGCGATTCGTCATGGGGACATTTAGTCAGCGCGAGAGCGTTACGGAGATGCTGAACAAGCTCCAGTGGCGGACACTTCAAGAAAGGCGTTACGCAATACGGAGAGGTTTATTATCGAAATTACGAGAGAGCACATTCCGGGAAGAGATGGGCAACATATTACTACCGCCCACATATATCTCGCGTAATGATCACAACGAAAAGATCCGAGAAATTAGAGCAAATACGGAGACTTACAAGCAGTCGTTCTTCCCACGCACAATTCGTGAATGGAACAGGGAAGGGGGGATCAGATAGTGGTACAGTAAGTACCCTCCGCCACACACCGTAAGGTGGCTCGCGGAGTATAGATGTAGATGTAGATGTAGAATGTCAAATTCAGTTTATTCCATAGCAAATTTCTGTCCGTTTTTGAAAGTTGGTTTCCTAAAAAATTATCCACTACATTCATTAAATAAAGAACAAAGCCATTGATAGCGAGGGGAATTAGATTCTCATGTGAGGTGAATAGGGAAATTTATATGAAGATCAGAATAAGTCAAGATCGAGCATTAATTCCATACTACAAAAATATTGTAATATTTTAAGGAGCCTGATTAAAATGTCAACAAGTATGTTCGTCCTGACAGTAATTAATAAAGTTGATAGTACTATTAAAACTATATGGATTTTTCGCAGATGGGAGACAGGACAGCCAGTCAGTGTACAGGACACCATAACAGTTGAACTAAATGACTGTGTTGTGACTGATGATTCATAAGTATGAGCACCTTTTAAGAACTACTTTCTAAATGTAATAGAATTGAATGGTTCAGTTGAAAGAAAGAAAATATATTAAAAATACCGCTCCAAAAGATTTTAAGCACCTAGAACTAGCACGAAAATGCTTTACTGAAATTTATGGAATTATAAAAATTCTACAAAAACCAATGCTCCTGTGGTGTTGGTGGAATTTCAAACAGAATTCTTAAAAGTTGTTACACCTTAATAAGTAAAGTCCTTATTGCTGTATGTAATGCATCACTGGCACATGGAATTTTTCCAGACAGGTTGAAATATGCAATTGTTAAACCTGTTCACGAGAATGACTTAAACAAGTAGCCCAAAACTTCCTTAATGACATATTTTTCCAAAGTATTCAAAAAAGCAATGTGTCAAGAGTAGTCTAATAGTACAAAAAATTTACTTAGTGTATCACAGTTTGGAATCTAGAAGGGCTGCTCGACTGAGAATGCTACTTATACATCCACTCATCAAATAGTGCAAGACTTAAACAAAAAACATCGCCAGTTAATGTTTTTTTGCTTGTTTCCAAGGCGTCTGAGTGTATAGATTAGGTTACTCTCTCAGAGAAAATCAAGTTTGCCGGCCGATGTGGCCGAGCGGTTCTAGGCGCTTCAGTCTGGAACCGCGCGACCGCTACGGTCGCAGGTTCGAATCCTGCCTCGGGCATGGATGTGTGTCATGTCGTTAGGTTAGTTAGGTTTAAGTAGTTCCAAGTTATAGGGGACTGACGACCTCAGATGTTAAGTCCCATAGTGCTCAGAGTCATTTGAACCATTTGAAACTCAAGTTTTATGGAACTGATGACTTTACACACAGCTCGTTTGAATCATACTGAAAAAATGTAAAGGTTATGCTGAATAATTCTGACCGGGAAGGGTAGAAAATTTTAATGATGGAAGAAGTCATAAATAGAGTCCTACAGAGTTCAATTTAAGATCTGCTCCTATTCCTAATGTACATGAATGTTCTTTCGCTTGACAATCAAAATGCAGAACCGCTTCTTTTGCAGATAGCACTAGTGTTATAATAAAATACAGTTGAGAGAAAGTAACAGAAGAGATTGTAAATGATGTTTTCCTAAGAATTAAAAGTGATTCTTAGTGTTCCGACGTATCGACGAGCGCCGGCACGAAGACGAAGATCGGAAGAGCAAAGAAGGCGGTGAGACGTCAGCCAATATCCCGCTGACAAGGACCACACCACGACAGAGCGCCCTCCAGCCGAACAGAACGTATGCGCCGCTCCTGTAAGCCTCGGCAGGATAATCATTATTGGCTCAGTACTAGGAGAGCACTACGATAGAACTTGACGTGAAGATCCATATCAATTGTTTACATGGGCCTTTGTATACAGCGAAGGACTTTCATCGTTTGCATGTCGCCCATCACTTGCGGCAGGTTGTTGTAACTCCAAAGTTAAGTACAGTCAGTCTTTATTACTGTAGTAAAAACTATGAATGTGATTTGCTTGAACTGTTGTATAGCATTCCGAGAACGCAACGTCCCTTTAGGCACCCTATACGAGACCAGTGGGCAGGACCCATCACTCAGAAAATGGAATCTCCTTAAAATTTTGAAAAAGAAGAGCCACACTATATTCAGATCTGTACAACAACAATTGATGCAACACATGGGCATGAGTCAGTTAACTTGACAGAATGATCTAAATTTCTGAGTCTACATACTGATGAAAACAAATTACTGAGCTTCTTAAACAGCTAAGTTCAGCTAATTTTACTCTTCGCCTAACTGCTAATGTTAGGAAGAATAGAACAAACCTCCTGCCATATTACACATATTTCCAGTGACTTATGTTTTATGGAATAATTTTCCGCGATGACTCACCACTTAGAAAAAAAAAATACTGATTGCACAAAAGTGGGCAATAGGAATACTATGGGTGTTCAGCCTTGGTCGTCATGTAGGTACCTCTCCAAGAAACCACGCATTTTTAACTGAGCCATCACAACACATATATTCGGTAATGAAATTCGCTATAAACAATCCATCACAATTTGAGATGAACACCGAGATCTGTACTTTGTCACCAAGAGCTGTTGCATAGCGATTTGCTTCACGGATCCAGTTATATGGCTCCCTCCGTGTATAGCGTTTTTGCGACTATGACGTGTGGGGCCTGAAGATGGCATCAATGTAATGCCTAAACTGCTAGCATATAAGAAGTTCATAAAATAAATTTCTACAATACATACGGCTGCTGGTAAATTATTGTATCAAGAAATACATGCCAGCCATTGTCCCACAGTCCATAATGGATCAACAAAGAACAATTTTTACAGTTGGCACACCCACATCAGTGTCATGAACTGGTAATTTTTCAGGCCAACGGTTTGTTTCCCGTGGGGAGGAACCTAATCTAAAAAAAGCCCCATGTGCACGCCACAAGTACTGTGCTACCCATGTAGCTGCTTCCTGTGTGTGTGCACCCCTGATCTATTGAGGGGCGTCCTACAGCCTTCCACCCCATAGCGTAGGTCGAGGTATCTGCAACTATTTTCGTCACAGAATCGAGGTAGCCTCTGGTTTAGATTCTTCACTCTACTCCAGACCAGAGGACCCCGGTCCACCCTGGGTACGATGCTGCAGATCGTCAGCTTGGCTTCCACTCCTCGAGAGATGGAGGCCGCCTTCTCTAATTTAGCCAGTCGCCGAAAGGACCCAAATATTTCCTTGGAACCCCTACGACAGGCATTGTTGGTGCCGACATGTGCAACAATCTGCGGCTGGCTGCACCCCGCACTCCCAATAGCCGCCGGAAGACCCTCTTCCACATCCCGGAACACCAAGTGAACGTTGGACCTCTTCCCCACCCTAGCCGCTTTGTTCCTGAGGGGCTCCATGACTAGCCTAACATTGGAGCTCCCAATGACTAACAAACCCCTTCCCCCCATGTGCCTGCCCGGACCTTGAATGACTCGACGAAAGCTTCTAAATCTTTTCCTGGTGTTTGGGAAAGGGAGTCTAGCAATTGCTCCAATCTTCTCCGGATCAGGCTCTACTCCTTGTGCAAACAATTGAGGTCATTGAGTGCAAGAGGTACTCTGAGATTAAAAGAGGGGACTTATGGCGGGCCACATTATAGAACGTCAGAAGACTGATAACTCAAGAAACAAAAGTGCGTGGAGATAGACAGCTGGAAATCTGCTCAACCGGTTCATCTTCATCAGTTTCCGCTGAGGTTTCATACACCAGCGATTTCATTTAAGTCCACAGGAATAACACATATGAATTAGATCTACTGATTGTGTTGACTGTGAAACAGGACATTCTCTTTCAACCCTGTTCTAGTGAATTATTGTTCAGTTATTTACGGAAATTAATTGAAAAGTGGTAGGGTACCTCTTAAGAGATTAGCTCCAACAGCTGTGACAGCACATCCCAAATGAACAGCAGGTAACGCGCATGATTCGAACGAGTGGCAGTAAAAAAGATTCTATTATTTGATGCTATCCAGTTCCAATCTACAAGCTGACAAAGAATTGTGACATGTAAGTAAATACTGGGTCAAGGGCCAAAAATCTGATTTGGAGATAATTAACAAAATGTGTGTAGCGGTTATATAAAAACAGTATAAAAGTTGGGAATCGCGACACAAACACAAAAACTATACAGGTTTCATGTCCTGTATTTGTTTGTATTCTATGCCAGCAGTTTTAGGAACAAA
Organism: Schistocerca serialis cubense; assembly: GCF_023864345.2. Classification (NCBI taxonomy): domain Eukaryota; kingdom Metazoa; phylum Arthropoda; class Insecta; order Orthoptera; family Acrididae; genus Schistocerca; species Schistocerca serialis. Next base: position 392,374,883 of record NC_064638.1, read on the forward strand.
ATGATACAAAATTTGAAGAAAATGAAACTTGTGTACGCTATGGCTTTAACATAAATAACGATACGAGTGCCATCATACCCATTTTCACTCATTTCACAAAGTTCTCGTAAAATCACTTACTCTCTTCCTTCACAAATGGAATCATTCTACCTAAACCACTTCTCTTTTCTTCCGACAACCGAGTTTCACAGTGTAGTGTTCCCAGCTGCACCTGTGGAACATCAGAAGGCTTCACGTTCCTCTTCAAGATATAATGTTTCTTGAACTCTTCAATTGCATTTTGAGTTGACCCTTAGGCGTTCAGCAGTCAGTCTGAACCACTGTGCTTCTGTGAGGTGCATATTGATAAAATTATATTTTTTCAGCAGCTGACTTAAAGTGTTAAAAATCTTTTCCTTGTGTAACAGTCACTGTTAATATTATTGTGCACATAGATTCAGTGATGAGGCTAATTAAATCTTTCGGAACTTCAGAGACAGTTAACCTCTTTCGTTTCTCAATGTGAGCAAATTTACGATCGGAAGACATATTTTTTGCTTCCAACAAAAATTTGTTTTCCATTTGAGTAAAGTAATCCTTTTCTATTGAGGTAAGCAAATACATGATTCCATGTAAATAGTTGATCATAACTTCATAGTAATAACGATGAAAAGAAATGAAATGATCGTACGGCATTGTTGGCCGGGAGGCCCCATTCGGGGGAGTTCGGCCGCTGCATTGCAAGTCCTTTTTAGGTGACGCCACATCGGTGACTTGCGAGTCAATGATGATGAAAATGATGATGAAGCACACACAACACCCAGTCCCCTGCCGGGAATCGAACCTGTGCCCCTTCGTGGTAGGCTGTAACGGTACCGCTACGCTACGATGATTTTTTAGTAAGAAATTAGTTCGATAATAATTAAAATGCCTTAAACTACTGTACCATTACTTACCTTGATTCAAAGCTTTGTAATAAATGTTAATAAGAAGTCAACTTGGGAACCTCTTTAGCTTTACCATAGTATAGTCTTTCCGAGTGTACGGAATTCCCTTCTTTCACTGTCTAGTTTCTTCCTTACACTTTGAGCGCTACCTTCACCTCTCTTCCTCCGTTTTGGTGCAGTTTTGCTTTCCATTTTGCTATATTGTATATTAATTTCATGTAATAATTACTTCAGCAATGTCCTGTTGCTGCAAAAAAAAAAAAAAAAAAAAAAAAAAAACCACAGAGCTACTTCAATTGTCAGGAATTCACACAAGTGGACGCCAAGACACTAACAGAGATTTGGCGCATGACTTTATTTGAACATCTATGTTGGTCCAAGACGCGAGTGCCAACTTTAGACAACTGCAAACACTTTTTCCCGATGTCTAGACGCTTATGTCAGAATATATGTTATTGGCCTTTGATTTTAACGGAATAACTGAAATTTTCCATTTTTGGCATTTGACCCTATGTTTACTCACATGCAACAATTATTACCAATGAGCTGAGTGATGTAGGTAGCATGGACGTTTATTACTCCATGCATTTCTGTCCTTGTAACGCGACCATTTTGTTTTACTATGTAAGGAGTATTGAGTCTAGGGTAATCGCGTACCCAAAGTCGTGTCACAACAAACAATTCAAGCACATGTAGTACGAGTAGTGTAACTTCATGTCCATATTGTTGGAATGAAATGATTCAGTGAAATCATATACTTAAGCAACAGGGACGTAGGTGAAATAAATGATTTGTAATAAGTATTGTAACCACTGCATTTATGTAATACATAACGTGATTCTGTCACAGAAAAGTTTTCACACACACACATTCATGCACACAACCTTTTTTTTGTATGAAAGCAATATTGTAAATTATTGTGCAGCTAGTACAACACTGTGTAACGACTGGGATGACTTTGAAATACATAATGCTACCAACTATTTTATGAAGCGAAAATGCGATCTTTTAAAATTAAATTTTAGTGCAAAAGGCATTAACGAACTTCAATGAAGTTACTAAATACCATCATTTCATTTCAATGCAACAGTTAATTCAGTCAGTAAAACTCTGATCTACCCTTTCTCCACTAGCAATAGTTTATTTTTAAAACTAATATCGTACAAGAAATATCAAAAGAGGCAGTTTACAAATTTTGTTGCACCTAGTTTTACTGCTGGACACAAGCATTGTCTATATGGCCGAAAAGAAACGTATATAAAAGCATACTATCTTCGCCATACTTTCAACGTATTGGCATCCTATTTACAGCGCACCACAGGTCTTTCGCTGAGCACTTCCACATTGCATATCACTGCCGTCCACAGACGCTGAGAACTGCTGACGAACTATAATATATCTTTGATCAACAACAAATAATGTTGCGGAGACATCCGCTACAATGTACGTCGATGACGTGCTGGGAGTGGAATATCTGTGACTTGACCAGAGACCTCAGTTCGTTCCTACAATTCTTACCTGTATAAATATCCGCCCAATAAAGTGTAAGTCTACCTTACCATGCCGTAAGTCATTTTTATCGAATCCGCACTGTATTCGACTCCCAGAATGTATTTGACCAACCTCGTGAGACTATTTCTCCGATGTTAATAAAATATTTACAAATAAGTATTGTCTTTCATGCCATTAATTCTGTTATTTCCATATCATTTAAATCATGTCGATAAAGATATCTCTGTAACTGATATAGCTGTCAAAAGAGACTACATGTCATTTGGTGAAGATGAAAACACAGTTACGATATATTTAATGGTTCAGGAAATACCTCAAGTGAACATCTAAGCGGAATCACCCAGTATATACAAGATGTTTCAAACAGGACTTTCTATCTGTACCTTACGAAGTAATAAGTGAAAGTAATACTTATTTAAGCAGATAAACGTAAGAAACCTTACTGTTTCTGCTTTCCAGAGGTTTACATACGGAATCATATTTGTTTAAGTAGATAATTATTTCCGCTTATCAAGTAGCTGATGCATTTTCGCTAACTGTGTACAAATCATTTTAAATCAAATTTTTGTCAGTATTAGTTACGGAACCAGAAACGTTCAAGTTTTATGGCTGCGTGCAACACGTTGCACACAACTGCCTGTGTTGTCATGGATGTTCTGATGGTGGAATGTTCATTTGAGTGAGGTGTTTAAACGCGAGATCATTTTCCTGAATGCAAAATTTAGTGCGCATTCTACAACAATTGCAGGGAGGTGAGAAGCTGTTGGTGTCATGGAGCAACAAGCTTCCTCAATGTGCTGTTTCAATTAATCTGGAGTTATGGGTTCAGTGATATAAACACGATTCTCTAAGATATCGTAAGAAACAAAGAAATCTACTGGTATGCATTTGCTTGAGATGATTTTACTCTGTAATTGACATGCATTATAGTATCTATAGTATGCATAGCATGTGTAGTATGTACAGTAAGTGTATGCGGAAGTGTGCTTTGCATGGGTATTTGATTAGCAGTAATAGTTAAAGTTGTATTCAAGTAGTAAAGAGTGGTTATACCGTGGGACTGTGTGTGCGCTGCTGGGACAGCGCTATCTAGTGGCCGGTTGTGAACCACTAGAATCGCAGCAGGTAAACCTGCGAGGAGTAGGGCAGTGTGATGCCGACGGTTGTTAGTCGAGCAGCGGTCATATACCAAATAGTTTTATCTTGTGACTTCGGTTTTACATATCTTGTGGAAAAGAATGACCATGAGAGCAGTTGTTTTTTTTTTATTTTTTGTGACAATGATTTTACATCAGCTGGTCTGCCTCATGTACTGTTATATCCAAATGGTTTATAAATGTTAATCTACATTCTGGTATGTGGTACTGTACTAATGGTAATGTATATAGCATAACTCGTGTAAGTCCTCCCTCAAACCTGTCATGTTATATCTTCACAGATCCGATGATGGCACCTTTAGTGTGTTGAAACCGGTTATCCAGTAAACAGTATTTAAACGATCTTGGCTTTTGAATTATTTCTACAACAGAGTGATCGCCCCACTACGCACTGTGTGTTCACTGAAAAATCTACTGGTGTTAAATCGGAGAACCAGGCGGGCAGTTCTTGAAGAACAGGGGTGTCCTAATCTTCTTCCGGGAAATCTGTTGTTCAGTTCTTGCATAACATAACGCGCAGAATGGTCTGGATGACCATCGTGCTGCGTAGACATTCTACCTCTGATGCCTCGACTAACGTTTTCAAGGACAACACCTAAATTGAGGACAACTCACCATTCAGAGTAACTCTGATGTAGTGTGGATCGGCGATTTTATCTACATGGATTTCACATCACGCACTAATGTCTCACCTCTTATGACGACCGATAAACTGTATCCATATAGGACTTTCTGTGGCCCGGTAACGCGCATTGCGACGGATCACTGTACCATAATTTATGAACGTGAATTCATCAGAAAATGTAACTGCGTAAGTCACCCAGAATGAAATTATTCGCAGCCCATTTGCAGAAAGTACTTCTCTAAACGAAAACTGCAGCAGCTTCTGGTAAGCTGACATGAGGATCACGATGTGTTGCACCTGAAACAAACGCTTCCTCATCTTCCCTTCATGCTAGTATTCGTCTGTTACTGCTGCACTTTCTCAAAATATTTTTCGAAGATATTTTTCAGCACGTTAAAACATAATGGGTGATGGGGTTCTTCGAAAAAGATGTCTCCACCGCTGCTTCATTAGTATCGTGTCGGTATTCGCAGCATGTCAACGTACTCGCTGGACGGGTGTTTCATTTTTATTCCCCATCAATATCCGTGGCAGAGTGAAGATCGGTTGTTTGTCCTTTCCACCTGCCTTGTATACGGCTGTATTCTACAGTCTAACCGAACGTAACTTCAAACAATTCGTCGAGGAAGCATGTCGCTCCGTGTCACTAGCAACCTTACATCTGGTCTGCAGGTTTTTTAGAGGTTCAAATGGCTCTGAGCACTATGGGACTAAACATCTGAGGTCATCAGTCCCCTAGAACTTAGAACTACTTAAACCTAACCAACCTAATAACCTAAGGACAGCACACACATCCATGCCCGAGGCAGGATTCGAACCTGCGACCATAGCGGTCGCGCGGTTCCAGACTGAAGTGCCTAGAACCGCTCGGCCGCATCGGCCGGCTCTTTTAGAGGGAGCAGTGAGTTACACACTAACGAAAATGGGCACACGTTTGAAAATTCACATAAAAAAACATTTCGCCATCAGAACAGCCTGTTGTGTACAATAAGCTGCATGCAGCCCTAAAATATTCTGTTTTTAGCTCCGTGTCTAAATTTGACAGAAATTTGATCTGAATTGATTTTTACATTGTTGATATAAATACAACAGCTACACAAAAGAAAAAAGTTTAAAAAGTTATAACTTGTTGTTGCAGCTCTCTGGAAAATAACTAAGTAAACTACACTCATAACTCTGCAGAAACAGTAACGTATCTTACACATATCTGTCTAAACAAATATTCATTTACTTATTATTTTGTAAGTTACAGAGGAAAGCACCTCATCTTCCGTTAGGTCACTGAGACTGATCCTTCAGATCCATCTTATACTGGGTGATTTAGCTGGTCCTATCTATGGGTTTTATGCAATCCACAATGCCTTCAAAGCGACATGAAAGATTTTTATACTCTTTCGCTCGCTACATGTAAATTATTAGCACTACAGAAAAAGGAAATGGAAACTTTTGTGGGCAATGAAATGTAGTTAAATTTTATACTGGGATTCGTTTTCGCTAGAAGCTGCATTTTGGAATTATTTAAGCAAAATGTACAAAAGTGACTTCCAGAATAGCGCGAGAACATTGGCCTTCAGCAAAAATATATCCCAGTACCAAATTTAACTGCATTAAATTTCCTACAAAAAAAGTCCTGTTCATTTTTTCTGTAGAACTAGCGGTTTGTGCGTAGCGAACAAGAGAATAAGAAAAATCTATCATGGGTTTTGAAGGCATTGCGAGTGGCATAAAACCTTTTGGCTGGGGCAGCTGAAACACATTGTATACGTTTTGCATTGCTACTCGCTACCTGTTTGCGAAGGTAGCAGTTCTCTCTGAATGAAGCTGGTTCATTTAGTCTCGATATTAAATTGATGTTTGTGCACCTGTGCTCTTCCTGTACCACTTTCCTAACATTTAATTTAGTATGGGTAACTGAGATGAGTGATTGTGAGCTTCATAAGCGTGGCCGGTATCTGTTGTCTGCTGTAGCAGTTTTGCCGTTAATGATATTTTAGGCGGAGAGCCAGAGAGGTTTAACATGGTCACCAGCGCACATGTCTGAGCCGGTACTCACAGATAAGAGTGCAGTGGTCATCTATGGTGGCTACTCCCACCACGTGGGAAAGCGAAAGCGCTTAACGCACGTCCGGTATAGTCGTTTTGCCTTTAGACTAGGCAACAACAGACGTCTTTTCTAATACTCTGCGGATGGAGGTATCTGAATGCACGTAATTTGTAATGTTCATTATTAACAACCTTTATTTCATCATTTTGGATATTAGGGGTAAATATTTCTAGTTATGGTAGGAGTGATTTTCGAAGTGGATTTACCTTTATTATTGCGGTTTTACTAGTGAGTCCTTTGCACTTTGTCTTTTGGCGAGTTAGCTGCCTCGTGGAGCTCAATAAATAAACACACGCTCGCACGCACACCACACACACACACACACACACACACACACACACACACACACACACACAGTCACCCACCTACCAGCCCACCCACAACCACATATACACACAAAGTATTCTCAAATCAAAGAACAACATTACCCATCATTCTTCATTAAAATTATTATTGTTTCAGTAATTTCTAAAAATGAACAAGTAACTCACATATGGATCAACAATTTGTAGTGAAGAAAATAACCGTACAGTTTCACGTCTTATATAGCTAGTTGATTATCGATAGTGTCCAGTCTTCTGATACCTTGTTTGTTTTCCAGATATTCTCGAAAGACGATTGTAGATCACTGAGAAATTTCGGTTCTGGCCGTTTCAGTAATTATGCTGCGATGGAATCTTCACCACTTGCTTTTGAGTTTTGATAGCTTCATGAATTTCTAGCTCTATTGATTGGAAATCTTCAACATTTTCTGCTATTGGTAATATTGGCTCTACTGGATTTTACCTAACTGGGGAGGGATAATGATTTGAAACAAATTTTCCATTTATAATTTCCTTGATATTCCTATGGATATGGCAATGTGATAAAGCTGAAATTCCCCTAGATTTGGATTTGCAAATGTCAAATTTTTAGCCTTTCTTGGCAGTTTGCCAAAATGTGTGAAACCAGTTCTAACTGGAACATTTTGCACATATTAATGGCCCTGTTACCATTTCTGTTTGTTCTTGTGTGTGCTGGTTATTTGCCTACAATATTCTCAAATTTCATTTCCTTTCCAACTTGTTTGTTAAAGTCACAATAAGTATTTTAATATTGTTCTTAGGTCTCTTGGAGATTTTAGATGCTAAAGATCCCAAAACTGATTTACTTTCTGCAAACTTCATACACTGTCTTCATTTATATATGCATTTCGATTTATGACCTTGCTGCTAACTCAGACGTTCTTTCTGATTCTGACTTAAAATCTGTAATACTATGTACGACTTATTATTATTAATTATGATAGTGGCAAGCAAAATATATATAAAAAAAGAGTACGTCTTTTGTGTCGAGAAGCTGCAGAAGATGTTTCCTAGTACCTATTATTGGACAGAACACACAATGAAGTTGGTGAATATTCATTCACTCGTTTATTGCATAATTAAAAATCTTGTTACCTAGTTCTTTGAAACAGGTCGTAGATTTTATAATTTCGTCACGTAATAACGTAAACAGTTCCGTATTACAACCAAAGAGGAAAAAAAGGAAGAAAATTAAGCAAAATATAAACTGCAAATTAATGAAGTGGAGAAAAAAGAACTTAGTAATGTAGAAGATAAGGAAATTATACGTAAGATGGTTGCTCGTGAGCGTCAACTGTCGGAAAGGAAACTCTCAGAACTGCACTGGACCTTCACCTTTCGATATGACAATACACATTTGTTGTGGAACTAGGTTCTATATTAAGGGAAATTATTTGCTCCTACAGGTACAGAGTTGTGTTTTGTATTGTTAATATCCTAAATGAATTACAAATTTTAGGTGACTCTTGGGCAGCAACAGCCAATCACATTCTGCAGTTATAAACAACCTGTGCCAAATGCTCTTAATTATCTATAATTTTAAATTTACCTTTAGGCAACCACAGCCGGCCGCTGTTTAGAGACTGCTACGAAACACATTTAAAAAAATAATTATTGTAATAGTTCTTGCCGTTAGTTATTTATGGGATTCATCAGGAAGTTAGGTTTTGGAATTTGGTCATCGATTTATGCATCTCTAACCAGCGTTTTCCTTATTCGTAAGTTTCTACGTAGCTGAGTTTGTATGTCCTATCTCTCATACGGTTCTACGTATTTGTCTAGTTTTGTAGCTGCCTTTGCGTTCTGTGTTACCTTGTGTTAGCGTGGGGCTGCTTCATCTTGTATTTCTCTTTTAGTTGTAACGTTTCAATTTCTACATCATTGCGCTGTCATTTAGTGCCAGGGTTACGTTTACTCTTGAGTACGCCTCTACACAGCCTCTACATTGTGTATTCTTCTTGTAATATTCTTGAAATAGTGTCCACTGTTCCGTCTAGGTCTGCCCAGTTGTGCCATGAGTAATGTGTGTGTGTGTGTGTGTGTGTGTGTGTGTGTGTGTGTGTGTGTGTGTAAGTGCGTGAGGGGGGGGGGGGGGGGGCGGGAGAAAAAGATAGACAGAGAGAGAGAGAGAGAGGGCAGGTGTGGCAGAGAGGGTATGTATGATCCCCGGACAGGCAGCGCCAGGTGTCTCTCAATTGGCCGCACTCTGTAGTAATTACTGCGCCTCCTCTGTCGTCAGTTTCCGCAGCCGCCAGCGCCGCTCTGCTTCTCCTGAGTGCAGCAGGGCTACCAACTGCCGACTGTCTCTTGTCTCTTCATCATCACTGATACTCGGTCCCTCTCCCGGATGAAAAGTAACGACAGCTACTTCTACGTTAACACATTCACTTCTCCAATCCCATATATACACTAACTGTTTCAATGCTCCAGGAGAATATACACGACTTGCTATGAAAAATGTTTACAGCAATTGTAAAGACTCATGCAACATCTTCTATCCTGCCAGCGAATCGGAGATGATTGTTGCACAGGTGTACGATCTAAATGTTGGAATATCGGGAATTACGTGACTTACTGAATGCTGAATTCTCTTTAGAGATCATCGACATCGTAACATTACCTTGTTTGCGCGCTGTGCTTTCCGTGTTATCGAATAGAATGACACGACGTTACCGACCGTTTACAGAAGATGAACTGCTGAGCCTTCCAAATCAAAGTGGCGACGACGACTTCATCATGCTCAGTCGAACTGTATGTTGTTGGACAGATAACGACGCTAATGTGTCTGACACCACAAATATTCAAAAATTAGAGAAACAGCAAACGCTGAATGAGTAAATGCAGCTCCAGATTTTCAAGTTACCAAAGCTTCTTGCTCCGATGCGAAGAAGAGCCGAGCACATACCTGGCGACCTGCTAAAAGACACAAAACAGAAGTTTCTAGATAGAAAGATTCTGATACGTATCCCATAGTGTATAATTTCGGTAACAATCACTTCGGTTACAGAATCGTCGATTTACGTGATTCATCTGCTGTATATGACTTTTTCCAAGTGTTTCTTTGCCAGGAAATTGTTAACTGTATAGCTGAGTAATTTAATTTACAGTGCCAACATCTTTGCAACGACGCCAGTAAAAAACCAAGACCGCGACGTTGGAAAAACAGTAATTGAATTTACTGTTTTTTGCCGTAAATCTTCCGATGGTTCAAGCGAGAAAAAAAGTGAAATAAACAGTTTTAGACCAACGATTCGTTAATGTCTACTCCAATGTTTGCGGAAATCATGCCAAGAGATAGGTACCTTCTGTTACTAAGAATGTTACGATTTGTTGATAACAAATTAGGCAAATTGTGGATCATCTAAGGAAAGCAATTCCATATGCTTTCCGTCCTTTTAAATATTTGTGCACTGACGAAAGTTTATTTCTTTACAAAGGCCGTATCTTCCTTCAGACAGTACATTCCACCCGAACGCCATAAATTTGTCGTAAAGTTTTTTTGTTGTTTTGTTGTGTGAGTGTGAAACTGGATATATTCCTGACTTAGTTATTTCTATAGGTGCAGCAACGGACGTAAAAAAGGAAACTCATTTTGGTGTAAATGTTGGTATACCTCGAAGCATTGTTATAGTTTTACTGGAACATTACCTTTGTAGAGGGCCGGCCGCGGTGGCCGTGCGGTTCTGGCGCTGCAGTCCGGAACCGCGGGACTGCTACGGTCGCAGGTTCGAATCCTGCCTCGGGCATGGGTGTGTGTGATGTCCTTAGGTTAGTTAGGTTTAAGTAGTTCTAAGTTCTAGGGGACTTATGACCTAAGATGTTGAGTCCCATAGTGCTCAGAGCCATTTTGAACTTTTGTAGAGGCCATAAACTAAATGTTGACACTTGGTTCACTAGCCCGCTATTATTTTCTTATCTGCATGAGACAGTGACTGTTGCTTGTGGAACTGTAAGGAAAACCATAAAAAGTTGCTGCTCTCAAGTGGTAGGACAAGTGGGAGCTGAGGTTGCTTTCAACTCTTCATAAAACCGAAATTATAACGACTGACCAAATTGACGGAAGCACAAACGAAGCAATAAGAACACTTGCTTGCACCGTAAGCAAAACTGAGAACTATGGGGGCTGTCGACCAGATCGACATGATACTAAAATCAGTAGGATGTAAACGCAAAATGGTATAAAAAAAGTAATTTTTCATCTTGTGGACCTATCTTGCTGACCGTGCATGTGTCATACAAAAATCAAACGGAAAGAAATATTTCGATATTTGGTTTTTAGCAGAAATTCATTAAGGAGATGCTAGAGATCCAACACAGAGGGTCACCGTGCAGGGAACTCGGCTGACAATGGTAACGCCTCACGCCCAACCGAGCACCAATTTGGCTCGCTAACCCCAGGAACACCAAAGAAGAAGTTCGCCTACAGAAAGTGTATTGCATATGCAAAATATGACAAAGTTACTGACAGCAGATGAATTTATGTAATGCACCTTAATGTTTGAAGTTTTGTTCCGAAATATACCACACATTGAAGTGCAACTAATGCAATAACTTATTTATCCTTTTCTCGTAATAAAGTACTTAAAAAAGTAGATACATCTGTATAGCGATTAAAAAGGAACCAATTTAACAGAATAATACTACATCTTGCGTCTTAATTTTCTTCTCAATGGTAACGACAGACTTCTACAGTCGTATATAACTTGAAAATTACGTGCTCGGGGTACGCGGCCGCTAAGAGTAAATGTGCGATGAAACAGTTAAGTTACTATTTGAGATGACGCTATATTTATATTAAGATTACGAAGTCCTTCTGCATAAGAAATCCGCACAGCAAAAGACTGACGAACATCTCCTCATTCCAAAGGCAAACTGTGTGTTCGGTTATGCCATGTTCGCGTGGTACAGTAGGAAATATTAATAAAGGATGCAAATTACTTGAATACGTCTGCAATCAGTACTAGCTTTTGCGAATAATCCGATGTAGATGACCTAACATATACTAGCATATTTTTTATTTATTACGTTAGTGACACGTCCCCACTACTGCTGTTATTTGAGCCCAAAACTGAGAACTAATGAAATACAATTCATTGCCATTAACAACAAGACCTGTGCTGAAATGGAGCTGCTCTCGACGACGAACCCATTACTGGCAAATCACTTCAGGCAAATACCAGGACGCCATCCTGTGTGGCCGAGCGGTTCTAGGCGCTTCAGTCTGGAACTGCGAGACCGTTACGGTCGCAGGTTCGAATTCTGCCCCGGGCATGGAGGTGTGTGATGTCCTTAGGTTAGTTAGGTTTAAGTAGTTCTAAGTTCTAGGGGACTGATGACCTCAGAAGTTAAGTCCCATAGTGCTCAGAGTCAAATACCGGGATAGTTCCTCTGAAAGAGCACGGCCGATTTCCATCCCCATCCTTCCGTAATCTGAGCACTATGACCTCGTTGTCGACGGGACGTTAAACACTAATCTCCTCCTTCTCCTCCTCTCATTACAGGCCCATATCCAGAATCAATAGTTTTCATTTACATTTAGATTTAATTTCAGATTTTTGTAATACATTCGATTTTAGTTGTTAGAATTTATTTTGCCATATAATTAACATAATGTTCCCTCTCTCTTTCTCATTGGTATGACTGTAGTGACAGCTGTTCGGTGTATCTTAATTATTTCACCAGATCTGAGTTTCGAATCTTATGACGCATAAGCGGAAACATGACAATAAATAAAAAATATTAGTGGCGATGAAAAAGTTTCCGTCGAAGGCCGTACAGTGCAGTATAGGTATGCCAATCAGGCAAAATTGCCCTGAGCACCGAGGCAAACATCCCACCGACGCTCCAGGTTGAAGATAGCCATTTAGTAATAAACCTCATCCTGCTGCGTGAAGGAGTCCCTAACTGCGTGCTGCACACCACCAGCCGACGGCAATCGTCGGCACTTCAGGGCCTTTTTCCAGGGACCGAAGGCGTGATAATCACAGCACTGTAGGGCAGTTGCTCCAGTGCCTCCCACTTGAGTTGGAGTAAGTTCTGCATTAGATTTGTGATATGGGGATGTGTGTTATCATGTATGTTATCATGAGGCAGCGACACCCCTTTCGCACCACCTTTCATCACCTGCAACAATGCGCTCAAGCAGCATGTTGCCTTCAGTCTTGAAACGCATGAGGTTCTTCAGGCAAATAGCCATGGATAACGCTGACCTTATAGATCGCCCAGCACAGAACTTGGCACACCATTCCACAATGATGGTTTTCGACAGATATGCTGTCCCACACTCATTCTTTATTCTCCGATGGATGTCTACCGGTGTTTGCCCTTTGGCAGCCAAGAAAAGAATAACAGCACGTTGGTCCCGTTTGGACTCATCTGTCAATAACGTGGCCATAGATCACGTTTCCACATTTACCGCGCACACGTCGGAAAGACACGAATGCCACACTAGTCACTAGCCTACATCCCTGTACTTATACACCCGCATTTGAGTCGTGCTACGTTGACAGTTGGCATTACCAGAAACACCGACAGTCAGGATGATTGAAAAGAATTACGAAAAATGCCTTTAAGAAACACAGGTGAACCAAAACTTTATGAGCAGCGCCCAACGCTAGACTGATTGCCAACTGGCAGAGATGCAGGCACATGACATTGCAAAGTGGAGCAGAGCCGAGCAGGGAGTAATGATGATACGACTGCAAATGGGAAATCCCACTGTCTTTGAAAAAACGGCACATTGTTATGACCCAGTTCCTGGGAACGAAAAATCTAGGAAACGGAGATGGTGGTCGGCTATTCATGTACTACTGTCGTGGGCATATATGCGAAACGATCGAAAGACGGGGAAACCAAGTGTTGATATCCGCGCCTCATCAAAGAACGTGGAGATCGAAGGCATGACTGCTCTATGAAGCAGGACAGACGGCTATCAGTGACAGATCTGACGACACAGAACAGTTCTGGTGGACACACACACCTATTTCGGAGTACACCTTTCAGCCCACATTGCTGACCATGGAGCTCCACAGTAAGTGACTTCCCATGTTGACCCAACGACATCGTCAGTTAGATTGCAGCGGGCACGGCGTCATGGAGACTGGATCCTGGATCAATGGAAATGTTATGGGGTAGAATAAAGACATGCAAGTCACCGAAGTGGCGTCCAGTTGGAAGACTTACATCAGATCATTCAAGCACACGAAATTTTTATTGTAATGGAATAGAGACACTTTGTCGAACTAATCAAGTTTCTTCCTACCACAAGTCGATGGGTGTGTTTGACTTCGCCGCCATCTAGGCGAATGGCTGCTGGAAAAGTGCACCGTGTATCAAACGCGTGTGGGTGGGGACAGTGTTATGCCCTGAGAGCTATTCACCTGCACTCCCCTTCGAGCTTTGGTGCTAACCGAAGGAACCGTGACAGTTGTGGACTACGTGATCATTATTACGAATCACCTGCATCCTGTTATTCTTGGTGTCTTCATCAAAAGTGATGGCATGCTCCATCGGGATTACTTTAGTTGTGTTTGTAGTTTATTTTAAATGGTGCTATTCGAATCCACACTAGTAACGCAGATTCCCAAATATAGAACAACTGATAACAATTTCAGACAAATTGGATAATTTATTCAATTATCTCAAATTGATCAAATCAATAACGATTTGGTCCATCTATGGTCTTCATGTAAGCACTTGCAAGGCTTGACGTTGATTGATACAAAAGTTGGATGTCCTTCTCAGATATGGTGCCAAATTCTGTCCAACACGGCACGTTAGATAGTCAAAACACCGGGCTGGTTGCAGGGCCCCGCCCATAATGCTCCAAACGTTTTCAATTGCTGAGAGATCCGGCGACCTTGCTCGTCAAGGTAGCGTTTGTGCAAACACGAAGACAAGCAGTGGAAACCATTGCCGCGAACATGAAGACAAGCTATAGGAACTCTTACCGTGAGCGGGTGGAAATTATCTTGCTGAAATGTTAGCCCACGATGGCTTGGCATGAAGGGCAACAAAATGAGGCATAGAAAATCGACGTACCGTTGTGCGGTAAAGGTGCCACACATGAAAACGAAAGGGGTTCTGCTATGGAAACTCAATGACTGGAGCAAAACTGCCTCCAGTGTTGAGTACCCATTCGCACTGAGGCCCGATGTTCAGCGAAGACGTGTATGGATACACTCTAGAGAGCTATGGGATGCAAACCTCACTGTCACCAACCTTATGACCCGCCAGCCAGGGCTGATGGTCTGGGGTGCCATTTCTTATTAAAGCAGGACCCTTTGCTTGTCATCTGCGGCACCCTTACAGCACAGCGGTAGGTCGACGATATTCTACGTCTCCTTTTGTTGCCCTTCATGGCAAGCCATCCTGGGCTAACATTTCAATAAGGTAATGTCCACCCGCACACACTAAGAGTTCCTACAGCCTGTCTTCATGCTAGCAAAATCCTACCTTGACCAGCAAGGTTGCTGGATGTCTCCCCAATTGAGAACCTTTGGTGCATTATGGGCTGGGCCTTCCAAAAAGCTCGGGCTTTTGACGATCTAACCGGCCGATCGGACATATTTGGTACGATATCCCACAGGAGGAGATCCAAAAAGTCTATCAATCAATAACAAGTGGGTTATTGACTTGCTGAATTCGTGAATCTCTTTCTCTTGAATAAATCACCCAATTTTTCTGATATTATAATCATTTGTTCAGTTTTCTTAGAGTCTACCTGCCTTGCAGTGGCCAGGATTGCAGGTCCACGGCTTCATACGTCGATTGAGGTATTTTTAGCTTTATAAACAACAAACAAAACCTCTGAATGATGTTGGTTTATTTTTAACAGGAACATAAATAATGATTTTGATGTATAGAGTACTTCAGGTAGTACAGCTATACTGTTGAGCGTGAGGCAAGCTAAACTTAGAAACTACAGAACATTTGTACTACCACAAGCTCTCTGTACCCATCAGAAACGACTACAATTGGAGCATCAGGCAACACAGGAAAAATACAACAAAAAATCCCCAGATAAATTTTTGGAGTAGTACACAGAGATGCTTTATCGATAAAGAGATCAACCAACGACTTACATGAACACACAGACAGGCTCACAAACACGATCAGAAAACACCGACTGACATTCCATGGACACATACATACAATGACCAACAACAGACTCACAAAGAGGATTTTTGATATAATAAACAGTTCAGTTAAAAAAACCAATTGGTTTCAAGAAATAGAAGACGACCTAAAACAAGGAGGGATCGGTATTGAAATGGTAAATGAAACCGATAAATTCAGAAACAAAATTACGAACACGAAATCGGAAGTAAAAGAAAGGAAGAAAACAGACTACATTTGGACAGAGCAAAGGAAACAGGAACACAGCCAAAGAACGAAGGTTTTTTGGGAAGAGGAAAAGAAGCAGGGAACAGAAAAAAAGAATAATCATGTAACATTCAAGATAATGACTGTTATGAACGCGAAACCGTGTGAGAATAACAGTAATAAACAATAACAGGAGGTCGACGAACTTGAATATCTTGCTGTCCCCTTGAATCAGTATTGCCACCTACACCCTAGGCAAAAGCAACGCAGCACCGTACTGGAGACATAGGCACATCTATGGCTGTCACCACACCGTCAGATCACAACTAAGAGAACACTTAACTTTCTAAAACTTCCTTGGCGCTGTAGGCTGGTGCAACATCACTATTGGGGGTGGTGGAGGACCAGCAGTCGCGAGAAACGGCTCTGCTGCACCAGACGCTTCACACAATCGCGTGAATGGCAGCGCACGTTTGTCAAGCCGCCCAATAGTATACCAAACAAAATTTGAACGAACGTTCGGTGGAAAACTCCACAATTCACGCGCTGGTATGACTGACCACTTTGAAAAAGAGTGGAACAAACTGTCGTCTCTGCAAGTCATGCCTCAGCTTTGATAGACAAAATTCAACGGCCTTTCCCAAACTTCTACAACGAGAACCGAGAAAGTTACTCTGATTATACGATTGCACATGACCATTCAATCAATCACGCATTCACAGATCACAGGGATAACAGTCATTAGCTTATGGATAAAGCGTAACCTAGGATGCCGATATGAAACAAAAGGAAATAAAACAAAAAAGCATCGGTTCCCTATGACGTCCTTTTCCCAGGCCGGGCTGTGTGTTAAACAAATAGCAATAATCAATCTACTGAATCAGATCAAGCCACGTTAATCATTAGAAATAACACTTTCATGGAAAGTAGCTGAGTCAAATGTTTTTTCAGGAGGAATAGTTGCAATATTAGGAGTTGGTGGTGCATAAGGTTTATTTCGTGTGCTGGTACTCCACTTGCTAAGGGTTTATTTATCGAGTGTCAATTTTTGTTTTGAAGTTCAAACTCTAAACCTGTGCTTGAGTTTACATAACTAAATTTTTCAACGACGAATGTGATTATAATTTGTTGAGCGATGGTATAATAGAGGAAAGCCTTGCTAGTTGCATTAAATTTCCGTTTTAGAGTTTTCTACTGTTTTTGCGCAATACTACTGGTGAACGAGGCAGATGGCTTAACTTTTTGACTAAAGAATATTGTCGGACCCATTAACTAAATACTTGTTTAGGTAATACCAAACACACTTTTCCTAAAAACTTGCAATATGCCAACTAAACCCAGGTGTGGGATTGGCATGACTCTAGCGAGGAGTTGGCATAAATTAATGTGGATAGGAGTACTTACACAGAACAGAGCAATTTTCGAAGAAAAACATTTTATTTTATCAAAACTTGAAGTAACTTCCTATTCAAAGAATAAATTCGTTAAAAAATAACTTCTTCGTGAAGAAATAACACTTGAACAAAAATAAATTCAGCTTAAATATGTAAACAACGGTACAGTAAATCATTCAAGAAAAATAAATTATGTTTATTATTGTAGCTATTCAAATGGGATTAGCTCAGCTCGTAAAACAACCAGAATGTAGGATTTATGTGCTCGTTTTTTTTAAACGTGGTTTCAATCTCCATACAATTTCACTTTGGTCATATCAAATTAAATCATACTCGTCTGGCTATCTTTAGTTTTCCCTGTTTGACAATGGAGGACACGCGAATCCCATTGTCATCCGTTTCGACAATCTTCCCGATACTGGCAGCTATGGAACCTCACGAAACAATGTGATTTAGATGGTATTCAGGATGATCAAGATGCCCTTGAGTTTATGGGGGATTCGTTGTTGGTCTTGTTTGATGTGACCTGTTGGCATCTTTTCGACGTTCTCCAGGGTCCGTGGGAACTGTCGAATAAGAATCACCGCCAGCTTGGAAGGAGGCTGAGGATGAAAATTCTTCGCCATGGAGAGGTTCTTCAGCCTCTGAACTGTCGTTAAGGGAGGCCAAGCTGTCGTTACTTTCAACATAGCTAATGTCTAACCTACCATACCATCATCAGAAACATACAGAAAAAAATTCAGATTTTCTGGGCATTTTTTGTTCTCCGACTTGCCAACCATATCGGAGGTGTCACCCCATTTTCTTCTTATTTGCCCTTTCAGGCGGATTCTGCAGGGCGCAACAAAATTAGAGGATCGCTATTTCGAAACCCTGTAATTGTCTCCCATTCCGTTGCATAAGTTTGGAATTTGGCCCAAAGACGCCTACAACTATCCTATGCAATGTTGCATAAGTATGGCGCTCTGCGACGTAACGTTCGGGCTAAGCGAAGACAGAACAAAAGTTCATGTGAGCTTTAAGGTGGGTTAATTATGTCACTTTGGCACCAAATTTTACCACAGTTCTGCCCAAAGCCACAACCGCAACACTCAGCGTTGAAATCACGCGGTATTACACTATCATGTGTGCGAATAAAATAGCAAAAGGCCCCTCTAACACCTCCCCCTCCCCCCTCTCCCTGTTCGACAACGCCATCGGTGGCATCCACGCAGCTTTTTGGGGTACGTTAAAAATGTACCTGTCGGAAACTTCGACACCAATAAGTCACGCGGCTGCTCTAGTGCCTGGAGGTCGGCAAACTGCACCGTTGGGTGTCGAATGGGTTGCCTAACAATCAGGGTTTAGAGCAGTCACGAAGCCGAATATGTTTCGGAGTTTCTGACAGGTAAATTTTTAACGTGCCCTACAAAGCTAAGTTGTCGAAATGGGAAACTTAGAGGGACCCTTTGCGATTTTATTCAAGCATATCGTAATGAAGCACCCCTGTCCCCTTCCTCCCCCCAGTGGTCACGCCACAGGAAACACGAACCAGAAGCCCTGAAAAAGCATTCAACTACTTCAGAGAAAGTTCAGATTAGGTGGAATGTGTTTGAACGGTACTTAGTGGTTCCAGCTTGTATACCAAAGCAAAAACCGCGTTCGTAGTACACTCCAAAGAGGTCAGATCACGTTCATTGGGCCTTCAGCCGTACACGGTCCTTAGAGCAGGGTCGAATCACCAGGCGGTGGTAGTAGAGCTGAACGCTGTCAAGAACATCGTCCTGTTGCTCATCGCAGTGTGGAAATCAACATCCAAAGGGAGGGGGTAGTTACATTGAGGCTCTTTATGAAATACCGTGAGGCCTTTCCGTGTCGATTCTGGGCGTTGGTGTGTCTGAAATGTTTTCCTCGGCCACTTATAAGACACATGGATGATTTCAACTTTAGGTTTTGACCATCCACCGCACGAGCATCAAAAGAAGGGGTACAATGTATGTACGATGGGGTGGGACGACATTCTCATCGTGTGAATTCTGTTGAGCAGCATTTTGGTGAAATTTGGTGCCATTAACCCACCCAAAAGCTCACATGAAGTTTCGTTCTCCCCTCCATTTTCGGATTTGTCGACACACTGCTGTTTGAAGCATCCTGAGCCCATGGATGACGTAGCAGGGCGCCACTACAGAGGAAGGTTGTAGGCAACTCTGGGCCAAATTTCAAACTTAATGTGCCATAATGGGAGACAATTACGGTGTTTCCTTTAATTTTGTTGTGCTGTGTATCTTTGACATGACTGTTGTTAGAATAGCAATAAATCTTTGTTTCCAGTCATAGTTGAATTGCTGTCGCGGCCTGGCTTTGGGGAAAAGAGCGGATTTCTTCTGAGATGATGTGTATTTATTTATTTCTATGGAAATTGTATTTTTAGTGAACAGTAGTGAAAGGTTTATTTGACAAAGATGTGGGGCGAGTTGTCTTAGCTACGCTCTCTGACACCATACCTAACTATGCCAGCTAGCCCTCTGGGGATACCAGAGACGAAATGTATACCGATATCAGTAGCACCCGTTTCGATCAACTGACTCCACAGAAGAAAAAAAATTTGGATCAAAAAATTGACTCACTAGTCGGACTAAAACTACGGTATATATTAAATGTAATCGCAGTTGCGAAGAATGACAACCATCAGCCGTAGAATGGAATGACAATGAAAATTTGTGGCGGGCTGCGACTCGAACCCGGATTTCCGGCTAGTCGCGAGCGGTCTCCTTACCATTCGGCTATCTGCGCACGACTCACGGCCACACCCAAACTTCCATATGTCGTCAACCATGCGTCTACTACCTGGCCGGACATCTCTGGGCCGAAATATCGTGGTAGAATGTCTACGGGATCTGGCTGCATACCGGAAAATTGTTAGAAGAATGTATTAAAACCTTTTTATTTCCACGAGATATACAGGGTATCCATAAAAGAATGTCGCACTTATAAATTTTAACAGTATCAACTCCAGGCATTGTAGAGTACTGGTTCAAGCTTATAATTAAAGAGTAGCTAAGGCAGTTTTAGATAATCACATGCGCTTGTACTGTTTTGTTGCTTTTCTGCTTGCAGCGCCACATACGAAAAAGGGTGACTCCTGAGGGTGAAACAGATTGTGTTCTGCAGTTTGCTGATAGTGAATCTGTAACATGCATTTCGTTCAAAGTTTGATTGTGATCTCCCATGTAAATAGTAAGTGGGTATGTTGAGCGTACTAGGAGATTATTTAATGAGCAAACCCTCCCCGCCCGCCAAAATAAATATAAAAATTAAATCAATACAAATAAATATAAAAATTGACTCATAACATGAATTGCAGATAATGAAATTCGTTATCATTATTTGTGGCACAACTTCCTTTGCTTGTTTGACAGTCGGTGTGTCTTAATGAGTACCTTTTCCACAACCACAAATTGTCGTACTCGCGCCCCTTTATCCGCTCGTGCTTTGCGCTTCTCGTGTGCACGTCGGATATTTTGTAGGGCTTCCTCCACGACGGTCCCATGTCGTTGCCGTGTTCTTGGAGGAAACTCCACTAACTGTCCAGCGGGTCCCGGTTCTTCAGTACCGTAATTGGAGCTAACAGGGTGGTGCTGTGGGGTATCTCATTAATTACTTCCTGGAAATCTTTGTTGAAGATGTCCCATGTGGCGTGCTTCTTACTCCAGTACAATCTACAAAGGTTTCGTAAATCCTTCATTGTTCTCTCAGAGGGATTAGAACTGGGGTGGAAGTGGGATATGAACACGGGTTTAATTCCATGACTTTTAAGTGTTCTCTTCCATACCTCCGACCTGTACTGTGGCCCATTGTCTGACAAAATATACTCTACTGGCCCTACCTGTGCCAGGAAATCTCTACGTAGCGCCGTGCTCACCGTTGTCCCGGTTGCTCTTTTCAATGGTGTCAGGGTGACGTACTTAGACGTTAATTCTAAGACCACCATGATGTATCTATAACCCCTTTGTGTGGTTGGTAACGGACCCATCAAGTCCGTCGCCGCTGTTTGTCTTAATTTCTCCGGAATAATGGGGTACAGAGGCGGCTGCATGGCTACAGTACTTGTTTTCGCCTTCTGACACTTCTTACATACCGCGAGAACCTTGCGTATTCGTCTCTCCATGTTTTTGAAGTGACAGACGCTTATTAGTTTCAAGAAGCACTTCCTGGGTCCGAAGTGAGCATAACTGAGATGTGTACACCAGATGAGCTTGTTTATTACTTCCTCTGGCACGCACACGACCCACAACGTCTCACCCGGGTTTCTTCTGTAAAACAGAACTCCCTTTCTTAACAGATGCTGCCTAAGCCTGGATTGCATACTATCTTTCCACTTTTCTTTTATTCCTCTCAGCACAGGATCATTGTCTTGTTCTCGACCAATATCACACATTGTCACTGTGATATAATTTTCAAATGCCACTTTTCGTAGATAGAACAAGGAGAAATGTTTTTGTTCCAGTTCTTCAGCATGATAATCGCTTACCCCAACGGGATAGTGCATCCGCTATTACATTTGTGGGTCCTGGTACGTAGACTGTTGTGAAATTGAATTCCTGGAGGACAGCAACCCATCTTGCAAGCCTGCCATGCGTTAATTTGGCCGTAAGTAAGAACTCCAGAGCTATATGGTCGGTATAGACATGTGTCTTACGTCCGAATAAAAGGTACTTGAACTTCTGGAACCCCCACACTATCGCGAGAGCCTCCAGTTCGGTTACTGAGTAGTTCCTTTCACTTTTACTCAGCACCCGACTCCCGAACGCGATCGTTTTGTGTATCTTTATTCCATCTTCTTCATATTCTTGGAAGACCGTTACACCTAGTCCGGTTTTCGCGCTATCCGTGGCCATACAGAAGTCATGGGCCAGATCAGGATTTGACAGAATCGGAGCCTTTACCAGAGCTGATTTTAGCGTACTGAATTCGCTTTCTGCATCATTGTCCCATATCTACGCCGCATTCTTTCCGGTTAATTGACACAGTCGTGGTGTCGCCAATGGCTCTAAATATATGAATTTTTTGTAAAAATTCACGACACCGAGATAGCCTCTCAGCTGTTTCCTTGTGGTAGGCGTTGCAAATTCTGTGATTGCCCTCTTCTGCTCTGGGTCTGGCATAATTCCTTCCCCTGAGATGACATGACCCAAAAAATGTACTTGTCTTCCTCCAAAACATGACTTTTTTATATTTACCGTCAGCCCACGTTTTCTTAATTTGGAGATCACTTCTCCTAGAAGATTGTTGTGAGATTCCCATGTCTTTTCCGCAATGAGGATATCATCAACGTAACATGTTATTCTATCCCTTAACCCCTCATCCAAAATTGTTCCTAATCCTCTTATAAATGCTGCAGACGAAATATTCAGGCCAAAGGGGAGTCTCTTAAATTGAGGGGCATCTACCAAATGCAATGAACGCCGTGTATTTTCTGGAGCAGCTCACCGAGCCTCTAGGGTCTGTCGGTTTCCTATACTATGACCGTGCTGATCTGCCGGGAATCTAACACAAATGGAATTTTCCCGTTCCTTTTGTCTACGATCCTGAGGGAGCTGCTATATTGTGACTTTGCTGGCTCTATCACATCCTCCCTCTGCATCCGCTGGAGTTCGATAAAAACACGATCTCGATACGACCACGGAATAGGGTACGGCGGTACTCGAAACCGTTTGTGCCTCTTTACGTCAAATTTATATTGATAGCCCTTTATGGAGCCCGTCTTGGGGAGAAAAACTTCAGTATTCCTTCTTAGCACATTGTCTAACCCTTCTATGCCTGCGTCTCTTATGACCTTTATGCCCTGCAATTTCTCGCTTATTTCCTTATGTATTTCCACTAACTGTGCTTCTTTCGAAGTACTATCTCGATTGTCCTGTCCGCCGTCGGCTTCACCTGTTGACTCCTCCTGGTTTGGAAACTGTAGTCTGAGACAGCTCTTTTGTACCTGCCCCGGGATTGCCTGTTCATCGAAACGAAGATGGATTTTGTCTCCTAATGTGACTTCTCCTCGACCCAAATCGATTATGGCTTTGTTCGTTGATAGGAAATCCACACCAATGATAATATCAGTGGGCAGTTTCGGAATGACAAAAGATTAGCAGTCAACTGATGTCCCTGACATACGAATTCTAAACGTGTCTGTTGAGATATTTCTATGCTCTTTCCAAGTAATGCACCCCTCACCTTCGTCTTTTGTGTGGCAAGAGTCGGTGGGTTCAGCACATTCTTACATGTCTTAAATACCTCTTCTGAGATCGATGAAAGCTGGCCTCCACTATCAGTTATAGCGGCCACCGTTAAGTCACCTATTTTCATTTTTACTGGGTATATTTCTTTATTTTATTGCTCTTCCTTTTCTTCGAGGAGTAACTCGGTGACATCCTCGTATTCGATAATGTTTATGTTACTGACTAGTTCCGAGGTTTCGGACGTTTTGCAACTCCTGCCCGCGCTCTGGTCTAGTCATTCGTAATCCTGCCCGTTAAAGGTGGGATGGACCAGGCTTCGGAGGGCGGACTTCGACCTCTTCCTGACTGTTATTTTGGTAACCATTATTCCTGTTCCTTCCCGATTGCTGATTACCGCCCCAGGTCCTTTATGATTTACTATGCTGCACCGGAGAGTGTCGCTCTTCTTACGTGTACCTTCTTTTCGAGTTGCCATTACTCTTATATTGATTGTGGCCATTGTAGTTCGGTGCTGGCCTACTATCCCACTGGGGTCCATTATTGCGACGGTTGTTATTTTGTTCACGCTGTCGGCGTTTCTCCCGCGCCTGTTCCTCTTGAAATGCAAATTCCAGTTTGCGCAAAATACCCTTAAGTACCTCAGTATCGCTACCACAACGACCCGCAAGTGATTGTTGATACGAGATGGGAAGCTTCATGTAGCATAATCTGATGATTTCCGCACCGCTGCATGGATTGTCTAGGAACTGGTTCCTTTTTGTCATATTTTCAAAAAATTTGACCGGACTCCGGCACCCTGCTCCTTCAATATCTCTGGACATCATAATTTCTTGTTTGATCCTTTCTTGGGTTTCTTTAGACCAATACTTGCCCAAGAAGGCATTCTTGAATTCTTCGAACGAGACGCTCGTCTTCGCTACATTTCTCATGTATTCAGGGGTCGCGCCCTCCATATGGGAGCAAACAAAATCCTGGTGGTACATCAATAGCCAGTGTGGGGGCAAAGATAACTCGAATTGTCCCATAAAAGTTTCTGGATGCAAGCTATTACCTTCGTCCTTCTAGTGATGGAACTTTCGAACTGATACAAAATGCTTCTAGTCAAACCGGTCATCACTCCAGTTATCATTTCGACCGTTCTTACGATTCGTATGAACTTCGGGACGTGGACTAATTCGTTCGGACACGCTATCGTCATCTCTCCCCCTCTGTATGTTCGACAGTTGTTCGGTACATCTAATCAGCTGACAGCAATTGTGCTCATTGGACTGCTGCGCGCTGTCCGTGTTTACCTCGGTCGTTGCCTCAGAGCTGTGAATCAAGGCGTGCCTCCTGTTGCTTATAGTGTCAACTTTGTCACACTATGAAGCGGTTATCTGTGTTCCAGCAAGTGACGGTTCAGTCGACGCAGTAATTAGACCCTTCTCCTTTCCTGATATCTCTGTAATGAGACGTTTTACCTCGTCCTCTAAATTTCTTTTTAATATCGCCAACTCCTCTTTCAACATCTCGTTAGGCCCTATGTCCGGTTGCTCTTGTTGCTTTTCTTCGACACGTTTTATCCGGCTTTGTAGCCTTGATAACATGACCTTTCCTACTTTTGCCGTGCTTTGCGTGGAGTCCCGAGTTTTTCCTTACACCTTTCGCAATTAATTTGGGTTCAATTGCCGTTCGTTTGATGATGGCAATCTCTTTCTCTATTTTGTCGCCGAGATCCTTTACCTCCTCTTTTACTTCCCTATGAACTTCTGTGAGCCTATAGTTCAGCTCCGAACTCGCCTTTTTAATTTCGGCATTGAGGTTGGCGCTCTGCTCTTTCAGCTCCGAACTCGCCTTTTTAATTTCGGCATTAAGGTTGGCGCTCTGCTCTAAGTTCACTGTTTGCATCTGTTGCAACAGGTCCGTAATGTTTTTGAGAGAGGCTGCATTTTGATCCTCGTTCTTTTGTGGTTGAAAATGCGACTCTTCTCCTCTGTTCTGAGGAAGCCTTCGATATCTAGACAAGTACGGTCTCCGCGCCCCCGTCAGATCACTTGTGAGTGAATCGTTTGATAATGGTCGGACACCGTTTTGTTCCAACACACTCTGGCTTCTTAGGCTGGATCTTCCATACTTATGGATTAATCCTGTACTCCCTGCGTCCCCCGAGCCCTCAGTATCACTGCCTGAATCAACGTCCACGCTATTCAGCGGACAAAACCAGTCGTGAGACGCAGTTTCAGGAAGTTGCAACTCGGGTTCGTCACGCTCATCGGTAGAGCTTTCCCTACTATCACCCATGTTCTCCCGAGTAACAGTCATATTCTGCCGTTGTCTTGGCTTTTCTCCTCGTTATCTTTTGCACTTTTATGTTACACGAAAACTCAAAACACAGGTACCCCTTACCCTCAATAATTAGATAACGCAAAACATACATCAGGACACAAATTGATATACTGGGTGTGAGCAGTGACCCGACAAACAGTTCATGAAGCATTCCCCTCCCAAAAAAGGCTAGTACCAATGATTGTGTTCTGTGTGCTCAGCATCGGCTGATTACGGCACTGTACATCATAAGTACTCCAACAAATCACAAATAAATGCAAAGGCGCCTATAAATGTCAATTTGAAAGGACAGCACATGAAGAAGGCAATGTAACTTATTGTAACTAAAGCTACCAGTTTTTTCAATTAAAAATGGATAAGCAATGGATCACGTGGAAAAATTTCCTTTTCCAAGATTACTTCCTAGCAAATCCCGAAGTATCGTATCCTGGCATGGGTCAGCCATATGTAACACCCCACCCATCACTTATCTGGTTTTGGAGTGTGTTCACCCCAGCTAATTGACTAACAGATCAACAGAGAGTGCAAAACTGCCGCAATATCGGATAACACAAAAAGGTAATAAGGCCCTGTGACTCCTGATTGAACTGCGGTGGCAGTGTTGACATTAATTGATTCAGAATTGATCACTTTTAATTAAAAAGGGGTGCATATTGATGTTATATTCAGCTATTGAACACCAGATGCAAATGTTGAACATAAAATTAATTAAGAAAGTGACTTGGGATTTCAACTACTTGATTAAAAGCAGATGCAGTGGATTAGCACAAATTTATTTTAACTCCTGACCTTCAATCTTCACATTACAAGACTCTCCTATCAGGCAGTGGTAATAAATTCCGTTTACGTGGAGTAAAGCGCGATAAATCAAAATTAATTCCTATTGACTGACCCAGGTGTAATGTGAAGTGCGAGAAAAATTCTACAATACACGGCCCATGAAACCCACGTGGAAACTTTGCTGATGTGATCCAACAAATTAATCAGCTGGATCGGGTGCAATATCACCGAATTCAGCGTGGCGGGGCGGCTCGTTGTGAGGATGTCGGCCGGCCTCTTGGTGCTGTAAGGCTGTGCTCGTCTATTCACTCCTAACTATCTTGCTCAGTACATATCTGAACCAAAACTTTCTATCTCCAAGCTCAATCGTTCCATTTGCTAAGTCCTAAACTGCAGAGATGCTCACTCTTTCACAGGCAAGCTGAGTAAAGAACGCCACGTCCACACTCTGGGCAAGCTGGGAACAGAAGTTCCCAACGGAGAATTTTCCCAGTCCCCTCTTCGCCTCGGTTTCCCCTCCAGCAAAATCACTTACGCCAATTGCAGTGCAAGTCGTGTTAATTATGCCTCGCTTCCCATCACCGACCAATGCCTGCCCTGGGAAGTGAACAAATTCCCACAAAATTTCCCTTCCTCTCAAATTCTGCTATTTAGCTCCTCCCAGGCCACCCATCAAGGTTAGCGTCTGCACAAAACACCAATTTTTCCGGGATTCTGACTCCCAGGAGAGCACTTCAAATTTCTTGGTCCTCCATTCCCATCGGAGGCCGGCGTATTTCATGCTGTCGCTCTTCACCTGATTTACTTCAGATTCTGCGGACTGTGAATTCAGCATGAAGTTGCTTTAGTCATGAACACACATATTTTGGCCTCTGTTGATCGCTGCACCGTAGCTTTGCACGGCTTTCTCGCATGTTTCACTGAAAACAGGACAACGAACATTTATCAACAGGCGTACAAGTTATCCATCTGCTTCCCGGTACACCAGCATGTGGTCAACCACCCACTCACTGTCACTCATCTTAAGGCAGCTGGAGGCCATCCCCCGTTACCGCTTTCTCAGAGCTTGAGCCGCCCTTATCTGCCTATTGTCGCTTCCCTTCGCCACACCCCAGCCGGCCACAGCCAACTCTGAATACTTCCCTGGGATAAACTAGCCTCCAGTAAATCGACACGTTTCCACGAAGTTTTCATGTCGTGTGAATTACTTTACATCACCCAACATTAATTATTCCAATACGTCCATGCTATACCCTCTACAAGATGCATTGTGCCTTGTCAGTCATTTTTGTTCAGCCCTACTGTTTGTTCAATGTGAGTTAGGTGATCTTTAATGACTTCATGTAAGGGCCATACTTCTTGCCATCTTACAATACATTGTGATTTTTGACACATATGCACTAGAGTGCGTTGTAGGAGTGGGATTATGGGTTATAATTAGTAAGTTTCTAGAGTGACACATTAAAATGTTGTTTGTTACACTGTTTGGTTATTACAGTGACTTTTACATAGTTAGGGCTTTGTTTGGTTTTTGTGGTGTTGCTTCATTTTGTGTGTGTGCATACTGGTGGTGTTGTTTTGTGCTATATAAATATATATATATATATATATATATATATATATATATATATATATATATGTGTGTGTGTGTGTGTGTGTGTGTGTGTGTGTGTGTGTGTGTGTATTTTACCAGTGCCACTTTTGTTTATATTATCTGCTATTGGTGGGAGGTGAGGATAATTTGAAGGGGTACAATTGAATTTAGAGAGCAGTTGTCAGTTGAGAGTTTGTTTGGGGAGCTCTCCTGTTTACATCAGGTCCTCCTGTCACCTTAGGGGAATGACTTCCATGGCAGTGGTGAACAGTTACGCATTGTAATTTTTAGTATATGCTACATTTCATGTCTAACTTAATTCTGTTGTTTGTGTGTGTGTGTGTGTGTGTGTGTGTGTGTGTGTGTGTGTGTGTGTGTGTGTGTGTGTGTGTTTTATGGGGCTAGTTTCCTTGTCTTTGGTTCTTGGGAGGATTGAGTCCAGTATTTATGCCTGTAAGGCGCTGGGCGCTCCCTAGTCAGTCTGTGCCACATGGGGAGTTTCCTGTGCCAGACCCGGCTCCCATGGTCCTATATGGTCGCTGGTATTTTGACTGCTTCTGCACCCAGCTCAGCCGCTCACTAGGGTCGCGGTCGTCATCTGCAGTGTCTGCTGCTCTGTATCCTGGCTGTTTCCTTGGTCTCCATTTTTGTTTTGCTGGGCGCTCCATACCTGGTCCGCGCCACATATAGTGTTTCGTTCACAGCCCACACCCGCCAGGTGCAGCTCCAACGGTTCCCAGCAATTTCTGGTGTTCCCCGACCGACGTCTGTGCCCGTTTTGGCACAGGGTCGTGGTCGTCATCTCAGCAGTGTCAGGACAAATCTGTAGTGTCTGGTGCTCTGTCTTGTGGCTGTTTTCTCGGTCCCCACTCCTGTTTCTTGTGAAATGTTGTGTTCTGCAATGAGTTTTCAGAAGTTCAAGAGCTAGGTCCCAGGCCATGCTGAGCTGGTATCAAGTATCACGGTTGATGAGATTTTCCATGATCTTGGTCTCAATGGACTCTTTTATGACACTATCCCAACATCCATGACTCCTTGTGACAATCTTTGTGTCATTGTAGTTCATCAAGTGATTGAGCTCTAGACAGTGTTCTGCTATGGCTGATTTGGTTGCCTGTCTGAATCTGGTGTGTCTCTGGTGTTCTTTACACCTGATGTCCACAGTCCTGGTGGTCTGGCCGATGTATGACATCACACACTTTCACAGTATGTTGACGAACGCTACCCCAGAGTCGGGCGCGGACGGCAGTGGGAACACCAGCGACCAGACAGAACAATGGGAACTGCGTCTGGCAGGTGCGCTCCGTGGAGGGAGCACCTGAAGAAGACAGTGAGATACACCTTAGAAATATCGTGCAATATCGACGAGAACATCCGTCAGAAGTACCGATTTCTTGCAAAATGTCTACAGATCTTTGGGAAAGCCTGAAGAAAAATATTTACTTTAATATCCAACAATTCTTCAACATTTTAGTATAATGGAAAGTAAAGCCTTCTATGTTATATTCATCTAACTGATTACATAATATTTCAGTTTATTCTTTTCGTAATTTCTCTTTATCTACTTCACTAATTTTCTTAATCTCGTTTCCAGTTAGTTCTCTACCAGAGATATTATTTGTTTGGTATGTTAATGCCACTGTTACAACTCTAGGACAACACAGATTATCATTGTTATTAATTCTTATGATACACTATTCAGGCTTCTTATAATCAGCTTAAGTTATTATTTTTTTGCCTTTACTGCCTCTAGACATAGTTAACATTTGAATATTTAATACAGTATCTGCTATATCAGAAGTCTCTCATCAGATGTTAATATGTCTCTGAATTTATTGCACAAAATTTGAACAGAGCGTTGAGAATTATGTGATGCTTTATATTCTGTAGGAACTGCATAAAACATTTTTGGCTATTATATTCAACTTATCTCCTTTTCTCAACTTAATGGTTGTCTTGTTACTTCAACTATAGAATTGAGTGATTTTGTTGTATGTTTTCTCACTGACAGATCGAGTTTGGCAACATTAGCATCATTAGAGACAGTGTTTTAGTCCACAGAACAAGTTTTTTAGACAGCTTAGTCGTTTTTTCTTGCTCATATAGTTTGTTACTGACTGGATAAATTTGATCTAGTCGCAATACTGCGTCTTCTCTAGGAGCTTGTGTGTTTTCAACAACATCATCATCAAATTTATAAGAGCAATTTATATTAGGTACACGTTTTGGTCTTGATCAAGTCTTTCAGAATGATTCTGGATAAAGCTGAAACTCCTGTAGAACAATCAAATTAAATAATTCTGATTTCCTTAATTTATTGTATCCTCTAATACCAAGCTTTTTAGCTCTACCTTCTAGTTTTCTTACTTTCAAATTATGAAGACTGTAAACTGTTCTATTTATGTGAGATAAAAAGTGTTAAGTTTTTAAACAAATGAGAAGTGAAAAATAAGAAATCCTGTTTAACCATTAAATATTATCTTTAATTAATTTTATATATTTGACTGAGTGTGTATGTCATATGCAATGATTTCTCTTCCAGATTTATACACAATTTTCCTTTTTAGCTTATCTTCTATCTGGCAAATCTTAAATTTATTTGTGAGCTTATCCCTAGACGTAGGATTTAAGTGAAAACAAATCAACGCTTTAATTTCTTCACAAACAATACATTTTTGTTGAATTATCATAATCATCATTTTTATAGATAATAATATTTCAAAATGCTCCTCACTTGAGATTTGTTTTATATGTTTCTTATAATAATCATATGTAATATTTTTTCCACAGACATAAGCTCTTTAATATATCTGTTTCTTTGATAGTACCTAAAACATTCTTTACACATATGTGTATGTTTATCCTTTGTACATTTCTGTGAGTGAAAGTTATCACTTGACTTCTGCACTTCATATTTCTTACAGTTATTGACATCCCTTTATTAGGCCAGTTTTTGATTAGATAAGTTAAAATTACTCCATAATAAATGAGTTTGCTTTCACATTGCTGTGGCCTAGATAGTTGTATAGATAAAATATTTACACTCTTAATTTTTTTTACTCTCAGCAGCCATTCTACTGTGTATTTGATTTATGAGTTTTCAGCACATACACATTTCATGACAAAATTGTAATCTACAATGACATAACTGAAACCTGGAAAAATGGTATGAGATGATAGTCCTTTCCTATTTTCTATATATTCTAAAGTTCATTACTTACATTTATCATTATAGACCATCTTATGTGAACGATTTACGTAAAAGCAACTTAAATCTTTAATTTCTTGACAAACATTATATTTTTTGAGAATTAATCAATTGATTCTTCTTCATTACTCACCGACAATAATATTATCGAATGTTTTTCACTCGATTTTCGTTGTAAACGATTTTTATAATAATATTTAGAAATATAGTTGGATTTAGCCAGTGGCTTGTTAATAAGTTCAGTAAGTTGTTTTCTCAGTTCTGAGTAACCTTTATGTCCTAATTTTTTTGCTGTAGCTTTCAAATCCCTTACTTTCAGACTATATAGACTCACCATTTATTACAAATAATTATCATTAGATTTGTAAGGAAATGTCATTTTCCTTTTAAAAATGCTCCATTATTTGTGGAAAGAATAATATGATTGCTATGCCATTAGAATACAAAGAAGAAATTTACAAAGAAAATTGTGTGGTCTTATAGATAGACATCCAAATGGTGAAGAATTATTAAGACTTGAATATGAATCTAACTCAATAAATTTGTACCAAAGAGTAATAGAAAATTATTGGATTGTTTATTGACACAATTATTTTAATATTTTGGATGATAACACACTAGAAGAAATGATGAATGATGTAATAAATCTTGATCAAATTGAGCTGTAATTTTAAACCCATCTATCTGTCTGTCTCACAAAAATTCAACTTTTTAATAAACAATAGGAGGACTCCTATTTGGTCCTACTGCCAAAATTCAACTTTTAATAAAAATTGTTCATTCATTAGATTTTTGTCTGTAAATAAAAGGATTGTTATTCGTTAAAGTTACAAAAATTCAAAATACTTACTAAAAATTTCTTAGTTTAAGTGAATGATAATATAAGTGAAATAATATATAGTTATAATAACGTCTTGAAAACATATAAAAATATGAAGTACAGTGTAAAGAACTTTTTGAAAAAGAATATTTAGAGCTGTGTGAGATAGTGGAAGTTTTAAAAATAAGATATTATTCTTATAAACATACATGAGGTTTAATACAATGTATTGATAAACTACAGGACAATCATATTAATCTGAAGAAACTCATTTATCCTAATGTCTCAGAAATAGAAGCATTAAATGTAAAACAACTCCAGCTTGTTACAAAAACATTATAGAAAAAAATAATGTAATTGTCATGAAGTGAAACTCATAAATTTCATTAAAAACCATAAACTGGTATCAGAAAAACCATTTCCAAAAGATTTAGAAAAAAAGACAGTTGTTGAACTAAACACAATTGGAAACAAACAAAAATCAGTGGATATTCTTATATTAATTGTAGTAAGAGCATACACCTCTGTAGTGTAGTGGTAGCATTACCACGTACCACCCAGGGGGCCCAGGTTCGATTCCTGGCAGGGGACTGTGTGTCCTTCATCATCATTTTCATCACCATTGACTCGCAAGTCAATCCCCCGAATGGGGCCTCCCAGCCAACAATGCCATATGATCATTTCATTTCATTTTTGTAGTAAAGGCATTTAAAAAACAGAATTAATAGAATCAACATTTCAGAAACAGGAAAGGCTCTTGAGGTTGCAGGACTTTCACTTTGATGATGTGCTGTTTCGGAGATAAACCCTTTTTACTCGACCCATTCGCAAAAAAATTCAACTTTTTTCTCCTTTATTATTATAAGGAATGTCAGTACTGAATTTTTAATTGGTAATCTGTTTTGTAAAGTATTCATATATGATGCTAATATCTTTACCTTTCAGATAATTTAAATAAATCACATTCTGTTCAGTTAACTGATTTATAAATGTAGATGTATCTTCATTAAGATAACACATGGTTAGAAAAGATGAATGTGCAAGTTTTGTCATTCTTAGTGTAGCCATTGCTATAGAAAAAATTTCATAAGATAATTTGTTCTTTATTTACCCAACAGCTACATGAATCACCCAATCCAAATCATTTAACATATACTTTATCTACTTTCTTTCTCCATACCTTTTCAACAAGATATCCATCACGATATTTTGTTTACTGTAGTTCTTCTTCATAAAAATTTCCTCTGATATCTGTGAATCTGTATGTGATTGGATAACAGAATCAATTTAAAAAATTTCTGTTGAGCATTTGGTTGTATATCGTGTTTGAAAAAGTCTTTTCAGATTACTGATTCTAACTGTATCTCCTTCTTTAAATTTAGCTTTTTCATTAGGCATAACAGTACATGGTTTATATTTTTTTCATTAACTTCTATTGGTTTTATTTTTATTGTTGAATGTTTTGTGTTATTAAATTCATTAACTAATTTCGAAACTACACTAACTCATTTATAATTTCCTTGATGTGCAAATTTTTTCAACATCATTTCTTCAGATGTTCTATTAAATCTTTTAACAACATATGCTTTTAATTCAGTGGAAGCTGAATAATGATTAATATTATATTTTTCATCAATTCTGTAAAATTTTTGCTATCAAGTTCTGTACCATCATCTGTTTGTAAATTTTATGGCTTTCTAGCGATAAACATCTTTTTCAAAATCATCAACTATGTTCTTACCTGTTTTATCTTTAACTGAAATAGCCAAAGTAAATTTTGAAAAAAATCTATAGTTGTTAATAAATATTCATATCCTTTATTTGTTTTGTGTTTCTTTTTAATTTACCAGTATTTATTTCAGTTAAATCAGTTTGCTATAAATCATCTAAGTTAAACAACATTTCTGCTTTTAAAATTCTTTCTCATTGATTTATGTAATTCATTAATAATTTTTTCACAAATACTTAATCGATTACCTACAATTTTTAATGATTTTATGCTTTTTACTTTTACATACTGTACAAAAACCTTCAAACAGTAGATGTGATAGTCCATTACCATTACATAGAACAAAAATTTAATGAGATTTAAAATTATACAATCTCACCAAATATAATTAATTTTTCATCAATTGGAACAGTTGTAACGGTGTCTTTCAATCTTACAGTTAAAAATTATATTTGTGTACCATTATCGATTGATTACTATTATTTACTTTATATATCTTATAAGATACACATAGAGTGATATCAAAATCATCATATTTCATATCTTTGTTAATATTCTTACCAACAGCAATAATTCATTTTATGTGCAAAATGATACTGGAAATTATGCATTTTTTTCATCCCCAATGATAAATATGAACTCAGTAATTTGTCTACCATATACTTTATCTTCAAGATTACTTAACTTGTTTAAATACAGAGTTAAATCTGTTATTGAGAAATAATCTGAAAAAAGCTTTTACAATTTCCTTTTTTGTTAAGGAATTATCTAGATTAGTGTAAGTTACACAATTATTCAAACATGTTAAAACACTTGTGTGTTCTGGTTTTGTACCATACTATTTTTGTAAATATAATTTGATAACTGCATCAAATTACTTGTAGGATCTTTTAAATCTACTACTCTTCTACCTTTAAAATCAGCAATCCTTAGTTACATTCTCGTAATTCTTTATGAAACTGCTGCTAAAGATGTTCCTAAAACTAGTCCAATTGAAATATTAAATATAAATTTTAATCTAGCTGATGGAATGTTCGTAAAGCATACTGACGATTTTCATACTGATAGTAATATTATTTCTTCATATGAGCCTAATGCTGAATTTGGTGGTCTAATAATTCACAAACCATGTTAACCTGTATATATACCAATTTTTTATACTATTAAAGATATAGAAATTATTTAACTTTGACTTAAATGGTGCTTATGTAGGAGTTGTTTTTAGAAATGTCTTTACAAATGTTGCCCTTATTAAATCATGAACAAAATCGAGAGTTTTACTCATTCCCAATGAATGAGAAGACTAAAAATAATCTAAATCTCCTGAGAAAGAACACAGTGATTAATATAAGTATTGGAGATAGTTGGATTCATCGTAATCATGCTCAGTTGTACATTAACTTCAGTATTATTAGAGCTGATGGTACAGATTATCCAATATATGATGGAAAACCCAATAAAAATTGATTGATAACTATGTGGCAAAACTGATTGAGGTCATCACTATTAAGAAAGGAAACAATATTTTGTCTGGAATGGAACATCCATTCATCTCTCCATCTGTCATTATGCAGTATATGTCCACCATTGCGCATGAGGTAACCATGGAAGGATGTATCCAAAATAATGGAAGGATAAAAAGTAAGAAAAATGAAGTAATCTTTTCACTAAATATGTTTGGTGGATCTTACAGAGATTATAAAGAGGTTATTTAGGAAGAGTTAACTGTTATTTTTACTTGGAGTTCAAGTGCTGAAGATGATATACTTAATGGGCTGTTAAAAACGGTACTGTAGTTGAAAAGAATGTAAAATTGTAATAGAAAATATGGAAATTCGTATTTCAATAGTAACCAGAATATTCACTAGAGCTAGAAGAAGAAAGGTTGAAAAAGATAAAAATTCCATTTTTTTTCTTTGTGTCTCAAACAGTCAAAATAGTAATTCTTCAGAACTTGACATGTCTTTTTTTATTTTTGTTGTGCTTTAAACTAATCTAAAAAGTAATCAGCTAATTGATTCTTTTTTATTTGATCATATTAAATCATTGCATATCTATATATAGACTGGATGAAATGAAGTTTTTCCTTGAGAAATGTGGAATCTACTTCCACCAAATAATTATCTGAAGGTACATAATGCTTTCCTAGGTTTTAAGAGAATCACTCAATTGGTGATGTCAATTTAAACTCTTTCAATTTTATTGAAAATTATCCTATCTATGTCATAAATATGTCTAGATAAATGAATGTGTTACTCACACAGAAAACTACAATGAAATTAGTTGCCACTTTTAATGATAATATTCCAAAAGAGGCAATTGCATGCATATTCATTTATGGTAGGAAAAATTTAACAGCTGATGCTCAGCATAGAATTTTGTGTGAAATTTTGAAATATTAAAAATATTTTTATTCTATATAAATGAATACTGAATAAGCTTAATAATGCAAGCAATTCTAATTTGCTTCAAAAGATGAGTGTGCTAGATGGAAATGACTTGTATTACATTATAGTCTGCCAATATTTAAAAACTAGATATGGGGAGAAAATTTGTATGCAGCTTGATAGCAAATTTAAAATTATTTCTGCCGACAGATTTTCTAAAACAATAACTAACTGACACTTTCAATTTTTTGAAGATGGTGATATTAATCTAATGTATAAAAGAATGAAGAGAAGTACAAATAATGTTAACGAATTTCACGATCTGGAGTTAATTGCATGACTAAATTTTTATATCTATTTTTCTTGATTTAATTTTTCTATTTATTTTTGTGGGTGGGATGGGTTCACTCATTAAATAATCCCCTAGAGCGCTGAACATGGCTACTTACTTCTCATGTGATGAAGACATTAGCAGATGGTATAGTCAGTTCGAAATGACCTGATGTATGCATAAACAGAAAAATGTGAGATGTCCAAACGTGCCTGGAGAGCATGTTGAAAGTGTCAGAGCTTTTCACCTTTGTAGCCCTAAGTAGTCTACTCAGAAAGGAAGTCTTGAATTTCAGTTGCAAAAAACTAGGGTGTGGAAACTTTTTAAAAAATCTCACACATGTCCATACCTGTTGCAGTTAGTACACCATTTAAAGTGAAATGACTAACTTTGCAAATGAAGCATTACAGAGGGAAGATCACTTTGATGATTGTGTGATGTTCAGTGATGATGCAACTATTCGTTTAAGTGGGAAAATAAATAACTATAATGTTTTTGTCTGTAGTCAGAATATCCTCATGAAACTCTAAGATATCAAAGAGATTCTCC
This sequence comes from Schistocerca serialis cubense, assembly GCF_023864345.2. Taxonomy (NCBI): domain Eukaryota; kingdom Metazoa; phylum Arthropoda; class Insecta; order Orthoptera; family Acrididae; genus Schistocerca; species Schistocerca serialis. Next base: position 392,412,204 of record NC_064638.1, read on the forward strand.
AAAATTAAATGTTTTCTGTACTGGGTCCCAGCTACAAGTAAAGGGTTATTTTTTCAATGAATGTACGAACAGGCAACATTCCAAGAACGGCTCTTTCCCCAATTAGAGGGTGAACCTGAAAGCTTTATTTGGCTACAAGTTGGTGTCCCTCCCCATTGCTACCTCTTTGCATGGGAATTGTTGAACGTCAAAGTCCCTGATGATTGGATTGGTCATAATGATAAGACAATTCACTTCTTTTTTGCTAGCCTCCAAGTATACCTGACCTCATACCAAGCGATTTTCTCCTTTGGAGCATTACAAAACAATGTGTCTATGTTACACCACTAACTAAAGATTTGCCAGGATTGAGACAAAGAATTGAAGATGCTACTGCTTTCATTAGTCCAGACTTATTAACTGAATTATGTAAATAATTGGATTCCAGGTAGGATGTTTGCCTTATAACTAATAGTGCACATATTGAGCATTTGTAAGGAAAAATAGGTTACTTTACCTCCAGCTTGATGTATGGTTTGTTGTAAATAGTCTAAATTAAACTGTTGTGATATATCCCTGAAACTGGGCCTTTTTCATGGGCATCACTGTTACCATCTTTGAATCATACCCTAGTATTGAAAGAGAAACTAATAATCTGCCCAAGGAATTAATAATTATTTCAGCACCATACTTAAGGGTTATTAATAATTAATTTGAGACAAACACAATATTGGCAACTCTATTTTATACAGTACTGCTGCAGCGTATTTACCATGGGGTGCATGGCTGTGAATGATGATGTGAGACTGCTGGCACTGTTCTCATGGCACCATTCCTAGACAGCAGGCGTGTTTGTGACATGCAGTGCATGCCCATAATAATTATCTCAGGATCTCATTTCAGGGTATTGGTAATTACTTTGAGATAAACACAGTATTGGAAACATGTTTTTATTCAGTACTATTGCTGAGTATTTACCAGATGAGGCATGACAATGAATGATGTTGTGAGACTACTGGCACTTTGCTCATGGTAATATTTCCAGACAGCAGATGTGAATGTCACAGCCAGTGCATTTCCACAGTTGCTGCAGATGGGTATATTGAACCAGCAGGCTACAGGCAATGAACTACGTGCAGAAAGTATTGTGCTTAGCAGATGCTTAGCAGATGACCAGATGTCAAATTGCCTCGTGTTGGGTCTGTAGTCAAAGTGCCTCCCAGCAAGTGTTCACAGGCATTTGCTTTGGGTGTGTCCATCCATTCAATTGGTGGCCTTTGGTTCTTCATCACGCCAACTACATTAATTGTTGCCACTTCCATTACTGTTGTGTGAAACTTTCTTTTATCACATTATAAGACATTTACACATCGTTTCTTCGAGCATACTTGTGGAACAGTTTAGTGTGAAACGATGAGTTACTTTTAATTTGCTAATATAGTCACAGTCTGCCGCTCGTGGTCTTGCGATAGCGTTCTCGTTTCCCAGGCATGGGGTTCTTAGTCGATTTTCTGTGGGCTCAGGGATTTTCACGTGCCCTGAGATGACTGGGAGTTGTGTTGTCTTCATCATCATCATTCATTCCCATTATGGTCGGAGGAAGGCAATGGCAAACCACCTCCATTAGGATCTTGCCTAATACGACAGTGTGGATCTCCCGCACGATTCCCCTACGCTCTGTTAAGAAGCATCGCACTTCATTTCCATTACAATATAGTCAGAATAAATTACATCATTGAGCCATCAACCTGTCAAACACTATTGGTGTTTTAGTCCAGTGTATTGCTATCTCCAACATGCATAGCAACAACCAGCTCTTGGCTGCATACCTCTGAACTCACCCAAAATATGGGTTCTAGGATCCTACAACAGACAGACATTAGGGACATAGATTCGTAATTCTGTGGGCCTGTTCTTCAACCTACATGTAAACAAAGGCAATCGTCTCTCTTTCGCAGCCACGCAAGACTTTCACTTCACGAGATACTCTCGGTAGATAAAGGTTTTTGAAATAAAGTGTCACATATTTTGAAAGGCAGTACTAGTTACAGAGATAAGAAAAACAAATCAAATAGACACAGGTCCAGATACACATTCTCTCTGAAACATGAAAAGTTGTTCATAAGAGTGGCCACAAGAAGTTTGGTTGCAGGTAAGAGCACAGTGGCTGCACTGGAGCTCGATCAGCAGCATCAGTAGAGTACTTTCATGCCTTTATGAATCGTAATAGCCTGGGTACACACTAGTCTGATCATTAGTCGGCAGTTAGCTGTTAGATTATTTGTCAACAAAATATAGAACACACTCCTCAACTGAGAACTGAGCGAGAACTTACTTTTTTTTTTTTTACTTTTTGGGTTGTTAGAGAATCAGTGTTCCAAAACCCTGGAAAGGTCAGCCAAACTGCGTATCCGATGGCATTCTTTGACATGGATGTTTTTCAACGTAGAGAGTACAGTCTGTAGTGCTACTTCCATTAGCTACATGATAGTAGGAATATTTTTCACAAAATCTCTTGTAAAAAAGAGGATTTCGATGAACAATAACATTAAACACAAATCCGAAGCCATTTTTGAAAGTAAGTTACGATACAACAATGCACGCAAACACTATTGAAATTACTGCACAATTGACCTGGAATGACACAATTGATTGAATACCCTCTGATACTCTGGCTATTGTGTATCTAGAATGTTTTTCTGCAGAAAGTCATTAAAACACTCTGTTGAGCCGTTCTGAAGGTACAGATGCTAAAAAAATCATATGCCAATGGGTGAGGAATAAATTCATTGACTTTCACATTGCACCAAACTTGGCACTTATCCAATGCTGATGACACTAACAAAATAAATTTTCTGTCAATATCACAGGCCTGCACAACATGTCTCTTTTTTTTCCATCGAAAAAGAAAAAGGTTTTCCATCTTGAAAACAAAAATTGTTCATTCAAAATACTAAAATTGCTTTTTCTTAGAAAGAAAATAAATGTACATTTTCCTTGCAAAATAAATGTTTGTTGTTTTTTCAAGTGTGGAAAATTATCAGTATCAAAAATAATATACTTCATTCTAAAAATACAAAAGTTTTCCCATTTTTGTGGAATAAATATTCTAATGTATGAAATTATATCGCTTATTTCTATAATATAATGAAAAAACTTGTATATCATTAGACTCAATATGCTAAAGTTGATGAAGTATTTTCGACCTGCTATTGTAAAGAAACAAGGGAGGCTGAGTAGGAGCCCTTCTTGCTCTTCACTTGATTTCTTCTCCTTCTGCCATCTAGATGCATGTAAGAAAGATGTACTTGTAATTTTAATTGAGAATAATGAAGTTTTTGATCAGTTCATTACATATTGTTCATTAAATATATTCTTATATGTTACTGAACTAGCTTGGTACACGTTTCAGCCGATAAATTCCACTAGGAAACGAAAGTTTGGTAATGTGACGATCACGCGTCATCGGCGTGTTATCAGATGGATATTTGCATCACCATTTTCAGAGCCAGCAGTCTAATATAGTTTATAATACGAAGTCCAATTAAGTCCAAACATATTCAACCATCACCCAACTTGTACCACGCCCAAATTGTATGTCTTGATGTAGAGACTTATGCTAATGGTTACGATAAGATTTTTTATCCCTCTTCTACTCAATATACATCCGAACTGCCCTGAAACCTTCATTTCTGTGTGTACCACTTTTCTACTGTTCAGAATTCCCAGTAGCTCTCCTGCATACCTTGCTGACATCGCGCTGCTGGAAGAAAGCACATCAGGAAGAAATTGCTTTCAAACATCCTAGATGTTGTTTCCTGAGTGAATCTCCCACTCTGTAGCCAAGTGTAGCGTAATACAGGGAAAGATGGCTATCCTTTTTTCAGATGCCAACATCAAACCATAATACCCAGAAAACACTGGGAAATTTATATATATATATTGCTTTATATACTTACAAAGAACGAAATAATACTTCATTCGCAAAGTCAGAACAAATTTCTAACTAACTACCAAATTTTTTAGCTACATCACCCATGTATCAAAGTTAGATGGCCAGACATGTAAGGGATGAATGACCAGCAGGCAAAACACTTTTAAAAAAGGGGACATTGTGTTACAAGAATATCCAGCAATCTTAATATGCTTTTGTTGAACTACTTGTTATGGATAAATCTGTAGAAAAAATTTCACAAAATCACACAAGTCGTTCCTCATTGACTAAATCCAAATAGGAGCCTCGACCCACAGTGATTTTTGGATCACAAGCGGTTTTTATTTTTCGGCCTATGGCTTTACTTGGAATATAAAGTTCTACACAACGTTTTCTGACTGAATAACTGTCATTTTACACTTTATTGATATCAATTTGAAGTTCTTCTTCTTTCCATCAGCGTTTAGTAGCCTTGGGAATGTGTTTAATTGGCATCTCTAAAAACATGAATTCGTGTCAAAGCTAAAAAATAAACAACGATTTATGGAGTGGCTAACTATCCCAAAGGTGGTATGGCCATATCTTCCAATCGATAAGGAGAGATGGCCCTAGTGCGTGATCAAAATGGTGGATAAGAACGCTAACAGAAACAACATGATGGTATACAGCTACACTTTTACAGCCCTGAAATGTAAGTTTCCGAAACTACTTACAGTCTAACTTACGGAAAGATGGAAAGGTATTAACATGCTATATAATATTAAGGAGCATGAAGGACTAAAATCATGAAAAATGCTTCCTTTTTATTGAAATAAAGAGTCATAGGAAGCATCGTGACGCTCGCGACAAAGACTCTCATCAACTGAGCGGCAGCGCTGTCAAGCGGGTGGTTGGACAACCAAGGCCATTGGCCATCTCCGGCGTATGCCTATCGATCTCTGTTTTACCCTATGCTGTTTTGGAAATTCGTAGCGGATTACGTATCTCGACTGATGCAATATTCCGGATTCGACTGTCTCTCTAGAACAGAGTAATCTATCAGGAGAACTCACTCAACACGGCGCACACTCAGCTGCACAATAAAGAATTCATTCTGTTGACAAAACTGACGAAAACTGACCATTCACTGCCTAAATTTGTCTGTAGAAGCTGCGTCAATTTGACTGTGTTTTCTTACAATGAAAAGGGAAATAAATTAGGAGTCATGACATTATTACCGACAGTGGCAGATGTTCCTCTCCGGTATGGCTGGCGGCATTTTCCGTAAGAAAAAATAAAAAACAATAATAATTTTGCTACTGTCTTTAAAGTAACGGAAAGTGTTTGGTGTCAAATACTTGAAAGTCAATTGAGGCAGTGAACGACATCAAAGTATACAACTGCTTTGATACAACAGTGTAATAAAAATTCTGGAAGTAATCCAGTTAATTATCAGTATCTGTAGAAGGTGAAGCGGTGGATGAACTCATTGAACGTATACTTAACTTGGGTAATCTGTGTCGAAAAGATGATCTGCTGCTGTTACTGTAGAAAACAAGGTCCACATCCACTATAACAACTGATCAAACTGAGCAAACTGCTCACATTAATTTGTGTCACAAATGTTTTTGGACTCATCCAGATAACGAGAAAGGAATGGTACTACTGAGCTAAACTGGCACAAGATGTGCCTTGGAGAAACGTTACGTAGTTGTAAATCAGAGCGGCTCAATGGCCACCTTGAAAGTTTGTGCAAAACTGGCCAACAATAGTGGTCCCGCATGGGATTTACGTACTTTTAGCTACAATATCGGCGACTGTTAACACCAGAAAACTTAATGAAATACAGTAAAATTTGACATATTTGCGAACAGAAAATGACACGGTATGAATCTTAAAATAAAATGTCATACACATCTACATCTACATGATTACTCTGCAATTCACATTTAAGTGCTTGGCAGAGTGTTCATCGAACCACAATCATACTATGTGTCTAACATTCCACTTCCGAACAGCGCGCGAGAAAAACGAACACCTAAACCTCTCTGTCCGAGCTCTGATTTCTCTTATTTTATTTTGATGATCATTCCTACCTATGTTAGTTGGGCTCAACAAAATATTTTCGCATCCGGAAGAGAAAGTTGATGACTTAAATTTCGTAAATAGATCTCACCGCGACGAAAAACGTCTTTGCTTTAATGACTTCCATCCCAACTCGCGTATCATATCTGCCACGCTCTCACCCCTATTACGTGATAATACAAAACGAGCTGTCCCTTTTTGCACCCTTTCGATGTCCTCTGTCAATCCCACCTGGTAAGGATCCCACACCGCGCAGCAATATTCTAACAGAGGACGAATGAGTGTAGTGTAAGCTGTCTCTTTAGTGGACTTGTTGCATCTTCTAAGTGTCCTGCCAATGAAACGCATCCTTTGGCTCGCCTTCCCCACAATATTATTTACGTGGTCTTTCCAACTGAAGTTGTTCGTAATTTTCACACCCAAGTACTTAGTTGAATTGACAGCCGTGAGAATTGTACTATTTATCGAGTAATCGAATACCAACAGATTTCTTTTGGAACTCATGTGGATCACCTCACACTTTTCGTTATTTAGCGTCAACTGCCTCCTGCCATGCCATACAGCAATCTTTTCTAAATCGCTTTACAACTGATACTGGTCTTCGGATGACCTTACAGCATCATCTGCGAACAACCTAAGAGAACTGCTCAGATTGTCACCCAGGTCATTTACATAGATCAGGAACAACAGAGGTCCCAGGACGCTTCCCTGGGGAACACCTGATATCACTTCAATTTTACTCGATAATTTGCCGTCTATTACTACGAACTGCGACCTTCCTGACAGGAAATCACAAATCCAGTCGCACAACTGAGACGATGCCCCATAGGCCCGCAGCTTGATTAGAAGTCGCTTGTGAGGAACGGTGTCAAAAGCTTTCCGGAAATCCAGAAATACGGAATCAACTTGAGATCCCCTGTCGATAGCGGCCATTACTTCGTGCGAATAAAGAGCTAGCTGCGTTGCACAAGAACGATGTTTTCTGAAACCATGCTGATTACGTATCAATAGATAATAGATAATTTCTTCCTAAAACTTTTCCTAGCTTCAATAAAAATGAATATCATTTCAGTAATAACAGTCCTTCGAAACACAGTTTGTAAGTTCGCTAAAGTAGTTTGTTGACATATTTGCAAGCAGTCTTCCTCTTGATGGCAATCATCCTCTTGATAGCACTTACTACAGGAAAATGCTGGGAAATTACGAAGTAAGCCTCATATTTTAATTTAATCTATTTTTCTTGGTTACACATAATATCGGATTTAAAATAAGTGGCACAGACAATGAACGTCACTGTATTTTAGAGATTTTAAGTAAACAGTATGGTTTCAAACATTTCAACCAATTACAGTGTGTACTTGAGGCATAAGGAATACTTTGTACAAGATTTCATCAAAACAGTTCCCTCTATTGCACTACTGCACATACTTAGCTATACTTAGGATTACTGCTGACATGTTACTAGCTATTCAATTAATCAAATGTGAGCGAGAATCTGATGCTAATAAACTTAAAAGAAGCGGGAAACGCCCTAGGTGCTACGTTAGACGACATAAGTCCATATGTTAGATACATGCTGTATATAATCCCATCACAGTGTGTTTGGGAAGTGGAAAGACTGCATTACAAGTAATTAGGTAAGTGCGACCATAACAAGTAGTGCTTTGCTTCATTCAATTAGGCCAAGACGGCGTACTTTGAGCGCCGGCTGCTGCTGCGCCTACGGCAGGTGGCTCCGTCCAGGGCCCTCCGGGACCCCCTCCCCCTTTCTACCCCCACCTCTCCCCCTCCACCCACCCTGCTACCCCCTCCCTAGTGCTGCTTAATTAATAAACTTGCAGCCGCCCGCCTCCGTTAATGAATCTGCGCGACACGAGTACACGAAACAATATAATTCATTTAGCGAGGGAGATGGGCGCTCCCTTCCGGCTCTTCTTTCCTATCTAATAAAGTAATAATGCGCGAGTTTCATATCCAGCGGCGTCATTCGAAAAGTCAAACAAGCCCGCCGACAGCTCCTGCTGGCGCTGCGTCGGCTGCGCCGCCGGCAAAACTCTGCTGGTTTTGTTAGCGCTTCTGCTGCTGCCAGACGCAGACAGACGGACCGCCACTCGTTTCCGCTGCCTCTGCGTGGTCCACCCTGAAACCGCCCGCTCTTCTTGTGAGATTCCTCTTCACGCACCTCCCGCTGATGTTAGCTGCGTGCGGTCCCGTGAACATGTCACGTATTTCGCTGCCGTGGAATCGGACGACCTGTAATGAGTACGAAACAGCTGCGCCTGTGTTATTAAGAAGCACGGACCAATTTTTCTTCGTAGAGGCATACATATCCGAAGGAACAGGCACTGCAGCGACTGCAGCCTTCGGTCTAAGGCGCTGTAGTCATGGACTGTGCGGCTGGTCCTCGGGCATGGCTGTGTGTGTTTGTCCTTGGGATAATTTAGGTTAAGTAGTGTGTAAACTTAGGGACTGATGACCTTAGCAGTTAATTCCCATAAGATTTCGCACACATTTGAACATTTTTTGACTGCCGTCAACAAATATACACTCCCGGAAATTCAAATAAGAACACCGTGAATTCATTGTCCCAGGAAGGGGAAACTTTATTGACACATTCCTGGGGTCAGATACATCACATGATCACACTGACAGAACCACAGGCACATAGACACAGGCAACAGAGCATGCACAATGTCGGCACTAGTACAGTGTATATCCACCTTTCGCAGCAATGCAGGCTGCTATTCTCCCATGGAGACGATCGTAGAGATGCTGGATGTAGTCCTGTGGAACGGCTTGCCATGCCATTTCCACCTGGCGCCTCAGTTGGACCAGCGTTCGTGCTGGACGTGCAGACCGCGTGAGACGACGCTTCATCCAGTCCCAAACATGCTCAATGGGGGACAGATCCGGAGATCTTGCTGGCCAGGGTAGTTGACTTGCACCTTCTAGAGCACGTTGGGTGGCACGGGATACATGCGGACGTGCATTGTCCTGTTGGAACAGCAAGTTCCCTTGCCGGTCTGGGAATGGTAGAACGATGGGTTCGACGACGATTTGGATGTACCGTGCACTATTCAGTGTCCCCTCGACGATCACCAGTGGTGTACGGCCAGTGTAGGAGATCGCTCCCCACACCATGATGCCGGGTGTTGGCCCTGTGTGCCTCGGTCGTATGCAGTCCTGATTGTGGCGCTCACCTGCACGGCGCCAGACACGCATACGACCATCATTGGCACCAAGGCAGAAGCGACTCTCATCGCTGAAGACGACACGTCTCCATTCGTCCCTCCATTCACGCCTGTCGCGACACCACTGGAGGCGGGCTGCACGATGTTGGGGCGTGAGCGGAAGACGGCCTAACGGTGTGCGGGACCGTAGCCCAGCTTCATGGAGACGGTTGCGAATGGTCCTTGCCGATACCCCAGGAGCAACAGTGTCCCTAATTTGCTGGGAAGTGGCGGTGCGGTCCCCTACGGCACTGCGTAGGATCCTACGGTCTTGGCGTGCATCCGTGCGTCGCTGCGGTCCGGTCCCAGGTCGACGGGCACGTGCACCTTTCGCCGACCACTGGCGACAACATCGATGTACTGTGGAGACCTCACGCCCCAAGTGTTGAGCAATTCGGCGGTACGTCCACCCGGCGTCCCGCATGCCCACTATACGCCCTCGCTCAAAGTCCGTCAACTGCACATACGGTTCACGTCCACGCTGTCGCGGCATGCTACCAGTGTTAAAGACTGCGATGGAGCTCCGTATGCCACGGCAAGCTGGCTGACACTGACGGCGGCGGTGCACAAATGCTGCGCAGCTAGCGCCATTCGACGGCCAACACCGCGGTTCCTGGTGTGTCCGCTGTGCCGTGCGTGTGATCATTGCTTGTACAGCCCTCTCGCAGTGTCCGGAGCAAGTATGGTGGGTCTGACACACCGGTGTCAATGTGTTCTTTTTTCCATTTCCAGGAGTGTAGAATATTTATTCGCAATTGCGAATATGAAACATCATCGTCTGTATATTGGAATGACGACAGTTAAAATGTGTATCGAACTGGGACTCGAACCCCCCTTACCAGAGCGGTCGCTTTCACCGCTTCGGTTATCCGGGCAATCACGGCCACACCCAGACTTCCATACAACGTCGTCCATGTGTCACAGCCTGCACCCGTACGTTACGTACATTCCGCTCCAGGAAGGACATATTTGAGTGCGATATTGCAGTGCCTATGTTGTTAAGGAGAACGACACAATGTTCCTTCAGACACGCAAACATCTCCGAAGGAATATTGAAGCTTTAACAACGCAGGCACTGCAATATGGTATTTATCCGCTGATACCATGCAGCGAGTTTCAATTGAAAGTCCTCCTGTACACGGGAATTACATAATGTGTATGTGAGTTACGACAAGAAAAGAAGAATGAATTGATTGTTGATGTTAATAAAGATCATCCTCCTGCATTACTGCAGATGACGTGTCACTGAGCACATTTGTTCTGTGCATACATTACACGTGAGGCGCCTAGTTGTTTCCACTGCACTGTGTGCAATACGAAGGTTCTGTTGTAGTTCACTAACATGCTGTCTTCAAGCTGATGTCCCCAGCGCAGAAAACAGCACGCAGGTCGTAGGTTCTGTATCTTGAGGCTGAAACTGACTTTTAGCGAGGTTCTGTTCTGAAATAATGTATCACTTCTTTGGGATGCCACTCGCGTATTTTAATATAGCCAAACGAGAAGACTACATGATCTTAATACAACACCTTCTGATACAGCAAAGTACATGATTAAACACAATGTTTACGAAAATGTATCTTTACACTATTTGTGGCATGTGTCTGTGCCTCATGACTACCAGCGTGAATCTTTTAATACCGAAAACTGGCAAACACATTTTGCCATAGACAACATGACTGTACATCTCGACTGCCTAATCCAGAGTGACGAACAGGAACTTAAATAAAAATTAGGAACACATCCTACGACAGACAGCATGTCTGTTCTTACCTACTGCCTAATCCAGAGTGACGAACAGCCCGAAACACTTCGCGCTCCATACCAGAAAAGGCGTGACCCGAACGCTTCCGAAGTGCTTCGTCTGCAATTTCGTCAGTCTTTTGTTTTTCATTTAAATTGTTTTTAATCATTCTAAAATGACTGACTGATAGTCAGCTGTTGAGAGATATTTATATTAAAAAGTGAAGTCATTCTAATGAGTAGTTTAACTAATAATAATAACTATACTTTAACGTTTTGGCGCCCTAGCTCCGAACACAGCAGCCAATCACAGAGCAGTAGCATTGTGCAGGCGGTCTTTCTCACGGGAATGCTACCGAATCTAACATCTGTCACAGGTACCTCACACCACATTTCGTCATCTATATACTTCTCGCGTCTCCACCGCTCTGGGAACAGCTTCTTGGAGCCTAATATGATGGCTGACTAAGCCAGAAATATTACACAGTACAGGCTGTGGCGCACAAACGACGACAAATGGAAGTTTGAATCTGACTGTGAGTCATGCACAGATAGCCAAAGTGTCTAAAGTGACCACTCACATTAAAAGGGAAATCCGGGTTCGAGGCCCGGTCCGGCACAGATTTACATTATCGTCATTCCCTTACGCAGCTGACGATAGTTCGCATTCGCAACTGCGAATACATTTCATATCTTCATTGTCAGTCGAGTGCCTGCGTTATTAGAAAGTAGGGAGCAATGTTCCTTCTGACATGCATGGCCCTCATTAAATATTTCCTTTCTGGACGTGAATACACGTAGCGTACGAGTGCAAGTGTGGACACATGAACGACGACGTATGGAAATTCGCTCTGGGCGTGATTAATGCACGGATAGCTGAAACAGCTAAGACGACCGCTCACATAAAGTGGGTGATCCGGCTGGGAGTCCCGTTCCGGAAGAAATTTTCACTGTTTTCATTCCCATTGAAAGGTCTCTGTTGGATTCCTTTCATGTTTGATTTCTTAAATCTGTTGTCATTTATGGAATAAATTCCTCTTCTAAATTTACTGTGGCGTTTCTGACAATCTGGGAGGAGACTGAGTAGTGGAACGTGTTACCTTTACACGTAGACAAGAACGATCTGTCACACTACTACACTTTAAAACACAGTTTATATGTAATTTCATGTCACACAGTCTCATACGGAACCTACATCCGCTTTCTGTTATATACTGTATATGATAAGATACTGTCATCCCCCTTCCCTTCTGTGTGAGAGGATGAATGATCAAATGTGTTTGTAGTTGCATGCTTGAGGGTAGCAGACAAGGCTGTCTGCTAGAGAACAGTAGGACCAACGTCGGAACAGGTAGCTACGCTTTCTTAAAGCAGAGAGGTTTCTATCCTTAGTATGGTTCTGTCCGTCCGTTGTCATGTTGGTATAGGAAGCTGCCCCTCTGGCCACTTCCGTTTGTCTTTGTGAGCCAGTCTCAGGAAACACACTCAGTAGTAGGCAGTTGCAGTCTGGCGGTGGCGAGCGTCTGAAGTGGTAAGATCTCCGGCTAAGCGCGTGTCTGCTAAGTCCATAGGACAATGGATTTGTTAAGTTCAGCCTAACTGAAAATTTAATCATCTTTATCTCGGGTTTAGCTCTAAAATATCTAAGGTTATCTTAAATTGCAGCGTAGTGTAATTCTCGTGTGAAGTTCAGATTATTTTGGGGTAGTTGCTTTGTCATTACTTTGCGAGTAAAGTGGAACCACGTGTTGATCAGTAACTCTAACTAAGTTCATCAATCTTAAATGTGAATGCTTGTGTGATTATAACGTCTCGTCTTGACAATATTTTACAATATAACAACTTTTCTTTATGCTTTTCTTTATGTTCAACCCACGTGGAGTGTACTTTGCGAGACCAGTACCACGTGCTTATATAACTGTTTGACCCATCAGGTTAATAGTAAGACGTTAGTAACCAGTTCAAGGTTTTGCTTTTGTCAATTGCTTTTCGATCTAATGTATTTTAATTATCAAAATTATTGTGGAGTTGTACGCTTTGTGTAAACCAAGTTGACCACGTGGAGCATGTGGTGTAATCATCAAAGTAGCCCTCAGCTATTCTTTTTGCGAAGACTTCACAAAGAGTTAATATGAATTTAGTATACCAGTGTGTGGTAATTACATGACGGACAGGATTGTGCTACGAACGTAATTTCTTTGGGTAAAAACTGAATCTGTTGGTTGTGGTTAATTTCTTCTTGCTTATGTTTCAATGTTCTTCGTGAGTTATTTTATGAATGCAGTGTCGTATGCAGTCTCCCAATCTTGGCTCCATATTTTATGTGTTCCGTAAGATTACAATCTCACATTTTTCAATCGTAAATAAGGCACCAGCTCAGTTATAACTCACGTATAATATGCTGAAATTTCAATGAACAATCATAAAATAAATTTCCAAATATAAACTGATTTCTTTCTTTTTATTTAAATTCTCTTTTATATATATATATATATATATATATTACCGGTTTTGTATGACTGTTAAAAGATTATCATTAATGTTAGTCTGCTTGGTAAACCTAGACTAAATATCTGATGAAACAGTTGCCCAGTAATCCACGGTTAACGTCCCCAGACAGATCACGGCTTTTAACCCACTTTCATTGTCAATTAGCACCGATATCAGCATAGCAAAATTCTTGTAGCAATATTACACATGGCGACCCTGTTCTGTGATTCCGCTAGACTCTGGAATCTCTGAAACGTTAGATTGCGAGCGTGTTATAATCTTAATTTTTTTTCCTACAGCGCTCAAACAACTTTCAAAAGATTCACGGCGTTGTTGATCGGCGTTGCGTTGTTTGTCTTGTTTTGTTTTTTATATTTGTGTGTTTTATATGTCTGTGTGTTTTTTATTCTCGCTTGTATATTCCACTGTTTCGATCAAAGATAAAAATTTGTTTTGCATGTGAAAAAGTGTGTACTAGGTTGGGTATCTTTCGTGTGACTGTCGTAATTTTTGGAGGACACATTTATTGTGATTAGTGTGTTGCGTACTGAGTATAAATTGCACTAATGCAAACACGTAACCAAGCTAAAAGTAAGCGGTCCATCAACTTAAGCAACATGGACCAAGGGGATAATTTGATTTCCAATATTAACGCGTCGGGCGGTTCCGAAAATGCAATGGGGAATACTTCAGACGAAATGCAAAACAGCACGAACGGGCTCACAGCAGAGCCAGAAATTAATTTGCCTCCAACTAACCAAATTGATTTAGCAGAACTCATGAAAGCCTTATTGCAACAAAATAAAGAAAACACAGAGAAATCGATCCGCGAGCTAGGGGAACAAATGACGCAGAAATCAAAAAAATCGTTCCGAGAACAAAAAGAATCATCCGAAAAATCGATCCGAGAGCTAGCCGAACAAATAGACGAAAAACTAATCCAGCAGACAAATAAAGTCGACAAGTCGATGCAGAGAGTGTCCGATGATATCTCACAAAGAATAAACAATCTGGCAAGTGAGATAAAAAGTGATATTATGAAAGAATTAGGCCGTACATTTGAACAAATCGATGATCGTCTGCAAGCCTTAGAACAGAGCAAGCGGAGGGGCGATGCCGAATCTAAAGAAAGCGAAGAACGGCTGCTTAGGAATTTCCAAGAGCTGAGGGAAGAATGCCAAAGGGAGCACCAGCAGGTACTCTCGAGGGTCCAAGAGGCAGAAACGCATTGTCCCACGTCCGTTAGCAACACAATAGCGGACAACAGTTTAGCGATCCACGCGTTGGAACAGCAAGTAGAACAATTGAAGCATACTGGGGCGGAGGACAAGAGACAAATTGATGATAAGATTGCGGCATTAGCGGACATTGTAGGCACGATGAAGCTGACGGAAAGCGAGAACAATACTACACCGGTAACGGCCGCAGAGACCGAAGAAGTGCGTTCGCTTCTGAGATTTCAGAAGGGACAGTTCGAAGTGAACAGGCAAAACAGAGCTGTAACAGGCGAATTACAAGAACGCGTGGCGCATCTGGAAAACCGCATGGCGTGTGATTCCGAACTCGTCAATAGCATTAAAAATAGCCGTACGAACAGTGCAGAGAGGGACTCCGGCCACGAGGGAGATTTTGACGACAGGGAAGAATGTAATTTGAGGGGCAGACATGAGAATAATAGAAACATTCAAGGGCCTCGCCAGGAGGAAATGCGGGGATTTGATTTCAAACATTTCCTTACGGTGAGAAAGTTTGAGATATTCCGAAATTCGCAAAAAGGAATACATCCACGAGCATGGCTCGAGCAATTTGAGTTCTGTCTTCCTCCCGACTGGGCAAGTTCACATAAGATAGAATATATGTGTGGCTATTTGGAAGGCGAACCGGCGATTCGCATGAGGTCGGCAGCGCGTCACTGCAACTCCACTCGGGAGTTTCGACAAGCCTTTCTGTCCGCCTATTGGTCGGAAGCGGCACAAGATAGGGTCAAACATGGCATAATTATGCTGCCAAATTTGAACCAGTCTGGTTTCGGCAGCCCTGCACGCCTATTCGACCACATGCTGCAGGCAAATCAATTCCTATACGACCCATACGGGCCTGCGGAACTAATTAGGATATGCATCACCAAATTGCCGATGCACTTGCGGCACGTCATTCTTGCGGGACGATGCAAAGAGGACGTGGAAACGTTTAAGACGCTTCTCCAAGAGTTGGAATACAATACAGGAGAATGCCCGCCTAATCAGGCACAAAGTTATTACGGGGCACAGCAGCGCGACCGCAGTCGTGGCCGTATTACTAATCAACGGCGTGACTGGTCGTCGCGACGCGAACGGAACAACAATCGGGACAGGCCGTATAGAAACTGGGGTGACAGTCGCGAACACAGGTGGAACAACAGAAATGATCGAGGACGTAGACAAGATCGTGAACGCAACAGGTACGGCAACCAGCATCGTTACTACGATGAACACAGTGGGAGTAGGATTGTAGGCGGAGCCCCACATGATGTTGAAATTCGGCCGGCCAACCCTAGACATAATCCAGTAAATGGAAATGAACGAAACCGGCAATGACAAATGATCAGCCCAGAAGGCGCCAATCGGAACAAATGAGCGACATGGCAAATGAGTACATAGGGTTTATAGTGAAGAGAATGAATTGATTAGTTTAAATTTGTGACATGCATTTTGAATAATATGTTGGTAAAAATTAATGATAAAAATGTTTTTATGTGATTGATTGAAGTGATGTTGTTAATTTGTTTTCTTTCCTTGTGCAATTAGGATTTAGTTTGATTCAAACGTAAAGATAAAAGGTTTCCTTGTGAACGAGTGAAATGCTGTTTATGTTTTTTTTGTGTGTAAATTGAAAAGAGTCGCTCCTGAGGAAAGCAAGATCGTTGCTGAATTAGTGCATAAACTCAGGGGAATATCCGATCTGTGGGTATTATGGGTCTGGCAAACCCAGGTCCCCAGCTGTTAGTAGCCTTGTTTCCGATTTTCTGCTTTCAGTGCTACTATCTATCTATTACTATTCTATATCTGTCAGTATAAATGAGGATCTCTTACTATAGTATGCGTGCTGTATGAATATTTTAAGATAGGAGAACTCTGAGAAAGGAATGAGTAAGTCTGGAATCTTGAAAACAGGACGCGATAATACGATTGTTTAACCATTGGCTTCCCAATATGCGATGATATGTTAATATTGATGATATATGTCATTTTTGTTCTTTATAGCTAAGTACGTAAAGTGCTGTCTGTGGATTTCGTAAGTATATTGATTCCCTTCAAGGTGAAAGAAGAATTGTGGTTTGTGTAATTTACGTGGCCCTGAAATATTATTGTGGTAATCAAATACGAGCAGTTTTCAGCAAATGGAGAATGGAACAGAAATATGGATCCTTTCTGTACTCTTGATTGATGTTGAGCCAAAGCCTAAAAAAATTATTCTGCGTTAATACTTGTCCTAGAAAAGCGACGTTTATGTGTTTTGCTGATGCTGTGAGCATTACAGCTTACTGTTTTTGCTGGTGCGGGATGCACTGCAGCCTATATGATTTGTACTGAGGAAATTTCCCACTAGAATGTAGAGGAAGAGTAAATAATTTTGATTATGGGACCGAAGGAAAGCTTGGTTTAAGGTAATAAGGATGAAGCAAAACATTTGTCATTTAAACTGCAGGAGGATTCGGATCTTTTGTGTCTGTTGTAAGTTCAATATGTTAAGATGATACTGTTTTACAGAATAGAGGTGACCACAATTTTGCCATTCATGAGAAATGAATCCAGAATAACCACCACAGGCGAAATGACTGATTTGGAAGCGAGAGGTAACTTAAAGAAGGAACGAAATCGCAGCAAAATGGGTAAGAAAATGTAGTATAACCGGTATAGTGCAGATATTTTTAACCTTCTCAGAGTCATCTGCGTGATTAATTGTTGTGATAACGTAATTTTAGGTAAAATTTTCTTACTGTTTTATGTGTGAATATATGAGTATGATAAATGTATAATTGCGAGTCTCTTTTCAGGTGTGCGAACTGGTATAAATGTTTTGGTGTGTAAATAACCATTGTTCTTTTTACTGTGTATGTTTAAGGAAAGTTTCTCCATATTTATCGTGTGACAAGACGTATGCCGCGAGCGTCAAGAAGAGGACGAATTAGAACAATGTTGTAGTGGTATATACACGGTGTTGAGATAGCATTGAAGTAGCTTGTGGGCTTAACTAGTAGTGGAGTGAAGTAGAATTTTGAGTAATGCATGTTTATGGGTAGTTAGTTTGTAGAATAGACAACAGGTGTGCATGTGTGTGTGTAAATAACATGTGAACCCTATGCTGACCCGACCTATACTTGCACAAGGCATAATCCTATTCATTTTAGTGAATTAATAAGTAGCATTTGATTTATTAAAACGTAAGTGAACCACATTAGTGATGTGGATTTAAATATTATATTGTCAGTTCATTTAATTTTTTATTTTTTTTACATTGTAAAGTCATTTCACTTTTATTTTTTTTACATTGTCAAGTCATTTAAATTTTATTTTATATTGTCGATTCATCTAATTTAAAAAAAAAAAAATTAAGTCTCACTTTGTTCTTAAAAATTGTGAAAGACAATACTAAGTGGTAATATGTATGATATTGTGTAATCACATAAGGATGATGAAAAATTTCTGTGAATGCAGTTGAGAACGTGAAAGCGAACCGGCAAAACTCTTAAGAGACAGCGGGAGCAGCCGGACTAGTGTAAACTGGCGGGTTTCCCAGCGGGACACGCTGTCAGCCAGGCCACTTCGGGAGCGCGGCCGACAACAAAAGAAGGTACGCGGCAAACACTTTCCCTTGCACCTGGAGCTAATGGGCGGCCGCCCCGGGCGACCCTTCCTCGAGGCGATGACCTGAGATGGGCGAGTGGTCCACCGCGCGGAAATCCATCTGCTGGCAACGCACCACACGCACGCGACCGTGACGAGACGGCCGCGGAGAAACAACACAAGGGGCGTGGAGCCTTTTGACAGGTACTGTCCAGAGAAACTGGCAGACTTCAACGACGCCTATCAACATTTCCTGATGGATGCCTACTGTCAAGCGACAGTAAATCATGGTTCGATGTTCTCTGGTCGCTAAGGGTGGCACAAAAGAAGAGCCATTAAGTGTCATCCTTGCCCAGGAATATCAACCTGGCGTGTCAATCGAGGATACCGCACGAATTTGACAACACAAACATGGAACCAAATCGAGATGTACGTGACACAGACCACCAAGAGAAACTTCATGAGAGGGCAGAGACGGCGGGATTGCACGCAACAGATGGACAAAAAAAAAAATCCCTACTGACAGCTGCGGCGACGCACCCCCTTCCCCACCCCTTATATTGTGCCTCGGAACAGTGGAACTAGTGAGTGTATCAGTGAACAGTGATTATACGGTTCTTAGTTCAATGCATATACGTGTGATTCTGTCACAGAAACTTTGACTCGTGTGTTTTGCAGGGATTCGATTTATTGGTGTTTATTAGACTGACTCTTGTATTTTGCAGGTGTTCTATTTATTAATTTTTTTTAGACTTTGACTCTCGTATTTTGCAGGTGTTCTATTTATTGTTTAGTTTAGACTTTGACTCTTGTATTTTGCAGGTGTTTTATTTATTGGTGTTTTTTATTAGATATTGACTATTGTACTGTTTTATTGATCAATGTTTGTTCTTGTGTGATGTATTAGATTTGTGTTATTTTGTTTCGTAAATTCATTCATGTGGCATTGCATAGTTTATCAGTCAGATTGCTATTCATTCTCATTGGACTGTGATCAATTAGCCTTTGCATGGGGCATATTTATAGTGAGGAACCCCTTAAGGGTAACAATCACATAATTAATTGTATTTTCGGTATAATGACACAGTGCTCATTGTTTGCTAACTAACTGAAATATAGTAGAGTGATTAAATTAATGCCACATAGTTATGTTAATTCTACAAATTATTAGTTTTATAAGATATAGAATTTTTTTGCGATAACCACTTTGTAAAACATGTTTTTTCTCTTATCAATTTTTGCTTTTGCGGATTATGCATTGTAATGTTCTGCTTTATAATACCGATGTTATTTCATGTTCGTTTTTAATTGCTGTGGCACCTTTGGTATTTTCATAAATTTTGCTTGTTAATAAACAGTCATAAATTTGCCTGTGATCAGTTGGCTCTTGCAATGAGCAAATACTGGTGAACTCCATAAGGGTAACAACCAGAAATTGTTTTCATATTAATGACACAGGAACCATTGTTTCTACTTGCTGACCGAATTAGGTCTACACTATCTTTTAAATAGGTGTCACAGATTGTGTTCTTTGTTTTTTCTGTTTGAAATTAGTAGATTTTAAAGATTTGTTGAAATTATTGTGTTTTAGCAAGTAGCTGGTGACCTTTTGCCTTTTCTTTACACTTTTGGTTTAAGTAGGGTGTGAGAAGCCTGCTTGGGAATGTCCTAGCATGGCCAGAAAATTCCCTGCACAGTCTTTTCCCGGAGCGTTGGGGTTATGAAAGGTCTCTGTTGGATTCCTTTCATGTTTGATTTCTTAAATCTGTTGTCATTTATGGAATAAATTCCTCTTCTAAATTTACTGTGGCGTTTCTGACAATCTGGGAGGAGACTGAGTAGTGGAACGTGTTACCTTTACACGTAGACAAGAACGATCTGTCACACTACTACACTTTAAAACACAGTTTATATGTAATTTCATGTCACACAGTCTCATACGGAACCTACATCCGCTTTCTGTTATATACTGTATATGATAAGATACTGTCATCCCCCTTCCCTTCTGTGTGAGAGGATGAATGATCAAATGTGTTTGTAGTTGCATGCTTGAGGGTAGCAGACAAGGCTGTCTGCTAGAGAACAGTAGGACCAACGTCGGAACAGGTAGCTACGCTTTCTTAAAGCAGAGAGGTTTCTATCCTTAGTATGGTTCTGTCCGTCCGTTGTCATGTTGGTATAGGAAGCTGCCCCTCTGGCCACTTCCGTTTGTCTTTGTGAGCCAGTCTCAGGAAACACACTCAGTAGTAGGCAGTTGCAGTCTGGCGGTGGCGAGCGTCTGAAGTGGTAAGATCTCCGGCTAAGCGCGTGTCTGCTAAGTCCATAGGACAATGGATTTGTTAAGTTCAGCCTAACTGAAAATTTAATCATCTTTATCTCGGGTTTAGCTCTAAAATATCTAAGGTTATCTTAAATTGCAGCGTAGTGTAATTCTCGTGTGAAGTTCAGATTATTTTGGGGTAGTTGCTTTGTCATTACTTTGCGAGTAAAGTGGAACCACGTGTTGATCAGTAACTCTAACTAAGTTCATCAATCTTAAATGTGAATGCTTGTGTGATTATAACGTCTCGTCTTGACAATATTTTACAATATAACAACTTTTCTTTATGCTTTTCTTTATGTTCAACCCACGTGGAGTGTACTTTGCGAGACCAGTACCACGTGCTTATATAACTGTTTGACCCATCAGGTTAATAGTAAGACGTTAGTAACCAGTTCAAGGTTTTGCTTTTGTCAATTGCTTTTCGATCTAATGTATTTTAATTATCAAAATTATTGTGGAGTTGTACGCTTTGTGTAAACCAAGTTGACCACGTGGAGCATGTGGTGTAATCATCAAAGTAGCCCTCAGCTATTCTTTTTGCGAAGACTTCACAAAGAGTTAATATGAATTTAGTATACCAGTGTGTGGTAATTACATGACGGACAGGATTGTGCTACGAACGTAATTTCTTTGGGTAAAAACTGAATCTGTTGGTTGTGGTTAATTTCTTCTTGCTTATGTTTCAATGTTCTTCGTGAGTTATTTTATGAATGCAGTGTCGTATGCAGTCTCCCAATCTTGGCTCCATATTTTATGTGTTCCGTAAGATTACAATCTCACATTTTTCAATCGTAAATAAGGCACCAGCTCAGTTATAACTCACGTATAATATGCTGAAATTTCAATGAACAATCATAAAATAAATTTCCAAATATAAACTGATTTCTTTCTTTTTATTTAAATTCTCTTTTATATATATATATATATATATATATATTACCGGTTTTGTATGACTGTTAAAAGATTATCATTAATGTTAGTCTGCTTGGTAAACCTAGACTAAATATCTGATGAAACAGTTGCCCAGTAATCCACGGTTAACGTCCCCAGACAGATCACGGCTTTTAACCCACTTTCATTGTCAATTAGCACCGATATCAGCATAGCAAAATTCTTGTAGCAATATTACACATGGCGACCCTGTTCTGTGATTCCGCTAGACTCTGGAATCTCTGAAACGTTAGATTGCGAGCGTGTTATAATCTTAATTTTTTTTTCCTACAGCGCTCAAACAACTTTCAAAAGATTCACGGCGTTGTTGATCGGCGTTGCGTTGTTTGTCTTGTTTTGTTTTTTATATTTGTGTGTTTTATATGTCTGTGTGTTTTTTATTCTCGCTTGTATATTCCACTGTTTCGATCAAAGATAAAAATTTGTTTTGCATGTGAAAAAGTGTGTACTAGGTTGGGTATCTTTCGTGTGACTGTCGTAATTTTTGGAGGACACATTTATTGTGATTAGTGTGTTGCGTACTGAGTATAAATTGCACTAATGCAAACACGTAACCAAGCTAAAAGTAAGCGGTCCATCAACTTAAGCAACATGGACCAAGGGGATAATTTGATTTCCAATATTAACGCGTCGGGCGGTTCCGAAAATGCAATGGGGAATACTTCAGACGAAATGCAAAACAGCACGAACGGGCTCACAGCAGAGCCAGAAATTAATTTGCCTCCAACTAACCAAATTGATTTAGCAGAACTCATGAAAGCCTTATTGCAACAAAATAAAGAAAACACAGAGAAATCGATCCGCGAGCTAGGGGAACAAATGACGCAGAAATCAAAAAAATCGTTCCGAGAACAAAAAGAATCATCCGAAAAATCGATCCGAGAGCTAGCCGAACAAATAGACGAAAAACTAATCCAGCAGACAAATAAAGTCGACAAGTCGATGCAGAGAGTGTCCGATGATATCTCACAAAGAATAAACAATCTGGCAAGTGAGATAAAAAGTGATATTATGAAAGAATTAGGCCGTACATTTGAACAAATCGATGATCGTCTGCAAGCCTTAGAACAGAGCAAGCGGAGGGGCGATGCCGAATCTAAAGAAAGCGAAGAACGGCTGCTTAGGAATTTCCAAGAGCTGAGGGAAGAATGCCAAAGGGAGCACCAGCAGGTACTCTCGAGGGTCCAAGAGGCAGAAACGCATTGTCCCACGTCCGTTAGCAACACAATAGCGGACAACAGTTTAGCGATCCACGCGTTGGAACAGCAAGTAGAACAATTGAAGCATACTGGGGCGGAGGACAAGAGACAAATTGATGATAAGATTGCGGCATTAGCGGACATTGTAGGCACGATGAAGCTGACGGAAAGCGAGAACAATACTACACCGGTAACGGCCGCAGAGACCGAAGAAGTGCGTTCGCTTCTGAGATTTCAGAAGGGACAGTTCGAAGTGAACAGGCAAAACAGAGCTGTAACAGGCGAATTACAAGAACGCGTGGCGCATCTGGAAAACCGCATGGCGTGTGATTCCGAACTCGTCAATAGCATTAAAAATAGCCGTACGAACAGTGCAGAGAGGGACTCCGGCCACGAGGGAGATTTTGACGACAGGGAAGAATGTAATTTGAGGGGCAGACATGAGAATAATAGAAACATTCAAGGGCCTCGCCAGGAGGAAATGCGGGGATTTGATTTCAAACATTTCCTTACGGTGAGAAAGTTTGAGATATTCCGAAATTCGCAAAAAGGAATACATCCACGAGCATGGCTCGAGCAATTTGAGTTCTGTCTTCCTCCCGACTGGGCAAGTTCACATAAGATAGAATATATGTGTGGCTATTTGGAAGGCGAACCGGCGATTCGCATGAGGTCGGCAGCGCGTCACTGCAACTCCACTCGGGAGTTTCGACAAGCCTTTCTGTCCGCCTATTGGTCGGAAGCGGCACAAGATAGGGTCAAACATGGCATAATTATGCTGCCAAATTTGAACCAGTCTGGTTTCGGCAGCCCTGCACGCCTATTCGACCACATGCTGCAGGCAAATCAATTCCTATACGACCCATACGGGCCTGCGGAACTAATTAGGATATGCATCACCAAATTGCCGATGCACTTGCGGCACGTCATTCTTGCGGGACGATGCAAAGAGGACGTGGAAACGTTTAAGACGCTTCTCCAAGAGTTGGAATACAATACAGGAGAATGCCCGCCTAATCAGGCACAAAGTTATTACGGGGCACAGCAGCGCGACCGCAGTCGTGGCCGTATTACTAATCAACGGCGTGACTGGTCGTCGCGACGCGAACGGAACAACAATCGGGACAGGCCGTATAGAAACTGGGGTGACAGTCGCGAACACAGGTGGAACAACAGAAATGATCGAGGACGTAGACAAGATCGTGAACGCAACAGGTACGGCAACCAGCATCGTTACTACGATGAACACAGTGGGAGTAGGATTGTAGGCGGAGCCCCACATGATGTTGAAATTCGGCCGGCCAACCCTAGACATAATCCAGTAAATGGAAATGAACGAAACCGGCAATGACAAATGATCAGCCCAGAAGGCGCCAATCGGAACAAATGAGCGACATGGCAAATGAGTACATAGGGTTTATAGTGAAGAGAATGAATTGATTAGTTTAAATTTGTGACATGCATTTTGAATAATATGTTGGTAAAAATTAATGATAAAAATGTTTTTATGTGATTGATTGAAGTGATGTTGTTAATTTGTTTTCTTTCCTTGTGCAATTAGGATTTAGTTTGATTCAAACGTAAAGATAAAAGGTTTCCTTGTGAACGAGTGAAATGCTGTTTATGTTTTTTTTGTGTGTAAATTGAAAAGAGTCGCTCCTGAGGAAAGCAAGATCGTTGCTGAATTAGTGCATAAACTCAGGGGAATATCCGATCTGTGGGTATTATGGGTCTGGCAAACCCAGGTCCCCAGCTGTTAGTAGCCTTGTTTCCGATTTTCTGCTTTCAGTGCTACTATCTATCTATTACTATTCTATATCTGTCAGTATAAATGAGGATCTCTTACTATAGTATGCGTGCTGTATGAATATTTTAAGATAGGAGAACTCTGAGAAAGGAATGAGTAAGTCTGGAATCTTGAAAACAGGACGCGATAATACGATTGTTTAACCATTGGCTTCCCAATATGCGATGATATGTTAATATTGATGATATATGTCATTTTTGTTCTTTATAGCTAAGTACGTAAAGTGCTGTCTGTGGATTTCGTAAGTATATTGATTCCCTTCAAGGTGAAAGAAGAATTGTGGTTTGTGTAATTTACGTGGCCCTGAAATATTATTGTGGTAATCAAATACGAGCAGTTTTCAGCAAATGGAGAATGGAACAGAAATATGGATCCTTTCTGTACTCTTGATTGATGTTGAGCCAAAGCCTAAAAAAATTATTCTGCGTTAATACTTGTCCTAGAAAAGCGACGTTTATGTGTTTTGCTGATGCTGTGAGCATTACAGCTTACTGTTTTTGCTGGTGCGGGATGCACTGCAGCCTATATGATTTGTACTGAGGAAATTTCCCACTAGAATGTAGAGGAAGAGTAAATAATTTTGATTATGGGACCGAAGGAAAGCTTGGTTTAAGGTAATAAGGATGAAGCAAAACATTTGTCATTTAAACTGCAGGAGGATTCGGATCTTTTGTGTCTGTTGTAAGTTCAATATGTTAAGATGATACTGTTTTACAGAATAGAGGTGACCACAATTTTGCCATTCATGAGAAATGAATCCAGAATAACCACCACAGGCGAAATGACTGATTTGGAAGCGAGAGGTAACTTAAAGAAGGAACGAAATCGCAGCAAAATGGGTAAGAAAATGTAGTATAACCGGTATAGTGCAGATATTTTTAACCTTCTCAGAGTCATCTGCGTGATTAATTGTTGTGATAACGTAATTTTAGGTAAAATTTTCTTACTGTTTTATGTGTGAATATATGAGTATGATAAATGTATAATTGCGAGTCTCTTTTCAGGTGTGCGAACTGGTATAAATGTTTTGGTGTGTAAATAACCATTGTTCTTTTTACTGTGTATGTTTAAGGAAAGTTTCTCCATATTTATCGTGTGACAAGACGTATGCCGCGAGCGTCAAGAAGAGGACGAATTAGAACAATGTTGTAGTGGTATATACACGGTGTTGAGATAGCATTGAAGTAGCTTGTGGGCTTAACTAGTAGTGGAGTGAAGTAGAATTTTGAGTAATGCATGTTTATGGGTAGTTAGTTTGTAGAATAGACAACAGGTGTGCATGTGTGTGTGTAAATAACATGTGAACCCTATGCTGACCCGACCTATACTTGCACAAGGCATAATCCTATTCATTTTAGTGAATTAATAAGTAGCATTTGATTTATTAAAACGTAAGTGAACCACATTAGTGATGTGGATTTAAATATTATATTGTCAGTTCATTTAATTTTTTATTTTTTTTACATTGTAAAGTCATTTCACTTTTATTTTTTTTACATTGTCAAGTCATTTAAATTTTATTTTATATTGTCGATTCATCTAATTTAAAAAAAAAAAAATTAAGTCTCACTTTGTTCTTAAAAATTGTGAAAGACAATACTAAGTGGTAATATGTATGATATTGTGTAATCACATAAGGATGATGAAAAATTTCTGTGAATGCAGTTGAGAACGTGAAAGCGAACCGGCAAAACTCTTAAGAGACAGCGGGAGCAGCCGGACTAGTGTAAACTGGCGGGTTTCCCAGCGGGACACGCTGTCAGCCAGGCCACTTCGGGAGCGCGGCCGACAACAAAAGAAGGTACGCGGCAAACACTTTCCCTTGCACCTGGAGCTAATGGGCGGCCGCCCCGGGCGACCCTTCCTCGAGGCGATGACCTGAGATGGGCGAGTGGTCCACCGCGCGGAAATCCATCTGCTGGCAACGCACCACACGCACGCGACCGTGACGAGACGGCCGCGGAGAAACAACACAAGGGGCGTGGAGCCTTTTGACAGGTACTGTCCAGAGAAACTGGCAGACTTCAACGACGCCTATCAACATTTCCTGATGGATGCCTACTGTCAAGCGACAGTAAATCATGGTTCGATGTTCTCTGGTCGCTAAGGGTGGCACAAAAGAAGAGCCATTAAGTGTCATCCTTGCCCAGGAATATCAACCTGGCGTGTCAATCGAGGATACCGCACGAATTTGACAACACAAACATGGAACCAAATCGAGATGTACGTGACACAGACCACCAAGAGAAACTTCATGAGAGGGCAGAGACGGCGGGATTGCACGCAACAGATGGACAAAAAAAAAAATCCCTACTGACAGCTGCGGCGACGCACCCCCTTCCCCACCCCTTATATTGTGCCTCGGAACAGTGGAACTAGTGAGTGTATCAGTGAACAGTGATTATACGGTTCTTAGTTCAATGCATATACGTGTGATTCTGTCACAGAAACTTTGACTCGTGTGTTTTGCAGGGATTCGATTTATTGGTGTTTATTAGACTGACTCTTGTATTTTGCAGGTGTTCTATTTATTAATTTTTTTTAGACTTTGACTCTCGTATTTTGCAGGTGTTCTATTTATTGTTTAGTTTAGACTTTGACTCTTGTATTTTGCAGGTGTTTTATTTATTGGTGTTTTTTATTAGATATTGACTATTGTACTGTTTTATTGATCAATGTTTGTTCTTGTGTGATGTATTAGATTTGTGTTATTTTGTTTCGTAAATTCATTCATGTGGCATTGCATAGTTTATCAGTCAGATTGCTATTCATTCTCATTGGACTGTGATCAATTAGCCTTTGCATGGGGCATATTTATAGTGAGGAACCCCTTAAGGGTAACAATCACATAATTAATTGTATTTTCGGTATAATGACACAGTGCTCATTGTTTGCTAACTAACTGAAATATAGTAGAGTGATTAAATTAATGCCACATAGTTATGTTAATTCTACAAATTATTAGTTTTATAAGATATAGAATTTTTTTGCGATAACCACTTTGTAAAACATGTTTTTTCTCTTATCAATTTTTGCTTTTGCGGATTATGCATTGTAATGTTCTGCTTTATAATACCGATGTTATTTCATGTTCGTTTTTAATTGCTGTGGCACCTTTGGTATTTTCATAAATTTTGCTTGTTAATAAACAGTCATAAATTTGCCTGTGATCAGTTGGCTCTTGCAATGAGCAAATACTGGTGAACTCCATAAGGGTAACAACCAGAAATTGTTTTCATATTAATGACACAGGAACCATTGTTTTTACTTGCTGACCGAATTAGGTCTACACTATCTTTTAAATAGGTGTCACAGATTGTGTTCTTTGTTTTTTCTGTTTGAAATTAGTAGATTTTAAAGATTTGTTGAAATTATTGTGTTTTAGCAAGTAGCTGGTGACCTTTTGCCTTTTCTTTACACTTTTGGTTTAAGTAGGGTGTGAGAAGCCTGCTTGGGAATGTCCTAGCATGGCCAGAAAATTCCCTGCACAGTCTTTTCCCGGAGCGTTGGGGTTATGAAAGGTCTCTGTTGGATTCCTTTCATGTTTGATTTCTTAAATCTGTTGTCATTTATGGAATAAATTCCTCTTCTAAATTTACTGTGGCGTTTCTGACAATCTGGGAGGAGACTGAGTAGTGGAACGTGTTACCTTTACACGTAGACAAGAACGATCTGTCACACTACTACACTTTAAAACACAGTTTATATGTAATTTCATGTCACACAGTCTCATACGGAACCTACATCCGCTTTCTGTTATATACTGTATATGATAAGATACTGTCATCCCCCTTCCCTTCTGTGTGAGAGGATGAATGATCAAATGTGTTTGTAGTTGCATGCTTGAGGGTAGCAGACAAGGCTGTCTGCTAGAGAACAGTAGGACCAACGTCGGAACAGGTAGCTACGCTTTCTTAAAGCAGAGAGGTTTCTATCCTTAGTATGGTTCTGTCCGTCCGTTGTCATGTTGGTATAGGAAGCTGCCCCTCTGGCCACTTCCGTTTGTCTTTGTGAGCCAGTCTCAGGAAACACACTCAGTAGTAGGCAGTTGCAGTCTGGCGGTGGCGAGCGTCTGAAGTGGTAAGATCTCCGGCTAAGCGCGTGTCTGCTAAGTCCATAGGACAATGGATTTGTTAAGTTCAGCCTAACTGAAAATTTAATCATCTTTATCTCGGGTTTAGCTCTAAAATATCTAAGGTTATCTTAAATTGCAGCGTAGTGTAATTCTCGTGTGAAGTTCAGATTATTTTGGGGTAGTTGCTTTGTCATTACTTTGCGAGTAAAGTGGAACCACGTGTTGATCAGTAACTCTAACTAAGTTCATCAATCTTAAATGTGAATGCTTGTGTGATTATAACGTCTCGTCTTGACAATATTTTACAATATAACAACTTTTCTTTATGCTTTTCTTTATGTTCAACCCACGTGGAGTGTACTTTGCGAGACCAGTACCACGTGCTTATATAACTGTTTGACCCATCAGGTTAATAGTAAGACGTTAGTAACCAGTTCAAGGTTTTGCTTTTGTCAATTGCTTTTCGATCTAATGTATTTTAATTATCAAAATTATTGTGGAGTTGTACGCTTTGTGTAAACCAAGTTGACCACGTGGAGCATGTGGTGTAATCATCAAAGTAGCCCTCAGCTATTCTTTTTGCGAAGACTTCACAAAGAGTTAATATGAATTTAGTATACCAGTGTGTGGTAATTACATGACGGACAGGATTGTGCTACGAACGTAGTTTCTTTGGGTAAAAACTGAATCTGTTGGTTGTGGTTAATTTCTTCTTGCTTATGTTTCAATGTTCTTCGTGAGTTATTTTATGAATGCAGTGTCGTATGCAGTCTCCCAATCTTGGCTCCATATTTTATGTGTTCCGTAAGATTACAATCTCACATTTTTCAATCGTAAATAAGGCACCAGCTCAGTTATAACTCACGTATAATATGCTGAAATTTCAATGAACAATCATAAAATAAATTTCCAAATATAAACTGATTTCTTTCTTTTTATTTAAATTCTCTTTTATATATATATATATATATATTACCGGTTTTGTATGACTGTTAAAAGATTATCATTAATGTTAGTCTGCTTGGTAAACCTAGACTAAATATCTGATGAAACAGTTGCCCAGTAATCCACGGTTAACGTCCCCAGACAGATCACGGCTTTTAACCCACTTTCATTGTCAATTAGCACCGATATCAGCATAGCAAAATTCTTGTAGCAATATTACACCATATACAGACGGTGGTTCATGTTCCCAATTGCGAATACGTTTCCTGTACTTGTACTGGGCTCATTCTTTCCCGCAATGTTTTCTTTCTCAATACCATCTTCCTTTGATACATCTCCAAAGGCATCACTGCACAAACAAAACATCCAACATCCTTGGTGACTTTTGTTATAGACATTAGGCGATGCTCTCTCTCTGTAATATTCTACCCTAAGGTTGGTTTGCAGCAGTACGCCATTCCCCTCCTCTGTCTGTCTTCCTCTACATTTCCGCATAAGCACACATTACTCTGGTTCCCAGAACTCCTAAGGATACATGTTGACAGTGGATACTGTATCATAGACACAGTCCGTTTGACTGTTCAGAGATGTCACTAAACCCGCCCAAACGTGTAAACAACAATGCATGAGCAGCACATATTAGATGGAGGGGGTCCGACAGCCGATCAGTTCCAGTCATTCTACCAGGAAGGAAGTACACGACTCATGTTGCCTGTAGTTCAACCATGCCTAGATGGTCAGCACTGAGGTTCGATTGCGTCCGCATTGTTACTTTGTGCCAAGAAGGACTCTCAACAAGGGAAGTGTCCAAGACGTCTCGCAGTGAACCAAAGCGATGTTGTTCGGACATGGAGGAGATACAGAGAGACAGGAACAGTCGATGACATGCCTCGTTCAGGACCCCCAAGGGCTCCTACTGCAGTGGATGACCGCTACCTATGGATTATGGCTCGGAGGAACCCTGACAGCAACGCCACCATGTTGAATAATGCTTTTGGTGCAGCCACAGAACGTCGTGTTACGACTCAAACTGTGCGCATTAGGCTGCATGATGCACAACTTCTCCCGAAATCCATAGCGAGGTCCATCTTTGCAACCACGACACCATGCAGCGTGGTAGAGATGGTCCCAACAACATGCCGAATGGACTGCTCAGGATCGGCATCACGTTCTCTTCAGCGATGAGTGTCGTAGATGCCTTCAATCAGACAATCGTCGGAGGCGTGTTTCGAGGCAACCCGGCCAGGCTCAACGCCTTAGACACACTGTCCAGCGAGTGCACCAAGGTGGAAGTTCCCTGATGTTTTGGGGGTGGCATTATGTGGGGCCGTCGTACGCCGCTGGTGGTCATGGAAGGCACGGTAATGGCTGTGCAATACTTGAATGACATCCCTCGATCGGTAGTGCAACCATATCAGCAGCATACTGGCGAGGCATTCGTCTTTATGGACGACAATTCGCGACCTTATCATGCACATCTTGTGAATGACTTCCTTCAGAATAACGACATCGCTCGACTAGAGTGGCCAGCATGTTCTCCAGACATGAACCCTATCGCACATGCCTGGGATATATTGAAAAGGACTGTTTATGGACGACGTGAGCCACCAACCACTCTGAGGGTTCTACGCCGAATCGCCGTTGAGGTGTGGGACAATCTGGACCAACAGTGATGTGGTTTTCATGAGCAATAAAAAGGGCGGGCCGGCCGCGGTGGTCTAGCGGTTCTAGGCGCTCAGTCTGGACCCGTGGGACTGCTACGGTCGCAGGTTCGAATCCTGCCTCGGGCACGGATGTGTGTGATGTCCTTAGGTTAGTTAGGTTTAAGTAGTTCTAAGTTCTAGGGGACTAATGACCACAGATGTTAAGTCCCATAGTGCTCAGAGCCATTTGAACCATTTGAAAAAGGGCGGAAATGATGTTTATGTTGATGTATGCTATGACGAATAAAGGCATGCATCAATGCAAGAGGACGTGCTACTGGGTATTAGAGGTACCTGTGTGTACAGCAGTCTGGACCACCGCCTCTGAAGGTGTCGCTGTGTGGTGGTACGACATGCAAGGTGTGGTTTTCATGAGCAATAAAAAGGGCGGAAATGATGTTTATGTTGATCTCTATTCCAATTTCTTTACAGGTTCCGGAACTCTCGGAACCGAGGTGATGCAAAGATTTTTCGGAATGTAAATTTTTAAATTTGTGGTAAGGTTCTATGGGACCAAACTGCTGAGGTCATCGGTCTCTAGGCTTACACACTAATTAAACTAACTTAAACTAACTAACACTAAGGACAACACACACAGTCACGCCCGAGGGAGGACTCGAACCTCCGACGGGGTGAGCCGTGCGAACCGACCATGGAGCTTCAGACCGCACGGCTACCTCGAATGGCTTTTTTTTATGTGTGTGTATTGTGCATCCCAAATCATTCATAATCTGCTGCATGTATGAGATCCTCAGTCGCCCCCTACGATTATTTCCCTGAATAGCTCCTCCTGCTATAGTTCCACTGATGTTATTGTGTCTCAGAATGTGTCCTACGAGTTTGTCTCTCCTTGTTTGGATATGTCTCCTCAGCGATCTGGTTTCCTATATTTTTCTCAGCACCTCTTCATTGGTAAATCTGTCTTTCCAACTAATCTTCATCTTCCTTCCGTAGCATCAAATCCCCAAGGCTTCTAGCAGTATTCTTTGTTGTTTTTCTATTCTCCAACTGTCAGTCCCGTGTAGGGTTACACTCCAAACAAATGCTTTCACGACCCGTTTTCTTATTTCCAGACCGATATTCTTGCTGGTGAGAAAGTTCTTCCTAAATTGAAATGCAATTTTGTTCCGCCGTATTGTGCTTACAACTTCTTTGTGGCTTCGACAATCCCATTTGATACTGCTTCCCAAATGTATAATTCCTCTACTGTTTTTAGCCCCTCTCTTCCAAATTTTATTCTTAAGGGTTCATACTCTTCTTCATAACTTCACGCCATTGCTTTAGTCTTTAGCTTGTTTATTCTCATTCTATACTGACTGCAGACAATCTTTTCCATTTTGCTGAGCACCCTCTCTATATCTTCTTTCGTTTCCGTGATAACAGCAACATCATCTGGGTAACGTAGCATGTCTATCTTCTGTCCATTGATATTTACCCCACCTCACAAACTGAAATTGAATGCATTGAATATAAGAGGAGAAAGAGCACATCCTTGTCGCAACCGTTTCTAATTTTTGCTTCTTGTTCCTGATGAAAATTTGTAATCACATCGACTTCGTTCTTGTGGACTCTATGTGCATATGTTTGTATTTCAGAGCTGCTTTCTTCAACACTCTGAACAAATCTTGACAGATAACATTATTAGTTGCCTTTTAAAGATCTACATAGGCAATATAAGTTGGTTTATTTTTCCTTATTTGCTTTTCAACAAGAAACCTCAGTGCCAGAATCGCTTCTCATAATCCTAATACCCTCTTGAATACAAACTGATCTTAACTCGGTGTATCGTCCACCTCCTCTTCTATTCTACTCGGAATTATTTTCATAACAATTTTTGATGCATGTGATATTAGGCTTAAGATTAATTACTGTCCACGTTTTTCAGTTGCTGCCTTCTTCGGTTAGGAGCAATGATGCATATCTGGAAGTCAGTTCGTATCTCTCCTGTGTTATAGAGGAACCTAACCAGTTTCAGCAGCATTGGATTCATGTTGTCACCAACGTTCTTGGTTAGTTCAGTAGGAATGTCATCAATACCGGCTGCTTTGCTCTCTCGTAGATTCTTAAGAGCTTCTCAGATACTTCTCGCAGAATGTTGTCTCCTTTGTCTCCTTCATCTACTTCCTCTTCTCCTCCTATTACGTTCTCTGATGACCATGGTACAAGGCCATGTACCATGTACCCTGTACCATGGTCATGGTCATGGTACAAGGCATATTTTTTTATCTAACGTTACGTCTCCTAATGTTGGAGACATCATCAGAGGCTATAAAGACTCAGACACAATTTTTAGCTCAACGATCGCAGCATCTAGGACTGTTTATACGTATCCACGCAATGTTCGGTTCTTGACGTCATCAGACTGCTGCCTAAAATCTTTGAGTACCGTCGAGGTGTGTCACGATGCTTGTTTCAGGAAAGAGTTAGCGCTGTTTGCTTTATTTAGCACTGAGGTAGGCAACATTTATAATTTCAATCATTTTCCCTTTCTATTAATAATTGTTTTGTGCTTATAAATTACTACGACCTCTCTGTTCATCCTAGGGTGGTTATGATTGAATCTAGCTAAAACAATAATGTTGGAAAAACAGTTGGTAGTTCGCTGAACCCCGTGCGTGGTCTGCTACCACCAATTTATCTATGTTTCTCAGGCGACTGCTGATCGCATACTCCTTAAGCCGTTTAAACACTGTCTCAATACTGTGTTTTCTAAGTACTTTGCTGATATGATCTGCGAATATTTTGACGAATGGGAGATAACCATTCCCTTTACATGGTCCTTTTTAGTAGAAGCTTCAGATTTTTTGGAATATAGTTCCTAGTTACCTTTTTGTAAGAGTTGCCGTTTCTTCTTAGTGAAATTCTCCCCCCTAGTGCTATGGTGCACAGATGGAATACCAATTTAGTTTGGTCTGTTACCTATCTCTGGTGGTCCCAGTCTTCTTTCACATTTGCTCTGACACTCGCTCATGTATTTATGTTACCTGGTAGCAATTCATTCATATTAGAAATTGTCTTTTTGATGTACAGACAAACAATTTTTTTGTATCTTTTGATTAATGTGCATGTGTGGTTCAGGTATATATTTCTACGGTGTATGTTGATTCTGTTTTCTATTTCTTTATGAGATCCTTCGTTCTGTAGGAATGTTAAAGCTACGAAAGATATTCGGAAAGTAAGATCAGATAGATCGCGAAATGGAAACAATAGTGAAAATCCGATAAAGCTTTGCACAGCTGTATGGTGTCTCTAGCACGCACATCTTCCTCAAAATATGGAGGCCCACACCGATGTTTCGCCTGGTTTCAAGCACTTTCATATAATGTACCTGCCATGCATTTCCTTCTTCATGGCAGTTCTCGGCCGCACACTGCAGGGGCAACGAGGACGTCCCTGAAGCGTTTTCGATGGGTAGTGTTTGGTCAAGCAACATAAAACCCGGACTTGGCTCCCTGGAATGTTCATCTTTGCTCGCATGAACCGCTGGCTATGTAGACAATATTTTAGCACAGCCAACGAACTGCCGGACAACGTAATGCAGTCTCGGAAAGCACAGGCAGCTCCCTGCTATGACGAGGTTATTTGAAAGTTGGTACAACGCTACGACAAATGTTTAAGAAGGAAAATGTAGAGAAGTGGTGTCGAATGTGTGTCAAACTGTTACGAATGAAACGTTTTTCATTTGAGTTTCTATTTCGCTACCGACCGGGCCTTACTTTGCGAATAGCCCTCATATTAACCGGTCTGTTAGTCTTAGGTATTCTCTATCGATTTAAAGGTCCCATGTTCTTTTACTTGAAGCTTTGCATTGAGAGGGTTTCTTTGTTTCCAGGGACTGATCAGCCACATGATCAGTGGCACTGAGTCTTATTCCGTTCTTGTACTCTATAGATGTTGCCATATCTTACGATAATCCTCTTATCAATTTCTCTTTGTCTAAATAGCGAGATTTTTACAAGCTCCTGTCCTGTTTGACGCATGTTAAGAGCTCTGTACTTGTTGTGGTCTTCCGTCTGATGATTGGTTTGATGAGGTTTTCCAGGCTATTCTATCCTGAGGAAATCTCTTCATCTCTGATTAACTGCTGCAACCAATTTCCATTGGAACCTACTTACAGTGTATTCAATCCTTGATTTCCCTCTGCAGTTTTAAACCGCTCCTCTTTCTATCCCTCACTCCCTCCGTTCCCTACGCGTTCCTCTATTACCAAAATGACGATAGCCAAAGAAACTGGTTCATCTGCCTAATATCGTGAAGGCCCTGGCGAGCGCGCATAAGTGCTGCAACATGACGTCGCATGGACTTGACTAATGTCTGAAGTAGTGCTGGAGGGAACTGACACCACGAGGCCTGCAGGACTGTCCATAAATCCGTAACAGTACGAGGGGGTGGAGATCTCTTCTGAACACCACGTTTCAAGGCACTCCAGATACGCTCAATAATGTTCATGTCTGTGGAGTTTGGTGGCCAGCGGAAGTGTTTAAACTCGGAAGAGCGTTCAGGGAACCACTCTGTAGCAATTCTGGACGTGTGTGCTGTCGCATTGTCCTGTTGGAATTTCCCAAGTCACTCGGAATGCTCAATGGACACGAATGGATGCAGATGATCATACAGGATGCTTACGTACATGTCACCTACCTGTCAGAGTCATATCTAGACGTATCAGCTGTCCCATAAGACTCCAACTGCACACGCCCCAGGCCATTATAGAGCCTCTACCAGCTTGAACAGTCCCTACTGAGATGCCCACTCATTCATGAGATTGTCTTCATATCCGTACACGTTTATCTGCTCGATACAATGTAAAACAAGACTCATCCGACTAGGCAATATGTTTCTAGTCATCAACAGCCTAATGTCAGTGTTGACAGGCCCAGGCCAAGCGTAAAGCTCTGTGTCGTGCAGTCATCGAGGGTACACAAGTGGGCTTTCGGCTCCGAAAGACCATATCGATGATGTTTCGTCGAGTGGTTCGCACGCTGACACTTCTTGATGGCCCAGAATTGAAATATGCAGCTATTTTCGAAAGGATTGCACTTCGGTCACGTTGAACGACTCTCTTCAGTCGTCGCTGGTTCTGTTCTTGCATGATCTTTTTCCATCCGCAGCCGTTTCGGAGATTTGATGTCTTAGCGGATTCCTGATATTCAAGATGCACTAGTGAAATGGTCCTACGGTAAAACTCCCATTTCATTCGCTACTTCGGAGATCATTTAATTTAGTAATCGCGAAAGCGTTACGGAGATGATAGATAAACTCCAGTGGAAGACTCTGCAGGAGAGACGCTCAGTAACTCGGTACGGGCTTTTGTTGAAGTTTCGAGAACATACCTTCACCGAGAAGTCAAGCAGTATATTGCTCCCTCCCACGTATATCTCGAGAAGAGACCATGAGGATAAAATCAGAGAGATCAGAGCCCTCACAGAGGCATACTGACAATCCATCTTTCCACGAACAATACGAGACTGGAATAGAAACGAGAACCGATAGAGGTACTCAAGGTACCCTCCGCCACACACCGTGAGGTGGTTTGCTGAGTATGGATGTAGATGTACATGTGGATGCTGTGTCCCATCGCTCGTGCGCCGACTATAACACACACTCAAACTCACTTAACTCTTGATAACCTGCCGTTGTAGCGTCAGTAACCGATCGAACAACTGCACCAGACACTTGTCTTTTATAGGCATTGCCAACCGCAGTGACGTGTTCTGCCTGTTTACATATCTCTGTATTTGAATCCGCTTGCCTATACCAGTTTCTTTGGTGCTTCAGTGTATTTTGCACATCACTAGAAGGTTTATGTAGTTTATCCTAAATTAATACCAACACTTGCTTCCAGTACAATAC
The DNA here is from genome assembly GCF_023864345.2 of Schistocerca serialis cubense. Lineage (NCBI taxonomy): Eukaryota > Metazoa > Arthropoda > Insecta > Orthoptera > Acrididae > Schistocerca > Schistocerca serialis. The sequence continues at coordinate 392,449,320 of NC_064638.1, forward strand.
CAGACGAACGTGTTTCTATATGTACACACCGAGGGAGACGGCACAGTATCCTACATCCGAGAGGACTGCAATTCAAATCCCCGTCTGGACTTCAAGATTTATCTTTTCCGACTTATCCAAATGACAGGATGATTCCTTTGATAGGGAACTGCCAGTTCTCTTCCCCATCCTTCCTTAATCTGATCTTGCTCTCCTTCTTTAACAAACTCGCTCGTCGATTGGACGTTAATCTGTAATTATCCTTGTTTCAACGTGTGCAGTTACAGTCTGTGCTACGTAGGCGATACTTTATTCCTCTTGTCGAGTCGATTGTCGGTGCAAGAAGGTAGTTCCATTTCCACCCTTGATTCGAAAGTTGTTGGAGCCAGATGAGACAGCGACATCTGCCTGGGCGGATCAGAGGAAATGAGGGAAAATGGAAGAGCGACGGCAGGCGCCGTTCCCGGCTGCAAGTGTAGCCACTTAGCTGTGCTGTGCGCGTGACTGGGGATGAGAGAACAAACGCAGGCGGTGACTTGCCGATGTGCGGTGGGTTATTAATTCGTCAGCCGCCGCAGAGGGCAGGCAGGCAGCCGGCGTTACGCGGAGCCTCGGTTCACCAAAGCCCAGCTCAACGCGCCTCACCTGACAGCCGTGGGAAGCGCCGCGCGTCCCCAACTGGCGGAGCGTCCCGCCACCGCCCACTGAATCACTCGCTGAATCACAAATGACAGCCGTCTCTGCCGCTTTGCTGTTTCATCGCCATTACACATCGATCCCATAAAACATCCAGCACTTACAAACCACCCAGCTACCACTCCGCCCTGGCTTCGGGTCGACGTTCCTTATAGAATCTGAAAAGTCCCCTTTTGAACAATTATACGTGACTGTGCTTAAACTGACACACAATATTTTTTTTAGCGCAACGCAATCTGACTTTCAATAATCCCTACAAAAGAATGGCCCTGACTAACATTAACCTATACCTTTCACAAATCACTTACCTCACAAAAATCTTCGTTACTCGAACTACTGCAATACAGCGAGCGCCACTACTGCCAGCTAAATAAAAGATTCAAACTATGGAAGGCACTAACTACTGATAGGCATAGTTAGCAAATGAAAGATTTTAATAGAGAACAAACAATGTATTTACCTTAATAGTGTTGAAAACTCATAATATACGTAGCAGTTCATGACATCCAGTCTTACGAATTTCAAAACTCCGCCATCTCTCTCCCCACATCCACCACTGCTGGCGGCTCACCTCCAACTGCGCAATGCTACGCGCTGTTCACATCCAGCTGCCGCTGCCCAACACTACAATGGCAGACAACAATGCAAACTAGCCACGGACTGCACACAGCACAGCCAGTAATTTTCATACAGAGCGCTACGTAACGTTGCCAATAAGAAAACATAAACAGCCTACTTACATAGCCCCCATGCTCCCCACAAAAAAATTTTACAAATTGTTTTGGGCAGTGGCCAATAATGATTTGATAAAATTTTTCATAATTACAATCACAAAGAAGTCAAAGGCACACACTTATTGATACAATGTTGGTCAAAAGCTAAAATTTTCTCACAGTCCATAAAGACAGTCCTGATCGTTCATCATAGTAAAATAGCAGTGTTTTTCTCAAAGTCTGAGCAGTAGAAGAAAATGCACACGAAAGTAGTGGATTTCCATGCAGTCTTGAAGAAGTAGTGTTGTCCTTCCAACGAAAAGACAGTGCTGACTCTTGACATGCAGACAGGTAATGGGCCACAACAGAGCAAATCCACAGCAGAGTCAGTCGAAGTTTTGAAGAATATTGGTACGTAGGTCATCACAGAGTTGACCCACTGTAGTCCTGGTAAAGATTACGGTATTGGTGGGCCACCAGAGGTGCAGATCCACTGCAGTCCTTGTAGAAATAATGGTAATGGTGAGTCAGCAAAGGTGTAGACCCACTGTAGTCCTTGTAGAAATGGCTAGCAGCCATCTGTTGTGACTGTGCAGGTGCACAATCACCATTGTAGAGTATTGCGGACAATATAGCAAGTCCATAAACCACCACTTGTGCACTCTCAAAGTTTTTTGGAATTTTTCTTAGAATCAGCAATGCTGTTAACCAGTCCCTTGCTGAATTATTAACACACATGCAAACACTAACAGTCCCTACTTCTCACATATTGTCCATATACTATGACCAACAGAAACGTGTGCAGTGAAATGTAACTTACAAGTTACTTAGTTTGATGAAATGGTGTCAATTACAATTTTATAACATAAGAATACAATAACAAAGGTACAAAATACATCATTAAAGAACATATCAATATAGATAACAATTGTAGTAACACAGGCTTTACAAAAGAATAGAAATAAACATATACATCAGTGTTACAGGAATTATGACATAGGTAAATATATAAAATAATGAGAATAGTTTTCGAAACATTAATTTCACACATGAGCATTGAAACACAGCAGAATAAATAATGTCTAAACATCTTTACAAAGAAAATAACATATTATTTGAAAAATTCTACAACATAAATCTTATTAGCTAAACACTTAAAGACAGGAAAAAAACAAATACACAAGGGAACACAAACACGTAGAGGGATAACACAAGGAAAGGACAGGGTTTGTTTTACTGCAGTATTTTGCAAACAAAACTTTCTTTACTTCTCAGAGATCTCCCTTCATTCTTCATTATTTCCAAAAAGTCCTATCTATACCTGCTTTCTGTACTTTTTTTCATATAACTTCTCAATGCATTTCTTCCAATGCATCACAACTCATTCTCTTATATAGTCTACCCCCTCTCAAGCTAACTTAAATCTACTGAGCTCAGATGCTAAACTAAGGGATGAGGCAATGCAGCAGCACAAAACAATTAACACAAACAGCAATGACAAAAAAATGCAGATTTGCAAAGCAAGCAGCATTATAGAAACTAGCAAAGCAATTGCAATATTACAACTAATATAAGGCAATGTGCAGCAAACAAGAAAAATAAATCAGTAGTAAAACTGGCTTAACAGAGTAATGTAAAGTGAAATTTAGTAGCACTATGCCTGACAAACAGCAGCAGCAAATGCAATAATTTATATCTAAACATGACATAGCTCAAGCAGAAAAAATATTACACTAAAGACAACAATGCAGACAAGGGAAATGTCTATTCACATCTTAATGTCTGTGTAATTAAAGTGGTGCACCACAAGTAGTTGTTCTACCAAAAAATTACCAAGTACTTGAAAAGAAAATTCCGTATGCAATTCCTGTGAAGGGAAATGTCTTTTTATGCTCCTCCATTTTTTTTTAATAAATCGTAAAATTATTTACTGGATCTGTAGGCATAAAATATTTATATTAGTACATCTATAAAGTTTTATTTTAACCAATTCTACAGTGGAGCTAGAAACTAGATATTAAACAAAATGAGTAAATAAATACATAAAGCAAGCCATATGGCATTTCTCTCAACTAGCAAGACAATAGCTGTGAAATGTTTCTCATCTTTTCATTAGGCATTTTATTAAATATCATAAATTAAGAGCTCCACATACAATCATATGTTTTCAAGTTTGAGCATGTCGTATTTGCGATGCTTTCTACAAAGGAATGTCAATAGCGAGGATAATGGCCTTTTTTTTCTTCTCCACCTGTGCTTCTGAAAGGCACACACTAATGGCTTTTTTCCAGGCGTCAGTCGCACAGCTGGGTGCCCACGACGCATTACGTGAAGGTGGTCACTTAGCTTTCTTACCGAAATATTTACAACACCAGTTTGCACTACAGTGGCTGTCTCGTATACAAAATTTCGCGGGTCGAGAATTTGCGTTGCAAATGTGTAGAAACAAAATCTTATGAATATAACAGTGTCCAAAAAATTTTCGCCGGCATTGTGATACATTCACGCATTTACACACATTTCATGACTCTTAAAGTACGATTCTTAGTTTCCAACATCCTTTTTCACAAGTCAGAGTCTCTAACCACTATTCATTACTCCTTACCTTATTACACATATACATATTCGCCGACACGTCAATCTTGCGACGACACTTCAATATTTCATCGTAATAAATACATAGCATAATCAAATTCCTCATATAGCATCAGCTTATTGATCATAAACATACCTCAACAGCGTAATACACATCGTCGTCGTAAAAATAACATCATAACACCTCAGTCAAATCTCAAAAACGTCGTAGCTTTCTGCAATAATGTCAAAACCTAAAAAATTCTCTGCTCATTTCAGTCGTGTCATCTACCTCAAATGTACCTTAAAAATCATGATCTCATACCAAATACATCATTCAAAGCTCTCATAGTATCACAATGGTTCTGAAAAAATATGAACAGTTCACAAAGTACAGACAAAATACAATTTCATAAGTGTGAAGTTACCCAACTGTGTAATTGCGTAAACATGTGTCAATGATGTAGTAAAAAAAAACGTTTATCTCTCAGTTAAATGATCAGATAGCTGTGTAATTTGTGTGTTAGAGAAATATGGTATCGATGTGTAAAGTTGTATAAGCAAATACCATATTAGCTAGGGCTCCTTGTGCTTGCCAAACACATGGTACACAAAGTAAGCGTGTGCCCCCCTGAGGATTAAAGTAATTATACCCTCAGGTGTTACAGATTACAGCAATGGAATGAAATGCATCACGGAAAACTTTCTTTGTAATTCAAAAATCTTGAAAAATAAATGGCTTAAGTACAAAATTAATCACTCAAATGCATCTCCTGTAGCGCTAAATGTGCGTCTTGCTGTAAGATAATTCTGTGGAAGTGTCGTAGTTATCGTCCTCTGTAAGCAAAGTTCTGCTGAAGTCAATATACTTACCTCATCATAAACGAAAGTGAAATGCTTTGCGTATGGATTCCGTAGTTATTACATACCTTACCGTGATCAAGAAAGTACTATAATGTAATGTATTGTTGTGCTACGTAAAAGGCTGTCTCATTGTAGCTATACCACAAAAGTTACTACTAAAACATGTTTTACTTTCCAGAATAATACAGAAAAACTGTGCAGATATAAAACAGATACACCGCAAAAGCAACAATGTAAATTGTGTCAAACATTAGTAGCGTCGTGATATGGTCGTGTAGCTGTCAAATAAACTAACCACTGTGTCATCTGGTATCTCACAGAAAGTACTTTAAATCCAGAATGTATTTTCAAGTAAACCAAAATGTTGCATTAAAATCTCATTAGCAGTTTAAGTTCTAAGTAAGTAAGCCTGATAGTCGTTACGTAATCGTGCAACTAACAAGCAAGAATGTACACACACAATAAGACTGTGACGTCTGTTCACTATAACAATGCATTCGTAATTTCTGTTTAAATAAGTTCTCTTGGTTCTTGACTGGATATTTAACTTCAAACATTGTTGCATATTAACAGATTCTAAGACTGACAAAGCATACTAGAAATGTGAAGTGAAGAGTTTTATGGCAAAGACAAAGTTAGAAAGCAGATTATCTTTCAATAAACGGTTTTACATGTGAAATGTGGTGTAAACCTTTACTCTTACGACTATGCAGAGCTCCAGCTTCAACGGATCATCGTGTGGTATATGTCGGTAAAGAATACTGGAATTTTTCTCAAGGTTAGCATCTATGTTATTTTTCTCTGAGCCAGCCGGCGCACGTGGCTGCCTGCGGTGCAAGTCATTTTCTGTCTCTTTGTTGTCGCGCGCCATTATTGGGATTAGGAGACCTAACTTCTACAAATTCACTTTGACGAGAAGGCCCTGCCCTGTTTGAAGCTCGCCAGTTCTGATGGAATTCAGGTCTGTCGTTTTGTCGGTAGTTTACATAGCTTCTCGTTTGTCGGTCATGTGGTGGAGAATTTCTCCCTGAATCGTAACTGCGAGCTGAACTGTTGCGTCTGAAGTTATTCTGTCTCCCTTGATAATAATTGTTTTTGTTCCCATATTGTCTGTTTCTATGGTAATCTCTGTCATATTCATTAGTATGGAAGTGCGATCTTTCTCTGTACCTATTATTCTGCCAACGGTTGTCATAAGGGTGGTGTCTTTTTTGGTCACGATTTGTGTTGTGAGAATAGCCTTGTCATGTACAGTTATTATTTCTTTCATCACGGAATTGCGACGGATGTGACCTGTAATTGTTGTATTCCTGTTTTCGCGTTCCGCGATTGTCAGTGTCAATTTCTAATTCTTGTAAGAGTCCCTGAAAAGCTTCAATGTCGTCTTTGCAACGTCCTGCCAAAATAATACGTCGTAAATGTTCAGGTAATTTGATTAAGCAAATGCGGATGAGTTCTGAGGGGCTGTATGGGTTTGACAGGTACTGATTCTTGTGCAACATGTCTTCAAAATATTTCACAAGACTGGAAATTTCAGATTGTTCGAAATGTTTCATCATTATGATGCTATGTTTTACTCGGTCTTGTGTAGCTTGAGACCAATATGCTGAGAGGAAGGCATGGAAAATTCTCCTTCACTGTGACAATCGTGAATGACCGATCGCATTCTTACAGCTGGTTCATTCTCTAAATAGCCACACATAAATTCTAATATGTGCTCTAATGACCAGTTGGGAGGAAAACAATGAGAGAATTGATGGAGCCACGCTTGTGGATGAATGGCCTTGCCACAATTCTTAAACGTTTTGAATTTACGTGTAGTAATGAACAGCTTATAGTCAAAATCATCATGTCGGCGAGTCGCATGTCGGTCATTGTTACGTCGTGTCGGCGGTTCCATCTCAAAATTCGGTGCACATTGCCGATTTCTTTCATAACTTCCGAAATGCCCTGTGTTATTATTTTGTGGCTGTTCCGTATTTCTATGTCCCTCTTCCCGTATTGGGGCGCGAGTGTCCTCTGAAAAGCGTAATTCTTGTATTACCTGTGTCAGCTGATCTTGTACGTCCCGGATTTCTCTTTTGTACTGTGCATTGATTTGATTTTGATTTTGTTTGAATTTTCTAATTTTTTCGCACTCTTCTGTGTCATTAAAGACTACCGGTTTTGTGTCATTCAGATTATCATCTACCTTCGTAAATAAATTATTTAGCTGATCCGAAAGTTCAACTACTTTCTCTGATAATGAACTAATTTCCTCCATGTGTCTTTCTGAACCAATTTTCAGAGTGTCTACTGTGTCCTTTAAGTTTTCCTGAGTTTTTGCAAGTTGTGTAACCAAATCGGTAGATGCAACTTAGTCAATTTTAGCTTGCAAGGTCTCATGATTTTCATGAACAATAGTTTGCAGTTCTTTTATGGCTGCTTCGTGATTCTGTAATGCATTTTCATGCCGCGAAAAAATTTGTGTTTTTACGTCATTACAGACTTTTTGACATTTTGATTCAATGTTATGTAACTCAGTAGTTAAATCTTCACGTGTTTGTTCAAGCGTGGTGTCTAACTTTTGAAGATTTTGTTCCATTGCGTCTAACTGTTGCTATGTTTGTCTCCGGTGTTGTTCCATTGTGTCTAACTTTTGAAGCTTTTGTCCCATTTGTTGCATTAATTGTAATAACAATGCACTGGTGTCTGAAACATGTTCCTCAGTGCTTTTCGGCAGTGAATTTGCACTGGCAACATTCACATTTTGACAAGCGGAAAATGTGTCTTGACTCATTTGAGAAAACAGTGAGAACCCAAAACCTGAGTCTACAGTATTTGCAATATTGTGTTCTGTCATTCCCGATTCCTGAGGCGAGCTGTTGCCGACCGATCGATCGATAATGCTTCCCTGTTCACTACCTGTTTCACTGTCTACACCATTATTTGACGCCCGCTCCATTTCCCTATGCACAGTTACCAAATTACTACTTTGAATATTAGTTAATTCATTACATGGTGGCGCTAACACACTGCTTTCGTCTTCACTGTCATTTCTCAGTTTACTTTGGAGCCTAGTATTACGTTTTTCACACGCCATTATTGTCACAATATTTCACACGACGACACAGAAAATCACAATTTGAAGAGCAAAAATAAGAGAACACATTAACATAGCACTGAAAATAATATCTAGTTAATTGCAGCTGCGAAATACTTGGTGCAAATCTACATGCGTGCCACACCTGTTTTACTGTACAACAATGAAAGACTGCAACTACAAAGGAAATTCTCTCTATAATTACGCACTAGCAACAAACAATAGCTACACTAATTACACAAACTACAAGAAAAAAAAGAGAAGATTCCAGTGAGGTATCCTAGGCTAAGGGTCGACGTATGAAACGTCCCCTTTTGAACAATTATACATGACTGTGCTTAAACTGACACACAATATTTTTTTTAGCGCAACGCAATTTGACTTTCAATAATCCCTACAAAAGAATGGCCCTGACTAACATTAACCTATACCTTTCACAAATCACTTACCTCACAAAAATCTTCATTACTCGAACTACTGCAATACAGCGAGCGCCACTACTGCCAGCTAAATAAAAGATTCAAACTACGGAAGGCACTAACTACTGATAGGCATAGTTAGCAAATGAAAGATTTTAATAGAGAACAAACAATGTATTTACCTTAATAGTGATGAAGACTCATAATATACATAGCAGTTCATGACATCCAGTTTTACGAATTTCAAAACTCCGCCATCTCTCTCCCCACATCCACCACTGCTGGCGGCTCACCTCCAACTGCGCAATGCTACGCGCTGTTCACATCCAGCTGCCGCTGCCCAACACTACAATGGCAGACAACAATGCAAACTAGCCACAGACTGCACACAGCACAGCCAGTGATTTTCATACAGAGCGCTACGTAACGTTGCCAATAAGAAAACATAAACAGCCTACTTACAAATCATACCTCGAATCCGTAGATACGTGCGCTAAGCCGGCCGAAGTGGCCGTGCGGTTAAAGGCGCTGCAGTCTGGAACCGCGAGACTGCTACGGTCGCAGGTTCTAATCCTGCCTCGGGCATGGATGTTTGTGATGTCCTTAGGTTAGTTAGGTTTAACTAGTTCTAAGTTCTAGGGGACTAATGACCTCAGCAGTTGAGTCCCATAGTGCTCAGAGCCGTGTACGTGCGCTACTGATATCAAGTATGGTGAAGTTACGGGCATCCAGAAGTCACTCCTATGATCATAGATTGAGCTGTGCTACGGAAGATTAGAATAAATGGTGATGTACACTATTGGCCATTAAAATTGCTACACCACGAAGATGACGTGCTACAGACGCGAAATTTAACCGACAGGAAGAAGATGCTGTGATATGCAAATGATCAGCTTTTCAGAGCATTCACACAAGGTTGGCGCCGGTGGCAACACCTACAACGTGCTGACATGTGGAACGTTTCCAACCGATTTCTCATACACAAACAGCAGTGGACCGGCGTTGCCAGGTCAAACGTTGTTGTGATGCCTCGTGTAAGAAGGAGAAATGCGTACCGTCACGTTTCCGAATTTGATAAACGTCGGATTGTAGCCTATCGCGATTGCGGCTTATCGTATCGCGACATTGCTGCTCGCGTTGGTCGAGATTCAATGACTGTTAGCAGAATATGGAATCCGTGGGTTCAGGAGGGTAATACGGAACGCCCTGCTGGATCCCAAAGGCCTCGTATGACTAGCAGTCGAGATGACAGGCATCTTATCCGCATGGCTGTAACCGATCGTGAAGCCACGTCTCGATCCCTGAGTCAATAGATGGGGCCGTTTGCAAGACAACAAACATCTGTACGAACAGTTCGACGACGTTTGCAGCAGCATGGACTATCAGCTCGGAGACCATGGCTGCGGCTACCCTTGCTGTATCACAGACAGGAGCGCCTACGATAGTGTACTCAACGACGGTCCTTGGTGCACGAATGGCAAAACGTCATTTTTTCGTATGAATCCAGGTTCTGTTTACAGCATCATGATGGTCGCATCCGTGTTTAGCGACATCGCGGTGAACACACATTGGAAGCGTGTATTCGTCATCGCCATACTGGCGCATCACCCAGCATGATGGTATGGGGTGCCATTGATTACACGTCTCGGTCACCTCTTGTTCGCATTGACGGCACTTTGAATAGTGGACGTTACATTTCAGATGTGTTATGGCCCGTGGCTCTACCCTTCGTTCGTCCCTGCGAAACCCTACATTTCATCAGGATAATGCAAGACCGCTTGTTGCAGGTCCTGTACGGGCCTTTCTGGATACAGATCTCTCTCCGAATCTGTTGAGAATCTCTTCATTTCTTACCTAATTTTCAACATTCTTCTATAGCAACACATTTCAAGTGCTTCGATTCTCTTTTTTTTTTCGGTTTTCCCTTAGTCCATGATTCACTATTACACAATGCTGGTCTCCATATTTGTATTCTTAGAAACTTCTTCCCCAAATTAAGTCCTAGGTTTCATAGCAGTAGGCTCCTTTGGCCAAGAATTATTCTCTTTGCTTGTAATAGTCTCCTTTTTATGTCCTTGCTTTGTCCGTCACGGATTATTTGGCTTCCAGCGTAGCAGAAGTCCTTAACTTCTTCCACGTTTTTGTCACCGGCTTTGTTGTTTCTCGCTATTCTCAGTTATTCTACTTTCGTCTGTCTCCGGTTTATGTGTGTGTGTGTGTGTGTGTGTGTGTGTGTGTGTGTGTGTGTGTGTGTGTGTGTGAATTCCTAATGGATCAAACTGTTGAGGTCATCGGTCCCTAGTCTTACTCACTACTTAAACTAACTTATGCTAAGAACAACACACACACCCATGCCCGAGGGAGGACTCGAACCTCCGGCGGGAGGGGCTGCACAATCAGTGACAAGGCGCCTCTAACCGCGCGGCCACTCCGCGCAGCTGTCTCCGGTTTACTTTCAATCCATACTCTGTACTCACCAGTAAGTTAATTCCATTCAGCGGGCCCTACAATGCTTCTTCTTCGTCACAAGGGATAGCAACATCGTAAGTGAATCCATTCATTGGTTTCGTTTCATCCTGAATTTTAATCCCACCTGAAACTTTCTTTTATTTCCGTCATTGATTCTTCGCTGTGTAGATTAAACAGTAGGGGCGAAAGACTACATCACTGTCTTACACCCTTTTTAATCCGAGAACTTCGTTTTTGGTCTTCCAATCTTATTGTTTCCTTTTGGTTCCTGTACATATTGTATATTACGCGTATTTCCCTCTAGCTTACCGCGCGGGGTAGCCGTGCGGTCTAAGGCGTCTTGCCACGATTCGTGCGGCTCCCCCTGGCCGAGGTTCGAGTCCTCCCTTGCGCATGGGTGTGTGTTGTCCTCAGCGTTAAGTTAGTTTAAGTTAGGTTAAGTAGTTTGTAAGCCTAGGAATCGATGACCTCAGCTGTTTGGTGCCATAGAACTTACCACAAATTTCCCTATAGCTTATTCCTATTTTTTTCAGAATTTCGTACATCTTGCACTATTTTACACTATCGAAATCTTTTCCCAGCTTGTGTAAGACTATGATCGTGTCTTGATTTTTCTTTATTTTTCCTTCAAGTGCACTGTGGTGTCACCGCCAGACACCACACTTGCTAGGTGGTAGTTTTAAATCGACCGCGGTCCATTAGTACATGTCGGACCCACGTGTCGCCACTGTGTGATCGCAGACCGAGCGCCACCACAAGGCAGGTCTCGAGATACGGACTAGCACTCGCCCCAGTTGTACGGACGACGTAGCTAGCGACTACACTGACGAAGCCTCGCTCATTTGCAGAGCAGATAGTTAGAATAGCCTTCAGCTGAGTCAATGGCTACGACCTAGCAAGGCGCCATTTGTAACATTGCATGTATCTAAAGAGTCTCACTTGTATCGCCACAATCTCCAGATGTACCAAAAGGATGGGTTAAAGTTAAGTATTCCAGAAGCTACGTACTTTTCTTTATAGCTTTCATTACGTATCCTGTTTCAGACCTCACGCCATCCTTTTAACTTAGCGCGTGCCTTTCGGCTTCCTCTCATTGTGTCTAGGCTGTCTTGTCTAGACACAACAATTTTTGGTGACGAGTCAACGAAGGGTCTTGTTCTTTCTAATTGCTTACATTTACTTGTGTCATGGCTTCGCCAGATGTACTGTCCGAATTTTATCGCTTGCGGAATCAGCAGACGCAGGCATTATTGGATGCCCTTGGACAGCTCGTCCAGGGTTTACGTGCACTGCAAAAAGATGCGGCCGCCGCCGCTTCATCGCTACCGCAGCCACAACTCGCAGTTGCACCGCCTTTTAGGCCCTATGAACCAGCTAAGGAAACATGGATGGAGTGGTCACGCCAGTTTGGATTTCATCTCGCCGCCTACAGAATTCAAGGTAACGAGCGGCAGCCTCATTTATTGGCGTGTGTAGGGGTGCAAACGTACCGTGTGATAGTGAAATTATTTCCCCGACACGACATAGCAACTCTATCCTACGAAGAAATTTTGTCTGCTTTAGATGCCTATTTCAAGGAAACAGTTAATGTAGTTGCAAAAAGGTATACTTTCTTTCGTACAAAACGTACGGCCGGTCAAACTAATAGGGAGTGGGTTGCAACATTGCAAGGCCTTACTCGGGATTGTGCTTTTGAGTGTGAATGTGGACTCCCTTATTCAGATACTATGGTACGTGATGCAATAGCACAGAACGTTTCTGATGTTTGCATACGGGAACAGATTTTGAAACTAGTCAGTCCCTCCCTTCAACAAGTGATAGACATATTGGATAGACAAGACACGCTTGACTTTGCTCAGGAATCATTTGCAACTTCGCCAGCCGTGTGTAACATTAACCGGCCCGCCGGGCGCGCTGCAAGGACCGGTAAACTGCCCTCGCGCACGTCCAAGCAGCTGCCGCCAGGCTCTAAACCAGGTGTGCCGCACCAGCATACAAATGCAGTGAAATCATGCCCGCGGTGTGCAACTCGACATTCACGTGACAATTGCCCGTCACGCCAAGCTATTTGTTTTTACTGTAATAAAAAAGGACATGTTCAAAGTGTTTGCCAGAAAAAGCTCAGATCAGACAATCATAATCATTCCAGGCCCTTTGCTTCGCGCCGGAATCGAACCAAGGACACTCAGGCTTGTGAACCTTCGCCCATGGACATTCATGTAGTTAATTCCACTCCGCCCAGTGCCACTCTTTCTAACAGTGACTGTGTTCGTCCCACAAAAAGTGTGCGTCGACGTCGCCGGAAATCACGTCAAGTAGTAAGTGCTGCTGTACCTGTATCCGTTCAAATTGCACGCGAAAGTCGCTCTTGTCGTCAGCAGGACAATAAACTTTTTGTAGATTTGGGCTTTAATGGCAAGGTCATACCGTTCCAGCTCGATACCGGAGCTGCAGTTTCATTGCTCAATCATGACACGTACAAACAACTGGGCAAACCTCCGTTGTGTGCCGCAAATGTTCAGTTAAATAGTTATTCAGGTCAGAATATCCCTGTGTTAGGAGAGTGAACTCGTCTTGCAACATACAAGGGACAAACAAAACTTGTGTCATTTTACGTTCTTCGTTCTTTTTCTGCAGTGAACTTGTTTGGTTTAGATTTATTTCAATTGTTTAACATGTCTATAGTAAATCAGGTCCTATCAGTGAATCAGACTGTGCCTTCAGACAGTGTTTCTCGTCTGTGTGAAGAATTTGCAGACATTTTTGCACCGGGCTTAGGTTGCGCTCAGAACTATGAAGCACATTTGGAACTGAAAGTCAACGCGCAACTGAAATTTTTCAGAGCGCGCAATGTTCCTCACGCATTGCGTGATGAGGTCGCAAGAACATTACACGATTTAGAATCACAAGGTGTAATTGAATGTGTGCAAGCTTCTCTCTGGGCCTCACCCTTAGTAATTTTGCCAAAACCTTCCGGAAAACTGAGACTTTGTGTGGACTTCAAGGCAACAGTGAATCCACAACTCGTGATTGCAACTTTTCCCTTACCCCGCCCGGAAGACCTTTTTGATAAACTGTGCCCGGGTAAATACTTTTCGAAGTTAGACCTAGCAGATGCGTACTTGCAAATCCCAGTGGACGCTGAATCCCAATGCGTCTTGGTGGTTAACGCGCATCTTGGTTTGTACCGATTCAAAAGACTGCCATTCGGGTGTGCATCCGCCCCTGCATTGTTTCAGCAATATTTACAAACTGTTTGTGCGTCGGTCCCTACTGCTGCGAACTATCTGGACGATATTGTGATCTCCGGAAAGACAGCAGACGAGCATTTAGCACACCTACGAACATTATTTCAGGTATTGCGACAAAATGGTCTTCGCTTGCGGAAGGACAAATGTGTTTTTTTTTGCTCGTGACTTACCATACCTGGGACATGTACTCAATGCCCAAGGCATACATCCGAGTCCAGAGCACCTCCGTGCCATACAAGACTTGCCTTCGCCACAGAATTTGAAGCAGCTACAGAGTGTGTTGGGTAAAATTAACTATTATCATCGCTTTCTGCGCAATGCCTCTTCCATTTCAGCTCCGCTCCACAGCTTACGCCGTAAGGGTGTTCCGTTCGTATGGACGACGGAATGCGAACGCGCCTTTCGCCAGTTGAAATCGGCGTTGCTTTCTAATACTTGCCTTACGCCATTCGATCCCCAGAAACCCCTTTTGTTGATGGTAGATGCATCGGATTTCGGTATCGGTGCTGTGCTTGCGCACAAAGACGGATCGCATGATCGCCCTATTGCCTTTGCGTCCAAATTGCTCTCATCTGCGCAAAGAAATTATTCCCAGATAGAGAAAGAAGCTTTGGCTCTCATATTTGGTGTTACTAAGTTTCATGATTTCTTGTATGGTCGTCACTTTACCATCATCACAGACCACAAACCTTTGACGTCGCTTTTTCATCCGAACAAGCCTGTACCTCCGCGTACAGCGCAGAAATTTCTTCGCTGGTCTATTTTACTCTCGCAGTACCGCTACGATATCTTGTATCGGTCCACTGCTAAGCACGGAAACGCCGATGCGTTGTCCCGTTTGCCTGTTGCTGAGGATAGAGCATTCGATTCTTCCGAACTTGCTTGCATGTTCATTGATGCGGAAACCGATGACGTGGTCGAATCGTTTCCGATTGATTTTCGTCGTGTAGCTACAGCCACAGCTGCTGACCCTGTCCTTGCTACCGTTTTGCGTTTTGTTGCTACGCAATGGCCTTTGTCAAAGTCTCGGATCGAGGATCCGTTGGTTCGCCGATTTTTTGCTCACAAGGAGAGACTTTTTGTACGACGTGGTGTTTTGTTGTTGCGTTCTGATAATGATCAGTCCAGAGTCGTGGTCCCACGTTCGTTACAGTCCTCTGTCTTACGGCTTCTTCACCAAGGACATTGGGGTATAGTGCGAACGAAACAACTTGCTCGTCAGCACTGTACTTGGTTCGGAATCGATGCTGCGATTACGAATATGTGTTCTTCTTGCATGGCGTGTGCCGAACAACAATCCGCACCGCTGCGGAAAGTCTTTGCATGGCCACAAGCCACTTCCCCTTGGCAACGCTTGCACATCGATTTTGCTGGTCCATTCTGGAATGCTTGATGGTTGGTTCTGGTAGATGCCTTCAGTAATTTTCCTTTTGTTGTCCGGATGTCTTCCACGACGTCAACTGCCACCATCCAAGCGTTGTCTGCTATCTTTTGCATTGAAGGTCTTCCGCAGACTATTGTTTCCGACAATGGCCCACAATTCAAGTCTGCAGAATTTCAGTCTTTCTGCAAGGCAGGTGGTATTCAACATCTGACATCCGCGCCGTTTTCGCCTCAGTCAAACGGTGCCGCTGAACGATTGGTCCGGACTTTCAAGTCACAGATGTTGAAGTTGAAAGAGTCGCATTTTCGGGAGGACGCGTTGTTGCTCTTTTTGTCGTCGTATCGCTCTCAGCCCTGAGATGGTCGCTCGCCGGCTGAGTTGCTCCACGGTCGTCCTCATCGAACCTTGATGTCTTTGCTGCACCCGCCGCATCAGGTTCCTGTGCAGCGGCGGACTTCTGCTTTTGCTCCAGGCGACGTTGTATTCTATCGCAACTATCGAGGTTCACGGCGTTGGCTCGCAGGGCGCATTCTTCGCTGCCTCGGCCGCGCGATGTATTTGGTTTTGGGGGCCTCTGGTGAGGTGCGTCGGCATCTCAATCAGCTGCGCCTCTGTCGTCGCACGGGTTCTGCCGCTCCCCGTCTGCTTTCAGCGACGGTGCCGTCCGGTCAGCGCCCTGGGGACCCATCTACTGGCTCGCCTCATCCCCAGGTGTTACCGACGATGCCTTCCATTTTGCCCCATGGCGACGCGCCGCTGCCGCCTCCGCCGCCGCCGCCGCCTGTCCTCCAGCCGGCGCCGCCCGCAGTGGACGCTTCGCTGCAGCCGACAAGCGCCTCCCTGGTTCACGCGCCGCCGATCGCTTCCCGAGACCAGCTGTCCTCCGCCATGGAACTCTTTCCCGCTCCGGACCACATGACGTCATCGCGCGTCGGATACCCTGACGCAATGGAGGTCGACCCTTCGGCCCCTCCTGTCTCTTTACGGGCGCATACACCGCATGTTGACGTGCACCCTGGACTAGGTTTTCAGGCGTTTCCTAGCTCCCCTCGGACCGAATGGCCGGGTGCGGATGGCACAGCCTCGCCTGTTGTTAGGCTCCCCACCTCATCGCATACGTCAACATGGAGTCCTCCCCACGGCGGGCGGAAGCCTTATAACACGACCATTCGCCGATTTGCGGGGGAGGAATGTGGTGTCACCGCCAGACACCACACTTGCTAGGTGGTAGTTTTAAATCGACCGCGGTCCATTAGTACATGTTGGACCCGTGTGTCGCCACTGTGTGATCGCAGACCGAGCGCCACCACAAGGCAGGTCTCGAGATACGGACTAACACTCGCCCCAGTTGTACGGACGACGTAGCTAGCGACTACACTGACGAAGGCTCGCTCATTTGCAGAGCAGATAGTTAGAATAGCCTTCAGCTGAGTCAATGGCTACGACCTAGCAAGGCGCCAATTGTAACATTGCATGTATCTAAAGAGTCTCACTTGTATCGCCACAATCTCCAGATGTACCAAAAGGATGGATTAAAGTTAAGTATTCCAGAAGCTACGTACTTTTCTTTATAGCTTTCATTACGTATCCTGTTTCAGACCTCACGCCATCCCTTTAACTTAGCGCATGCCTTTCGGCTTCCTCTCATAGTGTCTAGGCTGTCTTGTCTAGACACAACATGCACCACCAGGACTGCCTCTCTAATGCCTTTACCTGTCCTCAAGCCAAACTGATCGTCATCTAACAGATTCTTAGTTATTTCCTCCATTCTCCTGCTATTCTTAGCAACAACAGCACGATCTATTGAGCTGATTGTGCTATAATTCTGGCACTTATCTGCTCTTATGTGGATGATATTTTCCCATAAGTCTGATGCTATCTCGAAAGTCTCCAAGTTTATACACTACTGGCCATTAAAATTGCTACACCAAGAAGAAATGCAGATGATAAACTGGTATTCATTGGACAAATATATTATACTGGAACTGACATGTGATTATATTTTCACGCAGTTTGGGTGAAAAGATCCTGAGAAATCAGTATCCAGAACAACCACCTCTTACTGTAATAACGGCCTTGATACGCCTGGGCATTGAGTCAAAGAGAGCTTGGATGGCGTGTACAGGTACAGCTGCCCATGCAGCTTCAACACGATACCACAGTTCACCAAGAGTAGTGACTGGAGTATTGTGACGAGCCAGTTGCTCGGCCACCATTGAGTTGGTGAGAGATCTGGAGAATACGCCGGCCAGGGCAGCAGTCGAACATTTTCTGTATCCAGAAAGGCCCGTACAGGACCTGCAAAACATGCGGTCGTGCATTATCCTGCTGAAATGTAGGGTTTCGCAGGGATCGAATGAAGGGTGGAGCCACGGGTGGTAACACATCTAAAATCTAACGTCCACTGTTCAAAGTGCCATCAATGCGAACAAGAGGTGACCGAGACGTGTAACCAATGGCACCCCATACCATCACGCCGGGTGATACGCCAGTATGGCGATGAAGAATACACGCTTCGAATGTGCGTTCACCGCGATGTCGCCAAACACGTATGCGACCATCATGATGTTGAAAACAGAACCTGGATTCACCAGAAAAAATGACGTTTTGCCATTCGTGCACCCAGGTTTGTCGTTGAGTACACCATCGCAGGCGCTCCTGTCTGTGATGCAGCGTCAAGGGTAACCACAGCGACGGTCTCCGAGCTGATAGTCCATGCTGCTGCAAACGTCGTCCAACTGTTCGTACAGATGGTTGTTGTCTTGCAAACGTCCCCATCTATTGACTCAGGGATCGAGACGTGGCTGCACGATCCGTTACAGCCATGCGGATAAGATGCCTGTCATCTCGACTGCTGGTCATACGAGGCCGTTGGGATCCATCATGGCGTTCCGTATTACCCTCCTGAACCCACCGATTCCACATTCTGCTAACAGTCATTGGATCTCGACCAATACGAGCAACAATGTCGCGATACGATAAACCGCAATCGCGATAGGCTACAATCCGACCTTTATCAAAGTCGGAAACGTGATGGTACGCATTTCTCATCCTTACACGAGGCATCACAAGAACGTTTCACCAGGCAACGCTGGTCAACTGCTGTTTGTGTATGAGAAGTCGGTTGGAAACTTTCCTCACGTCAGCACGTTGTAGGTGTCGCCACCGGCGGCAACCTAGTGTGAATGGTCTGAAAAGCTAATCATTTGCATATGACAGCATCTTCTTCCTGTCGGTTAAATTTGGCGTCTGTAGCACGTCATCTTCGTGGTGTAGCAATCTTAATGGCGAGAAGTGTACATACCAACTTGAACAGTAGTCTCTTTGCCCCCTCCCATAGCGATTTTAGAAATTCCAATGGAATCTTATCTACCTCTTCTGCCTTATTTGATCTCAAGTTTTCCAAAGCGCTTTTCACTTCTGGCTCTAATATTACAATCCCTGTCTCTTCCATATCGACTCCAATTTCTTTTTCTCTCACGTCCGTCACCTGACAGTCCTCGCTCCCCCTCCCCCTTCATAGAGGCCTTCGATGTAATCTGTCCACATATCTGCTCACTCCTCTGCGTTTGACAGTGGATTCATACTGCACACTTAACGTTTTACTTTCAGAATCACGGAACATTGTTTGGACTTTTTTATATGTTGAGCCAATCCTTCAACGATCGTTTCTTTTTTAATTTCATCATGCTTTTCCTGCTGTCATTTCACGTTGGCTTTCCTGAACTTTCTATTTATTTCGTTCCTGGTTTTCCGTGATCATTTTTCTGGTTCCTTATTTTGTCGAATAGTTGAAGTATCCCATATGCTACCCAAGGTTTCTTCGCAGTTGCCTTCCCATTACCTGCGTTTGTCTTTCCAACACCTGTGACGGCACTTCTAGAGATGTTCACTCCTCTTCAACTGAGCCGTGTACTGTAATATTCCTTATTGCAGTGTCCACATCTTTAGCGATCTTCGAAAGCTTCTCATTATGCCTTAATACTTTAGAATATGACTTCTTTCCATGCTGATCCTTTCACACCGATTCTCTTTAACTTCAGTATACGCTTCATCATAACATGAAATTAGTCTATGTTTGCTACTGGGTGCTCTTAAATCCGATATCTGATTTTGGGATCTTGTCTGGCCACGATGTAATCCAGCTGGAATCCTCCCATGTCTTCAGGAATTTTCCAAGTGTACCTCCTCCTCTTGAAATTCCTAAACAGAGTCTTCGCTATTATTTCCTGATAAGTGTTGCAGAACTCAATTAAGTTTTCTCCCCTCTGATTCCTACTACCATGCCCATATTCTTCCCTAACCATTTCTTCTACTCCTTCTCCCTACCACACCATTCAGATCTCCCATGATTATTAGGTTTCCATCATCCTTTACGTACAATTACTGGTCCAATATCCTCATATATTTCCTCTATCTCTTCATCTTCTGCTTGCGACGTCGGCATTCATACCTGAACTATTGTTTTCGGTGTTGGTTTGTAGATTTGGTGTGTGTAGCCACTCGTCTCCACTCTAACGAATTGTTTCGTAAATGCTGTGAGTAGATTTAGTCACCGTTACCGAACCGAGAAATTTCAATTCATAACTGGTTATTACGAAGACAGATTTATAATTAAAGCACGAAATATATTTTTAGACGTAAGCTTTTTGTGGAGAAAAAGCAGTTATTTTTCTTGCTTTCGTTACACAAAGTAATTTGACAACATCTCCTTGCACTTTTTTTCGGCAGTGGAAATAGTGCCTTTTTTGAAATAGAGGTCATTTCAAATATTAAAATTAGTACCACGGTTGCGTTTTCACTTGAGATTAAGTGGTAGATCCGACCGACTCGGCTGTAACGAAAAAGAAAAACAAGATTAGTTAGGCTTACGTGAGTCTCCGGATGTTTCAGAAACGGCTGTGCTTCCAGTTCTGAGACAACAGTTGTCCCAAGAGGGCAGCGCCGAGGAGAATAAAGAGACGGGTTGAGCGCACTGCTCAACTGACATTAATCCCTCCAAAGGCTGCAGGTTGCGTGCCTCCTGTCTTGGCATACTTTTATGCTCTGTGGCCTTGGCCAGCTGAGGACTCTATATGAACATGGCCTGCGCGCTGTCTAGGTTGCCCGTCGGACATTCCCGCCTTGGGCAGATGATGAAGCTACACTGAGCTACCAGTTTGTACTGAATTGTCTCTCTCTCTCTCTCTCTCTCTCTCTCTCTCTCCCTCTCTCTCTCTTGGAAGGCCCAGTGGTACCGACAGGCCGCCTTGTCATCCTCAGCCCACAGGCGTCACTGGATGCCTGATATGGAGGGGCATGTGGTCAGCACACCGCTCTCCCGATCGTATGTATGACCGTATGTATGACTGTCTCTGGCCAATTGAGCAAGTATTATTTCATTTTTTTATAAACATCAACATGTCCATACACGTTAAAGCACCGTGCGTATAGGTACATCATGTCATCAACTCTTTTTGTATATTATTGCAAGCCTGCCATGTAAAATCCAGTTTATTAATTCTTCATTGATTCAGAGATGACGTTTCTCACAGTTTACATTTTTATATTTTCTCTTATCATTGGATGGAACTTTGCTGGGAGTTTGTGGACTTTTTCATTTCTGGTGTTCAATTTGGAGTAGAATTTTTTCTCTTGTCGAGCCAGTAATCAGTGACGATCGAGGATCGCCATTAAGGAAGTTTTATTCTTTCAAAACAGGAGCTGTTGGGGTGTTGTCACTTTGCAGCTTAAGCCGCACAAGGTAGCCGCGCGGTCTGCGGCGGCTTGTCACGGTTCGCGCAGCTCGCCCCCCCCCCCCCCCCCCCCCCTCCCGGATGTTCGAGTTCTCCCGGCTCAGGCATGGGTGGGTGTGTTGTCCTTAGCGTAAGTTTGTTTAAGTTAAATTAAGTAGCGTGTAAGTTTAGGGGTAGCGTCTTTGATTCATAATCAAAACGTCTTCGGTCCCGGGTTCGATCCCCGCCACTGCCTAAATTTTGATAAATAATCAGCATTGGCGGCCGAAGACTTCTGGCATAAGAAGTCAGCCTCATTCTGCCAACGACCTTGTCAAAGAGGGCGGAGGAGCGGATAGAGGTTCAGGGCACTCTCTTGTCCTAGGGGTGGGAAATTGCCCCTAAAGGCGGAAGAATCAGCAATGATCAACGACATGAGGATGCAGAAGGCAATGGAAACCACTGCATTAAAGACACGTAACGTGTATCCACAGGACATGTGGCCTGTAATTGAAGAAAGTGTCATGATGATCTCTCCATTGGCAAAAGATTCCGGAATAGTCCCCCATTCGGATCTCCGGGAGGGGACTGCCAAGGGGGAGGTTACCATGAGAAAAAGATTGAATAATCTACGAAAGGATAACGTTCTACGAGTCGGGGCGTGGAATGTCAGAAGCTTGACAGACAGAAACTAGAAAATCTGAAAAGGGGAATGCAAAGGCTCAATCTAGATATAGTAGGGGTCAGTGAAGTGAAGTGGAAGGAAGACAAGGATTTCTGGTCAGATGAGTATCGGGTAATATCAACAGCAGCAGAAAATGGTATAACAGGTGTAGGATTCGTTATGAATAGGAAGGTAGGGCAGAGGGTGTGTTACTGTGAACAGTTCAGTGACCGGGTTGATCTAATCAGAATCGACAGCAGACCAACACCGACAACGATAGTTCAGGTATACATACCGACGTCGCAAGCTGAAGATGAACAGATAGAGAAAGTGTATGAGGATATTGAAAGGGTAATGCAGTATGTAAAGGGGGACGAAAATCTAATAGTCATGGGCGACTGGAATGCAGTTGTAGGGGAAGGAGTAGAAGAAAAGGTTACAGGAGAATATGGGCTTGAGACAACGAATGAAAGAGGAGAAAGACTAATTGAGTTCTGTAACAAGTTTCAGCTAGTAATAGCGAATACCCTGTTCAAGAATCACAAGAGAAGGAGGTATACTTGGAAAAGGCCGGGAGATACGGGAAGATTTCAATTAGATTACATCATGGTCAGACAGAGATTCCGAAATCAGATACTGGATTGTAAGGCGTACCCAGGAGCAGATATAGACTCAGATCACAATATAGTAGTGATGAAGAGTAGGCTGAAGTTCAAGATATTAGTCAGGAAGAATCAATACGCAAAGAAATGGGATACGGAAGTACTAAGGAATGACGAGATACGTTTGAAGTTCTCTAACGCTGTAGATACAGCAATAAGGAATAGCGCAGTAGGCAGTACAGTTGAAGAGGAATGGACATCTCTAAAAAGGGCCATCACAGAAGTTGGGAAGGAAAACATAGGTACAAAGAAGGTAGCTGCGAAGAAACCATGGGTAACAGAAGAAATACTTCAGTTGATTGATGAAAGGAGGAAGTACAAACATGTTCAGAGAAAATCAGGAATACAGAAATACAAGTCGCTGAGGAATGAAATAAATAGGAAGTGCAGGGAAGCTAAGACGAAATGGCTGCAGGAAAAATGTGAAGACATCGAAAAAGATATGATTGTCGGAAGGACAGACTCAGCATACAGGAAAGTCAAAACAACCTTAAAAGCAACGGTGGTAACATTAGGAGTGCAACGGGAATTCCACTGTTAAATGCAGAGGAGAGAGCAGATAGGTGGAAAGAATACATTGAAAGCCTCTATGAGGGTGAAGATTTGTCTGATGTGATAGAAGAAGAAACAGGAGTCGATTTAGAAGAGATAGGGGATCCAGTATTAGAATCGGAATTTAAAAGAGCTTTGGGGGACTTACGGTCAAATAAGGCAGAAGAGATAGATAACATTCCACCAGAATTTCTAAAATCATTGGGGGAAGTGGCAACAAAACGACTATTCACGTTGGTGTGTAGAATATATGAGTCTGGCGATATACCATCTGACTTTCGGAAAAGCATCATCCACACAATTCCGAAGACGGCAAGAGCTGACAAGTGCGAGAATTATCGCACAATCAGCTTAACAGCTCATGCATCGAAGCTGCTTACAAGAATAATATACAGAAGAATGGAAAAGAAAACTGAGAATGCGCTAGGTGACGATCAGTTTGGCTATAGGAAAAGTAAAGGGACGAGAGAGGCAATTCTGACGTTACGGCTAATAATGGAAGCAAGGCTAAAGAAAAATCAAGACACTTTCACAGGATTTGTCGACCTGGAAAAAGCGTTCGACAATATAAAATGGTGCAAGCTGTTCGAGATTCTGAAAAAAGTAGGGGTAAGCTATAGGGAGAGACGGGTCATATACAATATGTACAACAACCAAGAGGGAATAATAAGAGTGGACGATCAAGAACGAAGTGCTCGTATTAAGAAGGGTGTAAGACAAGGCTGTAGCCTTTCACCCCTACTCTTCAATCTGTACATCGAGGAAGCAATGATGGAAATAAAAGAAAGGTTCAGGAGTGGAATTAAAATACAAGGTGAAAGGATATCAATGATACGATTCCCTGATGACATTGCTGATGACAATGACGGACGGAGCAAGGAGGACATCAAAAGCAGACTCGCTATAGCAAAAAAGGCATTTCTGGCCAAGAGAAGTCTACTAATATCAAATACCGGCCTTAATTTGAGGAAGGTAAGGAATGAGGAGGTTCTACGCAGAATCGGAGAGGAAAGGAATATGTGGAAAACACTGATAAGGAGAAGGGACAGGATGATAGGACATCTGCTAAGACATGAGGGAATGACTTCCATGGTACTAGAGGGAGCTGTAGAGGGCAAAAACTGTAGAGGAAGACAGAGATTGGAATACGTCAAGCAAATAATTGAGGACGTAGGTTGCAAGTGCTACTCTGAGATGAAGAGGTTAGCACAGGAAAGGAATTCGTGGCGGGCCGCATCAAACCAGTCAGTAGACGACAAAAAAAAAAAGTTTAGTGACCTTCCCACAAATTTCAAATTATTGTAGCTTAATTTCCTGACTGTGATGAAGGGAAGTGGCTTCTGGTGTAAGATTTATGAATTTCCCTTCCCTGAGGCAAGTCTCAGAAGGTGCAAGGCCCGACCTCATTTTACAAATTTTAGAACAAAAATTAGTTTTTATTTAATAACTCGAAATGTGAAAGAGGTAACTTCATGAAAACTTCTACAGTGTGCTTTTACATGAACCAGACCATAAATCCAAAATTACTGTATTCTATGTTTTGTATTTCGCGCTTTTTGGACTTTTGGATTTTTGAGGAAAGTAATCAGCAGATCTTGATGAAACTCAAAATTTAATAATGGTATGGAAAAACTTTATGATATTATTTAAATATTTAATTTTACTTCAGCTCTTGACTTAATGCTTTGTCTAAATGCTCGTGCTCACGCTAAGTGCTGCGGCTTGGTCTTCGCCTGGTGACGGGTAAGTACCGATCTCAGTCGCTCGCCACCGTTGGTACGTAATCACAGTGTGTCCTCACAAGCTTAAAAATAACTAAGCAATCAGTTCCTTGCGACCCTGTCATATTGACATATCTGTTCCAAATATTATAGCGTAATAGATAAATTTAAGCTCTTGGTATCGATACCAAATATATGGTCGAATCTGGTGTTGGCTTGTCCTTAATATCACCAGAGGAGAATGGGATATTTGACCAAGGAACTACACCGTGTCAGATCGGTAGAAGTGACTGCAAATGGACGGGAGACTATGGGTAAGATTTCCAAGTTCTTTTTGTGGCATCCTCTTTTCCCGTACGCTAATAGGCTTAAACTGAACATTTTTGCCGCCATGTTGGTCGTCATGTTGACTGTACATTATCCTCCTTGCATCTCTGAACAGCTGCGGGAAGCACTGCACGGTCCCGATTTCTTTAGTTTGCGTGGGTGCATCAGCTGGAGGTTGCACCGGGGGTTACTTGCTGGTCCTTACAAACATGAGTTGACTGTGCAAGTGTGTCTGGTTCGAATGTTCCCAGGACACTATTGAAGTCACAGCGTATTGTATTTACTGAGGCCGCTGCTATGTATGTGCTGTCTTTCTTATAGAGCAGCACGGCGCACAGTTGTCGCAAAACGATTTCGCATTTTGTTCATATTTCACACGTCCCAAGGCGCTCGACATCAAATGGTTTCTGCACGGTTCTCACTGGCAATTACGTGTCTGTAGTTAGTAGTACCATACACGTCATGATTAATGATGCAGCGTGCGACAAGGTACTCCCGAAGGCCAAACGTGGACTACGTTACTGTCATTTCGACGGAAACGTAGGGGTCGTAACCATCGATCACGCCAGTCTCGGCGTACGGACCATACGGATACTCAAACTGCTATTCAGACTACCCGTGGACGCAGGCATTGCGACAGCCCGTTGCTACAGCAACGTCCTGGAATATGTCGCCGAACAAGGGGTACAATTCCGAACTTATCCCGTCTTAAACGATGTCAGGCAGTTTCTTATCGGTCTGCAGAGTCATGTGCCCTCATACTTTCTCACTGGAGGCTGCTGTGCAATCATAATGTATGTCGGTAAGCCCCACACATGTTCCGCTTTATTTATTAAAACCCAATATCATACATAATTAACCCACCACCTGAAATCATTAGTGGGTCGAACTTAGCTACAAATTACATTTCAGCAGCATTTACTTTATCTGTTATATTCTACTGTTAGTATTAGCTACAGGAAGTTAGTTCAATCTGCAGGTATCTACATTATCTACAGGTATCTATGTGGATTACTGTTAGGCAATCATACTATCAACTCTAATCTACTTTACTACTAATATCTACATCCTGCAGCGTTACAGGTGTGCCAGTATGTAATATAAACCTACTATTTTGTGGCCATGCCCACCGAGCTAACCCCAGTGGGCGTGCCCCTGGCACTGGGCTGGCCTTTCAACAATCGCTGCAGTTCTATGAAAAAATTTCCTACAATCTACTTCTACAACAATAGTAACAATTATTATGAGTCATAATTGGTGTGCTGTAGTCTTAGCCGGTATGGTCGCACCCTCCCCCTAGTCCTGTATGCGTCGGATCACGATCGTCGTTGACGGTCGGCCAGTACGCACCCTGGCGGAATGGGATGATGCGTTATGTCGAGAAAATTTTGGATCCTATCTACTCAATCTCCCTTATATATTCCCTTAGGATCTTGGCGGATACCTCGCTAGCCAGTTTATCAATGATGGTGAAGGTGGTAGCGTCCCTAATGAGATGAAAAGTGTCTGTATTAGGCAATGAGTTTCGTAAGTCCATTGCAACGTCGTCGAAAAGCGGACACTCGTAGACCACATGATCCGGTGTGCCCAGTTCGGCACCACAGTCACACGACGGTGTCGCTCTTTTCCCGAACCGGCAAAGATATGCCGGGTACGGGCCATGCCCAGTGAGGAAGTGCAGCAGTCCCTTACTTGGCTGGAAGTGTTTCATCTCTAGTCTCTCCTGAACGTTTGGTAATAGTTGGTGCGTTCTTCTTCCGGTCTCTTCCCCGTCCCAAATTTCCTGCCAAAGTTCCATTCCCCTTCTTTTAATTGTAATTTTGTCCCCCACTCTGACCCCCATTATATCCATAGTTTTTTCAATTTTCCCCTTTTTTACCCAATACCCTGATTTTTACATCAAGGGGGCATAGACCCATGAGTACTAGTAATGCTCCCCCTGGTGACGTTCTATATGCCCCCACTGATCGAAGTATCATGTTCCGCTGCACCCTCCGCACGGCCACGGCAGGAACGACCCTCGTGAGCCTGTGGGCCCAGACCCCGGACCCGTAGCCCAAGATGGAGACTAGAATGGTATTATGTTACAACTTGATGAGATTTGGTGGAAGATGAAATCGTCTATGGCCGATGTTGATGAGATTATTTAACACTTCTAATGCCCTATGTGTAGCTGCCTCGATATGCCTGGCTAAGCTCCATTTTTCATCTAATATTACCCCTAAGTATCTAGCTTCTCGACGACGTATAACTGGTGTGCCATCCATCTGACCAACTGGCCCTTTAAGAGTAGATAAGTGGATTTGTTAGGTGCTATTTTTTGCTTAGTTCTGTGGAACCATTGTGAGAGTAATGTCATGGTTCTCTCTATCTTCGGTTCCAGTTCCTCTCGGCTCCGCTTGTGGGATGGAGGGTCATTTTTAGTCTGACAGCGTCCAACGATGGGTCTGTACCATTCATGCTAACCGCCCTATCAATA
The DNA here is from genome assembly GCF_023864345.2 of Schistocerca serialis cubense. Classification (NCBI taxonomy): domain Eukaryota; kingdom Metazoa; phylum Arthropoda; class Insecta; order Orthoptera; family Acrididae; genus Schistocerca; species Schistocerca serialis. The sequence goes on from NC_064638.1 coordinate 392,476,870, forward strand.
ATTTTCGCGGCGTCCCACGCCACGTCTACGGCACGTTTTTTCGGCATCCCATCACCGGTGGACGCCAGGGAGGTGGTTACCACACTACAACACACAGTTGACACCTTCATTGTACCGACCAAGGTCTTCGAGCCCGGTCGACGGTCCTCCTTGCCATCGTCCGACACCGAGTAACGTATGCGCAAACAGCACACCGATCACTCACAGCTTCTCACGACACTCTTACCCAACCAGCCGATGGTGCCTTGTAGATGTCGGCAGATGGCACTAGCAATGATCAACACGTCTTGCTGGACGGGCAACCAGCGGAGGCCGCCACGAACATAGACTGGTGTATAAGTTGAAATGCCCGCCTCCATTCTGGTATTTCATGATCTCTCTCACCATGACGACGTTCACGCGGACATTGGACAGACTTTTGCGTAGAGGCATGGGGTGACGGCGAGGAGGACGAGACGCCTCCTGCCCCAGAACTGTCTGCCACCCCTCCCAACATTCCCTCCCCCGCCCCCAATTAAGATTGCCCGTTAATACTGGAATCGACACTCTGTGGTCACCATCGCACACCACCGCCAGCAATGGCAGACGCACATCCATCACCATTAGCACAGCTGTAAAGGTTCTCCAGATTGAACATCATTATGGCTATGACTCATATATGTCTGTAGCTGTCATTCAGGCTGTAGAGTGGCCTTTTACGTACGCGAAGGAGTACCAGTCACAGATATGACACATGTCTATAGCCATCTTTGACGCCGCGCGGGATTAGCCGAGCGGTCTAGGGCGCTGCAGTCATGGACTGTGCGGCTGGTCCCGGCGGAGGTTCGAGTCCTCCGTCGGGCATGGGTGTGTGTGTTTGTCCTTAGGATAATTTAGGTTAAGTAGTGTGTAAGCTTAGGGACGGATGACTTTAGCAGTTAAGTCCCATAAGATTTCACACACCTTTGAACCATCTTTGACTCACACGTTATCAACTTCTATGCCGCACCTTGATGCACGAATCGTCGGCATATGTCCACATTCTTCGCAGACGATGTGGCCCCTCTGTTTTCTGGACGCTGTGATCGCACCGTGTGTAGCGATTTCATCTGGGTCAATACTGCGTACCTTGGTCGAGTACTTTCATCTCGTTGACGCTTGGGAGCAGAGTCATGGCGACGCTTCCACTTATAGTCATTATATAGCACTTTCTGCGAGCTGACTTGATCAGTTTTATGTCTCTATCCACCTTGTATACGAAGTCTCTCAAGCAGAAAAATGTTACGTTGCATTTTCGGACCATTTAGCCATCATCTGCACACTTACACTACCACCTCAGTCGGTCAGGTGCAGCAAAGAGTTCTGGAATTTTTGTGCTTCCGTCCTTGGTGATCCGTATTGATGATAATGTATTGCCACTACATGGGTGTCTTACAAAAAGCGTCTCACGTGGTACGCATCCACGTAACACTGGTGGCTCAAGTGTGTGAAACCTGCGATCACAAAGGTCTTCATGCGTTACAGCAGGGAAACAGCGACTTGGGTCACCATAAACTTTTACCACATCGTCCTTCACGATCTCGACACATCGGTTGATGTCCATAGGGAGTAAAGCCTCTCTCCTCACTCTCCAACATGATAAATTGTACGGCAATGTGGTGCGTTTGCGACGACAGATTCTTCTACCCAAGGAACCGCCGTCCACAGTCCATGCTGCAGATAACCATAATCGTCGACGTCGAGTCTTCGTCTCTACAAGCACCACCTTCGATGGCGCTCGCCACACAATACAGGCGGCGCTGGGGACCCCCTTCAATGAACACTACCGCCAATTTAGCGATGACGCTCCGATGGCGGCACCAGTTCCTCAACCTCCAGCCCGTTTCTGAATGGGCCCTCACCACTGCACAGTCGGCATCGATGCCTGCGATCACCACGGATGAGGTGGTGGACACAATGAACAAAAGGGTAAAGACAAGTCACCAGGACTAGATGGTCTCCCGCTGGTGTCCTACTGGGCGATCATCACTTTAATGCTCCCTCACTGGATGGTGATGTTTCGGGAGGTCTTCACTCCGCCCTGCCCGATTCTACCAAAGTTTCTCACTGGCGGTCATTTACCAGTGCCTAAGCCATCAGGAGGGACAAGTGTTCTGCCTACCGCCCCTTACCTTAATGAACACGGGTTATAAAATATATGCGTGCCTGTTTTCAGTGTGCACACGCATGGTCTTATCTACTGTCGTTTTACGAGAACAGACTGTACATGGTTATCGGGCTACCCTTCAAATGGCTTAGGGGGACTCCCGCGACCTCATCACGGTAGTTGTGTTCAGTCGACTCTGTGTGGCGCTTGTCTCTGATTTTACAGGAGCCTTGGATTACGTTCGATGCCCTTTCTTCCTGACAGTCGCGATCTGTATTGGCACTCACCACTCTTTGTAGACGCCGTTCGCTGTTTACTAGAGTACTGCAGCCGTATGGCGAAGCCGCGTGAACAGCGCACGTCTACGTCACTCGCCATGCACCGAAGCCCACGAGAAAGACAGGCCGCGGCGCGTACGTCACGAAGGTAGTCCTGAACTCGCTCGCTCCCTCAGCTCAGCAGACAAAATGCGTTTCTAAACCTGTTAACTCGCAGCTGGGCGTGTAAGCACTAACGAGAATTGCATCTTCCACTGGAATCTGCTATTAAGAAGTCTTACTGATTAACACTGCTGATTAAATACTGCTTAACAATACTCATTACGTGCTGGAAGTGGTGCTTTATGCAACTGATAATCATTTTAGCATGATTTTATTTTATTGTACGCCAGTACAGCCGTAACAAATTATAAGTAGGCCCATGGACTTCCCATCATTATAGGACTAATAACACTAAGATTCCATAATAGCGGATTCCAGTAGAAGAATCAGTTTTCGTTTGTACGGACACGCCTAGTTACGAGTTAACAGGTGCAGAAACGCAGTTTGTCTGCTGATTTGAGCGAGCGCAGGACTACCTTCGTGACGTACGGGCCGCGGCCTGTCTTTCTCGTCGTGCGCACTCAAGCGGAAACACGCGGCTGGTAGTTCACTCACTCGGTATGACGCGGCGCTCACTCGGCCATCGGGTGACGTCAGAGGTCACAGTAACGCGCTCACTCAAGTAGTGGCAGTAATGGCACTCACTTTCAGTCGGCTGCTAAAATCGCACTGACAAAAAAAAAAAAAAAAATGGTTCAAATCGCTCTGAGCACTATGGGACTTAACTTCTGAGGTCATCAGTCCCCTAGAACGTAGAACTACTTAAACCTAACTAACCTAAGGACATCACACGCATCCATGCCCGAGGCAGGATTCGAACCTGCGACCGTAGTGGTCGCGCGGTTCCAGACTGTAGTGACTAGAACAGCTCGGCCACTCCGGTTGGCCGCACTGACATTTATACATATTGTGATAAGAAAAAATAAAAAAAAAATTACGTTGAGAGTGTGAAAAGAGATTAATTGTAAATTTTGTCTGTAATTAACTGAAAAACTTGAAACCAGCTATACCGTAGGCTTTCATGAATAAATCGAGCAAGTGAACTAGTAGGATTTATTACATTTGATAATATGAACAGAAAGAGAAAGGAAGCTCAGAGTGTAGTGGTGAAAAGAGATGGACATTGTTCAGACAGATTCCAATCTGGATGATTATTCCAATAAGCAAGTCATTCAAACAAATTTATTAGCCAATAAATTATCGGTAAATTAAATAATGAATAAAATATAATGCCAATGTATTTTATTTGCTTACTTCTTGTACAAAATTAGTATTTTTTCTCTTCACGTAGTGCAATTTCTGTTTTATAAATAAATTATTAAAGGTTTGTCCAGAAATGCGCCCTGTGGCTCAGTAGCTCAGTGGCTTAAGTTACAGTCTAGCAAACGTAGGCTTAGGGTTCGATTCCCGGTTGGTCCAATGATTTTCTCTGTTGTTGTCTCTTCTTTCACCTATAACAATGACAATAACGCCAAGTAAAGTTGCACCGTGTTTCGGCGTATGTGTTGAAATGTAGATCCGACTCTAACTGGCCGTATCTGTTCAGTGGTGGGAGAAGTGAAGGGGGCACCATCATGCCTAGCAAAGCAGTGTGGTGCCGATACCATCCTTCAAATTGAGCACAGCGTAGGTTAACAGAGCAACAAATGAAACATAAAAGGGCTTATAGGCGGACGGCATCAGCTGTTCGGGCTTTAACACACTAGACAGTATCAGTCTTAAGCAACCAATTTAGTCAGTCGTGACTCATCAGCAGGGCGAGATGGACGTGGAATATTTACGCCTTCTTTTCTCATAAGAAACGTACTTTATTGTAGTTTTAAAAATTATTTTTCCGTCGTTTTACTTGCTTTATGCGCTGCGAATTATAAGTTCTCTTACATAGATGTCGGAGCATACGGAAAATGTAGTGACTCATCTACTTTTAATAATCAGTTTTGTATGAAAAGCTCATTATAAAAATTTACCAATATCAAACAAAGGAGTACCGATGCCGTGCGTCATTGCTGGAGACATCATTTGGTATATTTGAATATTTAATGTTTCCTTATGGAGGAATGAGTTTAACAAACAACAAAACAACCTTTAAAACCGGTTGTCTCGTACTAGACGGTTTATAGAATACACTCTTGCAAGTAAATGGAGACCGGAGAAATTTTCATCGCCCAATGGATGTCCGAGATGAATTTGCAATTGAAATAATAAATGCATGCTGTGTCTTACAAAATAATGTGCTAGAAAGAGATGACTATAAATTTGAAGACATGTTGTATATCCCTCCAGAACTGGAAATCCTCCCAACTCATACAAGCTGTCTAAAGTCGTCATGAAATTTATTTCGGGAAGCAAGGAATGTCTGGCTGCTTCGATAAATGCACGGACACTTGAAGGTGGGGCGGCTTATATGTTCTCCACAGACAACCTGCTCATAACTGGCAGCGCGGAGCCAGCTGGCTGGCAGTCGCAGCGGCCCAGCACGCGGGCTACAACGCACGATTATTATTTTTTTATTCGCTGCCACAGAAAGCCTGTCTAGTGCGTTACAGCCTTGCTTCACTACCGACTCGGCTCCCTTCATCTGCCTCTGCACTGCCAATAGGTCTCCCCTCCCACTGCTAAAATTACGCAAGAACTCTACGTAAGCAACCAAGATGAGAAAGAAGCCGAACAAACTCTCAATTTCTAAAACCTTCCTCAGATTGCTGGCACTGACGGATATGCTCGTTGTAGTGCTATAAAATGAGTGACCATGCGAGAACTCAGTGGTTCCTAACGTTTAAAATCACCAGACTTTTAACTTAAAGCCTCCTAAAACGTTTATGAAATGCCGCTAGACGTCCAGTCTAAAGTAACCGTGCAGCTATATTGCAGAACACTTGCAACTGGCACATCGTGAAAATGTTAAGAAATTATAATAACTGCAATTATTTCAGTAAAGTCTTACGCACGATTTAAAAACAAGTAGTCAACCTTTATTGCTGTCCATGACCAAGGGAGGCTTACAACAAGCTTTAGAAATGTAAAAGAAATCGAGCCTCGAGTTTCGAGTGACATTATGACGTAAAAAGATGATTTAATTTGGAATGCAATTTGAGAAGTGAAGTTAAAGTGGAATCACAACTAATTATTTGCCAAGAACTACAGCAGAATTGACGATTTCTCAGTCTTTGCTGAAGGCCATTATGAGCTGAAAGTCATACGTCGAAGACGTCAATAAAGACGAGTTCAGGAGTACAATGCATGTGTAGAACGAAAAAAAAAAAAATCTGTTCTGAAAACTTATTTAAAAGAAACGAAAAGTACATTGGTTTAATGAATGGCAAAGATTAGATCTATAAATGAAGAGGAAATGCAGATGATAAACGGGTATTCATTGGACAAATATACTATACTAGAACTGACATGTGTTTACATTTTCACGCAATTAGGGTGCAAAGATCCTGAGAAATCAGTACCCAGAACAACCACCTCTGGCGGTAATAACGGCCTTGATACGCCTGGGCATTCAGTCAAACAGAGCTTGGATGGCGTGTACAGGTACAGCTGCATATGCAGCTTCAATACGATACCACAGTTCATCAAGAGTAGTGACTGGCGTATTGTGACGAGCCAGTTGCTCGGCCACCATTGACCAGACGGTTTCAATTGGTGAGAGTTCTGGAGAATGTGCTGGCCAGGGCAGCAGTCGAACATTTTCTGTATCCAGCAAGGCACGTACAGGACCTGCAATATGCGGTTAGGGTTTCGCAGGGATCGAATGAAGGATAGAGCCACGGGTCTTGACACATCTGAAATGTAACGTCCACTGTTCAAAGTGCCGTCAATGCGATCAAGAGGTGACCGAGACGTGTAACCAATGGCACCCCGTACCATCACACCGGGTGATATGCCAGAATAGCGATGACTTATACACGCTTCCAATATGCGTTCACCGCGGATGTCGCCAAACACAGATGCGACCATCATGATGCTGTAAACAGAACCTGGATTCACCCGAAGAAATGACGTTATGCCATTCGCGCACCCAGGTTCGTCGTTGAGTACACCATCGCAGGCGCTCCTGTCTGTGATGCAACGTCAAGGATAACCGCAGCCATGGTCTCCGAGCTGATAGTCCATGCTGCTGCAAACGTCGTCGAACTGTTCGTGCAGATGGTTGTTGTCTTGCAAACGTCCCCATCTATTGACTCAGGAATCGAGACGTGGCTGCACGATCCGTTACAGCCATGCGAATAAGATGCCTGTCATCTCGGCTGCTAGTGATACGAGGCCGTTGGGATCCAGCACGGCGTTTCGTATTACCCTCCTGAACCCAACGATTTCATATTCTGCTAACAGTCATTGGATCTCGACCAACGCGAGCAGCAATGTCGCGATACGATAAACCGCAATCGCGATAGGCTACAATCCGACCTTTATCAAAGTCGGAAACATGATGGTACGCATTCCTCCGCCTTACACGAGACATCACGACAACGTTTCACCAGGGAACGTCGGTTAACTGTGTATGAGAAACCGGATGGAACCTTTCCTCGTGTCAGCACATTGTAGGTGTCGCAACCGGCGCCAACCCTGTGTGGATGCTCTGAAAAGCTAATCATTTGCATTTCACAGCATCTTCTTCCTGTTGGCTAAATTTCGCGGCTGTAGCATGTCATCTTCGTGGTGTAGCAATTGTAGTGAATTACCCTTAACCCACTTTATTCCCAGATGACAAATAAGAGCTTTTATACGTGTAAGTGTTTAATGTTTCGAATAACATTTGTTATTCTCAAATAACGAACAGCAACTGAAATCGCGTGAATCGCATGAATTTCGGCCATTTCTGGTGCTAAGCGAAGCGCATCGCGCACGCGCAAACTGTAGTCCGCGACCTGCCTGGAAGTGAGTGCAGGCGCGTGGAATCCGCGTGGCTCACGCGGCTGGCACAGCCGCGTGTACATGGGCTCACGAGGCTGCCAGTAACATCGGTAACCTTCGGCAACTTCCAGCAACGCTCACGAATCGCGTTAGTGCTGTCACTCACACATCACAGGCGCATGCGGGCGACGCGGATAGACCACGCTAGCGGTCACGGCACAGTCTCCATAGGCCAGGTCATTGGGATACTTGTTTGACTTATCCCTTTAAGCCGCTCTGTGCGTCAAGGATGCCTCATGTCCGGGCTACTGTATGTCACTGCACTGGAGCCCCGCACTGCCAGTTATACGATTCGCCTGAATGGATTCACCTTGCGTGATAATACGAATCGCTGCAGGAGCTATGTCAACACTGCCACCTCCAAACGGCTGTCTCCGACTGATTAACGTACGAGCGCGATCCTCCGTGCTCTTTGTGCATACTATACTGCGGCAATGGCAGAGTTCCTCACCATCTTCAACACGTAGTCCCTTGGATATCCTCTGACCACGTCTACGTCTACGTGATTACTCTGCTATTCACAATAAAGTGCCTGGCAGAGGGTTCAATGAACCACCTTCAAGCTGTCTCTCTACGCGGGAAAAACGAGCACTTAAATTTTTCCGTGCGAGCCCTGATTTCTCTTATTTTATCGTGATGATCATTTCTCCCTATGTAGGTGGGTGCCAACAGAATGTTTTCGCAATCGGAGGAGAAAACTGGTGATTGAAATTTCATGAGAAGATCCCGTCGCAACGAAAAACGCCTTTGTTTTGATAATTACCACTCCAATTCACGTATCATGTCTGTAGCACTATCTCTCCTATTTCGCGATAATACAGAACGAGATGTCATCCGTCAGTCCCACCTGATGGGGATCCCACACCGCACAGCAGTACTCCAGAACAGGGCGGACAAGCGTAGTATAAGCAGTCTCTTTGGTAGACCTGCTGCACCTTCTAAGTGTTCTGCCAATGAATCACAGTCTTTGGTTTGGTCTACCCACAATATTATCTATGTGATCGTTCCAATTTACGTTATTTGTAATTGTAATCCCTAAGTATTTGGTTGAATTTACAGCCCTCAGATTTGTGTGACTTATCGCGTAATCGAAATTTAGCTGATTTCTTTTAGTACTCATGTGAATAACTTCGCATTTTTCTTTATTCAGCGTCAATTGCCACTTTTCGCACCATACAGGTATCTTATCTAAATCATTTTGCAAGTCGTTTTGATCATCTGATGACTTTACAAGACGGTAAATGACAGCATCATCTTCAAACAATCTAATACGACTACTCAGATTGTCTCCTATATCGTTAATATAGATCAGGAACAATACAGGGCCTATAACACTTCCTTGAGGAACGCCGTATATCACTTTTATTTTACTCCATGACTTTCCGACTGTTACTACGAACTATGACTTCCTATTTCTCTTCGATTTCCGATCAAAGTAGCACACATCTCTCCATTTTTGCACCTTGTCGTAACTTATTTTATCGACCTGAGCTACGTTCGTAGCAATCTCCTGGTCGCCCAACTTCCCTGTGCGAAGGATTTTAACCACGTTAGGAGGTGCATCCTCGCCCCGTTTTTACTATCGAATGTCGTTGTCGACGGTAAATCCCGACCAGTCCTCGACATTATCATATCGGACTGACTACTTTGCCGCTTTTATCTGATGTCCAACTCGATGACACCAAAGAGTATCGTCTTACGTGCCCTCTGAAACGGGACATTTGGTTTCTCATCCAGTGCATTGTGGTCTATTATCTCTGCGCCCCGCCAACAACGATTGCCTTGAAGTTCCTGTTGTTGCCCGAGACTGATCTGGTTTGGAGGACAGTCTTCCACAACGGCCCACATATGGTTCTGGATTTCTGGTAGTGGGTCGTGATCTCGCGTATTACACTCAGTCGGTCCCAGTCGCCACATTACCGACTATGCCTCCACAGCTTCTTGACAACCGCCCTCCTCTCACACAGTTGGAGTGTGCCATGTTCCACGAAACATCCACGATCGTCTTTCACATTATGTACACTAACACGTACAGTTCAATGAACGGATGCAACACAAAAAGAAATCGTTGTTTCATTATTTCTGGGATCTTCTATCATCGATTTCCTATCGCCCTAAAGGAAGGCCGCTCAGTTAGGACGGCAGGCCAGAAGAACGGTCAGTTTGTTTTTATTTGGTAGGGTCACAAGTGGAGGTGCCCCATAGGATTGCTTTTTATTTCTTTTGCTAGATATTCTTAATGAGACAAACCCTTCTATTTAAAAAAAGACAACTGGCTGTGGTGTACAGAACCCGTTTTCGATACATACATCCATTTTGGAGTTTTTTCATACTAAAAAAAAGGGATTAAAACAATAAATAAATGGTTAACGTTGCTACCTTCGTTGCGAAAAGACAGTTGTTCGATTCCCAGTACCTCTTCTCTCTCTCTAGCTCTCTTTTTTTTTATTTTAAGGGTAGGATGTCTGGCACAGGGTGTACTCAGCATCTGAGAGGCCAAATGAGGAGCTACTTGAATAAAGAAGCAGTGGCATCACCAGTATTCATCTACTGGCAATAACGGCTGGAGGGATTGGCGACATGATTGTCCCACAATCCTCCTACTGTTGTGAGGGCAGCACTCGGCCTGTCGAAAAATGCCTAATCCGTAAATGGTACTTACTTTCCTACTAAAAATAAAACATGCCCCTTCTTACTACAGCAGATGGTTTGGATCAAAAATAGACGTAAAAAGTCTTCTTGTTCATTGAAATTCTTACTGCTTGTCTCTGTGCTTAGTCTTCTTGGCTCTGAGCACTATGGGACTTAACTTCTGAGGTCATCAATCCCCTAGAACTAAGAACGACTTAAACCTAACTAACCTAATGACATCACACAAATCCATGCCCGAGGCAGGATTCGAACCTGCGACAGTAGCGGTTGCATGGCTCCAGACTGTAGCGCCTAGAACCGCTCGGCCACTCCGGCCGGCCTTAGTCTTCTTATTGTGATGCTCTTTCCTGACATAATGTATATATATCAGCCATTCTTTATATATGGTTTTGAGACTTTACTCGCACCAGAACTAGATTATTGAATTCCGCGGAGTCTGAACGACCTAAGTAGTAAATTATTGAATTCCGCGGAGTCTGAATGACCTACGTAATGAAGTGGACTTCTCTTATTCCACGCAGCAAATGACAGACATGGTACTGCACCACAATTTAGTCAAAAATGTTCAAATGTGTGTGAAATCTTATGGGACTTAACTGCTAAGGTCATCAGTCCCTAAGCTTACACACTACTTAACCTAAATTATCCTAAAGACAAACACACACAACCATGCCCGAGGGAGGACTCAAACCTCCGCCGGGACCAGCCTCAGAGTCCATAACTGCAGCGTCTTAGTCCGCTCGGACAATTTAGTCAACGGCGATAATGTACAGGAACGTGTCATGTACGTCAAATGATATCCTGAACTCTTCACTGCGAAAAACAAAGTTTAATAAGTTGTCCCACTTACTTGGGCTGTAAAAGGATGGCGACAGGAAGGGTATCCGGCCACCCCTTAAATTCTTAAATAACTGTGCCGACCCTGCGCCGATGCGATACGAAGGCAGTAGAATAAGAAGAAGATTGTGTCTCTCGCCATGTCTTCTTTGCCGTATGCAATTTGTGCCCGACTTGGATACAGTCATAGGACTCCAGCTCCTTCCTCTCAGAAACGTTTCGTGAGGCTGGTAGATATCGTAAGGGACTTGTGTGGGGACTGTATACATGCTGTATCGTTTGCTCAACCTACCTACGCTAATTAAAAGTTTTCAACTCGGCAGTAAAACTAAATTGTAATCTGAAGTGAGTGGAGGTAGTAATTCTATCTTACGAGTCGTTATACCATTCATATGAGTTTAATTTGACGATAAATTAGTAAATTTTCTCATAGTGCGGGGCTGCAAAGAAGTAAACTGTTAGTTTTTTTCCAGAGAAAGACCGGATAACAGCGAGAATTGTGGTTCATTCCGACAATTATATTATCAGAAGAGTACACAATAAATGTGGGGAAAAAACAAGCATTTGCTGCCTAAACATTAATCTATCTCTGACAGTTAATTTGAGCCCCAGCTGCAACGCCTGTAACAGGTTTCAACACGACCCCTAGAAAGAGCGCGTTTAATCTACGCACGCAAGCCGTAATAAATAAAACTATTCCATACCGCTTAGTGATAACGACATGGTTCACACCAGAGTTCGTCAGAGTCTTCTGCTCAAGAGCCAATACTGACATTGTTGGTCGGCACATCGGACTGCATCTGTACCCGTCTTATTATTGACCGTTAATCTACATAAATTCGATGTTAATCTTCAAAAGACTAGCTACAGTAAGGGTGGGATAACTTGCCGGCTGGCCACAAAGCACACATCGCTAAAAGTCGATATCATTCGGAACGTTTCGTGTCGACCTCTGTTTGACCGCTGACAACATCAGCAATCTAAAAGCGTGTTGTTGATTTTACTGTGTACAAATGAATGACTTTGATTAACAATAGTATCTGTGCTTACATTTAAATGCACTACTGAATATGAGACATAAGAACAAATGTTTCATAAACGACAAAAAAGTCAGTTTTCTCTATATTTTACTGCAAAAGCCTTAAGTAATTTAATGTTCTTTGTTACAGATAAGCTCTACATTTGAAAATAACCGTCTCCGTAATGCGCAATCGCGAATTCATGTTACTTGTTTGTAAAGATTTATACCATGGCAGCCAATCGATACGAATCGCCGATGCCCGTGAGTTGCCGGTACCGAGACAATAAAACATTTCCTCTCAGACTTCTTTTGAACCTGCAGTGGCTGTGCAGTTTACCCCTCTGACCTTGAGGTAAGCGGCCAACTTTATTTATTTCACTACCGAATTCGCCAACGTCAACTAAAATTATTGACAAAAAAATGGCTCTGAGCACTATGGGGCTTAACTTCGGAGGTCATCAGTCCCCTAGAACTTAGAACTACTTAAACCTAACTAACCTATGGACATCACACACATCCATGCCCGAGGCAGGATTCGAACCTGCGACCGTAGCGGTCGCGCGGTTCCAGACTATAGCGCCTAGAAACGCTCGGTCACCCTGGCCGGCTACAATTATTGACATATTAAGATATTATTGTCTTTGTAAAAATTTTTGTTTGCTACTGAGCAGGACAACTAGCCTCTTAAGAAGCTCTTAACTCTAGTTTATTCCTAGATGTATGTTATTATAAAATACGGGACACAAGAATACTAGAATCCACGACCCGCAATCTGACGACAGCTATTCTAGACGCTTTAGTCACTTTGATTTTCAATAACGAATAATATCTACTTCTTAAAGGATACGTGCCTCAAATACAACTGTATTATGGTACAAAATTTAATTACTGCTTTTATAACACTATGTATCACAGCACCTAAAGTTGTGACTCGGCAAGACAGCCAAGCCACTACGAGGTGAAGCCGAAAGACACGCGTTTAAGCTCACGCAGGATGGCGTGAGGTCTGGAACAGGACACGGAAATGAACTAGCAAAAACAGGACGTAGCTGTGGAATACTTAACTTTAATCCATAATTGGTGAACATCGGTCTGACGGTACATGCATCACAAGATAAATAGCAGTTGATAATGGAGCCTTGCTAGGTCGTAGCAAATGACGTAGCTGAAGGCTATGCTAACTATCGTCTCGGCTAATGAGAGCGTAATTTTTCAGTGAACCATCGCTAGCAAAGTCGGCTGTACAACTGGGCCGAGTGCTAGGAAGTCTCTCTAGACCTGCCGTGTGGCGGCGCTCGGTCTGCAATCACTTACAGTGGCGACACGTGGGTCCGACGTATACTACCGGACCGCGGCCGATTTAAAGGCTACCACGTAGCAAGTGTGGTGTCTGGCGGTGACACCACACCTAACGTATAATCAACGATGGATTTGCCGAGGAGTTCGGCAGTACAGTGTCTCTGGTCACCTGAGTTTCCTTTCTTATCTTTCTGGCTATAGGGTCACTGACAGACATTTGTGTGTTCCACAGGCAGCAACAAAGTGCACATGATATATAAGATTGTGTCTCGTTTATTTGACCAAACTCGAAGTCAGCGAGGTGTCTTTGCACAAGTTCGTGATTTTTTGAGATGGACGGCTGAAGTACACGACTCAAAATAAATTTGTCATTTTTGCGAAACCCTGAAATTGTCTCCCATTACTAAACATAAATTTGAAGCTCAAAGGTGTCTGCAGCCTTCCTCTGTAACGGTGCAGAAGCGTGGCGCCCTGCAACGTCACCATCGGGCTCAGCGATGTTTCAGACAGCGAGGTGTCGAAACATGCGAAAAAGGAGGCCCCAGCTCAGAAATTCATGTGTGGTTTAACGTGGGTTAATAGTGTCACGTTGGCACAAAATTTCACCACAGTTCTGCCCAAACCAATCATGGACGTGTCACACAATTGGGAGGTCTCAAACATTCTTTCACCGACATTTCACCCCTTCTTTTGAGGTCTCTGCGATGGAGTTTCAAACAGCTACATCCAGGTTTGGAATCACGCGCTTTTCTTATGGATGGCCGAAGAAAATATTTCAGCCACACCGCTGGTCATAACCAACAGGAAAAGCCCTCAGGATGCGCCATAAAGGCCGTTAATGAACTCACCCCTTCCCTTGGGGCGTCGACTCCCGCGCACTTCGACAGTTTGCAGCGCAGTGATCAACAGTACTATGTTCTTCACTGCTGACGACCGGCATACGATCCAACCCCAGTCTAAGGAGATTGTGAGGTAGCAACCCTATTGAACCTGATATGACCCGAGTGCAATGAGACCGAATTTTTTGCTCTGGTATGCCAGGTGGAACTTCTAGGAAGCATTCAAAAGCGCTCGACGAAATCTGAATGTGATCCGAACCAGCAAAGGGTTTTTATGCATTTTCAGCCATCCTGTTTGGTACCCTCCTGTGGCGAATTACAGAGGGTTGCGATACTGAGATGTCCGTGAATAAATCGGCAATGGGTCCCTCTGAGGCGCCCAGTTCAGCAACACCTTTGGTGTCGCCTATGCATCTTTGTTGAGCTCGTTACGAATGCACCTGTCAGAGACTTGGAGACCCAGTCAGCTGAGTGGTGAATCGTGGGAGCTCTAGAGCGTGATGGCAGGGTACCCACCTAAGGTGTGTCGAGTGAATGCCTGCCGCAGGCGCCAGAGTTGTCACGATTCGCCAGCCGGACGGAGTGGCCGAGCGGTTCTAGGCGCTACAGTCTGGAACTGCGTGACCGCTACGGTGGCAGGTTCGAATCCTGCCTCGGGCATGGATGTGTGTGATGTCCTTAGGTTAGTTAGGTTTAAGTAGTTCTAGGGGACTGATGACCTCAGAAGTTAAGTCCCATAGTGCTCAGAGCCATTTGAACCATTTTTGAACGATTCGCCACTCAGCTGAATGGGTGTCCAAGTCTCTGACAGGTACATTTGTAACGTGCTCGTCCAAAGTGTGTGGGTGGCACCTATGGTTTTTCCCTGCTGGGAGTCATAGAGGAACCCTTTGCCCTTTCACTCACACACATGTCAGTGTTGCATCCATCCATGATCACGTGACAGATGCGCGCGAAACAGGAGGGTTGAAAAAATGTAAAAACCCTTTGCTGCTTCAAATATCTTTCAAATTTCGTCGACTGCTTTTGAATGGTCCCTGTGGTTCCACACTGTATACCAGAGCAAGTATCTGCGGTCGCACTACGCACCAAAGGCGTCAGATCACGTTCAGTGGTGTTCCAGCCTTATGATGTCTTCAGAGTAGGGTTGAGTCATATGGGGATCGTCAGCAGTCTCGAACGTTGTCACGAACAGTGCTCTTGTTCATCACTCTGCAAAATGTGTAAATGTGCGGGAATCACCTCCCCAAGGGAAGGGCTGGTTTCATTTACGCCCTTTACTACACCTCCTGAGGGCTTGTCGTGTCTATTCTGAGCGGTGGTGTGTCTGAAATGTTTTCTTCGGACTTCTAGAGAAGAACCATGTGATTCCAATGCTATGTGTCGCTGTTTTGATTTCGACTACAGAGGTTTCAAAAGAAGGTTTGAAATGTGGGTAAAAGGAAGTGTGACGACCTTCTCCAATCACGCGACACGTTTACGATGGCGTTGGGCAGATTTGCCGTCAAATCTGGTGCCAGTGTGACCTTACCGTTCAGATGAACTGCTGAACTGTGGCTCTTTTATTCGCACTTTTCGACACCTCGTTGTTTTAAGTGTTGCGTAGCCTGAGACATGTTGCAGGGGGCCACGCTTTTGCAACTGTGAGCTAATTTTCAAACTTACGCTTCTCAACAAAGGACAATTTCAGAGTTCCACACGAGTGATAACTTTGTCTTTTTAATAGTGTATATGTGAGAACGAGAGGTATCCTCTTTAAAAGCTGTGGTCTCCACAAATTTTTTCCAGGCTCATGTTGATAATAGGTCTTCTTGTAGATTTGGAACCCTTTTTAAACACTATTGTATGACATTTTGTAAGTTGTTAAATTTTCGTACTATTATTACTTTGACATCTTGATGTAATTTAAGGTGTTGTGCGTTTCATATAGAAACAACATGAAATCATCTGCGTATGGAAAAGGGCCGCGAGCCAGGTATAGCAGCGAGCGGGGGTCGTGGGTCGGCCGAGTATCGAACCACGTCCCCCGGCGCCGCGGCCCCCCGACGCCTCTCGCCTCCACCCCCCGCCTCCCATCGCCTGCATCCCCTCCCCCCTCCTGTCCCCCAAAGGGCCTGGCGCGAGCTGACCCCGCGACTAACGACTGTTTGCCGATTCGGCACTCGCTGCATAATTAATGATTTGTAAATGTTGCCGGGCGCGCCGCCTGGTGGCTGGCAGTGAGGGATGCGCCGTAACGCACTTGTTAGCCGGGCCGCCCCCCCGCCGCCACACGCCGCCCCCGCGCCGCCCCCGCCGCCTACGCTCACCGGTCGATAGCAGCGCGCGTCCTCGCACGGTACGACAGCGCGGCGCGGCCGCATCCCTCTGGGAACAAGGCGAAGCCTTCCCTTCTGCGCTGTTCACGTCCGCCCCGGCCCTCAGTAGTTCACTGCTGCCGCACTCCCACAAGCGTTCTCATACGTGTCTGCTCGCAACAGTGGAACCACCCGATTGCTGGTCAGGAAAGGGTTGGAATATTGTTACATCTTTTCAATGACGGTAAAATATTCTGAGTCGTTAGGCCGCGTCATGTTCCTCTTCAGCACTGGGTGATTCGATCACTCCACTGGGCTCTTCTTCAGGAGTCTACTGGTGTACAGCCAGACATCTCGAGATTTGGTCTGTGTCAGACAGTGTGAACTTTACCTGCTGTTGCACGAGAGTTCCACAGTAAAGTGTAACTGCCTTGTCTAACACGGAGGCATTTAAAGTGTTAGGAACACTACATGCGTCGTAAGCATAGCTGCGCGACGTAATAATTTTGCGTTCGACGCCCCAAATGAAATTGCTTGGATACTTTAGGATCACTACGCTGAGGCGATAACGTTCATTCGGTTCTAGGCGCTACAGTTTGGAACCGCGCGACCGCTACGGCCGCAGGTTCGAATCCTCCCTCGGGCATGGATGTGTGTGATATCCTTAGGTTAGTTAGGTTTAAGTAGTTCTAAGTTCTAGGGGAGTGATGACCTCAGAAGTTCAGTCCTATAGTGCCCCGAGCCATTTGATAAAGTTCATTGGATAGCGGTATGAACGTATATAGACGGCGGTGATATCACTACACAATATACAAAAGGGCAGTGCGTTCGCGGAGCTGCAATTTTTGTTGTGATTCGTGTGAAAAGGTTTGCACGATGGGAATTGAAAGACTCTGAACGCAGAGTGGTAGTTGGAGCTAGACGCAAGGAACATTTCATTCCGGATATCGTTAGGCAGTTCAATAGTCTGAGATCCACAACGGCCGAGAATGCCAAATTTCAGGCATTACCTCTCAACACGACAACGCAATCTGCGAAGGCCTTCATCGACCGAGAACAGAGGCTTTTGCGTAGATTGTGCTAAAAGACGAGCAACACTGCTTGAAATAATGCAATGTGTAATGTACGACGAAAGTATCCGTTAGCAGACTGCGGCGAAATTTGGCATTAATGCGCTATGTCAGCACACTATCGACGCGACAGCACGACATCGCCCGCTGCGCCTCTCCTGAGCTCGTGGCCATATCCAGTTGCACCCTAGACGACTGGAAAACCGTGGACTGGTCAGATGAGTTCCGATTTTAGTTGGTAAGAGATGGTGGCAGGATTCGAGTGTGGCACAATCCAAACGAAGCCAAATGGTTCATATGGCTCTGGGAACTATGGGACTTAACATTTGAGGTCATCAGTCCCCTAAAACTTAGAACTACACTACCGGCCATTAAAATTGCTACACCAAGAAGTTGGTTGGTTGGTTTTGGGGAAGGAGACCAGACAGCGTGGTCATCGGTCTCATCGGATTAGGAAAGGATGGGGAAGGAAGTCGGCCGTGCCCTTTCAGAGGAACCATCCCGGCATTTGCCTGGAGTGATTTAGGGAAATCACCACCAAGAAGAAATGCACATGATAAACGGGTATTCATTGGACAAATATATTATACTAGAACTGACATGTGATTACATTTTCACGCAATTTGGGTACATAGATCCTGAGAAATCAGTACCCAGAACAACCACCTCTGGCCGTAATAACGGCCTTGATACGCCTGGGCATTCAGTCAAACAGAGCTTGGATGGCGTGTACAGGTACAGCTGTCCATGTAGCTTCAACACGACACTACAGTTCATCAGGAGTAGTGTCTGGCGTATTGTGACGAGCCAGTTGTTCGGCCACCATTGACCAGACGTTTTCAATTGGTGAGAGATCTGGAGAATGTGCTGGCGAGGGCAACAGTCGAACATGCGGTCGTGCATTATCCTGCTGAAAGGTAGGGTTTTGCAGTGTTCGAATGAAGGGTAGAGCCACGGGTCGTAACACATCTGAAATGTTACGTCCACTGTTCAAAGTGCCGTCAATGCAAACAAGAGGTGACCGAGACGTGTAACCCATGGCACCCCATACCATCACGCCGGGTGATACGCCAGTATGGCGATGACGAATACACGCTTCCAATGTGCGTTCACCGCGATGTCGCCAAACACGGATGCGACCATCATGATGAACCTGGATTCATCCAAAAAAATGACGTTATGCCATTCGTGCACCAAGGAGCGTCGTTGAGTACACTATCGTAGGCGCTCCTGTCTGTGATGCAGCGTCAAGGATAACCGCAGCCATGGTCTCCGAGCTGATAGTCCATGCTGCTGCAAACGTCGTCGAACTGTTCGTGCAGATGGTTGTTGTCTTGCAAACGTCCCCATCTGTTAACTCAGAGATCGATACATGGCTGCACGATCCGTTGCAGCCATGCGAATAAGATGCCTGTCATCTCGACTGCTAGTGATACGAAGCCGTTGGGATCCAGCACGGCGTTCAGTATTACCCTCCTGAACCCACCGATTCCATATTCTGCTAACAGTCATTGGATCTCGACCAACGCGAGCAGCAATGTCGCGATACGATTAACCGCAATCGCGAAAGGCTACAATCGGACCTTGATCAAAGTCGGAAACGTGATGGTACGCATTTCTCCTCCTTTCAAGAGGCATCACAAGAACGTTTCACCAGGCAACGCCGGTCAACTGCTGTTTGTGTATGAGAAATCAGTTGGACATTTTCCTCATGCCAGCACGTTGTAGGTGTCGCTACCGGCGCCAACGTTGTGTGAATGCTCTGAAAAACTAACCATTTGCATATCACAGCACCTTCTTCCTGTCGGTTAAATTTCGCGTCTGTAAGACGTCATCTTCGTGATGTAGCAATTTTAATGGCCAGTAGTGTACTTAAACCTAACTAACCTAAGGACATCACACACATCCATGCCCGAGGCAGAATTCGAACCTGCGACCGTAGCGGTCACGCTGTTCCAGACTGAAGCGCCTAGAACCGCTCTGCCACAGCGGCCGGCCAAACGAAGCCATGGACCCAAACAATCAACGAGGCACTACGCAAATTGGTGATCACTACTTTATGTTGTGGGCTGTATTTACATGGATCCATAACTGGAAATGGTTATTTAAGCTGCTTGGAGACAGTCTGCAGCCATTCGTGGACTTCAGTTTCCCAAACAACGATGCAACTCTTATGGATGACAATGCGCCATGTCACCGGGCCACAGTTGTTCGTGATTGGTTTGAAGAATATTCTGGAGAATCTGAGAAAATGATTTGGCCACCCAGATCGCCCGATCAGAATGCCATCGAAAATTTATGGAACATAGTCGAGAGGTCAGTTCTTGGACAAAATCAGGCACCGGCAGCACTTTCTCAATTATGCACAGCTTTAAAGACAACATGGATCAGTATTTCTGCAGGGTACTTTTGATGATCTGTTGAGTCCTTGCCACGTCGAGCTGCTGTACTATACCAGGCAAGAGGAGGTCCGACACGATATCCCATGACTTCCCTCATCGTAGTGTATTACACTTTGTTTTTAAAGCATCTTGTTGCAAGTGTAGGGGCCGACCCTACTATGGAGACCGAGAACCTGCGAGGCGTTGTTGGACGCAATGAAATAATATTCAAAATTATTCCATTTATTATTGAAGATGCAAGTCGTTGTTGCTTCTTGTGCGTTGACTAGTGGCTACGTAATCGGGATAAGAATCTACTGAACCCAATAGCGGACTAGCGGTTGCCACGGGTGCTGCATCAGCTCGGATTGGGATTTCATGACCCTTGATGTGGCGGTTTTACAAGCCGCTGGCGAGGCAGGCACGCCCTGTCGGCAGCTCTGCTTCGAAGCGGCGGTGTCCAAGCCGGGTGTTTTTTGATTCATACATCTTTCCGGGGAGCACTCACTCCCTTCGAAATCACTGCCCGCATAGACTCATCAGGTAGAACGTGATGTCGTGCTGAATGCTGAACCTGTCCCGCCGTTATGGTAGGCCGCCAGACTCTTGCGACGTTAGCGAGTTTTGGGGATACTTTCTGCACTGAACCGGACCCAAGCTGTTAACCCTCGGACTACCAGTCAGGGCTGGCTGCTGTACTAACGTCAGTACTGGACGATGGACTCCATAAGCCTTGGATTCAGGCAGCTGATTGCCTGGTAGGGCAAGAAGTGTGCGACCGACACTACAACAATAACAGACAGAGGAGTTGACGTACCATAACTGGAAAATCAAGTGCGAACATCGTCAGCGGTCTCCCGTTCCACTACATCTGCTTAAAGAATTTCTTACAGCGTCTGCACTGTTTAGTCAAACTCCTGCAGGCTGTTGTTGCGTGCTACGTAGCGTCTATTATGTTACAGAAGTAAGTAAGGCGGTTCGGTCGGCACTGTTACAATTATTTCCTGCTGTGTTGCTCGCAGTTTCGCTTAAGAGTGTCGAGATGGCTGTCTTCCTGACCCAGTAACGATGTTGAAATATTTACGCTTCCCTGCTGGTAGCTGGCGATAATTCCGCGTGATTGATTAACGCCGACTGTTCGTACTTAGAAAAAATTTTACTGCCACTTTTCCTCACTAATATTGCCACGTAACATAAGTATATCTAAAATTTGAGAAAGAGTAATGGCACAATAGTTTTATCTTTATCACGTAGAAATTCAAATTCAGACCTTGTGTAATTTTAGCGTTGCTGTTTGGCGTTTTACTAGGACAATCAGCGATGGTGTTTATTATCGGACAGCTCACTACACTTTATTTCAGAATTTTTTATAAAATGTCAGTCAAATTAAATTTAAAAGAGGTATTTCGTAGGTATTTTCAATTAAAAGCCATCAAATTGTTTTCACACGCTTTCGAATAACACTCTTATTTCTCAATAGAAACCATATTCCATCGATCTATTTCAAGAATCAAAGGCATTAAAAATTTTCCCTTTCAGTAATGTTCACCATCCGTATACTTTTTAAAGCCAGCAATCGTTATATTGAATGATCATGACGTCAGACATGAAAATAAAGATTCTAATAGCTACAACTTTCACAAAAAATCCACAACACAAGTAAGACTTTATCTACCCAAGAAATGTCATGCTGGTTTATTATCACAACAAATTATAAACATTGGTTCCTATTAAAAGTTTTAAGACAAGTTATAATATATGTATTGACTGTACAGTGGCCAAAACGTAACTGCATACAGCATTTAGAAAATCATTTGTTAATGTTCGTCACAGAAGATGTTGCGTTGCCCCGGGCAACTTCTTGCGACAGACAGCTGTCGATCGAGTGAAGATTTTTTTCGGTGACGTGAAATTCCCGTGCAGCACGAAGAACAGACGTCGGCTCATACCCGATCTCTGCGTTGCATCGTATAACAAAGAAAACACAAAACAAACATTTTGTAATATTTTTTATTAAATTGTTTGTACTATAAACATTAGTCATCTTGCTAACATTAACATGAAATTCGTCTTCACCACTATTTGCTGGCGTCATTTTTGTAAGTTTACCAAATTTAATCATAAAATACACAAAAAGAGATACTATTACTTTAAGAAATGTTTGCACTCCTGGTATTTATTACCATGAATAAATACTGAAATATAAATTTGAAGCAAATGAGACTACAAGACAGAATGCACGTATTTATAAAAACAAGGCACAACTGTCGCTTCCTCTCAGCTTCAGGCCAGTGAAGACGGCCATCGTGTGCAGAAATCCTACATACAATGCCAACAGCAAAGTGAAAAATTTTAAAAAGTGTCAGTCACTGAAAAATTATCAGTATGGCTCATGAACTATCTACTGCATGCTTTAAGGTTCGAAATACAAACGATTCTACAAGAATGCCTTTGCCTATAATTCTTGCGATGGAAATTTTGCTCTTTTCTGATTTTATATTTTATATTCTTTCAAGTAATCCTGGGTTATATTCTCAATTATTACTGTTTTTAGCATTCTTCTTCCATTTAAGCCTTGAATTGTATTTCGATGTTGATTGATATCCTTGGAACAGAAATTTACACTTGTAATGCCATGCAATAAATATTGTAAAACGAAGCCCTAGGAAACGGATGCCAGTTGAAATGTGCCGTCCCGATAGAGCAAGTTCTACAATAGAAATTTCTCAAACTGAACGCCATTAAGAAGTGCACCTAATTTTTGGGAGCGTAATTTTGTCGCGTCAAGAAACACATTTCTACAGCGACGGAATTTAAATTGTGGTGTTATCACGTCATTAATGCCTGTCACATTCACCAGTCTGAATCTGAAAAAAAAGAGAGATGACATAAATAGTTCGCATCGTCATATATCAAAAATATGTCGCTTCAGGCCAACATGTTGTGGTTGTCTTGTGATCTTTGACAGTAAAATTTTAATAAGTTACCTTACACTGAAAAAAAAAGAACTAAGATAATCGGACTTCGATATTGGTGGAGATA
This sequence comes from Schistocerca serialis cubense, assembly GCF_023864345.2. Taxonomy (NCBI): domain Eukaryota; kingdom Metazoa; phylum Arthropoda; class Insecta; order Orthoptera; family Acrididae; genus Schistocerca; species Schistocerca serialis. The sequence goes on from NC_064638.1 coordinate 392,499,733, forward strand.
GGTTCTCTGTCTCTCTCTTTTGTGATAATGCTTAACGAAAGAGCACAATTGAAGTTTGAATCGTTTCGTCATTGAACAATCCGCAAGACGGCCTACGTTGCTTCTATAAATCATAAAAATACATTTAAAGAGAAATCATTATTTATAATATGGTATCTCATATGATTTTAACAAACGAAAGACAATTAAACAAGCAATTTTACGGTATATTTCAGTCTGTCAGCAGACAGTACAAGGAACGTACAACTTGCTTCAGCATCGATCCGACAGAAACAGGAATCCATAGGGAAATGACAAAAGAATTCTATTTTCACAAAACATGCGTTTTCTAGCCTCTCGGGCTTCTAAATTTCAAAACAGACTGTGGCACTCCATGTTGTTACATCTCTGTACCGTGAATGGAAAAAAATTTTCTGACAAATTTCATTTGTGATTCGAAAAGAATCATTATAACACATCCAATTAAGAACATTTTGTGAAGCCCGTGGAACCATCATTAATCACCGTAACTTCGATGTAATTATTGTCGTTGAATAAAAATATCTTATCTGTTCGTCTCATTGCGTATTTCTTTTCGTTACCTTCTGTACTGTAGAGTATCAGTTCTTTCTGTGTATGATCAAGTAATTCCGTGAAGACTGGTTACTTTATAATTAGGAGATAACATGTGAAAATGTGAGCCACTGGCCGAAACCAGTCACTGTGAAATAAAAACTGTATTTTACGGCTCCGGCAATGTGAGACCTTATCAATTTTATACTGAATTCCTCAGCAACACGCACCCTCGCTTTGCTACAAGTCCACCTTGCTTGTTTCTCCATGTGATCCCATTTGAGCTCTCACTACTAATTGCGATACTGCTATAGAATCGGGAGATTAATATTTAATTCATTAGGACCTCCTGTCATTATCGTCAATCTATTGCATCACAGAGAGTAGGAGTCCCTTGTTCTCGAGCCAACTCTTATTCTCATAATATTTCAATATACCCTATCCTTTAACCTACTGTGTGTGTCGACAATCATGGGCATTTATGTTCTGATGTATAACAAATCTCATTGTAATATTTAATCAGCAAATCATTTCGTAGATATAGGCAGAATCCCATTTCTTGTTGTTTATTATGATAAAGTTCTCTTTTGTTAGTAGATTACGATTTTTATTAAATTATTGTGAGTTTGCACTCCTTATTTCACCAACTAGCAGGGTCCACCATCATTTCCTTCCGTTACCGCTGTGCGCATAATTAATTAGCTGGTAGATAAGGAGGGGGTCGAGTGCATGTCTCGTTCTCGTGCAAAATTCGTCTGAATTAAAGAGGTACAAACTCTCTTCTTCACCCCCGGCAACTCGCAACATTTTCTAACTGTCCTGCCAATAAAACGCAGTCTTTGGTTACCCTTCCCCACAACATTTTCTATGCGTTCCTTCCAATTTAAGTTGTTCGTAATTGTAATTTCTCGGTATTTAGTCGAATTTACGTCCTTCAGATTAGAGTGATTTACCGTGTAACCGCAGTTTAACGGATTCCTTTTAGCACTCATGTGAATGACTTCACACTTCTCGTTATTTGGGGTCAACTGTCAATTTTCGCACCATTCAGATATCTTTTCTAAATCGTTTTGCAGTTTGTTTTGATCTTCTGATGACTTTATTAGTCGATAAACGACAGCGTCATCTGCAAACAATCTAAGACGGCTGCTCAGATTGTCTCCCAAATCGTTTATATAGACAAGAAACAGCAAAGGGACTGTAACACTACCTTGGGGAACACCAGAAATCACTTCTGTTTTACTCGATGACATTCCGTCTATTGCTACGAACTGTGACCTCTCTGACAGGAAGTCACAAATCCAGCCACATAGCTGAGACGATATTCCATAATCACGCAATTTCACTATAAGCCGCTTTTGTAGCACAATGTCAAAAGCCTTCTGGAAATCCCGAAATACCGAATCGATCTGAAATCCCTTGTCAATAGCACTCAACATTTCATGCGAATAAAGAGCTAGTTATGTTTCACAAGAACGATGTTTTCTAAAACCATGTTGACTGTGTGTCAATAGACCGTTTTCTTCGAGGTAATTCATAACTGTACATTATACATTGCTAGCACAAGAAAGAATAAAAAAGCCACTTGTGTACTACCGAGTGGTTGTCGTACGATGATTTTAGTGCATTAGTGCATTTAGTGCATAACACACTGTGCCTGTCTGATAAGTATTTAGCACCACATTTTACTATGTTTCTTGGAGCCCGAGTGCTCTGCAGGACAGACAGAGCATAAAACGTGATTCCTTTTGCGCTACTGGCGTGCAAATTCCAGCCTCCGTCACCTATGAACAGCAGTCAGCACGGGTGTATGAGCCAGGCGCCTGCTGCAGAGGCTCATATGCAGCAACGTTCCCTGAATTGTCGTTTGAGGAGACACTGTTAGTAGCCCCTCGGTTGTCCTTGGCGGTCAGTTCCTCAGCAGTTGCACGTCTGTTCTCCGGTGCACATCTCCGCAGCCGTCGTTAATCCCCGTCGACCACGGCCCGTGGTGCGCCACAGCTGCTTCGGCGCTGGTTTTGGACAGCGCCATTTTCTAGTCTATCGGCTTGTGCCAACTTCAGTGACACTAGTTGCACGAGTATGAAATTAAGTATATCCGTGGAGTATAAACAAAATGAAATATTAAGTGCTGAAAGGAAGAAATTGTTCGCTTTGTGTGTATCTATTCTATGCATAGGTGTGTGTGAGATTTTAATGATGTTGGCTACAAAAACAAGCAGCTACGTGTTAAGCGCTTGAGGCTGTCACACAAAATCAGAATATGTATAGGTTGTCGATACGTGTGCGCAGACAAAAATTTGTTGTATTAGGAGTAAATATAAAAATAAATTAAGAAAAACACAAGTAAGCAAAAACTCTACCTATGAAACAGCCCACACGTAGGCGATTAATCTTCCGTGGGTCGAGAGAGAAAGCTTAGGAAATGTAAACTGGGAAGATGTATATAATGAGCCAAATGCTAATGATAAATGCAGCATATTTCCTGACAAATTTATATCCCTTTTTGAATATTGTTTTCCAAAGAAAATTACTAAGTGTAACACCACAAACTTTTCAAAGAAACCTTGGATTACTATAGGTATTAAAGTGTCTTTAGGAAGAAAAAGAAATCTGTACGAGACAGCAAGAACTAGTAAAGATCCAGAAGTAGTTTTACACTATAAAAATTATTGTAACATATTGAGAAAAGTTATAAGGAAATCAAGAAATATAAGAAATATGTATGTTAGAGAAGAAATTAACAACTCCAGCACTAAAATCAAACCAATATGGAACGTTGTCAGAAGGGCGACAGCAAAAGTAACCACTGGGGTAGGTAGTATTACTGATAAAGAGAATGAGACCATCTTAACAACAGTACACTGGTAGCCAATGTATATAAAAAATCACTTCTGACTATGCAAATGTAGACGAGATGTGGCTCAAATTCAAAAATATAGTAGCAACAGCAATTGAGAGATTCATACCTCATAAACTGGTAAAGATGGAACTGATCCCCCATGGTACACAAAACAGGTCCGAACGCTGTTGCAGAGGCAACGAAAAAGCATGCGAAGTTCAGAAGAACCCGAAATCCCGAAGATTGGCTAAAATTACAGACGCCCGAAATTTGGCACGGACTTCAATGCGAGATGCCTTTAATAGGTTCCATAACGAAACATTGTCTCGAAATTTCTTAGAAAATCCGAAGAAATTCTGGTCGTATGCAAAGTACACAAGCGGCAAGACGCAGTCAATACCTTCGCTGCGCAGTGCCGATGGTACTGTTACCGACTACTGTGCCGCTAAAGCGGAGTTATTGAACGCAGTTTTCCGAAATTCCTTCACCAGGGAAGACGAATGGAATATTCCAGAATTTGGAACACGAACAGCTGCTAGCATGAGTTTCTTAGAAGTAGATACCTTAGGGGTTGCGAAGCAACTCAAATCGCTTGATACGGGCAAGTCTTCAGGTCCAGATTGTATACCGATTAAGTTCCTCTCAGATTACGCTGATACAATAGCTCCCTACTTAGCAATCATATACAACCGCTCGCTCACCGATAGATCTGTACCTACATATTGGAAAATTGCGCATGTCGCACCAGTGTTTAAGAAGGGTAATAGGAGTCATCCATCGAACTACAGACCTATATCATTGACGTCGGTTTGCAGTAGGGTTTTGGAGCATATACTGTATTCAAACATTATGAATCGCCTCGAAGGGAACGTTCTATTGATACGTAATCAGCATGGTTTCAGAAAACATCGTTCTTGTGCAACGCAGCTGGCTCTTTATTCGCACGAAGTAATGGCCGCTATCGACAGGGGATCTCAAGTTGATACCGTATTTCTAGATTTCCGGAAAGCTTTTGACACCGTTCCTCACAAGCGACTTCTAATCAAGCTGCGGGCCTATGGGGCATCGTCTCAGTTGTGCGACTGGATTCGTGATTTCCTGTCAGGAAGGTCGCAGTTCGTAGTAATAGACGGCAAATTATCGAGTAAAATTGAAGTGATATCAGGTGTTCCCCAGGGAAGCGTCCTGGGACCTCTGCTGTTCCTGATCTATATAAATGACCTGGATGACAATCTGAGCAGTTCTCCTAGGTTGTTCGCAGATGATGCTGTAATTTACCGTCTAGTAAGGCCATCCGAAGACTAGTATCAGTTGCAAAGCGATTTAGAAAAGATTGCTGTATGGTGTGGCAGGTGGCAGTTGACGCTAAATAACGAAAAGTGTGAGGTGATCCACATGAGTTCCAAAAGAAATCCGTTGGAATTCGATTACTCGATAAATAGTACAATTCTAAAGGCTGTCAATTCAACTAAGTACCTGGGTGTTAAAATTACGAACAACTTCAGTTAGAAAGACCACATAGATAATATTGTGGGGAAGGCGAGCCAAAGGTTGCGTTTCATTGGCAGGACACTTAGAAGATGCAACAAGTCCACTAAAGAGACAGCTTTACACTATACTCGTTCGTCCTCTATTAGAATATTGCTGCGCGGTGTGGGATCCTTACCAGGTGGGATTGACTGAGGACATCCAAAGGGTGCAAAAAAGGGCAGCTCGTTTTGTATTATCACGTAATAGGGGAGAGAGTGTAGCAGAGATGATACGCGAGTTGGGATGGAAGTCATTAAAGCAAAGACGTTTTTCGTCGCGGCGAGATCTATTTACGAAATTTCAGTCACCAACTTTCTCTTCCGAATGTGAAAATACTTTGTTGAGCCCAATCTACATAGGTAGGAATGATCATCAAAATAAAATAAGAGAAATCAGAGGTCGAACGGAAAGGTTTAGGTGTTCGTTTTTCCCGCGCGCTGTTCGGGAGTGGAATGGTAGAGAGATAGTATGATTGTGGTTCGATGAACCCTCTGCCAAGCACTTAAATGTGAATTGCAGAGTAATCATGTAGATGTAGATGTAGTTGTAGATGTAGATTTAGATGTAGAAGTATAGGAGAAAGAATTGGTGAGAATAGTTCGAAACAAAATGCCAGGCAGTACATGGAGGAGCTAGTTTTGAAAAATTTTAGTCAGATTAAGTTTCATCTAACAACCTCTTGTGAAATAAGGAAAATTATTAAATCTTTGAAAAACAAATGCTCTGTTGGAGTAGATGACATCTCTAACAAGTTATTAAAATCATTTGGAACAATTACACCTCATGTTTTGAGTCACATATGTAATGCCTCACTGCCTCAGGATATTTTTCCAGACAGGTTAAAATATGCCATTGTCAGGCCTCTCAACAAAAAGGGGGATACCACAGATCTCAGTAATTATCGGCCAGTATCCTTGCTCACAGAATTTTCAAAAATCTTTGAGAAAGTAATGTACTCGAAGTGGTTAGCCATCACAACAGTAATGGGATACTTAGTAAATCACTGTTCGGATTTCAGAAATGCTGTTCCACTGAGACAGCAATGTACAATTTCACTGTCCACGTAATAGAGTCTTTAAATAGTAAAATGTCATCAGTAGGAATATTCTGTGACTTATACAAAGCATTTGACTGTGTGGACCATGAAATTATGTTAGAGAAATTACAATTCTATGGGATAAATGGAGCAGCAGACAAGTGGTTTAAGTCATATCTACAGAACAGGAAGCAAAAAGTCTCTTTATATGCTTCAAGTGATTCAAAGGAGTTTGCCACTTCATCTAACTGGGGTGAAATTACATTAGGTGTTCCACAAGGTTCGATCACAGGTACCCTCCTGTTATTGATATATGTGAATGACCTCCCGTGAAACAAGATGCTGAACTGACACTGTTTGCTGGTGATGCAAGCATAATTATTAATCTAGTAAAAGAAAGTCCGGTAGAAAATGATACAAATAAGATCTTTAGAAAAGTTATTAATTGGTTTTCTGCGAATGGGCTTGCTCTGAACTTTGAAAAAACACAGTACATCCAATTTTCTGCTGCAAAAAGTATAATGCCTTCAATAAACATAACACACCAAAAGAAGTCAGTAGCCCGGGGAAGAGCATACTAAGTTTTTGGGTGTACATATAGATGAGAATCTTAACTGGAAAATTCATATTTTGGATCTAAAGCGACTAGGTTCAGCAACATTTGCAATCAGAATAATTGCCAATTTTGAGGATGTAGAAATTAGTAACCTAACATACTTTGCACAGCATTGCTTCAGTTTGACAGATTGTAGTACAGATGATTTTTAATAGCTTATAGGCTCTTCCACAACAATTTCTTTCGGCAAAGTGACTGAGTAACGGAGCTGACAACTTTATCCAGTCACGAACCGAAACACGTTTCTTATTTTTTAAATCTTTTGTCATATGCAGAGATTTCATGTAAACGAACATTAACTACGCCGCAATTTATACAGCTCCCAAAACTTTCATTCTACATACGACCGCGCCACTCGCCAGACGAAACTGAAGGACACACTGGTGACGACGTGCCTATTAGAGATGGGCGAACTCGTTCATCCTTGGGAACTAGTTCACTGGTGATCGCTCTTTTTTGGGAACCGTTCATTTTCACTCGTTCGCCGTTTGTTTGTGCTTGGTATACGGTTCTTATGAAAACTGAAAATTATTAGCATAGGTGACTGAAGATGGAGGGCGCCAAGAGGGGGCACTTGCCTCCCCCCTGGAGTACAGAGTTTTTATTCATAACAGAATTCTCACACACTTTTAAGTTTCGTGGTTCAGTAAAACCTCTCGTTTAGCCAACTGTAGCGTTATGTGGCTGATCACAGTGAAATAATACCAGGTGGCGCACGAAAAACCGACCCCAAGTACAGACTGCTAGCCAATTTCATAGTATTTGTTGGCCGCTACGAGCAGAATAGATAAACATGTAATAATTAGGCAGTGAAGAAATGAAAAATAAGCTAATGCAAAAAACAATTTCGAAACAATAGATGGCGACTGGTAGGCGACAATGAACAGTTTAGTACTCGTGGCCGATTTTTGGTGCGCCACCCTGTACCACTCAAATAATATTGTAGAAGTTATCATATTCTCTTTACAAAATGTGGCACCAGACACTCGATTATGGAACGCGGACTCCATTCGGCTGTAAATCGGTCTGCATTCCATAACAATGAACATGCACTTTTACCTTGGATCAAAAAAAGACGGAAAATGAACACTCGTGTGTGCTGTGCCGAATTCCCTTGCATGTGTAATAAAAAATTGTTGCCTTTTTACAAGTATTTCTCCGGCTGTTTATCGAAAAACTGAAATAAGCTGATATGCCGTTTTGCTACCTGAAAAGGTGTATGTATTACATAACACGTAATTTTTACGTAATTTACGTAATTAGAAAATACATGTTAATTACCGGTCATGGACGCTGAATAGAATACGAAAAGAACCAGAAGTTCAGAGTTAAAAAAAGGTTTGAAACAGATCTAGAATGGGTGTGCGAAGCGAACGAAACGAACAACTCGATACTGAACTATTAGCAGTCGGCAGTGGAACTGCGACGAGTGGCCACGCGAAGGAGGACGAGTCCAGCCGAGCGAGACAGAGACAGACGGGAACGGGACCGAGGCTAGAACGAGACCGGCCGACGTGTCGTTTCGGGAATGAGACCAACCGTTTTCCGTTCCCGGAAACTATAAGTAGAAAGCCGGGACCAAAGTGAAGTATGAAAGACCGTTCCTTAGAATTCGTTCCTCGTTCGTTCCGTTCATCTTGAGGAACCGTTCCTTTGGACCCATTAGTTCGCGAACGACCCATCTCTAGTGTCTACGGACATACGCGAAACTGTTTGTGCGCATCTCGTTTCGCTGAATGAGTGTCGCTGCCCAGTGTAGCCGCGTGAGATAGGCTTTACGTTGTGGGAGAGACGCGCAGTTCGTGGAGAAGCGGAGCAGCCGGTGGGTGCAGAAATGGCGCGGTGCGGTGCGGGGGTGTCCGGCCTGCCGGCCCGCCAGCAGAGGCGCGCCGCACTCGGCCGCCCACCGCCGGCTATCAAGTTTCCTCTAAAACCCCCGGCCGTCCGCTTTAGAGGGGAAAGAAAGTTCTGTTTGAGTTCCGCGAGAGCCGCGCAAATACTGCTGAAATCTCTGAAAACAAACGGATCATGCAAAAAAAAAAAAAAATAACCTGAAGGAATTTGCAAAATTCCCCGCTGAAAGTAATGCCGGGAACATCGCCGGAGGCATTGTTAAAAGTTTATCTCACGGGCTACGTGACTTGGCCGACGGTCTCTCGAATCCGACGGTATGTTAGAGTTAAGGGTTTTATCGGAAATCCTGGATATCAGGGAAAGACAAGATCTGGCTCACTTTATCCAAAGTCAGGGCAAGATTCGTGCCCTGTTACTGTGTTATATGTGATAACATAGGGTCAACTAGACAAAAATTTTTTCGTCGCCTGGAGATCCACCTTGAGAGACAGATTCTCTCATTCCACCGCCATACAACACAGGTTATCCATGGGCTGCACGTGCTCCTGCTAACGAAGAAGGCTTTCCATAAGTTATACACTACTGGCCATTAAAATTGCTGCACCAAGAAGAAATGCAGATGATGAACGGGTATTCATTGGACAAATTTATTATACCATAACTGACATGGGATTACATTTTCACGCAATTTGGGTGCATAGATCCTGAGAAATCAGTACCCAGAACCACCACATCTGGCCATAATAACGGCCTTGATACGTCTGAGCATTGAGTCAAACAGGGCTTGGATGGCGTGTACAGGTACAGCTGCCCATGCAACTTCAACACGATACCACAGTTCATCAAGAGCAGTGACTGGCGTATTGAGACGAGCCAGTTGCTCGGCCACCATTGACCAGACGTTTTCAATTGGTGAGAGATCTGGAGAATGTGCTGGCCAGGGCAGCAGTCGAACATTTTCTGTATCCAGCAAGGCACGTACAGGACCTGCAATATGCGGTTAGGGTTTCGCAGGGATCGAATGAAGGTTAGAGCCTCGGGTCGTAACACATCTGAAATGTAACGTCCACTGTTCAAAGTGCCGTCAATGCGAACAAGAGGTGACCGAGACGTGTAACCAATGGCACCCCATACCATAAAGCCGGGTGATACGCCAGTATGGCGATGACGAATACACTCTTCCTAACTGCGTTCACCGCGATGTCGCCAAACACGGATGCGACCATCATGATGCTGTAAACAGGACGTGGATTCATCCAAAAAATGACGTTTTGCCATTCGTGCACCCAGGTTCCTCGCTGAGTACACCATCGCAGGCGTTCCTGTCTGTGATGCAGCGTCAATGATAACCGCAGCCATGGTCTCCGAGCTGATAGTCCATGCTGCTGCAATTGTCCTCGAACTGTTCGTGCAGATGGTTGTTGTCTTGCAAACTTCCCCATCTGTTGACTCAGGGATTGAGATGTGGCTGCACGATCCGTTACAGCCATGCGGATAAGATGCCTGTCATCTCGACTGCTAGTGATACGAGGCCGTTGGAATCCAGCACGGCGTTCCGTATTACGCTCCTGAACCCATCGATTCCATATTCCGCTAACAGTCATTGGATCTCGACCAACTCGGGCAGCAATGTCGCGATACGATAAACCAAAATCGCGATAGGCTACAATCCGACCTTTATCAAAGTCGGAAACGTGATGGCACGCATTTTTCCTCCTTACAATAGGCATCACAACAACATTTCACGAGGCAACACCGGTCAACTGCTGTTTGTGTATGAGAAATCGGTTGGAAACTTTCGTCATGTCAGCACGTTGTAGGTGTCGCCACCGGCGCCAACCTTGTGTGAATGTTCTGAAAAGCTAATCATTTGCATATCACAGCATCTTCTTTCTGTCGGCTAAATCTCGCGTCTATTGCACGTCATCTTCGTGGTGTACAATTTTAATGGCCAGTAGTGTACATCAACACCCCCAAAATTAGGTAACCTGCTCACACTGAATGATAAGGGGCGATCTGTAAATGTTCGGCTTGAAGGAAGACAACTTTTCAGCCAAGACCGCATTTCTAAAACGGTAATTCAGGATGACCGGTTTCGGTAAACAGTCAGTCAGTTATGACATTGCGTTTTATATATAGATGTCACTGGTTTCGGTAAACAGAGGTACCATCGTCTGATCTCGATAAAGGTTGATACAAGTGCCCAATTACAGTACATTTATACCTCTAATAGGGAACTTATGTTAACCTTTGGTGATGGTAATACCGAAACCGGTGATCTCTATATATAAAAGGTAAAGTCCTGACTGAATGACTCATTATTGCGCACCCCAAACCGCTAAGGAAAACAACTTGTGGGTTTTATAATGCAGGCGTTGTTTAAGAAGGGACTTTTATAATTCCAATCAGGTCAGACAGAGGATGAGAGTTGTTTTTTTTAAAAAAAAAAAGTACCTACTAAGGCAATTTTGAAGCTAGACCTACGAAAATTGGTATTTGGTTTCTCAGTCATAAAGAAAGAAATATGTGTTTCAGCATTTTTGGAAATTTAACCATATGGGGTGAAATAGTGGGTGAAACCCTTTCATTATTATTAAAGAACTACTAAAATCTATGCATCTATGAACACTGGTATTGATTTCTAGCTCAAAAAACTACGGGTTACAATGTTTTTGGAAACTGAATCCCTAAGGGCGTGAAGTAGGGCATTACACTTTGATGAAAGCATTTTTAAAGCTAAACCTACGAAAATTTAAATTTGGCTTCTCGGAAATAAAAAAAAATCAGTGTTTCTGGAGATTCAACCCCTACGGGGTTGAAAGTTTTTGTCGAACTATTTCATTGTGCAAGCATTTTGGAAGCTAAATCTGTGAAAATTTGTATTTGGCTTCTCTGTTAGAAATAAAACATGCGCATGTCACTGTTTTTTAGAAATTCAACCCCTAAGGGGGCAGGACGTGGAATAGGGGGTGAAAGTTTTATGAAAAGTATTTCATAGCGAAAGCACTTTTAAAGCTAAATTTTTTTGAAATTGGTGTTTGGCTTCTCAGCTACAGATGAAAAAAATACGTGTTTCACTGTTTTTCGAAATTGAATTCAGTGGCTGTAATAGGTTCAGACTGATTCAGTGACTCATCATCCCTCAGCCCAGACCGCTAAGGACAGAAACGAATTTTGGAGAGGGTTTAGGTGTGATACTGTAGGCATCGTTTAAGAAGGGAGTGTTCTAAATTCCACTCCTAGGGGGGGTGAAATAGCAGATGAAAAGCTTTTTGAAACTGTCACTATTAAGGAAATTTTGAAGCTAGAATTAAGAAAACTGACATTTGGTTTCTCAGTCAGAAAATAAAAAGAAGTGTTTCAGCATTTTTGGAAATTCAACCAATTAGAGGATAAAGTAGTGGGTGAAACATTTTTAAAAATAAATAATTACTAAAAAAAATTACTAACGGAGTTACAAGGCTACATCTGTGACATCTGGTATCTGACTTCTCGGTTAGAAATTAAGAAAAATACGTGTTTCAGTGTTCCTGGAAATTCAGTCCCAAGAGAGTGCAACAGGGGCTGAAAATTTTTAAGAAAATATTTTATTACAGTAAAAAATTTTAAAGCAAAATTAATGAAAATTGTTATTTTACTTCTTGGTTAGATGTCAAGAAATATTTGTAGCGGATGAAAGTTGCTACGGAAATATCTCCACAAGAACTCAAAAGGTAGGGCTAACAAAAGCTTTGACCTCTAGCTACCAGAATCGCTTTTTGGTCAGAAGTATGAAAACATCTCTGAAGGCGATACAGTCTACCGATCGAAGCAGCTGGTGCTAAGCTGGTCGAAAATAAAGATTTCACAAATGCGAATTGGCTGCAGAGTTGTCTAAGCAGCTGCACGGCTCGAAACACCATCTTTGTTGATTAACGAGGGATCCAGTAGACGGATTGCTGTGGATGCAGTTTTCTGAATGGTTATAACAACAACAGGAAGCCATAGGTGACTTCATAGAAATTGCAATATGGTACGATGAAGCTGCGTTGACACACGAAGGTACCTTCAATGTGCACAACGCACACAATTAGTGTGAAGTTAAATCGTACATCACCAGATACTATAAATCTATCGGCCGGAATATTTTGAGACAGTTTCTCGGGTCCCTACATAACTCCGGATCGGTTCACTGAGAGTAGGTATCCTTCATTTCTCACAAACAATTTACCTGAAGCGTTGGAAGACATTTCACTTCGTGTTTGACGGAAGTTGTGGTTCCATCGTGATGGTGCGACCTGCGTGCGTTTGAAGATTTTTGCGACAGTATTTAACGAGTGCCATTCCTGGGAAAAGGGACGGTCATGGACGTTCTATTTCACGGCGGCTAAGGTTTCCTGGCCTAAACCGCCTGGGTTCCTTCCTGCGGGGCTTGTTGAAGAAGCACGTTTTACTGTTCCACCGATCATGTGCGTGAATTGCTAGTGAGCTGCTCCTATAACTGTGGATGCAACAACGTCGCTTTCAGCATCTGTTGTGAAAACTGTGTATGTTTTGTGAAAGATTTGCAATCACTGGTAATTTAAAATACGTTTCAAAACCCTTAGGCAATTGGTGCAAGTCATTTGGTTATTTTCGCATTAAATGTGGTCTACGGTGCGCCTTAAGGAGCTCGTGGAGCCTCCATTTAGTTGAAGGGGCAGTTACTGAGAAAAACCTGAAAAAAGTGTTTTTGACTCTTTTTTCACCATCATCCACAGGTATCCCCTTACCTTGCGCAAAATTCGATCTCCTGCTGCTTTTAAGAAGAAGTTGAAGCATTTCCTACTATCATCCTCACAAAGTTCTCCACAAAATTAATGTACAAGGACAATCCCCTCATCTGTCAAGTAGCAAAGCTAGCGTCTCCTATCTTGCTCCTGAGATGCCTTCCTCTTCATCTTTCTCTATTAGCCACGCAATCTTCTTTTCCTTTATATTTCCTTAATTATGTTTCATCATGTCTCTATTCTTCTCCTCCCTTCACCATGAGTCTCCCTCATACTCCCTGCTGCCGGCACTCCTATCTAAAATCTGTCTCTTCAATAATGTCTAATTATAACAGTACTTGTGACCTAAGAATATAAACTCTATATGTATGTATTTTTCCAGGTGAACCTTTCAAATTGTTTATTTCACTTTTTGTACTAGATGTAGTGTAACATGCCTACTAAAACATATGAATGTAAAATAAGTAGAATGCCTGGTTAGATGTAAGAGAGGGCCTGATGGCCCTAATCTTGCCAGGTAAAATCAATAAATAAATAAATAAATAAATAAATAAATAAATAAATAAATAAATAAAATAAACATTAAAGACACAGCAATCGAACGAGTGATATACAGGGTGTAAATTTTAAGTTGACAAACCATAATAACTCGAAAAATAAGCTTCACACGAAAAAATGTGTAGAACCCAAAGTTGATTATTTTCGAAGGGGACATCTGCTGGTGCTAAAATTAGCTCACCAGCCCTCTGGGGGTGGGGTTGGAGCAACTAGAGGAATTAGAGTTTTACAAATGTTGACCACGAAACAAACAAAACTCATACGAATCTGCGGAAAAAAATAATATTTGGGTCAACATTTGTAAAGCCCTAATTCCTCTATCTCAAACCCCGCCCTATGGGGAGAGAGGGAGAGTTTTAGTTTTAGCGACTCAAAATTTACGAAGTAAATAAGGATTTTTTATTTATACGTAACCATTTTCCACGCAAAAATGAGAACATGGATTTTCTTGAATTACAGCGCCAACTACCAAGAATCAAAAGAAATGTTTAACACAATATGTAGGTAGTTTTTTTATGTAGAATCTGATTCTGCAATAAAAAATGGGGGTTCCCATTTGAAATTTTAAAGTTGCCTCCCGACCCACACTTCAGGGGGCTAGGGTGACGGGCTAATTTTAGCACCAGCAGATGTCCCCATTGAAAATTATCAAGTTTGGATTCTACACTTTTTTAGTGTGAAGCTTATTTTTCGGGTTCTTCTGGTTTGTCAATTTAAAATTTACACCCTGTATTTGTAACTATCACAGGCTAGCCACAACACTTATTTTGTAACACTTATTTTCTCTGACATCACTAAATGCACGTGATGAGCAAGTAGACTCTTGAGTACAACATTTGACAGCAGTGCAACAGCGCCACAGTGGGTCACGCCCACGCAGAACATATTTCAAAAATATATTAAAAATAGTTGTATTCTTCTGTACTGAGTAAATTATATATCAATTGAAAGGGGAAAGTCTGTAGATTTTTAAAATGCAATAAAGTAAAAATTCGAAATTTCATGATTTTGAACCTCTCCGAAGACCCTTAAGCCGCCTTACAGATTGCGTGAACTTCTGAGCATCGGCCTTTTTTTCGCATCTGGTTACACCTTGCTGTTTGATGCGTCTCTGAGTCGAGTGAGACGTCGCATGGAGCCACGCTTCTACTCCTTTGCAGAGGAAGGTTGTAGGCACCTTTGAGCCACAGTTCAAACTTCTATGTCGTAATCGAGGAAAGTGGCGGGGTTTCGAAGAAGTGACCCTTTAATGCTTCTGCACAGTGTACAACCAAACAGGATAGCGCAGTGGTTGGCACACTGTACACGGTTACGTGGAGACGACAGTTCAACATGCGTCGAAAGAGCAGAGCCGCTTTTCTTCTCCGTCCTTCCCTAATCCGAGCTTCTGCTCCGTCTCCAATAACGTCGTTGTCGACGGAAAGTTAGTCTCCTCCTCCTCCCTCCGCAGTGCACATGTTCTGACATGCCTGCCCTGTAGTGCAACCAGGGGCGATTCTAGAAGTCGGTCAATGGGGCGGGGGGGGGGGGGGGGGAGGGGGGGAGGTAATGCGAGGGAGGAGAGTTTGGGTCGTCTACGGACAAATCGGTAAAATTTAGTGTTGCTTAAAGTAGTTTTTGGTAACTGTTTTGGAGTGCAGGGTAAAAAAATGTGTTTTAATAAATAACAAGACGCCTATTTTAAGTTAAATGATATTTATTGGTTTAGATAGTAAGCTATTTTCCACTCTTATTCTTTTGTTAAAATGTGTTTGAAATACATTGTAACCTATATTGCTACATAATTATTTTAAAAAATGATTGAATCTGTTGGAGTAATATATTCTCTGATTTCTGAAGTCATTTTATCCAATGTAATATGACACTCCATGGGGGCGGGGGGGGGGGGGGGGCTATAGCCCCCATAGCCATCCCCCCCCCCTTTCCACCGCCCCTGAGTCAACTACACATGACGAATCTAAACTTGGAGAGATGTTCTATCGGCACGTATGAATATTTTTTATGTACGATTTTCAGTTTTGTCGCAACCGTTTTCAAACCCGGGAACACACAGAGGCTTATCAGCACTCAGTCACCCTCGCAGTTCAAGTGCGACCGGGACAAGGAAACGAAAGGTAGTTGATAGAACACAGATGTAGAAAGACCAAGTTCTAATATCGCTACAGGAAGACCATAAAGAACATGATGATGATGATCATGAGGAAGAAGAAGAAATGACCTTCAGGAGTCCCCCTGAGCAAAATTTCTCGGAAGAAATGGTCGTAAATTATTAGCAACGACGCTGTTTAAAACGTAAAGCTAAGAGCTAGCGCAATGTGTTCGCAGAACAGAAGTAACGCGGAGAGGAGGCAACGTGGACGGGACGCTGGTGCCCATGACGCTGTTTGCAGACGGTCTGCCGGCCTTCCTTGGACGGGACGGCCGCTCAGCCGGGGGCCACAATTACCAGCAAATCGGTAAACACGCTGAGCGCCTCTATCCGGCGGGCCGGCTTAGCGCGCCGCTGTTTACAGTCTCGGCAATAGGTTTGCAGATGAGCGTTTTAAGTGGCCGCGCGCCGACGACTGCTGTCCGCAAACACTAGAATTATTGATAAAAAGCAGAGGCGGCGGCGGCAGCCAAATTAAATATTTGCCTGCGCGGCGACCTGCTACTGCTGCGGACACGCTTACGGCGTCTCAGCACAGATGGCCAGTCACACACACACACACACACACACACACACACACACACACACACAGAGAGAGAGAGAGAGAGAGAGAGAAGCACAGACATTCTTGACCTCACTACGTGTATCCATCTGAATACTACATCGCGTTGGGTGTATCCGGCCACAATCGTCGAACACACATTTTGCATCGTTTTACGGCTTCGTGATAACGACAACGCAGAGTTCTCGGTGCTCACGAAGCATCAGTACCCCAATATACACTGATGGAAAAAAACAAAGTACCAGAGTAATTTATGTGGAGTGGTGAAATTTGGAGAATGCACTTTGTTTAGGCAACATATTTAAGTGATTAATATTGCAAGATCACATGTATGCGCAAGACAAGACGTTGCACATGTGAAATGCCGGTGTAACCACTAGAATACTGAATGAAAACGTGGATACATTGTGTTGCACAGATGCCACACATCACTTGGTGGGATGGAGTTCCATACCTATTCCACTTGTTCGATCAATACAGGGACGGTTAATCCTGTTCGGGGATGACGCCGGAGCTGTCCGTTGGTGTCTCGTATGTGCTCGAATGGAGACAGATCTGATGATCCAACAGGTGAACACAGGACGTCAACACTCCGCAGAGCATGTTCGTTTACAACAATGATACGTGGGCGAGTGTTATCCTATTGGAAAACTCCCTGCAATGCTGTACATGAATGTCAGCACAACCGGTCGAATCACCAGGTTGACGTACAAATTCACAGTCAGGGTACGTGGAATAACCACTAGAGTACTCCTGTTGTCATACGAAATCGCACCCCAGACCACGCAGGTGTAGAATCCAGTGTGTCTAGCTCGCAGACAGGTTGGTTTCGGCCCTCATCTGGGCTCCAACCACTGGCCAACACACCGCCATCACTGGCACCGAAGCAAAATCGGCTTTCACCAGAAAACACAACATACCTCTATCCTTCCATCCTTGACACCACTGAAGTCGTAAATGGCGGTGGTTTGGGATCAGTGTAATATACGCTACACCCTGGCTCGGAGCTTTCATTGAAGTAACCTATTTGTAACAGTTCGTTGTGTCACTGTGATGACAACTCCTGTTAAAACTGTGCTGCAGATGCAGTACGACGAACCGAGCCACACGCCGACCGCATGGTCTTCCGTCTCGGTAGTGCCAGTGGCCGTCTGATACATTCCAGCCGAGTCTTTGTGCAGTATCGCAGAAGGAACATCCAGCTTCTCCTAGGCCTTTACAAGACCTAGCTCAATCTAAATGAGCTGCTGATAATGGCGTCTTTGTCGCCTTAAAATCATTCTTGACTAACATCAGCTCACCACGTTCAATCTCAGAAGTAACTAACGCTCACGCCCGTTACGGTGTGTATTTAAAGTAGTCCTGATTTGCATCCTCATAATGATACTACTAGCGCCGTACAACTCCTTTTTTTAAATAAACGGTTCCATGCATCAAACAGGATTTTCGGTTAAGTACATAGAGAGAAGAGTAGTTTACTAGTCACTTTTTTTTTGCCAAGATAACGAACAAACCAAGATTTTATTAATCAGAACGAGTATTTCCAGTAAAATCATCTCTCGTAGGTGTCACTTCAATTCGCAGTGAACTGACATTATTGCATTGACTCCCCACTAAAGCCATTATTTAATGAAAGATGTACTGATGTATTATTTTCGGTGGCGTTCAGCAGACCTTGGAATGAGAAACATCGTATATAATGATCGTTTATTTGCAGTGATTCATAAATGGTTCACATGGCTCTGAGCATTATGGGACTTAACATCTGAGCTCATTAGTTCCATGGAACTTAGAACTACTTAAACCTAACTAACCCAAGCACATCACACACATCCATGCCCGAAGCAGGATTCGAACCTGCGACCGTAGCGGTCACGCGGTTCCAGACTGAAGTGCCCAGAACCGATCGGCCACAACGGCCGGCTGCAGTGAAATGTGTGAATGTGTGTGTGTGTGTGGGGGGGGGGGGGGGGTGTCCGTTTGGGGAGGTGAGAAAGTGGGGAGGAGTCAACGCCGCAATTCCGGAGACCTGAGGCTGAGGTTAGGTGAATCCACGAGTCTGCAGCGAGTATCAAGTTTCAGAGAGGAATAAGTTGACAGATTCTTTGATAGACTACGTGAGTTCAGGAACAGAGCAAGTTGATAATTATTTACGGTCGATTTAAAACTGTTATTCTAATAAAGAATGATATTTTTATGCATTACTGTTTCTTTTAATGTCAGACATAATCCTTTAAAAATTAAATGCCCCAAATGCAAAGAACGAAAAATATATATAAAATTCAAAGAACGTGTCTTCTTATGAGACTGGTTTTTATATTTCCATTAAACAACATGTTATCAAAAATTACACTTTGGCTCTAACAATGGCTACGTATTTTTCGGTAGTGATTGTCGACTGTCGCAGCAACTTCACCGCTGCCGATTGACTTTTGCAGTAATCGGTATTGCGACGGCACGACAGTTCAAAATGGCTCTGAGCACTATGGGACTTAACATCTGCGGTCATCAGTCCCCTAGAACTTAGAACTACTTAAACTAACCTAAGGACATCACACACATCCATGCCCGAGGCAGGATTCGAACATGCGGTCGTAGCGGTCGCGTGGTTCCAGACTGAAGTGCCTAGAACCGCTCGGCCACTCCGGCCGGCGCACGACAGTTCAATTACAGATAATTTTATTTGCAGATGGGATACCATTTGGAATACAGTAATTTGTCTGCTTACACAGGTTTATTTCAGTACAACACCATTTTCTTTAGTCGGTTAAATAGTTTAAGTCTTCATCCATAAGTATAATCGCATTTCTGTTGGCCAGTCAGCTATCCTGACAGACTGACAGCTACGCAACGAGGATTGGTTCCTACCCAGTTCATATATAACTTGCGCCACATCTAGATCATCTCATTTTGGATGGCAATTAAAAATCCAAATATTCTGTTCTTCCTTTTTCGTCTTTGTAATGGCTTTGGGATGCCTTCAGGAAACATACATTGTAAGTAAAGCTATGAAGGTGGGTTGTGAACTATACCGAGGTAGCTCAGTCGGTAGAGCATTTGCACGCAAAGACAAAAGTCCCATGATTGATTCCCGGCTTAGCACTCAGTTTTAGTCTGGCTGGAAGTTTGAAATCAGCTCACTCTTCGCTACCCAGGGAGAGAGAGAGAGTCATTCATTCTGGATACGTATTACAGTGTGTTTACTCTAAAGACACTCAAAGCAATTATCTTGAGTCCGCCCCCGGTAGCAGACAGAATAATAATCCAAAGAGCCTGGGTTCGATTCCCGGCTGGGTCGGAGATTTTCTCCGCTCGGGGGCTGGGTGTTGTGTTGTCCTAATCATCATCATTTCATACCCATCGACGCGCAAGTCGCCGAAGTGGTGTCAAATCGAAAAACTTGCATCCGGTGAACGGTCTACCTAACGGGAGACCCTAATCACATGACCATCTTGAAAAAATAAAGTTACCAAAAGTAGTTAACTTTTAGTTATTTGCAGGTACGGTAGGAATCCGGTATAAGAGCCAAAACTAAATCGAGTAGACTTCTGGTAAAGTGAGTTACCGAATAATATTTCATTTTGGGCGCTTGAAGGAAAACAATGCTGCAACAAGCTGTGCTGAATATCACATTCTGAACTGAATTTTTCAAATTAGCTGCTACTAGTTTTATTATATTTCGCACAATACGTCTATTTCTGATTTATTGTCATTGTCAATTACACCTGCGGGTATTGTTTTTGTTGTTGTGGTCTTCAGTTCTGAGACTGGTTTGATGCAGGTCTCCATGCTACTCTATCCTGTGCAAGCTTCTTCGTCTCCCAGTACCTACTGCAACGTACATCCTTCTGAATCTGTTTAGTGTATTCATCTCTTGGTCTCCCTCTACGATTTTTACCCTCCACGCTGCCCTCCAATACTAAATTTGTGATCCCTTGATGTCTCAGAACATGTCCTACCAACCGATCTCTTCTTCTTGTCAAGTTGTGCCACAAACTTCTCTTCTCCCCAGTCCTATCCAATACCTCCTCATTAGTTATATGATCTACCCATCTAATCTTCAGCATTCTTCTGCAAGTATTACAGTTTGTAAATTTCATTTCCTTTTGCGATATTCGTGTGTGGAATTAGATGTACATGTATACTTACGTCTGACTGGGCGAGACGTACATAACGCATCACTGATGAATTCTTTTGTCAACTGGCTCTGTTTTTATGAAAGCCACGTACTAATTTGACATCTGGCTGACAGTTATTATTAATTATTGCTTCGTCAGCGGTATTGTTTGACTGACAGATAATTTAGTTGTTTCTGTAATATTTTATTGTTTACTTTTTATCCGCTGTATGTTACAGTATTTCAATAAAATTTTCCAGGTAATATTTATGTTTGAAGCCGGTCTGTCCGTTTAATATGTCGTGCGAATATATATATATATATATATATATTTCGTGTTTGTATAAATTTCCAATTGTTCTAGGGTGCTGATGGCAAGAATTGGGAATTTGTGTAAACATGAAAAACACAAAAAGAAAAGAAAATTATCCACACGACGCATTAAACGGAGAGGCCAACTTCATTTATAAATATTACCTAGAATTTTTTTTGACGTTCTGAAAAAAGACAACGGATAAAAAATAAGCAATAAGAGATTACAGATACGGCAAAATTATATGTAAATCAAACAGCACCGTTCACTAAGCTGTAACCACTCCGTAAACATACAGCATCAGTGAGAACTGTCATTTAAATGTCAAATTACTACGTAATTTTCTTTTACCAAAAGGATTTATTAGTGATGCAATGTCTCCATCTCGCCCAGGTAGACCTAAGTACCTACCTACAGTTAAGTCCATACACAAATGTCGCAAAAGTAAATTAAATTTACAAACTGTAATATTCTCAGGTGTACTTGACAATGCCAGTACCGCCGGTATACACATTGTGATGTGTTTCATGCTGCAGGCCCAACTATAAAAATAATAATTTAAAAAATGTATGGTAACGCTGCCCCGTCTTACGGCATAGTGGCTAGATGGCGCAGTCGCCTCCAGTGTGGCCAAACAAATCTGAATGACGAAGAACAAGAAGTGATTTCATCTCTCTGTGAAGAACTGGGAACTGCAAGAGAACTGGAGTGCTAGTGTTCGAAGACGAGCGTATCACTATTAAGGCGAAGTTAAAATCAACCATGGGCCGATTTTCAAAACCTTGCTCTATGTTTACGTTCAGTAGTGCCATTTAAATTCATGGTGAAAGCATATCAGTGATAAGATTTGTTGATGACATTACTATCCTCAGTGAAAGTGAAGAATCACTGCAGGCCAATTTCGAAATGAACAGTCTAATTAGCTCTTGCTATTGACTGAGAGGAAACAGAGGAAAAGCGAAAGTAGTGCGGGGTACCAGAAATTCGTCTAGCCATAAACTGATTCTGAAAGCTGGATGCCATGAAGTAGATGAAGAAATTTTGGTACCTGGAAAGCAAAATAAGGCTTTATGTACCGTGCAAGCAGGACAAAAACAGATTAGTTGACCAAAAGAAGCCTTCTAGTACAAAATATTGGTCTTAATTTCGGAAAGAAATTTCTGAAAACGTACGAGGGCTTGCTGAAAAGTAATGCACCCGAATATTTTATATGAATACTCTTAAAGCTTTTTAAATTAAACAAGCTACATCTTTATCTCAATGTTTACATATTTGCAGCCCTCTGCTGCTGGAGGGCTCCGAATTGTACGGTGTAACATGGTAGTACATAATGTAACTGTGCCACTGCGTGATAAACAGCGTGCTGCAACCGAGTTTCGAGTTGGAAAAGTTCGTCCACACCCGGGAGCACCCTCCCCTTCAACATGAGAATGACAGAGCCCGCACGAGCGCTGCGACATATGCAACAATCCGACGTCTTGGTTTCACTGCCTTTGATCATCCTCCAGACAGTCTCACGTGGCCCAATCGGTTTTCATGCGTTTCCAAATCTTAAAGAAAACCTTCGACGACGTCAGTTCGATAGTGATGAAAAGATGGAGCAGAGCTAAGTTTGTGGGTCTGTCAACGAAGCTACAGTGACGGTATTGACAAACATGTCTGGCGTTGGGAGAAATGTGTTCGTCGCCAGGGAGACTATTTTGTGAAATACAGGGTGTTTCAGAAGTGAAGTGATGGTCAATAATTCGCGCATGAAAACTACAGGCCAAAAGTAGCTAAAAAGCCCCAATAAATGTGAGTCCACAAATCAACCGTCGTCGAGGTACAACACATTTTCTATTGCGATTCATCAGTGTCACACGGCACCTCTAAACGTTAAAGTAGATGTTCGAAATATTGTCCGTACGTCTGAATGCAGCACTGACCTCGTCTCTGAAATGAGTTGCGAATTCTCTCACGCAGTCCTGGGGAATTCTGTAAATGCTGGAAGGCTGCTTCAATCCGCAAGCGTGATTCCTCAAGAAAGTTGAGCTCGGTAGAGTAGACCAGGCTTTTGACATGATCCCACACACAGAAATCCATGGCATTTAAATCTGGAGATATTGGACGAAATGATAATTAAATCAATACCTTAAGCTGTCGACAGGCGTTGATACACATCAACGGGGACAGTTGAAAATGTGTGCCCCAACCGGGATTCGAACCAGGGCTCTCCTGCTTACATGGCAGACGCTCTATCCATCTGAGCTACCGAAGGCACAGAGGATACTGCGACTGCAGGGATTTATCCTTCGCACGCTCTCCGTGAGACCCACATTCTCACTTAATGTCCACCACTATATTCGTAGTGCCCCTGCCCACTACACTCATTACTCGCGGCAGACTATCTTCCCGAGTCCCGTGAGAGTTCGGGCAATGCGTGTGCATCCAGCACAGAAGAAGAAGGTCAATGTCCGGTTAGCCTTAACTATATGGAGGTCTTGGAGGCTATGGCAGGCCCTCCTCTATCAATTTAGGGTTGACCATACGTCCGCGTTAGAAGCCGGCGCATTCGAAAATCAAAATATGCTGGAGCACCGCCATGCATGAACCGCATTTTCTGGCGTTTGCTCATTGGGACGTCATCATGCAGATCTAGAGGTACAGTCCGCAGAAACCGCATGTACTGCTATCCGGTTAGTCTCTGTGGTAGGAAGTGTGGGCCAGTTATGCGATCTCCGGGCAACCCTGCCCAGAAGTTCGACGAATAACGCTTCTGATGTCGTGATACTTGTGTTACATTAGGATTGACATCGGCTCAGATGTGACGGTCACGGTAGTTAAAATTACCGTCACGGGTAAATACAGTCTCATCCGTGAAGATAATGCTGCTTACAAACAGGGGATTCAGGGCACTCTGTTGTTGCACCCATTGGCCGAAATTCTCTCTAGGAGGGAAGTCTGCATTGTTAAGGGCATGCACTCGCTGGAGACGATACGTGCCGATGTTAAATCCGCCACAAACGGCTATGATTCGGCACACGATCTTGGGTAGCAGTCCTCCTTGTTGAAATGGTTCAAATGGCTCTGAGCACTATGAGACTTAACTTCTGAGGTCATCAGTCCCCTAGAACTTAGAACTACTTAAACCTAACGAAGCTAAGGACATCACATACATCCATGCCCGAGGCAGGATTCGAACCTGCCACCGTAGCGGACACGCGGTTCCAAACTGAAGCGCTTAGAACCGCACGGCCACACCGGCCGGCGGTTATTGAAATACTCGGACGTTCGTGTACAATACGTAACACCCTTCCCAAAACATCGGGAGTTATGGCTTTGGGTCGACGTTCTCGTTCATGGTGTGCAAAACTTCGTTTCTCTAAGGCGCTTATGCAACCGGCTAAATGTGCGCCTGTCGGGCTTCCTGCATAGAGGAAAAGCTTCTCCATACAATCGTGCAACCTCAAGGGCACTGCCATTCGCTTTTCCTTACATGAAGTACGTGTCAGCGTACTCTCCATTGGTGTAACCTCTGTCCATTCTGCCTTCGCGGATTGTGAGGCCGGTACTGCGCAGTGCACGAGGGGGAAAAGCAAGTAGCTGCACACGCGTAAACAGGCAGATAGTGAATCCCAAAGCTTGAGCTACCGAAGTCAACGAAGTCAACATCGTGGTATCCAGGGGCGTTTACAACTGTTTCCCCAGTCTAACTAATGCGATACATCGGCAACGGTTGACTTGCGGACCCATGTCTATTGAAGCTTTTTAACTACTTTCGGCCTGGACTTTCCAGGTGTGAATTATTGACCATCACTTGTGAATTACTGACCATCACTTCTGAAACACCCTGTAAATGTGTAAACATAAGGAATAATGATTTAGAATGTTAATAACATTTGTTCTATTTAACAAGTTTTAAGAATTTTCACTTAAAAATTGGGAGGCATTAATTTTGAGCACAGATTGTATGGAAATGAATCATTGAGCGTGCGGAAGCCGGAGAGAAAGAAATCGAAGGATATGTGTGGATAATGAAACTTAGAAGGTCCGGTGAGACAAAATATTAGACTGTTCTCCGCAAAATCGGTGAGGAGAGGGAGATGTTGTTAACACTGACAAGAAGAAGAAATAGAATGATAGGACATATCTTAAGACATTAAGGATACTTAATAGAGCCGTACAGAATAAAAACTGTACAGGAAGACAGAGACTGGAATACATCCAACAATATCATCTTTAACTTTTGTAGTCCTATCTTCCTCAGTTGCTTGTAATATCCCGGTATCCTGATAATTTTTTTTTGCACTAAAATGTAGGCCGGCCGGAGTGGACAGAGACTGGAATATATCCAACAATATCATCTTTAACTTTTGTAGTTCTATCTTCCTCAGTTGCTTGTAATATCCCGGTATACTGATAACTTTTTTTTTTTTTGCACTAAAATGTAGGCGGTAACTGTGCCGCTCAGTCCGGAACCACGCGACTGCTACTGTCGCAGATTCGAATCCTGCCTCGGGCATGGATGTGTATGATGTCCTTAGGTTAGTTAGGTTTAAGTTCCATAGTGCTCAGAGCCATTTGAACTAAAATGTAAACTAAATAGTAAAAATGTGTACATATTCCAGACCACTGAAGATGTCTTGTAGAGAATTAAATAGAAACGCGTAAGCCACGAAAATTGTGTTTCATTCGGTTGTAATTAGACGGATAAAAAAATGGTTCAAATGGCTCTGAGCACTATGGGACTCAACATCTTAGGTCATAAGTCCCCTAGACCTTAGAACTACTTAAACCTAACTAACCTAGGAACATCACACACACCCATGCCCGAGGCAGGATTCGAACCTGCGACCGTAGCAGCCTCGCGGTTCCGAACTGCAGCGCCAGAACCGCACGGCCACCGCGGCCGGCAGACGGATAAAAAGTAAAAATTATCAATATACAGTAATATAAAAAAAATTGAGGTCGTATGGTGCAAGCGCTGCTCTCAGACGAAGAAAGGGCCACAGGAAAGGAATGGGTAATGGGATGCATCTAACCTATCGTGAGATTCATGACCCAAAGAAAAACGGGGTCACGATCACTAGACATGAGAGCGTAGGATGCACAGGTGGCACACAGACAGTTATATACCCCACTCTTCAAACGAGTATGGAGAAGGGCTGTTACCGGTAGTCCGCAGTGCACTGTGTTGTGGTTTGTGGAGGGCGTGTGGGCAGCTTTCAGACACGTTGAGGGAACGAACTCTAACTGTGCAGAGGTGGTTCCTTGTGGTGCACATGTTTCTTACAGCAGACAGAAGGAAATACTGTACGCGCTAGGTGTTAGATGCCGCGGTTCTCCACTGCAACAATTTGGTGTTATGTAGATCTCTTGGGACAGAGTACAAGGCAATGAGAGAACACTAAGGCAGTTAAAGAAAATTAACATGTATTTCAAATATGTTTTAAATACCAATTCTTGTGACAACATCACTGCAAACACAAACTGTTTTGTCCTATTCGTAATAAGCTAAAAGCCGGCCGCTGTGGCCGAGCAGTTCTACGCGCTTCAGTCTGGGACCGCGCGACCGCTACGGTCGCAGGTTCGAATCCTGCCTAGGACATGGATGTGTGTGATGTCCTTAGGTAAGTTAGGTTTAAGTAGTTCTAAGTTCTATGGGACTGATGACGTCAGATGTTAAGTCCCATAGTGCTCAGAGCCATTTGAACCATTTGAACAAGCTAAAAACACGTATACGCATTGATAGGCGCTTAAACACTACACGCTTTACAGACCTGCTACCTGTAAAAAAAAAGAAATCGTGTTCACAAAGTATTCGAGATGACGCCGACGTCTCAGATATTTTATAATCGGTTCATGGTCGACGGAAAGTAGGTGTCTAAATTTTTAACACCTATATTTTCACTCCACCGAAATATCGAAACACCTTTGGTTTTTATCGTCTATTTTCTTGTTTGAACGGAACTAAACTTGAAATCTGACTTTTCAGAGTGCGGCTAAACCAAATTCAAACGCGTGAAAGGACTGGGCCAGGGTTTTAAGTACACATGATTCGACATTTGGCAGACAATATGTATGTTAAGAGAATATGTATACTAGGAGAAACAATGTCTGGGATCATCAACAAATACCTTAAATAGTAACTAAAAGAAAGAAATTGATCAGTTCAATCACAAATGGAATAACAGTTTGGATACCAGAAACAGTAATAAAATGAAGCAGGGCCTTCTATCAAATTACAACTCTTTATAGACAAGCCCATAAAATTGGAAACCTCTAATGTCAAATTAGGGCCACAATTAAACCACAGACTGTACATACTTCAAGAAAGGGCACAGCTTGAGAGAGCATGTTCTTTTTTTAATTTTTTGTTTTTTGGTCATCAAACTTCTGACTGGTTTGACGCGGCCCGCCACGAATTCCTCTCCAGTGCCAACCTCTTTATCGCAGAGTAACACATGCAACCTACGTCCACAATTATTCGCTGAATGCGGCAGTAAGGGGCATAAATATGTCAAATACAGTTTTCCGTAACCTTTGACAAGAACGTTACAAATTTGCCCCACTGGGCTGGCTCAACATTTAAACAACTATGAAACTAGGGCGCAACGGCCTGAGTTTTAGATTTAAATAAACAAATAAATAAACAAAAGCAAATATAAAATATCAAAACTAGGCACTGTCTCTATATATGCAGCGAGAAACAAAGTCCGACACCGTATCTAACCTCAGAATTCAGTGAGTGAAAACACAAGTTTAATATTTGGCGCTGCAACCTTTTCTTCTCCAGCCTCCCTTTCTTTCTTTCTTTACTTTTTTTTCTAAAAATAAGTTCAGTATCAAGAAACTGTACCCTGCGCAAGACCGGTCACAGTTAACAACGTGCAGTTAGAATGTTCACCAGAGATAAATCCCGTAAACATAAGCTTTAAAGCGCAATGCAGATTATACGCTTTTTCTCTTACAAGATTTGGCTGATACCACCAAACGCAGTAAATAGAACTCAACACGGTGATGATCTGATAAAGTAATGAATAACTAAAAACAACCTGTTTGCACCTAGGCACGATGCCTACGAAATACAGTCTACTATGGCTAAACCAAGTACGATATGCCCAAAACCAGTGCAGTTACATCAAGAGAAAAGAGGGGGGGGGGGGGGGGGGCAGCAAGTCGCCAGATTGAATAAACTACTAAACCAAGGGAATGAGCAGTTTACAACAGGAGTAGCTTCCCATACTAATTAAAAATGTTTAAAAAATATATTACAGTGTTAAAACAGGGGGTACCAATCCGGCATAGAATAACTGGCCTCTTAGACCCTTAGAGTAAGGAAAACAGCAGTTACATGAAAATGTGAACAGATTACAATTACATAACTTAGCTAGTGGCGACGTCCTCGTTGAAGATGGTGCAGGCCGGCGTGACATGTATAAGCACAGCTGCCAAGGGACTATGGTCCAAGAGCCACATAAGGTGGCATAGAGAACTGCCCATGACGTTGGAACAGACTGAAGACGCGTCTTAAATCCAGGTCACCACTGCATGTTGAACATGCTGCAGTTACACCGCTCAGCGAGATGGCTAAACCTGAGTAAACGTGGTACAGTACACACGCACTGTGAGTATCACAAAATAAGATAGTAGAATAGAAAAATAATTCCAGAAATACTGCCGAGCATGGACTAAGAAATCAACAGCTCAACTCGGCTCCTCTTTAGAAAAGTACCGGAAACGAGACAGGCGGGGCAGTGAGTTTCTTACACAGCTGAAACAATCAAGCACACTTGCAAAAGTTCGATGTACCCTTTCAGACAAGAAGTGTGTTTCTCAGAGTCAAAATTCACACTAGGTGAACAAACAACAAGGGGGCTTAATTCTACTGACTCGAATGAGGTGCTATGAGCAACTGTGGTAGCAGATGACAAATTATTCAATTCCGTAAGAAAGGGCCTCACCCCAGAACGCCATTGCACACACACAAACTTCCCATGCCCAGAATCAGTGTGCCTCGCCACTAATGCGAACCACGTGACCCTCTTGTGACGGGAGAGTAGGACGTCGTTGTCCAAGTGTCACTGGTCCCAGCTCACTGATCCTCGCGACAACACTTCGCTTCCTCGATCGCGACACCGCCACCACGCCACCTAAATAAACAGCGCACTCTATACCGTGGACGCGAACTCATGTGGACAAGGCGAGCAAGGTTTAAAAGGGAAGGGACCGACACGACTTAATACTCTCATAGAAATATGATACCTGTAAACATTTACTGTTCAGTCAGATAAAATTGTAAGGAAAGAAGGTAAATACGCTACAAATGAAACCTGCATCCATCTACATCGGTATTATTTTGTGGCTATCGGATAAAACTGCGGAAAATTTAAACTGTCTTTAAGAAACAAGAAATAAATCATCTACCCTTTGTAAGTACGTTTTACTGTGGCAAGCGATGGGATGAAACTTGGCCGTAGCTTTTAGACACGACACGTACATTTCATCAATCATCGCCGTGTGACACCTGCCTAGTGCCCTAGTTTACACGGATCGCAATGTTAAGTGCAAGATCATCATACACACACACACACACACACACACACACACACACACACACACACACACGCACACACACACACACACACACACACACACTGTAAGTAGGCTGTTTAGGTTCTTATATTGGTAACGCCACCGCGACGTAGCGCTCTGTATGAAAATCTTTAGCTGTGCTGTATGCAGTCTGTGGCTGGGTGGCATTGTTGGAATTTGCTATTGTAGTGTTGGGCAGTTGGCTGTTAACAGCGCGTAGCGTTGTGCAGTTGGAAGTGAGCCGCCAGAAGTGGTGGATGTGGGGAGAGAGATGGCGGAGTTTTGAGAGCGGATGATCTGGACGTGTGTCCACAGAGACAGTAAATTTGTAAGACTGGATGTCATGAACTGCTATATGTATTATGACTTTTGAACACTATTAAGGTAAATACATTGTTTGTTCTCTATCCAAATGTTTCATTTGCTAAGTATGCCTATCAGTAGTTAGTGCCTTCAGTAGTTTGAATCTTCTATTTAGCTGGCAGTAGTGGGCCTCGCTATATTGCAGTAGTTCGAGTAACGACGACTTTTGTGAAGTAAGTGATTTGTGAAAGGTATAGGTTAATGTTAGTCAGGGCCATTCTTTTGTAGGGATTATTGAAAGTCAGATTGCGTTGCGCTAAAAATATTGTGTGTCAGTTTAAGCACAGTCATGTATAATTTTTCTAAGGGGACGTTTCAACACATACGCACCCACAACTGGCAATGACATACTGAGTAAATTTCAGTGGAGCAATGAGAAATTTAGGGAATCAGTGTTACCTAGATGTTTCCTTAAAGAGTGCGCAGGAGCTGTCTTTCCCTATACCTACTCCAATGCACAAGCGTTTTATCTGTAGTGACCTGAATGCCGATTTAAGGTAAAAATATTTCATAACCTTTGTTCCTTGTCTTTAATCCGTGGGTGATAGTAATTAAGACTGACTGCAGCTATAATGATAATCTGCATTAGTAAGAGACAAATGGGAGGGAAATGAGCATTACATTCGGCTGAATTAGACAGTGTTCTTCAATTTTTAACTTTTTAATTAATTTTGTGGTAATTAGTTTCTTCCACTTCCATGAACTTCTCCCGCGTTTCTAGGTAAATCTTACTCCTTTTTCGACAGATTCAGTATCGGCTACAAGACATACACTCGCTCAATTATGCTCTTCCATTCAAAATAAATAAAACATACTTAGTTTGCTAATTTTTCTGCTTGGAAGTCATTTAAAACAGCCCGGTAAGAACTGATTTTAGAAAGAGAGAGAGAGAGAGAAACTTCTTAGGAGTCTCATCAGGCACATGTGAAGTAGTATGTAGTGGTAGTATGTCATGGAAGATAATGTATCGTCAGCTCTTGTAGAAATGTTGTCTGTTTAGGTGGATGTGACTGTGAATAACGCTCCAAATGTTTCTGTGTAGTACGAGTACATCCTTACTACAAGAGCCGCTCTACAAGTCACGAATGTCGTGTAACCGACAATTACCCTTTTCTGAAGCTTCACGTCTTGTGGGCGCCCGTAAGTTTTACTTCACTTTAATTCGAGCTCCATTTACTGGTAACTGTTGCTGAGGATGACACGAAAATAGTCCGCTGAAGGCATAAACACGAACGTTACGACTGAACCGAAGCTGTAATCGCGAATTTCGGACTACATCACACAGTTGTGTTGCAAAAATCTGTATTGTAAGTGCTACTGTCTTGTATGTACTAAAAAGTGCCGACAAACTCCAACTTATCTCTAATAAGTGTTGAGAGGAAGAGCGTAGACCAAACGCACGCTCACACACACACGTACAGACTCATGCGCGTTCCAGTTCTTGGTCGCCAGTACACACTCGCTCGGAAACGAATGTGCCTACGCCTGAAGCCTGGTGCCTACACAGCTTGCAGAACGGGGCCGTCCTGCGGGTTGCATCCCACAACTACTAGGCGCAGCTCACATTACAGACTCCTACCAACACAGACGTCATTTGCTAACAGTCACGCTTTCGGACACCTACAGTAAGTTTGATTTATCAATATACGTGGCGTATGTTTGCAGAAGGTGGATTCGTAACAATGAAATTTATTTCGCAGACATTGGAAATTGTCAAAATCAACTTCGAGAGTTTATGTTTTCACGTGAATGAATTTTTAGGTTGCTGATTATTCCGATCCGCGGTTTACACATTGTACTACATTAACAGCAAAAACATGAGGTAATCGAACGGTAGTGTGCATTTTCCCCTGAGAGCTACCCTCTTATTACTGCTTACGTGCATTTCATCTTGGGACGACGCTGCTGTTCTTCGAAGACCATTATTCTCCGAAGAATAGTTCGAATACGGGCTTTGTAGTCAACGATGAATGTTTCAAAGTTGTCAATAATTGTGTTACAGAGCTTAGTTTCGCCCTGATAAGGGAAGCAAAGCAGGTTGAATTGCTGGAACCGAATAAAAATTCTTTTAAAATTTCAAGATGTGATTGTTCAACCACTCATGAAGACAATTTATTCACAAAACTCTGTATTTGTGTACAATTGACAGTTGAAGGTTAACGAATGTAAGGTCTTCAGGAGCAAAAGTCATTGAGGGAAAAGCACGGAACAGCAGACAGTAAATTCGCAATAGTCAGAAATCTGAATCAACAAAATTGAAAATAATAGTAATGTCGATGCTATTGCCTGGATAATTACATAGCAAAGCGCTGAATATTTCCTGGAAACTATATTTGCTAGTACATGCAGTTCTTACAGAGTCATATCTGCCAGAACTGAAGTTGTGCTTGTAGTACGTTCTTCCATAAATTAGTCACTCGAGTTTATTTATTTTCTCCCATTTTACTTTTTCACTTCGTTTCAATACAATATAAATGTAATATGACACGTTTCAATACAATATAAATGTAATATGACATGATACTGTTACAATGTTACATGATATAATGTTACACGATAAAAACAGACCAATCATTTAGCGAAAACAATGACATAATAAAATGCATTTATTCATGTACAATAATATGCAATACAAAAGTCACATGTTGCTGTTCCAGATGTCACATGATACTACAATAACACATGATTAAAAAAAGACGACCATTTCCTAAGAACTACATCATATGGAACTCTACGTAGGTATGTGAGGTATATTAGGCAATCTAGCTACCGTGGATCGTTCAGACTAGCACAACAGATATTTTTACGACTAATAATTTGTATTTCTTCAAGTATGACAATGCTGTTGATAGTCGCCTGAAAAAAAAAATTTGGCATTACGTTTAGCTGATGCAGGGGAAAATATAAAAATGTAGAAAATGAAGCAAGAAAATTGGAATACAGCTGCCTAAAAATGACATCGACAAAAATTGCAAGGTGGTAAAGCAAGAACAGCTACTGAAGAAATGCAAAGCTCTAGAATAATGCACGACTATGGTAAAGAAGGAGGAGGGAGGAGATAAGTGTTTAACGTCCCGTCGACAGCGAGGTCATTAGAAACGGAGCCCAAGCTCGGGTAAGGGAAGGATGGGGAAGGAAATCGGCCATGCCCTTTCAAAGGAACCATCCCGGCATTTGCCTGAAGCGATTGAGGGAAATCACGGAAAACCTAAATCAGGATGGCCGGAAACGGGATTGAACCGTCGTCCTACCGAATGCGAGTCCAGCTACGGTAAAGATAGATGACATTTATAGCAAGACTGAAAAAAACCCTTGGACAAAACAGAAACAAGGATACGAACATCAGTAGTTAGCAAGGGAAAGTCGTGGCAAACAAAGAAGGTTAGCAAGAAAAGTGGAAGGAATATACTGAAGGGCTCTGCAAAAGAACAAGATTCTGAAAAAGGAAAAGGAAGATGCTTCGGGAACGCGATACTGGGAGAAGAATTTGACATAGCTTTGAAAGATCTTCAGACCTTGGGAGAAACAGCCACGATGAAGCAATTTTAAATGTAGAAAAAAATATGCAAACTAATGTAACTGTTTTAGATCAAACAATTTCAGAAGTTCAGGAAATCTGTCTGAACCAAAATCTGCGTGAAAACAAAGACACTGCGTGGTCCATTATTCCCTGATAAAAAATTTCTTGAAGGTGAAGCTCTCTCATGGGTAAATTTAAAAAAAAAGTCAATGGGAAATATATCAGAGTTTCGAGAAAAGTTTTTTACATAAATTTTGGTCGGAAGCAGAACAGAGGATAAACAAAAGTGAACTTCTGAGTGGTCGTAATTACAGGAATAGGGACGGCAGTTTGAAAGAATTCTGTAGGAACCAACTTAACAAATTAGCACATCTTGACAAACCATTCGGCGAAATGATCTTGATTGATGCACTTAACAGGAGATTACCAGAAAGATTGCAGTGGCATTTGGTACACGGACCTGACGATTGTCTTGAACAGTTTTCACGATATGTTGACAGGTTGGATAGGGCAGTAGAAATAAGTACGTACCACAATAATAGGAATGATAGAAATCACAATGGCAGTGATCACAGAAACAGAGGTAATGGTAAGTTCCATCAGGAAAGTGACAATATAGAGAGAAATTCTGAACAGCAGCAGGATAGGAATAATGGGATTAACAATGGGCATTTTTATATAAGAAACAGTCACAGAAGTAACTACTTGCGAAACGGCAGATCGCCTCAATGGAAGTCCACTGTTTGGTTCAGAACTAGGTGGTATTTTTGATGTAGATGTGAATGAGAGCTGTGAGGTAGCTGAGGTTGGTAAGTCTGATGTATCTGTAGCTGAATTCATAAGAGCTCTGAATTCTGTCTTGGGAAGTGAAGTGAGCTCAAAATCAATTGTGTATGTTGATGACATTTTGGACATTGAAAGGACTTGAGAACAACTTTTGAATCTGTTAAGAGATTATTTTCAAAACCGAAATCAGGTGGTATGACTTTGAAAATAGGTAAGTATAGATTTTGTGTGGAAACAGTAAAATTTTTAGGACATGTTATATCTGAGAAAGGAAATGGAACAGCACCTGATAAAGAGAAACTTGATGCTATTGCTAATTTTCCTACTCTGCGCAACAAAAAACAGCTTAAATCATTTTTTGTGCTAACGTTATTCTAGAGAAAATTTTGTGGCAGGCAAGCTTTGAACGATTCATGCCTGTGTGAAATTTTGAAGAAGAATACTCTTTGGGATTGGAATCAGGGATGTCAGGATGCTTTCGATGAGATCAAAGGACAGTTGTGTCAAAGTCAGATATTGTTCAGACTGGATTTGTCCCTTTCTTTTTGTATTATGACAGACATTAGTGATGTTGGTTTGGGTGCTTATTCATTTCAGAAGTTTGAAGTTAAAGGTTTTATTGAACATAGATCTCTTGCATTTGATAGCAAAGTGTTGCAGAAGCATGAAAAGACATACACTGTAACTGAGAAAGAACATTCTGCTGCGCATTGGACATTCAACAAGTTTAAAAATTATTTACTATGTCACAAAGTCATCATCTATACTGATCATAAAGCATTATGTTATCTGCAGGAGTGTAAACTGTAACATAACAGCAGTATGAAATCAGAGGCATTAGGGGCACAGACAATGTAGTTTCTGATGCTTTGTCTAGGCTACCTTTAGGGAGTGATTCAGCTGACAGCTCTGGAGAAGGAGAGAAAGAGTTTAAAATGATATACTTCAGAGATGTGAAACAGGTAAAATAGATCTTGAAAATTTGCAAAGCATCAAAATCATGATCAAAATTGGAAATTGGGTAAGAGCATTCCGGGTAAGTAAAGAGGAGAAAAGAGTGAACAACATTATAAGGTACACAGGGGTATTTTATCCAGGAGACATAAGAGAGTCAGATGATTGGAAACTATGTTGGCTGGGACAATGTATTGATACTCTAATACTTATACAGATGAGAGTTTCGGTCATTGTGGGTCAACCAAACGTACACAAAATGTTCAGGAAAACATATATTTTTGTAACATAGGAACGAGAAACAAGAAGAAGAATACCAGCCGTGACAGATGTCAAAGAGTGAACTTAAGTAATCAGAAAAGTAGAGGTCAAATGCAAAACATACTGCGTAATAGCAACCTAGACCTCGTGTCTGTTGACATCTAAGGACCTTTGCGTAAATGTAAGAATGGATTTTGTGGCGTTTTTGTGGTGATTGATGTATTCTCGAAGTTCATAAATTTAGTTCAGTCCTGTCGTGAGGACCTGATTTTAGATTTTCAGCTTCAAGAAACAGACCCCTAGACAAGAAGAACTGGAGCCATCTCAGTGCGGTAGCGTTCTCGCTTCCCGCGCCCAGGTTCCCGGGTTCGATTCCCTGCGGGGTCAGGAACTTTCTCTCCCTCGTGATGACTGGGTGTTGTGTGATGTCCTTAGGTTAGTTAGGTTTAAGTAGTTCTAAGTTCTAGGGGACTGATGACCATAGATGATAAGTCCCATAGTGCTCAGAACCATCTCAGCATGACAAGCTAAATAAACTTGAATGGTTATTGTAATCTTTGGTCCTCTCATATCTTCATAAAATGCCTTACTTATTAATTACTTGGACTGGGCATTGTTTAACATGGACAATAGATGGAAGAAGGAAGCAGGGGGGAGATTACAATTCTCTTCAGACAAGTCGAGTTGAGAATGCACGGAATCCAAGCTATGATCTCCCTTAGATTCTACTTAAAATATACTGTTTAAATGAAAGCCAGCTAGTACGGTCATGCCCTGGAATCAGACGAACTGGTGATTGTCTAGTAGGTGTCATTGTATTTGACGACGCTGCGGGTATGGTACTCAAACAAGCTTTTTTTTTGTCTTACTGTTAGTAATGTGACTTTGGTAATATTTGAGTTGAATGAGGTCCTTCCTGTTCCGGATCACGAATGGTAACAACTTCCGTATCAACATTTTGTAATTCCCAAGCATTCTGTTTCTAGAGACAAAAGACGGAAGGGAGAGACTTCGACCTTGTTCGTAAACAGTCTTTTCGACCTTGGAAACAACGCCAGTATTATTTCTGTAAGAAAACAAGTGCTTTAACTCAAGTGCTATACACGACACAGATGCCAAGAATTCTAGCTCATTTTAGAATGAACAAATGTAATTTCTGCACCATTAAATTAAGTTTCATCTATGCAAATGCGGAAGAAGTAGGTAATTACACCAGTCAAATCACGTTTTAGAATGTATAAGTTCTTTTGAATTTTATTTTTATGATCAACTTCACAATTTTAACTTCGTAATTTCCGTATCAGTAATTATCTCTTGTCTTTTCCGCGTTACTTTTTCTACATCGGCTAAAAACTGTCGTCATCTGGGGATAAACTAAAATGTCGAGAACCGGTTAGCGGGTTAACAATACTGTTGCAGAAAATGTTTGTGTGTTTTTATTACTACCATATTATCCTAAGCTTCGGAGGGAATTTAATTAATGCAACAACATACATTAAGCTAGTTAATCTATTAGAACACAATTTAAATTTTTCGACAAATATCTATACATACGAAAACTTGTCATGATTGTAGAGTCTAGTATCAATTCAACTTTGTCCAGACAGCCACTAATGGCTGATACTTTGTGTGTTTTGTCTTTCTTTTTTTTGCCACGTACCTCTTTTGTCGTGTTCACGCGACCTTATTTCCACGGTGCCCTTAGTGGAGGCTGTTCACCTGGGCGGCCGCAGCAAATTTAATTCGTCCGCAGCGGAGTCCCGCTGTGCTGGGGAAGCCAGTAGGACCAATTTCCAGCACCACTTGCCTCACCAATGGCGGCAGACTTCTGCGTTTTTTTCTCCCCTTATTTGCAAATTGTGTTGACACTGATATTAGAATTTCATTTCCTCTGTCGGATTTGGCGAAAAAGCTTACAACAAATATTAGGACAGTCTGTGTAGTTTGGACGCCTATCATTTCGGTGAATTTTTCACGAGTGAAGAGCGGCCACGCCGCAATCGGGGAACTGTAGTACAGAGGATGGGGAAGGGAGCGGGCGGTTTGGGGGCGGAGGGGAGAGAAGGAGATAGAGAGAGAGATAGAGAGGGGGGCAGGAGGGAAGGGGGAGAGAAGCGAACGCTCACGGAGAAATTAGTTGTCCGCCATCGATTGGCGGGCCGGCTGTTGGCCCGCCGGCAGGGTTCGTATTGGCAGCCAGACGCCGCTCTCAGCTGAGACCGCCGAGTGCGGACTGGCGGGCTCTGTCGCTCTGGTCCACAGTTGGCCGCGGTCAGTTACCGCGCGACCGAGTGAGCGGCTCCAGGAGAACGTCTCTTGATTCTCGCAACAGGCTCTGTACACGCGAGGAGCGCGATACTACGCGAAACTTCCAATGCGCTTAGAGGTGGGTTTTCGTGCAATCCATTTAACTACGTGCACGATTACCGCCTTCACTGCAGAAATGGGGGATAACTGCGTTATTGAAAAGGTGTTCCTCGCGAAGTGGAAAACTATAACAAAGGATTAATTTATTGCATCTTTTAGACGTACTGTCTATATTCATATACTAGCTTGTGTTTTTAACTTTCTTTGAAGTTGTTACGCGTTGTAATGGATTACAAAGATGTATGTGAACACAGTAATAATAACAGTCTAATAATAGTAACAATGATTAAATGGTGATGAAAAATATTATGTATTAGTAGCAATATTAAATGAGAGAATGTATGGATTTGCGAAAAAAATGGAAGTTTAAAAAGATGAATGAATACTTCTAAGACAAGATTTAAAAATAATAAACTTTTTAGTTGCTTCCAAGCAACACGACTAAGGGCAGACAGGAACAATCAGAGTGATTAGCATTACCCATTCGAGTCACGTCAATGTGACCAACGCCTATGATCGACGTCAACTTTCAGTGACCATTCACAGACGGTAGGTGGAAGCATTAGCAGTGGAGGGTATATAAACCGTGCTGCACCAGCCACCCGCCACTCTATTGTGCTTCAGCGCTCAGGTGCCCTGACCGTCCGGCTCCGCCTACTTCCTCTGTTAAGCAGGACCAAAACACCTGTGCGTGCTTTTCCAACCAGTGTGTGAGTTACGCTGGCCGTTTCATTTCCACTGGCTTTCCAAACTTTACTGGTATAGGCAATCATTCATTACGCCGTTTTGATAATAAAGACACTCCATCACCTTTCATGCAATAAGTGTTAACAACTATTTACAAGGTGTACGTGACAATGTCAGTCTTCTTTAAATATCTATCAAATGATATCTAATTCCGTTTGTAAATCACGGCAAAGTATGTAGATGAGTGCTTGTAAGGTGCGAAATTATAATCACCTTACAAAGTTTGAAATGTCTGCCATCATTGGCGATGATGTGGCGCAGACGAATACCAAAATTCTGCATGAGCCGCTGAAGTGTCGGGACATCGATGCCTTCCTAATGGCTGTTTGCAGCTCAACAGTGGTTCTGAGTTGGGTTGTTTTGGGGGAGGAGAACAGACAGCGAGGTCATCGGTCTCATCGGATTAGGAAAGGAAGTCGGCTGTGCCCTTTCGAAGGAACCATCCCGGCATTTGCCTGGAGCGATTTAGGGAAATCACGAAAAACCTAAATCAGGATGGCCGGACACGGAATTGAACCATCGTTCACCCGAATGGTTCTGAGATTATTGCTGTACACCTGGTCTTCAGTATAGCCCCACAAAAAGGAGTCGCACGTGTTCAGATACGGAGAATGTGGTGTCCGATCGAGGCCCATGCCAGTGGCCTCGGGCCGCAATGCGGTCCCAAAAGTGCTCCTCTAGGACATCACTCTCCTGCTCCGATGAGGTCGAGCTCCGTCTTGCATGAACTACGAGGGTCACTCCAAAGAAATGCACACTATTTTTGTAAAAATAGTTTTCATTCTGCATGTGTGAAAGTTTTACAGTGTGTAGGTACATACTTCCCGCTTGTTTTCAAGCTTAGTTCAACCTGTTCCCGTGAGTGGTGCCGTCACAACATGTCTTCAGGATGGCTGCTAGACTTGACGTTCGTCAGAAGCAACGCGCTGTCATAGAATTCCTGTGCTTTGAAAACGAGACAGTGGGAAACATCCACAAGAGATTGGAAAAGGTGTATGGAGATGCTGCTGTCGATCGCAGTGCAGTTAGTCAGTGGGCAAGCAGGTTACGTGATGAAAGCAGGCACGGCAATATTGAGGATTGTCCTCGCAGCGGCAGGCCTCGTACTGCACAAACTCCAGACAATGTGCAGAGAGTTAACGAATTGGTGACTGCTGACAGACGCATCACAGTGAACGAATTGTCACGCTACGTCGGGATAGGGGAAGGAAGTGTTAGCAGAATACTGAAAGTGTTGGCGTTAAAAAAGGTTTGTGCCAGGTGGGTTTCCAGGATGTTGACAGTGGCTCACAAAGACACAAGAAAAACGGTATGCAGCGAACTTTTGGAACAGTGCGAGAATGGTGGAGATGAATTTCTTGGAAGAATTGTGACAAGTGATGAAACATGGCTCCATTATTTTTCACCAGAGACGGAGAGGCAATCAATGGAGTGGCATCATGCAAATTCACCCAAGAAAAAAAAAAAAATTCAAAACCACACCTTCTGCTGGAAATTTATGGCTACGGTGTTTTTCGATTCCGAAGGACTCTTGCTTGTGGACAGCATTCCAAGTGGAACCACCATAAATTCTGATGCATATGTGACGACACTGAAGAAACTTCAAGCTCGACTGAGTCGTGTTCGACAACATCGCCAAAAGCAGGATGTTTCACTGTTGCACGACAATTGACAACACTGAAACATCCGCCTTACAGTCCTGACCTGGCTCCATGTGACTATCATCTCTTCGGGAAACTGAAAGACTCTCTTCGTGGAACAAGGTTCGAAGATGATGACTCCCTTGTGCACGCTGCCAAACAGTGGTTCCAACAGGTTGGTCCAGAATTTTACCGTGCAGGTATACAGGCGTTGGTTCCAAGATGCCAAGATGGCGTAAAGAAGTTGAGAGGAATGGAAATTATGTGGAGAAATGAAAATATTGTCCCTAAAGGATGTATCTACACACTGTAAAACTTTCAAACATGTAGAATAAAAGTTGGATTTTAAAAAATATTGTGTGCATTTCTTTTGGAGTGACCCTCGTATATCTTGTTGAAATCAGGTTACTTTGCGTGATGTGGATAAAATCATCTTCCAAAGCCTTCACGTACCCGTTCTGTAGTAACCGTGCCATCAAGAAATATAGCACTGATTATTTCGTCACTGGACACTACACACCACACAGTCACCCGTTGAGGGTGAAGAGACTTCTCCATGGCGAAATGCGGATTCTCAGTCCCCGAAATGCGCCAGTTTTTACTGACGAACCCGTCCAAATGCAAGTCAATAATTGTCGGCCTGTATA
Source organism: Schistocerca serialis cubense (assembly GCF_023864345.2). Taxonomy (NCBI): domain Eukaryota; kingdom Metazoa; phylum Arthropoda; class Insecta; order Orthoptera; family Acrididae; genus Schistocerca; species Schistocerca serialis. The sequence goes on from NC_064638.1 coordinate 392,540,469, forward strand.
TATGTTTCGTCCATAATGTACCAAGAGAGATTTTATTCCTCTCGTATAAGCAACTTCAGCGCAGTAGCAACGGTGGTAGCTTGATCTTAACAAAAGATGCGCATTGGGTCAATCAGCTGGGAGCACACAGTGTTGAACAGTGGAGGTGCGGCCGTACTAAAAAAGGCGTTGTTGTGTCACAAGTTGCAGCGGTGCAACATCTCTAGATCAAATGTTCAAAACATTCCTCAGTATGTCTCGAAGAATAGAAAAGTGTGCGCAAAGTCTGTTCCTCACACCTTGACTAGGTAACAAATACGGGACGCGTGGACACCCGCCGTGAATTGATTGAAATGAAAATTACGGACAGTTATTTTCTGGAAAAAAAATCATCATGGCTGACGAGACTTGGTGTTATCAGTAAGAACCTTCCAGATAACTGGCATCTGATGGTTCGCCAAGACCGAAGACGGCGAAAACGAGACGCGCGAGTCGAACAGCATCAAGGACTTTTTAGTGAGTTTCACACGGTTTTACGTACAATCTGTTTTTTATATGTGTACTGCCTTATCCTCTAAAATTTCACATAATGTCTCTGAGTGATGTATGCAGCCACGGAAAAAAACGAAAGAAACTATAAGAAAATGACAGGAAAGTGGAAGGGCTGGCTGAATAAGTGGGGTATTCTTCAAGTTCGAAGACTGGTTTGATGTAGCTACCGATGCTACTCTATCCCGTCCAAGCCTCTTCATCACTGAGTAACTGCTGCAACATACGTCTCTCTTATTTATCTCTTGGTCATCCACTACGGCCCCCCCCCACCCTCCCCCCACCATCGTGCTTCCCACCGGTACTAAACTGGCGACCACGTGATGTCTCATAATGTGTCCTACTTACTGATCCCTTCTTCTAATCAGGTTATGCCACAAATTTGTTTTCTCCCCAATTCTACTCGCTGCTTCCTCATTGCTTACATGATCTACTCATCTAATCTTCAGCATTCTTCTTTAGCACCACATTACAAAAGTTTCTATTCACTTCTTGACTAAACCGTTTAGCGTCCCTGTTTCACTTCCATACATGGCTACAGTCCATACAAATACTTTCAGAAAAGACTTCCTGTCACTTAAATCTATACTCGATGTTAAGAAATTTCTCTTCTTCAGAAACGATTTCCTTGCCATTGCCAGTCTACATTTTATATCCTCTCTATTTCGACACTCATCGGTTATTTTGCTCCCCAAATAGCAAAACTCATCTTCTACTTTAAGTGTCTCATTTCCTAATCTAATACCCTCAGCATCACCCGATTTAATTCGACTACATTCCATTATCCTTGTTTCGCTTTTGTTGATGTTCAACTTATATCCTCCTTTCAAGACACTGTCCATTCCGTTAAACTGTTCTTCCAAGTTCTCTGCTGTCTCTGACAAAATTACGTTGTCATCGGCAAACCTCCAAGTTTTTATTTCTTCTCCCTGGATTTTAATTCCTACTTCAAAGTTTTCTTTGGTTTCCTTGACTGCTTCTTCAATGTACAGATTGAATAACATCGGGGATAGGCTACAACCCTGTCTCACTCCCTTCTTAACCACTGCTTCCCTTTCATGGCCCTCGACTTGTATAACTGTCGCCTGGTTTCTGTGGAAGTTGCCTTTCGCTCCTGTATTTTTACCCCTTTCACCTTTAGAATTTGAAAGAGAGTATTACAGTCAATATTGTCAAAAGCTTTCCCTAAATCTACAAATGCTAGAAACGTAGATTTGCCTTCCCTTAACCTATCTTCTACGAGAAGTCGTAAGGTCGGTATTGCCTTGCATGTTCCTACAGTTCTCCGGAATCAAACTTATATTCCCCAAGGTCAGCTTCTACCAGTGTCTTCATTCTTCTGTTAAGGATTCACGGTATTATTTTGCAGCCACGACTTATTAGTCTGACAGTTCGGTAATTTGCACACCTATCAGCACTCATTTTCATTGGAAATGGAATTGCCTTTGACACTCCGCGGAGTATATCCTACCACACCCATCATACTTCCAAGTCTTAGCAGAGGTTAAGCCGTTATTCTCTGCCAGCAGTGGTCCTTGTGGGCCGCCTACGCAATGTTGATAGTCTCATTCGACGCCCAGAAACGTTCTGCCCCGGAATGGCTCGCTGTTCCACAGTGCGCCCTCTAGCTCTGCGAAATTCACGTCTGCGCTGCTGGCAACCACGGAAAGGCGCCGTTTCCATCACGGCACAGAATTACCGTTATCACATCCGGTGGCTATACTGATTAAAATATTACATAATAGGCAGTGCTGGATATCGATTTGAAATCCGATACCTGAACACTTCAGTAGTTATTGATACTAGTAGTAACTGTTCATGCTCTCTCGACGTGAGGGAACATACATAAGATCACAAACTGAAAGTAAAGGCTTATCAAAAAATTACTTGGAAAAAATTATAATTGCCAAAGAATGTTAGAATGTATCTGCACGTAAAAATGTTGCAGAGAAAGCTGTTTAAACTACCCCAGTCTTTGGCCTGGGTATAAATGCTACCAGCTCAAAGTGAGTCTACCATTTCCCACTGGTGATGAAACAGGGAGGGATCACAGCAGTGCGCAGAATTTGGCACGAAAACTGTAACTTCGATTTCCTCTGACGGAAAACAGAGACCAGAGTTTCCTTGCATTAAGAAGCCATTCTTCTCACTGATTATTTTCCAAAAGTACTCCAAAATTGTTAAAACAAAAATTGGCAGGTAAGATGGGAGTTTTCTGAACAAATGCGTGAAAACAGACCTGAATAATAATGATAATAACATGTGATCTATCATTGGGATGACATAGCTCACCGGTGCCCTTTGACTATGGGAACTCCCACGGTTATGAAGCGCAAATACATGCAGCTCTCATCTAATTTACCAGATTTGGCATCCACCGACGTTCACCGATTTTTGGCTTGACATCAAACTGGACACTCATTGGAGAGGAGTAAGATTCGTATCCTTGTATTGTCAGCTACATTTTGGTTTGTGGTTGCTTCCGTAATTCAATTAAAACAAGAACCGAGACAGTTCTACAGGAAACAGCAAGTCGGTTACCTGGTCCCCTGTCCTATTGGTGTACAAGGTGAGGTTACTATCAGTCTCTAATGGCCCAGTAATTCTTCTTCGGGCTAGTATAACGTTCTTTATCCACTCCACGTCTTCTAACCTGTATTCTGCAGGCCACATTTCGGTGCGGTGCGATAGGTATTTTTGGCACCGCTATTAATTTTCTCCCTTTCCTGTTCCAGTAGCAAATCACGCGCAGGAAAAAGGACTGTCCGAAGCATTGCCGTTTGAAGAGGTTTTGGACATTTTGCGGACCTCCCCGATTCGCAATTCAAAGATGGAATTTGCTCACTCGAGAAACGGGGGGCAATCTTCATTGAACCTAAAGTGGATGAAATGGAAAATTAAATGCTTCTATATGCCAAAAGAAAAACTAGGACTTCTCTAGTCTCTCAGCTTTCCCACGTATTTACATCTACATCTATGATTACTCTGCTATTCACAATAAAGTGCCTGGCAGAGGGTTCAGTGAACCACCTTCAAGCTGTCTCTCAACCGTTCCACACTCGAAAGGCACGCGGGAAAAATGAGCACTTAAATTTTTCTGTGCAAGCCCTGATTTCTCTTATTTTATCGTGATGATCGTTTCTCCCTATGTAGGTGGGTGCCAACAGAAAGTTTTAGCAATCGGAGGAGAAAACTGGTGATTGAAATTTTACGATAAGATCCCGTCGCAAAGAAAAACGCCTTTGATTTAATGATTACCACTCCAGTTCACGTATCATGTCTGTGACACTATCTCCCCTATTTCGCGATAATACAAAACGAGCTGCCCTTCTTTCTACTTTTTCGATGTCATCCGTCAGTCCCACCTGATGCGGATTCCACTCCTCACAGCAATACTCCAGAATAGTGCGGAAAGCGTGGTGTAAGCAGTCTCTTTAGTAGACCTGTTGCACCTTCTACGTGTTCTGCCAATGAGTCGCAGTCTGTGGTTTGCTCTACCCACAATATTATCTATGTAATCGTTCCAATTTAGGTTATTTGTAATTGTAATCCCTAAGTATTTAGCTTAATATACAGCCTTCAGATTTGTGTGACTTATCGCATACTTTAGTGTACTATATACCTTGAATTGTCAAAATTTGTTTTGGTTTACTTGTCCCTGAAGTGTTTTGATGTTTGCTGACACATTAGATGCTTATTTTTTAGTTGAGTGTGGAGAGCGTTACACCTGTTTTGATATGATCGCTGATTTGTAACTTAAAAAATGAGAAATAAATTTAGTATTAAATTTCTATTTAAGAATGGAAAAAATGCACAGATCTGGAATGGAAATAGAATGTTGCTTTAAGCTGTTTCATAAAAATAACAAGCCTTTAGCGGTTACAAGTCAAATACGTTTAAAAGAGTATCGTGAAGTCATTGAAATGTAAGCCCCAGTAGAACAAATGCAGGTAGCACTGCCGTAAAAGTAATGAAAATGATTGCTGAGCACCGCCGGAGTGCTAAAGTTCCGTACTAAAGCTGATTATTTTTTTGGTAGGGGGCGTGAGAATTCCATATGAAGGAGTGGAAACAAAATTTATTCCAAAATAACTCAACTGTAATGTAGATGGGAAGTTCTGCTTTGATCACCAAGGGCGTAATATCAGTGAGCTGCAAGTCTGGTGGAAGAAACCTAGAAGGAAATTATTAGTTTTTTAGTGTAGTGGTTCATGGGAGTTGCCCCCTGATAATGAACCTGCTCACACGATACTGCTTGTTCGTGAATGACATGAATTTTGTATTTTATTTCTCTCCCAGAGTGTGAAAAGAATATTGAAATAAAGTCATTTTGTCAACATTGAGAAACAATGAAAAATTAATGCTGATTGGTAACTGAAGATATAACAGGAAAACGAAAATTCCGCATGTGCTTTGAACCAGTTTGGTACGCTTTTCTAATCTCACTTAGTTAAAAGCCCTTTAAATGAAACAACAAGTTTACTGTTACCAGTCACTGTTTTATTTTTTCCACGACGCGTTTCGAAGGTTTAAACCTCCATCATCGGGTGGATTTACATTACTTAGTGTTACATATGTGTGTATGTTGTGTTACGATTATTTGGAGGAACTTGTGGCACTGCCTCCAGTGGTCACAGGTTCCTTACGTTGTCGTAACACTTCACATGTATACATGTATACATGTGATGTGTTACGACAGAAAAAGGACACTTCACATGTATACATGTATACATGTGATGTGTTACGACAGAAAAAGGAACCTGTGACCACTGGAGGCAGTGCCACAAGTTCCTCCAAATAATCGTAACACAACACACACACATATGTAACACTAACTAATGTAAATCCACCCGATGATGGAGGTTTAAACCTTCGAAACGCGTCGTGGAAAAAATAAAACAGTGACTGGTAACAGTAAACTTGTTGTTTCATTTAATGTCAGTAACAGTCACTGTAAAGCCTAACCTAAAAATGTTCGCATTTAAAGTTAAAAGCCCTTTGGTTTAGCTGGTGCTGTCTTAGGATAAAATTTTTCATTCGCCTCTATTCACCAGTTTGGACTACATGACCATTATACCATTTGACGATGAGGGTGAAACTGGCCTACAGTGACGAGTGAAACATTCTATTCTAAGAAGACAGCCTCAGCCGAACAACGTATTTTTCAACCGATATCTAAGAGGTATAATATTTCGTTGCTCTCGTGGATGAAAGAGGTGCTTATTACCATAAATGATTAATGGCTTTTCTTATGGCTCTTTTTGTTTCTTTAGGCAGACATATCTCAACTGCCATGCTGCACTTCAAACCTGGCTTTAATAAACCTAGGGTGTAGCATTAAATATTGCCATGAAATGAGGGAGCCAAGTCTGAAATCATATGCATAACATGAATTTCTGTTAGCTTCTTTGCATTGTGTCTTTTAAATATAAAGAAAATCTTAATCGCTTACTGTGTCCAGTCCCACTTCTAATTACAGAAAGAATTATTCAAATTTTGACACATCTTCTTCTTCCTCTTTTGGTGACAATGCAACTGGCGTGGTAGCAGAGATATAAATGCTTAGAAGAGGTCATAATCGATAGCAAGATATACCAAAACTAGGGAATCAAGAGAGTAAACGGATCAAATTTAGCCTGCTTGACTGCCGGAATAGGTGTAATATGTTAGAGCTGTGCAACCTAGTACAAGGAAAACAACTATCGCCAAATTTAAATAGGAACGTTAGTCGTAAATTATTAATTATCATTTAGAAAAAAAATTATAGAATTTATTATTTGATTGTTTTCAGGTAAGTGTCTGCAGAGCTGGCATACACTGACAGACACCGCCGACCCATAGAACCGTAACAAATATCCAGAGTAACGACATGACGCAGCGACTGATAGACGAAGGTTATGCTGTTTTGTTTTGACACTTGTGATGGCATGTTACGGCACTTTGGGGAGATGATTTCAGTGTGTACCAGGACTGCAGTCACTTACCTGAAAACAAACAAAAAATTAATTACCTAACTTATTTTCGAGCTGATAATACATTACAATTAGCTGTCGTAATGTAGTATTAACAAAGTACAGGTGAAAATAAGCGGCATTTATAGCAGTGACTGTCATTGTGCGGTACCAACCTCAACGGAAGGTAAACGTACAACTTGTTGATGTCCTGTTAGTTGCCTTGTCATCAGATGACAGAGCCCCGTCTCCTTATTGTACCGGTGTTTAGGCAGCGATGCCTTTCTGTTTGACTTGGGAGGATGGTGAACGAAGAGGGGAAAGGTGGGAGTGGGAGTGCGGACGAAGGAGGGGGAGAAGGAAGGGTGTCAGTGACACTCCTCGTTGGGCAATTATGACGTCTTGGCTGGGACTGGTTTCGCGGGCGGTTGCAGCAGAGCATATATGCACAGCTCCAGGGGGCTGTACGGCGGCTGCTTTGACAGGGGGGCTAGGATGGCAAACTGGGCGAAGGGGAAGGGGGGGTGGGAAGGCAGAGCTCGCATTAAAAAACAACCGGAAAAAAGGAGGAGAAGAGTGGTCGCTGTGGCGTCGGCGCATTATGCGTCGTGTCCGCTAAAATACTGCGCCAAGTCTGCGCCCGGCGCTGTTTGCGCGGTAAATACGACCTGGCGCTGCCGCTGACGTCACGCCGGCAATGAAGACATGGCGGCCGTGTTTGCCGCGCGCTCCTCTCCTGTCCTGTCCCCCCACCACCTCCCCCGTCGCGGGGCGGCCGGGCGCGTGCGTGTTCGTCACAAAATTTAATGTCAACACTCCCCGCATCGACAATAAATATTTGCGAGTTTGCCCGGGGCGCTGCAAGTAGTCGACGGCCACGGCTAGGGGCGGGGGAGGGGGGGGGGGGCAAATACCTGAGATGTTTGGCCTGCCTCTGGTCGGGTTAATGCGCCGGAATCCGTAGCTCAAACACGTTAGTCAATCCCCGGGCCCCACCGCCGCGCTCTTTGCCGACTGTTTGTGCACGCCGCGTTTAGACAGCGAGCGTACTGTACACTTGTTTAAATTACATCTGGCGAGGCGTGCATTCATGAGGCCGATCGGGCAGCCCACTGGCCCACTACTCAGCCCTTCTTAATGCCGGATCTCTGCCCCCTGCGGCCGCCCCTAATAGCTTCTGGAGAATGTTCACCAAATAATCGGGCCGTGAGGGAAACAACAGTCACGCAGGAAACAAGGTCGTTTTATTTGTGGTAGAATCCACAACCGCTAACAATCTGTTGAAGGTTAAAACCACGATTCTGCAGGGCCTGTAAACTTTCTAGTGGAAATTAAAAATTTATTGATGTCTGCTATCTGAAACCCCTTTTTTATGCATGAAACTATTGCTTGCCCGCGAACTTGAGGGTGTTGAACTGAATGACCGACTGATTATTGTAACTCTTTGGTCTATCTACGATCGTACATCGGTGCAAAGCGGCTGAGAAACATGTAATTTATAAATTCCACTACAGAATATTAACTGTGTAATGTTATCAAATAGTAGCTGAAGTGATTTTGAATGACTGTTATATCACAAGTAGTTGTTAAATTTGAACGTGAATTTTTTTATTAATGATAACGCATTTTGGAGGCAAATAAGTAACTGGGTTTGGCAATCGGTTCAAAAATGGTTCAAATGGCTCTGAAACTATGGGACTTAACATCTGAAGTCATCAGTCCCCTAGAACTTATAACTCCTTAAACCTAACTAACCTAAGGACATCACACACATCCACGCCCGAGGGAGGATTCGAACCTGTGACCGTAGCGGTCGCGCGGTTCCAGACTGAAGCGCCTATAACCGCTCGGCCACTGGCAATCGGTAATTCCAGCGAGTAAGCGATGGCTGATAAATTTCAGTGCTTTTAAGCCGTTCCCAGATGATATCTAAGCTATGAATAATGTAGGGCAGTGCGGGATTAGTGATGCTGTTAACGGCTAACCTTATTATAATTTTTTTTTCATCTGTTAATTAAATGTCATTTTATTACATTGTACATTGCTGTATAAATCTTTATTTTACTGTAATTACAAATATTTTGCCGATTAAAAAAATTGATGCTGTCACTTTGACAACAACGCAAGCTGTAGATGTGAATAAAATAATAATTTTAACAAAAAGCTTACCACCCCAACGGAATTTTGTCTTTAACCTTCAAAAGAAAGTAACTTTCAACAACAGACTAAGAAGGTTTAAGTTATGCATCTCTCTTCCACGTGGTGCTATTAATGTTTGTAACGACTCATTTTGCATAGAACCTCAAAAATTTGATCTGCAATACAGGAGGCTTCAATAAAGACTTTTTGACTTACAATTGTGTATAAAATTATGGTATCAGCTCAAAGCTGGTTCCAGTTACAACATTGCAAACACAAAAAAAAAAAAAAAAAAAAAAAGAAATGGAATGAAATGAGAGCCATCACTCAGACGAATGTCACTGACGGAAGAGGATAGTCTGATCCACAAAAGTAACAGTGATACTGTCAGAAAACAATTGTAAAACGCTCAAGATGAGATTCATTTCCGGAAAATGACTGTTGCTAAAACTGACACGTTTAATAAAATTTGTGGCCTGCTGCGACTTGTATCATTAATTCGGAGAGACTCTTTATGTCTCACTAGCAATAGAACGGCGGTGTTTGAGACAAGTGTTATTACAATGACTAATATTAATTTTATTGTAACTTTTTAGGTGAACGTATTTCTTGAAAATGCTTATGTTTTTTCTTACTTGTTAATGCGTATTAAACTGACCGAACATTATAGAATTTCTTGCTTAGAGTGCTTTTTAAATACGTTCACATATCTGCTTGAAACGGAAGTGTGTGCTGAAAGTCACAGAGAAATAAGGCAAAGATGTCAGCTATTCGAAAGCTTGCTTGAAAACCACTGAGTCTTCTTAAGCGAGGCGATAATGAAGACAGCAGACAGAAAGCAATAATATGAAATGCCACATTCAAAAACGTAACCACGCTTGAGGATAGTACGGTACAAATGTTTGGCCATCATACAGACTCACAAACAAGAATATATATATGACGCCCACAATACTGACGTAAAAAAATTTTAAAACTTATACCTCTCATCAAATTATTTGTTTCTTAATGGCAATTTACAATGCCAGAGCCCATTTATAAATAACAAGACAAACACTTGCGCTCCATCTTGGAGCAGTTAACTTCAAATGAAACAAAAATGATAAGAAAAAAAAAATACTCGCCGCTCAGTAATGAAATAATAAAATTTCAGAGGGGGCACTAAGAACATACAATAGAAATTAACCTAAGACAGAAGTATACATATCATTCATAAGAAATCTGGATTCATCCTGCAGAAACTATCTTTACATGGGGCACAGAAACAACCCCACACAGCAATGCTAGCTTATCAGAAAATAAAACAACATTCAACTATGACAAAGACCTCAACTGCCCATTGGACGGGCAATAGCTTTCAAGAAATGAATGCGCACTGACGCTACAAACTAACACTCCACCAAGAATCACTTGTGATAAAATAACAAAGGTTATCCAACAAACACTGTTTTTGGCCTTGTTTCACAGTTTTATTATTAATGTTATTGCACAACCTAGGTTTCGAGCTATAAGACCATTTTCAAGCACATTACTGATTCTTAAAGATAATAATGCACAGATAAACATGATAACAAGGCAAAGACACCATCTCGACTTGTTAAGGTGTCGATCCATAGCTTAATGCACAGTTACGTCAATGGCCATTTTTTAACAAATTACATGTATTATTACACATTCAGCACGTGCACTACAATGGCCGGACTAAAGTTATGCCTCAGCCAAGAGTTTTTTAACTACGATGGACTGGGGCCCAAAGTTTTGCTTCTATCTATCTGAAAGAGGTGAATAATTGAACTGGGTTTGCTCGTTTTATAGTGGGTGTGGGATATACATACCTATCTTTTAATTTCTAATTGGTTGAGTTTGGCCCCCTTTTCCTCTTTGTGTAGGACTTGTACATCTATTGTGTGTTTATGGTTATTGTTCAGGCAATGTTCTGCAAAGGCTGAATCAGGCTTCTTCAATCTCCAGCTTCTGTGGTGTTCTTTAAGCCTGGTACAGATTGACCTCCCCGTCTGTTCAATATAGCAAGACTGACACTCATTGTGTGTGATTTTATAAACCCCACTTTTTGTGATAGGTACGTGTTTGTCTTTTGCATTGAACAAGAAACTACCTATTGTCAGAGGAACATAGAAAAACACAGAGTAACCCTTAGCCTTCAAGACGTTACTAATGCCATTTGATGTTTTCTCTATAAAAGGTAGTATGCACCATTTCTTTTCCAGTTTGTCTGTGTTTTTCATTGGGGACAATAAGGACCTGGCCTGCTCCTTCATCTTTTTGCCTGAAATTTTATCAATGATGTTGGGTTCAAATTCATTATTTATGGCTTTTGTTTTTATTGTGTTAAGTTCCTGCTCAAATTCTTCTTGGGACGTAGGGATAGAAAGGAGACGATGGATCATGTGATGAAATGTTGCATATTTGTAGGTTGTAGGATGATGAGAGGAAGCTGGGATGAAGGAATCTTTTCGGTAAATTTTAAATTTGTGTTTACTGTATTCTATCTTTAAGCTAATGTGCAGGAAATTTGTGCTGCCAACCCCCCCTCCCAACTCCATGCTCACCTTTATGTTAGCGTGCCACTGGTTCATATTTCCCACAAATTTATGGAGCTGTCTATTGGAACCTTCCCACGTACAAAGAATATCATCTACATATCTGTAGCCAGTGGTTATTTCTTAAGAAAATCAGTCTCCCGCTTTCCCATGAACATTTCTGCTAGTAAGGTTATCTCTCAGACACAATTAAACACAAGACGGCCACGACGTGACTTTTCGATTCAGTTAGAATTATAATGCAGTGAAAGCATACCACGGCCTTTCCAATTCAAGTGCCACTATGTAATAACTGCTCTACCTACACAGGAGCAACACGCCCCCACTGTGTTTCGACAACTCAGATGCACGTCACACGCTAACGTCGGCACACATGCAGTCATGGGCACACTCAGTGGAATTACTTGCTCTTTTGCACTGCTTTAGAATCGTCGTAACGAAACTCTCTGCCTTAAATACTCCTCCCTCACAGCTGGGGTTATCTTCTCAGTGCACGGAGGATTTATTTACTTATTTGTTTGCTGCTACCATTTACAGTTGACCTACCACCTAGTTACTGTGATATATTTTCACAACATGAAATTGTACATGTACAGAATGTGGAACCTATTTAATATTCTTACTTGCAATAGAGATCAATAATATTGCAGCTTTAAACATTTATAGACTTAAAAGAAATTAAGAAAATATCTTAAAATTAACGATTTATGAATATAAGATATAAATTTAGGAAGGTGGAAATAGGTTACGACATACTTTCACTTTCTGACATAAGTTCGAAACAAATTACTAGAACAATAAGAATCTTGCATTTAAGAAGGAGAAAGAAAAGATAATAGGAAAATACAAGACTTGTATCAGAGGTCGCACCACCTAGCTGTCTTGGGTGTGAGGGCTCGGCAAATCATGGAGCCTGTCGCATTCGAGGTAGCGTACAAAATATATCTCTAATTCTCATTTCATAATTTATGTTGACAGACATGTGTTCTATTTCTCTTATATAGCATCATTACATCATTTTCATTATTTAAGCTTAATAAATAATTATATCATTTAAATTAAAGTTATTACTCAAGAAGTTTCTACACATATTGAATTGGCAGTTGATCCTTGTTTCTATTGGTTACTCATCTTCAGCTGACTGCAACTTAATTGAAAAGAATCACACCAGACGCTTTATATTTTAAGCTTGTTCCGTGATTGTTCTGCAATTTGGAGCCGGCCGCGGTGGCTGAGCGGTTCTAGGTGCTTTTGTACTAAACCGCGCGACTGCTACGGTCGCAGGTTCGAAGCCTGCCTCGGGCATGGATGTGTGTGATGCCCTTAGGTTAGTTAGGTTTAAGTAGTTCTAAGTTCTAGGGGACTGATGACCTCAGATGTTAGGTCCTATAGTGCTCAGAGCCATATGAACCATTTTTGCAAGTTGGATTCATACGTTTGCACCTTTTTGATTGTTTTAGGTTAAAAACAACGTTTTTTTCATAAAGCTGATGTGCAAGTACTTACGGTGTTTCTTGCTCATAAACTTTATAAATAAAACGCTGTTCTTAACCTAAAGCAATCAAAATTGTGCAAATGTATGTATTCAACTTTCAGAATAAGCACGGAACATGCTTTATAAATAAAAACGGAACGCGTCTGGTGTGATTCTTTTTACATAAATTGCAATCATAACTTTAGACGACATGGTCTATGGAGAAGCAGCGACTTGATGCTATATTTAAGCTGAATGAACAGTCAAGATCGCAGTAATATTCGTTTGTTATCCGGTTTCGGCATATGTAAATGCTGTCTTCAGAATTTTTGACCCCGTAAGGTAGGAACAGCACAATTACAAACAGTATTATTACATGTGGCTTTAAAATTTAACACGTGGCTCCACAGCCATCAGTCAATGTACGATCGCGGTATCACGAGACAACGGAGGGGCCACCAGCACCAGCCATAGGGCTAAACGCTGTAAACCTTCTCTATTTTTTAAGGCCAAATACAATAGTACTGAATGAGATTTTCACTCTGCAGCGGAGTGTGCGCTGATATGAAACTTCCTGACAGATTTAAACTGTGTGCCGGACCGAGACTCGAACTCGGGACCTTTGCCTTTCCTTCGGTGGGAATTTTACCTCCACTGCATACTCTAAACGCACTTTTCGGTACTGCGAAGAATAGCGTGCCTGTGAGAGCCGCTAGCCGCTTCGCATTCGCGGCGCTGTGAGCGCTGCAGTGCGCTTGCACGAATCTACGGCCACTTGATTTTGATTGGTTGGCGCCTGGAGAACTGACAACAGCCCCTCAGTACACTACAACCGTATGGTATCACTTCCGAAATGCTTACAGAATAACGTGGGGTCCTCCTTCGAACACAAGGCCTCTCAGTGTGCTCGTCAATGGATCAGATCGGCAGAGCAACCGAAAGGTGCAGAAGAGAGCTCCAGGGCACTGTCTCTTTCACAGGTCCATCTCAGTTCCACTGCGCAAACCAACAGCGATGTTAAACGTTTGATAATGATGAATGTCAATGGGTCAGCACGTCTGTCAAAAACCACTGTTGCGGGATAGCGTGCTGCCTGTAGTTTGCCATAAGACACTAGTCTACCTGGGAGGCCAGCCTCATCCACTACAGACAACGATCGAGCAGTTGATGATGCGACTCGGGCAGACCGAAGGATAACAATATGTGCACTAGCAAAAGATATTTATATTAGTTTCAGCAGCATGCAACACATTATCCAACAGCAATTAGGCTATGGTAAGGCCTGCAGCCAGTAGATACCCAGGCATTGAACACTGAACAAAAAGCAAACCAGATAGCTGTTTGCCTGACGCACCTGACACATTTAATTGATTTCACTGTTGAAGGCAACACATCCCTTGAGCTCACTGCTACAGGCAACAAAAACTATCTCAAGACTGCATGTGTGTGAGGTGCCCATCCTCTGTGCTGTGCAGATAATCCACTATAGGAGAGCCACACAGCCTGCCACAGAGAAATTTCTGTCAGAGGTTGCACAGCACACTGAAACCATGAGACATGTGTGCCAATACTGGTCCAAATGGATGCACATGCCTACTTGCCCAAGCGAGTTCCATCTGTTCTTGTGGCTTCTGAAAGAAGCATCTGGTGGTGACAATACTTTGATTGGGAAATTCGAGACTCAATCTCTAAAGTGGTTACTTCCTATTTGTGTGAACACTAGCCTAAAACAGCAAGCAGAAGTTTTTATCTGTCCTCAGAATACTGCATTTCTATTGTCTAACACTGACTGAATGAAACTACATAAAGTCTCCATGCTCCGCTTTCATCCTCATTATGTGAGCATCCATGGCTGCATCAGGTTGTCCTTGTGCTTATAGGCATTTGCAGTCTTTGATTACGTGCTTGTATACTAATTGTTTACATTACATGACGAAATTTTCGGCCAGCGATAGCAATGGTGCCAGTGGCATAGACCCTAGGCAAGGAGAACTACCAGGTAAGCACATATTCAAATCGAGAACTGTAACTTTTTTCTCACAATTCTTTCACTAAGAATTTCATGGTATGTCTTCTTATCGTTTCAGCGTATGCCCATGAAATACTGGGTCAGCTAAAAACTTAGAGGCTGTAACAACAACAGCAGCATCAGCATCGCAAGTACATATTTTCCTTTCTGTAATGCTATGTGAATACTATTGAAGTTGCTGAGACATATTGTTGAAAAAAATAATTTCTTTCTAAACATAATAGCGCTGCATGTACATGTAATACGTTGTTATCTGAGACTTTTTCGTTGTTGTTGTAGACTATTTTGAGGAAGAGGAGTAGGGAGCGACAGAGGTTGTGACACCTTTCACATCACAGTTAATGTGTACGTGTATACTCCAAACACAGATACTTAGTTTTGTGTTTGAATACGTTTTTATTTTATTAGACCAATATGAGGTAGGTGATTCTGGCGAACTGGATCGATGGATTCACAGTGGTTTGGGCGTGAATGATGATGGGGCAGAATTGGTAGAGGAGATGGAGAGGTAGCTGTGTCGACATGAGGAGATGCCAGACGTGATTAGCATTGATCTGAGGGAAATGTCACAGAGCCAGAACAATATCGGCAATTTTTATACACACTCACACTGCTGGCATGTAATCAGTATACTTTCATTGCAGCAATGGCAGCAAGAAATGTCTAGAACTCTTTAGTTAATTTTTTTTCGTTATTCTTCTTCTTCCAGCAGGTGTCTCACCACATTATCCTATGACATGGGTACTGGAGGCGGCGAAGAAACCACCAACAAGACCTGTGTAAGATGCTGCTCATCACTGCACACGAAGCACAGCAGCTGCAGCCATCTTGTCCCAGAACCAGCTCGGCTGCGACATCTGTGGACCAGTCTCCCTCCGGCAGGTGGCTCAAGGTTGTGGCAACAAACATCTCTGCAGCCACAGTTGCAGCCAGGCAGTGCACCATCTCCTCCCCCATATCCTCACCTGAACTGCAAGGTACATGCATCGTCAATGGTCGCAGCCAGTAGCAGTAACAGCATCCTCAATATAGTTGCTTTTACAGGAATAGTAGTAATCCTGTGACTAGGGGCAGTTGCCTACCTCATACTTTTAGTGAACGTTATCAGAGTAGTTACGTCATACCACAATTAGAGTACTCAGTGATTACGGATGCCCTTGAGGAGCAAATCTCATTCACTAGGACGAAGAATCCAGAAGGAGGGTATCGAGATCCTGTAGGGTTTCTGAAAGCATGCCTTCCTGTTCTGAAAATGAAGCTCCTCAAGGCTGTTAATGATCCGCTGTATCCTGTCATTAGATGCAGTGCTGTGCTGTGCACCAGAGTGTTGGACCTCACCAAACGGACCTCTCGCATTGAAGACCCAAGTTGGGAGGAAAATGGCGTGGTGTCATCGAGCACATGAATGGCCGAAAGGTTTGGCGAGTCCTTGAGTTTTACACTGGACAGGTTTTCTGAGATAGAAGTTAGGTGATCAGCTAAAGCACTCGGCCGAATACTACACCTTAATGTCTATGTGCATGTCTATGATCTAGTAATTGGGGGTCAAGTTATGTATATCCCATAAGCAGTTTTAGAGATATACATGTAGTTAATCTCTTGTACTCATCCACTGTTCTACCCACTGCCTCATATACGAGTATGAAACGTTCGGTATTTTCTAAATCGCTCAAATCAGGGACAAGCAGAGACATACATTTTAAAAGTTGATGTTATGCCAGCATTGCATGTGTGAACAATCTTGACCCCATCAAGTTCATAACTATCTCATGAAACAGGAATGCTAAAGCATTATGTGTAAAATTCGATGCCACTGTAGCAGTAACATCTCTTTTTGTAAATGACCCGTCAAGATATATCAAACTCCTGTGAAAACATCTTGGTGCTGAATGACTATTCTGGTTTCATCATTTTTGTTGAATGTGGCTGAAACATAAGAGTCCGCAACTCCTGGTCTCGCGGTCGTGTTCTCACTTCCCGAACATGGACTTCCCGGGTTCGATTCCCGGCGGGGTCAGGGATTTTCACCTGCCTCGAGATGACTGGGTGTTTGTGTTGTCCTTATCATTTCATCATCGTTCATGAAAGTGGCGAGTTTGGACTGAGCAAGGGATGGGAATTTGCACAGGCGTTGATAACCGCGCAGTTGAGCGCCCCACAAATCAAACATCATCATCATCAGAAGCATAAGACTTATGCAAGAAGTATTCCTGGTTTATAACATGCCCGTCGTATTCCACCAGGCTAGTTATATCGAACAACGTCGTTGAGTGGTTTCAGACCTACTGATTAAAGAAACTCATAGTTCACGCGCGTTATCAACTTGCTGTTCTCTTGTCAAGTGTTACGCTGTGCGTTGTGCACGTTGGTTTTATGCTTTACTGTCATCCTGTCTTCGTTGACGATACAAAGACCCTGGGAAGCTGCTATGAGTCCTGGTTGTTTGAAGGTGGCCACCGCCACTTCCAAACTCCCAGTAACGAGTGTTCTCGCTGAAAGGTTGGGTTGGCTCCACTGCAGATCCCGGCCAGTTGAAAGTCGCCGCCACTTCTGACAGGCTTCTGGATGTTCGCTTTAGATGTAGTCATACAATGATTTCCTCACCACAGAAGTCGATGAGTTGGTTATCCTGGTCCACAATATGCAGCTCCAGACAGTCCAATGTCTGAAACGTTACTGAGAGGTAAATAGCGTTGGGAAGGGAAGGAGTAGAAGAAAAGGTTACAGGAGAAAGTAGTACTGGGACAAGGAATGAGAGAGGAGAAAGACTAATTGAGTTCTGTAAAAAATTCCAGCTAATAGCGAATACTGTTCAAGAATCAAAACAGGAATAGGTATACCTGGAAGACGGCGGGTGATATTGGAGGTTTTCAGTTAAATTACATCATGCTCAGACAGAGATTCCCAAATCAGATACTGGATTTTAAGGCTTACCCAGGAGCAAATATAGACTCAGATCACAATGTAGTTGTGATGAAGAGTAGGCTGAAGTTTAAGAGATTAGTCAAGAACGGTCAGTACACAAAGAAGTTGGACACAGAAGTACTAAGGATTGAAGGAATGACAAAGTTCTCTAGGCTGTAGATACAGCAATAACGAATAGTTCAGTTGTCAGTACAGTTGAAGAGGAATGGACATCTCTAAAATGGTCAATCACAGAAATCGGAAAAAAATATAGGCGCAAAGAAGGTAACTGCAAAGAAACCTTGGGTAACAGAAGAAATACTACAGTTGATCTATGAAAGAAGGAAGTACAAGAATGTTCAGGAAAATTCAGAAATACAGAAATACAAGTGGCTGAGGAAAAATAAGTAGGAAGTGCAGGGAAGCTAAGATGAAACGGCTGCATGAAAAGTGTGAAGAAATCGAAAACAAATGATTGTCAGAGGGACTGACTCAGCATATAGGAAAGTCAAAACAACCTTCGGTGAAATTAAAAGCAAAGGTGGTAACTTTAAGAGTGCAACAGGAATGCCACTGTTAAATGCAGAGGAGAGAGCGGATAGGTGGAAAGAGTACATTGAAGGCCTATATAAGAGCGAAGATTTTGCTGATGTATTAGAAGACGAAACAGGAGTCGGTTTAGAATAGGTAGGGGATCACGAATTAGAATTATAATTTAAGATATTTTTGGAGAACTTAAGCTCAAATAAGGCAGAAGGGATATATAACATTCCAACAGAATTTCTAAAATCATTGGAGGAAGAGGCAACAAAACTACTATTCACGATGGTATGTCGAACTTGTGAGTCTGGCGACATATCATCTGACTTTCGGAAAGACATCGTTTACACTATTCCGAAGACTGCAAGAGAGGACAAGTGTGAGAATCATCGCACAATCAGCTTAACAGCTGAAGCAACCGAATTGATGACGAGAATAATATATACAAGAATGGGAAAGAAAACTGCGGTTATGTTGGATGCCAATCAGTTTGGCTTTAGGCAAGGTAAAGCACCAGAGAAGCAATTCTGAACTTGCGGTTGATATACAGCCGTAATTTTTCCCGAGGGCATGCAGCTTTACTGTGTGGTTAAATGAGGATGGCAGCCCCTTGGGTAAAATATTCCGGAGGTAAAACAGTGCCCCATTCGGATCTCCGGTCGAGGACTTCTCAGGAGGACATCGTTTTCGGGAGAAAGAGAACTGGCGTTCTACTGATCGGAGCGTGAAATGTCAGATCCATTAATTGGGCAGGTAGGTTAGAAAATTTAAAAGGCAAATGGATAGGTTAAAGTTAGATATAGAGGAAATTAGTGAAGTTCGGTGCAGGAGAAACAAGACTTCTGGTCAGGTGAACACAGGGTTACAAATACAAAATCGAATAGGGGTAATGCAGGAGTAGGTTTAATAATGAACAAAAAAATAGGAGCACGGGTAAGCTACTACGAACAGCATAGTGAACGCATTATTGCAGCCAAGATAGATACGAAACCCACGCCTACAATAGTAGTACAAGTTTATATGCCAACTAGATGATGAAGAGATTGAAGAAATCTATGACCCGATAAAAGAAATTATTCAAATAGTGAAGGGAGACGAAAATTTAATAGTCATTGGGGAGTGGAATTCGATAGTAGGAAAAGGAAGAGAAGAAAAAGTAGTAGGTGAATATGGAATGGGGGTAAGGAATGAAAGAGGAAGCCACCTGGTAGAATTTTGCACAGAGCATAACTTAATCATAGCTAACATTTGGTTTAAGAATCATGACACAAGGTTGTATACTTGGAAGAGGCCTGGAGACACTGAAAGATTTCATATAGATTATTTAATGGGTAGACAGAGATTGAGGAACCAGGTTTTAAATTGTAAGTCATATCCAGGGCAGATGTAGACTCTGACCACAATTTATTGGTTATGAAATGTAGATTAAAACATAAGAAACTTCAAAGAGGTGGTATTTTAAGGAGATGAGACGTGAATAGATTGAAAGAACCAGAGGTTGTAGAGAATTTCAGAGAGAGCGTTAGGGAACGATTGGCAAGAACGGAGGAAAGAAATACAGTAGAAGAAGAATGGATAGCTTTGGGAGATGAAATAGTAAAGGCGGCAGAGGATCAAGTAGATAAAAACACGAGGGCTAGTATACATCTTTGAGTAACAAAAAAGATATTGGACTTAATTGATGAAAGCAGAAAATATAAAAATGCAGTAAATGAAGCAAGC
Source organism: Schistocerca serialis cubense (assembly GCF_023864345.2). Classification (NCBI taxonomy): domain Eukaryota; kingdom Metazoa; phylum Arthropoda; class Insecta; order Orthoptera; family Acrididae; genus Schistocerca; species Schistocerca serialis. The sequence continues at coordinate 392,560,317 of NC_064638.1, forward strand.
GCAAAGAAATACAAATGAGATCAACAGGAAGTGCAAAATGGCTAAGCAGGGATGGCTAGAGGACATATGTAAGGAAGTAGAGGCATATATCACTACAGGTAAAATAGATACAGCCTACAGGAAAATTAAAGAGACCTTTGGAGAAAAGAGAGCTACCTGTATGAATATCAAGAGCTCACGTGGAATAACGCTTCTAAGCAAAGAAGGGAAAGCAGAAAGGTGGAAGGAGTATGCAGAGTGTCTATACAAGGGCGATGTACTTGAGGCCAATGTTATGGAAATGGAGGAGGACGTAGGTGAAGATGAAATGGTAGATACGATACTGCGTGAAGAATTTGACAGAGCACTGAAAGACGTAAGTCGAATCAAGGCCCCGGGAGAACTACTGATAGCCTTGGGAGAGCCAGCTATGACAAAACTCTACCATCTGCTGAGCAAGATGTATGAGACAGGCAAAATACCCTCAGACTTCAAGAATATAATAACTCCAGTCCCAAAGAAAGCAGGTATTGACAGATGTGAAAATTACCGAACTGTCAGTTTAATAAGTCACGGTTGCAAAATACTGACAGGAATTCTGTACAGGCGAATGGAAAAACTGGTAGAAGCCGACCTCGGGGAAGATCAGTTTGGATTCCGTAGAAATGTTGGAACACGTGAGGTACTACTGACCGTACGACTTATCTTAGAAAACAGATTAAGGAAAGGCAAACCAACGTTTCTAGCATTTGTAGACTTAGAGAAAGCTTTTGACAATTTTGCCTGGAATACTCTCTTTCAAATTCTGAAGGTGGCAGGGGTAAAATACAGGGAGCGAAAGGCTGTTTACAATTTGTGTAGAAACCAGATGACAGTTATACAAGTCGAGGGGCATGAAAGGGAAGTAGTGGTTGGGAAGAGAGTGAGACAGGATTGTAGCCTATGCTCGATGTTATTCAGTCTGCATATTCAGCAAGCAGTGAAGGAAACAAAAGAAAAATTCAGAGTAGGAATTAAAATCCGTTGAGGTTTGCCGATGACATTTTAATTCTATCAGAGACAGCAAATGACCTGGAACAGCAGCTGAACGGAATGGACAGTGTCTTGAAAGGAGGATATAAGATGAACATCAACAAAAACAAAACGAGAATAATGGAATGTAGTCGAATTAAATCAGGGGATGTGAAGGGAGTTAGATTAGGAAATGAGACACTTAAAGTAGTAGATGAGTTTTGCTATTGCAGAGAAAATAACTGATGTGTGTCGAAGTAGAGAGGATATAAAATGTAGACTGGCAATGGCAAGGAAAGCGTTTCTGAAGAAGAGAAATTTGTTAACATGAAGTATAGATTTAAGTGTCAGGAAGTCTTTTCTGAAAGTATTTGTATGGATTGTAGCCATGTATGGAAGTGAAACATGGACGATACATATTTTAGACAAGAAGAGAATAGAAGCTTTCGAAACGTGGTGCTACAGAAGAAAGCTGAAAATTAGATGGGTAGATCACGTAACTAATGAGGAGGTACTGAATAGAATTGGGGAGAAGAGGAATTTGTGGCACAACTTGACTAGAAGAAGGGACCGGTTGGTAGGACACGCTCCGAGGCATCAAGGGCTCACCAATTTAGTACTGGAGGGTAAAAATCATAGAGGGAGACCAAGAGATGAATACACTAAGCAGATTCAGAAGGATGTATGTTGCAGTAGTTACTCAGAGATGAAGAACCTTTCACAGGATAGGATAGCATGGAGAGCTGCATCAAACCAGTCTCTGGACTGAAGACCATAACAACAACAATGGTAGCAAGAATAAAGAAAAATCAAGATGCGTTCACAAGATTTGTAGAGCTGTAAAAGCTTTCGACAGTATAAAATAGTGTAAAACGTTCGAAATTCTGGGAAAATAGGGGTAAGCTATAGGGAGTGACGGATAATAGACAATATGTACGAGGGCCAAGAGGGAACAATAAAATTGGACGACCAAGAACGAAGTGCTCGTATTAAAAAGCATTTAAGACAGGGATGTAGTCTTTCGCCCCTACTGTTCAATCTGTATATCGAAGAAGCAATGATGGAAAGGTTCATCAGTGGGATTAAAATTCAAGGTGAAAGGATGTCAATGGCATTGCTTTCCTGAGTGAAAATGAAGAAGAATTACATGATCTGCTGAATGGAATGAACAGTCTAATGAGTACAGAATATGGATTGACAGTAAATCAAAGAAAGATGCAAGTAATAAGAAGTAGCAGAAATAAGAACAGAATGAAACCTAATATCAGGATTGATGATCACGAAGTACTCGTAGGTGAAGTTAAGGAATTCTGCTACCTAGACAGCAAAACAACCAGTGATGGACGGAGCAAGAAAGACACCAAAAGCAGCCTAGCACTAACAAAAAGGGAATTCCTGGCAAAGAGAAGTCGACAACTATCAAACATTGTCCTTAATTTGGGGAAGAAATATCTGAGAAAGTTCGTATGGAGCACATCATTGTATGGTAATGAGACGTGAACTGTAGGAAAACCGGAACAAAGAGAATTGAAGCATTTGAGATGTGGTGCTACAGACGAATATTGAAAATTAGGTGGACTGACAAGGTAAGGAATGAGGAGGTTGCACGCAGAATCGGAGAGGAAAGGAGTATGTGGAAAAGACTGACAAGGAGAAGGGACAAGATGTTCAAATGTGTTCAAATTCGTGTAAATTCCTAAGGGACCAAACTGCTTGGGTCGTCGGTCCCTAGACTTACACACTACTTAAACTAAGTTAAACTAACTTATGCTAAGAACAACATACACACCCATGCCGAGGGAGGAGTCGAACCTCCGACGAGAGGGGACGCGCAGTCCGTGACACGATGCCTCAAACAGCGCGGCCACTCCGCGCGGCGGACAGGGTGGTAGGAACATCTGTTAAGATATCAGAAAATTACTTCCATGGTCCGAGAAGGAACTGTAGAGGTTAAAACAATAGAAGAAGTCATGGATTGTAATACAGCCAACTAACGGTTGCGGGCGCAGGTTGCAAATGCTACTTTGAAATGAAGAGATTGGCACAGGAGAGGAATTCATGGCGGGTAGCATTAAACCAATCAGAAGTCTTATGACTCGAAAAAAGAAAAAAAGAGAGGCTCTCAATGATCTTAAACCCTATTCCAAATGAAGAGAAGAATCCATAAATTATGCGAATCAGTTTATTGTTGAGATAAGAGTTTTTTGCAATGTTACACTCGACACAGATTGTACTGAAAGGAAGTATATCCACTGCCTGCCCAGATTTATAAAATTTATTAGGGTTCTTCTTCAAAACGTATCCTTTTGTGAAACCCAGTAGCCGCCCTATTGAACCTTTCTGGTTAGTCGCTACATCCAGTGTCTTTATTTCAGATTTAAGCGTATTGATGTTTGTATGTAGCACAATCCTTTTCCAGATCACTTTAAAACGTCGTTTAAATTGCCAGTGTTTTAAGCACCACATTCTATTCCTACAACTTCTTTTCTACCATTGATTTTCAGATGAAGATTATTGTTAGCCTCTGTGATATTTGGAATGCTGCTATATGTTTTGAGTCCAGTCAGCACAATACTTCACTCTCCGGTGCTTAAATCAATCAGTGGGTACAATTCACGTACTATACTGATGATCGTACTTTTGATGTCAGAGTATGTGACATTGCGTCTGAACCTCAACTGAGTCTTGTAAAACAAGCGCCTTCTGTCGGTGAAGTATCGTTGTAACCCTCCTGGTGGCTGCAAGTCTCCAGATGAATGGGAATAATGTATGTTATTTGTATTTTTCTTAACATACGCCTCTCAGTGGGTTCCCCGTCCCTAACAACAGTGTTTGGTAATGTACCTCGCAAAACACACCACGGAATCTTGTAATACTGAATCTTTCCCCTGTCGGTGAAGTATCGTTGTAACCCTCCTGGTGGCTGCAAGTCTCCAGATGAATGGGAATAATGTATGTTATTTGTATTTTTCTTAACATACGCCTCTCAGTGGGTTCCCCGTCCCTAACAACAGTGTTTGGTAATGTACCTCGCAAAACACACCACGGAATCTTGTAATACTGAATCTTTCCCCTAACAAACTGTTATTTGTAAGTGGTCTATCTGGTAGGACAACTAATGAGGTTTTTTTAATTTATGAAGAGATCTAGTCATTTCTTGTATGGGTTCAGGCACAGATAAGCAGTAGTGACGACGAGTTGTGTGTGGCAGTGGTAAGCCGCACTGCTGGCGTCAGAGAACCTACGCAATGCTAATTAGTCCACCACTGCCGTTATGTATTGTACTGTGATTGCCTTTAAAAGAAGCGAAACAAGGATGTTTACGGCATTGTGAATTTTTATTAGTAACTGGTGATTGAGTACAGAGATACGCCATGACTCTCAGTGTATCAAAAGATTTTTTAGACTAAGTTTTTAAGTGAAAAATTGTGATTTGCTGCGCGATCGCCAGTTGCACTAAACACGGCAGACAGGTAGGTAACTTACGAATTAAGCTTCACACATTTCCTAAAAAAAATCAGACAAATTTAAAGTGAATAAATACTTGTAAAGTTGCAGGATTGTTTTCAGTTGAAAATGTTTATATCTTCTCAATACATTTTACTTGTTTGGATTATGAAAGGGATTTGACGAGTGAGCTGTTCAATATTTCTTGGAAACGAAAATTCAAGACTGATGCTGTTCCAACTCTAAATCTACCATTCTCCGGTGATGACTTAGCACGTAGTAATGAGCCTAATGATAGGAGAAATATTGGGGCGCAGAGATGAACCTACCGTAAACAAGTAGAAGGCATTTTACTGGTAAATATATTACCAACTAATGAAGAAATTACAACTGGACACAACATTACTCATGGAAACAAAGACTGCTGTGAATGCAACAAGAAGTGCTTACGCCAACAATGAGATATTATAGCAAAAGAAATAAAAGACCTTAGGCAAAAGAATTCAGATTTTCGGGATCGTCTGTCTCAATATAGCGCTGACTTCCTGAAATTAAAACATGTGCAACTAGCGATTTATGGCTTTTTTGCTGTCAACAGTAAGTGGCTGTGAAAGGACGGTGTAGTAACTTGTCATCTCAAGATATTACAAAGGCTGCAACTTCATGTTACACATCTTATAAAGTGTGTTTTTTAATGTGTTTCTTAAGGACACGCACTTTCATCAGAATGAAAGTTATCAAGGAAAAAAATGCGTAGGTAGCAAGCAAACTGAGAATCAACAACGACAAAAACTGAGAAAAATGAAAAAAAAGACGATGTAACACATATTTTCAGAATAGAAAAACAAAACTTGTTGATACAGTTAAAGAGTTTAGAATGACATTATAGGGGTTCCACAGTACTATACGTCTATATGGTGTAAGCCTGTGTGAGGCTCTTACCTAGAAAACAGGTTGTGGCCCGTGATATCGTGAAAGAGGATGGCGTCTTTCAGAGGCTTTACACTGGCATTTCACCACACACAGTAAGAAATAGTCTGACTAATGTAAGGCTTAATAACAATAACAATATCAATAACAAAGATAAACATGGACAATCTCAATTACATTCATACCTGCATACGATTTAACTGTGTGTCCACCATGTAACTATAAGCCTCAGAGCAGTGTGGCATGGCGAGAGGGTTCACAGTGACGTCACAGCTCACAGCCCCCCTGCGCGTTACCCCTACCGTGTTTTCTAGTATCCGTGGTTTCAGATATCGTCCTTTTCCGATGGCTGCTGCTTCCATCATACGGTCATGTCTTCTTGCTTCCACTAGCTACTCCTGGGAGTTCTGTGCATTCTTTTCTGTTCTGGCAATAGCCGCAGCCAGTGAACCCATCGCTGAGAGACCTGTGAGGGCAAGAATGAGCGAGGGGATAATTCAGTATGATGGCCTGGGTGTTGCCAGAATCCGAGGTGCTTTAACTGGTCCTTCACACTTCAGGGCACTTTTAGCTGCTTGCATCACTGTCAGGATATAATCCTCTACACACCCCTGTCCTGGCTATTTCTTCTTCTTCGTCGATTTCTTCTTCTTCACTGCATGACATGCAGCATTCATAGCTTCCATGAAATTAACACCAAAGCCCAACTTAATTTTGCCATACATGGTTTTATCAAATACAGATGCTGCAATGCACTGCCCTGTACGTGTGCCCTTCCTCACACATATTGCTTTGGCTTTATCAGCAAAATTCTATCTGCAGCTTGACATCCTGGGAAAGTTTGCTTACGCAATGTCCTGTTCCAGACATAGCGGACAAGTTAATCTCCGTATCACCACAAGCCAAACGATTGGGAAGCTTTGCACCAGGTCTGCAGTAATTATCCGTGGAATGTGCAGTTCAACTGGAAGTTTGTTGAGAATGCCACCACCTCCTATAACAGGACTCATATTGTGCATGTTATGCCACTATACTTGCCATACTCTGTACAGTCCATCATTATTATTATTATTTATTATTATTCTGGATTTACAATGTGAGTACATTTTTCCAGCACCTATTCTAGATTACAGTAAGTCACTAATTATTGTTCTCCACTTTTCTCTATTTGTCCATAAATCTTCAGGAATGTTGTTCTTCCTCATTGCTGACTGAACTCCCTGTATCCATGTATCAGGTGGTCGTCCCCTTTTTCTTCTTCCAATTGGTACCCAGTCGATTATGCATTTTGGTAGCCTTTCCTGTTCCATTCGTCTGATGTGTCCATACCATTTAAGTTGTTTGTGCTCGATGAAATCAATAATTGAATTTTTACATTTCACCTTGTCTCTGATTACTTCATTTCTTATTCTTTCTCGTCTTGATATTCTTGCTGAACGTCTCCAGAAATCCATTTCTGTGGCTAATAATTTTGATTTCAGTTGCCATTTCGTTGTCCACACTTCTGAACCATATGTAATAATGCTCCTAACTATTGTTTTAAAAATCCTTATTTTGTTATCAGTTGTTATGTGTTTGTCCCAGAGAATTCCATTCAATAAAGAGATTGTCGTCTTTCCAGAATTTATTCTTGATCTAATTTCTTTGTCCTGTTTCCCATCATTTGTAATTTTCACACCTAAATATTTATATTCCTCAGTAGCTGTTATTGTTCCTATCCCTTCTTCTAATATTAAGTCTCCATTCACTCCACCAATTACCATGTACTCGTACTTTGTTTTATTCATGTTTACATTTAGACCTGATTTTTTATATTCTTGAATCAATTTTCTGGTCATTTACTCTATGTCCTCACAGTCTTGGGCTATAATCAGTTGGTCATCTGGAAATTGTAACGAGTATATTGTTCTATCATTTATTGGTATTCCCATAGCGTGACATTTTTCTTCCAATTCTGTAAAGTTACTTCTGTATATATTTTATACAATGTAGGTGAGATGCTACATCCTTGACGTAATCCTTTTGTGACTTGGAATCCATGTGATAGATATTTACCAATTTTTATTTTTGAAATAGAATTTTTATATAAACTTTGAATTGCTTTAATTATTCTTGGATTTATTCCTATTGATATTAAAGCTTTCCATAAACTGGATAAAGGCACACTATCATAGGCTTTTTCTATATCTATGAATACTAAACATATAGGTTGTGCCCGAACCATTTTTTTTCAATAATTTGTTGTAGGCAAAAGATATGATCAATTGTTGATCTTCCAGCTCTAAAACCTGCTTGTTCTTCAGCCACCTTTTCTTTGTATTCTTGTTCTAACAAATATTTAATAATTCTTCCATATAATCTACTGAAGGTATTGGTCACTGTTATTCCCCTATGATTTTTACACTCATCTTTCGCTCCTTTTTTATGTATCACTGAAATATATCCTACTTTCAAATCATTTGGGACATCTTCCCCATTTAAACATCTTTCGAAAAGGTTTCTTAACAATTCCATTAATTTCTTTGTTCCTAATTTTAATAATTCTGCAGGAATACCTCCAATGCCTGTAGCCCTTCCATTCTTTAAAGATTTTATTGCAGTTTTTACTGTCTCTATTTCCAAACAGATGTAATTCTCTGCTTGTAGATCTATCATTTCATTATATTCAGGGTTTCCCAAGTATTCTTCCCTGTTTTCTGTTAATAAACTTTTAAAATATTTTTCCCAAGAGTCATGAGTAATATATTTAATATGTGTTGTTTCTTTAGAATTCCTTCTTAAATTTTTTATAGTTTTCCATGCTTCTGTGTTTCTTTTACCACCAATATAGGATTCAATTTTTTGACATGACTGTTCCCAAACTTTGTTTTTTGCTTCTGCAACCTTTTTCCGGATTTTCGCTTGTTGTGCATTAAGCTCTATTTTATCTTGAAGAGTTCTGGTATTTAACCATTTTAAATATTTTTCTTTCTTTAATTTCACTTCCTTTTTAATTTCTTCATTCCAGTAGTATAATGGATGGTTTGTACGTGTTTCTTCTGTTTCTCCTAAAGCTTCCTTGGCGGCTTCATGTAGTTTATTTACAATATAAATTTACAGTCCATTATATACAAAATCATCAGCGTCAATCCAGTTGTTTTGTGTTGCAGGAAAACGAAGTCATTTAACTAGAGCTCTTTTCCATCAACATTTAATGAAATGCTGTATGAGAAACACATGTGATTTTGAGCTCTTACGCATTTCTGTGTAATACTTGTAGCATCCTGAAATTTCGGTGCCACCATTATCCCTTAAGATGTAAGTTCAGCGATTTGTTCTCTGAACTTTGGAAATTGTAAATATCTCACTCTAGCATTTTGGGTGGCATAACGTCTCAAATGCTGTCTCGTGTTTTGAGATACACACCAAATCACCTCTACTAAATTCTTGTTCACCTGTATCATTTTAATACGATAGTATATAAATGAATTCTTTATCATGAACATCGATTGGTCTCATTTTCATTGTGCTATGTTTGGTTCGATTATATTGTGGAATTATTTCTGGAAGGATGTCAGTCCAATTGTGTGAGCCATGAGATTAAAATGGAACCACATTTGACCTTTCGTTTTTCTGTTCAGATGTTCCATGATACCGTCCTTCAGATGGGTTATTGTTGAGTAGTGATGTATTCCACACTGCTGCATCATGAGCATAAAATACCTATTGCAAAACTATCCAATGTGATCATTTAGAGGCTGTCGGGGAATTGATTCATTCCCATCTTCAACAAACGCTCAAACATCTTTGTGACACCTCTCCCCATTTTTGGTTTAACATGTAAAATTTGGAGAATGTATCAATAACCATTGAATGACAGCTGTCGTCTCTTTCAACTGCAAGGTACTGGTAAGATCAGCTACGGAAAATATCTCTTTACTGATTCCCTAACTCCCAAGAATGACTCTGCAAGTAGAGGTTACGCTTGCTTGTCTGCAACAAGTACCAAACACAAAATTTCTGAATAGTGGTCCAAATTTATTTAATATTTATTAGTTAAACTGATAAAAAGGCGCCAGCTCAAAGATCGTTTGACGATTTAATAAAATACCAATCCATGTATTGGACATACGATAATTAGGATAAATTTCATTGAAACATTGCTAAGAGGAAGTGCAAGCTGACTGATTTTAAGGATCCTGCCTAGGGAGCGGAATGGCACTGTGAGATGTAATAACAAAGAAATTAGCAATAATTCACACTTATTTTCTCCTTAATAGTAACACACGCACACACAGAAGTTAAAATCAGTTACTTGGGATGCTAACGCCTGCATCGACATATGGCACATTATACAGCGCAGCATCTGAACCGATACATGTGGGGCAAGGCTGCTAATTTACTGGACACGATACATCAAGATCACACACACCACCATCACATTGATCACTCACACAACGAAAGATAGAATTTAGGAAAAAAGCTTCCCTATTCCACACGTAAGCTCACAGGGTAAGAGCGCGACTGCCTTTAACGGTCAATTTCAGAGAACAAGGCCCACGTCTAAAATTCCGTACAGCTCAGTAATTTCGTAAATAAGTTTAGCAAACAAGAACACATCTATTTCGTCACGAAACTGAGGCTTCAATTCGAACACGAGAGGTGTTTACGTCGAGTTGGAGCATCATGTTTTTCACAGAAACACACGTGCTGCATCACAGTACGGGCTACTAAGTCTGTGGGAATGAAACAAAAATTGTACGGTAAATTAAATAACATTTAGCAGAAGCATTCCACAAAGCACACAACACATTCATAACATAATACACTAAACTAGCTAAAGCTGTACATCACGTGGTGGCACAGCTCATCCGCGCCAAATTGCAGTTGCACAAAAGATCTCATCGCATACACTGAACACTACTGAAATTAACACAGTTCCTTGATTGTATCAGTTGGTGCGGCATGATTATCAATGCTACGCACAAGGTTGACTCCGGAAACTTAAATACATTTCAACTCAGCAGAGGTGCTACTCAGAGCATCCGTACTCACCGCCTTTCTAGGGAAGAGTAACTTAATCGTCTGTCCCGTCCGGGGTGGCCGGAAGGGCCCAGAGAACGTAAGTAGTTTCTACCTGTACCAACCTCAAAATGGGTGCTGACCAGTGGCCACTAATGTCTCTCTGACCCAACGTGGCCGTATTCGAAGCTCTACACTAAGGTTGGCTACACTGCTCTTAACATTCATAAACCATGTAGCGGCTCACATGAAGCCGTTACACCATTCAGATACACTGCTGGCCATTAAAACTGCTGCACCACGAAGATGACGTGCTACAGGCGCGAAATTTAACCGACAGGAAGGAGATGCTATGATATGCAAATGATAAGCTTTTCAGAGCATTCACACAAGGTTGGCGCCGGTAGCGACACGTACAACGTGCTGACATGTGTAAAGTTTCCAACCGATTTCTCATAAACAAACAGCAGTTGACCGGCGTTGCCTGGTGAAACGTTGTTGTGATGCCTCGTGAAAGGAGGAGAAATGCGTACGATCACGACTTTGATAAAGGTCGGATTGTAACCTATCGCGATTGCGGTTTATCGTATAGCGACATTGCTGCTCGCGTTGGTCGAGATCCGATGACTGTTAGCAGAATGTGGAATCGGTGGGTTCAGGAGGGTAATACGGAAGGCCGTGCTGGATCCCAACGGCCTCGTATCACTAGCGGTCGAGATGACATTCATCTTATCCTCATGGCTGTAACGGATCGTGCAGCCACGTCTAGATCACTGAGTCAACAGATGGGGGCGTTTGCAAGACAACAACCATCTGAACGAACAGCTCGACGAAGTTTGCAGCATCATGGACTATCAGCTAGGAGACCGTGGCAGCGGTTACCCTTGACGGTGCATCGCAGACAGGAACGTCTGTGATGGTGTACTCAACGACGAACCTGGGTGCACGAATGGCAAAACGTCATTTTTTCGGATGAATCCAGGTTCTGTATACAGCTTCATTATGGTCGCATCCGTGTTTGGCGACATCGCGGTGAACGCACATTGGAAGCGTGTATTTATCATTGCCATACTGACGTATCACCCGGCGTGATGATATGGGGTGCTATTGCTTACGCGTCTCGGTCACCTCATGTTCGCATTGATGACACTTTGAACAATGGACGTTACATTTCAGATGTGTTACGATCCGTGGCTCTACCCTTCATTCGATCCCTGCGAAACCCTACATTTCATCAGAATAATGCACGACCGCATGTTGCAGGTCCTGTACGGGCGGTTCTGGATACAGAAAATATTCGACTGCTGCCCTGGCCAGCACATTCCTCAGATCTCTCACCAATTTAAAAGTCTGGTTAATGGTGGGCGAGCAACTGGCTCGTCACAATACGCCAGTCACTACTCTTGATGAACTGTGATATCGTGTCGAAGCTGCATGTGCAGGTGTACCTGTACACGCCTTCCAAGCTCTGTTTGACTCAATGCCCAGGCGTATCGAGGCCGTTATTACGGCCAGAGGTGGTTGTTCTGGGTACTGATTTGACAGAATCTGTGCACCCAAATTGCGTGAAAATGTAATCACATGTCAGTTCTAGTATAATACATTTGTCCAATGAATACCCGTTTACCGCCTGAATTTCTTCTTGGTGTAGCAATTTTAATGGCCAGTAGTGTATGTTTTGAATCATTATTCACATGTGAATGTTCCTCCATATCGACAAGATCACCCTACCATAAGTCATCCAAATCTTTAATCATAACAGGCCTCTGAGGGTTTGTTTTGCATGCTGGTTTGTGCAGTTCTCTAACTACTGTCCCCATTCTAATTCGATTATACCTCTCTCTCTATAGCTCGGAGATTACTGGAACAATGTTATTCGAATGAGCAGTATTACCAGCAGCAGCTGATGCCATGAGGAGTCACTGTCGATCTATTAGCTCACTGGTATTGTTGTAATACTCGTATACGTACTGCTTGGGTCGATTGCTGACTCCTTTGTGCTGGATGTCAATACCATTACCAATGGTACATCGAGCATCTAATATAGGTTTTATAATGGTTCTGTATGTCGCACTGTGCCAGTTTCTCACTTCCCTATGAACACCAGTCAACTGCAGTACTTCTCCATACATCTCCAGATCTTCGAGTCAATAACTTGCAGGTTCTGTGGGATTTAGGTAACTGAGGTTCATTAGACCAATTGTTCTTTTAAATTTCCTATAAATTACCTGTATTGTTTTTTTTCTTTTTAACCTATTGGCTGTATGCCCAATCTTCACGGTTTTTCACCACTGACAACAAATGTTTTGTCTACCATAGCATCGCTGCCATACTTAATGTAGTCAACAACGGCGTTTTTCTTGTGTAATTTTGCTCAGAGTTCATTGAGAGATTCGTAACTGGTTTAAAGGTTTCTCTCAGTATCTGCTCTACATCCAAGTGTCCTAACCTTATCAGTCATAACTTTTCTCAAACAGGCTTCTGTGTCAATATGACTTTATGCTTAGTCGACACCTTGTTAAATAGTAAGTGGAGACGTTCGTAGGGTGCACCTTATAGACATTCCACCTTACAGTTAAGATGTTTACACTAGTTTCAGTTCCATCAACCTTTACAGCTAAGTTACGTAATTTCTTTCTCAAAACGATCCGGATGTACGTGTAGTTCTTCAACCCTAGCATATAAGTCATTGATCATTCTCAGAAGGGTCTGAGCATATGTCTCTAGCTCCTTTAACTTTGCATTCGTGAGGTTGAAATTTTCCATCTACAGTACGTGTAGACGCATTCTTTGTCTATGCACACCTATCCTCTCAGACTGAGTGCCTGAGATACAAGCAAACTTGTCCTTGGTGTAATATAATCAACACTATTTTCATAGCTATGTATAAAGAAACTGTTGGAAGTCCCATTTCTGTCTAAGATCAGTTAGTACTGTGTACTGTGTATGATTGCAGCAATGACTGCATGTCTTTACAGAATCACTGAATGATATGTCAATTCCTACATTCGATTGGTAAATGTGTTTTAAATTCAAATTTATTTCTTTGAAAACTGTAATGAGATTTGCATTGTCCGTTACCAACCGTTTTAGGATTCTGGAATATATCTGACTCAAATAAAATGTGTCAGCGCCCATATGGTGCCAAAAACAGATATATCGCAGAACTTGATCATAATTTTCCAAACCAACATCGTCAAATATGAACACAGTATTTGGCTTTACTTTTTCTGACGGAGGGATCTGACTTATGCGGCTAAATATCGTGTATGTCACTTTATCGACAACCTGCGCTATCTTTTGCAGTAGCTGGTACTTGGGGTGGAACAGCATTTTAGAAAATAGACACACATGCTCGAAGTAGACTCCATCCAGATATACACTCCTGGAAATGGAAAAAAGAACACATTGACACCGGTGTGTCAGACCCACCATACTTGCTCCGGACACTGCGAGAGGGCTGTACAAGCAATGATCACACGCACGGCACAGCGGACACACCAGGAACCGTAGTGTTGGCCGTCGAATGGCGCTAGCTGCGCAGCATTTGTGCACCGCCGCCGTCAGTGTCAGCCAGTTTGCCGTGGCATACGGAGCTCCATCGCAGTCTTTAACACTGGTAGCATGCCGCGACAGCGTGGACGTGAACCGTATGTGCAGTTGACGGACTTTGAGCGAGGGCGTATAGTGGGCATGCGGGAGGCCGGGTGGACGTACCGCCGAATTGCTCAACATGTGGGGCGTGAGGTCTCCACAGTACATCGATGTTGTCGCCAGTGGTCGGCGGAAGGTGCACGTGCCCGTCGACCTGGGACCGGACCGCAGCGACGCACGGATGCACGCCAAGACCGTAGGATCCTACGCAGTGCCGTAGGGGACCGCACCGCCACTTCCCAGCAAATTAGGGACACTGCTGCTCCTGGGGTATCGGCGAGGACCATTCGCAACCGTCTCCATGAAGCTGGGCTACGGTCCCGCACACCGTTAGGCCGTCTTCCGCTCACGCCCCAACATCGTGCAGCCCGCCTCCAGTGGTGTCGCGACAGGCGTGAATGGAGGGACGAATGGAGACGTGTCGTCTTCAGCGATGAGAGTCGCTTCTGCCTTGGTGCCAATGATGGTCGTATGCGTGTTTGGCGCCGTGCAGGTGAGCGCCACAATCAGGACTGCATACGACCGAGGCACACAGGGCCAACACCCGGCATCATGGTGTGGGGAGCGATCTCCTACACTGGCCGTACACCACTGGTGATCGTCGAGGGGACACTGCATAGTGCACGGTACATCCAAACCGTCATCGAACCCATCGTTCTACCATTCCTAGACCGGCAAGGGAACTTGCTGTTCCAACAGGACAGTGCACGTCCGGATGTATCCCGTGCCACCCAACGTGCTCTAGAAGGTGTACGTCAACTACTCTGGCCAGCAAGATCGCCGGATCTGTCCCCCATTGAGCATGTTTGGGACTGGATGAAGCGTCGTCTCACGCGGTCTGCACGTCCAGCACGAACGCTGGTCCAACTGAGGCGCCAGGTGGAAATGGCATGGCAAGCCGTTCCACAGGACTACATCCAGCATCTCTACGATCGTCTCCATGGGAGAATAGCAGCCTGCATTGCTGCGAAAGGTGGATATACACTGTACTAGTGCCGACATTGTGCATGCTCTGTTGCCTGTGTCTATGTGCCTGTGGTTCTGTCAGTGTGATCATGTGATGTATCTGACCCCAGGAATGTGTCAATAAAGTTTCCCCTTCCTGGGACAATGAATTCACGGTGTTCTTATTTCAATTTCCAGGAGTGTATTAGCAGAAACATGAGAACATTTGTCTTGCTGCAGTTGGATGGAGCTTCAATTATCGCTCTATATTAATGGGTAGGAGTAACCCATTTTTCCTCTTGTTCTTCTGGTCTTCTTCTGCACCATCATAGGACCAGTCACATACAGAAAAGTCTTGTTATTTCACCCACCCCTTCCCTATTATAATGACTACATTGTGCCGCGCGAAGTGGCCCCGCAGTTTGAGACACCATGTCATGGACTGAGCGGTCATACATAATAAAGGTATCCCTCTGCAAACGTATTGAATTTCCTCCAGTGCTAAATGCAACTCATATCAATTAACCCATTACCACTACTACGTGAAACTCCTAAGACAAGCAAGGATTGCGCGGCCGCTCCAGCTGGAGGTTCGAGACCTCCCTCGGGCATGGGGGTGTGTGTTGTTCTTAGCGTAAGTTAGTTTAAGTGGTGTGTAAGTCTAGGGACCGATGACCTCAGCAGTCTGGTCCCTTACGAATTCACACACATTTTAACATTTGAACTACATAGAGTTTTGGTGCGTGAAGGGTGAGCTGCAATGCTTACAGGGTATGTATACATGAAAGTACGGTCTATCATTCAGGTTAACAATGCCTCAAGGCATTGTTGACTGTGTTGATGATGTGAGACAGACAGATTGGTGCTGCTGGAGTATTCTACACATTGCACTGAAAATAGTGGGAGCAGTTAACATTATTAGGAAAGGCACGAAAAGAAATAAGCACACAGATTGCGGTAATGTACATACTTTTATTCAACATCCATGCATTGGATGCACTACGTTAAAAAATCAACTACTTCTTTCTTCATCTTCACACTTGTCCAGAATTTAGCAAATAACGCTGTCTTGTGTGCACAAAATTCAGTGTCTATTTCTCTCAAATTCATGGGTGTTCCTTTAGCTTCTGCTTTTGACATCATACTGATACAGTGTTCTAAATTGTCTATTTGCACAGTATACATACAGAGATAGTTCACAATGTGTTTATACATGATTTGAACTCATGGCAACCCATGGTTCAGTCTTTTCAACACAAGGGATAGCACCATCCATTGGACAAATACGTTTGTAATGGTGGAGTGTTGCAGACAAATGGATCGGCCTCCAGATCTCACCATGAATGCCGCACTGTTGTACAATGATGTTACAGATATCGTCAGGCCAGCACAGTAAATGTCCAGGGGTGGATGAGATGAACGAAACTCAGAGGTCATCTGTTGATTGAAGCAGGGTTCTGCAGGACACAGTTCATCCCATTCCAGCTCCGTAAACCACACTTTAACACTTCTCAGTGCATGTTAAATCTCTAACACAACAAGCCAGTCACTACCCACAGTTGCTTCTACGCTAATATTTAAGCGCTTTGAAGTCAGAGACCACTACTGAACTGCAATGTGTGGTGTAGGTCGCCCAGCACAGGTCTGAAGGTCTGTCTTCTGAGAGTCCTGAATTGGTTGGGTGTCTTCATCGATGAGCAGGATGGATAATACCAGCTTGTTGTCCTGCTCCAACATACCGGTCAGTTGCGCTAGAGGATTCAATGCTGCTGCTGCCGCTTCTGGCCTTGACAGCCCAGAGATGGCTGCAGGTCCCAACGTGCTGGCGGTGGCTGCTGCTGGCCTGGACATGCTGGAGGCTGCTGAACAAAGAAGAAGAAACAATAAGAATTCTCAAACAAGAACATGGAGTTCAACAAAGACATGGAGCTGAATCACATGTAGTAAGTTTTAATTTTCTTCTGTGAGACTGAGGCATATAAGGAAATCAGCTGCTTATGACACTTCATGGTTCGTGCACTGACTGACTGCGACTGAGAGCACATCTGTCATACATTGCCCTGATGTCACGATCACGTGTCCAGGTGAAGTGTTCCTACATTGCTGCCGGCCGGTGTGCCCGAGCGGTTATAGGCGCTACAGTCTGGAACCGCGCGACCGCTACGGTCGCAGGTTCGAATCCTGCCTCGGGCATGGATGTGTGTGATGTCCTTAGGTTAGTTAGGTTTAAGTAGTTCTAAGTCTAGGGGACTGATGACCTCAGATGTTAAGTGCCACAGTGCTTAGAGCCATTTGAACCTTCCTTTTACGAACGATCGGTCCAAACAACACTGCGCTATAGGGAAGGAAAGTTTACGTCACTAAGACGATAGACGAGGCCTACGAGAAAGACAGGCCGCGGCGCGTATGTCACGCTCTTTCGCACACATCAGCAGACAAACTACGTTTCTACACCTGTTAACTCGTAACTACGAGTGTCCGTCCAAACGAAAACTGCTAGACATAATCTCCATACGGATCTTTAATCACTTACTTTAGTCCAGGGGGACTGATGACCTCAGCAGTTAAGTCCCATAGTGCTCAGAGCCATTTGAACCATTTTGAACCTACATTGCTATTGGCTCTCACCAATTTTGTGGTGTGTGTGTGTGGGGGGGGAGGGGGGAGGGGAGCGACTGCTGCATTCCTATTGGTTCCTGTTGGTTTCAAGCGCACTCTATGGTAGCTAGTTCAATTGAGGCCTATACACCAAGGTGAACACCTCTGGTTCATTCTCTCTAGGCGAGTGGAATAGGACAAAGTTTTCTCCTGCACTGTAGATTGACCAGCCAATTCAAACAAACATGAACAGATTCAATGTAGGCATTAGTGCCACCAACAACAAAATGCACCTTCAGTCCATCCCATCGCAGCGCTATTATTTGCTGAAAAGTATTCACCCGACACTCATTCATTATCGCCTCCTTCCATTCCTCGTGTAGGAGGCTACGGATCCAGTCCTCAGATTTCTGCTTACAGGTAATACACTTATTAAACGCCTCTCTGTCCAACACCAACATCTTTTTAGTGGAACACATTATAACAGTATCTTCTCAGGAGGACACTATGTACTGAGACACTGCAAACATTGTTGCAGACTGAGCTAAAATATCCAGCAAAATGTGTACTACAACAAAACATTCCTCTCTTTTCTTTTTTTTCCTTTGTTATCCTCACACGAGTGCGCTATAGTGAGATCTTTCCTGCCTTACAGCTCAACACAGAGCGATTTAGTAGTGGGAGCTAACTGGTATGCTGCTGGCACCTAGTGGCGGCACAGTAGTGACCCTACCTCCGTGGCCTACAAATGTTCATGCTTGGTGCCTGATGCTCAGTAGCGCCCGGTAGCGTTTGGCTGGCTGACATATGTGTGCATAACCCAAAATGGCAGCTAATATATCGCACTTTGTTCCATTCTCCAGTGAAGGCATGAGCTTTACCCAAATGGAGGAGGGGAGGGGAGGAGCTCTGTCACTTGCTAACTGATTAACTAAAGAATATAGCAAGTTGAATCGAATAATGTATTGTTCGGTCAGTAGACACTGATTTGAATTTTTTGCCACAAGCTCCTTCCACAGCAACAGCTCAGTACAGACTTTTTCCCTACCATTTTACAATGGGGGATGGAGGGGAAAGTGGGGAACGGGACTGGAGAACTGGGGGCTTCCCAGAGGGGAGGAGTGACAAAAAAATGTGTCTCTATACTAGAGGGTTATCGTTTTTAGCCGGTTCCCCACATCTACCTACGTAAACAATCGGCTGGTACCAGCGTCCTGCCTCTCACACTAGAATGTGAAACATACTGTAGGTGCCGAGAGATGTGGTATACAATCTACGTCTTGGGGGAAAGTCAGGAAGGGCATCTGACTACCAGCTGTTACTTATAGCATGGGACCGTGCTGTTGGCGCCTGATAAGGAGGGGAGAAAGTGGGTAAGACACCTATTTGTTCAAAGATTTCAATGCAACGAGTTTATTGTTTTCTAGAGTACAAGAATCAGAAAAACGCAGGTCAGCAACTACCTCCAATTTAGACACTATAGGGTATTTAGAGAGCGGGAAATGTCTGATGCGTGTCCTCTCATGGGCAGAATTTCTAACTATCTGAGGGACTATCTCTTTAATTAGTTACGATTATCTCTCGGTAAGAAACCTGAAAGGAGCGGCGTGTTACGACTGTAAGCTTCTGGACACAAGCTTGATGGTCGTAGGACGATAGCTACAACTTCGGTTTCTCCTGCTGGCTGCGTGTTTGAGACTTCCACTTTTGCTTGTGACCTTAAGCAGTAAGTGCAGAGGAGATACCTTCTGCAGTTGCTGATTTAGTAGCCTATCTTCTCGCCTCTCAATGTTGGTAAGTCCAGGCAGCAAAGCTGGGCGAGAAGTCAATGATGTGGCAGATGCTGGCAAGTATTCAGTTAAAACAATGGGAATCTCGTTTTCCATCAAGCTCTGGCAGTCTGTGTCTTAACCGTGCCTCAGTTTTTTGGGTTCTGGCAAATATTTTCTTAACCCCACCAATTACGTGATCATCATGGCTGTTGTGAAACCGTGTACTTGATTCTGTTAAATTACACAGTGAGTTAGTTACCAGGTTATTTTCTTCCTTTCCCTGCGGGATTCGTCTCTCAATTTCTGTCAGTTGTTTAACTATACGAATTTTATATTCCGACATCTACTCAACTCCATTGTGTGTAGGACAATTAACTATTACGTTTGTTTCCCATGTATTGTTCTCCTGTGGAGTGTTTACCAAGAAGAAAGTGGTCTACGTTATCGATCTTTCAATTCAGTATATAGTGATGAGCCCCTTTATTCTCATTATTACTATTAATTTCAACGAAAACCACACCCATGAATCACTTGTCAGGGCCAACACCTTTCAATCAGTCTCCTCTGCGAGCAGTTTATCAAAACATCTGAGTCAGAGGGGGAGATCTGCATTCGATTCAGATTAAGGTACTGTTTCACTTAGCCCAATAGCGTCTTGCACTATGAACTGCGATCTTTCTCACAGGAAATCAGAAATCCAATGGCACAAGTGCGACGATGCTCCATAGCCATGCAATTTGATTAGAAGCCGTTTGACAGGAACGGTGCCAAAAGCCTAATGGAAATGCAGAAATGTGGAATCAATTGGAAATCTCCTGTCGTCAGCACTCAGTACTTCAGGTGAATAAAGAGGTAATTGTGTTTCCTAAGAACGATATTTTCTGCATCAGTGCTCACAATATATCAGCACACAGTAATTTTTCCAGACTCCTAGTACAAATCGACGTCAGTGATATGGGTCTATAATTCAATGGATTACTTCTGTTTCCTTTCTTGTGCATTGTTGTGACATGTGAAACTTTCCAGTCCTTAGGTAAGGGTCTTCCTTCGTCGCTGCAAATTTAAAGAAACGTCGAGTACCGTAAACCGTGTTTACTTTGATCACCGTGTTTACCTTCACCACTCATGCACCAAAAGTTTTAAAGCTCTATGCGGGCTGTCAGTTAGGTGTTCAGTAAATACTGTTTAGTGTTATAGTTACATCAATATACGCTGAATGGCACTTTATAGTGCCAAATTGCTTGCGTAGCAGCTGGCAAACCTGTTGCGACTTGTAATTGCATACGAAAAATGGTGTTAAAATCCGGTTGTGCAAAATGCGTCGCTGTAACAACTGCAAAGCGATCGGTGTCTTCCACTATATTAAATATGTTACTCGATTAACGCTAGAAGTGTACATCAGGGCCTCTCTGAACCTGGAGTTTTCGGTTTGTTAGTGTGCATGTGCCACTGCACATACACAGTCCGCTGGCACCAATGTAAATTCAGCATTGAGTAAGACCTGGTATGGGACGGACGTTCGAAGTTATAAGATAACGTTGTTTAATTAATTTGACAGAAATATGTTTTGAAGGGTCACGGTGACTCTGTAATACACGTTGTGTTTTCATTCTGTCACTGAGTGTGAAGTTCATTTATGTGAAAATGGCACTTGCTACACAGGACGCATTGTTAGCAGAACTGAGTCGTGAAAGTAACGTAAGTGATTTTCGTGAAGAAAGTTTTTCTGACGCTGATGCTCTAGCAGCAGTGATGGACAATGGCGAAACTGATGTTTGTCGACAGAGATGAAATAAAATGAGTTTAGTCCAATTTAATTTAAATTATTATTCTAGTTTAAGACGATTAATCTAGCAATTAATTGATGATCACTGTGACCTGGTGCACACTTTGTGTGACAATTGCAGAGGTGTATACTGCGAGGGCAATTCTCAAAACCTCGTATATACATAGATTTCTGAGGTAATGTCCATGATTTCTACCTACCGAGGTGCCGCAGTGGTTGGCACACTGGACTTGCATTCGGGAGGACGGTTCAAACCTGCGTCCAGCCATCCAGATTTATGTTTTCCGTGATTTCTGTAAATCATTCCTGACAAATGCCGGGATTGTTTCTTTGAGAGGGCACGGTCGATTTCCTTCCCCTATCCTTGACACCCTCCGAGCATGCGTTCCGTCTCTAATGATAACGATGTCGACGGGACGTTAATCCCAATTTTCCTTCCTTTCTTTTTGCATGATTTCTCTGTTGCGGGGTTACTTTGACCACTGATCGTTGTTACCAGAGGATCAGAGATACACAATTCATTGAACTGTGTTGATGATAATGACAGTGTAAAATTGAGGTATAGGTACATCGACCACCAGTATACAGACGAAGGCTCATTTGTAATTGTTAACGTGCTTACAGCTAGGAAAAACAAATGTCACTCATATATTGCATAAACTGCAAGCTGTTGTGATTCAGCCAGTGATTCAAGTTTAACGAATGATGTCAAATATCTCCGGAAACAAGGAAGGAAGTTTGTTTGGCCACAAGCATCAGATATTGTCTCGATAAATGAAGAATAGATAAACTTAAGTCTGACTGCAACGGATGATTTGAAGTGAAGATTTAGGTCTAAGATGGATGAAACTGAAGGCATTATACTCACAAGGGAACCTCCCCATCGCACCCCCCTCAGATTTAGTTATAAGTTGGCACAGTGGATAAGCCTTGAAAAACTGAACACAGATCAACTGAGAAAACAGGAAGAAGTTGTGTGGAACTATGAAAAAAATAAGCAAAATATACAAACTGAGTAGTCCATGTGCAACATATACAACATCTAGCATAATGTGAACTCAGGGGCGCCGTGGTCCCGTGGTTAGCGTGAGCAGCTGCGGAACGAAAGGTCCTCGGTTCAAGTCTTCCCTCGAATGAAAATTTTAATTTTTTATTTTCAGACAATTATCAAAGTTCAGGCACTCACACATAACCAACTTCGCTCTCCAAAATTCCAGGACATGTTCAGATTTGCTTGGACATATGCAGGATTTAACGGTGTACACAAGGAAAAATTTGAAAACTTTAAAAACACGTTTTGACAGAGCGCAGGGAAACTGTGCTACTGAGAAACTGTTGCATTCATTTGTTGCAGTTTATGTGACCAACTATTATGTTTTCATCACTTTTTTCGGAGTGATTATCACATCCACAAGAAACCCTTAACGGGGCAAGGTAGAAGAATTTTTTTACCCATTCCCCGTACAAGTTAGGTAGGTCGACAACATATTCCTGTCATGTGACGCACATGTCGTCACCAGTGTCGTATAGAATATATCAGACGTGTTTTCCTGTGGAGGAATCGGTTGACCTATGACCTTGCGATCAAATGTTTTCGGTTCCCATCGGAGATGCACGTCCTTTCGTCTACTAATCGCACGGTCTTGCGGTGAGGTCGCAAAACACAGACACTAAACTTATTACAATGAACAGAGACGTCAGTGAACGAACGGACAGATCATAAATTTGCGAAAATAAACTTTTCAATCAGGGGAAAACTCGAACCGAGGACCTTTCGTGCCGCAGTTGTTCACGCTAACCACGGGACCACGGTACTCCTGAGCTCCTTGATGTTGCATATCTTGCGCATGGACTATTCAGTTTGTATATTTTGCTAATTTTTTTTCATAGTTCCACACAACTTCTTCCTGTTTTCTCGATTGATCTGTGTTCAGATTTTCAAGGCCTATTCACTGTGCCAACTTATAACTAAATCTGAGGGGGGTGCCATGGGGAAGTTTCCTTGTCAGCTACATTTGGAGATATCTGTTTGTCAGTACATGTCATTATCAATAAAGCTTTGATGACGGATCTCACTGTTCGATGTATGTATCTTGCTACGTTTTCTTCGTGGAAAACCTTAGATCAATATACTTATTTCCGGGTGGTCAAAGGTTCATTGTGTTTTTGAAATATTGACCGCAAATGGAATGGTAACTAACAGTTGTGGTGGACGTTTAGGTCAGTCAGTGTATCCCCATTTCCATGCGCACTTTGAGCATCCACATTTTTTTCCATTACTTACGTTGTATTTTAGCAAATGCATTGTACTAAATAGTATGTAATCCTTTCATACAAGCCCCTACGTCAATTAACATAAATATCACAGAAGTTAAAAAACAGTCATGATAATCAAATATCAATCTGAAAATAGGTCACTGAAGAAGTCTGAAGAAGAATATGACACACCTTGACGACTCAAACCGGTCTCGTAAAATGACATACGGCCTAGAGAGCGGTGTGCTGACCACATGCCTCTCCACGTCCGCATCAACTGACGCCTGTGGGCTGAGGATGACACGGCAGCCGATGGGTACCGTTGGACCTTCATGGTCTGTACAGGTGGAGGTTTTTCCCAGCAAAATTTCCTTGTTTCAAAGCATGGTTCTGCTATTTGGACGTTGCTTGGTAAACACACACACACACACAAAAAAAAATGTTATTAACGCTTCGGATTCGGAGTGGACATATACGCCTGATTCAGTCACCACATTAAGTGTAATTTATCCATCGAATAATGACAGGTAAGCGCCAGGCGTTATCCTTTCACGAGAGCTTTCACCGCGCGAGGAGTATGCTCCAGGCACGGGTGGTTGACAGCTGCACGCGTGCTGTGGTCCCACCTCCAGAGGACGGCGTGTAGCCGGCTTACGTCAGCAGGAACAGGCCTGCCGTCATAAAGGGCCGCGCGAGGGGCGCACCGCGCGTTTAAGAAGAGAACAGTCCGCCGGGCTGAATGGCCGGCGCGGCAATTTGAGCTCTAATAGGGGAGGGGAGAAGAAGGGCAGCGGGTGTGGTTAGCGGTTGTTTAGTACAAGCGGCCGTGAAACGCGATGATTTATTCATTTGCAGAGGCCTCTGCCACCGGTTAGGCACAACACAACGGTTACACGCCCCCCGGGGCGCGCCTTATTGAAAGGAAGTCAGTAATACGTGCGTTACCGCGCAGGGGCGCCCCAGGGCTGCCCAAAAGGCCAGGGGTGACGCTTCTGGCGGCCGCTAATATGCGACATAAGAGGTGTGACGTTATGCGTTGTACTCTGCGAGCTATAACACTTCGGCCACGAGAAAAGTTCTCTTTATGTTGCTGAAACACAATGAGATGACAAAAGACGTGGGATGCCTTCTGATATCGTGTAAGATCTCCTATTGCCCGTAATGCAGCAACTCGACGAAGTATGGACTCAAGTCGTTGGAGGTCACCTGCAGAAATATTAAACCATACTGCCTCCATAGCCATCCATAATTTCGAAAGTGTTGCCAGTGCAGGGTTTTGTGCGCGAACTGACCTCTCCATTAGGTACCATAAATATTTCATGAGATTCATATCGGATGATCTGGTTGGCCAAATCATTCGCTCGAACTGTCCAGAATGCTCTTCAAACCAACCGCACACCATTGTTGGTCGCTGACATGGCGTATTGCCATTCATAAAAATACTATCGTCATTTGGGAATATAAAGAGGACGAATTGGTGAAGGTGGTCTTCAGGTACCACAGCGTAATCATTCAAAGTCAATGATTGGTTAAGTTGGACCAAAGGGTCCTGTGCATTCCATGTAAACATAGCCCACACCATTGTGGAACCATCCCCAGCTTGCACAGTGCCTTGTTGACAACTTGGGTCCATGGCTTCCATGGGTCTGCTGAACCCTACCATCAGCTCTTACCAACTGTAGTCGGGACACATCTGACCAGGCTATGGTTTTCCAGTCGTCTAGGGTCCAACCAATATTGTCATGAGCCCAGAAGAGGCGCTGCAGATGATGTGGTGTTAGCAAAGTAATTGGCGTCGGTCGTCTGCTACTATAATCCATTGACGCCAGATTTCACAGCACTGTTCTATCGGATACGTTTGTCGAATGTCCCAAATTGATTTCTGCGGTTATTTCACGCAGTGTTGCTTGTATGTAAGCACTGACAACCCCGCGAAAATGCCACTGCTCTGGCTCGCTAAGTGAAGGCCATCAGCACTGCATATCCCGTAGTTGAGTCCCGTACGTGGTATTTTCGGCACACTCTTGACACTGTGAATCTCGGAATACTGAATTCTCTAACAATTTCCAAAATGGAATGTCCCATGCGTCTAGCTCCAAACTGACATTCGCCTTCAGAGTCTATTAATCCCCGTCGTGGGGCCATAATCACATCGGAAATTTTTTCACATGTATCACCTGAGTATAAATGACAATCCCGCCAATACAAATACGCTCCCATAATCTACAAAAAGTTCTCATAGTTAATTTTTCATGCAAAATGTACCAAATCCAGACTTTTAATGTGGTAATGGTGGAGACTGGTCTATCACCAATTGTCCAGTACCATATTGTGCATCTTCTCCGTGTTTTAAACTGCGACTGTTGTCATATGACATCCGTCCCGTGGATCATCTTCATGAAAAGTGGAATTATGTTCGACTTTAGCTACATTTCTTAGCCATTGAAAATAAAGTATCGCACTCGACATTAATTCTGAGTAACTGTGGATGGATTTTCGTCTCAGGAAAGAATTGTATCAAGTGAACTTGGTTCATTCATTTGTACGATAAACGAACGATTGAACTATTTTCAAAAGTTGTATAAATGGAACTTTTCCACAGTTCAAGCTGAAAGTTGACTAACATCCGTGCACTGTGTAACAATACTAAAAAAAAAAAAAAGTCATAGATATTAATGTCATCTCAGTGCCAGCAAAGGACATTTTCACTTTGACCTTGTGGTTACTGCCTTTTACTCATAAAGACCGCAGATAACAGCGTGCATTTCTTGTCCGTGTTGACGGGCAATGAGGACATAAGAAACGACCCACTAAGCCCAATTCATTTATGAAAACATAATATGAATTTATGTTTTTGATTAACGTGGCACCAAAAAAATTTCAAAATATCACCCTCGCAAGAACAGAAAAGCAAAGAAGCAGAAACGATTTCTGGACACCAAATACTGACACAAAAACATGATAATTAGTGGCGGCATGATAGGATAAATGGGATCGAAACTCTCGTAGAATATCTCCAAAAACGAACATCGATGGAGCAGCTGAGAGGCTCTATGAGCCATACCGTTCCAAAGCAGCACCTCCCAAGTCATAGTCAGAGCCAATGCGTTTGATAGAGCCAAAGAAAATCTGAGACATGAGAGCAACACGATTTACTGCGTTGCATAACACGGTCTACCATATAGTGCAGACCTAAGCAGCAGCTTTCTGAACCTTTAGTGGTAGTAATATGGATAGGTCACCAGCGTTGCGATAAGTTAAGGCTGCGAGAAGTAGGATACTTATGAGCAGTGCAAATAGGATCCTGAAGTCTTGAGTCCCTTATCAACAATTTGCATATGTCACAGATTACATGCAAGAGAGAAAAAGACGGTGCCTCAAATTGCAGCGGTTACAGCGTATTAACTCTCCACAGCATATTCTGTCAATTTTTAGCAAGGGTATTATTTAACTGACTAGATGACTTGGCCGAGAGATAACTTATACACTACTGGCCATTAAAATTGCTACACCACGAAGATGACGTGCTACAGACGCGAAATTTAACCGACAGGAAGAAGACGCTGTGATATGCAAATGATAAGCTTTTCAGAGCATTCACACAAGTTTGGCGCCAGTGGCGACACCTACAACGTGCTGACATGAGGAAAGTATCCAACCGATTTCTCATACACAAACAGCAGTTGACCGGCATTCCCTGGTGAAACACTATTGTGACGCCTCGTGTGAGGAGGAGAAATGCGTACCAACTCGTTTCAGACTTTGATAAAGGTAAGATTGTAGCCTATCGCGATTGCGGTTTATCATATCGCGACATTGCTGCTCGCGTTGATCGAGATCCAATGACTGATAGCAGAATATGGAATCGGTGGGTTCAGGAGGGTAATACGGAACGCCGTGCTGGATCCCAACGGCCTCGTATCACTAGCGGTCGAGATGACATTCATCTTATCCTCATGGCTGTAACGGATCGTGCAGCCACGTCTAGATCACTGAGTCAACAGATGGGGACGTTTGCAAGACAACAACCATCTGCACGAACAGTTCAACGACGTTTGCAGCAGTATAGACTATCAGCAAGGAGACCATGGCTGCGGTTACCCTTGACGCTGCGTCACAGACAGGTGCGCGTGCGATGGTGTACTCAACGACGAACTTGGGTGCACGAATGGCAAAACGTCATTTTTTCGGATGAATCCAGGTTCTGTTTACAGCATCATGATGGTCGCATCCGCGTTTGGGGACATCGCGGTGAACGCACAGATCGTTCTTGTTTATGTGTAAAACTCATTTCACTACTCAGTTTCCTCCCAGATAGTCAGAAACACCACAGTAAATTTAGAAGAGGAATTTATGCCGTAAATGACAACAGATTTAAGAAATTAACATGAAAGGAATCCAACAGAGACCTTTCAAGTGTGTATTCGTCATCGCCATACTGGCGTATCACCTGGCGTGATGGTATGCGGTGCCATTGATTACACGTCTCGGCCACCTCATGTTCGCATTGACGGCACTTTGAACAGTGGACGTTAGATTTCAGATGTGTTACGATCCGTGGCTCTACCCTTCATTCGATCCCTGCGAAATCCTACATTTCAGCAGGATAATGCACGACCGCATGTTGCAGGTCCTGTACGGGCCTTTCTGGATACAGAAAATGTTCGACTGCGGCGCTGGCCAGCACTTTCTCCAGATCTCTCACCAATTGAAAACGTCTGGTCAATGGTGGCCGAGCAACTAGCTCGTCACAATACGCCAGTCACTACTCCTGATGAACTGCGGTATCGTGTTGAAGCTGCATGGGTAGCTGTACCTGTACGCGCCATCCAAGCTCTGTTTGACTCAATGCCCAGGCGTATTGAGGCCGTTATTACTGCCAGAGGTGGTTGTTCTGGGTACTGATTTGACAGGATCTATGCACCCAAATTGCGTGAAAATGTAATCACATGTCAGTTCTAGTACAATATATTTGTCCAATGAATACCCGTTTATCATCTGCATTTCTTCTTGGTGTAGCAATTTCAATGGCCAGTAGTGTAGATAGTAGCGCTTCCGAAAGACCCGCCGCACTGCTGATGTCATGTTCTCGTTGTGCCAGCTAAAGTAGAGAAATTATTAACAGCAACGTGACCCGAATACCTGCTTTATTAATATCGACAAAGCGTCCGACAGAAGTGTTATTGTATCCACGGTGACTTCAGAACATTGTAGCTGTTTTCGGAAATATCATTGTGGAAGCAGTCCGAAATTTTGACTTGATAATTTATTCGATCGCAACTTGTTTCGGCCCCAGACCAATCGTATCGTGGCAGGTTTCACATTGTTGCCTCGAGGAAAAGTATTTTATAGATTACAAGGTACTCACAGGCATTGTGTACAAAAAGGAAGACAAATCACAATACGCAAATTACCAAGGAATAACCATGCTAAATTCCTGTTACAAATTAAACACTGGAATTATAAACAAAAAGATTAATATCATTCGTGGTAGTACGTACGTCATCATGATTTTTCAAAAGGTAGACCATGTAATGACTGTCTTTTCAGATTGTGACAAGCAAATGTGGAAAGAACAGACCCTAGATTATCAGCTTGTTATATTTCTGTTGATCATGGAAAAAACATTTGACAAAATAAAACGGAAAATGCCTGGGGACATCACTAAAGGAAATGGGTGTTTCAGCGCATCTGATTACGGCAGTCAGTTGTTATACAAAAATAATAGGATAAGATCCTTTCTGTAAGGACTAGGATAGAATCTGCCGATATTGATCAAGGAGTTAGACAAGGCTGCCCAACATCCCCATTCCTTTTTTAATATTTATATCGATGATATCATTCGTAATTGGTTGATTATAATTACAATTAACCCTCCTATTTACTGATAGCTTATAATAGGAGACTCTGAAGGTTCAATTTGTATTACGTGAGTCAAACTGTGTTGAATACGTACTGAGAATATCGACATATAAAAGAAAAGTGGTGGTATCTCAAGGATTGGAACCCATAGGAGCCAAAATCGCTATAGACGGATAAATAATTGAACAAGTAAAAGAGTTTAAATATCTAGGGTGTAGTTTTAACTTCCCCATGTCAGATGATGTAGAGCTACAATTGGCTAGATTCAGACATTTCTGTGGAACCGTGCAACGCCATTAAGACTTACGTACTAGGAATAGCAATTGACATTCAGTATAAACAAATATAACCTATTGCGTGTACATAAGCGGAAAGATCCACTGTTGTACGATTACGCGATTGCAGAAGAATCGCTGGAAGCAGTTACTGTAAGGAATAGAACAGAATGTGCTGATATTAATCAAGGAGTTAGACAAGGTTGCCCACTGTTCACACCCTCTTCAATATTTATTTGACGATGACGTTCATAATTGGCTGATTATAATAATTTAGCATTTAAAGTGGAGCCACCACATAAAACTAATCGCAGAAAAGGCAGATACCAGACCGAGATTCATTGAAAGAATACTCAGGAAATGTAATCCTTCAACAGCCGGTCGGTGTGGCCGAGCGGTTCTAGGCGCTACAATCTGGACCCGCGCGACCGCTACGGTCGCAGGTTCGAATCCTGCCTCGGGCATGGATGTGTGTGATGTCCTTAGGTTAGTTAGGTATAAGTAGTTCTTAGTTCTAGGGGACTGATGACCTCAGAAGTTAGGTCCCATAGTGCTGAAAACCATTTGAACCATTTAATCCGTTAACAAAGGAGGCAGCAAATAAAACACTTGTTCGACCAGTATTTGAATATCACTTGTCAATATGGTATCCGTACCGGATATCGTTGATCGATAACATAGAGAAGCTCCAAACAATAGCACCGCGTTCCGGCACAGATTCATTTAGCAAGCGCGAAGCGACACGGAGACGATCAGCCAACTCCAGTGACAGTCGCTGCAGGGCAGACGTTCTGTATTATAGTTTGATTTACTGTCAAAGGTCCGAGAGCGTAAGTTCCTAGGAGAGTCAAGAAATATTCTGCTTCGCGAAAAAACCATGAAACTAAAATCAGAGATACGAGCCTACACGAAGGCTTACCGGCAATAATTCGTCCAACGAACCATTCGAGACTGGATCAGGAAACGGGGGAATTGACGGTGGTACGTAAAGTATCCTCCGCCACACACCCATGGTGATTTGCGGAAACAAAGACGCACACTACAGGCCATTAAAATTGCTACACCAAGAAGAAATGCATATGGTAAACGGGTATTCATTGCACAAATATATTATACTAGAACATGTGATTACATTTTCACGTGATTTGGGTGCATAGATCCTGAGAAATCAGTACCCAGAACAACCACCTCTGGCCATAATAACGGCCTTGATACCCCTGGGCATTGAGTCAAACAGAGCTTAGATGGCGTGTACAGGTACAGCTGCCCATGCAGCTTCAACACGATACCACAGTTCATAAAGAGTAGTGACTGGCGCATTGTGACGATCCAGTTGCTCGGCCACCACTGACCAGACGTTTTCAGTTGGTGAGAGATCTGGAGAATGTGCTGGCCAGGGCAGCAGTCCAACATTTTCTGTATCCATAAAGGCCCGTACAGGACCTGCAACATGCGGTCGTGCATTATCCTGCTGAAATGTAGGGTTTTCACAGGGATCGAATGAAGGGTAGAGCCATGGGTCGTAACACATCTGAAATGTAACGTCCACTGTTCAAAGTGCTGTCAATGCGAACAAGAGGTGTAACCAATGGCACCCCATACCATCACACCGGGTGATACGCCAGTATGGCGATGACGAATACACGCTTCCAATGTGCGTTCACCGCGATGTCGCCAAAAACGGATGCGACCAGAACCTGGATTCATCCGAAAAAATGACGTTTTGCCAATCGTGCACCCAGGTTCGTCGTTAAGTACACCATCGCAGGCGCTCCTGTCTGTGATGCAGCGTCAAGGGTAACTGCAGCCATGGTCTCCGAGCTGATAGTCCATGCTGCTGCAAACGTCGTCGAACTGTTCGTGCAGATGGTTGTTGTCTTGCAAACGTCCCCAACTGTTGCCTCAGGGATCGAGACGTGGCTGCACAATCCGTTACAGCCATGTGGATAAGATGCCTGTAATCTCGACGGCTAGTGATACGAGGCCGTTGGGATCCAGCGCGGCGTTCGGTATTACCCTCCTGAACTCACCGATTTCATATTCTGCTAACAGTCATTGGATCTCGACCAACACGAGCAGCAATGTCACGATACGATAAACCGCAATCGCGATAGGCTACAATCTTACCTTTGTCAAAGTCGGAAACGTGATGGTATGCATTTCTCCTCCTTACACGAGGCATCACAACAAGCCTTCACCAGGCAACGCCGGTCAACTGCTGTTTGCAAACTTTCCTCATGTCAGCACGTTGTAGGTGTCGCCATCGGCACCAACCATGGGTGAATGCTCTGAAAAGCTAATCATTTGCATATCACAGCATCTTCTTCCTGTCGGTTAAATTCCGCGTCTGTAGCACGTCATCTTCGTGGTGTAGCAATTTTAATGGCCGGTAGTGTATAAAGGTACGGGAACGAACATTAATTAAACTTACAGAGTAATACCCTTGCCTTTCCTGCTGCCTGGTAGCGAATATTGTACCCTAACATCTGATAATTTACGACGAGGCTAATAATCGGAAATGAAGTTCCTCTGCTTTACAGCGAGATATTCTTTGCTGAACCATAAAAGAAACGCCGCTATTAGTCGTGAACTAATTGTTGAAGCCATTACAACTATAACTGAAAAATGCAGACTGAACTGGGAAGAACATCTCTAGCGTATACCTAATAGGATAATTATAGCTGCAGTATTATACAGTCTAATATGAAAGAAAAGCTCTAACAGGATAACTATGACTACAATACTATAAAACCTAATACGAAAGAGAAACATTGGACGTCCATTAAGGAGAAGATGTGAACAATTCTGAGATGCAGCAGACCATAGCAGTAGCCTATATAATCCAATGCAAGAAAAGACACATCAGAGTTCCTTCGGAGACAGTGTGAACAGTTCTGAGGCACAACAAGCTAAAAGGCCTAGACCTTGAAGACGACGATGATGATCACGTTACAACGTAGAGGTCTGCTTAAATTATATGTGACTTGCTGAACCTTGAGCTACATTGAAAACATGGTGGAGAGACGTGGCGGCCACTGGTAATGCCAAAGACTGCTTGAAGCGTTACTCGCGCTGTGCAACACATATCTAAAACTCACCGGAGTTAATGTTTTAATGGTATGTAAGTACCTAACAAAGAAAAAACTCATGCACATTCACCCACTCCCATTAACACTGAAAGGCCAAAGAAACTGGTACACCCGCCTAATATCGTGTAGGGCCCCAGTGAGCACGTAAAAGTGTCGCAACACGAAGTGGCATGGATTCGACTAAAGTCTGAAGTAGTGCTGGAGGGAACGGACACCATGAATCCTGGAGGGCTGTCCATAAATCCGTAGGAGTACCGTGGGGTGAAGATCTCTTCTGAACAGCACGTTGCAAAGCATCCCTGATTTGCTCAATAATGTTCATGTCTGGGGAGTTTAGTGGCCAGCGGAAGTGTTCAAGCCCAGAAGAATTTTCCTGGAGCCATTCTGTAGCAGTTCTGTACGTGTGGGGTGTACCATCGCCCTGCTGGAACTGCCCAAGTCCGTCGGAAAGCTCAATGGACATGAATGGATCCAGGTGATCAGACAGGTTGGTTCCGTAGGAGTCACCTGTCAGAGTCGTATCTATACCTATCAGGGGTCCCATATCACTCCAACTGCACACGACCCACACCATTACAGAGCCTCCACCAGCTTGAACAGCCCCCTGCTGACATGCAGGTCCTTGGATTCACTTGGATTCATGAAGTTGTCTCCGTACCCGTACACTTCCATCCGCTCGATAGAATTTGCTCTGCCAACATGGAAAAAGGCTACTCACACAACTACCTGGCTACGGCGTCCAGAGCAAAAACGGAATTCCAAGTACCTCGGACGCCTGACGCAACGAGACCCGGCACTACTCCGATTGGCTGGAAGCGTGCGGAACTCGCCCAAGGCGAAAAGATGATACCAAAGCAGTCCCACAAAGAGGGAACTCAAAGAGTCTGCATCAATTGTCGATACCTATTACTGAAAGTCTTTGCGAACAGTTTTGTAAATACTATTTCGTGATTCAAAGAAACAAAAGTACAGCAAAATGAGAAGTGCAGTTTAACACGCAGATTTAGAAATCAGTAGTGGCTCGTGCACAACCATTCAGTTACCTTAAACAGCGTTCGTTTGTGGACTCAGTTTTCTTTAATTTTTTTTAGGGGTTTTACATCTCTCGTTGTATATTTTCACTCGCGGCAGTTTCCGCAACTAATTATGATACACTTTATGTATTGATTAGGCGAATATAGGTTTCAGTAGTTATAGAGAGACAAAGTGAGTCGTACACGGTGGACTAGCGTAGAGAGATGCATCAAACCTGTCTCCAGACTGAAGGCCAAAACAACAACAACAACGTAATAGAGCGTGCATACGGGCCAGTAGATCACTAATTGGCGCCAGTTTGAGTAGTTTGTCCTGGCAGCCAAGTGTTACGTAACTGTTTGCACTCGGGAGCGTGTCCGAGTAGGAAATTGGGCCTGTTGTTTCGCGGCCTTTGTGCGGCTAACGGGCCCGGGCTGCGCGCGACGCCGCCCCCTGTCGGAAGAGGGCGGAGGACAAAGGCGTGAGCGAAGAATTTCCACGGCCATTCAGCGCGGCGCGACTTCCGCACGGAGCCGCACAATGCACTGACAAATGGCCGCAGCCGCGCGACACCTGGCCCAGGGGTCGCACGAGTGCCGGGCGGGCCCGATACGCCCCCCGCCGACACTGACACCACCAACACTGACGGCGACGCCGCCCTCCTGATTTATAGCGAAAATCGCCCTCCAGCTCACGCGGGGGTGCGCTTTTTAAAACTGGATTTAAAAAGATCTGCGACAGGGCAAAGTCGCTGCAGACGCAGTAGTCATCTATCTTCCAGTTGTATCCTGCGTGACCACGAGATAATAGAGGGCTTACGCCGTACTTAAATAGAAGATTACAGAAATTCGTACTACGTAAGTCACTGAACGTAGTCAGGAGAGATTATTTATAGCGTTACACATGGTTCAATTACGAATCCACTAGACTCTTTGACAAACGTACAGCAATGCCTCTAAGCTTAATTTCACTATCACGATCGTGTGAGGAAAAACTTATTGATTGCCGGAAAGCGGAGTGACTTTGAACATTTTAAATTCATTTTTGTAAATTAAACAGAAACTTCTGGAGATATTGACATGAAACTTTTTGGGAAGTTGCAAGAGATGTTGCTGAATATGGTAAAGCAGATTATACATTTTTATCCCCCAAGCCTAGTTTTTTTTTTTTTTTTCACTGTTCCATTTCACCCCATGGGTCGGGGTCGCCTTGAACATGGAAACATTTTCCTATTCTGTGGGAGTCATGTCAATTACTGCTAAATGACACCCCTATCATATGAAACAGCATGATATTTTGTATATAAATATAGTTTTGAAACTAATTTATGTAGAAAAATGTGAGTATTTTTATGGGTTTTCTTTAATCACCTGAAACTATTCATATGATTACAGCTTGATTTTGTTAATAAAGGAAATGGGTGCTGAGCTAGTTACGAAATACGAAAATTATTTTAAAACAGATCTTTTCAAAACAGTCTGTATGACTTCAATATAATAAATGTAAAGAAAGTTATCACATTTTAAAAAATTACATCTGCAAACACTCTACAGGAAAGGAAGCTGACGCGAAAGTGTCCACTGTACCTGATGTCATAGACATGAAATTTAAACTCAAAATGAAGCCTTCCCCTTCTACCTACCTTAGAATCGGGTAGAATCCTACAAATGTCATCTTTCTCAAAAAATGACACATTGGAAACATTATGCCACACAAAAAAACTTCATCTGTTTCCACCTTGGAATGCCATTTCCTCAGAAGTGTAATTTCATGATCAGTGATAACATATCCACACTATTTTACACTTTTCTTTGAAGGAAACTTCACTAAGACATGTTTTCCATGGAGCTGATATCTCAAAGAATAGGGAAGGTGCTGTTCAAAGTCACTCCTTGAAAGACAAGCCTTCATATTTTACTTTTTTACGTCACCAAAGAATAAATTTTACACTTTATGCTTTCTGTAAATGTTCATTCAAGTGTCAACTTTACCCATAAAAACTCGTTTCAGATTCTAAACTCAAAAATGCTTCTAATAATAAGCAAATATTTTTGCGGTTGTGGAGGAACTTACATTTCCAGAAAATTATTTTGTTTTCTGGCGTTGGTGTACAATGTTATTTCATATCGACTGTCATATCATATGAAAGTATTGATTATTGGCAATATTTAACGACACTGGCCTTAGTTCCATATTTATACACTATAGTGCAGCACTTATTTTAAAAAGACGCTAAATGGCTGTTCAAAGTCGCCTCGCCGTTCAAAGTCACCCCGCTTTAAGGTATAGTTTATTCTTCTGAGTAGTCATCGTTTCTCAAAATGACTTATTTTTTTAAGTTCTGAAGCTGTGTAATTTGCATAAACGCATGTGTAGATGAAACGTGCTTCTGTTCAAGTGTCTGAAAATGGTCTAACAGCCATAACTATGACTGTATTTCATAGTACAGTCAGTGTCCGCTCTTAAGCACAAATTCGCAACCATCTCGCAAACTACTCGTCTGCAGACTTATGTTAAGTGGAATGTTAGTTCCTCTATTACCTGTGTCAGTTTACGCTATTAGTTGTGATACACCTTGTATACTCCCATAGTACTTCCCATCCACACCGTACAGTGCAACGCTCCGTGCTTCCGCCTGAGTCTAATAGACCTGCGTGGGAAGCTGGTCTCCTGTTACAGTACCAGACTTTCCTGCTTCAGAAAACATGGAAACAGAGGTGGTGAAAATCTTGCAAAGGATTCCATCGTAATAGCTAGAAGACGCCACTACACAAGCTGCAGGAAGATCAGATGTCGTCTAAACACGATTCGAGCAGGCCACTCAAAAACAGGGCTACCCTACACAGATGGGGTAGCGTCATTATACATGCAGACCGTGGAGCAGTCTGCATTGCCTAACAGTTCTCCAAGAGAACATATTCTGGGAAATTGAGTGACGTACTGGAAGTCACAGCTGAAGCTATTAAACGGACATCAAAAATTTATAAAAATCTCTGACTGTGGAATGTTGTGTCAAAGCTACATTTTTAGCAAAGTTGTGACTGGTGGTAACCTTTTTGTAGAATCTGTACCTTTCATTTTGCCACACTTATCCCCATTATCAAATTAATTATTTCCAGATGCCACAAAATGTGCCAGTCAACCTTTTTTGTCAAATTGTACCGTAAAGATCTTTTGTTTCCAATTTCAAAAGCTCCTTTTCATCTGTTGGTTCTAATGTTTATCGTCCACGTTTCACTTTTGTATAACGCTACACCCTAGACAATTTTTTTCAGGAAAGACTATTTGACACTCAAATTTCTATAAATCGTTATGAAATCTTTTTCTTTATTGTAAGCTATCAGAAATCCACTTGTAAGGAGGCGCAGATCCAGAATTGGGTTCTGGATGGGAGAGGGAGGGGAAGGGGCCACAGTTTTTTATGTTTATCTCATCTTACGTTCTTTAAGGCGTCAACAGAACTAGTAGGTGCATAGAATGTGGTAGGTGTTGGCTTCAGATGCATTGGCTATGCCCTTCATAATGACTTACTAGTATTTCTGATTGTGTAGTTAAGATGTGTTTGTGAGATTAGATTGTGTTAAATTTTGTTTTTCCAATGCTTGTTTGTTCATATAGGTCACATAAATGTATGAGAACGTTAAGCCCTCAGATCCTCGCGTTTATCGTTTGGTGATTTCTTTTGCAAAAATTGTTTCAAATGACTCTGAGCACTATGGGACTTAACATCTGTGGTCATCAGTCCCCTAGAACTTAGAACTACTTAAACCTAACTAGCCTAAGGACATCACACACATCCATGCCCGAGGCATAATTCGAACCTGCGACCGTAGCGGTCGCGCAGTTCCAGACTGTAGCGCCTAGAATCGCTCGGCCACTCCGGCCGGCGATTTCATATGCAATTCACTTGGATTTCGCTTATCGTGGCACGTATTTATCAGTTCATCTCATAAATCTTCGGAGAATCTGAGAGTGTTCCATTTAATTAGTCTTGCATCCATTTTTCTTTTGTGTTTGTGAATGCTCGGTGCCATTTCATTTTTACTGCAGCCTTAACGCATTGAAATACATCAACAGTATGATCTGAAGTTATGTGGCACCGGGCTGACTGCCTTCAGTCGTATTCTTTCAGTGTGAACTGATCTGTGTCTGAATTTACCCTATCATTCCCTCATTTAGTATAAATTGTACTCATGAACTGCCTCAATATCCAACATACTATTCGTTGAAATGATATCAGCACGTAAAAACTGGCAACGGAAATTTCCGGTTGCACAGACTATAATACAGACTTTGAAACTGTT
This sequence comes from Schistocerca serialis cubense, assembly GCF_023864345.2. Lineage (NCBI taxonomy): Eukaryota > Metazoa > Arthropoda > Insecta > Orthoptera > Acrididae > Schistocerca > Schistocerca serialis. Next base: position 392,598,240 of record NC_064638.1, read on the forward strand.
TCCATCTATATAAATAAATCGTTAAAAGTTGATGACTATTTCTCAAGCAACCCCTTTCTTGTAAGACTAAGTATAGTACATTCAACCTGGCGCTTTCCTAAGCGCAATAGTTCTTGTAGGCCTAACTTTTTCATATTTCTCACTGAGAATTAAATATTTTGTGTCGAGGCTTAACCTCTGATTATCTTCCATTCGAAAAGAATATGTTTCATGAATAAATTGGGTTTAACTGATCAGCTGCTGAAAGCAATTAAGGATATAAAGTTCATGTGGATCAGATCAGTGATTAATTCTTTTTTATAATTTAATCTTCCCAACTTAGTTCGGTGGCTACCCTGAGTAATTAATTACATGCGGAACGAGCTGAGTAGACCTCAGAGTTCCAGTACACATTTAAATTCCCAGAATACACCTGATTATACTACACATAAATTTTAACGTCACTGTAACTTTCCACGGAATATATCGAGTTGAGATTATGAAATGAAGAACAACGCACATCAGCTCTAATCCAACTCTTGGCATGTGAGGAAAGTAGACAAATAATATTTACAATATAATCTTATAATAATAATAATAATATATTACATACTCTGTCCTGTATACCAAATGCACGAATTACTTTGTTAGTTGCTAAGCATTGTTCTGTAAATCATTACTTTCTTATATGATACAAATGTCTGCAGATTTTGTTTTCTAGAGACGACATTAATCTACTTGGATCTATGAAGTTGATGGACCACTATTTGTCTTTGTTTCTTCTTCCTGTAGATTACGAATCAGTTACTGATTCTGAATGTTAAATAACTGATTATAGTGTTATTTAATTGCAATGTTGTACTATAAATCCTAAAGTTTACAATTTTTTTGGCAAATATTTTTACAATAATTTTGACATTCATTACAATACAGTGACTCATCACATAGTAATGATAGAACAGCACATAATCAATATTAAAACCACATTTTTATATATCACTGACAGTACCCTTTTACATTGTGGTAATCACCTCACAGTAATTGAAAACCACAAATCTATTAAAAATATCTTTTCCACGTACATATATACACAGCCTTGGAATAACATTGATTTGTAACTGAATGATTACATCCACTATGTAACACCATGTATTAGCAAATGAGCAATGCAGTTCCATGACCTAGCCAGGAGAGCAGAAGGAAAGTACGAGTACATTGAAAAATGTTGTTTTTACTTCTGAGATATACTTAAATGGTTATATTGTTAAGTACATCACTTGTGAAAGGAGCAATATAGCACAAAGTTATGGTGTAACATAAAGTTTGAGGAATAAACTAAATGAAAACATTGCAACTAATAGTTCATAAGTAGCGAGTATTTTTAAGAATCATTTTGTAAATGTAGCAACGAAAATGGAATTAAATTGTTGAGTTGAACATGCAAGAGAATATATAAAATATTATATTATAAAACTTTAAGCAACTAGAAGTAGAACCAAAAGCTTTGACTGAAATTAATAAAACTATAAAACTTCTGAAATACAGTTTGAAACAGACATCTGAGAACTCCTTCTAATTTAATACGTAATGTCCTTAGTGATATATGTAATGCATCATTGGCACAGAGAATTTTTTCAGATAGACAAAAATATGCAATTCTGAAACATCATATAAGAAAAGTGACAAGATTAAAATATGCAATTCCGAAACCTAGTTATAAGAAAAGGAACAAGAAAATGTTGAATAATCATCATCAACTTCTATTATGAACTTATTTTTCCAAAAAATTCACGAAAGTAATGTACTCAAAAGTATTCTCACATTTAGAAACAATTTATTTAGCATATCCCAGTTTGGATTCCAGAAGGGTTGCTTGACTGAAAATGCTGCTTATACAATCACTCACCAAATATTAGAAGCTTAAATAATAAAATGTAACCAGACGGTACCTGTTTTGTGATTGTATCAAGGCCTTTGATTATGTATCTGTAGATCACGATACACTCTAAGAATATTCAATGTTCATGAAACTGATAGCTATATGCTCAACTGGTTCGAATCATATGTAACAAACTGAATGAAAAAGCTGTGCTGAATAACATTTATAATCTTGAAAGGAGAGAAAATTTTAGTGAGTGGGAAGAAGTCCAAAAAAGAGCCCGCAAGGTTCAGTTTTGGGTCCAAACCTTTCTATTATATCTGTGAATGATCTTCCACTTAACAATCCCATTCATTCATGAGAATTGGTACTTTTTGGAGACAGTGGCAGTATTATAATATATCCCATTAGACAGAAAGCAATGGTAAAGATTGTTAATGAAGTTCTACAAAGAATTTTAAGTGATTATATGAAAACCGACTCTCCCTAAATTTTGAGTAAACACACTATATTCATTTCTGTACCACACATAGAGTCTTGCCAACTCTGATGTAGATCATGAATAGGAGTAAATAAATAGGGTAAAAAGCTCCAAGTTCGTCGATGTAATAATGGTGAGAGCTGAACTGGAAGAAGCCTATTTCCGAGCCATTCAAACAATTAAGCTCAGATGCTTTCGTTCTACAATTACTAGACTCGGAAACAAACGAATCAAGCTCCTGGCATCTTTTGCGTGTTTGCACTCAGTAATGTTCTATGGAGTAATTTTCTGGGGTAACGCGTCACTCAGAAAGAAAGTACTGATTGCACAAAATCAAGCAGTAAGAATAATATCTGGTGTTCACTCACGATTGTCATGTAGATACATCTTCAAGGAGTTAGGCATTTTAACTGCACCATCACAATACGGGTATTCGCTAATGACACACGCCATAAGTAATCCACCACAATTTGAGAAGAACAGTGATGCCATATCTAAACTATTAGAAGAAAAATTGACCTTTTACCCAATATTAAAGCTGTCAGTGGCTCAGAAAGTAGTTCAGTGTGCGACAACAAAAATTTTTGATTATTTACATAATGAAATAAAATGTCCAACTGATAGCAAAGCAGGTTTTAAATCTAACCTAAAATGGTTTCTGCTGGACAACACCTTCTGTTCAACGGACGAAGTCAGACTGAAAAAAAAAAAAAATAAATAAATCTTGTTAACTGACGGGTTCCATATCATTTCGTTAAAAGAATCGTTAAAATTATCAATGGAACATTTAACTAACTAAATCAAAAAACTAATTAAAAATCTTTGTCTGTGCGTCATGGTACATTGTTTTCTTGAAATAATGTCTGCTCAACGGTGAGTACTATCCTTTCTGTAGAAGGGCCATGATTGCGTTTGATGTGCAGATAATACTACCGCTCAGCAGCACTTTGACTGCAGAATTAACAAAAGGTAGTGGTATGATATTTCAGGCTACAGGGTAACAGCATCTCATGACATTTGCGCCCACCCTGTGCCAAAGTCGTACCATCGCAGTAATTGGACACTCTGGGGCATGATCTTGTATGAGCGAACGTTCTCCACACAGAAAACCGATCTGAATTTAACGATGTCATAAACCAGGTAAGGCAGAGTAAATATCTTCTTACTATAAAGATGTCCATAAGAACAACGACCTGTAAGAATTACGAGTGAGAATCTCTGAAACACGAAGAAAACACTTATGTGGAGGAACACTTCAGTAGCTCCCAAATAGTATGGTATCCCAGGCAGGGCATAAAGACGATGATTACAGGGATGAAATGCACTCTTCGGTTACTTCGGAGCTAAAAAGGCGTTGTCTGTAGAACAGTTCGGTCTCCTTGGAGCATACAGCAGATTGGTGGAATCTATCCCTGAAGATGCGCTGCCTGACCAAGAAAGTGAAGCACCCAGAAGATGCAATAAGATGTTAATGTAACTTGGTACCAGATATCGGCGGATAGGTAAATTGTTGTAGCTGCCGTTCTTTATGAAAAGTAGAAAGCCACTAGAGAGTTTGCTGTTGATACAGGCCTGGTAGGACGTATACAGCGTGGGACGTTGAGGGATCGCTGTGAAGAACACGGAGATGCCGTGTACTCAGGAGGGACACCGTTAGCAGCACCTGGCACCGTTTTAAAGGATCCTTTATTGTATGATTATATGATAGCGGAACAAACACTGGTAGCAGTTACTTCTGTAAAATATCTGGGAGTATGCGTACGGAACGATTTGAAGTGGAATGATCATATAAAATTAATTGTTGGTAAGGCGGGTACCAGGTTGAGATTCATTGGGAGAGTGCTTAGAAAATGTAGTCCATCAACAAAGGAGGTGGCTTACAAAACACTCGTTCGACCTATACTTGAGTATTGCTCATCAGTGTGGGATCCGTACCAGGTCGGGTTGACGGAGGAGATAGAAAAGATCCAAAGAAGAGCGGCGCGTTTCGTCACCGGGTTATTTGGTAACCGTGATAGCGTTACGGAGATGTTTAATAAACTCAAGTGGCAGACTCTGCAAGAGAGGCGCTCTGCATCGCGGTGAAGCTTGCTGTTCAGGTTTCGAGAGGGTGCGTTTCTGGATGAGGTATCGAACATATTGCTTCCCCCTACTTATACCTCCCGAGGAGATCACGAATGTAAAATTAGAGAGATTAGAGCGCGCACGGAGGCTTTCAGACAGTCGTTCTTCCCGCGAACCATACGCGACTGGAACAGGAAAGGGAGGTAATGACAGTGGCACGTAAAGTGCCCTCCGCCACACACCGTTGGGTGGCTTGCGGAGTATCAATGTAGATGTAGATGATGTTGGGTGCCATCTGGTACGACTTCAAGTGACGGCTGACAGTGACTGAGGAAAATCTGATGTCATGACAGAACGCCACGGACATCCCGTGTCTTCATGTATTACTTATCATCCCCCAGTATCGTGGTGCCATTTTCCAACAGACCAATCGTCCGCACATAGCATGTATCTCTGCCAACTGTCTGCGTGATGTTAAGGCACTCTTCATCAATGCGTCCCAGGAGCCTAATTCTTTCCAGACTCTGTCACCAAATATTTCCCCTATTGTCGCATCCTTAGTTTTGCATAAATTCATCTCAGATCTACTAGCTATTTTAGCAGATTGAATCTTTTTAGGAGCGAAGTGCACTTTTGTCATTACTAGTACATGATCAGTGTTACAATCGGCACTGTGGAAGAAGCGCGTGTGGAGAAAGTGGCGGAGATCTTTCCTCTTAGTTAAAATGTGATCTAATTGATGCTAGTGTTCCAAGATGCTACTCCAGGCGTGTGTAAAATGAATGTGCGTAACGAAAATACTGAACGCGAAAATGAAGATTTGGCCCTGTTTGACTACCCCCTGAAACAGATCTTAGTATCTCTTAATGATAATTATCTCCTCCTTCTTGCACTTTAACGTATAAATTACAACATAAACATCAATGAATGATTAAGGGAACTAGTAACTACCAAATGATAAATGCTGTTTCCGCTTATACATTTATTGTAGATTAAATCCTCTTCATATTACAAATGTTTATATATCAATGTCCAATGGACATAAAGGGATACAAATGAATTTCATAATACGATTGATCAATTCCCCAAGTCTGCCCCTTTTACGGCCAAGCGATCTAATGTAAATAACGCGGGACGACTGACATCGTCTACGTGCCAAACACTGGAAGACATTACTTTCAAAGATGATCTACAGTGGTGTGCAACCTCAATGGAAATAAAATGTACGTGATCACAGCTGTTTAGCTTTATACGCCTATTAAGCCGAAGCAATTAGCAATATCACCGCATGTACTGCGTCCGGTGTGCCGGAGTGATGGTTACCGTACACGTCTGCGACGACGGAAGAACTCCAGCCACAAAATATAAAAATAACCCTAATTCAAACACTAGGACGGCACAAGACGGTCCTCTGACTAGTATAATCTAATACTGTCTTCCCCTCTCTCTGTTCCACAGACGAGAAACGCGAACTTCCAGCCACAAGGACGGAGTTGAGACGTCTCAACGTGAGTACAAGCAGAAGATGTGTTCTCAATCATCGAACGCTGCATACCCAACGACGATTCCCAACCAGGAGGCGAAGTCCAGAATAGTATAAGTTCTCAACAGTACAGTGCCTAACCGTTCTAACTATAAAATCTCCTGAGAGCAAAGACAGCAAGTCCGTCTGCACAAAAAAAAAAAAAAAAAAAAAAAAAAAAGAAAACTGATACTGAGCGAACTTCCAACATGGGCGTTCAAAACGGAAGCTCTCTCCTCTCCACAGCTGGCTTGCCAGCAAAGCTCGGCTCCCATCCCTCGTAACTCAGAAGGCGACTCATATTCTCGAAACCACGGAATATTCTCCCTCTCTACAGATTATTCCGAACGCCGACCAACCATCTTTTAGTCTTTTGTCGTGCAGCGCGAAAAGTTTGCGAGGAAATACCTACACCCATACAATGGTACGCTTCACAGAGTAAAAATCCTCGGAAACAACCCAACCTGCGAATTCCGAGGTAACGCTTCCACGTTCCTCTCTGCTGCGTAAAAGATTTTCAGAGTTTCTGAAGTATTATCCGGTTATCCTTCCGGCCCCGCTACAACACCGGCCGGCCGTCGCTGTAATGTGCTTCCGCGCTCAGGTGCCCAGACCGACCGTCTTGGCTACTTCCTGTGTGAAAAATGGACAACACACCTGTGCGGGCTTTCCCACCAAGGACTTGAGTTATGCCTGCTGTTTCATTTCCACTGGCATTCCAACCTCTACTAGTGTAGGCAATCATTCATCACGCCGTTTTGATAATAAAGACACTCCGTTTCTTTTCATGCAATAAGCGTTAACAGCTATTTACGATTTGTTCGTAACAATGTCAGTCTTCTTTAAATAATCTTATATTCAATGTACAACCTATCAAATGATACCTAATTGCGGTTGTACACTACTGGCCATTAAAACTGCTACACCACGAAGATGACGTGCTACAAACGCGAAATTTAACCGACAGGAAGAAGATGCCGTGATATGCAAATGATTAGCTTTTCAGAGCATTCACACATGGTTGGCGCCGATGGCGACACCTACAACGTGCTGGCATGAGGAACGTTTCCAGCCGATTTCTCAACCACAAACAGCAGTTGACCGGCGTTGCCTGCTGAAACGTTGTTGTGATGTGTCGTGTAAGGAGGAGAAATGCGTACCATCACGTTTCACACTTGGATAAAGGTCGGATTGTAGCCTATCGCGATTGCCGTTTATCGTATAGCGACATTGCTGCTCGCGTTGGTCGAGATCCAATCACTGTTAGCAGAATATGGAATCGGTGGGTTCAGGAGGGTAATACGGAACGCCGTGCTGGATCGCAACGGCCTCGTATCACTAGCAGTCGAGATGACAGGCATCTTATCCACATGGCTGTAACGGATTTTCCAGCCACGTCTCGATTCCTGAGGCAACATATGGGGACGTTTGCAAGACAACAACGATCAGCACGAACAGTTCGACGACGTTTGCAGCAGCATGGACTATTAGCTCGGAGACCATGGCTGTGGTTACCCTTGAGGCTGCATCACAGACAGGAGCGCCTGCGATGGTGTACTCAACGACGAACCTGGGTGCACGAATGGCAAGACGTCATTTTTTCGGGTGAATCCAGGTTCTGTTTACAGCATCATGATGGTCGCATCCGTGTTTGGCGACAACGCGGTGGACGCACATTGGAGACATGTGTTCGTCATCGCCATACTGGCGTATCACCCGTCGTGATGGTATAGGGTGCTATTGGTTACACGTCGCGGTCACCTCTTGTTCGCATTGACGGCACTTTGAACAGTGGACGTTAGATTTCAGAAGTGTTTCGACCCGTGGCTCTACCCTTCATTCGATCCCTGCGAAACCGTACATTTCAGCAGGATAAGGCACGACCGCATGTTGCAGGTCCTGTACGGGCCTTTCTGGATACAGAAAATGTTCGACCGCTGCCCTGGCCAGCACATTCTCCAGATCTCTCACCAACTGAAAACGTCTGGTCAATGGTAGTCGGGCAACTGGCTCGTCACAATACGCCAGTCACTTCTCTTGATGAACTGTGGTATCGTGTTGAAGCTGCATGGGCATCTGTACCTGTATACGCCATCCAAGCTCTGTTTGACTCAATGCCCAGAACGTATCAAGGCCGTTATTACGCCAGATGTGGTTTTTCTGGGTACTGATTTCTCAGGGTCTATGCACCCAAATTACGTGAAAATGTAATCACAAGTCAGTTGTAGTATAATATATTTGTCCAATGCATACCCGTTTGTCATCTGCATTTCTTTTTGGTGTAGCAATTTTAATGGCCAGTAGTGTAAATAACAGCAAAGCATGTTGTTGAGTGCTTGGAAGGTGCGAAATTATAGCCACCTTACAGTGTTTGGAGTGACGATACTCCCAGGAACATTGTCTTTCGTCCTAACCTTAAAGTAGGGCCGCGTCGTAGTGATGCACAGTTGTCACTTCGTACAAAATACAAACAGCCGTAAATATTTTCATTTATCTTGCACATTCAATGTTTGCCTAGGCAGTCTGGCCAAGAAACAGAATTACGTCCGATAACTGCACTGAAGTCGCCTGGAATGCACAGACGGTGCGCAGGGTGTTCTCCCTGCACAACTTCACTCAGATATCCGTAAAACCAAGCCTTTCAGCCCGCAGCAGAGGTCAGTGTTGATGCGTATATAACTACCAGTGTTATTGGTCCGTTGTTAGTTGACAAAAGAGAATTCGGCGGTAGGAGTGAGATCTCGGTATGTAGTGGTGTATAGTAGATCGCTGCGAGCAGCAAAGCCAGTGCCGTGTTGTCTGACAGTAGCTTTTCCGTTCCACAAAAATGTGCAAGTTTCCTCCGACATTGAAAACTTTCTATAGCTGTACTAAGCGTGGGTAATTCTAGGTTAATGACGGCTGTTTGGCATAGATCTTGAGAGCTCCCACAGGTGTCTGGGAAGTCTTACATCATCGTACCGATATCCTCCATGTTCCAAATCATTGAATAAAGATGGTTTATACTGTACTGGTTCTAACGATTAAAGTGATTAAGTTACTTAAAGATAGAAGTTTTATTGTAATGAAGTAAGTTAAAATGTGAAGGAATGTTGGGAGACTCAGAAGTCGTATGTCTGTTACATGATGTTGCGCAGTTCATTGGTATGATATCGTGAACCAAGTGGCTCGCCGGAGCGCCGAGTTAAAGCAACACGAAGGAAAACACTATGTCACCAGCCCTCTATTGTTCCTGATCTATATTAACGACATAGGAGACAATCTGAGTAGCCGTCTTAGATTGTTTGCAGATGATGCTGCCATTTACCGTCTTGTAAAGTCATCAGATGATCAAAACGACTTGCAAAATGATTTAGATAAGATATCTGTACGGTGCGAAAAGTGGCAATTGACCCTGAATAAAGAAAAGTATGAAGTTATTCACATGAGTAATAAAAGAAATCAGCTAAATTTCGATTACGCGATAAGTCACACAAATCGGAGGGCTGAAAATTCAACTAAATACTTTGGGATTACAATTACAAATAACCTAAATTGGAACGATCACATAGATAATATTGTGGGTAGAGCAAAACAAAGACTGCGATTCATTGGCAGAACACTTAGAAAGTGCAACAGGTCTACTAAAGAGACTGCTTACACCACGCTTGTCCGCACTATTCTGAGTATTGCTGTGTGGTGTGGGATCCGCATCAGGTGGAACTGACGGATGACACAGAAAAAGTACAAAGAAGGGCACTTCGTTTTGTATTTTCGAGAAATAGAGGAGATAGTGTCTCAAATATGATACGTGAATTGGAGTGACGGTATTAAAACAAAGGCGTTTTTCGTTGCGACGGGATCTTCTCATGAAATTTCAATCATTAGTTTTCTCCTCCGATTGCGAAAACATTCCGTTGGCACCCACCTACATAGGGAGAAATGATCATCACGATAAAATAAGGGAAATCAGGGCTCGCACGGAAAAATGTAAGTGCTCGTTTTTCACGCGTGCCGTTCGAGAGTGGAACGGTAGAGAGACAGCATGAAGGTGGTTCATTGAACCTTCTGCCAGGCACTTTATTGTGAATAGGAGAGTAATCACGTAGGTGTAGATGTAGATGTTGATAAGAAGCAGCTCGCTGCACGCCAGGGTATCAACTTTGAGGGCGGTAATTGAATCAATTATCCCTGCCTAGCAATACCAGAATATTCCACAAACCTAATGGGGAAGAAGCAGAAAGCCATATTTAAGGACCGGCAGTAAGAGCGTCATCATTGCCCGTCATGCCGTCGGAGTGAGGCAGAGCCTGTGTCACTCCGATGTCTGTGAAGGCAGTAACGGCTTCAAACTGATGGCGGTGCGGAGTGACACAGGCTCTGCTTCACCATGGTAACGTAGGTCGTCGCCTAGGAGGCGCCAGAGTGACTCCAGCACTGTAATTATCGTCGGACGCCATCAACAGGCAGCCGCCTCTCATGGGGCTCATCGCCAGGGGAGCGATGTGGAAACGAACTGTCGCCATTCTGCTGGGGCACTGCCTCCCAGAACACTTTGACCGGACCTCAGTGGGGGACCCTGGTCCACTACCATACAGCCGCAACTGGGGATGGTCGCTGAGACAGGGCACTGACCTGTCCCACTCAGCCGCGCGGGGTAGCCGCGCGGCCCAGGGCGTCTTGTCACGGTCCACGCGTCTCCCTCCGTCGGAGGTTCGAGTTCTCCCTCTGGCATGCGGGAGTGTGTTGTCCATAACGTAAGTTAGTTTAAGTTAGATTAAGTAGTGTGTAAGCTTAGTGACCGATGACCCGAGCAGTTTGACCCCATAAGATCTTACCACAAATTTACAATTTGTCCCACTCCTAGTGCCACCACGCCAGCCAGACACGACACACGCGTGTGGTTCCAGCCGCCCCAGTACGACACAAAAAGGCCGTAGCGCTGCTGCTGAGACAGCGGATTCCAGTTACGCCAGCCCAGCTACAGTTGCAGCAGGCGTGTGTGTGAGCGTATGCTGGCCACCTCAGTCGCCGCCGAGAATGTTACGAGTGGAAGCAAACCTCGGACAAACGGCCAACAACCTATGTATCGCAGTTGATTAATAAATGTTGTTATTCTGTCATCAGGAGCCATCTGTGGACATACTCTCACCATTCTCTTCCTCTCGCCCAGCAGAGAACCCACATTCGAATCCGGCGACGGGCAATGGAATCCCGTGCCTGTTAACATGGCTCGTTTACAGTGATGTCAGGAAGACTGCTTAGACATTGCGGAGGACGGATCTCGTGGAGATAGGAGAGAGTAGTATGGAGCACCTGCAGTGATGATGTGCCACACTGCAAAGAATTAAGTGCCGATTTCAATTAATTCGGTTTCGAGCCTGTCGGGTTGTCCCTTTTCCTGTCTTTTGCCTGGATAATTATTTTGGTATCTTTAGGTATACTTTCCTTTTGATTAAATTATTGTCATGGCGAAGCAACTTTCAGTTGCTAGTGTTATTGAGCTACTTAGAGATCAGTTATATAAATTAAAGACAGAGCTAAATATGCTCAAATCGGCGGTGATGGAGCGCTCACATCCCAACCCACCCACCCTGGATGGCACTGCTGTGTAATTGGGTACCTCGTTAACAGGAAAACAGGGGAAAGATGTTTTCACCTTTTTGACAATTTGGCTACAGCAGCCAATTTAGAGGGATGGAGTAAGGAGGATTCATTACGTGTTGCTGGATTGAAGGTAATGGGAGATACCAGAGCACATATTATGTATAATGAGAATCTGAGGAAGGCTAAAACGTTTGAGGACTTTCAGGAAGGGATAATAGAGAGATATCGAAAGAAGAACATAACAAGATATTGTCGACAACATCTTACTAGGGTTTTTCGTGAGAAGGCTGAATCAATTGAAAAAATTCGCCGACCATATTCGAAAAATCAGTGCAGCTACCTGTGAGCTTACGGATGATGTTAGGGCTAACTCGGTAATTTTGCAGGAAGCAGAGCACAGGGCTCTTAACGCATTTTTGAGTGGGTTACAACCGGAACTGTCAGGAAAGGTCAGTTTGGAATTTCCTAAACATTTGAGTGAAGCAATGAACATCGCATTATAATTCGCGGCTAAGTCTCGTACTCGTCGAACAGTGTTTAGAAAGAACATAAATTGCTTTCAATGCGGACGAAAGGCTCATATACAAGGAGACTGCAGATAGCAATTTTCCAGATATTGTAAGAAACTGATTACTCGGGTCGGCAATGCCGAAACAGAAATCAGAAACGAATGAAGTTTCAATCACAGGTAGATCTTATGGGCAGCAGTTAAAATGCGCCATGTTTCCGGTAAGATGGTTCAAAATGGTTCAAATGGCTCTAAGCACTGTGGGACTTAACATCTGAAGTCATCAGTCCCCTAGACTTAGAACTACTTAAACCTAACTAACCTATGGACATCACACACATCCATGCCCGAGGTAGGATTCGAACCTGTGACCGTAGCGGTCGCGCGGTTCCAGACTGAAGCGCCTAGAACCACTCGGACAGCTTCCGGTAAGAGTTAGTGCATATAAGAAAGCAGTGGCATACCTTTTTCTGACTGGCTATGAGGGGGATAAATTATGTAAAATGTACCGGTTCTCAGGCATCGGTTGCAAGTAAGCGAGTTTCGGGTGTGAATAGATTAATTGCACCACTCTGGACATTAAGTAGAGTATGAAATTACATTGAAATCCAGGCCTTTAGCTGCGTACAGGCGTTGATAAATATCAATGGGGACAATTGAAAATGTGTGCCCCGACTGGGTCTCGAACCTGGGATCTCCTGCTCACACGGCAGACGCTCTATCCGACTTTTTTTAAATCTCATTTTGTTGTGTATTGTTCGTTGAATTTGTTCGGGGTGGACGTACGATGACACCCGTTTAGGTTCTTTGTTGATCCATTCACTTAGTATTTTATTACAGTGGGCAGCTAACCCTCTGACCGAATATGCTGTGCTGCCGAGGACAGAGAGGACAGTGGAATGATAGTTAAATCGACACCGTAGCTGCAAACAGGCGTTGATATACATCATTGAGGACATATTGAAAATGTGTACCCCGACCGGGACTCGAATCCAGGATCTCATGCTTACATGGCAGACGCTCTACGCATCTGAGTCATCGAGGGCGCAGAGGGTAGTGCGCCTGCAGGGACTTATCCCTAGCACGCTCCCCGTGAGACCCACATTCCCAACATGTCCACACCATTACATTCGTAGTGCGCCTAATAGATGTTTCCCCACCACACTCGTTACTCGTGGCGGATTAATCTACCAAGTCCCGTAACAGTCCTGTTCGCAGCTGCAGGGACTGCAGGTACTTATCTCTGGCACGCTCCCCGTGAAACCCACACTACCAACTTACTGTCTACACACTACATTTGTAGTGCCCCTAGCGGTGGTCAATCTACCGATTCCTGTAAGAGATCGGGAAATGTGAGTGCATCCGCACTGAAGAAGAGCATTGGTGGGTAAGCCTTGTCTATATGAAGATATTACAAAATTCGGGCAATGTGAGTGCATCCGCACTGAAGAAGAGCATTGGTGGGTAAGCCTTGTCTATATGAAGATATTATAAAATTCGAGCAATGTGAGTGCATCCGCACTGAAGAAGAGCATTGGTCGGTAAGCCTTATCTATATGAAGATGGTATCTGTACTTTCGGACACGTCCGATGGAGCCGGCCGGAGTGGCCGAGCGGTTCTAGGCGCTACAGTCTGGAACCGCGCTACCGCTGCGGTAGCAGGTTCGAATCCTGCCTCGAGCATGGGTGTTTGTGATGTCCTTAGGTTAGTTAGGTTTAAGTAGTTCTAAGTTCTAGGGGACTCATGACCACAGCAGTTAAGTCCCACAGTGCTCAGAGCCATTTTTGAACGTCCGAAAGAACAGATACCATCTTCATATATTAAGTGGAGTAGGTGGAGTACGTACAAATTAGCTCGGTGCTGGAGTGCTGAATTTCCGAATTGGGAAGGTTAACTTCCAACTGGATGTAGAAATTCTTCTCATGGTTAGCGGTAGGTACGACATGATTTTCGGAATTGATTTCCTGGTTCCACATTGTAATCTTCCCCCTCCATCCCAATTGCACCTATTGCCTACAGTGTGAAAAGTCTTTTCTGAAGATTTGACGGCAGTAAGATTACAATAAACTTTTTAGTCCACGAATCTTTTCGTGTTGAGTTGACTCCAGTTGTTCTTGCCTAGGGGTGTGATTCTTGAAGCTGAAACTATCATATTTTTAGGCCTCATGGTTGAATTGATCTAAATAATTTGGGGATTTCGGAAATCGTTAGGGCATTCAATATTCGGAGACGGACAGCGTCAAGTGTGTCGAGAATACTAAATTTCAGGCATTACTTCCCATCACGGACTACGCAGTGGCCAATTGTCTATACTTAACGAACGAGGACAGCTGCGTTTTCGTACAGTTGTCTGTGTCAACAGACAAGCAACACTGCTGAAATAACCACGCACATCAATATGGGACGTACGAAGAACGTATCCGTTTGGACAGTGCAACGAAATGTGGCGTTAATGGGCTATGCAGCAGAATACCGACGCGATTGCCTATGCTAACAGTACATTGCCTGCAGCTTCTCTCCTGGACTCGTGACTGTATCGGTTGGACCCTAGACGACTGCAAAACCGTGGCTTGGTAATATGGGCCCCGATTTCAGTTGGTAAGAGCTGATGGTAGGGTTCGAGTTTGACGGAGCACCACGTAGCCATGGACCCAAATTATGAACAAGTCACTGCGCAAGCTGGTGGTGGCTCCATAATGGTGTTGGCAGTATTTACGTGCAATGGATAGTGTTCTCCGGTCCAACTGAGCCTATCATTGACTGCAGCTGTTATGTTCGGCTACCTGGAGGCAATTTTCAATCATTCATGAACTTCATGTTCCCACACAACAATGAAATTTTTTATGGACGACAACGCGCCATGTCACCCGGTCACAATTGTTCGCGACTGGTTTGAAGACCATTTTGAGCACTTCGAGCGAATGATTTGTCCACCCGACAGGAATCTCATCGAACGTTTATAGTACATAAAATCATGCTCCGGCAACACTTGCACAAATGTGGACGGCTGAAGAGGCAGCATGAATCACTATTTCTGCATGGGACTTCCAACGACTTGTTGAGTCCACGCTGTGTCTAGATGGTGCATTACGCCGGGCGAAAGGAGGTATGACACCATATTAGGAGGTATCCCACGGCATTTTTCACCTCTGCGTAATATTGTCATATTAACCTGTGAAAAACCTTTGAGTTATTCTATTACAAGGAGACTCGTGACGTTCAGCACATACATTTTTATTTTACCATCAGGATTATTACTTATTTACTCACTATCTGAAACTCTGCCGTATTTCAGGTCACTGTATCTATTTCCTATACGTCCATCCTAGCCATGGTTGTAGTCTTACGAAATGAAAATATCGTCCTGTGCTGTTGCAACTTAACTAAAATAGATATAGAATTTTATAATGAGTAACTGCATTTTAGTATTTAACGGCAGTAAAAAGCGGTTGAGGTATACAGCTCCAACAAAGAAAGCGATTATAAGACGAATAATCAATAAAGTCAGGTTACGGCTTGGGCAAAGTATACTACTGATAAATTTGAATATAGTAAGTAGTTAGAAATAAGTGGAATAAAAATAAAAAAGTGGGGCAGTAAATGATGAAGTATGATAGTGAGACGTTGAAAACAGTTGGGGCAGAAGCGGTGTAGAGACTTCAGTGGCTTTGAGTTTTAGTGGTGAACGAACACACGCGCCTGTGTACAAGCGACGCTGCCAGCTTACCTCCAGCGATGAAGATGTGACTGGGAAGACGTATGCTAGTCAGTTTCGGTTTTCTTTGCCGGCCGGTGTGGCCAAGCGGTTAAAGGCGCTACAGTCTGGAACCGCGTGGCCGCTACGGTCGCAGGCTCGAATCCTGCCTCGGGCATGGATGTTTGCGATGTCCTTAGGTTAGTTAGGTTTAAGTAGTTCTAAGTTCTAGGGGACTGATGACCTTAGAAGTTAAGTCCCATAGTGCTCAGAGCCATTTGAACCATTTTTCGGTTTTCTTTAAAGTTTTCGGTTACATCTGACCATGAATTTATTGGTCACTAGAAATATATGGTTGTAAGCTCTTGCCCAAGCTTAATACTGTGTCCTTCCCAAACGATCTAGCATTCAGCTTCAATTTCTGACCCTGCAACAATGTACGTTTCACGTTACGTAGCGGATATGGACGACTGATGTACGAGTCTCGTACTGACTATAGAGCAGTATATTCTGGGAAAGTATTTAGTTCTTACCCAGGTTTAGGATGACTAAATGTTCGTAACATGATGACTTACTGAATGTCACAGTATGCCCATGAGAGCCTGGCGGCCATGATAGAGCTTTGTTCTTTTCAGCCAAATATCTAGCAGCTCAGGAGTGAGGCGTAGGAAGATCCAACTGAGAGGAATTCTAGTTCCGGCATTCGCCTCACGACAGCGGGTAATCTCCCGAAAACATTGGGTGGAACCGGTAGACTGACCCTATTTTTCTTCTGACACTATGTTATCCATTGTTCTAGCTAAAAATTAACATTGTCTCTCTCTCTCTCTCTCTCTCTGTGTGTGTGTGTGTGTGTGTGTGTGTGTGTGTGTGTGTGTGTGTGTGGTTCTGTGTGTGTGTGTGTGTGTGTGTGTGTGTGTGAGAGAGAGAGAGAGAGAGAGAGAGAGAGAGAGAGAGAGAGAGAGAGAGAGAGAGAGAGGGAGGGAGGGAGAGGAGAGAGAAAGAGGGGGCGAGATAGATTGATAGGTCAGCAAGCTTTGAAAATATTTCAGCTAAGAATCTGAATTGCATTTCAATACTGATCTATAACTTTTGGTAACGCTTTCATGAAATTATTACATTAAACACTCAGCCATATATCCTACTTGAGCAGCGAATGCTGCGGCGCTGTGGTTAAACTACTGGACCTGTTGTTGGGAGGAGTGAAATTCGGATTCTCGTCTGGGAATCTGGATTTAGGTTTTCTGCAGATCCTCTAAATCACTTTTGGTGCAGTTTCGGTGAGTCCGGAATCTTTTTTTGCACATGCTTCACCCAGATCTTCCCATTATGATGCCCACCACGCGACTACGTATAGTCCGCCGTCTTAATTTAAAAAAAAAATACTTTCCTGCGATCAGAAAGAGTCGAATAAGTATTCTCAGTTATACCCAACTCTACGACAGTCTAACTGAGACTCATAAGCGGATTTTCTCGCTAGAGTTGTCGACCTCTCCAGTAGTTGCGAAAGAGACTCACCTTCCAGCCGGCTCAGAAAGGGCGCACCGCCCATGCCGTGACATCAGCCTGTCTGCGTGGCCGTGTTTGTTCCTACTCTACTCCCACTGACGAAAATCCGCGCTCCTTACGCAGTCTCCCCTTGGGTATTTACTGACGTCGGCAAAGTAGAAAGCAGCGTGGTGCAGTTATGCTAACAACATATCCTCTCTCTCTCTCTCTCTGTGTGTGTGTGTAAAGAGACGGAGTGAGACAGACTGAGAAGACATCGTACGAGGAATCATATGCTGAGATGGATCCCTAGTACTCACAAGTTTTTGATGATTTATCTGTGATTGTCTAGTTTAGTTGTGGCTGAGCATTATTATGAACTACGAGCAGTGAAATTAGCCTTCTGCATCTGTGTGTGGGTACTGCACAGATTAAGTGACAACGGTGCTCAGGTTGATGCCATTTTCCTTGTCTTCAGGAAGTCATTTAGCATCGACCCACACTGTCAGTTAGAGAAAAAAAAGAAAGGAAATACGATCTTAGCGAGCACCAGACCTGATTTACGACTAGATTCAAGACCTCCTTGAAGACAGAACTCAACACGTCGCTCTTAACGGAACAATATCGAAAGGTGTAAACGTAATTTCCGGATTGCACCAAGCAAGTGTGATAGGCCTACTATTGTTTACAATGCAGATAAATGATATAGTTGAAAGCGTCAGAAGTTGTCTAAGGCTGTTCACAGATGCGTTTGTCTACAAGAAAGCAGCAAGGCCAAAGGGCAGTACCATTTCCAGAATGACCTGCAGAGAATTGATGAATGGTGCAGGCTCTGGCAGTTGTCCCTGAATATAGCTACATGTAACATATTGTGCATACATAGGAAAGTAAATCTGTTACTGTTCAACTACACTATACAACTACACTACTGATGAAAAACTGCTGGAAACAGTATGCAGCTCAAAATATCTAGGAGTGACCTTAAATGGAATGACTGCAAAAATTAAATGGTAGGAAAAGCAGATGCCAGATCATGCAGCGCTGGTTTGAGGCGACTTTAATATGCCGAGTATAGACTGCGTGTCTATGATTTATTGTGGGACGTACATACACACAGTCACGCGAAATACTTTTGAACACGTTTTCTGAAAATTGTCTTGAGCAACTAGCTCGGCAGCCAATACGCAGTGGAAATGTCTTAGACCTTGAAGCTACAAATAGACCCTATCTTATCGACAGTGTCACTATAGAAAAGGGGATTAGCAATCATTATGTCATTATAGCAACTATTGTTGCAGAAGAAGTTAATAAATCAGTCAAGAAGGCTAGGAGAGTGACTCTGCTACATAGAGCAGATAAGCAGCTATTGACATCTCACTTAGACAGTGAATTGGTATCACTTGGTTCCAGTAAAATGGATGTAGAAGAATTCTGGGCAAAGTTTAAGCAGATTGTAAATAGTGGTCTGGAGAGTTATGTGCCTAGTAAGTGGATAAAGGATGGAAAGTACCCACCATAGTTTAATAACGAAATTCGGCGGATGCTGAGGAAGCAGAGGCTGTTGCACTCTCGCTTCTAAAGGGAAAGCATAAATGACGATAACTAAAAGTTAGTAGAGATTCGTGCGTCTGCGAAAAGACCCATGCGTGAAGGATACAACTACCACCGTTAGCAAAAGATCTGGCAGAGAACCCAAGAAAATTCTGGCCGTATGTAAAATCGCTAAGCGGTTCCATTCAGTCCCTTGTTGACTAGTTTGGTGTTGCAACTGAATATAGCAAAACGAAAGCTGAAGTTTTAAATTTCACGTTCACACAGGAGGATCATACAAATCATACTGTCATTTGACCATCGGGCAGATTCCCCTATGGAGGACATGGTAATAAGCAAACCTGGCGTAGAGAAACAACTGAAAGATTTGAAAGCAAACATATCACCAGGTCCGGATGGAATTCCAGTTCGATTTTACAAAGAGTACTCTACGCACTGGCCCCTTACCGAGCTTGCATTTATCGTAAATCTCTCACCCAAGTGATTGGAAAAAAGCGCAGGTGACACCACTAGACGAGAAAGGTAAAAGAATGCACCCGTAAAATTACAGACAGTTTTCTGCAGAATCCTTGAACATATTCTCAGTTAGAATATGACAGACTTCCTTGAGACTTAGAAGATTATGTCCACCAATCAGCATGGTTTTAGAAAGCATCTCTCGTGCGAAATTCAGCTCGCCCTTCTCCCAAACGGTATACTGAGCAGTATGTATGAAGGGAAACAGGTAGATTCCGTAGTTGTAGATTTCCGGAAAGCGTTTGATACGGTGCCCCAAGGCAGGCTGTTAAATAAGGTATTAGCCTATGGAATAAGTTCAGAGTTATGTGAGTGGCCCGAAGACATCTTTTATAATAGAACCCAGTATGTTGTCCTCGATGGCGAGTGTTCATGAGAGCCGGAGTATCGTCAGCAGTATCCAAGGGAAGTGTGATAGGTCCTCTGTTGTTCTCTGTATACGTAAATGATTTTTCCGGACAGGGTGGGCAGCAATCTGGGGCTGTTTGCTGATGATACCGTGGTGTACGGTAAGGTGGCGAAGTTGAGTGACTGTAGGAAGATACAAGACGACTTACACAAAATTTCCAGTTCGCACGATGAATGGCAGCTAGTTCTAAATATGGAAAAATGTGCGTTAATGGGGATGAGCGGGAAGTTCAAACCTGTAATGTTCTGGTACAGTATTACTAGTGTTCTGCCTGACACAGTCAGGTCGTTTAATTTAAATACCTGGGCATAACGTTGTGAAGTGATATGAGGTGGAACGAGCATTTCAGACCTGTGGTAGGAAAGGCGAATGGTCGAATTCGGTTTATTGGGAGGATTATAGGAAAGAGTGGATCACCTGTAAAGGAGACCGCATGTAGGGCGCTGGTACGACCTAGTCTTGAGTACTGCTCGAGTGTTTGCGATCCGTACCAGGTCGGATTGAAGGAAGACATCGAAGTTCAGAAGCGGGGTAAAAGATTTGTTACCGTAGATTCGACCAACACGTAAGAGTTGCGGAGATGCTTCGGGAACTGAAATCGGAATCCTTAGCGGGAAGACGACGTTCTTTCCGAGAAACACTGCTGAGAAAATTTACAGAACCGGTATTTGGAGCCGACTGACGAATGATTCTACTGTGGCCAACATACAATGCGCGTAAAGACCACGAAAAGAAGATACGAGAAATTAGGGCTCGTACGATATAGATGGTCATTTTTCCCTCGCTCTGTTCGCGAGTGGAACAGAAAAGGAAATGATTGGTAGTGGTACAGGGTGAACTCCGCCACGCACAGTACTGTGGCTTGCGGAGTATCTACACTAGTGGCCATTAAAATTGCTACACCAAGAAGAAATGCAGATGATAAACGGGTATTCATTGGACAAATATTACACTAGAACTAACTTGTGATTACATTTTCAAGCAATTTGGTACCATATATCCTAAGGAATCAGTACCCAGAACAACCACCTCTGGCCGTAATGACGGCCTTGATACGTTCTGGGCATTGAGGCAAACAGAGCTTGGATGGCGTGTACAGGTACAGCTGGCCATGCAGCTTCAACATGATACCACAGTTCATCAAGAGTAGTGACTGGCGTATTGTGACGAGGCAGTTGCTCGGCCACCATCGATCAGACATTTTCAGTTGGTGAGAGATCTGGAAAATGTGCTGGCCAAGGCAGCAGTCCAACATTTTCTGTACCCAGAAAGGCCCGTACAGGACCTGCAACATGCGATCGCGCATTATCCTGCTGAAATGTAGGGTTTCGCAGGGGTCGAATGAAGGGTAGAGCTACAGGTCGTAACACATCTGAAATGTAACGTCCACTGTTCAGTGCCGTCAATGCGAACAAGAGGTGACCGAGACGTGTAATCAGTGACACCCCATACCATCACGCCGGGTGATACGCCAGTATGGCGATGACGAATACACGCTTGAGAAGTCTCTGTTGGATTCCTTTCATGTTAATTTCTTAAATATGTTGTCATTTACGGCATAGATTCGTCTTCTAAATTTACTGTGGTGTTTATGACTATCTGGGAGGAAACTGAGCAGTGAAACGTGTTACTTTTACACATAAACAAGAACGATCTGTCACACTACTAGACATTAAAACACAGTTTATATGTAATTCATGTCACACAGTCTCATACGGAACCTACATACGCTTTCTTTTATATACTGTATGTGATAAGATACTGTCATCCCCCTTCCCTTCTGTGTGAGAGGATGAATGAGCAAATGTGTTTCTAGTTGCATGCTTGATGGTAGCAGACAAGCCTGTCTGCTAGAGAATAGTAGGACCAACTTCGGAACAGGTAGCTACGCTTTCTAAAAGCAGAGAGGTTTCTATTCTTAGTATGGTCCTGTCCGTCCCTTGTCATGTTGGTATAGGAAGCTGCCTCTCTGGTCACTTCTGGTTTTATCTGTTAAGCACGCTCTGTAGGGGCCCAGGTCAGTCTGCCCGCGGCGAGCGTCTGAAGTGGTAAGATCTCCGGCTAAGTGCGTGCCTGCTAAGTCTGTAGGACAATGGATTTCTTAAGTTCAGCCTAACTGAAAATTTAATCACCTTTATTTCAGGTTTAGCTATAAAATATCTAATGTTATCTTAAATTGCAACGCAGTGTAATTCGAGTGTGAAGTTCAGAATATCTTCCGGTAGTTGCTTTGTCATTACTTTGTGAGTAAAGTGGAACCACGTGTTGATCAGTAACTCTAACTAAGATCATCAATCTTAAATGCGAATGTGCGTGAGATTATAAGGTCTCGTCTTGACAATATTTTTCAATATAGCAACTTTTCTTTATGTTCAACTCACGTGGGGTGTACTTTGTGAGACCAGTACCACGTGCTTATACAATTGTTTGACCCATCAGGTTAATAGTAAGACGATAGTAACCAGTTCGAGGTTTTTCTTTTGTAAATTGCGTTTCGATGTAATTTATTTTAATTATCAAAATTATTGTGGAGTAACACTCTTTGTGTAAACCAAGTTGACCACGTGAAGCATGTGGTGTAAGCATCAAAGTAGCCCTCAGCTATTTTTTTCTGGAAGATTTCACAGAGAGTTAGTATGAATTTAATATACCAGTGTGTGGTAATTTCATGACGGACAGGATTGCACTACGATCGTAATTTCTTTGGGTGAAAATTGAATCGGTTGGTTGTGGTTAATTTCCTCATGCATATGTTTCAACGTTCTTCGTGTGTTATTTTATGAATGCAGTGTTGTATATAGTCTCCCAGTCTTGGCTCCCTATTTGATGTGTTCTGTAAGATTACAAACTCACATTTACACAATCCTAAATAAGGCACCAGTTTAGTTATGAATCAATTTGATATGCTGAAATTTTAACGGAACAATGATCAATGTTAAAATAAATGTCGAAATATAAACTGATTTATTTCTTTTTATTTAAATTGTCTTTATATATATATATATATATATATATATATATATATATATATATATATCACCGGTTATCGTAAGATTATAATTAATGTTAGTCTGGTTGGGAATTTGGTAAGCTAGACTGGATACCTGGTGAAACAGTTGCGCAGTAACGGTTAAGTTCCTCAGATAGCTCACAGCCTTTAACCCACTTTTATGGTCTTGAATATCAGCACCGATTTCAGAACAAATTAATGCAACAACATTACACATGGCGACCCTGTTCTGTGATTCCGCTAGACTCTGGAATCCCTGAAACGTTAGATTGCGAGCGTTGTATAATCTTATTTTTTTTCCCTGCAGCGCTCAAACAACTTCTGCGTTGTTTCTGAGCAGACTTTCAAAAGATTCACGGCGTTGTTGAGCGGCGTTTTGCTATTTGTCTTATTTTGTTTTCTATATTTGTGTGTTTTATATGTATGTGTTTTTTTCCTCGCTTGTGAACTGCACTGACTTCGATCAAACGTATAAGTTTATTCTGCGTGTGAAAAAGTGCGTACTAGGTTGGGTACCTTTTGTGTGACTGTCTAATTTTGGGGGGATACATTTATTCTGATTAGTGTGTTGCGTACCGGGTATAAATTGAACTAATGCAGACACGTAACCAAGCTAAAAGTAGGCGGTCCAACAACTTAAGCAACATGGACCAAGGGGATAATTTGATTTCGAATATTACACGTCGGACGGTTCCGAAAATGCAATGGGGAATACTTCAGAGGAAATGCAAAACAGGACGAACGGGCTCACAGCAGAGCCAGAAATTAATTTGCCTCCAACTAACCAAATTGATTTGGCAGAACTCATAAAAGCCTTATTGCATCAACAAAAAGAAAACGCAGAGAAATCAGAAAAATCGTTCCGAGAACAAAAAGAATCATCCGAAAAATCCGTGAGCTAGGCGAACAAATAGACGAAAAACAAATCCATGAGACAAATAAAGTCGACAAGTCGATGCAGAGAGTGTCCAATGATATCTCACAAAGAATAAACAATCTGGCAAGTGAAATAAAAAGTGATATTATGAAAGAATTAGGTCGTACATTTGAACAAATCGATGATCGTCTGCAAGCCTTAGAACAGGGCAAGCGGAGTCGCGATGCGGAATCGAAAGAGAGCGAGGAACAGTTAGGAATTTCCAAGCGCTGAGAGAAGAATGCCAAAGCGAATACCAGCAGGTACTTTCCAGGGTCCAGGAGGCGGAAACGCATTGTCCCGCGTCCGTTAGTAACACAGTAGCGGACAACAGTTGTAAGTAGGCTGTTCAGGTTTTTATATTGGTAACACCACGTAGCGCTCTGTATGAAAATCACTGGCTGTGCTGTGTGTAGTCTGTGGCTAGTTTGCATTGTTGTCTGCCATTGTAGTGTTGGGCAGCTGGATGTGAACAGCGTGTAGCGTTGCGCAGTTGGAGTTGAGCCGCCAGCAGTGGTGGATGTGGAGAGAGAGATGGCGGAGTTTTGAAATTTGTAAGACTGGTTGTCATGAACTGCTATATATATTATGACTTTTGAACACTAGTAAGGTAAATAAATTGTTTGTTCTCTATCAAAATCTTTCATTTGCTAACTATGCATATCAGTAGTTAGTGCCTTCGGTAGTTTGAATCTTTTATTTAGCTGGCAGTAGTGGCGCTCGCTGTATTGCTGTAGCATGAGTAACGAAGATTTTTGTGAGGTAAGTGATTTGTGAAAGGTATAGGTTAATGTTAGTCAGGGCCATTCTTTTGTAGGGATTTTTGAAAGTCAGATTGCGTTGTGCTAAAAATATTGTATGTCAGTTTAAGCACAGTCATTTATAATTTTTCTAAGGGGACGTTACATATGTCGACCCTTAGCCAAGGATACCTCACTGGAATCTTCTTATTTTTCTTGTAGTTTGTGTAATTAGTGTAGATTTTGTTTATTGCTAGCATGTAATTGTAGAGAGAATCTTCTTTGTAGTTGCAGTCTTTCATTGTTGTACAGTAAAACAGGAGTGGCACGCATGTAAATTTGCACCAAGTATTTCGCAGCTGCGCTTGCAATTAACTAGATATTATTTTCAGTGCTATGTTAATGTGTTCTCTTATTTTTGCTCTTCAAATTGTGTTTTTCTGTGTTGTTGTGTGAAATATTGTGACAATAATGGCGTGTGAAAAAAGTAATACTAGGCTCCAAAGTAAACTGAGAAATGACAGTGAAGACGAAAGCAGTGTGTTAGCGCCACCATGTAATGAATTAACTAAAATTCAAAGTTTTAATTTGGTAACTGTGCATAGGGAAATGGAGCGGGCGTCAAATAATGGTGTAGACAGTGAAACAGGTAGTGAACAGGGAAGCATTATCGATCGATCGGTCGGCAACAGCGCGCCTCAGGAATCGGGAATGACAGAACACAATATTGCAAATACTGTAGACTCAGGTTTTGGGTTCTCACCTTTTTCTCAAATGAGTCAAGACGCATTTTCCGCTTGTCAAAATGTGAATGTTGCCGGTGCAAATTCACTGCCGAAAAGCACTGAGGAACATGTTTCAGACACGAGTGCATTGTTATGACAATTAATGCAACAAATGGAACAAAAGCTTCAAAAGTTAGACACAATGGTACAAAATCAGAGACAAACACAGCAAAAGCTTCAAAAGTTAGACACAATGGAACAAAATCTTCAAAAGTTAGACACAATGGAACAAAATCTTCAAAAGTTAGACACAATGGAACAACACCAGAGACAAACACAGCAACAGTTAGACACAATGGAACAAAATCTTCGGAAGTTAGACACCACACTTGAACAAACACGTGAAGATTTAACAACTGAGTTGCATAGAATTGAATCGAAATGTCAAAAAGTCTGTAATGACGCAAAAACACAAATTTATGAGCATTTCCAACCTATTTTTTCGCGCCATGAAAATGCATTACAGAATCACGAAGCACCCAAAAAAGAACTGCAAACTATTGTTCATGAAAATCACGACACCTTGCAAGCTAAAATTGACTCAGCTGCATCTACCAATTCGGTTACGTAACTTGCAAAAACTCAGGAAAACTTAAAGGACACAGTAGATACGATTTCAACACAAATGGACACTCTGAAACTTGGTTGAGAAAAACACACAGAGGAAATGATTTCACTAACGGATAAAGTAGCCGAACTTTCAGATCAGTTCACTAACTTATCTACAAGATGATCTGAATGACACAAGACCTGCAGCCATCACTGACACAGAAGAGTATGAACAAATTAAGAATTTCAAACAAAATCAAAATCAAATTAATACGCAACACAAAAGAGAAATCCGGGAAGTACAAGATCAGTTGGCACAAGTAATACAAAAATTACATATTTCAGAGGACACTCGCGTTCCAACACGGGAAGAGGGACTTAGAAATTCGGAAAAGCCACAAAATAATAACACAGGGCATTTCGGAAATTATGAAAGAAATTGGCAAGGTGCACCGAATTTTGAGATGGAACCGCCGACACGACGTAACAATGACCGATATGCGACGCGCCGACATGATGATTTTGACTATAAGCTGTTCATTACTACACGTAAATTCAAAACATTTAAGAATTCCGGCAGCGACTTTCATCCACAAGCGTGGCTCCATCAATTCTCTCATTGTTTTTCTCCCAACTGGTCATTAGAGCACAGATTAGAATTTATGTGTGGCTATTTAGAGAATGAACCAGCTGTAAGAATGCGATCGGTCATTCACGATTGTCACAGTGAAGGAGAATTTCACCATGCCTTCCTCTCAGCGTATTGGTCTCAAGCTACACAAGACCGAGTAAAACATAGCATCATAATGATGAAACGTTTCGAACAATCTGAATTTTCCAGTCTTATGAAATATTTTGGAGACATCTTGCATAAGAATCAGTACCTTTCAAACCCATACAGCCCCTCAGAACTCATCCGCATTTGCTTAATCAAACTGCCTGAACATTTACGACATATTATTTTAGCAGGACGTTGCAAAGACGACATTGAAGCTTTTCAGGGGCTGTTACAAGAACTGGAAATTGACATTGACAATCGCAGAACGCGAAAACAGGAGCACAACAATTACAGGTCACATCCGTCTCGATTCCGCGAGGACAGAAATGATACACGACAAGGCTATTCTTACAACGTAAATCGTGACCAAAGCAGACACCACCCGTATGACAACCGTTGGCAGAGTAGTAATAATTACAGGGAAAGATCACCTCTCCGCGGTAAAGACTATCACAGAGACAATCAGAGAAACAGAGAATATGGCAACCAGAACTATTATTATCACGAGAGACAGAATAACTTCAGACGCAACGGTCCACCGTGCAGTGATAATTCAGGGAGAAATTCTCCACCACTTAACCGACAAGAAAGAAACTACAGGAACTACCGACATGACGACAGGACGATATAATCATAACGACAGACTTGAATTGCATCAGAACTGGCGAGATTGAAACAGAGCAGGGTACACTCGACAAAGTGAATTTGTAGAAGTTAGGACTCCTAATCCTAATAACGGCGCGCGCCAACAAAGAAACAGACAATGACTCGCACCGGCAGGCAGCCACGTGCGCCGGTTGGGCTTGAGAAAAATAACATAAGCTAACCTTGAGAAAAATTCCAGCATTCTTTACCGACGTATACCTCATGATGATTGCGTTCAAGTTAACTCTGAGCACTAGGAAGAGTAAAGGATTGTACTACATTTCACATGTAAAACCGTTTATTGAAAGATAATCTGCTTTTTAACTTTGTATTTGCCATACTTTACATTACTAGTATGCTTTGTCAGACTTAGAATCTGTTAACATACAACAATGTTTAAAGTTAACTATCCAGTCAAGAACCAAGAGAACTTATTGAAACAGAAATTACGAATGTATTGTTATAGTGAACAGACGTCACAGTGTTATTGTGTGTGTACATTCTTGCTTGTTAGTTGCACGATTACGTAACGACTATAAAGCTTACATACTTAGAACATACACTGGTACTGCTAATGAGATTTTAATTCAACATTTTGGTTTATTTGAAAATACATTCTGGATTTAAAGTACTTTCTGTGAGATACCAGATGACATAGTGGTTAGTTTATGTGATAGCTACACGATTTTATCATGACGCTACTAATGAGTGACAATGTACAATGTTGCTTTTGCGGTGTTTCTGTTTTATATCTGCACAGTTTTTCTGAATTATTCTGGAAAGTAAAACATGTTTTAGTAGTAACTTTTGTGGTATAGCTACAATGAGACAGCCTTTTATGTAGCACACCAATACGTTACATTATAGTACTTTCTTGATCACAGTAAGTTACGTAATAACTGCGGTATCTATACGCAAAGCATTTCACTTTCGTTTATGATGAGGTAAGTACATTGACTTCAGCAGAACTTTACTTACAGAGGACGATAACTACGACAGTTCGACAGAATTATCTTACAGCAAGACGCACATTTAGCGCTATAGGACACACATTTGAGTGATTAATTTTGAACTTAAACCATTTATTTTTCAAGATTTTTGAATTACAAAGAAAGTTTTCCGTGATACATTTCATTCCATTGCTGTAATCTGTAACACCTGAGGGCATAATTACATTAATCCTCAAGGGGGTACACGCTTACTTTGTGTACCGTGCGTTTGGCAAGCACAAGGAGCCCTAGCTAATATGGTACGTGCTTATACAACTTTACACATCGGTACCATATTTCTCTAACACACAAATTACACAGCTATCTCATCATTTAACTGAGAGATAAACATTTTTTTTACTACGTCAGTGACAGATGTTTACACAATTACACAGTTGGATAATTTCACACTTATGAAATTGTATTTTGTCTGTACTTTGTGAACTGTTCATATTTTCTCAGAACCATTGTGCTATTATGAGAGCTTTGAATGATATATTTGGTATAGGATCATGATTTTTAAAGTACGATTGATGTAGATGACACTATTGAAATGAACAGAGAATTTTTTTAGGTTTTGACATTATACAATTTTGGTAAACATTTTTGGAATACAGCTACGACGTTTTTGAGATTTGGCCGAGTTTTTATGATGTTATTATTATGATGACAATGTGTATTATGCTGTTGAGGTATTTTTATGATCAATAAGATGATGCTACTGTAAATGAGGAATTTGATAATGCTACATATTTATTTTGATGAAATATTGAAGAAGTGTCGACAAATACATATATGAATAATGAGTAGTGGTTAGGGACTCTGATTTGTGGGAAAGGATGTTGGAAACCAAGAATAGTACTTTAAGAGTTATGAAATGTGTGTAAATGCGCGAATGTATCACAATGCCAACGAAAACTTTTTGAACACTGTTATATTCATAGGATTTTGTTTCTACACATTTACAACGCAAATTCTCGACCGGTTTAATTTTTTATATGAGCCTGTCACTGTAATGCAAACTGGTGTCGTAAATATTTCAGCAAGAAAGTTAAGTGACCACCTTCACGTAATGAGTCGTGGGCACCCTGCTGCGCGACAGTTGCCTGGAAAAAAGCCATTAGTGTGTGCCTTTCAGAGGCACAAGTGAAAAAAAAGGGGGGCTATTAGCCTCGCTATTGACATTCCTTTGTAGAAAGCATCGCAAATACGACACGCTCAAACTTGAAAACATATGATAACACTGTGGAGGTCTTAATTTATGATATTTACTGAAATGCCTAATGAAATGACGAGAAATATTTTTATGTCTATACACCTGATTATGACTACTGTCTTTCTAGTTGAGAGATTTTTCTACTAACTTACGAAATACCTCATGACTATTGAGCGATGTTCTTATGCTTTACTATGTATATAGTTGCTCATTTCATTTGATATCTGGTTTCCAGCTGTCTTGCAGCATTGGTTTCATAAAATAAAATTAAATGCATTTGCTAATGTGAACACTTTCTCTCAACAGATCTATTAAATAATTATTTTATGATCCACATTCTTCGAAAAAGGAGCTCTTGGAATGGAAAGAACAATAAGAAGGGACTAATAACAGCAACTGCACATATAATTTTCTTTTCAAGTACTTGGTAATTTTTTATAGAATTAGTTTTTGTGGTGTACCACTTTAATTACATAGACATTACGATGTGAATATACATTTCCCTTGTCTGAATTGTTGTCTTTAGTGTAATATTTTTTTCTGCTTGAGCTATGTCATGTTTAGATATAAGTTATTTCTTTGCTGCTGCTGTTTGCCAGGCATAGTGTTACTGAATTTGACTTTGTGTTACTATGCTAAGCCAGTTTACTACTGGTTTATTTTTCTTGTTTGCTGCTCATTGCCTTATATTAGTTGTAATATTGTTGCTTACTTTGACAATTTCCATTTTTTTCATTGCTGTTTGTATTAGTTGTTTTATGCTGCTGCATTGCCTTGTCCCTTAGTTTAGCATCTGAGCTCAGTAGATTTAAGTTAGCTTAAGAGGGGGTAGACTATATAAGAGAATGAGTTGCGATGAATTGGAAGAAATGCATTGAGAAGTTTTACAAAAAAAGTACAGAAAGCAGGTATAGATAGCACTTTTTGAAATAATGAAGAATGAAGGGAGATCTCCAAATATGAAAAGAAAGTTTTGTTTGCAAGATACTGCAGTAAAACAAACCCTGTCCTTTCCCTTTCTGTTATTCCGCTATGTGTTTGTGTACTCTTGTATATTTGTGTTCTTCCTGTCTTTATGTGTTTAGCTGATGAGAGTTATGTTGTAGAAATTTTCTAATACTATGTTATTTACTTTGTAAAGATGTTTAGACATTATTTATTCTGTTTTGTTTTAATGCTCATGTGTGAAGTTGATGTTTCAAAAGTTATTCTGATCTTTATGCATGTACTTATGTCATAATTCCTGTAACACTGATGTGTCTGTTTATTTCGATTCTTTTGTAAAGCCTGTACTACAAATTTATCTGTATTGTTATGTTCTTTAATGATGTATTTTGTACCTTTGTTATTGTATTCTTATGTTATCAAATTGTAATTGACACCAGCACATCAAATTAAGTAACTTGTAAGTTACATTTCACTGCACACGTTTCTGTTGGTCCTAGTATATGGACAATATGTGAGAAGTAGGGACTGTTAAGGTTTGGTTGTGTGTTGATAATTCAGCAAGGGACTGGTTAACAGCATTGCTGGTTTTAAGGATATTTCAAAAACTTTGTGAGTGCAGAAGTGGTGGTTTATGGACTTGCTATATTGTCCGCAAGACTCTCCTATGGTGATTGTGCACCTGCACAGTCGCAACAGATGGCTGCTGGCCGCCTCTACAAGGACTACAGTGGGTCTACACCTTTGATGACTCACCAATACCATTATTTCTACAAGGACTGCAGTGGGTCTGCACCTCAGGTGGCCCACCAATACCATACTCTCTACCAGGACTACAGTGATCTGCTCTGTGATGACCTACCTACCAATATTCTTCAAAACTTCGAATGACTCTGCTGTGGGTTTGCTCTGTTATGGCCCATTACCTGTCAGCAGGTCGAGAGTCAGCACTGTCTTTCTGTTGGAAGGACAACACTACTTCTTTAAGACTGCATGGAAATCCACTACTTCCGTGTGCATTTTCTTTTATTGCTCAGTCTTTGAGAAAAACACTGCAATTTTACTGTGATGAATGATAAGGACTGTCTTTATGGACTGTGAGAAAATTTTACCTTTTGACCAACATTGTATCAGTAAGTGTGTGCATTTGATATCTTTGTTATTGTAATTATGAAAAATTTTATCAAATCATTATTGGCCACTGCCCAAAACAATTTGTAAAATTTTTTGTGGGGAGCATGGGGGCTATGTAAGTAGGCTGTTCAGGTTTTTATATTGGTAACACCACGTAGCGCTCTGTATGAAAATCACTGGCTGTGCTGTGTGTAGTCTGTGGCTAGTTTGCATTGTTGTCTGCCATTGTAGTGTTGGGCAGCTGGATGTGAACAGCGTGTAGCGTTGCGCAGTTGGAGGTGAGCCGCCAGCAGTGGTGGATGTGGGGAGAGAGATGGCGGAGTTTTGAAATTTGTAAGACTGGTTGTCATGAACTGCTATATATATTATGACTTTTGAACACTATTAAGGTAAATACATCGTTTGTTCTCTATCAAAATCTTTCATTTGCTAACTATGCATATCAGTAGTTAGTGCCTTCGGTAGTTTGAATCTTTTATTTAGCTGGCAGTAGTGGCGCTCGCTGTATTGCTGTAGCTTGAGTAACGACGATTTTTGTGAGGTAAGTGATTTGTGAAAGGTATAGGTTAATGTTAGTCAGGGCCATTCTTTTGTAGGGATTTTTGAAAGTCAGATTGCGTTGTGCTAAAAATATTGTGTGTCAGTTTAAGCATAGTCATTTATAATTTTTCTAAGGGGACGTTACACAGTCAAGCGATTCACGCACTCGAACAGCAAGTAGAACAATTGAAGCAGACTGGGGCGGAGGACAACAGACAGATACATGATAAGATTGCGGGATTAGCGCACATCGTAGGCACGATGAAGGTGACGGAGAGCGATAACAATAGTGCACCGGTAGCGGTCGCAGAGACCGAAGAAGTGCGTTCGCTTCTTAGATTTCAGAAGGGACAGTTCGAAGTGAACAGGCGGCACAAAGCTGTAACAGGCGAATTACAAGAACGCGTGGCGCATCTGGAAAGCCGCATGGGGTGTGATTCTGAACTCGCCAAAAGCACTAAAAATAGCCGTACGAACAGTGCAGAGAGGAACTTCGGCCACGATGGAGATTTTGACGACAGGGAAGAATGTATTTTGAGGGGCAGACATGAGAAAAATAGAAACATTCATGGGCCTCGCCGGGAGGAAATGCGGGGATTTGATTTCAAACATTTCCTTACGGTGAGAAAGTTTGAGATATTTCGAAATTCGCAGAAAGGAATACATCCACGAGCATGGCTCGAGCAATTTGAATTCTGTCTTCCCCCCGACTGGGCAAGTTCACATAAGATAGAATATATGTGTGGCTATTTGGAAGGCGAATCAGCGATTCGCATGAGGTCGGCAGCGCGTCACTGCAACTCCACTCGGGAGTTTCGACAAGCCTTTCTGTTCGCCTATTGGTCGGAAGCGGCACAAGATAGGGTCAAGCATGGCATAATTATGCTGCCAAATTTGAACCAGTCTGGTTTCGGCAGCCCAGCACGCCTATTCGACCACATGCTGCAGGCGAACCAATTTCTATACGATCCATACGGACCTGCGGAACTAATTAGGATATGCATCACCAAATTGCCGATGCACTTGCACCACGTCATTCTTGCGGGACAATGCAAAGAGGACGTGGAAACGTTTAAGACACTTCTCCAAGAGTTGGAATATAATACAGGAGAATGCCCGCCTAATCAGGCACAAAGTTATTACGGGGCACAGCAGCGCGATCGCAGTCGTGGCAGTAGTACTAATCAACGGCGTGACTGGTCGTCGCGACGCGAACGGAACAATAATCGGGATCGGCCGTATAGAAACTGGGGTACCAGTCGCGAACACAGGTGGAACAACGGAAATGATCGAGGACGTGGACAAGATCGTGAACGCAACAGTTATGGCAACCAGAATCGATACTACGGTGAACGCGGTGGGAATAGGACTGTAGGCGGAGCACCTCATGATGTTGAAATTCGGCCGGCTAACCCTAGACATAATCCAGCAAATGGAAATGAACAAAACCGGCAATGACAAACGATCAGTGCAGAAGGCGCCCAATCGGAACAAACGAGCGACATGGCAAATGAGTGCATACGGTATATAGAGAGGGAAGATATTAGAGAGGATTTGTTGCAAGAAATTACGAGTGCAAAAATTTCGGGAATAAATCCAGTCGTGGCAGTTGCAGTAAACGAAATATGTTTTAAGTGTGTCATTGACACTGGAAGCCCTTTCTCCATAGTGAGCGAGGCAGCATTTCAAAAATGCGAAGGGACTGGGACTTGCCCCGTTTTTCAAGTGCGAGGAATAAAGGTGAAGGGCGCAATCTAGGGTAAGAGCGTAGAAATCCGAAGGCAGACTCGGCTTAATTTTACCTGCCAGGGAAGAGAGTTTGAGTACAACTTCTTTGTGCTCCCAATGCCGAATGTAGCAATGATTTTAGGAAATGACTTCATGAATGCCCACTATGCAGTAATTGACATGGGTGGAGGAGTAGTGACAGTTCAAGTTGGGGATCAGCCAATTAATTTAGTATTTGATGAATGCATATTACGTGCCGAGTCAGAAATTAGTTGCCTAAAATTTCAAGCTCAAACCGAGTCGCAACCCAGACTGGAGCTACTCGTGAACTATGTAAGTGAGTCGTGCTCTACGTCTGGTGAGCAGGGGAAAGATGTTTTTGCTGATGCACTGAGAAAGAACATCGCGGATGTCAGAACCACGGACAGGGAAAAGGAGAAATTGTATTGCCTACTTAGGAATCATGAACGGGTATTTTCTGACACTCCGGGGGCGATTAAGGGTTTTAATTGCCAACTCAGAGTACGTGACCATCAGAAGTTTTATGTTAGACCATACCCTATTTCCGTGGCGTATAAAGTCCAGGTGGAGAAGGAAATAAACAAGATGTTAGAACATGGAATAATTGAGCGGGCAGCAAGCTCGTACAACTCACCCTTGCTTGTCTTACCAAAACGCGTCAACTCGGTTCGTTTGGTACTAGACTCGAGACAGATAAACACTATTATTATGTCCGAAACGGACAGGCCTGAGAGCCTTGAGGAACTCTTACAACGTTTCCACGGGGTAAAGGTACTATCATCTGTCGTCCTCCGTTCGAGTTTTTGGCAAATCGTGCTACACCCATCTTGCAGATTATATACAGCGTTCCTTTGTTATGGAAATTGTTTCCAATTCCAGCGTCTCCAGTTCGGACTAAACGTCTCATCAGCTGCTTTTATAAGGGATTAAATAGCATTTTGCCTGATGATTTGAAACAGTGAGTGACACTTTACGTGGACGACATATTAATTGCGGAAAAGTCGTGGGGGGATCATAATGACGTTCTGAACAGACTACTGGACGTTTTTGAGAAGGCAGGTGTAACAGTCAACTTAGATAAGTCACAGTTCGGACGAGAGAACATAAAATTCTTAGGCCATATTGTCTCAGCAAATGGAATACAACCCGACCCGGAGAAAATTGCGGCGATAGCGGAGTGTGCAATGCCGACAAATAAAAAACAGTTGCGAGCATTCTTAGGCCTGTGTAATTTTTATAAGCGATTTATAAATTTTAGATTACTTGGTACAACCCGTCTATGTGGACTAACAGGGAAGAACGCTTTATGGGTCTGGGATCAAGAGGCACAGGATGAATTTTATGTGGTGTCACCGCCAGACACCACACTTGCTAGGTGGTAGCCTTTAAATCGGCCGCGGTCCGTTAGTATACGTCGGACCCGCGTGTCGCCACTGTCAGTGATTTCAGACCGAGCGCCGCCACACGGCAGGTCTCGAGAGACTTCCTAGCAATTCAATTGGCTCTGAGCACTATGGGACTCAACTGCTGTGGTCATAAGTCCCCTAGAACTTAGAACTACTTAAACCTAACTAACCTGAGGACAGCACACACATCCATGCCCGAGGCAGGATTCGAACCTGCGACCGTAGCGGCCATGCGGTTCCAGACTGTAGCGCCTTTAACCGCTCGGCCACTCCAGCCGGCTATAGACTTCCTAGCACTCGCCCCAGTTGTACAGCCGACTTTGCTAGCGATGGTTCACTGACAAATTACGCTCTCATTTGCCGAGACGATAGTTAGCATAGCTTTCAGCTACGTCATTTGCTACGACCTAGCAAGGCGCCATTATCAATTGCTATTTATCTTGTGATGCATGTACCGTCAGACCGATGTTCACCAATTATGGATTAAAGTTAAGTATTCCAGAAGCTACGTACTATTTTTGCTAGTCTCAATTCCTTGTCCTGTTCCAGACCTCACGCCAGTCTGCGTGAGCTTAAACGCGTGCCTTTCGGCTTCCTCCTAGTGGATTGGCTGTCTTGCCAGTCCACAACATTTTACAAATTGAAAAAGGCATTGGTAGAGGCTCCCATCCTCGTGCATCCCGACTTGACACAAGAATTCTGTTTAATGATGGACAGTTCCTTGTCAGGATTAGGTGCGGTAATGTTTCAAACGAAAGGAAATGATGATATTACAACTTGGGAAACAATCTCGTTTGGGAGCAGGGCGTTCTCTCGATGTGAAAAAAAATATTCCGTGACAGAACTCGAAGCACTCGCGATAGTTTGGGCATTCTCAAAATTTAGGTATTTCATATTTGGGAGGACCACCAGGGTGTACACTGACCATCGTGCACTCCATCGTGCACAAAAATCACGCATGGGAGACTAGGACGCTGGGCACTATACCTACAGGAATATAATTTCACTGTAGAATACATTCCGGGACAGAAAAATGTAATTGCTGACGCTTTATCGCGGATTCCTATAGGTTTGGTTCACACAGAAGAAAGGGAACTCAGTGAAAATAATTTTAGCATCCTAAACTTACAGAATGTAGCGTTCGAGAACTTTGTTGTCACCTCTTTAGGAAGTATAGCGGACGAACAGGATAAGGAAGCAGTATTGAAAGATATAAAGAAGAAGTGGGAGGACAAGGATAATGTAGGAATACGCCAGTACTACTTAGTGCGCAATAGAATACTATTCAAGAAACGAGCCCCGGACGACTCCAGAAGGGTGTTGGTGATTCCGGAGGAACTCGTAAACAAAACTATATGGTACATACATTTGAGTTATGGTCACTTCGGAGCACAGAAATGTTGTGAAAAACTGAAGGAGACATGCTATTTTAATAACATGCTACGGCGTATTCGTTGTGTACTTAGAGTGTGCGGGCCTTGTCAGCGAGCAAAGGCGGACACAGTGACGTATGCTGCATCATTGCACACGATAATACCAAGCAAACTTTGTGACCTCGCGGCCGTGGATCTATTTGGGCCACTAATACGATCTAAAGCAGGTTTTGCATATGTTTTCGTAGCGGTGGAGCTAACCTCCAAGTTTGTGTGTCTGACTCCGTTGAGGCGCGCCACAGGAAGGGCAGTGGCAACTGCATTTGCAAAGCAGTTTCTGCATGAAGTTGGGCGTGTGAAAAGGGTTATCTCTGACAATGGACCACAATTTAGATCGCAATACTGGCAGCGGATGCTTCGAAGGAGAAGAATTAAACCTACATATGTATCTCTATTTCACCCCAGCTCGAACCCCAGTGAGCGTATTATGTGTGAATTAGGAAAATTATGTAGGTTATACTGCAGTCGTGGTCACTGATCGTGGGACATACACCTAAAAGGATTTCAGAACATAATTAATGAGTTGCCTAATACGTCAACAAAGCTTCCGCCAATCACTGTGCTAAAAAGCAAGGAGTCCCCAAGCAAAATCAAAGAGGTGGTGCCTTGGCCACTAGAGCCGAGACTACGCCGGAACGCAATTGTTGACTTACCTTTACGCGACATCAAGCGTGCAGCAGAAGCCAGAGTCAAGGCGTATAAGAAAAACGTGAGAAAAACAGTGTTTCATGTAGGACAAAAAGTTCTTATCAGATCACACAAGCTGTCTAACAAACGGTCAGGTGTCTCAAAGAAATTTTTTAATCTCTTTAACGTCCCGTATCGAATAAGGAAGATTCCCCATGAAAACGCCATAGAAGTTGAAACTCTTCGATCGAAGAAATCAAAAGGGCTACACCATGTGTCAAACGTAAAACCATACATTGAGTACAAAGTACAGTGAGGAATAGAGAGGACGGTGAAGAGAAACAATTGATTAGTTTACATTTGTGATAAATGCATTTTGAATAACATGTTGGTAAAAATAATGATAAAGATGTTTCTATGTGATTGATTGAAGTGATGTTTATGGTTTTTTGTGTAAATTGAAAAGAGTCGCTCCTAAGGGAAGCAAGATCTGTGTTGAATTAATGCAAAACTCAGGGGAATATCCGATCTGTGGGTATTATGGGTCTGGCAAACCCAGCTCCCCAGCTGTTAGTAGCCTTGTTTCCGATTTTCTGCTTTCAGTGCTACTATTTATCTATTACTATTCTATATCCGTCAGTATAAATGAGGATCTCTTACTATAGTATGCGTGCTGTATAATATTTTAAGATAGGAGAACTCTGAGAAAGGAATGACTAAGTTTAGAATCTTGAAAACAGGATGCAATAATACAATTGTGTAACCATTAGCTTCCCAATATGCGATGATATGTTAATATTGATGATATATGTCTTTTTTGTTCTTTATAGCTGAGTATGTAAAGTGCTGTCTGTGGATTTCATAAGTAGATTGATTCCCTCCAAGGTGAACGAAGAGTTGTGGTTTGTGTAATTTATGTGACCGTGAAATATTATTGTGGTAGTCAAATACGAGCAGTTTTTCAGCAAATGGAGAATGGAACAGAAATATGGATCCTTTCTGTAGTCTTGATTGATGTTGATCAAGAGCCTGAAAAATTATTCTGCGTTAATACTTGTCCTAGAAAAGCGACGTTTATGTGTTTTGCTGATGCTATGAGCATTACAGCTTACTGTTTTCGCTGGTGCGGGATGCACTCCAGCCTATATGAGTTGAATTGAAGAAATGTCCCTCTTGAAGGTAGAGGAAGATTAAATAATTTTGATTATGGGACCGAAGGAAAGCTTGGTTTAAGAATAGAGGAGACCACAATTTTGCCATTCATGAGAAATGAATCAAGAATAACCACCACAGGCGAAATAACTGATTTGGAAGCGAAAGGTAACTTAAAGAAGGAACGAAATTGGAGCAAAATGGGTAAGAAAATGTAGAATAACTTGTATGATGATAATATTTTACTCTTCTCAGAGTCATCTGTGTGATTAATTCTTGTGATAACGTAATATTAGATGAAATTGTCTTACTGTTTTGTGTATGAACATATGAGTATGATAAATGTATAATTGCGAGGATAAGGTGTGTCAACTGGTATAAATGTTTTGGCGTGTAACTAACCATTGTTCTTTTTACTATGTATGTTTAAGGAAAGTTTCTCCATATTTATCATGTGACAAGACATATGCCGCGAGCGTCAAGAAGAGGACGAATTAGAACAATGTTGTAGTGGTATAAACACTGTGTTGAAATAGCA
Source organism: Schistocerca serialis cubense (assembly GCF_023864345.2). NCBI lineage: Eukaryota > Metazoa > Arthropoda > Insecta > Orthoptera > Acrididae > Schistocerca > Schistocerca serialis. Next base: position 392,637,070 of record NC_064638.1, read on the forward strand.
TTGAAGTAGCTTGTTGGAGTAACTAGTAGTGGATTGGAGTAAAATTTTGAGTAATTCATGTTTATGGGTAGTTAGTTTGTAGAACAGACAACAGGTGTGCATGTGTGTGTGTAAATAACATGTAAACCCTATACTGCCATGACCCATACTTGCGCAAGGCATAATCCTATTCATTTTAGTGAATTAATAAGTAGCGTTTGCTTTATTAAAACGGAAGTGTTTAAATTTGAAGCATACCACATTGATGATGTGGTGTTAGATATTATATTGTCAGTTCATTTAACTTTTATTTTTATACTGTCATGTCATTACACTTTTATTTTTTTATATTGTCAAGTCATTTAACTTTTATTTTTATATTGTCGATTCATGTAACTTTTTAACTTGCAAAAAAAAAATGAAGTCTCACTTTTGTTCTAAAAAAATTGTGAAAGACAATACTAAGTGGTACTATGTATGACATTTTGTAATCACATAACTATGATGAACAATTTCTGTGAATGCAGTTGAGAACCTGAAAGCGAACCGGCTAAACTTTTACGAGACAACAGGAGCAGCGAGGAGGAGGACTAGTTGTAAACAGGCGGGTTTCCCAGCAGGACACACTGTCAACCTGGCCACTTCGGGAGTGCGGTCGACAACAAAAGAAGGGTAGGCGGCAAACACTTTCCCTTGCACCCGGAGCTAATGGCCAGCCGCACCAGTGAGACCCTTCGTGGAGGCGATGACCTGAGATGGTCGAGCGGTCCACCGCGTGGAAATCCATCTGCTGGCAATGCACCACACGCACGCGACCATGACGAGACGGCTGCGGTGAAACGAAAGAGGACAGGGGATAAAGGGGCGTGGAGCCTTTTGACAGGTTCTGTCCAGAGAAACTTGCAGACGTCAGCGACGACTATCAACATTTCGAGCGACAGTAAATCATGGTCTGGTGTTCTCTGGCTGCTAAGGGTGGCAGAAAGAAGAGCCACTAAGTGTCATCCTTGCCCAGGAATATCAAACCGGCGAGCCAATTGAGGATAACTCAAGAATTTAACAACACAAGGGGCGTAGAGCCTTTTGACACATACTGTCCAGAAAAACTGGCAGACTTCAACGGCGCCTATCAACATTTCCTGGCGGATGCCCACTGTCAAGCGACAGTAAATCATAGTTCGATGTTCTCTGGTAGCTAAGGGTGGCACAAAGAAGAGCCATTAAGTGTCATCCTTGCCCAGGAATATCAACCGGGCGTGTCAAACGAGGATACCACATGAATTTGACAACACTAACATGGAACCAAATCCAGATGTACATGACACGGGCCACCAAGAGAAACTTCATGAGAGGGCAGAAACAGCGGGATGGCACGCAACAGGTGGACAAAAAACCCTACTTACAGCTGCGGCGACGAAACCCCCCCCCCCCCCTCCCCTTATATTGTGCCTCGGAACAGTGGAACTACTGAGTGTGTCAGTGAACAGTGAGTATACGATTCTTAGTTCAATGCATAAAGGTGTGTTTCTGTCAGAGAAACTTTGACTCGTGTGTTTTGCAGGGGTTCGATTTATTGGTGTTTATTAGACTGACTCTTGTATTTTGCAGGTGTTTTATTTATTGTTTTTTTTTTAGACTTTGACTCTTGTATTTTGCAGGTGTTTTATTTATTGGTGTTTTTTTTAGATGTTGACTATTGTACTTTCAGAGCTGTTTTATTGATCAATGTTTGTTCTTGTGTGATGTATTAGATTTGTGATATTTTGTTTTGTAAATTTATTCCTGTGGCATTGCTTCGTTTATCAGTCAGATAGCTATTCATTCTCATTGGACTGTGATCGAGTAGGCTCTGCATGGTGCATATTTATAGTGAGGAACCCCATAAGGGTAACAATCACATAATTAATTGTAGTTTCAGTATAATGACACAGTGATCATTGTTTGCTAACTAACTGAAATTAGTGGAGTGATTAAATTAGTGCCACAAAGTTATTTTAATATTTTAGAATTTTTTTGCGATAACCACTTTGTAAAACATGTTTTTTTCTCTTATCATTTTTTTTCTTTTGCGAATTGTGCATTGTAATGTTCTGCTTTATAATACTGATGTTATTTTCATGTGTTTTTAATTGCTGTGGCACCTTTGCTATTTCCATAAATTTTACTTGTTACTAAACAGTCATTAATTTTCCTGTGATCAGTTGGCTCTTGCAATGAGCAAATACTGGTGAACTCCATAAGGGTAACAACCAGAAATTGTTTTCATATTAATGACACAGGGACCATTGTTTTTCCTTGCTGACCGAATTAGGTCCACACGATCTTTTAAATAGGTGTCACAGATTGTTTTTTTCTCTTTGAAATTTGTAGATTCTAAGGATGTATTGAAATTATTGTGTTTTAGCAAGTAGCTGCTGACCTTTTGCCTTTTCTTTACATTTTTGGTTTAAGTTGGGTGTGAGAAGCCTGCTTGACAATGTCCTAGCATGGCCAGAAAATTTCCTGCACAGTCTTTTCCTGGAGCGTTGGGGTTATGAAAGGTCTCTGTTAGATTCCTTTCATGTTAATTTCTTAAATCTGTTGTCATTTACGGCATAAATTCCTCTTCTAAATTTACTGTGGTGTTTCTGACTATCTGGGAGGAAACTCAGCAGTGAAACGAGTTACTTTTACACATAAACAAGAACGATCTGTCACATTACTACACATTAAAACACAGTTTATATGTAATTCATGTCACACAATCTCATACGGAACCTACATCCGCTTTCTTTTATATACTGTATGTGATAAGATACTGTCATCCCCCTTCCCTTCTGTGTGAGAGGATGAATGAGCAAATGTGTTTCTAGTTGCATGCTTGATGGTAGCAGACAAGCCTGTCTGCTAGAGAACAGTAGGACCAACGTCGGAACAGGTAGCTACGCTTTCTAAAAGCAGAGAGGTTTCTTTTCTTAGTATGGTCCTGTCCGTCCCTTGTCGTGCTGGTATAGGAAGCTGCCTCTCTGCTCACTTCTGTTTTTATCTATTAAGCACGCTCTGTAGGGGCCCAGGTCAGTCTGCCCGTGGCGAGCGTCTGAAGTGGTAAGATCTCCGGCTAAGTGTGTGCCTGCTAAGTCCGTAGGACAATGGATTTCTTAAGTTCAGCCTAACTGAAAATTTAATCACCTTTATTTCAGGTTTAGCTATAAAATATCTAATGTTATCTTAAATTGCAACGCAGTGTAATTCGAGTGTGAAGTTCAGAATATCTTCCGGTAGCTGCTTTGTCACTACTTTGTGAGTAAAGTGGAACCATGTGTTGATCAGTAACTCTAACTAAGATCATCAATCTTAAATGCGAATGTGCTGAGATTAGCCGGCCGAAGTGGCCGTGCGGTTAAAGGCACTGCAGTCTGGAATCCTACCTCGGGCATGGATGTTTGTGATGTCCTTAGGTTAGTTGGGTTTAACTAATTCTAAGTTCTAGGGGACTAATGACCTCAGCAGTTGAGTCCCATAGTGCTCAGATCCATTTTTTTGCTGAGATTATAACGTCTCGTATTGACAATATTTTTCAATATAGTAACTTTTCTTTATGTTCAACCCACGTGGGGTGTACTTTGTGAGACCAGTACCACGTGCTTATACAATTGTTTGACCCATCAGGTTAATAGTAAGACGATAGTAACCAGTTCGAGGTTTTTCTTTTGTAAATTGCGTTTCGATGTAATTTATTTTAATTATCAAAATTATTGTGGAGTAACACTCTTTGTGTAAACCAAGTTGACCACGTGAAGCATGTGGTGTAAGCATCAAAGTAGCCCTCAGCTATTTTTTTCTGGAAGATTTCACAGAGAGTTAGTATGAATTTAGTATACCAGTGTGTGGTAATTTCATGACGGACAGGATTGCGCTACGAACGTAACTTGTTTGGGTGAAAATTGAGTCGATTGGTTGTGGTTAATTTCCTCATGTATATGTTTCAACGTTCTTCGTGTGTTATTTTATGAATGCAGTGTTGTATATAGTCTCCCAATCTTTGCTCCCTATTTGATGTGTTCCGTAAGATTACAAACTCACATTTACACAATCCTAAATAAGGCACCAGTTTAGTTATGAATCAAGTTGGATATGCTGAAATTTTAACGGAACAATGATCAATGTTAAAATAAATGTCCAAATATAAACTGATTTATTTCTTTTTATTTAAATTGTCTTCATATATCATCGGTTACCGTAAGATGAGTACGAAAAGATTATAATTAATGTTAGTCTGGTTGGGAATTTGGTAAGCTAGACTGGATACCTGGTGAAACAGTAGCGCAGTAATGCAAGGTTAACTTCCTCACATAGCTCACAGGTTTTAACCCACTTTAATGGTCTTGAATATCAGCACCGATTTCAGAGCAAATTAATGCAACAACATTACACGCTTCCAATGTACGTTCACCGCCATGCCGTCAAACACGGATGCCACCATCATGATGCTGTAAACAGAACCTGGATTCATCTGAAAAAACGACGTTTTGCCATTCGTGCACCCAGGTTCGTCGCTGAGTACACCATCGCACGCGCTCCTGTCTGTGATGCAGCCTCAAGGGTAACCGCAGCTATGGTCTCCGAGCTGATAGTCCATGCTGCTGCAAACGTCGTCGAACTGTTCGTGCAGATGGCTGTTGTCTTGCAAACGTCCTTATCTGTTGACTCAGGGATCGAGACGTGGCTGCAGGTTCCGTTACAGCCATGCAGATAAGATGCCTGTCATCTCGACTGCTAGTGATAAGAGGCCGTTGCGATCCAGCACGGCGTTCCGTATTACCCTCCTGAACCCACCGATTCCATATTCTGCTAACAGTCATTGGATCTCGACCAATGCGAGCAGCAATGTCGCGATACGATAAACCGCAATCGCGATAGGCTACAATCCGACCTTTATCAAAGTCGGAAAAGTGATGGTACGCATTTCTCCTCCTTACACGAGGCATCACAACAACGTTTCAGCAGGCAACGCCGGTCAACTGCTGTTTGTGTATGAGAAATCGGTTGGAAACTTTCGTCATGTCAGCACGTTGTAGGTGTCGCCACCGGCGCCAGCCTTGTGTGAATGCTCTGAAAAGCTAATCATTTGCATATCACAGCATCTTCTACCTGTCGGTTAAATTTCGCATTTGTAGCACGTCATCTTCGTGGTGTTGCAGTTTTAATGACCAGTAGTGTATGTAGTTCCAGATGTGAATATAGAGATTCACAGGAAAAATCTTAAAGAAACGTAGCTCATCCATGAAAAAAGTGGTTTACAACGCGCTATTGTTGAATATTCTTCAGCAATTTGAGATCATCATTAGGGGGGACTGATAGAAGAGTATGATGCAGATGTACGTGTACACTTCATTGGACTTGCAAGTACTAAAAATGGTTCAAATGGCTCTGAGCACTATGGGACTCAACTGCTGTGGTCATTAGTCCCCTAGAACTTAGAACTACTTAAACGTAACTAACCTAAGGACATCACACACACCCATGCCCGAGGCAGGATTCGAACCTGCGACCGTAGCCGCAGCGCGGCTCCGGACTGGAGCGCCGAGAACCGCACGGCCATCGCGGCCGGCACTTGCAAGTACTGATCTGGAAGATGAAACAGAACAGGATCAGGGCTCACTTTCGGGTTGGTGGTGTAGGATACGCTCATCGCACTTTTGCTGTCAGAAGAGGTACTATTAGGTTTTAGAGTGATAAGGAGGAGAAAAGTCGTAAGCGTTACCGAACAGATAATTGGCTAGGAAATTTGCGAATGCATATAGGTGCCGGTGTGATATTCAGTTAACACGTTACAATGCGGAATGGTCACGAGATCGACCGTTCCGTCGACGACGAGGTCGTTAGAGACAGAGCGCAGGCACTGACTGGACGGCCGGGGAAGGAGGCCGGCCGCACGCCAGTAACCGTCCGTATAATGAAGGACTTGGATCCACGGTATTCATCATGGCAATTACCGTGTATTCCGAAAATTCATATACGTTAAACCCTACTCGCCCTTTTCTCATCCGAGATCGGAAAAACCACATACAGCGAAAAACCAAGTGTTTCTTGATTTAAAAAAAAAAAAAAACGTTTGGTACAACACAGCTTCCTAAAAACACTTTCTTAAATGACTCTAGCAATTTGTTGAACCAAATTTAAGATTTCTCGGCAGGTGCAACATAACACATTATCTTGAATGGAAGATAATCAGCTGGCCGGTGTGGCCGTGCGGTTCTAGGCGCTTCAGTCTGGAACCGCGTGGCCGCTACGGTCGCAGGTTCGAATCCTGCACCGGGTATGGGTCTGTGTGATGTCCTTAGGTTAGTTAGGTTTAAGTAGTTCTAAGTTCTGGGGGACTGATGACCACAGCAGTGAAGTCCCATAGTGCTCAGAACCATTTTTGGAACATCATCCACAATTGCAGAATTAATTTTGAGAATGCTGTAGCAAGTCTGATAGGATAATTATAGTTTGTTTTCATATTAATGACCTAACAGATAGTTTCACTATTACGCTTATTTTAAACTAGGATCTCAAATGTGCTTTTTTGCAAGAGCCTGTTACGCGAAAAACACAGTAGAACTGTTTATTTAAATACTGACAAGATTTGAACACAAAGGCTGCTTCTAGCTTTAAATACAGAGACGCGTAAAACTATGCGCACCTACGATTTATGAGTCACCATTCCAATCCTCAGGAGAACCGTGGCTATAAGAATGTGTGGGTACACGGAGCACCATGCCCACATTTTTGCAATCGTATTTCACATATTATTCAAATATAAAAGAAATCATCATTAAATTTACTAGTTAATACATACAGACACTGACCTGGTTTGAAACGAATTTTGACATAAAGATTAATGGCCAACTGAGCAATGAGCAGTAACTTCCTCGGGTAATATCACTTTCATCTCTCTTTAACCAGCAGTTAGCACATCTGTGATGAGTTCAGTGCTATAGTCGTAAGTCGCTAGTCATAACCTCAGGTTAAAATATTCAATGTTTAAACAAATAGGGTCGGCGCCTACTTTGCCATGCGTCACAGTGAGGCAAACAAATTAGGAAACAAGGGTTTATATTTTATAATCTTGAGCTGCTCAGAGCGAAAGCAACGCTAACTCCAAAAGGGCGACATTTACCCGATTTATTCATCGGAAACTGCGCCAGGCCACAACCAGGTACTCCTCTTTCCCTCTCTAGATGTGCCGTCTCGGCCACGCGTACTTGCACGGACTCCGTTACTGATGAACGTTCCTCTCCGCTCCCAAGAAAGTCTTGGAGGGGAGGAGTTCCAACTTCCGCCTCAGTGACGACCAAGAATTCCTCTCAACACGCTGAATTGCAGGCGTAGCCTGCCAAAGCTTCTCCACTATCGCTTACGTTACGGCCATTAATTGTCCAGAGGATGGAAAACTGTAAATGCTGTGTCGCCACAGACTGGTCCGAACATTTACGCTCCACCGCCTATACTGGTGACCCTTCTGATTGGCTGAATTGCCCACAACGGCCACGGCGTACTGTCGGTGTCGCGTATTTTCAGCCGCCGACAGGAAATGAGGATTCACCTGTGATCGTTCTGCTGTCTTCCAAGACTGTGCCGCCTCGCGGATACCTGAAACCAGTCAGCACGTGGACGCAGTATTTGTAGGAACCAGCAGCCCAACAAGGGAGAGCTTGAGACATCCGATATTCACTGCACTGCGACCACCCAGGTCCGTCACTGCACCCTCTCAGGCCTGCCTCAGCGAAGGGAAGTTCACGAATCTCTCACCAGAAACCACTAATGATGTATCTCCCTCCAGCGCAGATAAGAACATTAAGCTGACAATTTTACTTACTATTGCAAAGCGATAAATAATGATGAGCCAAAACATTATGACCACCATCTTAATAGCTTGTTGTCCGTCACTGATTCTGCGTATCAGGAATCCGACAGATTGTTGGTAGATTTGTGGAGATATGTGGTATTAGATATCTATGCACAGGTCGTGTGACTCGCGTAAATAACGGACCGCTGATTTGAGTACGGGATGATGGCACCCGATGGCTACCCAAATGGGTTCCATAGGATTTATATCAGTCAAATTTAGTCACCGAGACGTCAACGTTAGTTCATTACAATGCTCCTCATACCACTGAATCACGGTTCTGGCTCCAAGATACGGGCAATTACACTGCTGAAAGATGATATCGCCGTAGGGGGAAACATAAAGCGTGAACGGAAGCAGGTGTTTCACAGCTGTCAACGTGTCTTCGACTACTATAATAGGTCCCATGAAAGCGCAGAAAAATGTTTTCCATGGCATAATACTGTTCCCACCGGCCTGTGTCCGTGGCACTCTGAACGTTTCGAGACGCCGTTCATCCCGATGACAGCGTTTGTAGAGATCTAGTGTAGCAAAAGTGTGATTTACCCGAAAGACTGACACGTTCCCATTGATCGGCGGTCGAATTCCGATGGTCCCGTGCCCTCTGCAATTGTAAATGTCGATGTCTTTGGATCGACATGTGAACACCTAGGGGCTGTTTCCTGCAGAGCTCTATATTTAACGGCTCAGAGCACTATGGTACTTAACTTCTGAGGTCATCCGTCCCCAACAACTTAGACTACTTAAACCTAACTAACCTAAGGACATCACACACATCCATGCCCGAGGCAGGATTCGAACCTGCGACCGTAGCGGTCGCACGGTTCCAGACTGTAGCGCCTAGAACCGCTCGGCCACCCCGGCCGGCCTATATTTAACAATGTACGCTGAATGGTGTGCTCTGAAACCCTCGTGCGTGCTCCAGCTTTGTGCTCTTTCGGCAGTGATCCTACTTTACAGAGCAGATAACCGTCGGGATCCCACGTTCTGTCAAGGTTCGTGGGCGACCAGTCATTTAGCGCCTAATGATAGTTTCACTGTCCTTCTACCTCTTTCCGTAGAGACTCACGATAGTAACACATGAACATTCGACCAGCTTCGCCATTTTCGAGATACACGTTTACGGACTCTGCGTGATAATAATCTGCCCTTTGTCAGAGTCGATTATCTCAGTGACTTCCCCGTTTGCAGCCCCCATCTTCGCTAAGGTGATCCGCCTTCACTGTCTGCTCTGCTTACATACTTTTGTTGCTGCGTCACGTGCCCGCAACACCACCAGGTGGCATCCAACGTCACGGTGGGCAGTGGTCGTAGTGTTTTGGCTTATCAGTGCATGTGATGGTACTGTCACGTCCCTCCTCTAGAGCCTCTGTGACTGATCTTCCGTGGTCAAGCCAGACCACGGGACCAACACCTGAGACCGCTCGTTTTTTAAAAATGTGACTGGAAGTCTTCTCCTTGAGTTGGCAAGCCTTGTACTTTTCTCAAATATAGCTGAGTAGAAAAATAACCAAATATCACAAATGATACGTGACTGTCAGGTCACAGCATACACACTTGTTAACAAATTACCTGATAATGTGAAAACTGATATCGTGATATTCATTCACGTCTCATGATTTCTCTAACTCTCTGTATCACACACACGCACACACACACACACACACACACACTCAGAATTACACACAGATATTCAAATGGGACAAGTCTTATAATGGAGGTGTTTCGTGCTTTTGAATTTGTTTGGCTAATAAACAGAGCCTATATCCCTTCAGAATGCAAGAGATTACGGGAAATTAGTATTGTCCATCACCTATCTGGAGCATCATAATTTAGAGTAGGACAGCTGATATTGTAGTAGTATGTTTTAGAATGACAGAGTTTTTCATATTATTAATTTATGTTAGAGTTCATTAAGATCTGCAGCGTCTAGTCAAAATATCATGTGATACATTGTACATATTATATAAGAAGTCGCTTCAGTTCAATTTATGAAAATATTGGTTTGAATTATCTTTATAATGTCACTGAGTAATGTAAAGTACATTTTTAGTCCGTATAAGAAAATTATTATTTTTTTAGTTTCAAATATGTACACGATCACGGACAGGGCTAATAATACAACAATTACGATGCTGTTGCTTATTGTGCATAAAAAATTGATATTTGGATGTATGTGCATGACACAATTCGATTACTAAATTTTTTAACAAATCAACGCAACGCACTTCATTATTATTATTGTTAAGGCCCTTTCCTGTCATCTGAAAAATATATTCGCACAGTGTGTGTTTTCATTTTGAGCTTTGTTTCTTTACGAAAGCTCATGATACATGCTTCAACAATTAACATGCTATGGAAAAAATCTGAACAAAACATAGTTTCTTCGTTATAACCCATACAAAGAAAGATCTGAGCAGAGTACAAGCAACAGAGATATGCCTTCTACGAGGAATTCTGGGAAAGACGAGAAGGGGACTGGACAAGAAATGAAAAAATACGAAACACCCTGCAGATCAAGTCCCAAAACGAATCTATGGACAAAAGTAGGTTTAATTGTTTTGGCCATGTTAAAAGACTGGGACAACAAAGACTTCCAGGTAGAGCAATAGAATGTACAGAACCTGGAAAAAGACCAATTGGAAGACCACGAACAAGGTGGAGAGACCCGGTGAAGGATGATGTGAGCCGAAGAGGACTGCAATGAGAGAAAATGCTGAACGATAGGCTGTGGTAGAAAAGAGAATAGTGGAAGAGACTCTGTGAATGACTGGCGTAAGGGGAAACGTTTCAGAAGGAAGAAAAAGAAGACATGTTTCGGTGACTTTTCGTCATCACCAGTGCGTTCCATTTATTTTTCTGTCGAACAACGAGAAAAATGTTAGTAAGAATGCTTATAGTTCTTGGATAGTGGTCATTATATTCAACACTTTTTAACAAAAAGACCTGACTTAACAGAAAATATTGTTGTTCAGTTCGCTGTCTCTCTTCTGCAGCACAGCTGACATTAAGGTACAGTTTACAATCTGATCTGGTAAGTAATTTTCCACTGCGCTTTGTATGGAACTAAATTTTTTGTCTAATATGAAACGATTGATGCCTGCGTCATTTTTCGGTTTGTTAATGTAATATCTCACTGCTACTATATATTTGTTATATAACAATGTTTACGTTACATTTCAGCAGTTCATCGTCGTGGGCTTACGTGCTCTTGGCGGGTATCTAGAGAGAGAGACAGAGAGCGAGTACAAAATACCATAAGTGAGAGGTGTGCATTCATTTATTCTTTTCGTTCCTTTTACTGTCGCTTTCAATAACTAGTAATTTTCTTCAGTTGTTAGTCCATGCGTAGGGTCGTTAGTGCATGTAGGAATTTTTAGTTCAGTGTTAATGTCTGTTGACCTATGGTCCACATCCATGAGGTGCTCTGCAAATGTTGTCTTATCCTCCTCCTCTAGCTATAATGTACAAATATCTAATACAAGGTAATTTGCAGTTCTGACGTTTGAGCTGATACAAACAGACATATTGTGTTTGTTGTCCTCAGTTGTTTTCTTTATTTATATTGAGTTATCTGTTCTAGACGCTATTTTCAGTCCTTGCTTTGCGAATACGCAAGCTGTTTTATTGTTCTAGTAGACTGTAAACCATTTTTTGTTATTACAGATTCCTCTTGTCAGAAGTGTTATGTGTGTGAGTGTGTGTGTGTGTGTGTGTGTGTGTGTGTGTGTGTGTGTGTGTGTGTGCGTGTTCTATGGGTTTGTATTTTGTGTATTTGTGTTCGCCTGTTGATGACATCGTATTTGTTTTGGGTGCTACGTCTCCTTTTTACCTTCGTCTTAACTTTATGGTTCACTCTGTTTATCACGAGAAAATTTCAGATTAGGGTTTACCGCAGCCGTTATTGATACCAAGAAAAAGTTCACTGTTACCAGTCAAAATTTATTTAAATTCCATTGCGTCTTTTAGAGCTTTAGATCTACACCATCAGGTGGATTTATGTGAAGTAATACGATATATAAGTATTGCGTAGTACTGTCTAGTAGCAGAAGATGAAAACAAAAATGGTTCAAATGGCTCTGAGCACTATGGGACTTAACATCTGAGGTCATCAGTCCCCTAGAACTTAGAACTACTTAAACCTAACTAACCTAAGGACATCACACACATCCATGCCCGAGGCAGGATTCGAATCTGCGACCGTAGCAGTCGCGCGGTTCCGGACTGCGCGCCTAGAACCGCTAGACCACCGCGAAGATGAAAACAAAACATTGTTTTAGCACATGGCTCAAGCTTTGTGGAGGTCTGAAAAAATTAAGGAAAGGGTAGGTGTAAATACCACGAGTGGTCACAGGTTCCTTTTTGTCGTGCTTACGTCACATACGTGTCTAGAATCATATAAGGGCAAAGTACATATAAAACAATGATGTTGCCAACACTGGTATTTTAACACACGTCTCAAAGTATTGTGGACGTCTTTGGTTGCAGAGATGAGCAGTAGGATAAATAACAACCTCTGCAGTGATCACAGATTTCTTTTTTGTCGATTTACATAAGGTGTACTTTGTATACTATTGAGCAACGCGAAGATGCCGTATTAGACACATTATGTGTAAAGAACATAATTATAAATTTTTGGCCGTCCGATGTGGCCGAGCGGTTCTAGGCGTATTACAACGATGGCAAATTTATATTACAATCTTACTCATTATTATTATTATGTTACATTACTAACGTCTGTGTCTGCGTGTATGTATGTATGTGTGTGTGTGTGTGTGTGTGTGTGTGTGTGTGTGTGTGTGTAAGTACATGTGAGAGGGCGAGGGTTGAGCGATAGAGAGTGATAGGCAGAGGCAGAGAGAGAAAGAGAGAGAGAGAGAGTCGAAAGAGAAAAGCAGTTTTGGGCATGACGGAGCTGTCAGTTGCTAAGCTTACATCTATTACATCCCGTTCCCTATAGAGATGGATGAGCATCTTCGTGACATTTTCGTGCCTATAACATTAGTCGAAACGCGCTGACCTTTTTTATATCTTCTCTTTTTCCTCTATGAATCCTGTCTGGCAAGATCCTGACTGACGACCAATAGTAAGATATTGGTCGAACGTCCGTTTTGTAAGTTGTTATGATTAGTTTTGTGTGGTCGTTGCACTGTAAATAGCTCAGTATGGATACTTCTAGATATTTAATGGCTGTGGCTGTTTCCAATGGTAATAAACAATAACAGTTTGGCATGGATAGCCCTGCATGTCGGCACGGTAGCTCAGCGTATTCTATTAGAGGGCTGGCTGCACTCTGCGAAGGTTATGGGATCGATACTCGGTGTACCCCAATTATTCGACCGTGGAAAGCGTACATACAGTTTAACGTGCAATCTGAAGCACGTGTCATTTCACGCGACTGCTTACGTAGTTGAGCGGTGAAGGCTAGGTTAAAACGCAGATTCGATCCTGTGTCTCCCAATTGTCAGGCAAGCGGGCCCAACATCTTCAGAAACGACTTTCTAATTCTTCGCTTTATACAAAACAGTTAAGGCTTTCGTGGCCACTTGTTGACAAACTGTTTGTTGGCTCCTATCTCGGGTTCTACTGGTGGACTAGAGTCGAGCTTGCGGCCGCAGATTATATGTACCTGGCGCGCCAACATCCAAGGGTTTTTCCGTGGTCATTTCCCGTGCGGTTCTCCTCTTGCATACTGCAACGGTCGTCCGCTGCAGAACGGATTCCCACGAACTCGACTCCAGTGCAAAGCCAGCTATGGATGGCGAAGCTCTGACAATGACAGCCACTGGATCTGGCGAAACGTCAGAAAAATCATCTAACATACGTCGGCAGAATGACGTGAGGCAGGAGCCAACAGGCAGTTTGTCTTCACTTTATTTTCGTTGTTAATAAATTTCTCTTTTTTTCAGAAAAGCTTTTCTTTCTGTCGCCAGCATTTTATATGCTCTGTACTTCGGTCATCATTAATTATTTTGCTGTCCAAATAGCAAATGTCATCTGCTACTTTATCTCATGTAGTAGCTAATGCAATTCCCTCAGCTGTTCTCGGTTTCAGTCTGCTAGATCCCATTACCCTTTTTTAGTTTCTATTTGTGTTCGTTTTTATGACCTCTTTTAAATAAATTATCCATTCCGCTCAACTGTTCTTCCAAGTGCTTTGCCATCTGTTATAGCCGGCCGCTGGTGACCGAGCTGTTCTAGGTGCTTCAGCCCGGAAACGCTCGCCTGCTACGGTCGCAGGTTCGAATCCTGCCTCGGGCACGGATGTGCGTGATGTCCTTAGGTTAGTTAGGTTTAAGTAGTTCTAAGTTCTAGGGGACTGATGACCCCAGATGTTAGGTCCCATAGTGCGCAGAGCCCTTTGAACCATTTTTGAACCATCTGTTATAGAACTGTAATCTCATCGGTAAACCACAATGTTCTTATTTCTTTTCCTCGAACTTTAATTTCTTTGCATATTTCTCCTTAGTTTCCTTTACTGTTTGCCCAGTGCACAGACTGAATAACATCGGGCATACCCTGTCTCATTTCCTCCTTAACGACAGCTTTCCTTTTATGTCCGTCCACTGTTCTGACGAACGCTTTTCTTCGCGAACGAGGCGGAATTCCTTCCGAATAAGCTGCGGTACCTGTTCGGCGATTCGCCAGCGTTCGGGACAGCGCCTGACTCGGCCGAGACCGAAAGCACGCGACGCGTCGCCTTTTACGCGGCGCGGCCGGCGCGGAGTGAGTGTTTCTTTCATTGGGCCCGGCGACGTCCGGCGCCACAATGGCGGGTCTTTCGCCGGCCGGCGCGCTGAATAATGCGCGGCCAGGTGTTTGCGTATCGGATCCAGGAGAGCGGCGACAAAAGGCGCTGGCCCGGCCCGAACACGGCGCGACGCGACGGCGCAAGGAGGAGGCGCTGTCCAAACGGCCGCGTGTTTGCGTCAAATATTTAAAACTGGTTCCTCGGCGCGGCCAGCGCACGGCGCGATGGACCGGACGGCCGGGCCACAATGTCGGCGCAAATATTGACGCGCCTCATAATGAGCTAATTGTTGTGGGCCGCGGCGCGCGTGTCCTTTGTGGGGGCGGGCGGCATTGTGGGCTGCGACAATGGCCCGGCATCCTACGTGACGGCCCGACAGGTCACATCGCCGCCCCCAACCCCATACACGCGTTTTATGGCAGCTGCTTCTCCAGGAAGACTGGCAGCAATTCAGGTGCCGCAGATATAGGAAGCTACCCGCCAGGGACCGTGGCCAGAGCTGTCCATTTGTACCTTTTCGTGCTACGTGTTTGTGCTGCGTCCTTCGTGACGAGCTACAATCGCCTGGCGAACCAACAGTCGATCCAGGACGACACACTTCCGCGGTCACTGTGCTGCCGTTTGCGCGATGCAACCACGCCTCGCAGACTTTTTGGATATACTAAGTGGGAAATTTCCCCAAACCCCACAAAAAAATATTAAAAATATTAAGTGTCATGTAATATTTTGTGTAATGTCATATCTTGTGTAGACACATTTTATTAACCTGACACGTTCCACATTATTACGAAGTGCCGTATTCATGATCTATGGAACAAGTACTAATCTAATCTAATCTAATCTCTAACTAAGCGGCTGGTCCCGGCAGACGTTCGAGTCCTCCCTCGGGCATGGGTGTGTGTGTTTGTCGTTAGGATAATTTAAGTTAAGTAGTGTGTAAGCTTAGGGAATGATGACCTTAGCAGTCAAGTCGCATAAGATTTCACACACATTTGAACTAACTAAGCTGCTGCTTTCGATTAAAGGCCATCAGCGTCTTATTCAGGTCCAAGCAATGAATACGTGTATCCTGTCTGCAAGTTTGAGAACATTCTGTCTGCGTAGCCTGTATCTCGAAAAATGGTTCCAATATCTCTTACTATGGGACTTAACATCTGAGGTCTTCAGTCCCCTAGAATTTAGAACTACTTAAACCTAACCAACCTAAGGACATCACACACATCCATGCCCGAAGCAGGATTTGAACCTGCGAGCGTAGCAGAAGCGCGGATCCGGACTGAAGCGCCTAGAACCGCTCGGCCACATCTACATCTACATCTACATGGATACTCTGCAAATCACATTTAAGTGCATGGCAGAGGGTTCATCGAACCACCTTCACAATTCTCTATTATTCCAATCTCGTATAGCACGCGGAAAGAATGAACACTTGTATCTTTCCGTACGAGCTCTGATTTCCCTCGTTTTATCAAAAAATTTTCAAATGTGTGTGAAATGTTCTGGGACTTAACTGCTAAGGTCATCAGTCCCGAAGCTTACACACTACTTAACCTAAATTATCCTAAGGACAAACACACACACCCATGCCCGAGGGAGGACTCGAACATCTGCCGGGACCAGCCGCACAGTCCATGACTGCAGCGCCCTAGATCGCTCGGCTAACCCCGCACGGGTCTGCTAGACTGAGACAAAAAATTACACAGGAGTTGGGTTGGTGAGTCAGCCCGCACCTACCTTATTCACCAGGCCATCTGCTCTCTATCGAATAACCTTCAACGAATTTTCTTTCCAGATGACAATGTGCTCCGAACATGGCTGGACAAGTTCTTCCCCTCCAAACCACATGATTTCTACAGTCGTGGAATCTAAAACTTGCTCCGGCGTTGGCAGACTGTTGTAAATTGTGAAGAAGAACATGTTATTGATGACTGAAGTCTTTATTATGTGTATCTGTTGTGTTTATTAAACTTATGGGAAAATGCTACAAACTCATGCATCAACCCAGTAGGATGGAACACCAGTGAAGTCGCATAATGCATGCTGAAAGCAAACTTGCAGGCTGTGAACTATTAAAATGGAATAACTGACTCCTGTAGGGAGTGATCTACATCTACATCTACATCTACATCTACATGAATACTCTGCAAATCACATTTGTCTGGCAGAGGGCTCATCAGACCACCTTCACAATTTTCTAATATTCCAATCTCGTATAGCGCGCGGAAAGAATGAACACCTATATCTTGCCGTACGAGCTCTGATTTCCCTTATTTTATCGTGGTGATCGTTCCTCCCTATGTAGGTCGGTGTCAACAAAATATTTTCGCATTCGGAGGAGACAGTTGGTGATTGGAATTTCGTGAGAAAATTCCGTCCCAACGAAAAACGCCTTTCTTTTAATGATTTCCAGCCCAAATCCTGTATCATTTCTGTGACACTCTCTCCATATTTCGCAATAATACAAAACGTGCTGCCTTTCATTGAACTTTTTCGATGTACTCCGTCAGTCCTACCTGATAAGGATTCCACACCGCTCAGCAATATGAAATACGTATGTAACGTAGCAGCGATGGTGAGGCATGATAAAATCTTTGACCAGAGAGCCTTTTATCGTGGTTAGTCTGCGCTTGACCGCGCGAGTGTTGCGAGTAGTCGTCGTGCAGTATAGTCGGTCGGTAGTAGTCGTCGTGCGAGCAGTCTGTCAGTGGGCAGTCTGTGAGCAGTGCAGTCGAGTGCAGTTGTGTGTGAGGAGTCGGCGGGCGTCGACATGGCATTCTGGTCAAGATACAGGACGAGGTATATTATTTTTAAATGCGCTCAGCTAATAATGTAAATTAACTGTAACTAATTTGTGCAATAATCGTCCCAATTAGATTAAAAACAGCCGACCCGTTGCAAAGGATAAAGTAGTCTTTATCTAGGTTTCGATAAGTTTAAACCTATCTTCTTCAGAAGGTTTAAACTTATCGAAACCTAGGTAAAGACTACTTTATCCTTTGCAACGGGTCGGCTGTTTTTAATCTAATTACGTGTAACCGTTGCTGTTACGCAGCTATGTTTAAAATAATCGCCCCAATAATATTTTGATTTCAAAGCAATTTTTTTACAAAAAAACCATTTAATTGAACCAATGATTTCCTTCCATTTCCTTTAAAGAAAAGTTTCAGTTAAATTTCAAAAAAAAAAAATTATTTGCAATGCATTTCCTCCAAGCAGTGGCCAACAATAAGAGCAGAAACCTGACATGCAGTTATACTGAGGTAAGAAATTAATTCTGATTTTTGCACAGGGCCAAAGACCGATATTTCGGTTTAATTGAATTTTCATTGTCACTGAAGTTTCATTAGCACTGAATTATCTTGTATTATATTTTTTGTGGGAGCTTACACCAGAGTCAGATTGCGAATTTTCACATTTTTATTGCCTTTGTCAGTAAATTTAATTGCTAGGGAGGTTACGCTTGGCTCTCATTTTTATTAAATGTTGTCATCTTTTTAAAAATTCTCTGGGGAGGTTACAAATATTCTAAAAGAGGACGGGCAAGCGTAATGTATGTAGCCTCCATAGTAGATATGTTACATTTTCTAAGTGTCCTGCCAGTAAAACGCAGCCTTTGGTTAGCCTTCCCCACAACATTTTCTGTGTCCTTTCCGATTTAAGTAGTTCGTAATTGTAATACCTAGGTATTTAGTTGAATTTACGGCTTTTAGATTAGACTGATTTATCGTGTAACCGAAGTTTAACGAGTTCGTTTTAGTACTCATGTGGATGACCTCACACTTTTCGTTATTTGGGGTCAACTGCCACTTTTCGCAAAACAGCGTATTAGTCGACCACAATATTACTGCACGTGAGTGTGAGGGCGCTTCAGTCGGCTTATCTTCAATTCCTGTAGTGGAATTTCACGAGGACACGCTGAACCACTTGATAGTATAAGCAGATCGATCCTGAAAGTGTTCACAGGGCGATGTGTTTTCCTCAGTCAC
The DNA here is from genome assembly GCF_023864345.2 of Schistocerca serialis cubense. Lineage (NCBI taxonomy): Eukaryota > Metazoa > Arthropoda > Insecta > Orthoptera > Acrididae > Schistocerca > Schistocerca serialis. Next base: position 392,655,659 of record NC_064638.1, read on the forward strand.
CACCGTGCTTGTTTACCGTCACCTCACAGCATGTTTCCGATAACGGCCACGGGAGACCAAGTGCAATGATATCGTGGTCGTCTACTGTCTCGGGCGGAACGTGGGTATCAGCCCGGTAATTACCTAGCAGGATGTGGGAAACCGCCTAAAAACAACGTCGCCGCTGGCCAGCTCATCAGCCCTCGTCGTTAATCCGCGAAGCGGTGCACACTTTCTCAAGGGTACCTTGTGCGGAAGTGAAACATGGATGGCGAACAGCTCAGACGAAAAGAGAATAGAAGCTTTTAAAAAGTGGTCCTACAGAAGAAAGCTGAAGATTAAATAGATAGGTCGGATAACCGATCGAGAGGTACTGATTCCATTTGGGTAAAACACAAAATTTTGGCACATCCTGAGTGAAATAAGGGATCCGTTGGGAGCACACATCCTAAAGCATCAAACAATTATTAATTTGGTAACGGAGGGAATTATGTAGGGGAAGGGTTTAAAAATTTAAGAGCGAGACGCGCTTGAGCGTTTGACAACAGTAAGCAGATTCAAATGGATGTGGATTCCGGTAGACATGAGTAGATCGGTCGTATATCAGGATAGACTAACGTGGAGAGCTGCATCAGACCAGACGTCGTACTGAAGAATAAGGATAGCGAAGGTATAACGTTCGGCTACTTTGTGTTTTTTCAGACTTTTTCTGTTGAGATTTCTCTTAGTCATCTGCCTTCTTGACTGCCAGTAACTCCTCACACAGCTTAAGGAGTAACATCGAAGTGAATCAGAGGTGTGCTGTTGGGTCTGATGTATACGAGACTGCTATTAAAGAGCGTCGTAGAGAATAGATGAGAACCATGAAATTCCCACCCCCGATTATTTAAAGAATCAAACTCCCATGCGTAAAACGTCATATACCCAACTGTGTGTTGTACAATGATATAATTTTGCAGGTGCACTCAGTGGCATATGTGGATACTGTTTGCAAAATGTGTTGTGAACAGAGTTATTAGTAAACAGGAAAGAAATTCAAATGTAATGCCCAAAGCTACAGTGTTACTGTGAACAGCGAAAATGTAGCAAGTTATGAATTTTTCTCCTTTTGTGGGAGATGTTGGCGAGAAAAAGTTTCTTAAGAGTTTAAAATTATACGTTAAGTTCGTTGGAAGTCGCTAAGGCTGTCATTCTCAAATACGGGATAAATACACTCTGGGTAATTTGGAAGCCATTAGTTAACACTGTCTCAAGATGTACTGTATACACCATTTCTAATTGTAATACTGTGGAACCTAGCTATAAACACATTCAAAGAATCTTGAAAATCACATTGTTATAAACAGTTGTCTTTGTAACCGAGAATAATATTTTGAGACTACTGTGGTGGCAAATGGGAAAGAACAAATTCACTTAGCTTTGTTTTATTTTACGTACTGTATTCTCTCTTAAGCTTACATGAATGTAGTATATACAGCAGTATGTCGAGTACTCACCACGCTTCTTTACTTAGATGTAAACTAATTAGTCTGCTGTTTATTTGGCCAATACACACTTTATAAATTGCGTTTTATGTTCATTATCTGATCTGCAATTTCACTGCTTCCTCACCTAGTTTCATAGAACATGTTCACAGTTCTAATGGCTTATAAAGCGTCACTCACAGTAGGTATGGGTACCTGATTTCTTTCTTCTTCCTCTTCTTCTTCATCTCCCTCGCTCACTTCGTGGTCACTGTGGCAACGAATTTTCACTTCATTTGCACTTTCGTCTTCAGTTTGCACTTCGGTTGTAACACGGTCGTCATCTATTGTTGCGTACATTTCATAGTCGCACTGATTGAGAGTATCACAGCTGATTTCTGGTAGCAGTGCAGATCATCTGTGTCATCGAACGTTTCTTCAGTTTCGGCGACGTTTATTTCTTCAGTTGCGATTCCCGCATGACGGAAACAGTTCTTGTTGGTTTCGACTGTGACTGAGCTTCAGGCTTTAGTAATGCATCTGATCGCATCCCCCAGAGCTACAGAATAATTTCAGTAATATGAGGTAATGATAGTGGCGTTTAGACTCCTAATTACTCCTTGGTCCACAGGCTGCAATATGCCTGTTGTATTTGCAGGGAGAAAAACAAGCTTAATGTTCTCCAGACTACCAGTGAGTGCAGGATGTTCTGGACAGACGTCAACAAGAACCAGTATCTTTCTTTACCGATTTCTAAGCTCTCGATCTCAGTGCCTTATGTTCCAAAGAGTACTGAGGTCACCAAGGACTTATTATTAGCATTTTGGTGCACTTGCAGATTGTTTACGTGCTTCAAACAAGTTTTTGATTTACCTATCGAGAGCAATTTTTTCTTCAGAGTTCCATCTGCGATAGCACAAACAAGAAATGTTATTCGTTCCTTATATAACTAGCCGCCCTTGAATTTTAGAGGCTTTATTTTTTAGATACAATTTAAAGAAAATGCAAATCTCGTCTACGTCCGCATCAAAGATGTTACATCCTGGATATCCCTCACGAATTGTAGGCCACACGGTAGTCAGCCAATGTTGCATTGTATGAGTATTCACACTGTTGGCTTCACCACTCACTTTGTCAAAAGTAATGCCGTGGCGGTAATGCCGTGACGTTGCTTGTATCTGTCAATGCAGCCACTGTTGCACACTAATTCCTCATCTTTTACCTTCTTGGCAAACTCTTCCGCTTTCACCGTACGCAGAGGTCCACTAACGGGAACGTTGATGCTTCTCTGTTGCTTAAAACACCTAAGCAGCGGTACAACCACGACGTTCCGTTCATCTTTTCGTCATAACTTAGTTTTAGATCCATTTTGTTCAAAAACAGTAACAATTTCATTATTTTCCTTCCAAATCGTTTGGACTGTGGAATTTACGAGGACAAATTGATGACACACGTCAGCCTTTTGAACTCCATTCTTGATTTCGTGAATCACATTCTCTTCCTCTTTCACCCTTAAAACTTTTCTTTTACTGGACCAGCTGTTCTAAAATGCGTGCACTTCGCAACAAATTCTAATGTCAACTGACATCTAATTCTGTGACTGTCACCACTACTGTGCTATGAATGTGCTATGGTAACAATGAGGTGAGGTGTCTATACAACACCTCTTGTTGACAGAAGGGCAGACAGAAGAATATGCCAGGCTGCCATATTAAAACAACAGATTTCCCTATACAGTACTTTGATCCTCGCAAAATCTTCTTGCTGACTGAGGTTGAAAATGACTTTGTATACGGGGCACAAACATATAAATTTGTCGTATTAAGCAAATATGAGAAGTATGATCTTTATTAGGAATACAGCCGTACCACAGAAATCACATGTTATAGCCCAAGTTGTCGTTGCAACCAATGTCGTTATAGGAAAGTTCAATTGGACTTGACATATTATGTTGCACCCCTAGCATAAAATTATTGATCTTAATGAGAAGATTACGACAGCATTTTAAATTTTTAAATTCTGTCTATAACTGATAGAGACACCGAGAATCAGGTTTCTGTTGCCCCTGGAAGCCGTCAAACAGGCGACCTGTGACTGGGAACGTGTCCCCCTTTATCTGCTTTGTAATAATCCGGGCAGAAGGGAGGTGGGGGGGGGGGGTCAGGGGGTGAGGGGTGAGTAGAGAAGACACTCTTTTCGTGAAATGCGACTGAGGAAGTTTAGACAGCAAATATACACTGAGGTGGCAAAAGTTACAGGATAGCGATAGATTGCAATAGCATCGCGTACACAAAATATAAAACGGTAGTGCTTTGGCGGAACTGTAATTTTTACGCAGTTGATTCATGTGAAAAGGTGTCGGTTGGACTCTAGACAGTTGGAAATCCGTGATCTGCTCAGATGAGTCTCGATTTCAGTTGGTAAGAGCTGATGGCAGGGTTCGAGTGTGGCACAGGCCCCACGAAGCCATGGACCCAAGTTGTCAACAAGGCACTGTGCAAGCCGGTGGTGTCCCCATAAAGATATGGGCTGTGTTTACATCGAACGGACTGGGTCCTCGGTTATGTTCGGCTACTTGGAGACCATTTGCAGCCATTCATGGTCTTCATATATCGAAAAAAGCACGGATTTTTTATGGATGACAATGCCTCTTGTTACCGGACTCCAATTGTTCGCTCTTGGTTTGAAAAATTCTGGACGGTTCAAGCGAATGATTTGGGCATCAAGATCGCCTGACACGAATCCAATCGAAGTTTCAGTGACATAGCCGAGAGGTCAGTTTGTGCACAAAATACTGCACCGGCAACAGTTTCGCAATTATATAAGGCCGTAGAAGCAGCTAAAACTAAACTCCGTCCGTGGGTGAATATTTCTTCGGGGACTTCCAACGACTTGTTTAGTACATGCCACGTCGGGTTGCTGCACTACACCGGTCTAAACGGGATCGGACACGATATTCGGAGGTATCCCATGACTCCTGTCACCTCAGAGTAAGCCGCAGAAACTACAGAACGATTCCACTGCCACCAAAGCGCATGGCGCAAGGATAAAATAACGCAGATAATGCCTCATGCAGAGATGCAGGCAGTTGTTCCTTCTTCGCTACTTTTGTGAGTGGAACTAGCAAGGAAATGACTAGCAATTGTACAAATTACACTTTACATTCTCTAAAGTGGCTTGTGAAGAATGAACGCTAACGTAGATGCTGATATCTTAAATGGTAGGGCGATTACTTACGAGACTATCGAAAGCCGCCTCGATCAAATCGACTCACCGATATGAAGATCGTTCTTCTGGGACTCCGATCAGTCAGCATCTGCTGTGCTGGCTCCTTATCTCAGTCTCAGGAATACAACACAGCAACAGTAAAACACGAATGCATGCAGTGCAAAATTTACATCATTCGGCGACAGAAGCCATACACTGTTCACTTCCCTGGAGTTGGGTGAATGAAATGCCGGTAGTAGTGGTATCCGACCAGAGAAATAATTAATAAAGTCAGCGTGGACAGTTTCTCTTCACGTACAGGTCCTGACAACTACAGTTATTTTACAGTTCTCAAAACGTTCCCGATATCAATATAACGGAAGCACGTAACGATTTTTGACTTCTGTTGAGTAACATAGTCGTGTGTCCAGCGTGTGCGAAAGTCGAACACTTGTTATGTATATTCTTAGATAAACAGTGCTGAACAAGATGTCATACTCGTTTAAATTTAGTAAAAAAATGTCGAATACTTAATGTCAACATTCTTCCCAAATGGTCTGATGTCAGTCTCATTTCTTCCTATATATTGCTCAGTTTTCTCTTATTTCGTGTGGTGAGGATAAATGGGACACCCTGTACAAAAAGTAGATTTGCTGATGACAGATTTTTGCTATGATTACGCGCCTGTTGTAAGACGTCGTGGTCTCCTGACCTTCATTGTTTACATATTCCGCCCTCACAATCATATTCCGCACATCAAGACACTTCATTCGAACCCAAACTCGATAAGATAAAGTCAATGTTGTATGAATTCGTGTCAACGATGCAAATAACTAATGAATCGCAGGTGCGCACTGTGATTGAAATATTCGAGGCTGGCGTACACACATACATTCCAGACACGACAGTCACAGGAGCTTTTGTTCGAGAGAGGCAACCGCGCGCCAGGAGGCCGGTCCCAACCCATCTACGTCGGTCGGTGACCGCCCATAGAGCAGACAGCATTTGTCCAAGTGAAAGGACGACCCCGTCGTCCGCTACATTGTGTGGGAGCGGCCAGCTTACGCATTCTTTACACGTAGCACGCAGTTTCAGAGATTTTCACGGGGAGACAGCAAACGCCAAACGCCGATACTACAGATTCCAGACTGGTCGCCTTAAACGAAACGTCATCTCCTGTTTTAGAATAGCAATGCTGATTAGCAGACGATATTTCTGACGCCTTGAGCTGAAGAAGTAATGGAAGAGTCTGAAAGATATACTCCTTCACCTCTGGCATGGAGAGGGGCCGTTCCATTGTCGCTCTTGGAGCGAGAACACGCAACGAGAGCATGCGCGCTCGCATGTGTACTCAAAGAGCAAGGAACAAGTCTCTCCTCAGTACTTCACTGGGAGAGCACCTCTGTCGAGAGCGAATCTAAGTGCGATTCTATATTGAGTCCTTGCGATTAAGTGTTGTTCACTGTGTTGGGCGCCACTCTTATTGTGCAGTGTGAAGGGACAGAGCTATAGTTAAACGCCTGCGAGCGAATTTTGAGTGGCATCGCAGTGGACTGGTTATTTGACTGGTGTACCACGCCAATAGTTAGACTAGGGGCGAATAGGAGTCCTTGACTTCCTTGATTTCACCAAGGCTTAGGGAGAGTTTGATTGGCGAAGGTGAATCCAGATAGAACGAGAGTTATCTTATTTGTCAGCAGCGAGCGGCGCAGACAGCAGTCATCGCAGCTTACGGTATTGTGCGCTACAGCTCTTGCGAGCCCCATATTTCCTCCACAACAGTACACTTCACTGCATTTCACATGCGACAGCCTCGACCGTACTTAGCAACATTCTAACGGATAATTATTCAAGCTGAGCAGGCGCGGCTCTCAGCCATTCTGCCAAGTCAATAACAATCTTAAACTCTGTATAGAAATTTCCTTAGCGAATCTTATCCTTGAGAGGTAACTTCACATTCCGAGAAGAACCAGGAAATAACGTATTCAGTTCATAACTAAAAGTGCCATTGTGATTTCTCAGATTTTTTGCAAAATAAATAATAATTCTCGTTAGTTTCATGTTTTTTTTTTTACACTAACTATCACTACTCCAGTACCCAAGTATCCCACTAGTTACGTAAGAAATTTTGTGAATTTTTGTGTCATTTCCTTACAGCGAACGACTCCAGAAGATATTTATTGCTGAAAGTTTTTCAGGAATTTCTCTTTAGAACGTTAGGAGCGTCTGTCTGACTTCTGTAGTAGTGTGGGGGGTGGAAATTGCATCTTGCAGGAGCGATAAGGAAAAGGGTACATCTCAGATTAATGCGTTGCGCAGAATAACAGAATAGCAAACCCGACACGCTCACGCTGTTGTCTCTTCTTTCAGCTGTGGACCCTGGGGTACACACCTTGACACCTGCAGGGCGTCGCTGGCGGCAGGAAGGCCGCGTCACGGCCGCCCGCCACCGCTGCGCCACGGCGTTAGTTTTAATTTGCGGGGCGGCGCGGGGGTGGGCCCGGGCGCGCGCCGCGCCGAGCCGTGTTGACAGACGGCTGGCCCTGTTTGCCGGCGATATTGCACGCGGGTAATTTCCGGCGCTGCATTAGAGCGGCTGGCGCGGGCGCGGCCACGGGCACACATATTGCCGCCCCGGGCAGGCCCGGCCCGGCGCCGCCCCAAGACGCCGACCCCGCACCCACCCCCACACCGGAAAGAAGGGGCCGGCCTTTGTCGCGGCCACGCGCCCCGCCTAATGAAACGGGCAACTGGCTGCCTTTATTGTTTCGCCTCGCCTCCGGGCCATACACAAGATTGTCTGGGAAACTTGTTTGCCCCGCTCCCTCCTCAGCCCTCTCCCACCACCCACCAAACCGTAGCGAGTGCCCATCAGTGGCGGCACGCGCGACGCTCGAGCCGACCGATCTGGGAACCAGACACGGTCAGTGTTTTCGGCAGCGCTGGTGGCCTAAGTCCCCAGCCGTGTGTACCCCGCTGTTTTGGTAACAAGGGAGTGACGTTGCATCTTTCTTTCACGAAACCGAAACGACGTCCATTGACGTCACCCACGCGGCCCACTCCAAAGGTGGCGGAATTCGATCCTTCTACAGGATATCGGGAAAATCAAGAGAGTGAACAAGGGTGATTGTTTGCAAAACATTTATGTAACGCTTGTTAGAGTATACTCAAGCATGGCACACAGCAAATCGATCTAACGTAGGCACTAAACATATACAAAGAGGGGCAGAACAAATGGCGACAAGTTTTGAAAAGAACGATATTTCAGTCGTGTTGGAAATGCCAGTGATTGAAATACTTTCTGAAATTTTCTCCTATCGTTTCAAGGTTCAACCCTCACTATAAGAAAAAATTAACGTATACCAAGACCGTTCCACTATCTGTATCAACTTCTCGGAATGTCTACAAGAGACACAACCTAACCGCTTGAGAGCTAGAACAAGAGGGGTCGGTGATTCGCCTGATCAACGCTCGCCCGCTCCGGAAGCCAGAGAGGAGTAGTGCGTTAAGCTAAAGACAACTGCTACGTCATACAAAACATTCCGTAAACTATCATACGAAAGCACCTGTCTCTATCTGTTGAGCTGGCCAGGGTGGCCGAGCGGTTCTAGGCGCTACAGACTGGAACCGCGCAGCTGCTACGGTCGCAGGTTCGAATCCTGCCTCGGGCATGGATGTGTGTGATGTCCTTAGGTTAGTTAGGTTTAAATAGTTCTGAGTTCTAGAGGACTTATGACCTCAGATGTTAAGTCCCATAGTGTTCACAGCCATTTCTACCACTTACCTGTTGATAAACCTCTCTACCTTCCCGCCTAACCACCCCATGCTGAAAAGACTGCCTTAATTGACCACAGGAATCTCTTCACTCAAGAGAAACACATTTGCCTGACACAGTCAAACCATACATAAAGAAGAAGGGTTAGCACATGGAAAAAATGTTTAAAATAACAAAATATCGATGCAATGCTTGAAAGAGAGTAAAAAAAAACGGCTCTTGTCGTTCCTTGAGGTTCGTTTCACTCACAACAGGAAGCTATAAGCGTCGAAAACAGAAACAACACAACGGAATAGCACAAACATATGAAATGCATCCGACGGATCCCTTTCAACGCGTCAAGTCTTCCTTGGATTGCTGGATCCACATTTGGTTCTTCCATGTCTTTCCTCTTTTTCCAATGCATCTTTTAAACTGCAGAATACGAGTATATTTCCAGAATGTTGTAGTAATTACCACTCTTATGGGTTATCCATTTGTATTTTTTTCAGCCGTTTCGTTTGCATAAAACATTTTCAGTTTCTTCCTAAAATGTATATTTAAGGAAACTACGTCAAAATGGGTGACATAACTTCGTAACCAGGATTGAAAATGACGTCAACGGGAGACAGAAACTGCATCTAAAATGGAGACATGAACTACATGGATAACGATGTGACAGATAGTAATATAATAAAGAACAACGACTGGCCCCATTATTACAAAAAAATTATCACATTGAATACCAAGAATTTGACATGGTCTCAGATATATAATCACCCGAAAGGTTGCAGGAAGTGACGATGTAAATAGCGAACTGATATAGCACTAGTCAGCAGAATTTAAAACAAGGTTGTTTAGATTGCTGAATCTTTGCTGGATAAGTGAGGAAACGCCAATAGACTGAAGATACCGCTTATGAAACCAATATTCAAGAAGGGCGACAGATTAAGTCGCGAGAATTATTGAGGAGTACCGTTACTGAATTTGGCGGATAAGATAGACGCTAGAATAATACTTAAAGACTAGGCCCATATTGGAATGCATCCTATCAAAGGAAAAAAATGAATTCTCAGAAGAATGAATCTGTACTACAACAAATTATAGAGAAACACATGGAAAATACAAAAGAAACAAACATCCTCCCCATGGATTATATTTGGCCTTCGATAAAATAAATAGACAGTTACTATGGGACCTATTAATAACACAATATATCTTACGCAGATCTATTACAACACAAGAATAAAAAAAACTGGGGTTAGTGTGAAAAGAACAGGGCATATTAAAGTAGGAGTGTGAGAAGGCTGCATCCTTTCGCTACTGCCCCGGACGGCCGCGTGTCACTACTGAGAGATAAGACCGTCGTGTCCGGCGTATGGCTCTGGCACATCGTACTGCATCTGCAGCAGCAATCTGAGCAGCAGTTGCAACCACAGTGACACAACGAACTGTTACAAACCGGGCATCTCATGGACAGCTCCGAGTCAGACGCCCTGTAGCGTGCATTCCACTGAACCCAAGCAAGAGCTCATTGGAGGGCAGTGTGCAAGTCTGTCGTGTTTTCTGATGAAAGCGGGTGATGGCCGTGTGTTGGTTAGGAGGAGGCGAGTTGAGGGCGTACAACCAACCTGTCTGCGTGCGAGACATACTGGGCCTACACCTGGAGTTATGGCCTGTTCTGCGATTACGTATGACAGGCGGGGTGCTCTCGTGGTTTCCCCACGCATCCTCGCTGCAAATTCGTAAGTCGGTCTGGTCATTCCACCTGCTGTGCTGCCGGTCACGTTTAGCATTCCAGGGCGCATTTTGCTACAGGAAGTTTATAACAAAGAAAACTCACAGGCTGAGGCAGTGACAGTCGAATATAACTTATTCAAAGGGAAACAGTTAATTTGCCCACATGTGGCTGTTGCAGCCAAAATTCTCTACAGAGTGTCGACATGTTGCCTTGGCTTTCTCGATCACCAGAATCGAGTACATGTGGGAAATTATCGGACGACAACTCCAGCGTCGTCCACAAACAACATTAACTGCCGCTGTACTGTCCGGCCAAGTGCAACAGACATGAAACTGCATCCCACAAACTGACACCCAGTACCTGTACAACGCAATGCATCCACGTCTGATTGCTTGGATTCAACATTCTGACGGTTAAACCGGTTATTAATGGCTTATATCGCGCTCACATTAGCTTCTGGTCTTGCAAAGTTAATCACTTAAATATAATACCTAGAGAAATGTATTCCCGAAATTGCATTTCTCTATGCTAATTTTTTTCTGGTGTTAAGATTCTTTCCATCGATGTATTTCGATTCCTCAAATGCTCCCATTTGTGTGCTCGTTGACGGTCTTTTCAAATAGGGACAGGAAATAGTCTCATTGGAGAATCTCAACAAAAATCGCCAAATTGTCATGAATCTCGAAAAGTGTTGAACAGTACTGCCCTTTACCAACTCAGTACGCAGGTCAGTGTACTACTAGTGTAAAAAATTTTACCTAGCACTGCAGCTACGAGTGAGGTGGCGCAGTGGTTAGACACTGGACTCGCATTCGGGAGGACGACGGTTCAATCCCACGTCCGGCCATCCTGATTTAGGTTTTCCGTGATTTCCCTAAATCATTCCAGGCAAATGCCGGGATGGTTCCTCTGAAACGGCACGGCCGAATTCCTTCCCTAATCTGATGAGACCGATGACCACGCTGTCTGGTCTCCTTCCCCAACCAACCAACCAACTTTAGCTATCGTGTGCAGCTTAGCTACCATCATCAGCTCTCGCTATCTCACAACCACAAAAAACGATCAGTTTGCGTCGTATTAAGCAAATTAATTTGTTTCCCTTTGAGTGAGTTGTATTTGATTTTCCACTAGCTTAGCCTAAGATTTTTCTTTGTTATGGACGTTGTATTCAAAATCTTTAAGTGCTAAGTCAAAAACACAAAACAAAAGAAATCTGCACTCACAAAATCAAAGATTTTGCTATAATGAAGATTAATCAAAAACCTTTCACTTACAAAACACGAATAATATGCAGCCGTTATTAGTCTTACTGGAACCAGTAACCTACAAAGAAGAGGAGCTCCTAGCTGATGCCAGGGAAACAAGCAAGTTGTACTTCGGGTTTTGAAACTACCATCCCAGTAACAAATATGTCGAGGCATTTTATTTTCTGTGACACCCTTCATGTATTGTCAAATCCGTAACATCTTTCTCGTTGCCATCGATATGCACTACAAGAACTGAGCTTAGTGCAGCTCTCTCCTAACCACACCAGACAATTTGTACAGACGTAGCGAAATGACTGATCATTCTTTGAGGCTGAGGGTCTGCAAGATTGCACATACTCCATTCGCTGTGAATAGAATGTCGCATCTCTGTTTATAGTGTCTTGAATTTAGTAACTGAATTCTGTTATTAATTCAGCCCATATATCCACGATAGCGAAAAACGATTCCTGGCTATAGTCCCAATAATATAAAAGATAATTTAATCTGAACTTTTTTCACAAAATTTACCTTTGTCATCATAACAAGCAACGAAGAAATTGGCAAGCAATAAAAAGCCAATTATTTTAAGGAGGTGTTTTCATTTCGGAACAGAAGTTTAAAATTTTTCACAGAATTAACCTCTATTATCATGGCAAGCAGCGAATACAGGAAGAACTGGCAAAAAGTAAAGTCACTTGTTTTAAGGAACCATTGGGACACGTGTGGCATTGTTGGCCGGGAGGCCGCATTTAGGGAAGTTCGGCCGCCGAGTGAAGATTCAGTTGGCAATCATCTACCATTTCATGAGATACATTTGAAAGCAATTTCGTCTTTTGCGTAGACACAATACCACATCTCGAAACTTCCATGCCTAAAATGAGTTATAGCCCCGAATAAAAAGCAAAAATTGGACTAAAATTTAATAAATTTATAGCAAAAGTACGTACTGCTCCAGTGGTTTCATTTCAGATCACTCAGAAAAGCAGTAGTACAAGCTCAAATTTACGTTACAATAACTTTGGATGTATTTACATTCATTGTCGTCGATGTCCACAGTATGTGAACTATATAAAAAAAAAAGAACATTTAACACGTGTCACGATCTCCTACAATCATGTAGAACAGTCGCCGTGCTGATTGTTACTTTGAACGCTGTGAGTGATTTCTAAAATGCGCAACATTCGTAGATGTGCTTCAGTGTACCACCAGACGTCTCTGTCTTACAGTGCATCGGTGATTTCATGCGAAGCACACTGGTGCTTAAAAAAATTAATGAAATAGTGGATTCAGGCAGAAACTACTGGCATTCCAAAGGTTAATGGTGCCTGATTGCAAACTTACTACTTAAGTATTTGTTTCACAGGGTGTTCTGTAACAGTCATGTGGCAATAAATAAGAAATAACAAGCAACTTCTATTAAGAGTATGTTACAAAAGGTGTTTAACTTTGGTACTGTTAGATGTGTGCCACTTGATGTCCTTAAACCTAATACAATGATAGCTTAATAACTTTGCTGTCTCTTGGCAGTCTACAATATAGTCACCACAACAGCTAGTAGTATGCAGACACTGTTCATAATCCTAGTTCTTCATAAATAGAGACCTCTGAGTCGGAAAGTAGTCCTCAGAGTACAGTAATCAGCGGATTATAGGCACTGAACCAAACTGTCTAACTGCTGGGAAACTGCGTGAGAGTCTGTGGCGCGTCTTGTTTTGGTATCTGTTGGCTTAAGAATTTGTATGTCCGTCAATCAGGGCGGAAGCAATGTTCACTGGGGTGACAAAGTCTTGAGATACCCCCTAATATCGAATCGGACCTCCTTTGGCCGGCATATTGCAGGAACTCGACATGACATGGACTAAACGAGTCGTTGGAAGTTCCCCGCAGAAATATTGAGCCATGCTGACTTGCGTCTCGCGATCCGCTGGTCGCGATTCTGATTGGCTGCAAGATATTCATGGCAAGACGTCATACACATGACCCGATAAGGAGCGTAGCTAAGATTTGAGCGAATGGAACATCTCTGCTACACTCTTTCTCGTATTCTTAATCTGTCGATATGAGCGAATGCAACCTCCCTGCTTCACTCATTATCGTATTCACAACGAGAATTATTTCGTTGAAACGGCTGTTTCTGTTACGGATTGTGTGTCTGATAGAGAATTTTCATCTAGAAGGCATTTGAATGTTCATTTTAGCAGCCAGATGGAGAAGCTGCGATTAAGTACTTAAGAAGTGGCTGCAGCTTTATAGGTAATTTTTTGGCTAAGTCGCTACTACATGTGGAGCAAGAGCACGTGGTTGACATGGTAAAAGAAATTAGTGAATTACAATCTAACGGTGGTAAGTTAAGCGAACAATGCCTATTTAAATCAACTGTTGATTGTTGTGGTGTCACCGCCAGACACCACACTTGCTAGGTGGTAGCCTTTAAATCGGCCGCGGTCCGTTAGTATACGTCGGACCCGCGTATCGCCACTATCAGTGATTGCAGACCGAGCGCCGCCACACGGCAGGTCTAGAGAGACTTCCTAGCACTCGCCCCAGTTGTACAACCGACTTTGCTAGCGATGGTTCGCTGACAAACTACGCTCTCATTTGCCGAGACGATAGTTAGCATAGCTTTCAGCTACGTCATTTGCTACGATCTAGCAAGGCGCCATGTTCAGTTACTATTGATATTGTGAATAATGTACAGTCAAGAGCGACGTTCATCATTTATGGATTAAAGTTGAGTATTCCACCAGCTACGTCCGTTTTTCTAAATTCTAATTTCCTTGTCCTGTTCCAGACCTCACGCCAGGATTCGAACCTGCGACCGTAGCGATCACGCGGTTCCAAACTGACGCGCTTAGAACCGCACGGCCACACCGGCCGGCTGGTTATTAATCCTTATTTTTATTGGCCAATAGAATATGTGATTATTTCAAAGTTTAAAAGGACTCATTCCGCTTAAACTGTGCACTTAGCGTATGATACATTCAGTATAGGTTAAATTGTTGCAACTAAATCCTGTACACAAAAATTTAAATGATCAAAATTACTCCATCATCCGTATGGTGTCAGTAAATTATGTGGGTATGTGATAGTGCAGTTTATTTTGCTCTTGTTGAATGTGGATGTCTTACATTTTAAAATATATTTCTGTGGTCTTTTTAGTTAGAGTTAAAAGAGGGTTGTTGATTTTACGATGAGAATAACACTGAAATTTTTCTTTGATGGTTTTGTTTTAGACTTTCTGAAGGGAAAGTACGAGGAAGGGAGGAAAACTAAAAGTAGTTTTGCTTCTCGCTATGGCACTAAGCATTTAAAGGATGGCACTGCAAACATCACATTTGAGTGCCACAGAAGTGATACTTTTACTTCGAAGTCAGACAGCAAAAGGTTGTGTAAGTCCCATGACGGGAAACGACTACTCTCTTGCCAATAAGCTTCACGAAGAAGGAACTGGAATTTGCAGTGTCATTTATTACAGAATACATTTCGGCCACGAACCGAAAATTGCTTCACTATATCTCAGTAGTTCTGACAGAAAAGCCGTCGCTGGAATGCTGCTGTCCTTTCAGGGATCCCGAAGCACATGAGAGTCACATTTGTGATTAAAATATGACATGAAAGATTCTATACCCACCGTCACGCTTGTTTTTAGTTACATGTAGCTGTCTTTGTACATTTTTGCTAGTGAAGGAACATTATCGTTTTACTATTGATAAATGAATATTGTTATGGTTGTGTGATCTGGAGCAAAAAGTGTGAATATATTGATTGACAGTTCACTTGAATACAATGTGTGATGGCAGCATAAATGCAATCGTAAAAGACCAGACTGTTGTGATTCATATTGAACACAGTAATGGTGTGATTGTGATGTCATGTACTTCGATGTGTGAGAGCAGCTGTAATGCATTACAATGATGCAAGTGTGAAGAAAGTTCTGAAATACTTACGTACTGTCTTGTTATTGTATGAGTTACAGTAATTTTTCCACAAGAGTAGATCACTAATGCATCTGCACAGACTAAAGACAAATTATTTATTCTTTCTTGTCCAGCCTGTTAAACATGGTGGGTCAAGGTATCCGCAATTGTAGTGATGGATATGAGACCACACTAAAGCACCAGTTGCAATGCTCTGACGCTCCCTTGAAAACCTCCAAGACGCTAGACTTCATAGCTGAAACCTATAGTGGTTATTAAAATTAAACACAGTGCAAATGGTGTTGTAATCTGGTCTCAGTTTATTCTTTCGCGCACAGTGTGTTAATGGAATCTTCAGTAATGTTGTAAGGGTACACGGAATATGTTGTTAAGCCATTTTTAAAGTATCCAGCGGTTACACTACATGAATTTATTTTATTAGGGACGGTTAACTGCAGTGTTCATTCTGCATAGTGTCTGCATGTACGAACTTAGAGCTGGCCTCTTTGTAGTTGGAGAAATTTAAAATGTTACAGGTAACATTGCTGAGGCGGTCACTTTCTATAGAATTTTGGATGATATCAGGGACTCAGTTCATTCCGGTGAAGTGGAGAGGCTGCATGTCCTGACTCGACATGACCTGCACAACATTAGAAGAGACTTCACCATTCGTGATGACCAACAGCATAACATATATGAAGTGAGTGTGAGTATGTGGTGGGAACAAAATGAAAGACTGCATTTTCCTCTGTAAGAAAGAAGGCGAGAACAGGGAAGATCTTGACAGCAGTGACTCAGTGATAGTATTAATGACAGATTACCAGAAATAGTTATTACAGAAATCTGGACAAATTATTGCATGTGTAGACTCGACAAATGGTACAAATGTTTGCAAGTTGTTAGTGACCCCATTGTTAGTGGCAGACGATTTTGCTTCGGTATGCCTGTAGTATTCTGTGTGTCAGATCAGGAAACTACATCTATAATGGCTCACTTCTTAGGTCGAATGAAAGAGAGAGCTGGAATCATAAAAGAGTCTGTAATCACGCCTGACGACATTAATACTTTCTGCAATGCGTGGGCACGAGTCTTGGAACCCGCGGAAAACAATCTGCTGTGTGCTTGGCACATAGACCGTATCTGGTGGAATAATTTCAAGAAAGTGCATGGCAGTGAAGAAAAAAAAAGCACTGGTACACAAAGCTCTTCGTACTTTGGTTCGAGAAGTGGACATAAACTGCTGGACTCGTTTATCGGGCAGCTTCAAGCAGATGAAGATACTAGAGACATTGGTGCTACTTCTCTTCAAACTATTTATTTCGGCCTCAGTAGTGGGGGTACTGTTACCATCACATATGGAGCGCAAACACTAATATGCATCTTAAAACATTGCATAGAGTATTAAAGTATTGTTATCTAGATGGAAAAACAAACAATAGACTTGACAAACTACTTGTTGTGTTAAACATACTGTGATTTTAAATAATGATTGTAAACTGGAATGACAGCTGACATGTTCCATTTCCCATATATGTATATACAACTTGAAATGTGTTTTAGAAGTGAAAAATATGTTGCAACTGCTATGCAGGTATTGTTATTTTGCATTTAGCAATATATTGTGATACAACAGACTTTGGTCCATCACGGAAAGGGGCCTCACATGCATGCCAAACACACATCTCTGCAGGCACATCCAAATTATCAAGTGGCATTTCAACTAGAAGTTTTGAATTACACATAAATAAAAAGGTAAATCCATCAATTGAAGCACAGCTTTGCTAATTGATTCAGAGGCACCAGAGATTATAACATGTGATCGTGGACTAGAAGAAAATGCAATGAACAACATTTTTGGATACAAAATTTTAGTAGACACGGACATTAAGGAGGAAGAGTTGCTATTTATTTAAACAGAGGGGTAATGGATACCACTTCATGGACCGACAGAAACAACAGAGAAATTGTCTTTGAAGAAGTAGTTATACAAAGAAAGGAAGAAGACCTTAATACTAGGACTGTATACGTTTCCAAGTTGTCAAGTAAGATGTTTTCTCAAGTAACTGCATGTACAAACAACTAGAAAAGTGTGCAAGTGAATTCAGTTGGTAATACGTGATAGTATAAAAACGCAAGAACACAGTTCTCATTTAAGAGACTTATAAGATCTAATCAGAACTCACAACCTCAATTTAGAAAAAAAAAAAAATCATATAAGATGCTGTTCCTCCGTTAGCGACCCTGATATACGAGTATCATGTCATCACAAACGTACCTCAGGCTACACGAAAACTTCAGTTATTAGATATTAATTTCAGATCATTATGGGCTCTTAATGGAAACAATGGCCAACTCAGAACAGTGAAATTACATTTACGATTGTAAGACAGATTAAAGAAACTAAAGATGTTACATGTTACTCTAAGCTACTGCATAAATATTGCTTGCTGTAAGAGAACAAAAATATAATGAGAAAGAAATGGATCACGCCAATCTTTCACAGGACTGGAACTGAAACATTCGTATGAGAGACACAAGGAAAACAAAATCAAACCAGAAATGGTGACTACAGGAATGGAGAAAGAGAGAGATTACTGCAAATTGCTAGTAGAAATATAGACCATGTGCTTCAAGAAAGCAATTGAAAGTTCATATGATATGGCGAAGAGTGTCTGGATTTTGATTAGCAAGAATAGCAGAGAAGTAAATAGCAAAAACAGTGAAAACGTAATACTTAAAAATGAGGAAAGGAATTTTTGGACCCACATGAAGTCAGTTCCATTTTCTATGATCACTATCATAACTGTAGAGGCGAACCTATAGGACTAAATTCCGCAAACCGAAAAGAATAATAAAGCAAAATAAAAAATTCACATTAGGGTTGGAAGATATACCTACGAAAGTAGCTAACTGCTTTTCACAGTTTCCAGTAGAGTCACATTTCTAAGAAAAAAAAGTATGTGGAAGAATCCCTGAACCTCTCAAAGCCATAAAGTGATGCCTACGTACAAAGGAAGCAACGCAGTACTAGGTCCACGGGTTTTCATTCTCTATGTAAATGCTATGAGTACACTAAAAAGTGAAAATGTCATATAAACTTATATTAGTAGGTGGTGGTAGCTACTGGCAGCACATAAAATGAACTGGAGAAAGGACTTGCTCTGAACAAAGAAAATGCAAAACATTATTTAAGAAATAACAATTTGTTCATAAATGGTACACAAACAACGAACATGGAGTTGCAAGCCAGCAGAAAATTCAACACTTAAATTATCAGCCTTACATATGGAAACACATATCTACAAGAGACAAGAAGCTATAAGCATTTGGGTGCGGTGATACACTTGGAAAAATCACATTGATAATGAGTGCACATATCCGTACGATTCTAATCAGCCCTGAAATGTAAAACTCTGCTTTTCTTGCTTGTCTCAACTTGTCACGACTGATATATTATCTAAGAACAAATAAACATAAACGTTATTCTTGTTGATTTATCAAACATCGGATTTGTATATTTTACATATGCCTCTTCATCTGTTAATAATGCAGTAACCTCGCATATACAAACCGTGTTCGGAAATTTTACATCAAACAGTCTCGTAAAACAAATAATACAGCTCTGTTCATTGCACGATTTTCGTATGACCCTAAGTTCTCTATCAATCCACGCAATATTCGTAATATGGCGTGGCAGATCAACAGGTGAAAATGTGTGAGATCTTTAATATTAATCAATTACACACATTGGAGTTATGATTCGTGTAAATACACTAAATCACAGTGTAATACAGTCGATTTCCTTTATTAAGGGATAGGCTCAATCTGGAACTGTATTGCTGCCAGTAACCTTGTTACTTCTTTTCGGAAATCCATTGGGCAAGTGTTTTGTTTAAGAGCACTGAAGATGTCAGTTCGAAAATCTGAATCTATCGTCAGCATTGTATAAATTTTCACAATCTGTAGAATATGCAACCACAAATCACTCAATAACACTTGCTTCCTCACACACGAATGAAAAACTGTACTTAAATCGACACATTTTGAAGAGATATTTGAAACTGTGTATTTTCGTAAAACGCAGGCATAAATATGAGAAACGCCGACTACGCCAACAACTTGAGAAGCCTTGAAATTAAGATGGTGACTGTTGTTTACTTGCGTCTCATGACCCACTGGTCGCGTCACGAATATAATTTTCAGCCAATCAGCAACGCGACCAGCGGGACGCGAGACGCAAATGCAACACTGTCTCTATAGCCACCCACAACTGCGAAAGAGTTGCCGATACAGGATTCTGTACACGGACTGACCTCTCAGTCATCTCCCATAAATGTTCGATGGGCATCATGCTGGGCGATTTGGCCGGCCGGTCAAATCTTCCGCTCGAATTGTCAAGAACTTTCTTGAAACCAATCGCGAACAACAGGGAGCGTTGTCATCCATACAAATTTCTTCGTTGTTTGGGTACATGAGGTCCATGAATGGCTGACAATGGTTTCCAAGTAGCCGAACATAACCAATTCCAGTCAATGGTCCACGTGAACACAACCCATACAATTATGGAGCCACTGCCAGCTTGCACAGTGCCTTGTAGACAGCTTGGGTTCATGGCTTCGTGCTCTAACCAACTGTAATTGGGACTCATCTGAACAGAGTCCAACTGATATTGTCACGAGCCCAGGAGAGGCGCTGCAGGCGATCTCGTGCTGTTAGCAAGGGCGCTCACTCGCATCGGTCGTTTGCTGCCACAGCCCCCTGATGCCACATTTCGCCGCACTGTCATAACGGATACGTACGTTGTGCGTCCCACGTTGATGTCTGCGGTTATTTCACGCAGTGTTGCTTGTCTGTTAGCACTTACAACTCTACGCAAATGCCGCTTCTCTCGTTTGTTATGTGAAGGCCGTCGGCTACTGTATTGCCCGTGATGAAAACCAAAACTTCTGTTCCGACACTGACAATGTTGAGTGTTTATGGAAAAAGTTCAAGGCAATCGTAAAATGCGTTTTAGACAGGTACGTGCCGAGTAAAACTGTGAGGGACGGGAAAAACCCACCGTGGTACAACAACAAAGTTAGGAAACTACTGCGAAAGCAAAGAGAGCTCCACTCCAAGTTTAAACGCAGCCAAATCCTCTCAGACAAACCGAAGCTAAACGATGTCAAAGTTAGCGTAAGGGGGTTATGCGTGAAGCGTTCAGTGAATTCGAAAGTAAAATTCTATGTACCGACTTGACAGAAAATCCTAGGAAGTTCTGGTCTTACGTTAAATCAGTAAGTGGCTCGAAACAGCATATCCAGACACTACGGGATGATGATGGCATTGAAACAGAGGATGACACGCGTAAAGCTGAAATACTAAACACCTTTTTCCAAAGCTGTTTCACAGAGGAAGACCGCACTGCAGTTCCTTCTCTAAATCCTCGCACAAACGAAAAAATGGCTGACATCGAAATAAGTGTCCAAGGAATAGAAAAGCAACTGGAATCAATCAATAGGGGAAAGTCCACTGGACCTGACGGGATACCAATTCGATTTTACACAGAGTAAGCGAAAGAACTTGCCCCCCTTCTAACAGCCGTGTACCGCAAGTCTCTAGAGGAACGGGAGGTTCCAAATGATTGGAAAAGAGCACAGGTAGTCCCAGTCTTCAAGAAGGGTCGTCGAGCAGATGCGCAAAACTATAGACCTATATCTCTGACGTCGATCTGTTGTAGAATTTTAGAACATGTTTCTTGCTCGAGTATCATGTCGTTTTTGGAAACACAGAATCTACTATGTAGGAATCAACATGGATTCCGGAAACAGCGATCGTGTGAGACCCAACTCGCTTTATTTGTTCATGAGACCCAGAAAATATTAGATACAGGCTCCCAGGTAGATGCTATCTTTCTTGACTTCCGGAAGGCGTTCGATACAGTTCCGCACTGTCGCCTGATAAACAAAGTAAGAGCCTACGGAATATCAGACCAGCTGTGTGGCTGGATTGAAGAGTTTTTAGCAAACAGAACACAGCATATTGTTATCAATGGAGAGACGTCTACAGACGTTAAAGTAACCTCTGGCGTGCCACAGGGGAGTGTTATGGGACCATTGCTTTTCACAATATATATAAATGACCTAGTAGATAGTGTCGGAAGTTCCATGCGGCTTTTCGCGGATGATGCTGTAGTATGCAGAGAAGTTGCAGCATTAGAAAATTGTAGCGAAATGCAGGAAGATCTGCAGCGGATAGGCACTTGGTGCAGGGAGTGGCAACTGACCCTTAACATAGACAAATGTAATGTATTGCGAATACATAGAAAGAAGGAACCTTTATTGTATGATTATATGATAGCGGAACAAACACTGGTAGCAGTTACTTCTGTAAAATATCTGGGAGTATGCGTGCGGAACGATTTGAAGTGGAATGATCATATAAAATTAATTGTTGGTAAGGCGGGTACCAGGTTGAGATTCATTGGGAGAGTGCTTAGAAAATGTAGTCCATCAACAAAGGAGGTGGCTTACAAAACACTCGTTCGACCTATACTTGAGTATTGCTCATCAGTGTGGGATCCGTACCAGATCGGTTTGACGGAGGAGATAGAGAAGATCCAAAGAAGAGCGGCGCGTTTCGTCACAGGGTTATTTGGTAACCGTGATAGCGTTACGGAGATGTTTAATAAACTCAAGTGGTAGACTCTGCAAGAGAGGCGCTCTGCATCGCGGTGTAGCTTGCTCGCCGGGTTTCGAGAGGGTGCGTTTCTGGATGAGGTATCGAATATATAGCTTCCCCCTACTTATACCTCCCGAGGAGATCACGAACGTAAAATTAGAGAGATTAGAGCGCGCACGGAGGCTTTCAGACAGTCGTTCTTCCCGCGAACCATACGCGACTGGAACAGGAAAGGGAGGTAATGACAGTGGCACGTAAAGTGCCCTCCGCCACACACCGTTGGGTGGCTTGCGGAGTATAAATGTAGATGTAGATGTAGATGAATGCCTGATATTTGTTATTCCCGTCACACTCTTACTCCCGGTATATTGAATTCCCTAACGATTTCCGAAATGGAATGTCCCAAGCGTGTAGCCCAACTACTGTTCCGCGTCAGAATCTTTTAACTCCAGTCGTGCGGCCTTAAAGACATAGGAAACTTTTTCACACGAATCACCAGAGTACAAATACAGCTTCGCCAACACACTGTCTTGTTGTACCTTGTGTACATGATACCACCTCCACCTGTATGTGAGTAAATCGCTATTCCATGACTTCTGTCGCCTCAGCGTAGTCTGCGGTTGACAGCGGTCCCTATAGGCTGTCAAATGGTTCAAATGGCTCTGAGCACTATGGGACTTTACATATATGGTCTACAGTCCCCTAGAACTTAGAACTACTTAAACCTAACTAACCTAAGGACATCACACAACACCCAGTCATCACGAGGCAGAGAAAATCCCTGACCCCGCCGGGAATCGAACCCGGGAACCCTATTGGCTGTCCACACTATCGGTGGACACATACGACGCGATGGAGAAAATAGAGCGGAAGCAGGAAGAGCGCCGGGTTCGTGAGCACCATCTGGAGGCTGCTAAATGAAACCGAGAGTCGCTGGGCGAGTGATTGTGGCTGTACAGTGGCTGCCTCCCGCGGTATTTGTTACGTACTTCCTGCTTGGTGCACAACACCCACCCTATTGGCCGCTTCCTCAAATCGTCCGAGCAGTGAGAAAGCCGCGAAATCGTGTTGTCAGATGTGTGATTACGGTCTTGAGTCTCTAGAAGTACAAGAAATGCATCGAGAATTTCTTGAGTCTCTCGAGACATGCGCTCCCATTTCCCGTAGCTGGCAGACAGCAGTCAGCGTCAAAGAGGATGTTCGGCAGCGTCCTTCCATCCTACCTCGTTCGGCCAGCCCACTTCAGGTAACGTGCCCCCTGGACACGCGAGGCTCCCGAAGCCGCCAATGGCGCTCTGGGATGCCGGTGCCTCCGTTGTTCTCACTTCTCGCTCCACTCTGCGGCCGCCGTGTTTGCACAGAGTTTTCTAAGAAGCGGCTCTGTTGGCTCAGGCCGCGTTCACGATCCTGTCATTAGCGACGCCCTCAGGTAAGCAGATGTCCCCGCGTCGGACGAAGTCTGTTAGAGGGAAACGTTGGTGCGTGAACGCTGGCTGCGACACCCTAAGTCGGCTTGCCATCGTGGCGCCTGTGAAATCGTCTGATGAGGCAAGCGTCGTAACTGATCACGGTGCTCTCTCCTTTCGCAACGGGTGACGTGGTTGCAAAGAAAAACAGTGATCCGGAAAGTGTAGAATTTCTTCTTTTATTCCAGTCTATGATCCTAAAAAATTTTGGTCCTTGTACTATTAGTTTCTGTCATCTTCAGATCTGCGCAAAAAATATCCTAATATAATGAACCCAGTGGCATCGTAAAGAGATATCTCTCCAAATTTGGCCAATTATCTCAGTTGTGTGCACGAATAGTGATTTGATGTGCATCATGTAACAACGGCAAAATTAAAGGCCACACTTAGTATGTGACGATTACATGCATATACAGGGTGGTCCATTGATCGTGACCGGGCCAAATATCTCACGAAATAAGCCTCAAACGAAAAAACTACAAAGAACAAAACTTGTCTAGCTTGAAGGGGGAAACCAGATGGCGCTATGGTTGTAACGCTAGATGGCGCTGCCATAGGTCAAACTGACATCAAATGCGTTTTTTAAAATGGGAACCCCCATTTTTATTTCATATTCGTGTAGTCCGTACAGAAATATGAATGTTTTAGTTGGACCACTTTTTTCGCTTTGTGACAGATGGCGCTGTAATAGTGACAAACATATGGCTCACAATTTTAGACGAACAGTTGGTAACGGATAGGTTTTTTAAATTAAAATACAGAACGTAGGGACGTTTGAACATTTTATTTAGGTTGCTCCAATGTGTTACATGTAGCTTTGTGAACTTATCATTTCTGAGGACGCATGCTGTTACAGCGTGATTACCTGTAAATACCACACTAATGCAATAAATGCTCAAAATGATGTCCGTCAACCTCAATGCATTTGGCAATACGTGTAACGACATTCCTCTCAACAGCGAGTGGTTCGCCTATCGTAATGTTCGCACATGCATTGACAATGCGCTGACGCGTGTTGTCAGGCGTTGTCGGTGCATCACGATAGCAAATATCCTTCAATTTTCTCCACAGAAAGAAATCCGGGGACGTCAGATCCGGTGAACGTGCGGGCCATGGTATGGTGCTTCGACGACCAGTCCAACTGTCATGAAATATGCTATTCAATACCGCTTCAACTGCACGCGAGCTATGTGCCGGACATCCATCATGTTGGAAGTACATCGCCATTCTGTCATAGAGTCATCTTGTGGTAACATCGGTAGAACATTACGTAGGAAATCAGCATACACTGCACCATTTAGATTGCCATCGATAAAATGGGGGCCAATTATCCTTCCTCCCATAATGCCACAACATACATTAACCCGCCAGGGTCGCTGATGTTCCGCTTGCCGCAGCCATCGTGGATTTTCCGTTGCTCAATAGTGCATATTACGCCGGTTTACGTTACCGCTGTTGATGAATGACGCTTCGTCGCTAAATAGAACGCGTGCAAAAATCTATCATCTTCCCGTAATTTCTCTTGTGCGCAGTGTTAGAACTGTACACGACGTTCAAAGTCGTCGACATGCTATTCCTGGTGCATAGAAATATGGTACGGGTGCAATCGATGTTGATGTAGCATTCTCAAAACCGACGTTTTTGAGATTCCCGATTCTCGCGCTACTGATGTGCGGATTGGCCGCGACATCAGCTAAAACACCTACTTGGGCATCATCATTTGTTGCAGGTCGTGGTTGACGTTTCACATGTGGCTGAACACTTCCTCTTTCCTTAAATAACGTAACTACCCGGCGAACGGTCCGGACACTTGGATGATGTCGTCCAGGATACCGAGCAGAATATATAGCACACGCCCGTTGGGCATTTTGATCACAATAGCCGTACATCAACACGATATCGACCTTTTCCGCAATTGATAAACGGTCCATTTTAACACGGGTAATGTATCACGAAGCAAATACCGTCCGCACTGTCGGAATGTTACGTGATACCAGGTACTTACACGTTTGTGATTATTACAGCGCCATCTATCACAAAGCGAAAAAAGAGATATTTGGCCGGGTCACTATCAATGGACCACCCTGAAGTATACGTCAGATGACTCTGAGCTTTTAACGTGTTATAAGGCACAGTTAATTCCACTTGATAGTGGCCTTACACTTGAAGACATTCACGAGCACACCCTTCGCATGGAGAAATGAACTTAGGTGCGTGAATCAGAAATGAGTAAAATGACATTTCGTGAAGTCATTTCACATATCCTATTTGCTGCATGAGAGAAATGGACAGTTCAGGATGTGGAAGAAAGACAGAGTGGGTGAGGGGGAATGGTAGGGAGGGGGGATAAAACCCTCAGAAGAACAGCGAAGATTTACATAGAAGTAGCCAAAGATATTCGAGTAAGTGCATCTTTGCCCTCTTGTAAAATATTAGCTCAATTTTCGCTCCCTGGAGCCGAGAGGAATATTGTTGGAATATTGTGAATTACGTGAACATTAAAAGAAGGTGCGTCTTTTTACACTCACGATAGTGCATACGACAGTCAGATTGTATCGATTCAGAGACAAATTTCCACTATTCCAATAAGATCTGGGAAAATCAGAATTCGCTGAAGGAGATCAGTTGCCTCCAAAGCTTACACTTCGTAACGGTACCGTACATCTAAGTTATTATCTTGCACTCACTGTAGCCACAACATGGTGAAAATGTCCAGCTACAAAACACTGCAGCTGAATTTATTTTCACAGCAATAAAAGAGGCAACTTATTCGATAGCTTTCATTTTCGATACGGCCTACTTGCTGTTGCATCAGTATAAAATTCAACAACTCATTGACATGTAGAGGCAGTCTATGATACCGCACGACCACGAGCAGTTGTGACACAGTAATTTCCTGACGAAGTCTTGTTATTTCATGTGTGTGAGCGGACTGCAAATTGAATAACAACATTATTTTTAATTATATTGAAATGGATTATGCAATATGAGACACGGTCACAAATACTTACTAAGTGTTACGAATGTAATTTTCATGTACCCATTGCTCTGTATTAGAAGCACATTAATTTTATTTTATATTACTTGCTACAAACATGTGCGGCGTTTGAAGACGACAGTCGGTACGATACACATTGACGAATCCATGTTACTTCTGTTATATCATAGAAGCCGATGTCGCGCATGTCCTTCAGTTGTCAGTACCGGGAGACAAAGAACAAAACTTGCCCCTTCTCACAGCCTCTAAGCCCACGGTGGCCACAGTACTTACCCTTCTGCCCCTGAGGCAAGCGGACTATTCAATCAGTTCACGGCGGAATCAATCAGCATCAGTTAAAACTAAGCACATCCTAAAATGTTACTGTCTCTGTAGTTATTCTTGTTTGTTACTGTTCAGGAAACTGATATCTTAAACAGTTCTCAGTGTAAGTTGAGCTTTTTGCATTAGGCTTTAGTTGCTAGATACAAATAACACTATGTACGACCGACGCACCACGAAGAAATCATCCAAACGGGATGGTAATCGGCAGATGTGATCCGCATGTACAGACAAACAAAATAATCACAGTTGAAGAAAAATTGTTTATTTTATTCGAGGGAAAGAGCTTGACAGATTGAGCAAGTCAATGTTTTGCTCCACCTCTCGCCCTTATGCGACCAGTTATTCGGCTGACAGTGTTGTTGGATGCCCTCCTTAGGGATATCGTACCAAGTTCCGTTCAACTGGTACGTTGTATTGTCAAAATCCCGAGCTGGTTGGTGGGCCCTACCCATAATGCAGCAACCGTTCTCAACTGAGGAGAGAGTCCTTGCTGATCAGCCGGCCGCGGTGGTCGTGCGGTTCTAGGCGCTCCAGTCCGGAGCCGCGCTGCTGCTACGGTCGCAGGTTCGAATCCTGCCTCGGGCATGGATGTGTGTGATGTCCTTAGGTTAGTTAGGTTTAATTAGTTCTAAGTTCTAGGGGACTGATGACCACAGCAGTTGAGTCCCATTGTGCTCAGAGCCATTTGAACCATTTTTGAACCTTGCTGATCAACGTAGGATTTGGCAAGCACGAAGACGAGCCGTAGAAACTATAGCAGTGTGCAGGCGGACATTATGTTGCTGACTATAAGCCCAGCCCAGAATGGCTTGCCATGGAGGGCAACAAAGCGGGGCGTCGAATATCGTCGACGAACCGCTGTGCTGTAACAGTGCCACGGATGACAGTCAAAGGAGTCCTGCTATGAAATGAAATGTCACCCCAGACCATCACTCCTGGTTGTCGGAGCATATGACGGGTGACTGTGAGATTGGTATCCTACCACCATTTGGAGTGTCTCCAGAAACGTCTTTGTTAGTCATGAGGTCCCAGTTCGAAATTTGATCTATACAATGAAGACAATTCTACCCTGCTCAATGAGGTTCCAGGTGAAGTGTGCCCAACACCACTAAAAACGGGCTTGTTAGTGCACAGAAGTCAAAGGTTGACGGCTCGAGAAGTGCCGTGAGCTGAACCTCCTTTCTGTGAGGCACCTGTCAACGCTTCTAGCCGCTGAAGCACCAGTCGCTCATCACATCGATAATAATGATGAATCCGGGGCTTTGAGTGCCTCTCTAGCCATTGCTCGGTCCTCACGTTCAGTCGTCTCTATAGGTCGATTGCTTCCTTCGTGACGCTGTGTTCGCCCATGGTTCACCCATTTCTGGACAGCATCGTCGAATAGCGCCATCGCTCCTGTTCCAATGTCGATCTATTCGCCGATTACTACAGCCGGTTTCTTTGAGCCCAACCAGATGTTTTCTCTCAGATGTTGACATCTGCGTGTATTGTTAAGGCGGCTGTCTGCATGGCATAGTTACTACCCAGCAGAGTACGCAGAATGAATTTCGCGAAAACTTTGTGCCCTGGTATCTACATGCCCATAGTTTACTATCCTTGCCGGCTGCACAGTGAAATGTAGCTGCAACGTCACACGTTCATCCATCGACCTGCCGAAGCTTACAGTTTTGCATTTTCCATCGATACCTGAATGAATATCAACTTGTGACCAATTGGCATTGCTCCTTCGTCGTGTGCCTATTTTTTTTTTTTTTTTTTTTTTTTTTTTTTTTTTTTTTTTTTTTTGCATGTGATGTGATTGACGTAGTACACAAGGAGGCATTTGATACACTGAATCGCCGGCTGGGGTGGCGGAGCAGTTCTAGGCCCAACAGTCTGGAACCGCGCGACCGCTATGGTCGCAGGTTCGAATCCTGCCTTGGGCATGGATGTGTGTGATGTCCTTCGGTTAGTTAGGTTTAAGTAGTTCTAAGTTCTAGGGGACTGATGACCTCAGAAGTTAAGTCCCATTGTGCTCAGAGCCATTTGAACCATTTTTGATACACTGAATCAAAAAAATGCATTATTGTGTGAAGAAATCCATGTAATTGCCTAGCAACAGACTGAAGATAGAGTTTAGTGTCTACGGCATATGGAGTGAGAGTATGCTTAATAACGCTACGTTCCCGCAATTACCAAGCGGTGCGAGGCCGAATATTTACAGCCCTCTGAAGGTAAGGAGTCTTGATTTCTTTCCTAGTAGATTTAAGTTCTTCATCCAGTGTGGCAAATATGCCATTTCGATGTTCAGGTAACCCACAACTTGAATAAACTCCTATTTACGACCCTAGGATGATACTGCTACGGGTTCACTATTTCACCCAACTTTGTGCTATGAGTAGTTAGCTTACCTGAGCTCCATTTATGTCCTTGTATTTCTTTCATAATGCGTCTAGCTCTTTGACACATTGTCTCTAATAGTGTGTTCATTCAAGTATTTCGCAATGTCGTACGACATGGAAATTGGTATTGGTATTCGAAGCTGGGCAGTTCATATTTTCCTGCATTACTCAGGTCTGTCAGGCTTCTTATATTGCGCATGAGATCACGCGAGTCCACAGACGAGATGTGGAACACGATAACCTGAATTTTAAAATTAAGTGTAAAATGAACTCTGATATAAGTCTAGATGGGGCCAGTGGCGCACTAAACACGTTTCGTGCAGAATGTTGTCAGCGCTCGCCGTGAGGTTTGAAGGGAAGCAAAGGAGGTGCGGCACCTGCTGGGTTTGCGCAGCCAATCTGAGAGCAGCGAGCAGACGAGGGGTTTCGAAGGAATATTGTCAAATTCTCACTTCAGTATACTGCAGCCTCCTGAATCGCAACACATTCGGAAGGAACACGAAAATGTTTTGAGAATTAACACTAGTAATGTAATTTATGCTTTCTTGTTAAGTCCCAAACTAATCACGACTTTGTACTTCGTGAAAATTTCGGAAGAAACAAATATATGTTGTAACGTTTTCTAAAAATATATTTGTGTTACCAAATTTACTGCGTGAGGTATTGTTGAGCAAAAGGTGTCCTTAATTAGTTTTACTTTAATACAAAGAAAAATTAAACCACTTAATCTGGAAAACCTATAACGAAATCAATTCCTCTGAAGTTTACTCAGTCTCTTGAGCACCGAGTTCTATGGCCTGTGCAATAAACTGATAAAATTCCCCATGCAAATAAACAATGAAATACATTTTCCTTATCTCTTGAGTCGCTACTCGTGTAATCTTGGTATTCTGTTCTCTCCACAGTAGGCATACAAAATATTCAATCTTGGTATTCTGTTCTCTCCACAGTAGGCATACAAAATATTCAATCTTGGCTCAGGGAAATGTAATGCCGGCCGTAAAATAGCTTCATACAAATAATGTCAGTAGATTAGTTGATAAAAGAATAACCTTGCAGATGTTTAGTGATAATTTTGGATATTGGCTCAGCGCTGTGTAACGCTGCCCGCATTGAAACTGTTACAGACATTAATACTTTTCTGATTCTGGCACATTAATATTTTTTCTGAATCTGATTGAAAAGTCATTTCTTTTAAAGCATATTCATTGGATTCAAACAAACACGACATGGAATTGGATGAGGCACTGATAACGGGATATACTAAGACTAAATCCTTCAGCTTGAAAACTGTATTAAAAATTAAGTTTCTCCTTCATAAGATCTGATATGAAACATTTTACACTAATTTCAAAATCATTTAACTTCTAAACTGTTCTACAATTCTCACTTACTGTCCTAACTAAAAATATTTGGACTGTTACATGAGAAATAGCCTGACATCGTTTGGCAACATAGGTTCCAAAATTTAACTTCTCTGTATTAGGATTACTAAACACACAAAATATTACAAATCGGGTATACCTAATCATTCTATCATTATACCTGATGGCAAATACTTAGTTCCTACATTGAAGTGTCAGTACTGTTAAATTAGCAGAAGTCACTTGCGTTGCTGCATACTTGAAACTAAATATACAAAATTTCATTACCTTACAAAACTGTATTATGCTGCGTCCATAGGCTAACAGCTAAATTCCCACAGCTACCAACTTGCTTTAGGTCTTACATCCTACCTACGACAGAGTGCATCGGCAACGGCTTCTGCGCTCCGCCCCCCCCCCCCCCCTCCCCGTACTAACAATCGATTCTGCCACTCAGGTAACATCTTTAGTTCAGTGGTGTCAAAGACACAATCTCTTCTACATGTGATAACCATTTCATGTCATTCTTCATGAAATATATTACAAACTCGAGCCCCACGTATATGTGGACCACTCACAATGTGGCAACAAAAAATATTACTTTAACTCTTGCGAGTAAAACTCTGGTATTGCAGCCTAGCGTATGCCTCGGGTAAAGCTACAGATCAGTCTGTCACCATAATCAAGTATTTTAGCTTTCAGATTATTTGTATTCAGAGACTCACAACCAAACTGTCACATTCCAACCCAACCTAAACCTTGGGCAAAGTTACAGATTAGCCTGTTACAACAGCAACGTGTTCTAGCTTTCACATTAGCTGGCTTTGTCAGTGCGTAACTAGTCTGCCCCATTCCAGCCTAACCCAAACCTCGTGCAAAATTACAGGTCAGTCTGTCACAATAATCACGTATTATAGCTTTCAAAATCGTTGGCTTCGTCAACTCGCAATCAGACTTTCACATTCCACCCTAGCGAAAATCTCTTAATTCGTGATATCTTTCACCACGAAGATTACACAGGCCAACGAAAAACTTTTATTGAAAAAATTTTCTTCCTGTGATAGCTGATCTTTATAGATTTTTATGAGTTGAATCCAAATTTAGCCTTAGATTTTTTGTATCGCCCATAGTTTTAAAGCAATATGCTTTCTATTATGCAGTATAAAAATACAGGGCTATTACAAATGATTGAAGCGATTTCATACATTCACTGTAGCTCCATTCATTGACATATGGTCACGACACACTACAGATACGTAGAAAAACTCATAGTTTTGTTCGGCTGAAGCCGCACTTCAGGTTTCTGCCGCCAGAGCGCTCGAGAGCGCAGTGAGACAAAATGGCGACAGGAGCCGAGAAAGCGTATGTCAGTCATAACAGTGCAACGACACTTCAGGACGAAGTTCAACAAAGATCCACCAACTGCCAACTCCATTCGGCGATGGTATGCGCAGTTTAAAGCTTCTGGATGCCTCTGTAAGGGGAAATCAACGGGTCGGCCTGTAGTGAGCGAAGAAACGGTTGAACGCGTGCGGGCAAGTTTCACGCGTAGCCCGCGGAAGTCGATGAATAAAGCAAGCAAGGAGCTAAACGTACCACAGCCGACGGTTTGGAAAATCTTACGGAAAAGGCTAAAGCAGAAGCCTTACCGTTTACAATTGCTACAAGCCCTGACACCCGATGACAACGTCAAACGCTTTGAATTTTCGGCGCGGTTGCAACAGCTCATGGAAGAGGATGCGTTCAGTGCGAAACTTGTTTTCAGTGATGAAACAACATTTTTTCTTAATGGTGAAGTGAACAGACACAATGTGCGAATCTGCACGGTAGAGAATTCTCACGCATTCGTGCAGCAAATTCGCAATTCAGCAAAAGTTAACGTGTTTTGTGCAATCTCACGGTTTAAAGTTGACGGCCCCTTTTTCTTGTGCGAAAAAAACGTTACAGGACACGTGTATCTGGACATGCTGGAA
Organism: Schistocerca serialis cubense; assembly: GCF_023864345.2. Classification (NCBI taxonomy): domain Eukaryota; kingdom Metazoa; phylum Arthropoda; class Insecta; order Orthoptera; family Acrididae; genus Schistocerca; species Schistocerca serialis. Next base: position 392,688,133 of record NC_064638.1, read on the forward strand.
AATTGGCTCATGCCACAACTGGAGACCGACAGCGCCGACTTCATCTTTCAACAGGATTGTGCTCCACCGCACTTCCATCATGATGTTCGGCATTTCTTAAACAGGAGATTGGAAAACCGATGGATCGGTCGTGGTGGAGATCATGATCAGCAATTCATGTCATGGCCTCCACGCTCTCCCGACTTAACCCCATGCAATTTCTTTCTGTGGGGTTATGTGATAGATTCAGTGTTTAAGCCTCCTGTACCAAGAAACGTGCCAGAACTGCGAGCTCGCATCAACGATGCTTTCGAACTCATTGATGGGGACATGCTGCGCCGAGTGTGGGAGGAACTTGATTATCGGCTTGATGTCTGCCGAATCACTAAAGGGGCACATATCGAACATTTGTGAATGCCTAAAAACTTTTTGAGTTTTTGTATGTGTGTGCAAAGCATTGTGAAAATATCTCAAATAATAAAGTTATTGTAGAGCTGTGAAATCGCTTCAATCATTTGTAATAACCCTGTACTATGCTGTACGGTAAACGGGGAAATTAATGAAACGCTTTGTTAAAACATAAGCATGGTTTGTATTTACAGTAAGCTACTTAAAACAATGATATGTGTTAATAGATGTTTCACCTGTCAGCTGGAATTGGTTTGTACTTTCTTTCTCTTTTTTTCTTTGAAGCTTCTTGTGTAGCTTTTTCTACGATGAGTCGCTTGCTGAACTTCTTGGTGAAGTGACCAACAGTAGTCCCTCATCATGTTGGTGTTCCACGGGATTGGTAGCGTTTCTCCATCACTTTAATGTCCTGGTGAAAACGCTCTTCTTGCTCCTCACTAACATCTCCCATATTGTCCGAGAAGTAATCAAGGTGACTGTCAAAAAGTGAATTTTCAGGCTCATTAAACATCCTAATGTTTTAAACTTCTTTAACATTGTAGCTATAATAGAAACATAATCTGGGTCTTCTTCATGTCTTAAGAACTTTGTAACGACTTTCTTGAATGATACCCATGCTTCTTTCTCATTTAAGGTCATTGTGGATTCAAAGTTAACATCGAACATCAGGTCCAACAAAGACGCCTTGTTTTAGTTTAGCTTATGAAAGGTGTGGAAACTTTTGGTAGAGATACTTAAAGCATGGTCCATCTTCAGGCAAAGCCTTTACAAACTGTTTCATTAGGCCTAACTTCATATGTAGAGCTTGTAGGAGTACGTTTTTTGGATTTACAAGGTTTTTGCGTAGAATGTTCTTCTCATCAGGTTTTAAAGACTCCCTCACAGGCCAGTTCTTTCTGCACCAGTGTTGATCCATATCCCTACTGTCTCATTCGCACAAGAGAAATGGAAACTTGGTAAAGTCACCTTGCTGACCAAGGAGCATGCATGTTACCTTTAGCTTGCCACATGTCATCCAACCATGAGCAGAATAGCCTATTTAATTAGCACTATTTCTAGGTTTTCATAGCTATCTTTCATATGTACAGAATGTCCAACAAGTATAGATGCATACATGTTACCATTGTTTAATTAAACAGCCTTTGAACTAGTTTTGGATTAATCAATGAAAAGCCTCTAGTCTTCCTTTTTGTATTCCATTTCAAACTCATTCATCAGAACGGGAATGTCTGAGCAGTACATTAAATCACTTTCTTGTTGAAAACACTTGGAAAATTGCTGCTCTATCTTTCTGTACATGTATATGCTAGTTCCAACTGCCAATAAGTTCTTTTCTTTTAATCTAGAGCCAAGCAATTCAGAATTTTCTTTCGTTAAGCCCAAATCCCTAACCAAATCGTTAAGCTCAGTCTGAGTAAACAATTTGGGCTCTAGACTTTCTGTATTACAATGGAATTCATCATCATCTGGTTCATCTAAATCACATTGTACATCAGAAACTACTTCTGTTGGAACATAATTTAAATCATCTGGTGGTTCAGGAACCGGCAAATATACACCATGCCCTAGTGTTCGGATGGTGGACGGAAGATTAGGGTAGCTTATTACCTTCTTGTTTTTCGAATTATGACCAGTAATATCAACGCTGCAAAAGTACCAATCATCGGAATGACTTCTTGGCTCCCTCCATATCATAGGAACAGCAAATATAAAGGCTTTTTCTCCTTTTTGGACCATGTTCTCAGATCTTCAACACACACATAACATACCTTACGCGGCGCCCGAATTTACCTTGATCACCAAGTTTAGATCTACAGTATGGTAGACAAACCTGTTTCTTTGGTGTTTTTTAATCACAAATTCACCACAAATATAACAAAAACTGTCAGTAGAGTTTTTACAACCACGATTAGACAGTGTACTGAGCGCATCTATAAGAAACGGGAATGTGAGGTTTGTTGCCAGTAAACAAAGCACCATCTGTTAACACAAAAATAGAATCGACCATTTTTTTTTTACCAGCAAGTGTTTCCCAGCAGTGCTACCAACGTCATTTACATTCATTACACCTCCTTCTTAAATCATTTTAACTATATAAGAGCTGTTAAATTCTTTAAAGAATCGTTTGATTTAATAAATTTTACTATAAAATGTGAAGAAATGGTGGGTGATACAGTTTTTTAAGTATCATATTTGGATTTCCTACCCTAAAAAACATAAGAATAAGGTATTTTAAACAAAAAAGCTTTTTTCATTCGCATCAATTTAAGCTCTGCTTTTATGTTGCAGACCCGAAGCTCGTATTCGTGACATATTTGGAAAGGAACAGTCAACAGCCTAGAGGAGAATAGTTACTATTTCGAAATTTCACGTTCGTTTTATCGCCTCTCTGTAGTTACGTGAGAATATAATCCCACTTGTTACGCGATACTGACCCGTTGCCAACTTATGATGAGTGCAGTAACATCTCTGTGACTGTCGTTGGCCGCTATATAGTCTTCAGTCCAAACTCGTAGTACATGGTTTCTCTTTCTATTGTCTTCGATATGGGAGTGATCGTAAGTCGTCCAGACTTACATTTAGCAGCTATCGGCAGAACTCCAGTGATGCAAGTGGTCTCGTCTCTGTACAAGTCGGTGCCAAAGACTTCCTACAGCCACATCTACACTTCCCTTGAAGTCTGTAAATAAAATGAGTTTGAGAGGTAATCTTTAAGGCTGTTTAAGGTCTTCAGCACTAGCGGTAACAAATATAATCTGTTGTGAATTCTTACCTCCCACACATATACGGTTAGCTAATTTTTTTAAATTTTAGAATTATTCCTTCTTTGGATTGGGGCGTTCAAATGTTCACGGTGTCTGGCTTCTCATTTTTTATGGGTGGTTATACAGACGTAAGCAATCCGTCTTCAGGCCACAAGTGGTCCATCGGGACCAACCGACCGCCGTGTCATCCTCAGCAGGGAATGCGAATAGGAGTTGCGTATGGTCAGCACATCTCTCTCCCGGTCATTATAATGGTTTTCTGTGACCGGAGCCACTACTATTCGGTTGAGTAGCTCCTCAGTTGGCATCACGAGGCTTGAGTGTACACCGAAAATCGGCAAAGACGGCAACAGCGCATGGCGGCCCGGATGATCACCCATCCAAGTGCCGGCCACTTCCGACAGCGCTTAACTTGGGTGATCTGACGAAAACCCGTGTTTCCACTGCGGCAAGGTCGTTGCCTTATACAGACGTAAGGTCCCTCTTTTTTCCTGACCATAATATGTGAAATAACAGCTCCATGTCGCCTCTATGGCTACTATGTGTGTTTGTGCCATGGAGGTAAGAATAAGGGGAGATGGCGCTACGTATCCCAGCCGTACTACGTTTTGAAGCCATGGGGGCGTGGCTCGCTGCCATGACACTCTGACTAAAACATTGCCAGTGTGCTATAGCGCTGCGTGTATTACAGTCGCTAATTGCACCATATACGCATGTAACGTTATCAGATTGGTTGTTTAAAAGTTTTTGTTTAAAATAAAATCTCTTAAAGGCGATATTCCGCGTTTCTTCTGAGTAAAAATAGTTTTTAATGTAATATTACGAATAGCTAGCCTTCAATGTAAACGATACAACTTTGTTAATTCAGTAATAAACGTGTATCACAAACTAAATAATAGAAAGTGAAAACTAAGTTAGCTATACCCTCCCTCCAAAGCCCCATAAATACATCTTGTTTGTAATACGTACTGGGACATTTCAGTTACGTTACACTATTGGGAAACACTGTTCATTGCCACCAATATTTACTGAAATACGGTACATAGAATGGCAAATCTACACAGTGTCCTGTTTAGGCCTATACTTTACGCCAGTTAATGTAGTGTTAGCTTTTAATTTGGTACATGATGAAGACAAAGTGAGTTACTCAACACTTGGATTATCGACGATACGTACGTATTATACTGAAACGTGAACTTGATAACTAAGAATTTAATTCTTTGAATTGACATACCTTTTGCAAATGTTTTGGGTGTGTAGGGAAAACTGATGGTGCAGCATTTTCTCGGAGCCTTACTGTTGAAAGGGAAGTTCGGTCTATGCCCTCTTCTCGGAAATGCTGAGAACATATAGTGCTCCATTTAGACGTACGCCAATTCTTCCTCCTCTCGGCATTCTCCCGCAGAGCTTTCCGACTTTCATTTTTAGGAAATCTAAAATCATACAGGAGAAAAACAGCTATAGTACAAGTACCGATGTAGCACACGTTCATTCACAATGAAGTTGTAAAATCACGCTTAACGAGACAACCTTCACATGAAATGTTATTCCCTTCGATTTCGCATCACAATCAGAACGATTCGTACATCCGAACATCACACAAGTCACCATAATAGCGCAAAATCCTTCCAAAAGCGAGCGACAAGCCTATGCACACAAGCTTACAGCAGCAATGTTTTGGTCGGATTGAGATGGCTACCCTCGGCTTCACATAGCTTCACAGCTGTGACGTCACAGCGTCTCCCTCTATTCTTACCTCCATGGTTTGTGCAGTGTTTGTTTTGTTATTGATTATAAAGGGGAGCCTTGCTCTCGAAATTACAAGACACGATGCTTCAAATATCTCTTGTAATGTCGACGGCATTATTATTATATTATTCTGGGGCCACACGGGGGTGTCGTCTGTATTTCTTCTTTATACTGTCCCTGAATGGAAGAGTAAGAAGTGAAAATGACTCACTTACATCGTGCTCACCACGTTGTAAAACGTACGGAGGGTTGCTGAGCGGAGCTGTACACTCATATGCGTACTGAGACAGAAGGAACTGTGTAGATAAAACCCGGTCCCAGCATCTATCTTTCGGCTTTACAATAGCGTAAATAAAACTGCCCACGTTAAAAGTTCTGCCCTACTGCCAGTTGAGCATCAGATACCGCCACTCTGATATACTGATATTAATAAGTCGGAAGTAATTAGTTAACGTATCAGATATTAACTCCAATCATTCCTTTTCAAAGAATATAAAGTTTATATAGTAATGATGAAACGTCCCCTTTTTAACAATTATACAGGACTGTGCTTAAACTGACACACAATATTTTGTTAGCGCAACGCAATCTGACTTTCAAAATTCCCTACAAAAGAATGGCCCTGACTAACATTAAACTATACCTTTCACAAATCACTTACCTCACAAAAATCTTCGCTGCTCAAGCTACTGCAATACAGCGAGCGCCACTACTGCCAGCTAAATAAAAGATTAAAACTATGGAAGGCACTAACCACTGATAGGGATAGTTAGCAAATGAAAGATATTAGTAGAGAACAAACAATGTATTTACCTTGATATCATCATATATAAATATAGCAGTTCATGACAAATTTCAAAACTCCGCCATCTCTCTCCCCACATCCACCACTGCTGGCGGCTCACCTCCAACTGCGCAACGCTACGCGCTGTTCACAGCCAGCTGCCTAACACTACAATGGCGAGTATTACAACAATGCAAAGCAGCCACAGACTGCACACAGCACAGCCAGTGATTTTCATACAGAGGTGGCGTTACCATAAAAAAACCTAAACAGCCTACTTACATAGAGAAAACATAAACAGCCTACTTACATAGAGAAAACATAAACAGCCTACTTACAATGAGTAAAATTCAACGTAATAGGCTGCCAGGAACAATTTTAAAAACGAAGACAATCCCAAGGTGTCAGCACAGAAAACACAGTTGCTCCCAACATGTCTTGTCTCTAATAGGAGCAACAGTTGCACAGTACATTTTTGTTTTCTTTATGCAAATTGGATAATGTACTACACAAGCATATAACAAACAAAGTGAAGCATGGCAAATGTGTTGTTATCTGTATGAATCAGTGCCATTACCTAGCAACAGTCGTGCAAGAAATTCTTCTGTCGACAGCCTCCACAGCGAGAATGCGCTTGTCATGCTGTGTTTTCCGCGATGACTACGCAGATGCGAGACTGGGTACCTATTTGTCATCTGTTCGTAAGTAGACTGGGCTTAAGTTCCTCATCTACTTTAATAAGACAAGCTAGTCCAGTATTCCATTAACATTCCATTATTCCATTAAAGTTTCAATAAACTCCTAGTTTCGTCTCAGACTTAGCACTGCTCTTGATTTACGATTTCTCTCAACTTTTTCACCACATAGTTCACAACATGAACTTCTTTTCTGTTCAGATCTTGGTAATTTTTTCGAAATGCTTTGATATTTGGTAATTACACCTTCATGTTTTCAACAGAAGTACATCTTGAGTTTGTTACAAGTATTTTCTGCTTCTTTTAACCTAAGTTTATTTGAAGTTTACACACTATTTTGTAACCAAAAGCAATGATCCCTTCTGGTTCCTTATCAAGAAGCACACGGTTCCTAACAGATCTCCTGGAGAGCGCAGTGTCCTAGCGCAGGTGTCAGGGTTGTTTTACAATGGCCGGATTTTCTGAATCAAGCAGAGGACACGTTAAGTATAGATTTCTTCGCTTTTGTCGTTGATGAACCTGCTGGGTGCTGGTTCTGTGGTACGAAGACAGGTAGAGAAACTCTAATGTGTCAGCATGTGCGACAGTTACACAGCGAGTTCAAGATATACGATAGTTATATAGCGAGTTGTGTCGAGAAACGGGTTCTTTTACTTACTGCGACAGTATGGACGGCATAATAGTTACAGCAGCAAGCAACAAAATCTGTTTTTGACACATTCGCCATGGAATTACCACTTATGTCGATACATTAAAGTTTTTTGTCTGTCTTCGTGTAAAGGAGCCAGTAACCAGCAACACGCTATGCAAATGAACATGTAACTTGTATTCAAGTGCAGCATCACGTATTTGTAAAAGAGAAGTACTAACAAAATGTCGATTTGGTTTTCAGAAAGATTTTCCAACAGAAAATGCTATATATGCTTCCACTGATCTAATATTAAATGCATTGAATAACTGAACATCACCCATTGGGATATTTTGTGATCTCTCAAAGACTTTTGATTGTGTGAACCATGAAATTCTTCTAGATGAGCTTAAGTATTGTGTTATGAATGGGGCAGTTCACAAATGGTTTAATTCATATTTAACTGGAAGAACGCAGAAGGTTGAAATTAACAGTACAGGTAGTCTGCAAAAATCAGCAGAGTCCTCTAATTGGGGAGGTCTCAAGAAAGGTGTCCCACCGAGTTCAGTCTTGGGTAGCTTATTGTTCTTAATATGTATTAATGACTTGCCACTCTATATTCATGAAGAGGCAAAGCTAGCACTTTTTGCTGATGATACAAGTATAGTAATCACACTCAACAAACAAGAAGAGCTGAGGAAATTGCAAATATAATATTTACTATTCTAAGTAATTTCAAGCAGTTTAAATATTTCATTATACTTGAGTACATAAATGTGAGGTGATTGTAAATGCGTGACAAGGCAATACGAAGTAGTTTAGTGCAATGACAAATGACCACTGTACTACATCCTGTAACCACTACGTAGTCATTGTCCTTATTAGTGGGCCTGTCAGGAGATTCCGCGACATTATTCATCCCACCGGTGCGGTACAGACGGCATCTTCGCCGACCGGACCCGGTGTAAAAACCTCACTGCGGGCGACTCTGGCTGGCCAACGTATCTTTTTAAGCGGCAGCAATTCAGGACTTCGCCCAGATTTAGTGCATCTACAGACTTACCACCCTTAATATGAGAGAGTGTGGTTAGCACAATAAATACAGCAACCTAGCACGGCGCTACTAAACATTATCATGCGCCCATGATTTATTGAAGCGTATCAGCACTCAAGACTATTTGTTAATCTACAGTACTGCTCTAATGGTCTGTAACACAGTAAAATCTAAAGCTACAAAAAGTTATTTATATCTCAGTTGTAAAGTGTACGTATTGCAATAACCTTGTCAATTTGTTATCGTACTGTAGATGTCTGATTGTCCTTGTTAGCCAACTTCACTACCTACACATAATCCCGAATTTGGCCCATACGTGAAAGGGACTCGTATTTTATTAACCCTATTAGCAAAATATAATGATATGAAACCCGAGATTTAGAATGAGCAATGCACTAAGTTACATCCCAAGGTGAGAAAAAGATAAAATATATCTCTGCGAAAGCACTTAGAGTAAGTTAAATCTGCTCTACGAACCCATCATAAAAACAAAATAAAATCAAGTTTTGACTACGAGAAGAAATAGTTGTTGAAGACAGGCAACGTGAAAGCAATGAAATTTAGGTGAATTTCAAGAACATAACGAGCCTGCTCGTATAACGTAACGGAAATGCGCCAGATCGCGATACAGGGAGGTGGGCCAGATTCGGATCGAACACGCGCGGCGCACTGACGATTGCGGGCTGGTGCGCTGGCCAGACTGAGCACGAGTTTTAGGCTGTTTCCCACGCTCGTTTAGGCAAATGCTGGGCTGGTCCCCTCTTTCCCCTCAGAAAAACGGCACACAAAGTTAAAATACGCTAACTCACAGAACAAAATTTTCCACGGCTCGCAGACAACTGGCGCACATGGCTTCTCTCACCGGCCGAGGTGGCCGAGCGGTTCTAGGCGCTACAGTCTGGAACCGCGCGACCGATACGGTCGCAGGTTCGAATCCTGCCTCGGGCGTGGATGTGTGTGATGTCCTTAGGTTAATTAGGTTTAAGTAGTTCTAAGTTCTAGGGGACTGATGACCAAAGTAGTTAAGTCCCATAGTGCTCAGAGCCATTTGAACCATAAAGTTAAATAAAATAAAATATACTATAACCTGAAAATGCGGACTCTGTGCTAGACTGTATAAAACATTGGGGAAACGAAAGAAAAAAATATTTCGGATACATACCCCGTTAAAATGATATGACCGTGGAATCAGAAACTTCTATAATTTTGGAGTAAACACTGGGGAAAAGAAAGAAAAGAACATTTGAGATACATATCCCATTATAATGATATGACAGTGGAAGCAGTAAACATTCAACTACAATTTAAAAAAAGAGACAGTTAAAGCTACGTTACTAAGGAGACAACTACCAGCGGCTGGAGGAAGTGAGTGACCACACTGTCGACAGATCCATTGTTTTTGTTTTAGCCAAACTTGTTGCCCATGACTCTGCGCAGGTGCGCAAGCAAATTAACGTATGTTATAAGACTGTTATCTACTTCCGGCATTCAGTTTATTTAACAGTCCAGCAATTTGAAATTGTGAAGTTGTTCAATGGTATCTGTTCTATGCATCAGCTTGCATACGATATATGACAGTGGCACGAAGGTTATTACTTAAGCTGTATTAGCAGAAATTCTGAGGAACGGAGACTAAATCATTTAATTAGGGATAGAGAAGGAACGGATACTGACCTTATCAAAGTAATGAAAATGACATTCGCTTCGCCGGTCGGTGTGGCCGTGCGGTTCTAGGCGCTTCAGTCTGGAACCGCGTGACCGCTACGGTCGCAGGTTCGAATCCTGCCTCGGGCATGGATGTGTGTGATGTCCTTAGGTTAGTTAGGTTTAAGTAGTTCTAAGTTCTAGGGGACTGATGACCACAGATGTTAAGTCCCATAGTGCTCAAAGCCATTTGAATTTGACATTCGTTTCATGAGTGATGGAGGAAAATGTCAAACTAGAAGCAGGATAACCAGACATGAATCGCGGCGCCATCACAGCCGAAAAGAGTTAACTTTTTTAACGTCACTCATTCACGATAGACGAGTAAAAAGTTATTACAGTCTTGCAGCATCCTAGTTATGAAACTGTTTCATGATCTGATGTGAAAATCTGATCGTCTAAAAACATTAGCTCTCAGATGTAAATATTTAAACAAATTTATCATTCGTTATTAGACCTACTCCTGCATTACATCTTTTTGATTTTCCGTTGATAACCATGTACTCACAAGACCAGAATCCCTCCCTGCCACTGCACTTCACTAATTCCGATGACATCTAATTCATCCTATTCATTTCCATTTTCAAATTCTCTAACGCACCTATCTGATTAAGGTATCTAACATCCACGCTCTGACCTGTAGAACGACAGTTATATTTTTCCTAGTGACGTCCTCCTGAGTAGTCTCCACCCGAAGATCCGAAAGAGGGACTATTCTACCAGCGGAGTATTTACTTAGCAGGGCGCCATCATCGTTAAGCCATACAGTGGAGCAGCATGTTGTCGGGAAGTTTCTGTCTTACCGTTATGGATTCTATTCGAAACTTTGCGGTGTCTCCTTGTCTATTCCACGTGTACCACCTTCCTTCGTGATTTGTAAACCAGTATTAGCGATGATTAAATTGTAACTGCCGCAAAATTCTACCCGCATGCTTCCCCTTTCATTTCTGTCCCCCACTCAATATTCTCCCACAATTTTCCCTTCTCTTCCTTTTCCTACCATCGAATTCCAGTCCTCCAGACAGTGTCTTGTAGCGAGACCGAGACATGCGTTCGGTCATCGCGTTTCCGCATCGTCAACAATCAGCCACGGCGCGACGGTTAGGCGCAAGCTTATACATGTGAAAACTGTGAACTGTAAATTAACTTTTATGGACAGTTTTATATTATTACAAGGGTCAAGAAGGACTGGTATCAGATATCTGTGTGTACGTGACAAGTGTATGAACTTTCGTTCGACCATTCGGCTTCTGCATCGTCATCAATCACCCGTGTCATGTCGGTTACTCGTACATTCGTCCAAGTGATAATAGTGGATAGATAATCGTCGCCATTGCCTGTATATCTATCACTGGAGGTTCGGCCAGAGTAATACTGTGAAATACGTGTGATGGCGTGAAGTACAATAGTGACAGATGTTAACATCGTCAATAATACTGTACAATAAGAAGGGAATGATAGTTATGACTCTCATCAAATTAGCAAGAATGTTATTTGTCATCGACACTTACGACTTAGTGTGTAAATAGTGCCACCTGCGATTTTCTTATCGTCTCAGAATACAATTGTTCATACTAGACGTAGGACAGTGTTGTGTTTAGTGCTGATTGGTTCCCCTAAACCCACTTGCATATTTATACACATAATTTCAGGCAAGCCAGCAGCAGTGTGGAACAGAAATCATACGACCGCCACGGGAGTACCAGGTTACAGCATGTTTCGAACATCTATTCGTCTGGATGACGGCGTATCCAGGCCCGAAAATCTATCTGGTGTAACACAAGAAACAGAATTCGTCCTACCATGCGACACGTTTCCATTGTCCATGGTCCAATCTGGATTGTCCCAAGCCGATTCCAATAGTAGCTGGCGAAACTGTCGACGTGAAAGCACATAGGACTCGACTGCTGTGGAACTCCTTGTCAACAATGTGTGCTGAAAGGTGTGCTTCGAAATACTCGTGTCTGTACTAGCACTGCACTCTGTCGTCAGAGCTGTCACTGAGCTACCTGCCTATTTTACAAAGGGGAGAAGTCTCTGGTCTCCACATTCTATGGTCAGGCAATGATGGCAATATCTCATCACGTACGCATGGTTACACAGTCCGTCAGCCACTTTCCGAATAGGGGTTCATGACAATAGTGCAAGGCCAGTCCGCTGTCTCCTTCTCCTGTATGCACGAAACTGTGACGTCGATTATTTTTGACTGATTATTTTCTGTTTTATTAATAGTCACAGGACCTTAGGTAAAAATGAGAGCAGTGCAAGAGGTTACAGTCTTCTATAAATGTTCTCTCCGTATACAGTTACTAATGGGAGACAAACTCTGTAGTATGAGTGACTTTACGGCGTAATACACACAAAACAGATTTACGGTCAGAACCTGTACCATCATTTAATTTTATCCTTGAATGACTTATATGGTAGTTTATATATTTTGGCTAAAATGGTCATTTTCCTGTATGTGAACATTTCTTATCTTTTCGAAATGAAATTTATGTTATCTAAAATTTTACATTGATAATCGCCAGTTAGCTCAGTAAATAAATCCAAAGATATCAATTATTGCTCGCGGAAGTGGTTAACTCTGGCAACTAAAAAACACTTCGTTGTAAGGTCTTTCAGATACACTACTGGCCATTAAAATTGCTACACCAAGAAGAAATGCAGATGATAAACGGGTATTCATTGGAAAAATATATTATACTAGAAATGACATGTGATTACATTTTCACGCAGTTTTGGTTCATAGATTCTGAGAAATCAGTACCCAGAACAACCACCTCTGGCCGTAATAACGGCCTTGATACGCCTGGGCATTGAGTCAAACAGAGCTTGGATGGCGTCTAAAGGTACAGTTGCCCATGCAGCTTCAACACGATACCACATTTCGTCAAGAGTAGTGACTGCCGTACTGTGACGAGTCAGTTGCTCGGCCACCATTGACCAGCCGTATTCAATTGGCGAGAGATCTTCAGAATGTGTTGGCCAGGGCAGCAGTCGAACATTTTCTGTATCCAGAAAGGCCCGTACAGGACCTGCAACATGCGGTCGTGCATTATCCTGCTGAAATGTAGTGTTTCGCAGGGATCGAATGAAGGGTACAGCCACGGGTCGTAACACATCTGAAATGTAACGTCCACTGTTCAAAGTTCCGTCAATGCGAATAAGAGGTGACCGAGACGTGTAACCAATGGCACCCCACACCATCACGCTGGGTGATACGCCAGTATGGCGATGACGAATACACGCTTCCAATGTGCGTTCACCGCGATGTCGCCAAACACGGATGCGACCATCATGACGCTGTAAATAGAACCCGGATTCATTCGACAAAATGACGTTTTGGCATTCGTGCACCCAGGTTCGTCGTTGGGTACACCATCGCAGGCGCTCCTGTCTGTGATGCAGCGTCAAGGGTAACCGCAGCCATGGTCTCCGAGATGAGTCCATTCTGCTGCAAGCGTCGTCGAACTGTTCGTGCAGATGGTTGTTGTCTTGCAAACGTCCCCATCTGTTGACTCAGGGATCGAGACGTCGCTGCACGATCCGTTACAGCCATGCGGATAAGATGCCTGTCATCTCGACTACTAGTCATACGAGGCCGCTGGGATCCAGCACAGCGTTCCGTATTACCCTCCTGAATCCACCGATTCCATATTCTGCTAACAGTCATTAGATCTCGACCAACGCGAGCAGCAATGTCGCGATACGATAAAGCGCAATCACGATAGGCTACAATCCGAACTTTATTAAAGTCGGAAACGTGATGGTACGCATTTCTCCTCCTCACACGAGGCAACAAAACAACGTTTCACCAGGCAACGCCGGTCAACTGGTGTTTGTGTGAGAAATCGGTGGGAAACTTTCCTCATGTCAGCACGTTGTTGGTGTCACCACCGGCGCGAACCTTGTATGATTGCTCTGAAAAGCTAATCATTTGCATATCACAGCATCTTCTTCCTGTCGGTTAAATTTCGCGTCTGTAGCACGTCATCTTCGTGGCGTAGCAGTTTCAATAGCCAGTGGTGTACTTTTTGTCTCGCAATATTGGCACAATTAGCAGTGGATCACATTTAAAAGACTGTGCCCTGTTTATCTATCTAGGAATATCCGTCACTGGATTAAAGAAGTCTTTCCCCTTTTTCATATACTTTGTTACTATATCAATATAGCTCTTAAAATTCTGAATCTTTGCGTTCCCATCTTACCATAAAGTTTCATCAAACTACTTGAAGGAAAGTTACTTGATTTCAAAACTACTGTATTTTCCTTTTGCTGAAACACTGACGAGACGTTAGATACAAAACACAAGACGTAAGACACCAGAGGCGAGGGATAAGAAGCAAGAAGGGCTCAAACAATGCCTTACATCAGTGATTCCCAAATTTTTTGTAACGTGACCCACTATTTTTCTGGAAACATTTTCGGGACCTAATATATACATATGCATACTCTAACACTACAGTCACGACGCAGTAGTTAATAGTAATATAAAAATTATTTATAATATGAAACTGAACTTAGTGTTGTATGAAATAATGCTTTGCTGAGTAATAATTTTGAAAATGGTGAAGGGAACATAATCAAAGAAAAGAAACAACGTTTTGGCCGGTAAGAATTTTATTTCATCCAAATTAAATGGTGAAGTTAATGAGATTTGTGGTATTGTTTAATCTTGGTGTTAATGACACTTTCGTAATCAGTATTGAAGCTTGTTAGTTTTAGTCGTAAATCGTTTTCCACGCAAAGTTTGTTTCTATATTTGTTTTTTGGAAAAAAAACAAGCTAGAAAAAGCACGTCCGCATAAGTAGTTGTGAGTCTCATTAGCTCGTTCCAAACTATGTTTGCAAACACTCGATACTCTCCATTTAATTTGATCCAAAATGGGATTAGGCTTAATTCTTGAAATACAGTTTTCAAAGAAGAATCACACGATAGTTCTGTCGGGGAGTCTTCCGCAGATGCCGACAGTTTTAATTTTTTAAGGCTTTCCTCTTCAAACGGACTTCTTATCCATAGCAGTTCATCAGGAATTCTTGGAAAGTAATATCTAAAACAAGAAATAAATATTAAGTAACACTCTTGAATAAGTATACAACTATCAGTGGCATTAACGTGAAACTATCAGATTCTTTTGAGTTTGCTATGGGGGACGGCCTAACTATTATCTTGAAAATGAAGGTGGTTGAACTTAATTGTTACTTTTCTGTATTGAGTGAAAAACAATAACATGAAAATTATAAACATGTTTGCTTCGATTACGGAGCCAAGAATGTCTTGCGAAATTGCGAATGCAACACCCAGATGCGGAGTGTTTTTAAGAATTCTTTTGTCTGTTTTACTTTTAAACAATCGGTAGTTTCCAAAATCCATGGTATTCTCATCAGGCAACCTTGTTTCTTGCAGGGCTAAAATTTTGATATTTTGTTCTTTTAGTGTGTCTCCTAATTTATAGAGTTTTCCTGGTGTCAAGAGAGAGTTAATATTGATAGTTCCAAAAAATGTTTCGATCTTGGGCATGAGTCGGTCAAAAGACTTCGATTTACTCTGGTTTGGGATATAGCGTTTCAGCCTAGTCTCCCCAGAATCCGATAGACTAGTTGCGCCACTGATGGCGGAGGATTTGTTACCACCTGGGGTAATTTTGTAATTACTAAAACGCTCCATAATAGTACTTAGAATCAAAGGGTTGAGCTCAGAAAAGTCTCTAAAATTCCTCAAAATTATGTAAAGATTTTAATGGGTGATTTTAATGCACAGTTAGGGAAAGAGAGAAAATTTAGAAAAACGGTCGGTGAATTCCCTGCACATAAATGGACCAATCAAAATGGAAAGAGGCTGGTAGAATTTTGCAGAAATTTCAATCTCAAAATTATGTCAAGTCATTTTAAGAAAAAACCTTCAAAACAAAAGACATGGCGATCACCTAACAAGGACATAGGTGAATTCCAAATTGACCATATTGCAATCTCGTATCCATGTCACAAAGAAATTTTAAATGTTCAAGTTCGTAAAGGCGCCAATATTGACTCAGACCATTACTTAACCCGTGTGAAACTAAAGCTAAAACCCCAAAATTTCAACAAAAGGACACCATTAATCCCCAAATTTGACACCAGTAAAATCCAACCATCATTATTAGCAGACGAATTTGACAAAACAAGTGCACAAAATTGGGAACAACTCAAACACAAGATTATCAAAACAGCTCAAGATCAAATTCCTTTACGAAAACACAAGAAACATGCTTGGTGGAATGAAAACTGTGATCATGCAATCAAAGCCAGACAAGAGACATTTAAAGCATGGAATAGCAACAAGACAGAAGACGCATATGATACATTCCTGACAACTAGAAAAGACACTTCAAAACTAATTAGACAAACAAAAAGACAATATGAGAATAGTCAACTCTTAGAAATTGAAGAAGATTTTCAGAAATACAATACCAGAAATTTTTATAAAACTTTTAAAACCAAAATAAAGGGGTACCAACCCCAGAATCTTTGCTTCAAGAAGGAAAATGGACAGTTGGCTCTTAACAACCAAGAAAATTGCAAAGAACTTTCTAAATATTTTAAGAATCTTCTAAATTGCCCCGAGCCCACAGAAAGATTTCCACCAAAAATTCCCCAACAATGCAATCCAGTTTCACTTGCACCAAATGCAGAGGAAATCATTAAAGAAATTCATAGGTTGAAAAACAACAAAGCATCTGGTGAAGATGGAATTGTTGCAGAACTTTTAAAGGCAGCTGGTCCAAATACCGTTAAAGAAATTACTTCAATCATGCAAAACATTTGGCAAACTGAAAAAATTCCTGATGAATGGAAAACCGCCTTGATTCACCCACTTCATAAGAAGGGAGACAAAACTGATGTTAATAATTACAGAAGAATTTCTCTTCTTCCAGTCACATACAAAATCCTCTCTCAATGTCTTCTGAACCGAGCACAACAACAACTTGAATGGAAAATTGGCGAATATCAAGCAGGTTTCAGGCCAAATAGATCTTGCCCAGAACAGATTTTAGTCCTCAAACTAATTCTCAGACATCAAAAAATTTACAATAAAAAACTAGTTTGTACCTTTGTAGATTTTAGAAAGGCTTATGACTCAGTGGATCGTGAATCTCTTTTCCAAATTGTGAAAGAACAAAGCCTGGATCCTAAAACCACGGCAATTATCAGAGACACGCTAACTGGTACAAAATCAAAAGTAAAGTTCAGAGGAGAAATTTCAGAATCCTTTGAAATAAAAACAGGCGTGAGGCAAGGTGATGGACTCTCTCCGTTGCTATTTAACTGCGTTCTAGAAAAAGTAATACAAGAGTGGCGCGAACGAAAATTGGAGTTCAAAATTGACCAACCAGTGAAATTAGGACGAACAAATATTCGAATAGACTGTTGGCCTTTGCAGACGACTTGGTTATTCTAACGCAGGACATCCAAATTGCTCAGAAACAAATAGAAATTCTTAAAGAAACAGCAGAAAGAGTAGGTCTCCAAATCTCATTTGAAAAAACACAGTATATGACTAGCAACAAACTGGCACCCAAACTTTTGGAAACTAAGTATGGAAAAATCAAAAGAGTTTCGCAATTCAAATATTTAGGTGAAACAATCTCAGAGACTGGTCTAGAAAAAATTGGAAATGAAATTCGTTGTCAAAAGATGGAGACAGCTTTTAGACTTACAAAAGACATCTACAACAAAAAATGTCTCTCCAGGTACTCTAAATTGAGACATTACAACACGGTCATAAAACCAGGGTGCCTTTATGGGGCTGAAACGCTAATTTTAAACAGAAAAAAGGACATTCAAGAAATCCAAAAAAGAGAAAGAAAAGTAATCAGAAAAATTCTAGGTCCAAAATATACTGAAGAAGGAACATACAGGCTAAGAGCAAATAGTGAAATTCAACAATACACCAGCATATATTCGGATATGAAAAAACGCAGATTAAAATTTTATGGGCATATTAAAAGAATGGATGCTACCAGACTAACTAAACAAGTAGTGGAATTCTACGAAAATCGAAGTAAAGCTAAATTTGAGACAATAAAATGGATTGCTGCTATAAAAGAGGACATGAAAGAGGCAGATATAAAACAAGATGAAATTCAAGACAGAAAATTATTTGGGCAAAAAATTCATGACTGGGTAGTTGGTCAAGCTGAAAAACCAAAGAAAACTGGAACCACATGGTCTGATGAAAGGAAAAGAGCTCATTCCGAGAGAATGAAAACAATTTGGGCAGAGAGAAAGTCTAAAAGAAAATAACTGAATGCCCCGTGATTGTACTTCGCGTGGTCCAGTAGGGCCCAAACGTGAATAATAATAATAATAAACATGTTTAATAAGGAGTACTTCCAATATAACTGATTACTAGTAAAATTATTTCAGAATAAGTACTAAAGCTAGAGGCCAGTGCTTCAAGATGTTCCTTCATGGAAGCTGCTGTTTCCTCGTTAACTTTGATTCCATATGTTTCTAAGAAATCATTGAGGAGTGGGAATGCAGCAAAACAGCTCTTTCATTTTACTGGACCATCTTTCAAGTTTTTTAATAGTTGCTTCTATTTTATCTTGAACATAGAACTTGTGGACATCCTGCCCTTGCAGCGATAAATTGAGGCTATTAAGAGCACTGAATGTGTCGCCCAAATATGAAAGACGTATTATACACTTTTCGTCGTTTAACATGTCCAAGAAACTGCTCACAGATTTCGCATCACGTTTGTCCTCCAACAGGAAGATTCTCAACTCATTTCGAAGCTCTAATAAACTTGATAGCACTTTACCTCTTGACAACCAGCGTACTTCACAATGCAGGAGAAGTGTAAACAAGCATATCTCTAACATCCACATCTTTCAAGTGACAGTGTAAACATAACGCTGATGAACTAAAACATTATGACCTACCAGCTTAATTGATTGTTTGTTTGTTCGTCTTTCGAACGAAATACATCACTGATTCTGCGTAACAGGGATCCGAGAGCTTGTGCATAGTTTTGTGGAGGTATGTGGCATTAAATGTCTACGCACAGGCCATGTAATTCCCGCAAATAATAGGCTGCTGATTTGATCACGCGGTGATGGCGCCCGATAGCGACTCAGAAAGGTTCCATAGGATTTATATTAGGCGAATTTGGTCGCCGAGACGTCAAAGTGAGTTTACTATAATGCTCCTCAAACCACTGTAGCACGGACAATTATACTGCCGAAAGATGACATCACCGTCGGGGAAGATGCTTATGCAGGTGGTTCGCAGTTCTCAGAGCGTCTTCAATTACTATCACAGGTCCCAAGCAAGCGCAGGACAATGTCTCCCATAGCATAATACTTCTCCCGCGAGCCTGTG
This sequence comes from Schistocerca serialis cubense, assembly GCF_023864345.2. Lineage (NCBI taxonomy): Eukaryota > Metazoa > Arthropoda > Insecta > Orthoptera > Acrididae > Schistocerca > Schistocerca serialis. The sequence goes on from NC_064638.1 coordinate 392,707,265, forward strand.
CCCGTGGCACGCTGCCCGATTCGAGCTGCGTTCGCCTCGATGACGGCGTTAGTGAGGCGACCATAGGCCTAGGATAGCAAAAATGTGATTCACCCGAAGAGCCGACACGTTTTCATTGACAGACGGTCGAATCCCGATGATTCCGTGTCCACTGCAATAGTAATTGACGATGTCATCATGTCAACATGTGAACAAGTAGGGATGGTCCGCTGCGGAATTCCATGTTCAACAATGTACGATGAACGGTGTACCTCAAAATACTTGAGCGTGCACCAGTGTTGTGCTCTTTCGGCAGAGATGGCACAGCCGCCCACTATCCCATTTCACAGAGCACACATGCCTCCGAACTTCACGTTCTGTGAAGAGTCTTGGAGTCGTGGGCATTCAACCATCTAGTACCTAAAGGTTCACTGTTCTTCTACCTCTTTCCGTAGATACGACAGTAGCACGTGACCATTCGACTAGCTACGCCATTTTCCAGATACTCGTTCAGAGGCTCGGCGTAATAGTAATCTGCTCTGTGTTAAAGTAGCTTACCTGAGGGATTTCTCCATTTGCAACTCATACCTTCGTTAGGATGACCCCCGTCCGTGTCTGCTCCTCTTAGATACTTCTGTTACCGCATCACGCCACCAGACAGCGTCGGGGTGGGCAGTGGTCATAATGTTTTCACTGATCAGTGTAAATCAGATAGCAGTATACAGACTTTTTACGAAACTACCGCCCCTATAAGTTCAATTAACTGTCAGAAATTCATGTTTTTTAATCTCAAAATTGTCTTTCCTAATTGAAAAAAATTCTGCTACTGTCTGTACTCTTCATAAACACCAGCTATGTTAGTAAACTATTACCCACCTGAAGATAGTGGTGTGAACCATCGAAGCGCGTAGTGGTAAGATAAATAGTTGACTGACGCAAAATTGTTTTATTTGTATTTATCAACAGTCGCAGCCCTCAAAACGCCGTCCATTACGGACTAAATATGCAAGAGGACAGTAGCAGCAACCTGGTGGAGCGACTGCTCTCTTTGGCCGTACAGATGCACAGCAGTCCCAGAGGAGGCGAAAGAACGTCTTCTGCTGGTCATAAGGAGCGCTATCTGAATTCTTTCGCAGCTGGTGGTGGCATTCTGGTGGGCTTGTGATTGAGCAGTGCACTGTGGTATGTGCGAACCGTGTCCTGGCTGTAGACACTTGTAAATAACTTCCTACACGAAAATCTGTGAGTGCTGTGTAACTGATTGTTTGTTATTTATGATAAGCAGGACATGCGATACTGTATGCTGTGAGGCAGGGCATTCGTAATTGAGTTACTAAACACCGTGGGCATGAATATGCGTATTAATCACCAGCTGACTGTTTATCGCTGCGAACGTAAATCAGATGTGAATTGACTGTGTTAGTTATTTGGTGTGATTGAACCAGTGATTCATTTCTGCTGTGCATTAAGATTTTGTTTTATTTTCGCCTTATGTGAATGAACTGCCGCATACGTAGTTGTATAAAAGTTATTCTGACATCAGCGTGGGTAGTTTGGTAGTGTTGTGGGTACCTTGTGTCTTTCTTATCTAGTGGAAGTAGTAATAGTACACCAAGGTGTAGTTACAGGTTATGTTACTAATTCTCGATAAGTTTAAGTAATCTGTACCATCGTAAGTTTTACAGTTATTATTTCCGGATAATGCCGAGTACAAGACACTGTAAACTGTCATGTTGTTGCCCTGTTGTCCGTTCTAATGTAAGACTGAGTTTGTTCTGTATATGACATTGTTCTGTTTTTTATGTAATGATAATTGCTACATAAAATAATTGTTAAATTTAGCCCCACTTACGCACAATCCCCAGCCCAAAACATACTCCAACTAAATCCCACGCTACACTTGTAGAGTGATAGTTTCAATTGGACAGAATTTGGCACGATATCCCAGGAGGAAATCCAACAAATCTATCAATCCAGCCAAGCCGAATAACTGCTTGCGTAAGGGCCAGAGGTGGACCAACGCGTTATTGACCAGTTCGATTTGTGAAGCCCTTTCTCTTGAATAAATCATCCAGTTTTTCCGAAATTGTAACCATTTGCTCGTTTGTACGTGCACATCTCATCTACCGATTTCCGTCCCATTCCGATAATTCCTTCGAACAACGGAAGTAACGTCACCACCGGTCTTAATCGAGTCTCAGGCCGAAATACAGGGCTATTACAAATGATTGAAGCGATTTCATAAATTCACTGTAGCTCCATTCATTGACATATGGTCACGACACACTACAGATACGTAGAAAAACTCATAAAGTTTTGTTCGGCTGAAGCCGCACTTCAGGTTTCTGCCGCCAGAGCGCTCGAGAGCGCAGTGAGACAAAATGGCGACAGGAGCCGAGAAAGCGTATGTCGTGCTTGAAATGCACTCACATCAGTCAGTCATAACAGTGCAACGACACTTCAGGACGAAGTTCAACAAAGATCCACCAACTGCTAACTCCATTCGGCGATGGTATGCGCAGTTTAAAGCTTCTGGATGCCTCTGTAAGGGGAAATCAACGGGTCGGCCTGTAGTGAGCGAAGAAACGGTTGAACGCGTGCGGGGAGCTAAACGTACCACAGCCGACGGTTTGGAAAATCTTACCGAAAAGGCTAAAGCAGAAGCCTTACCGTTTACAATTGCTACAAGCCCTGACACCCGATGACAAAGTCAAACACTTTGAATTTTCGGCGCGGTTGCAACAGCTCATGGAAGAGGATGCGTTCAGTGTGAAACTTGTTTTCAGTGATGAAGCAACATTTTTTCTTAATGGTGAAGTGAACAGACACAATGTGCGAATCTGGGCGGTAGAGAATCCTCACGCATTCGTGCAGCAAATTCGCAGTTCACCAAAAGTTAACGTGTTTTGTACAATCTCACGGTTTAAAGTTTACGGCCCCTTTTTCTTCTGCGAAAAAAACGTTACAGGACACGTTTATCTGGACATGCTGGAAAATTGGCTCATGCCACAAATGGAGACCGACAGCGCCGACTCCATCTTTCAACAGGATGGTGCTCCACCGTACTTCCATCACGATGTTCGGCATTTCTTAAACAGGAGATTGGAAAACCGATGGATCGGTCGTGGTGGAGATCACGATCAGCAATTCATGTCATGGCCTCCGCGCTCTCCCGACTTAACCCCATGCGATTTCTTTCTGTGGGGTTATGTGAAAGATTCAGTGTTTAAACCTCCTCTACCAAGAAACGTGTCAGATCTGCGAGCTCGAATCAACGATGCTTTCGAACTCATTGATGGGGACATGCTGCGCCGAGTGTGGGAGGAACTTGATTATCGGCTTGATGTCTGCCGAATCACTAAAGGGGCACATATCGAACATTTGTGAATGCCTAAAAAAACTTTTTGAGTTTTTGTATGCGTGTGCAAAGTATTGTGAAAATATCTCAAATAATAAAGTTATTGCAGAGCTGTGAAATCGCTTCAGTCATTTGTAATAACCCTGTAGTTTGTACTGTTGTTCGTGATGATCACATTGGACGAGGTAACGCTGTGAAAAGAGGTTCAGGTTCTTCATGGTTCCCTTATTCGCTTAAGGCAAATTTACAGATAGTTCTTTTGAAAGTGCATAGCCAAATTTTTTTTTCAGATCCTTCCCAAATCTGTTCCTGTCCTCCAACTCCAATGAGTTCGCCGTTGACGGGACATTAAACCCTATTCTTCCGTTTACGTACGCCGGCCAGTGAGGTCGAGGGGTTCTAGGCGCTTCAGTCCGGAACCGCGCTGCTGCTACGATCGCAGGTTCGAATCCTGCCTCGGACATAGATGTGTGTGATGCCCTTAGGTTAGTTAGGTTTAAGTAGTTCTAAGTTCTAGGGGACTGATGACCTCAGATGTTAAGTCCCACAGTGATTAGATCCATTTGAACCTTCCTTTTACGTACGATCGGTCCGAACAACACTGCGCTAAAGGGAAGGAAAGTTTGCGTCACTAAGATGGTAGACGAGGCCTACGAGAAAGACAGGCCGCGGCGCGTATGTCACAAAGGTAGTCCTGCGCTCGCTCAAATCAGCTGACAAACTACGTTTCTACACCTGTTAACTCGTAACTAGGCGTGTGCGCACAAACGAAAACTGAATCTTCTACTGGAATCCGCTATTATGGAATCTTATTGTTATTAGTCCTATAATGATGAGAAGTCCATGGTCCTACTTATAATTTGTTTCGGCTTTACTGGCGTACAATAAAATAAAATCAATGCTAAAATGATTAACAATTGCATAAGGTACCACTTCCAGCACGTAATGAGTGCTGTTAAGCAGAAGAGACCAATGCTATAAACAAGCCTTTATACCATTTATTTAGAATATTGATCTTAAATTAAATTTTGCTGCAATACTGTTAATCAGTAAGACTTCATAATAGCAGACTCCAGTGGAAGATGCGATTCTCTTTAGTACTTAAGCGCCCAGCTGCGAGTGAACAGGTTTAGAAACGCATTTTGTCTGCTGAGTTGAGCGAGCGAGCGAGTTGAGGACTACCTTTGTGACGTACGCGCCACGGCCTGTCTTTCTCATGGGCCTCGAACGGTAGATGTGTACTGTTACACAGAGGCCGCGAGGTAACTAAAGAAGAGTGCGTTTTTATTACGTGTGGATTAGGTCAGAGCGTCCGACACCAGTTGAAAGACGGCCGTTTTGGGAACAGGCGCCTTCATGCATCGCAGAATTGCTTCACGCTAAGCCTAAGTCATTTGGTTTTTCACAGACATCCAGTCAGCATCACCTCTCTCTGCTCCAACGAAGACCTTTGATAAAACGAGGAAGTGTAAACGTATTTTGCCACGAGTGGACAGCTTTGACCGGATTCCGCGAAAGAAAACCTTAGGCTGCAGAATCTGTTTTGTTCCGCCACGATTTGGGAGACGAAGCTACTTCTTCCTTGTTCGCCGTCCGGGCATCATGCTGTAGCAAGCAGTTACGCAGACATTTCGTCTAGTGTGAATATGAAGACATGTGACCAACAAACATTGGTATTATGCTAAGATCGTAGCCAGTGGCGAGTACTACAATCGCTTTCACATAATTATGGACTATGATACTAGTCAGGGAAGGTAAAGTCGTACAGCTTTCACGTGTTTGTGTATGCGTGAGTGTGCGTGTGTGTGTGTGTGTGTGTGTGTGTGTGTGTGTGTGTGTGTGTGTGTCTGTGCAGATTCCACATGCGCAATGTCGCCCATTGGCTCACATTTTACTTGATTCAGAACAAGTGGTAATGTGGATATGCCTCCGTATTCGACATCTATAAAATAGCCTTTGACACTCATTTTCCACATTTGAAGGGATCTGTAGTTCTATTTTTGTGTATTAGTAATGCGGTTCGAAAGGCTTAAACTGTAAGCAATAAGAAAGCAATATTAGCTATTCTTAATCGACGTTTATCCACACCCGCCATGGCGAAATTGAACAATTAATCTAAAAAATGGCTCTGAGCACTGTGGGACTTAACATCTATGGTCATTAGTCCCCTAGAACTTAGAACTACTTAAACCTAACTAACCTAAGGACATCACACAACACCCAGCCATCACGAGGCAGAGAAAATCCCTGACCCCGCCGGGAATCGAACCCGGGAACCCGGGTACAATTAATCTACTGATAACTAATATTAAAAAGGAAATACACTTCTCAATGTTCTGCCAAAATATATTTATTTGGTCACGAACCGGTTTTCGGCTTCTCAGGCGATCTTCAAGTAAAAACTGAAAAATTACGTTGTTTAAAAATCGGTTTTAGATTTCGTGAATTCATTAACTCATAGTTTTTCCTGGTATTACCAACTGTAACTATGCGTATTTCTGTCCTTGTCAGAATTCTCATGTACTTTCATACTTTGGTGGATTCCTTGCTTTTGCTTGAACTTGAAGTCAGGTTACACCGCACATGCCTCCTAAAAGTTTTTTGTATTATAAAAGATTTTCAGCGAAGAAGGTAAGCTGAAGCTGATATTACTCCGAAATTTGCAACTGCTGGGACTGCATGATTGCATGCCACCGCATTTACCACACAGGCCAAATGTTTATACGAAAAATAGGTAACCAGTGACAAAACAGCCGGCCGGTGTGACCGAGCGATTCTAGGCGCTTCAGTCTGGAGCCGCGCATTCCCTACGGTCACAGGTTCGAATACTGCCTCGGGCATGGATGTGTGTGAGGTCCTTAGGTTAGTTAGGTTTAAGTAGTTCTAAGTTCTATGGGACTGATGGTTCAAATGGCTCTGAGCACTATGGGACTTAACTACTTTGGTCATCAGTCCCATAGAACTTAGAACTAATTAAACCTAACTAACCTAAGGACATCAGACACATCCAAGCCCGAGGCAGGATTCGAACCTGCGACCGTAGCGGTCGCGTGGTTCCAAACTGAAGCGCCTCGAACCGCTCGGCCACTTCGGCCGGCTAGGTGACTGATGACCTCCGATGTTAAGTCCCATAGTGCTCAGAGCCATCTGAACCATGTTTTGAACAAAACGCTTTTGTCCTTGCACAAATCGGAGTTATAAGGTACGATTTTCAGCACTTGGAGACAGGGTTGTAAGTGTTTAACAGATTCATGCACGTGTTCAGTATCCATTTGTGTTACTCCCGAACGAGTATCCACTTTTCGTTAGTCTTTGCTTAAGGTTGACATCCCCTGTTGTTAGCCCTTTCTGGGGGGAAATTTCAGGATTTCAGAGTATAAGGTATATTCGTCAGTTTGCATCAATACTCATAATTTGTTGAAGCAGGGGAGTGGCTAAAAAGTGACACATCTCGATACGTTCCTCCGTGTGCGCATTTCTAACACACGTTGGGATCCGTTCATCTTTAACAGTGAACTGTTTAGGCTCACATTGTGTTTTGTCTAGTCTGCGTACGTGTATGTACGGCGAGAACACTGCTGCGTATAAAGTTGCTGCAGTGGGCCCAGAACTGTGCACTGTCCACTGCGGGAGGTGGGTGAGCGACAGTGTTGGAGCAGCGCGCGCGCTAAGTGGGGGAGCACACAGCATCTGCATAACACAGCGCGACAGCGCGCCGCAACCACTGCGACAGCCGCCGAGGCGACGCCTCGCTGTTTGCTGCGCCGGACATCGCACACACACACACACACACGGTTGCGGTCTCAGCCAGGGGCGCTTGTCGAAAGCTTCAGTACGCCTTTTTTTCTCAAGATAACTCCCTTACAAGGGGCAGCAATGAATTTGTAACTACCACCTCGAAAAAGATCAAGGGGCGACCATGGAAATTAGTTCTAGCGTCACTCCTTCTCTACACATTCATCCTTCAACGCAGCAGATTTGTGATGAATCTGACATGGCCCCCATGACGTTAAGCTGGGATACATACCGGGGATAACGTCAGACAACGCCCGAAGGCCTATACTCTGAATACGTGACAGTTGTGGGGAGTACGGGCAGCACCGTTTCTCTGATAAAAGCTTTCATTTTACCTTTAAAATTTTACAACTTTATTAACTTAATTTTAAAATAGTAAGTGAACATTCGTCACCATGAACAGCAAGATCTTCAATATAGTTTCTTAATGAAAGTTCCTGAAGTATTATTGTAACAGATCAAGGAAGAGCTCTCAGAATTAATTTATAACGCTTAAAACTCAAAATCCATTTTTAAGCAAAGGAAAAAAAATACAGATTGCTTAATGCAGAGTTAAATAAAAGATTCTAACGCCACATGACAACACCAAAATTTTCCACCTGCGATCATTAAAGGCAATAAAATATTGATCGCAAAATTTTAATTAAAGCAACAACTTAAATGCAATAAAATCTGATTACTATCAACGAACACTCAAACCCAGTAGCCACTACGATGCGCAGCGTATCACAAAATATTTTTCTTCCTTTTAAACACTTTATACCATAAACCTCTCTACACTACACCCAACGAATTGTGACAATTAAGCATAGATGTTACAATTAGCCAGGTATGTAAAACTTTTCCTTTCAAAATAAACCAAAAAACACACAAATCAACTCAAGCTCAATCGTCACATCAGTAAAAAAAAATACGTGTCTTTTGATTTCGTCGTGGTCATGCACTGTTGTGCACTGTGCTCTCCTTCAGGAACACATGTGGCACGGGAAAGATTTTGCACGATGTGCAAAAATGTTAAAAGGGCACAACCAACTTAAACAAATTGCATACTGGGATTATACGTTGATATGCATGCGGCTCGCAAATCTTAAAAAGGGGCGAGGGAGCAGATGCGGTACTACTGAACACTTCGACTATACCGCACCGCACCAAACAGCAGTACGGTGGGGCAGACAAGAGACAAATCAACAACTGTTGCAAGGGACTCTAGCAAAAGCAGTAAGAAAATATTTGGGACTTTAAACTCTTGGGAGGGCCGCCCCAAACCGCAGAATGAGGTCCCAACCGAAATTATGAAAATAGTATCGGCGATTTCGGCACGACAACTAGAACCGTAAAATACCATAAGAAGTGAACTGCAATTAACACGATTCATAAGCGTCCATCTGAAAAGCTCCACAGTCAATCTTTCCCTTACTACAAACTCCTAACACTACCAGAGTCTCAAATTACTCGTTATAACTGTAGATAACAGAGTTTAACGCGCAAGGGGCCGACTTAGGTTTCTTAATAAGACAAGCAATGATTCGGTCCCTCACTTGGATCCACCTTCAATCCAAAACAGTCATTTACCTTAAAGCAGCTGAACGGATGACAACGCCGATATCAAAGCTCTCTTCCCAAGCAGCGTTGCAACTGGAGACTGCAGTACCGAAGCAAAGCTTACACCACTCATAAGCCTGATATGTGCGCCACCAACGTGCACCTTGCTAGAATTCTTATGTTCAAAACAACAAAAATTAAATTTCGAGCCGTAGGGGCTCAGAATCCTCTTATTTCCATTGGTGGCTTTGATCCTTTGTTCTGGGATCTTGGGGTCTTCACTCTTCAGTCCTGCCAAATCCTTATTACTGTGATATACACTGACGGGGGAAAAAATCCCAACACCAAGATGGAATTAATGTAGAGGTAACTTATCAAAATGATTAACATTGTAAATTCACATGTTAATGTTAGAGCAAGATAAACCACTGCAGATGTGAAATGCGGGTGCATTAATAACAGGTATAGCCGCCTGAATGTTGAATGCAAGCATTCAAACGTGTATGCATTGTGTGGTACAGGCGCCTGTTGCCAATTTGAGGTATGGAGTTCCACGCCTGTTGCACTTGGTCGGTCAATACAGAGACAGTTAATGCTGCTTGTCGTTGACGCTGGACTTGTCGTCCGCCGATGACCCATACTTGTTCAATTGGAAACAAATTTGGTGATCGAGCATGGCAAGGCAACAAGTCGACATTCTGTAGAGCATGTTGGGTTGCAACAGCAGCATGCTAGTTAGCACTGGTTGCAGACCCTCAACTGGCTTCCTTCTAACCAACACACGGCCATCATTGGCACGGAGGTAGAACCAGCTTTCATCAGTAAACTCAACATACCTCCACCCTGGTGGTTTGGGGTCGTTGGAACGCACTCTACAGGGCGTCTGGCCCAGAGCTGTTCTTGAAGTAACCGATTTATAACAGTTCGTTGTAGGACTGTGGTGCTAACTGCTCCTCAGATTGTTGCTGCAGATGCAGTACGATGTGCCAGAACCATATCCCGAACACAATGATCCTCACCCTCGGTAGCGCCAACTAGGCCTACATTCTCGTTAGTGTCGCTGCCAGTAATTATGTACAGTGGCTACATTACTGACACGTCTTTCTTCAGCATCACTGAGGAACATCCAACTTCTCGTAGTTCCACTACACACCGTCGTTCAAACTCAGTGGGGTGCTGATAATGGCATCTTTGTCGCCGTAAAGGTATTTAACGAACATCTACTCACGACGTACAGTCTCAAAAGTAACTAACGTTCACAACCGTTGCAGCGTACTTTACAGCAATCCTGATTTGAATCGTCATAGTGGATCTACAAGCGCCACTCTTACGTGACTGAAGCGAAATCTGTATGGAGATCACCTTTCAGATGTAGAAACACGCCTACCAACTTTCGTTTAAGTCCCACAGCTTCATCTTGGTGTTGCGATTTTTTTTTCCATCAGTAGTTCAACACAGCTCAAACAGGGAATTTTTCAGACGATTCGAGCCAACGATGAACAAATGCATAAAATATGTGTGTTTACATTATGTTGTTTGATCACGTTGGTCCTCCCTATATTCAGTTAGGTTGGATGCGACGAAATATGCGGCGCGATTTTCACGCACTCTGTTTACTTAATCGGTTTCTTACCCACTGCTGTCAAAAATGGTTCAAATGGTTCAAATGACTCTGAACACGATGGGACTTAACATCTGAGGTCATCAGTCCCCTAGAACTTAGAACTACTTAAACCTAACTAACCTAAGGACATCACACACATCCATTCCCGAGGCAGGATTCGAACCTGCGACCGCAGCAGTCGCGCGGTTCCGGACTGAAACGCCTAGAACCGCTCGGCCACAGCGGCCGGCTCACTGCTATCATCGGTACTTCTTTTCACATGTCAAATACCTAGTATCATTTTAGAACAGATATACTACATCGGATACGTCCAGCATCTTGGCTGTACCTTTGGATCACAGTAAATCTTTCCCCACTACCGCCATTTTAGCCGTATCACTATGGAAGAACTTCCCCTGTAACCTGCGTGTTACCCAAAACCACCCTGCATTTCAGAGCACATTTAAATTTTACCTTTTACCATAGACGTATCTCCTCTCTCGGCATACCACAGCAGTCATCTTGTCTATCCAAGAGGGATCAGCGTCTCTGTCACTCTGTAAACTACGTATGATTTTCCCATTCCTTTCTAATTCCATATTCTTCTTCCCACTTCATCTGTTAGTCTTACCACATTATTTCTATCACTTCCTCTCACCATTCAGCTTCTTCTCTGCATTTGTTTCTTCTATAGTGTTGTCATACGTTTCTGTCAGATGCCAGGAGTCATATTCGTTAAGGTATTGATGAGGAAATTGCTTAATATTAATAAGATTGATATTTCTTAAATTCCAGATAGTCATTGCTATACGGTCCGCCTCCGTAGCATAGCGGTGCCGTTACCGCCTACCACGCAAGGGGCCCGGGTTCGGTTCCCGGCAGAGGACTGAGTGTTGTATGTCCTTCATCATCATTGACTCGCAAGTCGCCGAAGTGACGTCAACTAAAAAGGACTTGCAATACGGCGGCCGAACTCCCCGAATTAGGCCTCCCGGCCAAAAATGCCGTACGACCATTTCACTTCATTTCATTGCTATACGTATTGCTACGATTAGTTTTATTATTATTACTGTTATTATTATTATTATTATTTCTTTCCTTTCTCAGACTTTAAGTCTGGTTGAAAATGGAAAGTGACGCAGACCTTGATCAAGCGTGACTTACTTTTGACAGTACGGTATATGTTACATTGCATTTAGGAACTTTCGGGTAATTGAACATGTATCAATAATTACAGATTTCTGTAGTTGTATATATAAGTTTGGATGTAGCTGTATTGCGTTGATGTACTGGTGGATATGGTGTGGTACGGCTCCTGTAGTTGATAGGATAATTGGTATAATGTCAACTTTATCCTGATGCCACATGTCCTTGACTTCTTCAGCCAGTTGGACGTATTTTTCAATTTTTCTCCTGTTTTCTTCTGTATCTTTGTTGTATTGGGTATGGATATTTCGATTGGTTGTGTTAATTTCTTCTTTTTATTGGTGAGTATGATGTCACGTTTGTTATGTGGTGTTGTTTTATCTGTTATAATGTTCTGTTCCAGTATAATTTGTATTCATCATTCTCCAGTACATTTTGTGGTGCATACTTGTGCGTGGGAACGTGTTGTTTTATTAGTTTATGTTGTGTGTCAAGTTGTTGATGTATTATTTTTGCTACATTGTCATGTCTTCTGGGGTATTCTGTATTTGCTAGTATTGTACATCCGCTTGTGACGTGATCTACTGCTTCTATTTGTTGTTTGCAAAGTCTGCATTTATCTGTTGTGGTATTGGGATCTTTAATAATATGCTTGCTGTAATATCTGGTGTTTATTGTTTGATCCCGTATTGCAATCATGAATCCTTCCGTCTCACTGTATATATTGCCTTTTTATAGCCATGTGTTGGACGCGTCTTGATCGATGTGTGGCTGTGTTAGATGATACGGGTGCTTGCCATGTAGTGTTTTCTTTTTCCAATTTACTTTCTTCGTATCTGTTGATGTTATGTGATCTAAAGGGTTGTAAAAACGGTTATGAAATTGCAGTGGTGTAGCCGATGTATTTATATGAGTGATTGATTTGTATATTTTGCTAGTTTCTGCTCGTTCTATAAAGAATTTTCTTAAATTGTCTACCTGTCCATAATGTAGTTTTTTATGTCAATAAATCCCCTTCCTCCTTCCTTTCTGCTTAATGTGAATCTTTCTGTTGCTGAATGTATGTGATGTATTCTGTATTTGTGGCATTGTGATCGTGTAAGTGTATTGAGTGTTTCTAGGTCTGCGTTACTCCATTTCACTACTCCAAATGAGTAGGTCAATATTGGTATAGCATAAGTATTTATAGCTTTTGCCTTGTTTCTTGCTGTCAATTCTGTTTTCAGTATTTTTGTTAGTCTTTGTCTATATTTTTCTTTTAGTTCTTCTTTAATATTTGTATTATCTATTCCTATTTTTTGCCTGTATCATAGATATTTATAGGCATCTGTTTTTTCCATCGCTTCTATGCAGTCGCTGTGGTTATCCAATATGTAATCCTCTTGTTTAGTGTGTTTTCCCTTGACTATGCTATTTTTCTTACATTTGTCTGTTCCGAGAGCCATATTTATATCATTGCTGAATACTCCTGTTATCTTTAATAATTGGTTGAGTTGTTGATTTGTTGCTGCCAGTAGTTTTAGATCATCCATGTATAGCAAACGTGTGATTTTGTGTTGGTATGTTCCAGTAATATTGTATCCATAATTTGCATTATTTAGCATGTTGGATAGTGGGTTCAGAGCAAGGCAGAACCAGAAAGGACTTAATGAGTCTCCTCGGTATAGTCCATGCTTAATCTGTATTGGCTGTGATGTGATATTATTTGAATTTGTTTGGATATTAAGTGTGGTATTCCAATTTTTCATTACTATGTTTAGGAACTGTATCAATTTAGGATCTATTTTGTATATTTCAAATATTTGTAGTAACCATGAGTGGGGTACACTATCAAAAGCTTTTTGGTAATCAATGTATGCGTAGTATAGCGACCTTTGTTTAGTTTTAGCTTGATATGTCACCTCTGCATCTATTATCAGTTGCTCTTTACATCCTCGAACTCCTTTGCAACAGCCGTTTTGTTCTTCATTTATAATTTTGTTCTGTGTTGTATGTGTCATTAATTTCTGTGTAATGACTGAAGTTAATATTTTGTATATTGTTGGTAGGCATGTTACGGGGCGATATTTAGCTGGGTTTGCTGTGTCTGCTTGATCTTTAGGTTTCAGATAAGTTATTCCACGCGTAAGTGTATCAGGGAATGTGTATGGGTCTGAAATGTAACTGTTAAATAATTTAGTTAGATGTGAATGTGTTGAGCTGAACTTCTTTAGTCAGCAATTTGCTATTTTATCTTTTCCAGGGGCTTTCCAATTGTGAGTAGAATTAATTGCTCGGGTGACTTCATGTTGCAAAATTATCACTTCAGGCATTTGTGGTATCATCTTGTATGTGTCTGTTTCTGCTTGTATCCACCATGCATGCCTGTTATGTTGTACCGGGTTTGACCATATGTTGCTTCAGAAGTGTTCCATGTCTGTTATGTTTGGTGGATTGTCTATTTTAATGTGTGTGTTATCTATTGTCTGGTAAAATTTCTTTTGGTTTGTGTTGAATGTTTGGTTTTGTTTCCTTCTATTTTCACTTTTTTTGTATCTTCTAAGTCGTTTGGCCAATGCTCGTAATTTCTGCTTCTTTTCATCTAATTGATCTATCGCTTCTTGTTGTGAGATTTTACCTAACCTTTTTCGTTTTTTGTCTGATATTTCATTTCTTATAAATTGTGTTAGCTGTCTGATGTCTCTTCTCAGTTTTTCTATTCTGATCTGTAGCTTGTGTTGCCATGCTGGTTTTGTGGGTTTCTTCTGTGTGTTGGTTGGTTGTGATCTCTGCCTAGTGTGTATATTTAGTGTAGTGAGTGTTCCTATATAAACCAGTAGTTGTAACTCTTCCATAGTTGTATTTTCATTTATTTTGTTGTGTATGATTGTGTTGATAGTTGTTATTGTTGTTTCGACTTGTGGGTTATTTGTTGGTCTATGCAAGAATGGTCTAATGTCTGTATTTGTGTCTTTGTATTCTATATATGTCAGCTGAAATTTTTCTTCTATATCTAACATGTGTGTCACTTCGTGTTCTATTTGTGCTTGTTCTGGTGGCTGTCTTAAGATTTCGTTTTCCTCTGATTGTTTAATTGATGCGTGTTGTTCTTTGTTTGTTTGCTCTGGCATGTTTGAGTCCATTACTGTATTTTCTTCTTCTTCTGATTGCACATTATTTTGTTCCAGTATTTGTTGTACTTATTGTTTGATGTTTTCTAATTCTGACTGGGGTATCCTGTTATTTTTTATTATTACACGGATCTGATCAGCTAATCGTTGTTCTGTTAAAAATTTTAATTCTGTGTATCTGGTAATAAATGTTGTGTATACTTGTGATCTGTATCCAGTTGTGTTGGTTCCTAAGTTTGTTGCTTGGTAATAATAGAACATGAGGTGTCGGTTAACTTCATCTGACCATCTCATCCTCTGTCTTTGTTTTCCTTCTAGAGTGGTTGCAGGAAGCATATCCTGCAAAACACCTCTATTTGGATTTAAATCATTTTCCGTGTGGCTAGCAGTGTCGTTACCATTATGGACGGGTATAGGGTTCAAGCGTCGTCCCCGACCATGACAGCGCTTGTCCGAGGCTTCATTAGTTCTGTCCTGAACCAACTAATCACACTAAAAGGGGGGTTAGCCCTATTAGTGGTTTGTTCTTTTCGTCGCCTTTTACGACTGGCAGAACATACCGGAGGCCTATTCTTTTCCCGGGCCTCCACGGGGTTTATTATTATTATTTTTATTATTATTATTATTGCAAATGACTCACGTACTAAACAGACTGTATTGTTTAGTCTTTGAGGAAGGCTGGTTAGGTGTAACAGATGGCCTGAAGACCCTAATCTTACCAGATGAAATGAGTGACTAAATAAAAGAAATAAATTTAGCACTCTTGCATGGTGATTAGGCAGCACAAGAACTCTTCTGTAGTGGGTTTACACAGCTGCGACATCCTGCTCCTGCCTTGCTGGGCGCGCCTTCTGAAAGGGCGTTTGCAGTCCTAGGACTCAGCTGGCAGCGACCTTTGCCACGTTAAAATAGCCGTGGAAAAAAAGAAAAAATGTCTCTGTGATCAGGCCAAGACTACAGCGCAATACCGAGCGGCCGCCGTCATAAAGCGTTATTTAGATGGATGATCTAGAAAAGTCCTATAACTAGAAGTTCAATCTATACACCGAAGAAGCAATGACGGAAATAAAAGAAAGGCTCAAAAGTGAGATTAAAACTCAGAGTTAAAGGGTATTAGCGACAAGCTTTGCAGATCTCAGATGACATTGCGATTCTCAGAGTAAGTGAGAAGAATTGCAGGAACTTTTGAACGCAGTGAACTGTCGAACGGGGACACGCTATTGTGGGTGCAACAGCTCAGAGTCGTAACTGGGGCACAGTGGCTGCCGACTGCTACTGAAACCAGCACCCTTCACCACGTACTTGTGTAGTACAGCCAACTGCCGTGTGGCAACAGCCGGGTCAAGGACACTGGCCCCAGTTCAGGAAATTCTGCCTGACCTAGGCATGCGGCAGCAGTACGTCTTCTGCGTGATCAGCACCAGTGGTCTGCAGGCGAGACACAAGAGCAATTCGCGGTCAAGTAAGTATCTCAGACTCCGACAAAAATGCAGTAAGAGCAGTCACGATTGTACCAGAATACAAACACATTAGCAGGTACCACTGACGGGATGCAAACAGCGTACGAAGTGTACCTGAACAGGTGGAAGACCTGTCCTTACAACTAAGTAGCCTAACTCTAAAAACTCATTTCATGAGAAAGGAGCAAGACAGGACAGATGACGACATTAAAGAAATAAAAGATATAGCTGAGGCTGGTACCCTAGACCAAGGCAGTACCCTGGCGCTGAAGGTAGAAAATGGCTCTGAGCACTATGGGACTTAACTGCTGAGGTCATCAGTCCCCTAGAACTTGGAACTACGGAAACCTGACTAACCTAAGGACGTCACACACATCCATGCCCCAGGCAGGATTCGAACCTGAGACCGTGGCGGTCGCGCGGTTCCAGACTGTAGCGCCTAGAACCGCTCGGCCACTCGGGCCGGCGCAGAAGGTAGTCCAGGAACATTAGGGTTATGTAGACGTAATCGGGAAAGCAATCAAGGCACAGAAGGCAAAACTAATAGCTGTAATAGATCAGAGGTTGAAAGCAGTGGAGAAAAAACCAAGGACTAGCATCGATAGAAACATTGAAAAGGAAAGGGAGGATTCAACCCCAAACCATCAGGTGTCAACTGACGGGATAGATAATACGAACATCTACCAGCACTTGAACCCTAACCTATCAGGTGAAATAAGTCGAGACTATAACATGCAGCACGTGCTGCCGACTTCTGATCCTGTCGCGCAGAGGTATTCGGAATACGATCCGATACATCAAAACAATACCACTTCAGAAATGGGCTGCTGCAGGCCTTTCTACTTTGCTCGCAGATGGAGGCTTATTACAACAAAGGTAGTCTCAAATTTCTTCTTCCGAAGGTAAGCAAACAAACCCAATCGTGTTCATAAGAGCCTTCCGGAACGTTTTCCAAGGAATCGGACCGAAGCGCAGAAGATACGCTTTGAGCTTGGTTATACACAGGGTGATGTTTTGCTGAGGGCACTGACATGGTGGAAAAATGTCACACCTGCGAACAGTTTGAAAGGTCATTCCTAGACAGTTTCTGGTCCATCGCAGGACGAGAGAGATTGAGACAAGAAGTGTTTAACCCAGTGCCATTCACTTGTAAACACGGAAGACTCAGAAGATACTTCGAGAAGTATATAAATAAAACCCGTTACTGGACAAACTCGATATCACACGTAGATGTGCTAAAAATATTGAAAAGCCGACTACCGGTTAACATACGCGAGAAATTAATAACCACTCCTGAGCACGATATAGACAATTTCCTCTCAGTTCTCTATTCCACTGATATTATTTATGAAGAGGCCTGTGAAAACACAAAGTGATAGCGCGCAGACGGATTCCTCACGAAGGTACGCACAACGCGGTGGGAATGGCAATAACAACCCACACGGTTGGCCGCCGTATCCCCATCGCAACAGTACCAAAAGGAACCAATCTGGTAATGGAAAGGGGCAAAAATTCAAGTGAGGATATAAAAATTTCCTATGAAGCTAATAAAATTAACTAACACGACCCTGGAAAACAGAAAAAGCCAGGCTAAAGTCCAGGGATATCTGTCGAGATCGTTACCAACGGAAGGAGGCCTGAGACAGGGAGACCCATTATCCCCATTACTATTCAATCTGGTATTAGAGAATGCAGTAAGATAAATAGCCACGAACCCAGGAGGCAATATTTACAATAGATTTCTGCAAATCTTAGCCTATGCAGATGATGTAGTAATAAGTGCTACAAGTACGGAGGAGCTCACATCAGCCTTCAAAGAGTTTGAAGCCGCTGCCAAGAACCTGGGTTTAGAAATAAGTGAGACAAAATCTAAGTATATGGTAACTGAGAGAGTTAGAAGAAACATAGATAATCTACAGTTATAAGGGTACAACTTTGAAAGAGATGATAGCTTTATTTATCTTGGCTCAGTAATAACATCAGAAAACAAAATGGAGGTAGATATAACAAACCGAATTAAGGCTGCCGACAGATCGTATAGAGCACAATATACCATGTTGAAAAGTAAGAACCTATAGCTGACACTTTACAAAACAATGATCAAACCAGTTCTTATGTATGGCAGTGAGGCATGGGTACTAACGGAGGCTTCGGGGAAGAAGCTAAATGTATGGGAAAGGAAAATGCCGAGGAAGATTCAATTCTGCCAGTACCTTGTCTCCTACCTTACAAACAGTGCACAAATTTTTTGTTTAAGAGTACCCATAGTACTGGACACTGGAGCTACCACGAATGTAATTTCACAGTGTCTGTTTGACCAATTACAAAAACGAGGATAAATAAGGACGCTTCCAGTCCAAAACTGCACAATCCGAATAACTGCAGAAGGTAAGTCAAAAGGCATAAAATTTCTGGCGTGGATTGCTATTCAAATTCAGAGCTTCACTTTACAATGCATTTGTCTTGTGGTTGGAAGGCTAATAGTAAACTGCCTCATTGGCATGGACACCTTTGGGTAGTATCAAGCACAAATTGACTTTGGCAAGGGTAAGTCTCATTTCTTTGTGAACGGCCAACAATATTCCGTAGATCCAGTCAAGTCAAACACCAGAGAAAGCAAACCAAAACGCACTGCTGACGTTAGAATACAATTTGTTGTGGCGTAATAAGACAGCTACGCCACACTGAAGTAGCCGAAAGGCACGCGTAATCTTAAGTAGGCTTGATAGAGGTCTGAAACAGGATACTTATTAATGTTATAAAGAAAAGTATGTAGCTACTAGAACACTTAACTTTTTATATAGTCCTTTGGTATACAGCATTCTGGGTGATACAAGTGAGACTCTATCTTGAGGTACATGCAAGGTTACAAATGGCGCCTTGCTAGGTCGTAGCCATGGACTTAGCTGAAGGCTATTCTAGCTGACTGCTCGGCTAATGAGCAATGCATGCTAACTATCTGCTCGGCTAATGAGCGATGCTTCGTACGTGTAGTCGCTAGCAATGTCGTCCGTACAACTGGGGCGAGTGCTAGTCCGTATCTCGAGACCTGCCTTGTGGTGGCGCTAGGTCTGCGATCACACAGTGGCGACATGCGGGTCCGACATGTACTAAATGGACCGCGGCCGATTTAAGCTACCACCTAGCAAGTGTGGTGTCTGGCGGTGACACCACACAATTCTTTTATCCCACCGTCATGTTTGTAAATACACAGGGAATTGAGCAATCACAGGAAGAGAAAGTCGGTCCTGAGACTGTGTGCGCCAAGGTAAGTGAGTCAGTGTGTATTACAGAAGAAGAAAAGGAAGAACTGCAGGAGTTTTAATGCGTTCTTCTCATGTTTCTGAATGACGCCCTGGCATAAACAAAGGATACAAATGCAAAACGGAGGTGTAGCCACACGAAACATTCTGCTTTTCGTCTTATCCCATTCCATGGGCCAAGAAGTAGCTATAAGAAAAGAGATTAATAGAGTGCTAAACTGGGAAACCGTCCTCATCTCCATACTGCAGCCCCATTTTGGCTGTTAGCAAATCAGATGGTCGCGTCCATCTCGTGCTCGACTCACGAGGAATAAATAAAATTATTGTGCCTTTTGAAAGATGGCCTGACAGCCTGGAAAGTTTTGGAAATTTGTGGTAAGTTCCTATGGGACCAAACTACTGAGGTCATCGGTCCCTAGGCTTACACACTTCTTATCATACTTAAACTAACTTACACTAAGGACAAAACACACACTCATGCCCGAGGGAGGACTCAAACCTCCCACAGGAGCAGCCGTGCCAACTGTGGCAAGATGCTTCAGACCGCATGGCTACACCGCACGGTTGACAGCCTGGAAGAACAACTTCTAAAATCCATACCGTTAAGCACCTCATGATAGTGGATCTGAGAGCCTCATACTGGCCAGTAAGTATGTTCCTTTTGTATGTGGGAGCAGGATCTCTGAGTACTGAATTCTCCCTTTCGATTTAAACATCAGTGCAGGTGTATTTATTTCCGCTTTAAATCATGTCTTAGGACCTGAATCGTTAAGTAGAGTCACTGCGTATGTTGATGATTTACTAATTCCTATCCCCCCGTGGTCAGAACAATAAACTCTGTTGGCTCAAGTCTTGTATCGGTTTTCAGAATACAGAGTCACAGCCATCCGAATGAAGCCACATTTCAGTAAGGAAATCGTTAAATTCCTTGGACACGTAATATCAACTGAAGGCATACTTCCAGACCTAAAAAAGTTTATATGCTGTCAGACAATGCCCTGTACCTCAAAATATGAAACAGTTGAAGGGATATCCTGGATTAGTATCTTTCTTGCTCTACTGAATCTTCTATGATAGAACTACCCTTGGTTATGGACCAAGCAATGCCATGCTGATTTTGATAACATTAAAGAAGCTCTTTTGAATGCCATCATTCTGACATGACCTAGGATTTTTGTCTGTATACAGACGTGTCCTCACAAGAGCTGGGAGGCTTGCTTATTCCAGATCACTGACAAGAATGGGGAGCTTACCCACAAAGTAATTAGTTTTGCTAGTAGTACCGTATCTGAACGAGCATATTCTGCGAGCAAATTGGAAACTCTCGTGGTAATATGGGCGTTATAAAAGTTCAAATATTACCTGTGGGGAAGCATACCAAGTTGTATTGCAACCATCAGCCTTGGTCCTTCCTTCTCACCTGTAAACTATTGCACATGAGGATAACTAAGTGGTGTTTGTATTTACAAGAATTTGATTTTTAAATAGCATATATCAAAGGTAATCAAAACGTAATTTCTGATGCCTTATCGAGGCTTCCACGAGGTTTAGACTAATTCTCGGAATTCGTGGAGAACAATTCAGAAATCAGGGTTCTCTCAATGAAAGATAAAACACAACAGCCATACTACGTTGGGATGTGTAAAAGCATGGAGCAGCTACAGCAAAAAGTTCCTAGGTGGAAAAAGCTAAAGCTAAAACTACTGCAGAACAATGATGACAGGTTGAAAAAATTTTCTGATTTAGCAAGGTGTATTGTTTCACCGACACCACCCAGAGCAGTGCCAGAGGTGTGTTTGTTTACCAGAGGATCACGTTAACGGCTTTGTGTTATACACTCACAACGTCTGAGGAGACAATGGCTTCTCAAAATGCCTTAGTAAGATAAACACTTATTGTTAGTATCAAAATTTAAGACGAAAATGCCTGCAGGTAGTACGTAAATATGTTGTGTGTGAGGAGGGTAAGCATACAAACAAGTCAAAACTGATTGAACTATGCACAATATTTACTAAAAGATCGTTGGAGGTAGATTCCTTCCACGCGGCTCTACCGTATCCTCAAGGGAAAGGGAATGTGCGATATGTTGTTGAGCTATATGATGTTTTCTCCAAGTATGTCAAATGCCGTGCGGTCAGTGATTGCCAGCTCCATCATCAGAAGAATTAAATGGGTTATCTATGCAGAGCGGGCAGTCCAGAAATATTGTTGACAGACAATGCATCCTGTGTAGTAGCACATATATAATGTATGTGTTGTTGAAAGGAACTTGAATATGAGGTTTTATTATTTTCTTTTATTTATATTTTATTCCTATTTTTAATTTGATTTTGATTTCACTGCAAAGATATGCGAAGGCATAGATTGTTCTTAGATTTTACTGACACAAAAATCTAGCATGGTATCCTGTATAATTATTGAAGTTACTTAGACGAATCTGTGCACAAAAACAGTTAATCATTATAGGCTATATACGCACATAAAAAAGTATTTCACCATTTTCAATAAGTAAGGAGCTACGTGTGATTTAATTTCGTCTTAGTGCCGGCCAAGTCTGTGTCCTATTGCACGTAACATAAATCGTCTGAATAAATCGTCAAGTACTTTGAAAATATCAGCTTCCTATAGATCATAAATGAAAGAAATAATATCGCCCATCACTAGCGTCACCTGTGGAAAGAACGGGATAATGATTACAATAATTTGAAATTGCCGCTTAGTGGCGGCCAATTGTCGCCGTCCAGAGATGTTCAGCTTGCAGTTGGCGAGGCGTCTGAAATTCTTTTAAAAATGATGGGACAAGCAAACAGGATATGTGGTGCAGGTTACAGTTAAAATGAACAACAGCAATACTTTAGACATATATTGGAGCTCGCTGCTCAAATAATAAAACATGTACACACCTTATTATGTAGATTGCGCACAATGGCGTCCTATCCGAACAAAACAAAGCAAGAGAAAGTCTAGCCTTTTTTTTTTATAATCGCATTATTCCTTGACTTTCAGTTGAGTTTCTTTTACATATGACAAATATAACTGCTTATTATCATGCAACAATATTTAATAATTTATAGTTCTTCTAATCAGGGCCATGGGACGTCATACATGCTTTACAGCCAACCGTTGGAAAAAGTTCATGAACACTCACAACATTAAACACATATTTGTATCCAGGTTTCATTCAAAAGCAAGTCCCATAGCGAGGATATTTAAGGAATTTAACAGATTTATCGAGACTAACACCCCTCACAAACACACAAAGTGGATCGAATACGTTACTCCATTCCGGCAAGTTGTTAACGATCTCCCACATACTTCAACTGGCTTTACACCTATGGAATTACTGTTTGATAAAAGACAAGTAGACGATTGGGAAAAAGCTCTACCCAAGGCCCCTAGGAAGAAAATGTCGCATGAGGAGAAAATACTTTCGGTACTGGTCAGCATTAAAGAAAAGACTGAGTACAGAAAACAGTTGTATGATAGGAAATTAGAACGCACTGTAGAGTACCATGTGAGACGGCAAGTACTCCTTAGGACCCATTCAAAACCGACGAAGTATGGTGAATCAAATCACAAGTGGTAACTGTTGTACACAGGGCCATTTATTATATCAAAAATCCCTTAACCAGGAATCTATAGGCCAGTATCTTAAACAGTGGTAAGGAAAGAGGACTCCACCCACACAAATATTTATGTGAATTTGTGCTCTAAACAGAATTTGACACTGATCAAGCACGATATATAAGAGATTACCTACTGTTAACTTGAATATACCTATTACAATTGATGTTTAGTATTTCTTTTTGCCTGTTTCATGTGTGTTGCCGTTTTAGTACATAAGTTTTAGGTACGTAAGATTTTTATTGTATGTTTATGGGCCTGAGTAGCTCAGAAAGCATTATCCTCGCCGAGTGAGAGAAATTCTTTAATGTGACACTATACTTTTTAAACACACTGTGGTACCAAAACATAAGGGCTGCACCGAAAATAAATAATTGAATGTATAAAAATGTGTGTGCAAGTGATGGTGTGAATGCGTGTATGAAAAAGCTACAGTACGTCATATGTATAAAAAGGATAAACTTAGGTCATGTGCTGCCAAATTCAAAGGGATCAGACCACGCATTGTAATTCCATGTGACTGAGGACAGCGCCAAGGAAGAGTTATTACAATACATGTGCACATGAACGCAAGTTGTCTCAACATTGTACACTTGTTCATTTGCACAATTCTTGTACAGACAGTTGTGCACAACAGAGTGCACAAGAGTGATATCCTGCACTAAAATGAAGTATGTATGTTGAGACTTGTGTAACGCAATACTGTAGAGGCAGAATGTATCGGTAGATAGCAAACACGAATTGGGTGCATTAATGTGAGCAGACAGTCATGAAGTGATGTACTCAATAATTATCTCGTGATGAACAAAGGCTTGCAGTAGTAGAGTAAAAACTGAATGCTCCTTCCTGCCCATAATATTTCCTGTAGCCTAGTAGATTCATCCTAGTAAACTTGTCAGAGGCGTAGCTAAGTGGGGTTATCTAGGCTTATCGCGATTTCATGTTATGAAGCTTTCCTTCCTCCACGTTTGTAACGATGCATACTCGCGTGAGGTGTGGTGTATGAATACAAAACTTGTGCGCATCATGTGATAATGTTGTGTGTAAATTTTCAATACTGGAATATGAGATTGAAAAAGCGACACCCTACCACATGTTAAAGTCAGATAAGACTATGAATACAGATTGTTCACAAATGAGCATCTAAAGATTAATGCCTGAGAATAAAATATGATAAAAACGATAATGTAAAAACTGAAAGACGTTATGTGACCTAGAAACGCAAGACATGTATCTAGTATTAAATGTCTTGAATGTACAATTCCTGTACAGTGTTTATGTTAAGATTTGTGTGGTATGTATATGCAACTTCATATAAAGAAATGTAAATGCAATATGAAAATGTTTATGTATGGAGTAAGAAATATGTAAACCCGGTGTTTAAATATATTTTAAAATGTAAATACTCAGGTTATCGTAGCAACGATGAAATGCAAAAACTATGTATAGACGCATTGTAAGGCTGAATACGATTTACAGGATTGCTATGTGAACTAATATGGTGGCATGGTCTCCTGGCGTTCATTTCGAACATATTCCGACCTCATCATCCTATTCTGCATATTAAGACGTTTCATACGAGCCCAAACTCGATAGGGTAGAGTCAATTTTACATATCCATTTAACTGATAAGCAAATCTAATAAATAAATCGCAAGTGCGCACTGAGATTAAAAACATTCAAGACACGTTGACCACAGGAGTTTTTGTTCAGCGGAGGCAACCATCCCACTGGAAAGTCCGTAGGAGGGTGAGTTAGCATGCAGCTGCGCTGGCCGGCTGACCACCCACGGACCAAAACAGTTTTTGCCAGAGGAAAGGGATAACGGCCTGCGTGTTCACCTTAAAAGCAAAACCCACTGTATTGTTTGGGGGAGCCCCAGCATTCGCATTTTTTTGACGGACCTAGGGCGCAGTTTCAGAGTTGTCACAAATGGACAGTTAACACCTAATGCAGATGCTATATATTTCCGGATTGGTCAGCTTAAACAGAGCCCCATTCTCCTGTTTGTAAGAGTAACGCTGATTGGTGGACTATTTCTGACACATTGAGCCAGAGGAGTGAGGGAAAGACAGCGGATGATACACCCTTTCACTCTTTGCATGGAGGGAAGTCGTTTCAGTGATGCTCTTGTAGCAGGAACATGTAGAAGGAGTGAGTGCGCTTGTGTGTGTATGCAGATCTAAGAACAAAGTCTCTACTCAGTACTGCACTGAGAGAGCACCTCTATCGCTAGCGAATCAGAGTTATACTCTACATTGAGTCACTCGTGATTAAACACTTGTTCACTGTGTTGGCCGCAACCCTTAATGTGCGGTATGAACACAGACAGAGTATTAGTTAGCACCTGCTAGCGAACATTGATTTGCATCACGGTGGACTGGTTATATGACCGGTGTACCACGCCAATAGTTAGACTAAGGGTAGATAGGAGTCCTTGACTTCATCAAGGCGTAGTGAGAGTTCGAATGGGGAAGGCCAGTCCAGATAGAAAGAGAAGGTTTGTTATATTTCAGCAGCGAACGACACAGGCAGCAGTCGTTGCAGCTTACGGTATTGTGTACTACAACATAGGCAAGCCCCATCTTTATAACATACTTCATTCATGTCACTCCATTACATTTCTCACGCAACAGCCTCAGCCGTACTTAGAAAATTCAATCAGATTATTATTCAAGTTGAGTAGGTGCAGCTCTCAGCCATTCTGCCGATTAAATAACATTCTTAAAGAAAAGGGATAAAAGAGCCTTCCCACACTTTGTATATAAATGTCATTAACATCCATAAGAGGTAACCTCCTATTCCAAAAAGAACCTAGGAATTTGTGTATCAGTTTATAAATAAAAGTTTCATTTGTTTTTATTAAATTTTGCAATAAATAATATTTTCCATTCGTTTAATGTTTTTCTTAGACTAACTAGCAATACTCCAGTACCAAAAGTATGCCATTAGTTATGTAAGAAAATAGAATGTTATTATGTTTTTTTCTTACAGTGGATGACTCCAGAAGAAATTTATTGCTGAAAGTCTTTCAGGCATTTCTTTTTGGTACGTTAGAAACGTCTGTCCGATTTCTGCAGTAGTGTGGGGTGGAAATTGCTTATTGCAGGAGCCAAAGGGTACTTGTCAGATCAATCCATCACGCATCTCATCAACATAACACCCGCACACTGACAGAAAAAGGCGACCCTGCCAGTATAGGTAAGGTAGGTAGATTACCAAGATAGGACAGTGTCAGAATAGGTGATAGATGATAGTTAGGTACGGCAGGTCGCAGTCTTAGTAAAAAAAAATTTTTGGAGTGTTACTGAAAGTTTGTTGATATTTATGCAATGTTAAGTTAAGTAAGAAGCAAATAATTGTATTTTTTTAAAAAAAGAAATTTAGCTAATTGGAGAAAAAAATTGTTGTTAGGGTGCATTATCACTTTGAAAAATGTTCTTTTATGTCTTAAAGAATTATTTGCAAAGATTTAGGATCAGAATAGATACAAGTAGCGAGGAAAGCCGAATTGTAGTAAAAAGATCTTGTGTTATTGTGTCGGAAAATTTTTGGATTTTTACGACTTTTGAGTAGCTGTTAGGGCATAGGATTTCACATGACAGGCACAGACAAACAGTGACGCAGAGACGCAGAGTGACGTAGTATCAAATAAGTTAAAATTAAGAAGTAACCTTTTTACTCCCTTTGCAAGCGCACCGGTGGAGATTGGAGGCTGTAGCAGAGCAGACAGAACAGTAGCCGAGAATTTACGATGTTGTTGTTGTTGGTTCAACAAACTGGTAAGTGGTCGTACAGTTTTGTAGATAGGATTGTGGTCTGTTGAAAGAACTTCCATGTTAACGAGAGCACAAGTCAAAACGTTACGTGATAGACAGCAAGTAGACAAGATGGGGGAGAATCAACCAGATAAAGGGCAAGTAAGCGACCTCGTTGAGAATAGTACAGACGGTGAACCAGAGACTAGGACAGTCGGTGAGCTGCAGAATCAGCAGGCTCAGGTAGATTTGGACAGAATTGAGACAGATCAGACAGATGGGAATCTAAGAGACGAGAACACCGAATTTGCAGAATACGAAATTCCGTATAGGGCACATTCTGAGCCAGAAATAGACAGCCCATCCAGGAAATGGCAAAAATTAGCAGTGAAACGAGCTCAGGAAACTCGTTTGTTTGCCGCATATTCAGAGACAGAATAGGCGTCAGAATACAGTCAATGAACCAGCAGTTAAGGTACAAAGAGAAGTAGACAGTGAGGAAGAGGGGGAACATTTAGAATACGTCGAACCTTTTGTACACATTCTAAATATGCCTCAGCAGCAGGCACAGAATTCTGTGGAGTAACGAGCGCCGCGAAAAGGTACCGTAACAGACGCAACTGTACCTTCAAACATAAGACATACACAACAGAGAGGACAGTGTGCAGGGCTGTTTGCGCCACGAAATTGTCCAATGACAAACGCAGCTAGTCCTCAACATAAAGAGCAACACAGGGAGAGCGGAAGACAGCACGGATTGTTGCAGTTATCGAACTTATAAACGTCACAGAACAGTCCAGTAAACGACGTAAGTGACCGAGAAGAAAACAGTAGATCGAAAACACACAGTTCAGCAGAAGGTAGTGTTACAGGACAGGACGCGATCATGGAGATTTACAAAAAATGAACGATAGTATAACGACACAAATAGCGAAACAGAATCAGGATATTAATACACAGATGACGAAACAGTATCAGGAATTGAAACAGGATAATCAGGAATTGAGACAAGAAATTAAGACACAGATTCAACAGATTAAAATCCAGATGGAAGAAGGGATCGTCAGAATTGATAGTAAGTTCACTCAGATAAATAAAGACGCGAAAGAATCTAGGGAAAGAATTCAGGTACTAACACAAGGTCAGCTGCAGTTACGCACTGACGTGGATGAGGTCCAATTGGACATCGTAAACGTTGACAAAAAAGTGGAACGTTTTACGAAAAAGGCCACTCGAACAGCAATTCAAATTTCGGAAGAACAAGCCATTCAAAGCAAGGTCGCAAAAGTTGCACTGAAAAAATATGATCAGCGGATCAATAAAATAGAACTTAAAACAAAGGTCAGTTTGAAAAGCTTCGAACGGAGTTGATACAAACTATCGAAGAAAAGATCGAAACCATTTACACCTGTAGCGAAACAACTGATACGTTAGGCATTAATTCAATACGTGAGCACGAGCCGTCTAAGAAAGTTCAAGTAGAACAAAGACCAGAAGTAACACTCGAGCAGAAGTCGAAACACAAGGCCCCGACTAAAGAGGCACATGACACGCTACAGAAACAGGCACAATCTCTAGAAAAAAGGGACACATACAGTCAGCCGATACCAATGGAAAGACAGGCAACTGAAACAGTGAACACGATGACACAGTATAACGGTAGCACAGTTACTATACAGCGAACGACGGGAGTAGAGACAAACGAACAACACTTTAGTTCACCAATGTTACGATTTGACGAAAATGGGTCAGGAAATTGAGAATATGCAGACAGGCAGTGGATTGTTAGAGAATAGGCAAGACAACACAAGCAGTGGCAGATTATTTGGGTCTATAAATTAGTCACAACCCGGATTTATGAGTAGATACGATACAGATCACTTTTTGACAGTTAGAAAATCCCAACATTTCAAGGAAAAAGGCGGTAGCTTGTTGCATGCACGCACATCCATCGATCGGTTCCAGGTTGACTTGCTAAATCATTGGAGCTTGGCTCACAAACTTGACATGTCAGAGACAGTAGTGGAGGTAATGCAAAAGATCCCTGCTACCTGTACGTCTTACCTACAGTTCAGAACAGCATTTCTCGAAAGATATTGGTCTAAGGAGGCGCAAAACAAAATTAAATACGAATTACTTCAGATGACACCATATGAAAACTCAGGGGAGAAAAGCGTTGTAAAATTCTTTGACACAATGGAAAAAAGAATCAATGCTTAGAGAAATCATACAGTAATGGAGAGCTGATACGTCTATGTAGAATGAAGTTACCGGTAAAGTATCAACAGGCGACCGTAGGAAAAAATGAAAATAGCGAGGAATTCAAAGAGGGCTTAAGAGAGCTCGAATTCATGTTTAAAGAAAACGAGGCGAAAGAAATAAGAAAGGAAAGGGAACAGCAAAAGCAGAGGACTAGGAACGAATATTCTAATAATAATAATCGTAATCCTAATAATAATAATTTCAGGCAATTTAAGAGCTCAGGACAGTTGCACAATGGAGGTAATTGGCATAGAAACGGGAACCAGAATAGTTGGTGCCGAAATAGGAATGGTAATGGACACTCATACAGTGGTGGATATAGGTTTAGGAATCAAAATGCCGACGGTCAAGGCTACTTTGAAAGAGGTCACGATGCCAGAAACAGCAACTGGCGAGACCAGGGCCCGAATAATTACAGAGGAAATCATGGTCCATAGAGATAAGAACAACACAGCAAAGGGAAACCAGAAGTAGAAGTTAGGCCACCGAAACCTGAAGAACGTGAAGATTGAAGGGAAAATACGGAAGAGGTTAGGCACGCTAACGTCCACGCATTAACGCAATCAAAACAGAACATTCGTTTCTTCGAAGTAGATAAACCAAAATTAGAAAAAACTGACAATAGCCACAATTCAGAGAAACAGGAACTTACGAAAATATCCGATAAAGAGTCACCAGCACATAGTACCACAAATTATCCACCAACTACAGTATTAAAAAATATAGATCCACCAGAAAAAATGAAGAAATCATTAAATTTCCAATGATTCGCCGAAAGCAACACAGACAAATCGTAGCTTCTGCCGTACGGAACGTTCGCTCAGCAGCAATGAGACGCAAGATCACCCAAGACAAGTCTGCCACAGAGAAACGCTTCACCTTGGGCCCGAAAGTATTCGTAAAGACGTAATACCTTTCACACAAGAAGCAAAATAAATGCCGTAAATTTTTTGCAGTCCATAAAGGGCCGATGATAATTTCCAGAATCGCTCACGAAAATGCCGTAGAGCTAAAGAACCCAAAAACAGGTAAGTATATTGGCATCTACCATGTGAGGCATTTAAAAGCATGCGAATGAAAAGAACAGAAAAAAGAAAAGAAGAGACACAAAGGGGCAAAAGAAATCTTATATCTTATAACAATCACTAAGTAAACGATAAGTAAATAATCAACAAATTAACACATTAAATAAAAGAAAGAAAGAGAGATACAAAACAGACTAACAATTTTCTTGTATCATTGAGTACACTGCAACATGCACACAGTAGGAGTGGTAATATATATATATATATATATATATATATATATATGCTTTAATTAGATCATCTATATATATATATATATATATATATATATATATATATATATATGCTTTAATTAGATCATCTTTATGCAACCGTCAATGTTGCAAATATCAATAATAAATGTCTGTAAAACAAGAAAAAAGTCTGCGCATCAGAGGGACATCACTACCAACATCAATCACCAGCTCCCTTAACACCGGATGCTTCAAGATAGCGACAGAGAGCGTACAGACATGTTGAGAATGCTCTTAGGGCAATGATAACAACATGAAGACCAATGCGATACTGGAAATGCAGGGCAACCAGGTTGGACTTCAGGAGGACAAAGCATAGTCTGGACATTTCATATGTCATGACACTCCTACTCAACAGACGAGTGTGGGGAGAATCATGATACGATGAGACTGCAATGAAGGTACAAGAAATACTAAGATCTACAAACTCATCAAATAATATTTGGGAAAGGCAGTCAGATCCTACAAATCCTATATCTCTCCTAAATTAAAATTCACGTATTCCTAGCCCAAGAAGAACAGAAGAATGCCAGAAAGAAGAGAAGACCAGAAGATGTAAGACGAAGAAGGGCAGAAGAGAGTCCTAAAAATTACTACAAACGTCTTTCCATTAACTTTGAGGCATGGTAACCACTACAGCCATCTCTCGAAATATAAATCTTGCATAGTCAAAAGAATGCGAACGAACGTCAGACAGCATTTTAATCTTGTACCAACAAACATGATCAAGAAATGGACTAAGGTAAATGAATATCATTCTCCATACCACATCATCGAACTGCCATACCGAACCATGTGTGGAGTACCAAGACGTCACTGCACATTTAATGGGTGACAGTCGTCAGCAATGATCAACTTACTACAATCATCGAACTGTCATACCGCACCAGGTGTGACAGTAAAGGAGTGCAAGGACATTACTGTATATTCAGTAAACCACAGTCATCAACTACCATCCGTTAGAAGTACCACTTCATGACGACAACGTCAACAAATAAGACCCGGCATCGCATGCTATAGTGCTTCCCACATGGATTCTGACCCATAGAAATGACTCGACGCCTTCCAGTACTTCAATGGGGATCGTCGAGCACAGAAATTGACAAAGCATCACAAAACAAAAAGATTATTTCGAAAATAAATAAATAAATAAGTTCTCTCTATACTAAAACAAGGGTAGATTTATGAAAATTTACAATATGATATTTTTCTTCTCTTTCTTTGTTAAAGTAATTATTTATATTATATATGTAAAGTCCATAATTTATAGATACCTTAAAACCTTTTGTAAAGAAACTTAGTACAGTTATATAATCTCACAAATTTATGGAAAGTCTATTTATATCTTTTATACAGGATGGTCCATTGATCGTGACCGGGCCAAATATCTCACGAAATAAGCGTCAAACGAAAAAAACTACAAAGAACGAAACTTGTCTAGCTTGTAGGGGGAAACCAGATGGCGCTATGGTTGGCCCGCTAGATGGCGCTGCCATAGGTCAAACGGATATAAACTGCATTTTTTAAAATAGGAACCCCCATTATTTATTACATATTCGTGTAGCACATAAACAAATATGAATGTTTTAGTTGGACCACTTTTTTCGCTTTGCAATGGATGGCGCTGTAATAGTCATAACCATATGGCTTACAATTTTAGACAAACAGTTGGTAACAGGTAGGTTTTTTAAATTAAAATACAGAATGTAGGTACGATTGAACATTTTATTTCGGTTGTTCCAGTGTGATACATGTACCTTTGTGAACTTATCATTTCTGAGAACGCATGCTGTTACAGCGTGATTACCTGTAAATACCACATTAATGGAATAAGTACTCAGAATGATGTCCGTCAACCTTAATGTATTTGGCAGTACGTGTAACGACATTCCTCTCAACAGCAAGCAGTTCGCCTTCCGTAATGTTCGCATTTGCATTGACAATGCGCTGACGCATGTTGTCACTCGTTGTCGGTGGATCATGATAGCAAATATCCTTCAACTTTCCCCACAGAAAGAAATCCGGGAACGTCAGATTCAGTGAATGTGCGGGCCAAGTGCTTCGACGACCAATCCACCTGTCATGAAATATGCTATTGAATACGCTTCAGCCGCATGTGAGCTATGTGTCGGACACACATCATGTTGGAAGTACATCGCCACTCTGTCATGCAGTGAAACATCTTGTAGTAAAATCGGTAGAACATTACGTAGGAAATCAGCATACACTGCACCATTTAGATTGCCATCAATAAAATGGGGGGCAATTATCCTTCCTCCCATAATGGCGCACCATACATTAACCCACCAAGGTCGCTGATATTCCACTTGTCGCTCTCATCGTGGATTTTCCGTTGCCCAATAGTGCATATTATGCCAGTTTACATTACCACTGTTGGTGAATGACGCTTCGTCGCTAAATACACTCCTGGAAATTGAAATAAGAACACCGTGAATTCATTGTCCCAGGAAGGGGAAACTTTATTAACACATTCCTGGGGTCAGATACATCACATGATCACACTGACAGAACCACAGGCACATAGACACAGGCAACAGAGCATGCACAATGTCGGCACTAGTACAGTGTATATCCACCTTTCGCAGCAATGCAGGCTGCTATTCTCCCATGGAGACGATCGTAGAGATGCTGGATGTAGTCCTGTGGAACGGCTTGCCATGCCATTTCCACCTGGCGCCTCAGTTGGACCAGCGTTCGTGCTGGACGTGCAGACCGCGTGAGACGACGCTTCATCCAGTCCCAAACATGCTCAATGGGGGACAGATCCGGAGATCTTGCTGGCCAGGGTAGTTGACTTACACCTTCTAGAGCACGTTGGGTGGCACGGTATACATGCGGACGTGCATTGTCCTGTTGGAACAGCACGTTCCCTTGCCGGTCTAGGAATGGTAGAACGATGGGTTCGATGACGGTTTGGATGTACCGTGCACTATTCAGTGTCCCCTCGACGATCACCAGTGGTGTACGGCCAGTGTAGGAGATCGCTCCCCACACCATGATGCCGGGTGTTGGCCCTGTGTGCCTCGGTCGTATGCAGTCCTGATTGTGGCGCTCACCTGCACGGCGCCAAACACGCATACGACCATCATTGGCACCAAGGCAGAAGCGACTCTCATCCCTGAAGACGACATGTCTCCATTCGTCCCTCCATTCACGCCTGTCGCGACACCACTGGAGGCGGGCTGCACGATGTTGGGGCGTGAGCGGAAGACGGCCTAACGGTGTGCGGGACCGTAGCCCAGCTTCATGGAGACGGTTGCGA
This sequence comes from Schistocerca serialis cubense, assembly GCF_023864345.2. Taxonomy (NCBI): domain Eukaryota; kingdom Metazoa; phylum Arthropoda; class Insecta; order Orthoptera; family Acrididae; genus Schistocerca; species Schistocerca serialis. The sequence goes on from NC_064638.1 coordinate 392,740,766, forward strand.
ATGGTCCTCGCCGATACCCCAGGAGCAACAGTGTCCCTAATTTGCTGGGAAGTGGCGGTGCGGTCCCCTACGGCACTGCGTAGGATCCTACGGTCTTGGCGTGCATCCGTGCGTCGCTGCGGTCCGGTCCCAGGTCGACGGGCACGTGCACCTTCCGCCGACCACTGGCGACAACATCGATGTACTGTGGAGACCTCACGCCCCACGTGTTGAGCAATTCGGCGGTACGTCCACCCGGCCTCCCTCATGCCCACTATACGCCCTCGCTCAAAGTCCGTCAACTGCACATACGGTCCACGTCCACGCTGTCGCGGCATGCTACCAGTGTTAAAGACTGCGATGGAGCTCCGTATGCCACGGCAAACTGGCTGACACTGACGGCGGCGGTGCACAAATGCTGCGCAGCTAGGGCCATTCGACGGCCAACACCGCGGTTCCTGGTGTGTCCGCTGTGCCGTGCGTGTGATCATTGCTTGTACAGCCCTCTCGCAGTGTCCGGAGCAAGTATGGTGGGTCTGTCACACCGGTGTCAATGTGTTCTTTTTTCCATTTCCAGGAGTGTATAACGTGTGCAAAAAATCTGTCGTCGTCTGATAATTTCTCTTGCGTCCAGTGGCAGAACTGTACGCGACGTTTAAAGTCGTCACCATGCAATTCCTGGTGCATAGAAATATGGTACGGGTGCAATCGATGTTGATGTAGCATTCTCAACATCGACGTTTTTGAGATTCCCGATTCTCGCACAGTTTGTCTGCTACTGATGTGCGGATTAGCCGCGACAGCAGCTAAAACACCTACTTCGTCATCATCATTTGTTGCAGGTCGTGGTTGACGTTTCACATGTGGCTGAACACTTCCTGTTTCCTTAAATAACGTAACTACCCGGCGAACGGTCCCGGACACTTGGATGATGTCGTCCAGGATACCGAGCAGCATACATAGCACCCGCCCAATGGGCATTTTGATTACAATAGCCATACATCAACACGATATCGACCTATTCCGCAATTGGTAAACGGTCCATTTTAACAAGGGTAATGTATCACGAGGAAAATACCGTCCGCAGTGGCGGAATGTTACGTGATACCACGTACTTATATGTTTGTGGCTATTGCAGCGCCATATATTACAAAGCGAAAAAAGTGGTCCAACTAAAACATTCATATTTCTTTACGTACTACACGAATATGTAATACAAATGGTGGTTCCTATATTAAAAACGCAGTTTCCCCCTTCAAGCTAGACGAGTTTCGTTCTTTGTAGTTTTTTCGTTTGATGCTTATTTTGTGAGATATTTGGGCCAGTCACAATCAATGGACCACCCTGTATATAAAATTAGAAAAGGATTTATTTAGGATTTTTCTCCTTTAAGGAACATTCAAAAACACCTTTTCGGGGTAATAATATTAATACTGAAGATAGAATTAAGAGGAAATGTGTCTTCATTCTTACACAAAGAAATAGTGACACATAAAAGAAAAGATAATGCCTAAATAAGTAAAACAAAGTAACACAACAGAGGTTTTGCGAACAATTACGCAAAGTATAACTAAAGGAAAGAGATAACCACACCAAGACATAATACACTGTACACTAACAGGCTTACATAAAAAAGGATTGTAAAACAAGTTTTGAAAATGGAAAAGAAAAACAGAGACACATAATGGCAGCCGCAAAGAAAACTAATTTTTGTAAAGTCCATTACTGCCAAGCAACAAAACACAAATTGTATAATTAGAAACTAGAAACAGTAGCTATAATGAAATAATTACATAAATTGGTAAGAATGGCTGAGAAAGTTAATTTTTGCCTGACTTCGTCAATGTTTTCCTTGCCACTGATAAACCCCAGACAAAAATTTTATCACAAGGGGGTAGGGGGCATACTTAAGGTGGCGTGGTCTCCTGGTCTTCATTTATTACATATTCCAGCCTCACCATCGTATTCTGTGTATCAAGACATTTCATTCGAGCCCAAACTCAATAGGGTGGAGTCAGTTTTACATATATCCATTTACTCAATATGCAACTCTAATAAATAAATCGCAGTTGCACACCAAGATTAAAAAGGCTGACGTACACAAACATTCAAGACACGATAGCCACAGGAGTTTTTGTTTGGCGGACGCAATCAGCCCGCTGGAAAGTCTGTAGGAGGGTGGGTTAGCACGCAGCTGTGCCGGCCGGCCGACAGCCCACAGACCAAAAGAGTTTTTGCCAGAGGAAAGGGATAGTGGCCAGCGTGTTCACCTTAAAAGCAAAATCCATTGTATTGTTTGGGAGAGCCCCAGCATTCGCATTTTTTTGACGGACCTAGTGCGCATTTTCAGAGTTCTCACAAATGGACAGTAAACGCCTAACGCAAATGATGTATATTATCGGATTGGTCGGCATAAACAGAGCCCCATTCTCCCATTTGTAAGAGTAATGCTGATTGGTAGACTATTTCTGACGCAATGAGCCAGAGGAGTGAGGGAAAGACAGCAGATGATATACCATTTCGCTTATTGCATGGAGGGAAGTCGATCCAGTGACGCTCTTGTAGTGGGAACACGTAGCAAGAGCATGTGCATTTGTGTGTGTACACAGAGAGTGAGGAACAAAGTCTCTACTCAGTACTGCCCTGAGAGAGCACCTCTGTCGCCAGCGTATTCACCCTAAATGTCTAATTGATGAGTACGCCAGAAGTTGTAATGATGTTTGATTTAAACCTCCTATTGCCCCAATAATAATTCTTAAAATGATAGTGGTTCAAAGAAGCGTTCTTAGTTGAATACAATATGAGAGTACTATTATTGGAGCAATTTTTTGTCATGTTATTAATGTTAAGCAGTTATTTCAGCTTGAAGCACCTATGACTTCTGGAAATCAGAAAGGTGTAACTCCAATCTTCCGTCATTCCATTCTACAGCCGATGGTAGCCATTATTCACATCTGATGTGTCTCCGTTACGTCTTTCGCTCGTAGGTACAATGCACTGTGTGCTGTGTCAAAAGCACGGATTTCGTTCGACATTATAATATCTGACCATCCGCTCCAGTAAATGGCCAATAACACCAAGTGAATAGAATAATCAAATGTGTGTGATGTATTAAAAGGAGATAAAACATGTTCTAGATGACCCGAGATAGCCGCAGAGAAAACAGGTGATGAACACGCGCAGCTTCAGCGATGTTAACAACTCGCCATCGCTGATTTCAGAGATGCTGCGTCAGCGACGCGACGCATCCCGCCGTTATCGATGTTATCAGACGGCCAAAAGGAGTAATAATTTAACTGTCAAAAGTTGGCGTGGCATTGCGTTTTCGTTCATGTAAATGGTTCCCATTGTATAACATCAGAAAATAGTTAGTTCCCCAGTAGACCTCTTTCCGATAAAGTTAATCTCAGGGAAGGTCTAGGTCGGATATAGTACCGACTCACTGCGTTTTGTATAGAGGCACCGCGATTGGTAATGAAGGCTTGGGTGAGGTGAGGAAGTTTGGATGGTGAAGCCAATGTAGTATTTTGTGGAGTTTACGGAGACAGTGTGGCAACATTGTCGTTTAGGCCCCTGTTGAGGCGTAGCTGCGAGTGTAGTTTTCCTCCCAAGGCTGAGTTAAGGAATATATGTAGGTACCGGTATTTTGAAGTAGTCGCGAATTAGACACTGGTTTGGCGAAATTGTGTTTTTGGGCGGTCGATTGGTTGTCGCCCTGTGGACAGTTCTGGAGGAAGGAGTGGTTTTTTTGCTGTGATTGATACAGCGTGAGCCGTGTTAGAGAGAGAGAGAAATTTGCATTTGATTATTTTTAGGGAATCGGAAGAAGCCGATATACTGTCCTTGTTGTACGATTAGTGGTTGCGGCTCGCCCAGAGGTAATTGGATAGCTAGCTATTTTTGGGATTGGTGTGGTAGTGACAGTGTGTATCGAGAAGGGAAAGCCTCGAACACATTTTTGGTTGTTGTTTGGATGCCACGACCGTACAGCAGATCTAGAATTGGCTCGTGTATGTTCGAACTGTATTACCTTGTTACGAGAGATCGCACCAGTAGGTTGAGTTGGTAAGCGGCGGGAATAGAAAGGAACTATTTACAATCAACACGTAACTAAACAAAAAACTTGGTTAGTAGCAGTGACGAGTGGCCTGATTTAATTTAGGGAGCTTTAGCGGGTCGCGTTGTGCTAACACCTGAAGAGGCTTAGTTTTGTTTGAATTGTTAATTAAGGTTAAGGCAAAAAAGGTGGTGGTGCCTAGGTTTTTTGCTTATATTATAGTTTGTTATTGAATTTCAGTTTCTGTGGGGGGGGGGGGGAGGGGGGAAGGGGGGCGTAGTCTTCGCTGGCACTTCTAGTATGATAAAAAAAAATTATTATTACTATTAAATATATTTTAATTCTTTCAATTTAGATCGGTATTTCATACTAGAATGTCGTGTTCCCAGTTTGGCACAGCTTTGCCACAGGAGACACGAAGGCGGTCGAAGACGTCCGTCTTCTGGTCGGCTCCTGATCGTTGTCAGAAGGAGACTAGTTTTTGAATACGCAAAGACTTCTATTACTTGGAAAAGAACAACCCGGATTTCTTTACGTAATCAGTATGATTTTTAAATTACCTAAGGGACCTTTAACAATGAACAGTAAGAAAAAATGCATTTGCAAATGAAATCATTCATAAATGGGGCAGCTATGAATTGTATAGAAGACAAGGAGCGGCCTTCTGTACACGACCAGGATGCCGCAGTATTTTCTGCTGTAGTAAAGGCTTTTTGACATTTCTAAAAATAATATGGCCTGGAGGTTAAAAAAGAAGTATAAAGGAAAAGAATAGAATAAGAAATCTGGTAAACACTAAATATATTCTAATAATTCTCACAAGCAATTAGAGCTACTTTATAGACAGCATAACTTACATAAGTAATTATCTAACTCTATGGTGCGATCACATTTCAGCCTGTCCTTTACTAGCTCCTATGTTCGCGTTTTTGTCACAAGTTACAGTCACTTTTCTCCTTCGTTAAAGACAATTCTTGCACTGTTCAACACCTCCGATAACAATAGCTTGCCGAGTTACAGTTTCGAACATAAATTACTTGAATGTTATTAATTAATAATGTTGTCTGCGCGCTGGCAAGACCGCTCACTTTTTTAGCTTAAAGTCGACCTTCTTCACGCTTTCACACCACAATCTGAAGTACATTAAAATCTGAAGATCTACAAACGTTTTCTACCGTCATCTTTTATTTAGATCGAAGCGGAACGACAGTTCAGCTTCTGTTAAAATGTTTCTTTGACTGCGCAATCGATGTATTAGCGTCCGCGCTAGATGCGCATCTTTACAGTTACGTAAATTATACAAAACAAATGTCTTTCAAAGAATACTCAAAGCTTTCGTAGTACGGAAATACCAATAATATTACATCGCTTCCCGCGTGAGGAGTAATGAGTCTGAAAGATCGTTACGACTCACGCGCAGTCGTAATATTATTGGATTCACGTACTTAGTGAATGAAGTATTTAAGGATGTCTCCTTGTAGGGAGCAAAACAGACATAACATAAGGCACATAGAATTATATGCGTTTCATACTAAGTCGTCAAAGCTACTCACAGTTGCTTGATCATTAACAAACTTGGTTGTTGCATGATGTCATCATAAGTGTTCAAGGATTTAACATAGGTTCTCAAGAATTACTCTCATTCAGTCAATTGAAACATTGAAATACTAACATAGATACAAGTACAAATTAAATACACATACAGATACAAAATACATAAATATTGACAATAAGAAAAAAAATCTATTACAGTATTGGTGCATTTCCGCCAATTGTGAACAGAACATAAAACTTTTATCAGTCTTTCTCGTAGCGACGTCACTCTTCACTTTGTAGTTGGGAGTATTTCCCATGAACTCGGGTGATTTTCACAGGGGAATTCTTTCATCACCTGTCACTTTTCACTGCACTAAAACTGGGGATCACCTTTTCACATTCTGGTGGAAAAACACTGGGAATTTCACTATGTGAAGGGGGAAGTGATATTTCTTGACTCGACGATCCACCGGGTCATGTCGGGAATCAGGAAAGTTGATGACTGGTTCAATGACGAATGAGTCAGTTTGGTGGCTGTCTTAATCTCATTCCAATTCATGTTTCAGCACATGAAAATACAGAAAAAAAATCTGTATTAGGACTTGCTCATTAACTAGCATCTTAATCTAAGGGAATATAGAGTAAGAATTTAAGACAATAAAAATTACTACATAGACTATGTACATATACATTATATATTATTCATATTTTGTGTCTAGGTTTTATGTTCTTTCGTTAGCAAATATTAGCAAAACACGTTTCATCTGGTACAGGTCTTTCTTAAGCAATGTATTTAGCAATATTGCCGTAGCAATTTTTATAGTTAAGGAAAAGTCATCATTAGTGTCCTTTAAATGTAAATATAGTAAAATCGTGCGTAGTTTATCAACGTTTTATTATTTTTATGTCCATTTTCATCTCAAATCTGGAGCACGCTTGCGCCCGTTATGGAGAGGAATGCTTATTGTTGAGTACGGGCCGGCGAGCAGTCATTGAATGTTGCCACAGTGCTTCACAGTCACGTGGTAACGAACTGGCGGTTTAACAGCGTTGGCAGTCCGCGTCCTGCACGAGGCAGATAGTTCTGTGGCTGCCAACCTTTCTTTTAACTTGTGCATTTTGTTGAATCGTGGGTACTGGAGCAGCTCGTCAAGGCGACATGGTCAACCTGGACGGTAAATTGACTGCACCAGCGACGAAGAACAGTCATCGATGAAAATGACTACTGTCTCCTATTGCAGTAAGTACAATAGCTTGTCTATCCTTTGACTGATAGTCACTGTATCGTCGTTGCAACGTGAGAATACTTGTAATGCTACTTCACACGCGGCACATCACTCGTGTCCATAAGTTTATTACAGTTCTGATTCACACAAGAGATAACTAGTTTCTCGTGCCCATACATGTGTCAAATTACTATTTTACACACGTGTCCATCATTTTGTCACAGAGTCACACGCAGCAATCCATACGTGTCCATATAGGTCTCTCTATACCACAGAGTAGCACAGGTAATGCTAAAATTACTTATCATGAAAGGATCATTTACAAAATATACATAGTTTTTTTTAATTACTGTCCAAGACCTAACGAAAAACGTGTTTGCTATTCTGAATGGTGCTTCTGAAGCACGTTAGATTTTATATATATTTTAAATCTGATTCTTTTCCTTTTCTTATTGTTCTATAACAGCCCCTTTTTTTTCATTTATTCGGTTACATCAATAATCAGTAAATATACCCACTTTGGCGTGCCGAACAGTTCACGTTCAAAACTTCATCTAGCAGAAATCGGGAAAATTATTCCTATTTCCTGGGATGCTTTTGCTCACAGCAAATCAGATTTACATCACGTTCCGATAAGTAACCGCAGATACGCATTAACCAACGAGCCACGATCGTCAATACACACAATATACACACGTCAAGTCTTTTGAACCAATTTCCAAATTTCTTCCCCTACCGGGTAGGGTAGAAAGGTAAGAACGCTAAAGAAGAAAACTACAATAGGATAGTGCAAGGAAATGAAAGATACGAAGATAGATAATAGGTGAAATAATCAGTTGAGCAAATTCATTCTTCGGCTCCACCGTTTTTAATGTCATCCACGTGGCATAACTTGACTTCAGTATTAAAATTTCGCACAAATCCGTTTCCAAAGCATCTTCAAATATATCTCAACATCACGGCATGCGGACATAGCAGAAGAATATAAGCAGATTATCTCAGTCCTCAACTAGGTGTCTTAATATCGAAGGTTTCTGTATAATACTCGTGACATAGGAATAGTCTCTCTAAGTTTCTCCAATACAGGACCTAATTCTTATTATAAATGCAAATTTCTTAACTGGTTGACTCATAGTAACAAATAAATTAAGGTTGCTCTCCAGTTGCGAGTACCATTATTCATTTCTTTGTACATTAACTATATGTTGCTGCTTATACTCGGTGTAATCTACAGATTACAATGTATCAGTTTTGCATCGTACATGGTTCTAGCGACTTAAAATATCAATCCTTTGAAGGCTTAACTTAGGTTAATACTTCACATATACGGACATTCTGGTCTGAATGAGGGATTTAAAGAAAACCTTTACTACTTGGTAAAAAGGAGATTTGCCATAACTTAAAACTAAAGCAGCAGGTGGCACTTTGGCACATCCCTTACTCAATCCAACGACTGCAGTCTTTTCGTGCTCAAGAAACTTAAAACTACCTTAAAACTAAAGCAAATCTTATTTTCCAAATACGTAGAGTACCTTCTTCAATCACTTCATATCTTTCAAGCTCCATCATTACTTCATGACCACTTCACTCAAATGATTACGTCACCTGCAGAATACATGTACATGCTGTTGATTCACTTACTTTCTAAACAGATCACACTCTTGTTTCAAGTTGCAGCTTAACATAATAAATGATTTTTTTTTTAATGTTTTTCATGGTACTTCTTCAGGTCTACATGGTGGTAAAGTCCTTTTATTCGTCCACTAACTGGATCTGCCAACACGTAACAACCAATATGTGGCTTCCTGACTATAACAAACGGTCCTTCGTATAAGTGTTGCCACTTACGATTTTTACGTAAGATGAGAGATGGTTTGAAGTGTGTCCTCAGAAGAACACGCTCGTTCAGGCGATACGACAGAACTTTATTGACATGCTTGTCAAATGCCTTTTTTCTTAAATTGGCATGAGTTGTGAGAGAGATCAGGGCTTGTCTTAACTTATTATCTAGGTTGACTTCTGGACCTTCTATCTTGGGAATGGGATCAGTCCATTCATTGCTTTCCCTTTGCCTTGAGATTAATTCTGAAGGTGTGAAACCGGTCGAAGTGTGCGGAAGATTATTTACAATCTCTTCAAATGGAGTAACGAAATCGACCCACCGTGTTTGCTGGTTCAGTACATAGGTGCGAATAAAACGATTAAATTCTTTGAAGACGCGTTCTGTCGGGTTACTTTGCGGTCTAAATCTTGAGATTAGAATCTGTCTAATACCATTATTGGCAAGAAACTGTCTCCACTCTTTTCCAACGAAGTTTGAAGCATTATCAGACAACATGGTTTCCGGCTTACCAAAACGAGGAAAATAATCCTTTTCTATTCGTCTTATTAAAGATTTTGCACTGGAAGACTTCATCGCGTATAAACGCACGTGCTTAGTGAAGAGGTCTAGCAAAACAGCAAGGTACTTAGCACCTCCTCTTCCTCTAGGAAGTGGACCTGCATAGTCGAGACTGACTATTTGGTTAGGACGCTCAGTGTAGATAGGATTCAATGGTATGACATTCGAAAGATTGAAGGGCTTTGCCTTCTGACAGATTACACAAGTGCTTAGCAGTTTGTGAATTCTCTTATGCAGATTGGGTACGTAGCAATAGGCAGAGATCTTTCTTTTACACTTCTCGGGGCCATAATGTCCCCAGGATAGGTGAGTGTACCATATGAGATATTCAACGTACTCCTCAGGAATACAAACACACCATTGCTCCGTCAACATAGATGTACGATGAAATAAAACACCATTGTGTGATTTATAAAATTTCGACAAACGATGATTGGGGTTGTCTTGTAGAAGCTGTTTGACTCTCTTCCATTTTCGGTCACTTTCTTGCAGAGTACCCATCTGTCGGCAAAGACGTAGAAAATAACTACGATTCAAGGGATCTTTCATAAGGAGTATCTTGTGATTGGAAATCTGTTCTACAAGTTCCGTAGGCTCCGTCATACCTTCCGGCATGCGTGACAGTGCATCTGCAACGATGTTGTTCTTGCCTTTCACGTAAACAATTTCGAAATTGTACTCCTGTAGAAATAGGCACCAGCGAGTAAGCCTCGGATGATAGAGCTTACACGAAAGGAGAAAGCTAAGAGCTTGATGGTCGGAATACACTTTGATCGGATGGCCATAAATGTAATAATTAAAACGGCGGAACGCCCACACAACTGCCAATCCTTCTAACTCTGTAACAGAATACGATCTTTCGCACTCCGTCAGCACACGACTGGCAAAACTAACTATCCTAATCTCTTCTTTATCTCTAGTTTTCTTTAGCTGGAACAAACAAGCGCCCAAACCTTGAAATGAGGCGTCACAAGAAATGCAGAATTCGGAGTTCATATCCGGATGACTGAGGATATTGCTATTCAGAAGAGCTTGTTTGATTTTGTCAAAGGCTTGCTGACATTCAGAGGTCCATACCCAATGAACGTTTTTCTTTAATAGATTGTGCAACACTGGACTGTTCATGGATTGATTTGGTATAAAGCGACGAAAGAAAGACGTTAACCCTAGAAACCCTTTTAATTGTCTTTTGGTGCAGGGCACAGGGAAGTTCCTTATTGCAGACAGTTTGTTAGGATCGGGAGAGATTCCCTCAGAAGAGATAATATGACCAAGGAATTTTACTTGCTTTTTTACAAACTTTGATTTCTGTAAATTGGCAGTAACGCCAAAGTTAGCAAACCTCACGAAGATTTTCCGAATCAAGTCAAGATGTTCCTCCCATGAAGTCGAGGCTACTAAGATATCATCGACGTAGACAGTTATTTTGTCCAGTAAATCATGACCTAAGACATGGTCAAGTGCGGCAATAAAGACACCTGAACTAATATTCAAGCCAAAGGGTACGACACGAAATTGATATGACCGACCCGCAAAGATAAAGGCCGTGTACTTCCTTGAAGAAGGCGACAACTTCACCTGCCAATAGCTACTTCGAAGGTTGATGGAGGTTAGAAATTTGATACCATAAAACCTTTGCAGTTGCTCCTCCAATGCTTCCGGTCGGGTACACACAGGAACAATAATTTTGTTGATGTTCCTAGCGTCTAGAACAAGCCTAACACTTCCGTCCTGTTTAAATATAGACAATAATGGGCTCGAATATGGAGAGTCAGAGGGCTCAATTATTTTCCAGTTTAACATTTTGCGGATTTCCTGTCGTACTGCTTCCTTGCGGGAATGCGGAACTGCATAGGTGGTTTTACAGTAGGTGCTGTGGGGCTTATCCTTCATGTCGAATACATAGTTGGCTATGATTCCCGGTCTCTTAGAAAACACTTTGGTAAATTGTGTCAACAGATCGTATAGTTCCTTTCTTTGTCGGTCACCTAATCCTTCAGATTCATTAACCTTCGTCAGTAATTCTTCATGTGTCGGTAATAAGTCAAAGTCTTCGTCTGCATCTATTGACTCGTCTAAATAATTGAAATATTGTTGCCGAGATGTGAGCTTGCGGAGCTTTACTTTATGTTCTTGGCTGGACAACTTAACTTTGGTCCTCATAAGTCGAATCACTATACTCTTATCACTGCATCTGAAAGTACATGTACCTTCATGCAAATCTATGATGACACGATTCTTACGTAGAAACTCCATTCCTAGGAGGCAAGGTACTGACAGATTTTTAACAACTAGAAAAGTACATGGTATGGTGTCTGATGCAAATCTCACTGGTACATGAATTTGTAGCGTCACCTTTTGAACTAGAGAGCCTACAGCTCCGGAGACGGTACACACTTGTACTGGCAATGACAGAACTTTTGCTACAGAACACACTTTCTTATATACACATAAAGACAAAACATTGATATTGGCACCAGTATCTATTATAGCGACAAGTGGTACATCATGAATATGAATCATAGTGGATGCCTGAACCTGGTTTTCCCATAAATCCTCACCATTCAAAACGTCATTCTCCTTCAGCAAGTCATCTCGTAAGTCAGAGTCATTGTCATATCGTATAAGGTTGATTTGCCCCCTAATGAAATCGCCCCCAACATGTTCCGCAGCTTCCCCAAGGAGGCAAGAAAAAGAAGCTGCTTTTAGTTTTCCGCATGTTCATTAGATTGAATTTCGCTCACAATTACTTTTGAAGTACCGGGCGGTACGCTCGGTACGAGGTTTGCTTCCGTATTCCACCTAAGTTGCGAGCTATTTGCCGGAATTTCAGTCGAGATGGTGTGTGTTGGCGGGTTTGCTCGGGCATAATAGATGCGAGAATTTTGAGGTTCATGATTGTGACTTTGATAGTTGGTAAAAGGCGGAGGACTATTCCTAAAGTTTGGAGCATACTGTTGTTTGTATTGCTTGGAAGGATCTGGAGGATTTCTCCCTTGAGAACGGTGCTGGAATGTAGGCTGGTTACCATACTGCTGCTGACTGTTGGTGTTAAGCCAACGTCCTTTTCCATTGAAATTATTATTATAGCGATCATTGTAATTAACTGGTGAATTACCGTATTGCTGTTGTGTTGTCTGGTATATGGGGTGGTACCTATTTTGATCCTGGAATTTATGTTTCTGCTTCCCGTTACGGCAATAGTAGTTGTTATTATCGCACGGAACGTCGTGTCCTTTACTGTTGTTGGGTTGGTATGACATACCTGAGTCTGCGCCTACACCGTGCGGCTGTGTAGTGTGCGGGCCAAGATTACAATTACTCCGCGCACTAGCACGCACGTCTTCTTGAATCATGTCAAGGTTGTCAAGTACTGACAGAAAAGCCTCCGTGTCGTCGTCACTGACATTTACTAACTTCTCCCTGATTGATACCGGTAGCTTTGACTTAAGAATCATAATTACGTCCTTCGTGGAAATGGGCGTGTCCCAATATTGTATTTTTTTCAGGTATTTCTCGAAGTATCTACGGAGACCAGCACTTCTCGTATTAAACGGTTCAGCATTATATACTTCCTTTCTAAGGCGTTGTTGTATGCCTGAACTCCAGAATTTGTTCAGAAATTGCTTTTCGAAGTCAGCGTAATTATTACATCTGTCAATTACTTCTGTTCCCCAGACAGAACCCTCTCCTTGAATGTAACCTACTATAAAGCGCATACGTTGCTTGTCATCCCAGCTCTCGGGAAAAACACCATTAAATGACTTCAGAAAAACCATTGGGTGGATGTTGCGTTTCTCTGGCAGAAAAGGCTGGAATACGCGGTGCTTGAGAACGCTTTCTTCTTTCATGAGCTCGACAAGAGTTACTTGATCATTCTGGTTGCGTACTAAAGGATTCTTACTACTGTGTCCATGTACAAGTGGAGAGAATTCTACACGAGACACGGGATTATTATTGTATTCATGTTCTGAAGAAAGCAAGTGTGAATGCTCACTTCTATTGTCATTAGGAAAATCATTGACTTGTCGTTTCAACTGCTCGATTTCCTCAGTGAGGCGTCGTTTCCACTCGGGAAGATCTCGGTGAAAAACTCTACGAATCTCTCCTAATTCAGTGAGAATCGTATCTCCTGATGTACCTGGAGCAGCTAAAACTTCAACTGTGGCTGACTTAACGGCTTCTTTTAAGTCGTGTTGAACCTTGTTTGCTATGTACTGTTCCTTAGTCTCGACCCATTCTACAAATTCTTTTCCTATCGTGGAACGTACGTTGGCTGCAGCATCATTCACCCTCTTTTCAATGTTTATTTCGGATAGCGCCTGTGTCAGGTCATTGACCTGGCCTTGCAGAGTGACGACATTGTCTGCAAGCTTGTTTACTTTAGCTCCGACCTCAGCGGACTTTTTTGAAACTTCTGTTGTAACTGCCTGGCAACTTTCGATTTGTACTTTGATGTCTTTGTGCACGTTACCTACTGTGCTCTCACATGCATCTACCTTCTGCAGAATACCTTCTATCCTTTCATTAACTTTAGTACTTAATTCCGAAATATATTCCACCGTGACTGTCCTAATTCTTGCCTCTAAGTTGGCATCAATATTATCTAACCTATTTTTCATTGTACCAATCATGGTATTCAGGTCAAACCATTTTCGCTCTGTCTCCCGTTCCTTTTCCCTTTCTTTTTGTTCCCTTTCTTGTCTATCTCGTTGTTTTTGTAATTTATAAGCTTCCCTTTCCCGTTTCTCCTGTTCTCTTTCTTGAAAAAAAATTCTCATCATTTCAACCATCGAATTTTCTCCCGCTTGCTGTGACTATGATTGCTGTGACAATACGTCACGCACACCATCATCGTCTGCCGTTCTCTCCATTCGCGAATCGGGTCTGCCTGTCCCCGTTCGCGAACGTAGTGGGTATGACTTGACAACTGTGTCATCACCGTCATCCAGACTGTTTGTCGGCTTTCCTTTGTCATCTGCCATGTTTATTTTCAAGTTTGTGACGTAACTGCTCAAAGAAATATTTCGCGGTACGCCGATCGTCAACTCTCAGATGCGCGCGCTGATAGTCAAACGTCACACCGCGGTAGGTGACAATTGCAGAGCTATACCGGGTAGAAGACAAGATGGCACCTAACTTTGAAAATAAGTGACAAACACCTACTAGACACTGAATCCTGCTATTATGGCATCCATCTTGTGTTCTTAACCGTAGCAACAATGAAGATGCTCATAATACTAACAAATAAACTTTGCATGAAGAGATGATCAGAAATGGATTCTAACTACGTAAATAAGCAACTCTGCAAGGAAATAACAGCGATAGGATAAAATGAAGCAGTAAGGAAAGAAATTCCGGAAATCAGTTATATTATACAAGACGCGAGATTTTATGCGTAATGAAAACCGTACTTACATCAGTTGTTTTGCGCACTGCTGTTATTTTTCGAATTTTTCTCTTTGTTTTTTATACTTCCTCGATTTGGTTCAGTACTTCCTTTACGGCTTCCCGATGTCCACCGGATGATGTCATGAAACAATAACAGAACAGATTAAAATTTTTTTATCAGGTCCCTGTTCGGGCGCCAGATCTAGTATGATAAAAAAAAATTATTATTACTATTAAATATATTTCAATTCTTTCAATTTAGATCGGTATTTCATACTAGAATGTCGTGTTCCCAGTTTGGCACAGCTTTGCCACAGGAGACACGAAGGCGGTCGAAGACGTCCGTCTTCTGGTCGGCTCCTGATCGTTGTCAGAAGGAGACTAGTTTTTGAATACGCAAAGACTTCTATTACTTGGAAAAGAACAACCCGGATTTCTTTACGTAATCAGTATGATTTTTAAATTACCTAAGGGACCTTTAACAATGAACAGTAAGAAAAAATGCATTTGCAAATGAAATCATTCATAAATGGGGCAGCTATGAATTGTATAGAAGACAAGGAGCGGCCTTCTGTACACGACCAGGATGCCGCAGTATTTTCTGCTGTAGTAAAGGCTTTTTAACATTTCTAAAAATAATATGGCCTGGAAGTTAAAAAAGAAGTATAAAGGAAAAGAATAGAATAAGAAATCTGGTAAACACTAAATATATTCTAATAATTCTCACAAGCAATTAGAGCTACTTTATAGACAGCATAACTTACATAAGTAATTATCTAACTCTATGGTGCGATCACATTTCAGCCTGTCCTTTACTAGCTCCTATGTTCGCGTTTTTGTCACAAGTTACAGTCACTTTTCTCCTTCGTTAAAGACAATCCTTGCACTGTTCAACACCTCCGATAACAATAGCTTGCCGAGTTACAGTTTCGAACATAAATTACTTGAATGTTATTAATTAATAATGTTGTCTGCGCGCTGGCAAGACCGCTCACTTTTTTAGCTTAAAGTCGACCTTCTTCACGCTTTCACACCACAATCTGAAGTACATTAAAATCTGAAGATCTACAAACGTTTTCTACCGTCATCTTTTATTTAGATCGAAGCGGAACGACAGTTCAGCTTCTGTTAAAATGTTTCTTTGACTGCGCAATCGATGTATTAGCGTCCGCGCTAGATGCGCATCTTTACAGTTACGTAAATTATACAAAACAAATGTCTTTCAAAGAATACTCAAAGCTTTCGTAGTACGGAAATACCAATAATATTACACACTCGATCACTTGCCAGATTTGGACTTGTATTGAGATACCTAGCCCAAATAAAGACAAGTTTCTTGGATCAAAAGAAACCTTTACGTGTGGTTACTTAATAGCTGTTGCGTGTAATTCATTGTGTTGTAATTGCAGGTTTAAGTGTCGCCCTAAATGTGACTTGTTTGAAGGATACTTAATTTTAAAGCACAAGGGAAACTTATTTTGGTTGAAACTGAGTGATAAATAATCTCTGAAAACAGTATCATTACGTAAAGGTGAATAAGTAGAAATTCTTACAAAACGAGGAAAGAAAATATTTAAGTTTCAGAGATATTGCTAGCTTTTTGGGTAAAATCATTTCGAGTTGGTATTAGGAAGTTTTGGTTTCAGTGAACACTTAATTGCGTTGGTACGCGCAAACTACACAAGGGTCCGATATTAATAAAAACTGACAAGATTACATTTACGTAGAAAAAGATCTAAGTGAGTGTAAATCAGAATTGAATTTACTTGAAGTTGTTACGAAAAGTCAGCGATCGTACTCACAAAGGTGTAGTGGTTAATCTGTGCAATACATTACGTATCATTATTTACGTAGTAATGTTAGACTACATAGAAAGAAATAGAATTGTCGCTTCAGTTATCTTTATCCCGATATAAACATTGTCCAAATACGAGTTTAATATGGATCGGTCTTTGCACTCACTTCAAATCTGAAATGAATGTTAAAAGTTCTTAAAAGATTACTAGGCGGTTCCTGAGAGATTGTTCGGCGTTGGAAGGAAGTCGTTGCTTGTGAGGACAATAGCAAGCCGGATTTACGATTTAGCTTGACGTAACATAAACAGGTATCGTATTGAAATAATTTTGGTGTGTTGTTTTGGACGATAGGGAGATTACTTGTGTTGTCGCTGTATTCTCTCTGCTATTCTCGTCATTGCTGGTAGATAGCGACTGTCAGCGTCATTCTGATATTTCGTTGTATCTATTTTTGGAGTAGTATCATTGCTGCACGAGCTCGAATTTTGAGTATAGTGAAAATGCTGTTTGTTTTATGTAGCATTTAGTCTGCTGACTAGTCAGTGTTTATTATCGTTGCAGTTGCTAATCAACAAAGGGTTGATCTTTCCTCAATTTGTTGTCTAAGAGTGCAACTACTGTACAAGATAGGCTTTAAGTGTTTGCCAGGCGCTCGCCTACTACTGGAATCTTCTGTGATCAGACAGCGATTCACAGTCATAACATCGACTGTCAGCCGGCCGAAGTGGCCGTGCGGTTAAAGGCGCTGCAGTCTGGAACCGCAAGACCGCTACGGTCGCAGGTTCGAATCCTGCCTCGGGCATGGATGTTTGTGATGTCCTTAGGTTAGTTAGGTTTAACTAGTTCTAAGTTCTAGGGGACTAATGACCTCAGCAGTTGAGTCCCATAGTGCTCAGAGCCATTTGAACCATCGACTGTCAATACAAAAACTGTACCTAATTCTTATTGTTGCGGTCGATTGCTTCGTTCAAGCAATTGTGCGCGGCGGGAAGCCATACATCAGCGGCATCGCTACGTTGGTACAGTACGATCCCTTGTCGTTTAGAGTTAGATCTTGAGTCCTGCCAGTTGGAGCGTTACATCTGTTCTGCACCTCTCAGACCGCTGTGAAGTGCGCGTCAGAGAGTACTCAGCATGGCTCCACATGTTAGAGTCTCTTCCCGTTCCAATCACGTATGCATTTCAGCAATAATGATTCTTTGAATGCATCTGCACGAGCTGTAATTAGTCTACTCTTGGCTCCGAGATCCCTACGGAAGCGATACTTCCGGGGCTGAAGAATATATTTAGATTCTTTCTAATACTCGTCCATGAAATTTTGCAAGTAGGCTTTCGCAGAGTAATTTGCGTCTGTCCTCAACACTCAGACAGTTCAGGTTTTTGAACATCTCCGTGACGCTGTCTCGTGTGTAAAACAAAACTGTAACTATTTGCCCCGTCTTTCTTTGTATATGTTCAGTATCCATTGCTAGTCCTACCCACCCGGGTAGCCGTGATTGCTAACGCACCGCTTCCAGGACGGGAAGATGCGCCGGCCCCTAATTGAAATCGCCCATCGTATTAACGAAGATCGGCGGTGTGCTGACCAGCTTGGATGTGTTCTCTAGGCGGTTTCCCATTTCCCTCTAGGTGAGCGCCGTCTGATATCCAAGTAACACTACACGCAGATAATTCGGATATACATTTTCCGTCCCGAGGCATAACGAGGTGGCGACAGAAAGGGCCATTAGCTCATTTATTTATGCACGCATACAAAGGGAGCCGCTCTACCACCAATCCCTGGGACCCTTCTGATGATACCCTTGTCACTGATGAAAATTCGCCCTGGAGGGAAAGGTACTATGTTCTGTCACTTAAAAACCTTACAGCTATTCACAGATGTGGGAATGTAATCCGTATGCTTGGAACGTCGTCAATCATCTGCAGGGAGCACCGTCTCGAAGAATTTCCGAAAATATAGTAGTTTCTCATGATTCATGGTTTTCAGAATATGATGTGAGAAAAGGGCAAGACTGGTTTTACACGAGAGATGCTTTCTGAATTCGTGATGATTTGTGGACAGAGTTTCTGTCTCACAGAAACTTATTATATATGAACTCATAATATGTTCAAGAACTCTGCATCAAACCGATGTCAAGGATACTGGACTGTACAAATTTGAGGGCCTGTTCTCGACTACCGAATCTAAACAACTGAGTGGTAGGGCGGTGACGAGGAGAACTCTGATTGTTGATCTGTGGCGTGACTGGTGTATTGGTTTTAGTGCGTACTGACACGAAAAAACCGTTTGAATTAATATGCATGCCGTTTTGATGTGAACTGCAGAAATAGTGAGTATTATTGAGTTATATGTGAACTGTATGCTCTGTTTCTATGCGTGAATAAACTAAGAGAGCATTCGCGTGTACAATGGACGCAAATCGGCGGCTCACTAGTACAACAATGCGTGTGCACGACGTCAGATTTGAACATTTCGAAGATGATGCCTTGCTGTGAATAAACCTTGAACTGTAATGTATCAATTGCGGGCTCTGAGCACTATGGGACTTAACATCTGAGGTCATCAGTCCCCAAGAACTTAGAACTACTTAAACCTAACTAACCTAAGGACATCACTCACATCCATACCCGAAGCAGAATTCGAACCTGCGACCGTAGCGGTTCCAGACTGTAGCCCCTAGAACCGATCGGCCACCCCAGCCGGCATATCAATTGCGGGTGCTACGGAGTAGCACGTTGTATAGTGCGATAGAATCTGTCGAGACCCCTATACATCAGAGCAGCGTATTTGATACTGCGCACATTCTCCGTATTCAGTCCCAAGACAACGAACTCACGACGATAGCTGCGACTGTACAGGAGCCCAATTACCCGTAACAAATGTACAGAACTGCTACAAATGATTCATTCGTTTTCAGAGCTTCGTAATTCCCAAAGTATTACATGTACAAATACACTCCTGGAAATGGAAAAAAGAACACATTGACACCGGTGTGTCAGACCCACCATACTTGCTCCGGACACTGCGAGAGGGCTGTACAAGCAATGATCACACGCACGGCACAGCGGACACACCAGGAACCGCGGTGTTGGCCGTCGAATGGCGCTAGCTGCGCAGCATTTGTGCACCGCCGCCGTCAGTGTCAGCCAGTTTGCCGTGGCATACGGAGCTCCATCGCAGTCTTTAACACTGGTAGCATGCCGCGACAGCGTGGACGTGAACCGTATGTGCAGTTGACGGACTTTGAGCGAGGGCGTATAGTGGGCATGCGGGAGGCCGGGTGGACGTACCACCGAATTGCTCAACACGTGGGGCGTGAGGTCTCCACAGTACATCGATGTTGTCGCCAGTGGTCGGCGGAAGGTGCACGTGCCCGTCGACCTGGGACCGGACCGCAGCGACGCACGGATGCACGCCAAGACCGTAGGATCCTACGCAGTGCCGTAGGGGACCGCACCGCCACTTCCCAGCAAATTAGGGACACTGTTGCTCCTGGGGTATCGGCGAGGACCATTCGCAACCGTCTCCATGAAGCTGGGCTACGGTCCCGCACACCGTTAGGCCGTCTTCCGCTCACGCCCCAACATCGTGCAGCCCGCCTCCAGTGGTATCGCGACAGGCGTGAATGGAGGGACGAATGGAGACGTGTCGTCTTCAGCGATGAGAGTCGCTTCTGCCTTGGTGCCAATGATGGTCGTATGCGTGTTTGGCGCCGTGCAGGTGAGCGCCACAATCAGGACTGCATACGACCGAGGCACACAGGGCCAACACCCGGCATCATGGTGGGGGGAGCGATCTCCTACACTGGCCGTACACCACTGGTGATCGTCGAGGGGACACTGAGTAGTGCACGGTACATTCAAACCGTCATCGAACCCATCGTTCTACCATTCCTAGACCGACAAGGGAACTTGCTGTTCCAACAGGACAATGCACGTCCGCATGTATCCCGTGCCACCCAACGTGCTCTAGAAGGTGTAAGTCAACTACCCTGGCCAGCAAGATCTCCGGATCTGTCCCCCATTGAGCATGTTTGGGACTGGATGAAGCGTCGTCTCACGCGGTCTGCACGTCCAGCACGAACGCTGGTCCAACTGAGGCGCCAGGTGGAAATGGCATGGCAAGCCGTTCCACAGGACTACATCCAGCATCTCTACGATCGTCTCCATGGGAGAATAGCAGCCTGCATTGCTGCGAAAGGTGGATATACACTGTACTAGTGCCGACATTGTGCATGCTCTGTTGCCTGTGTCTATGTGCCTGTGGTTCTGTCAGTGTGATCATGTGATGTATCTGACCCCAGGAATGTGTCAATAAAGTTTCCCCTTCCTGGGACAATGAATTCACGGTGTTCTTATTTCAATTTCCAGGAGTGTATTATTGATGCTTAGAACCGTGAACTCACCAAGTTTGAATAATATGAGAACCGCTCTGGTCACAGGACACACGTCCAAGTAGTAGCAAAGTTCGTCCCATACCTTATGTAGCATCATCCTCGACAATGGCCATCACAGCTGCGTTGTGTTTCCTGAGCTGCCGTAGTGTTCTGCTGAGCATTGGGGGCACGTAAACACTGTCCTTGATGTATCTTCAAAGGAAAGAGTCATACGGCGCTGTCAGGTGACAGAGGGCGGGGAGGGGGGGGGGGGGGGGGGAAGGAGGGGCGATGTGATGCGGAAGTTGGTCGAGTTGGTCGTTTAGGTAGCACGAACATTGATGCTCCAATGAGGAAGTGCCCTGTCTTTTCGGAAAATAAATTCTTGGAATCGACAGTCAGTTGTGAAAAGAACCTAAACAGCATCATATCGAGGTCATAGGCATCCGCCACAGTCTTCTCACAGAAGAAAAAGGAGCCATGCAACTGTGTCTCTGATACTGCGCAGAAAACTTCAGCGAATCTCGTTCACCCAGCGCCATTTCATGAGGTATTTCAGGGCCTCACACTCTCATATTGTGACGATAAACCTTTCCATATAAATGGAAGGATGCTTCATCGCTGAGTATCAGCTTGCAGGCGAAAAGTTCATCTTCTTGATGATCGAACGTGGGTGCTTCCGTAAACGAGATGTACCCTACCGAAGATTTATACCACATACAGGAAAGCGTAAAATTATTCGCTAAGTCACAACGCGGGAAAAAGTGTGTTTTGAGTATTCGTACAGGACGGCCAGTGTAGAGCATTGTGATGAAAATAACAGGACGACAGCTGCAAAAGTCACGGCAGAATTGAATAACACACTCGCGAATCCTGTCAGTACGAAAGCAACACGTATGGAACCCCAGAAGCAGTGAATTTCAGGGCGAGCTCTTATTCCAATTGCCCGACACGGGAAAGCGTGTTGTCGAAGCCAAAATTCTTGGACAATGGAGTAATGGAAAAAAGTCATTTGTTCGGATGAGTCTTGTTTCACACAATTTCCAAATCCCGGCCGAGTTTACGCCCAGAGAGCGAAACATGGAGGAGGTTCGGTGATGATTTGGGCAGCCATATCGTGGTATTCCATGGTCCCTATTTCATCAAATGGTCCCTGAGATATCACGTTAGTCGTGGCAATGGTATCTAGTTTCATAGGTATATTTAAATCGAATATTTTTGCGTTAACTATTGCTTGCGCTGTTTCCTCATCCCTCCCTTCACCTTTAGTGGTATTTCTTGGTACAATTCATAGTTAATATGACTGATATGATCATATCTAATAAACAGTTTTTAATTACCTTTATGCCCACACGCCCTTCACTGGTTGTCGAACGGTGGCCTATCGAGACCCTTTTCAGTTTTCTCTACTAACCAGGGTATTGACCTCCTCATTTGAGGTTATATCAGCTAAGTGTACATTGTGGGTTTGGTTCCCAATTAGTGTCTCGTGCAGCTCCTCATTCGAAATCTCGATGGCCCTGCCCACTACTTGAAACATAATTGTGCCTATGTTGACTCTAATAAGCTGTTGGCGGATTATTTGTTTGCCTGTGTGCGTTTTGTCCTTGCCAACTGACGCGTTGGTTACTGCCACGAGTCAGTGCTGCATTGTGCACCTGCTGGCTGCAGCCTCTCTGATCAGTGTAGCCCTATTGGTTAAAATTTTTTTCTTGATCTTGTAACCTCGTTTACATTTTTGGCCTTTCCCGTTGCCAGAGTGGTTCCTATTACCACTGTTGCGAGATGGGTACGGTTCCCAACTACGTTGGTTACTGTTATCATTTTCATCTTGCTGTTCGCTATATCTTCGGGGTTCAACCTGTGCGTTGATATTTTGTGTTTTCACTGTCCCTTCCTCACATATAAAGCTAATGGAATCAAGTACTGGTAAAAAAATACTATATGTCATGTTCTGGAATGGTAAGTAATTTTTCACGTATGTCGGCAGGTAGACCGCTTTTCAAAATCTTTAACACGTCCACGTGGGTGATCGGATTCGTCCAGTATTGAGTTTATTCAAATACTTCTCAAAGTATTTTCTTAACTCCCACTGGTGTTTGCTACTGAATGGTGACGCATTAAAAACTTCACGGTGCAAACTCTCCTGTACTGTGGTGGACCAAAATTTATCCAAAACTGCTCCCTCGAACTGTTCATAAGTGTGGCATCTTTCTTCTGCATCCGTGTCCCATATCAACACATGACCTTACGTGTATTCTGCAACGAAACGGATCTTCTGTGGCTCCTCCTAATTTCTAGGCAACACATTACGAAAAGCCCTTATGAACACCAGCCGATTCGTTCTTTTGCCTTGCGACGAAAAAATAGTGAACTGTCCTCGCGCTAATAAACCTTCCTCCGCTAATAAGGCGGGAAGACATGCATCACTGTCTATTGCCGGTGTGGCATTATTCTGTAAGTCGGATTATATACGGCTGCGCCTTAGGTACAGTAGTCGGCACCGTCTACTGCATCTTGTAACTCCTATCTACTTCGTTTGACGGGTATGTAAAAAACTGCGGGTATGTACTAGGATTATCTATCCGGTCTAATGGCACTTGACTGCTTGCCGTCGGATTTTCTTTCATTACTTTTGCAACAGTGATTAAGGTACTCCACAACTTTTCCTCCGCTGCTTTTATGCCCAAATCTATCCTAGCCAATAGTTCATTCTCTTTCTCCTTCATCACCTCCTCGGCCACTTCTATGTAAGTTCCATGTTCCTGAACTACGTTTGGCGCAAGGGTACGACCTTGGTCTAGCACATCTGTTTCAAACTGTCCTTTAATTCTTTTACACCTTTGTCAGTTCTTTCGTGCTCCAAGTGCACAAACTGAGTGTTGAAATTTTAATTACCTAGTTGCAAAGGCGATTCCTGTATCTCTCCTAGTAAACTTTTACATACTGACTGAAACTCGTTTGCAGCACACGTCAGGGTGTCCGAATTCTTCCATATTTGCGATTGTGCCTCTTGCATTTTAGTTTGTACATACTTACACCCTTTTACTTACCTACCAATTGACCTTGTGCCTCGTCCACTGGTGACACACTTTGATTCAAGTTATTTTTATCCTGGGATTAGTCAGTGAGTGACTCTGCTCTTAATTCCTTTCCGATGTTTACGAGTTTAGCTGTTAATTCATTGGACAGGTCAATACGTAAATTCTGAGTCATCGAACTCTAAGACCGTCGAACGTCCGTTTTTATTCATTATTAAAAGTGTTAAAATTTAGTGTTTGTTTTCAACAAATTTGCCAAATTTTTGCTTTTGTTCGCTTGTGAAATCATTTTTTAAATCATTAAATTGTTGTGCTTGTGTGTTCAACTTCGCGTCAAAGTATCTCGTTATCTGCGACATTAACTGCGTCACGTTCGGGGTACCGGGTCTGTCCATCATATTTTGTTTAGTTATATTCCCATTATGTGTCTGTGTCACAGATAGAGTGTAATTTAGCGAATCCGTACTATCGCGCCTTTCATTCTTACCACAGGATAAAATGCTTAGTCTACCTTAATTAAGGTAGCATCACATATTACAACATTGATGTCGACCGTGTCTATAGCATTTATAGCGTATAGCTGGCCGTTGTCTAGGCGACCCCTATTTTCAAATTCACTCTCATTTGTTGTCACATCCGTGTCGGCGACATCTTGTGTTCACATATTAGTTAATGGATTACTAACAATGGATCTGTGTGACGTACTCACTTTCGCTACTTTCAATAAAATAATTAAACAACTGAGAATTGTGGAACAAAACGTCTTTTTCTTAATTGGGATGATACCACTTCACAACCTAATCTGTGGTACGTCACTGGCATATACTACAACTCACTGTCAGTGTGACATAACTGAACGCACATCAGAATAATTTCTTAACATAAATATCTACATTTTTAAAAAGAATACTTCAAGTCAGAATATCATTTGGAAAAGGTGCTATGACTACTCTTGGAAGAGGAGTTACTAAGCGCAGTCATGAAAGCAACATGCAAATTTTCTTACCATCAAGTCGCTCTTTTCTGTCTTCTCTATACTAATTCTCCAGTTAATCCTCTCTGGTTTCTGCATACCATGTATCTGCCACTCCTCCTTTATGATGGCAACAATATTCCAACCACGAAACGAAAAAGACACAATTAATGTAATGAAAGACTACAAGATATACAATTACATAATATTTAAACAATAGCCTGATGGTTTCTCTCTATGGCACTGTCCAAGGAGCGGTCGCCATTGTATAAATATATAATTAATTTGGTAAGAAAGAAAGGTATGATGATAGTATCGTACTTACCAGCGCCTGTCGATTGGTCAAGTTTGTTTTTATTTTTTCTTTTACACAAAAACCATGCAAGACATGACGATAAGTACTGCTTTCAGTCATCTGCAACATGAACTAGAAATTAGTCTTGAATGTTCTCTTCCTATTAATGATAATTACCGCTTCTCTCTCGTAGTACGACAACGCCCGTGACGATGCGGCGGTCGTATTCTTGGGGATTATTCCCATGCATCCGAAGATCTGCTGCAATGGTTCATGACGCGCATAGAGAGGAACAGGTGTACTTGAAGCTCGTAGAAATAAAATATTTTTCTTTCACGAGCTATCAATATTTTAGTTGTTAGACAAATAGAGAACAAATATAGGTCCGTACACCATGGCGGACGAGAACAGAAGAGTTATATTACAAGCATCAAAACAAGAGAGGTGCTGTAAAAAAGCTGAAGATACATCGTTTTCCGCCCTCTCAGATTACACTGATGCTGCGTAATACGAATTAGTACTTCTTTGGCTCATTAAACTGGCGCTTGTATGAGTTAATACATCTCCTATGTCTATGCAGATAAGCCTTATAGATACCAATACACACCTCCGCCTTTCAAACCTGTACTTGCCACTATTTTACAGGAAGAGTAGTATAAGACTCCCTTGAGAATCGAATAGAACCTTTATTTGTCCATTCCGACACAAGTGGAAGTATATGAGTGTTGACGGTTTTCCTACACCGTATTAGCCATGGTAGGGCGTTGCGTTTCTAGTGTTTCCATATTTTTATCCAGCCCCTGCTAATGCAGTGTTCGCTCCATTTCCCTCAATGCAGTATATCCTCTATTTAATAAAAATAATAGTCACACATGCTCCCATTCATTCAGTACATTTAAATGTTTCGTAGATTCTCGATAACAAAATAAATATTTTTCTGAAGTAAACCGATTTGCAAACCACCACCATACAGCGTGCGCGAACTTATCATAAATGTGTTTTGTTCAGATTAATAGACGCTAACAGCAGTGCGCGTGGTATCTGAAACTAACAGCTGATCAGCAAGTAATTGTGGCTGTATTAGCCCACCACCTGATGACACAGTCATTTGCAATATTTCAGTTTAGGTCGACCTTTCCCACTGTGTTATAGTATGAATCCCATACATTGCAGCAACTTTCTGGGATGAAACACACAAACAGTCTCCTTTGTAGACTGACTACATTTTCCCAGTAAGCTGTCAATGAACGGATGTTTACTACATGCCTTGCTTTTAGCTGAGCGTAAATGATTACTCGTATTACAAACCATATCCTTACAAATTGTTTCACTCAGGTATTCGTATGCGTCGACTGAGTCTGTGAAAATTTGACATTATTCTCATAGAATATTAAGCTCTTTTCGGTTTTTTAAATCTATAATTTTTCATTTTTGTACAATTAAAACGATTTTCCAATATTTTCATCACTCTGAAGTCTTATCGGGATATGATTTGACATGTTTGCATCTTTCTTCAGACATTACCGCTCCGTAGACAACTACAGCATCTGCGAGAAGTCAGATGTTACTGCCAGTATTGTCGACCAGGTTACTAATACGCAAAATGAACAACAATGATCCCAATTAACTTCCCTGAAATTACTTCTACATCTGTCGATGACTCTCTATCCATGATACGAGGATTATTCGGAAAGTAAGGAACGATCGGTCGCGAAATGGAAAATACAGTGAAAATATGATGCAGCTTTGCACAGATGCCTTGGCCACTGTGTCTAGTACGCCCGTGGATCGCATCATGTCGCTCTTTTCAGTTCTGAGCTGACAGTGAGAAGGTAAAGATGGCTAGAAATTAGCGTCTCCTGCCAAGTATAAGGGCCTGGCGAAAGATATCACCTGAAGCTTTGCAGTTCACATAAAATAACTGTCATGCGGTTCGTTCTACACGACAGTTCTCGGTCATACTCTGCAGGGGCAATGAAAATGCTCCTGCAGCGTTTTCGATGTGAAGTGTTTGATCACCCACGTGATTAGGTACCCCTGAGATTCATCTATTTTGACACAGACAACGAGCGGCAGTCCAAAGTAGAAAATTGTCGAAAAGCACTGGCGGCTGTCTTCTATAACGAGGGAATTGAAAAGTTGGTACAGTGTTACGACAGATGTCTAAGTCAGAGCAGCGACTGTGTAGAGAAGTAGCTAGAAGCTGTAGCTAACTGTTGCAAATAAAACAGTTTTGATTTTCACTGTGGTTTGCATTTCGTGACCTATCGTTCCTTACTTTCCGAAAAGCCCTCGTAATACATTGCATCCTCCGTACCAAGAGATCGTCAGTCCATTCAGAAATTTTATTTGACATCCCATATAACAGCACTTTACGTAATAAATGTTGGTGAGGTACTGAGTCAAACGTTTTCGGGAGTCAATACATACTGCATCTACCTGATTGCCATTATCTACGCTTTTCAGAATGTTTTGTGGGAAAAGCGAATGTTAGAGTTTACATGACTGACAGTTTTCAGAATCCATGCTGATTGGTATAGAGGAGATCTTTCTGTTCGAGGTACATTATATTTGAGCTAAGAATATGCTCCAGAATTCTACAACACATATTTGTCATTGATACTAGATAACAGTTTCGCTGATCACTTACGTCACCCTTCTTGTAGACGGGTGAGACCTACGATTTCTTTTCCAATCAGTTGACACATTTCTTTTGTTCAAGATATCTCCGATAGTGTAACGTTAGGAACCAATGAAACTGTCGTCCGCAACTCGTGGTCTAGCGGCTAGCGTTGCTGCCTCTGGATCACGGGGTCCCAGGTTCGTTTCCCGGCTGGGATAAGGATTTTGTCTGCCCAGGGACTCGGTGTTGTCATCATCGTCATTCGTGACAGTGGCTAGATTGGACTGTGTAAAAAATTGGACTGTGTAACAATTGGAACTTAGTACGGGCGCTGATGACCGCACAGTTGAGCGCCCCACAAAGCAAACATCATCATCATCATCAGCGAAACTGTTACAGTGTTCTGGGGAAGAAATTTAGGTTGCCAAGTTTTGCAAGTAAAATGTCGAAGTCAACATCACGAAAGGCTTCGTTAAAATCGAAAGAGGACAGGATAGTCGCCTCTTATCTGTCCATCGATAGCTTCAAGTGATCTGTTACTTTTAACAAAGGAGATGTTGTGTTACGGTGTTTGCGGAATGCTGGTTGCTACGTTATTCGTGGTTAAGTAGCCGGATAACTGGTCGTGGACTGCACAGGTTTTTTTTTTTCAGTGTCTCCCGGCGACACTAGGCTGTCTCTTTGTAACATTACGAGTCAAGACAGCTGTAACGGAACTTGAATAGCGTAAAGTTATCGTTAAAAACGCACGCCGCGCGATTTGTTACGATTTGGTCGGTCATAATAGTAGTAACATGCTTTTGAATACAATTAAAACATAACGGCGATACCTGTTTAGCGTTATTGGAAATAATATGTAATAAATTAATGAGTAAGGTAGCCGATCCTATAAGAAGAGGTAAAATTGGGCATATTAAGGTGTTTTGCTTTATATCGACTAAGCCGATGATACGGCGTCTTTTTTTCCGTAACGAAGTGCTAATTGTGCGTTGTGAAAAATATAGGGGCGAATTTTAAATAGCTACAGTGTATAATCAGACTAACAAATGGACATTCAGTTACGCGAAATAGCGGACAGTGAAGTGTGGTCATTAAATTGAGTACAGCTACAGGGCGGTCAATTCCGGGATAAGTCTATTCCCATCTCACGAGGGACGCGGTATTGAGACCGGTTTTTTTTTTATTATATCACGGAGAGCGGGCTTCAGTTTATAAAAAGGAGAAAAGCTGTATCATTATCATTGACTGTTGGTGTTAAGCAACCAAAACTGTTCATCAAAGGGTTTCGGTGAATGAGTGGTGAATGCGAAATGAAACTGTGAACGAAGTTATGTTAAATAAAGCAGAAGAGACAAGACAGTTTGGTCGTATCTGTTATTATTCCATAAACCGTAACATTTATTCTCGTTGTACGAAGCCTTTATAGACGATCGTTATGACAATTTGCTTTGAAGGGATCTCGTTACGAGTTAAGTTTTGGGGACCTGGTCAACAGGGGATAGTTCGTAGATCTTAACTACTGCAGCTATTCTGGAATCAGGTGCTACCGTGACAGTTGTGTGTTGTCAATGGCTTAAGGTCATCATATCTCATGCTCTAAGATCGACGCGCCTTTCCTCTTGGTATAACGGTGTCTCACGGTAACCACGACAACGCCGACGGCGAAGGAAGATACGGTAGATCTTTATCGAATTCTTCGGCTCTGGGACGACGACAAAATGGTTCAAATGACTCTGTGCACTATGGGACTTAACATCTATGGTCATCAGTCCCCTAGAACTTAGAACTACCTAACTAACCTAAGGACATCACACAACACCTAGTCATCACGAGGCCGAGAAAATCCCTGACCCCGCCGGGAATCGAACCCGGGGACCCGGGTGCGGGAAGCGAGAACGCTACCGCACGACCACGAGCTGCGGACGGACGACGACATTTCACCGAATTAGCAGCATCTACTAACTAGGTGAGCTGCAGCTGTATACTACGCTGTCAAATCACACTAATGTGACAACCTATCAAAAGCCCGAACAACCACCTTTCGTAGTGCGGATCGCTGCGAGGCGTACAGGAAGAGAGCCAGTGAAGATCTGAAAGGTACCGACAGGGGTACGGAGCCTTGCCAAATCAGTGTATTGCCAGCGGCGCTAAGTTTCTCGGTCGAAGATCCATGGCGCTAACAGTGCGATCGACATGGTCCCGCAGATTCTCGATTAGGTTTAAATCCGGTGAGTTTGGTGGCCAGGAGAGACCAGTTGAAAGGTGGCTACACTGAGTCACAGCGCCAGAGATTGCGCCACAGAGTATTATTCAGCCGCCTCCACTGGCAGTAGTAGTTCAGAGGTTGCCGTGCGCAGTGCTTGTTGAGAGGATGTCGATAGCTGTACTATTTGAGGCCATGTCGTGTGCAGTTGTTTGATGGGCTAGACAGCAGATGTTGTTCGAATGGAGATGTTGTAATGATCATAGTGTACTTTTAGTCAATATATATGAAGGTAAAAAACATTTTTTTTATTTTTTTTTTTTTAAATTACCTAACTAACAATGCCTCTTGGTCACAGGTTCAGTCAACAAAGCATCTGACTTGTGTTCATGTATTAGACTGTAATTCGGGTTTCTATGTGCAATTATAGTATTTCAGTTTTTTTTAATTAATTCAGTGTAAATGGTATTTAAAATATCTTGTCTTATTGAGGAAGAACCGTGCCAGATGTGTACGTTGAATCACACTTCCACACACAGAACAGTTACACTTGTGCTTTGTTGTTCCGTAGTTTTTGTTTCGTAGCTTTTATAGTTGCTGGGGACTTAATTAATTAATTGTGGTAACGGAAATTTCCTTTCATTCTTTGTTGTTATTCTATGCAGTCAGATTGCGTACTAATACTAGTCAGGGCCAACCGGTTACGAGACAGCGTAACCGAACAGACAGCTACTAAATCTAAAAAATTAAAATTATTTCCATTATATTTAATTAAGCCCCCATGCACAGTTCACCCATCCTGATGCTTTTCGAACCAAGCACGTTCACAGTGAGCTGTGTGCCACGTTGCATTGTCCTGTTGGTAGATGCCATCGTGCCGAGGGAAAGCAAACTGCAAGTGGGGATGGGAATGGCCCTCAAGGAGAGTTGCATACTTGTGTCGATCCATTGCGTCTTCGTGAATGATGAGATCACCTGGGGAACGCAACGTAAACATTCCGCAAACCATAAAGTTCCCTCCAGATTTCAGGCTGTTTGCTTTCAGACCTTCCACGCCATGCAGGCCAACGGCCATCCGTCTCATGGAGTATAATACGTGTATCGTCTCAAAAGATCACCTGCCGCAACTCAGTGGACGTCCAGCTGTGGTACAGGTGTGCAAATCCAAGCCTTCGTCGCTGACGAAGAGCAGTCAGCACGGGTGAATGAACCACGCGCACACTACTGATAGTCCCGTGGTTCATCTGGGCGGTCAGTTGCTCAATAGCTGCACGGCTACCCACCTGCACACATCCCCCCATCCATCGTTCACCTCTATCATCTCTGGCCTGTGGTGCACCATAATAAATGTTCAAATGGCTCTGAGCACTATGAGACTTAACATCTGATGTCATCAGTCCCCTAGAACTTAGAACTACTTAAACCTAACTAACCTAACGACATCACACACATCCATGCCCGAGGCAGGATTCGAACCTGCGACCGTAGCAGTCGCGCGGTTCCCGACTGAAGCGACTAGAACCTCTCGGCCACAACGGCCGGCGCACCATAGTAGCCTCCGCGCCGGTTTTGGATAGCGTCGTTCTGCCATGCACGTGAAAAGTTTACAACCTTAGTCGTTTCGTAAATGCTTCCACCCTTAGTCAGAAAGCCAATGATCACGCCCTTTTCGACGTCAGATAAATCACTGCGTTTTCACATTACAACAACGATTGCACTGTTTCCCAGGTCCCCTCGAGACGGTTTATACACTCCTGGAAATTGAAATAAGAACACCGTGAATTCATTGTCCCAGGAAGGGGAAACTTTATTGACACATTCCTGGGGTCCGATGCATCACATGATCACACTGACAGAACCACAGGCACATAGACACAGGCAACAGAGCATTCACAATGTCGGCACTAGTACAGTGTATATCCACCTTTCGCAGCAATGCAGGCTGCTATTCTCCCATGGAGACGATCGTAGATATGCTGGATGTAGTCCTGTGGAACGGCTTGCCACGCCATTTCCACCTGGCGCCTCAGTTGGACCAGCGTTCGTGCTGGACGTGCAGACCGCCTGAGACGACGCTTCATCCAGTCCCAAACATGCTCAATGGGGGACAGATCCGGAGATCTTGCTGGCCAGGGTAGTTGACTTACACCTTCTAGAGCACGTTGGGTGGCACGGGATACATGCGGACGTGCATTGTCCTGTTGGAACAGCAAGTTCCCTTGTCGGTCTAGGAATGGTAGAACGATGGGTTCGATGACGGTTTGGATGTACCGTGCACTGATCAGTGTCCTCTCGACGATCACCAGTGGTGTACGGCCAGTGTAGGAGATCGCTCCCCACACCATGATGCCGGGTGTTGGCCCTGTGTGCCTCGGTCATATGCAGTCCTGATTGTAGCGCTCACCTGCACGGCGCCAAACACGCATACGACCATCATTGGCACCAAGGCAGAAGCGACTCTCATCGCTGAAGACGACACGTCTCCATTCGTCCCTCCATTCACGCCTGTCGCGACACCACTGGAGGCGGGCTGCACGATGTTGGGGCGTGAGCGGAAGACGGCCTAACGGTGTGCGGGACCGTAGCCCAGCTTCATGGAGACGGTTGCGAATGGTCCTCGCCGATACCCCAGGAGCAACAGTGTCCCTAATTTGCTGGGAAGTCGCGGTGCGGTCCCCTACGGCACTGCGTAGGATCCTACGGTCTTGGCGTGCATCCGTGCGTCGCTGCGGTCCGGTCCCAGGTCGACGGGCACGTGCACCTTCCGCCGACCACTGGCGACAACATCGATGTACTGTGGAGACCTCACGCCCCACGTGTTGAGCAATTCGGCGGTACGTCCACTCGGCCTCCCGCATGCCCACTGTACGCCCTCGCTCAAAGTCCGTCAACTGCACATACGGTTCACGTCCACGCTGTCGCGGCATGCTACCAGTGTTAAAGACTGCGATGGAGCTCCGTATGCCACGGCAAACTGGCTGACACTGACGGCGGCGGTGCACAAATGCTGCGCAGCTAGCGCCATTCGACGGCCAACACCGCGGTTCCTGGTGTGTCCGCTGTGCCGTGCGTGTGATCATTGCTTGTACAGCCCTCTCGCAGTGTCCGGAGCAAGTATGGTGGATCTGACACACCGGTGTCAATGTGTTCTTTTTTCCATTTCCAGGAGTGTATACCCCTCACTACTAGCGCTCCCGCCTGCCGTCTGTGAGTAGTTACTAGACGTTGACGTCGGACGTAGGCGGTGATCACACGAATGTGACTGGACTGTCTACCTACCGCAGTTAACTGATA
This sequence comes from Schistocerca serialis cubense, assembly GCF_023864345.2. NCBI lineage: Eukaryota > Metazoa > Arthropoda > Insecta > Orthoptera > Acrididae > Schistocerca > Schistocerca serialis. The sequence goes on from NC_064638.1 coordinate 392,773,957, forward strand.
GAATGATTTGCAACTAGAAAAATTAAAAACAAGTGTGTCTAATCAGAGAGAGATATTTTAGAGGTGCAGCTTGCCGCCTTTCACGTGAAGCAGCGGACTGGATTAGGCAATACACGTTGCATACGAAGGCTGCAGAGTACCTGTGCTCTGTCACCTCTGAAATGCATAACCAATTATAAAAGATGCCTAGCGTCGCTAGCAAACGTCAGCGAACATTCTATCTCGAACAATAGCTTTTTCCCTATGATGTGTTCTGTCACCTAAACAAGTTTGATGCAAAGTCTCTTGAAATACCCTGTATATTCTAAGACCTTGGACAGTGCCGGCAAGATGGTTCAAATGGTTCAAATGGCTCTGAGCACTATGGGACTCAACTGCTGAGGTCATTAGTCCCCTAGAACTTAGAACTAGTTAAACCTAACTAACCTAAGGACATCACAAACATCCATGCCCGAGGCAGGATTCGAACCTGCGACCGTAGCGGTCTTGCGGTTCCAGACTGCAGCGCCTTTAACCGCACGGCCACTTCGGCCGGCCCGGCAAGATGTAAATGGGTCAGTAACCGCTGGGCGCTGTAGCAGTGTCCTAGTGTCCCACTATTTCAAGCGCAGTGGGAAAAGAGTTGCGGTCATCGGTTGATGGAACATCTCTGCTATGTCACTGTGTAGTGGGTCCAAAGCAAGCTTCATTATTTGCAAGGAAATGTCATAGTGGTCAGTAGATGTTAATCTAAATTATTTGCTCTGTAATGCTGTCGATAACATTTTTTTCTTTTAATATATTTGCACACTTTTTTTTTCTTTTAATATATTTGCATCGCGTTTAGAGCACGCTATGCTCATCAGCAGGCATTCTGTTATATGCACGTGAAAACAAAATTTTATGAAAATAAATTAAGCAGTTGGTAATTTACAGACTATGTCTAGTGTTATAAGAATGTAGGCTTCCGCGGCCTGTGTCATAGTGATTAAAATTCATCTGGGTATTATGCCGCGTCATTGCTAAGTCACCAAGGATGTAGTCAACATTCTTAACACTGCAGGTGTTTACGAACTACGGCGTGAGTGCGGAGCTGCCTACATAGGAGAAACAGGGAGACCTGTCAGCTTACGAGTAGCAGAACACGAACGCTATGTCCGATAACAACAACAAAACAAATCGGCGTTAGCGGAACACCACCGTGACTGGACATCCTATCAGGTTCCAGGAGGCCCGAGTAATGGCGAAAGAATCGTGGGTGCGAGAACGCAAAATACGGGAGGCGATCGAAATTATTAAACAGCCTGACAACATCAACAGAGAAGATGGCTACAAACTCCCGGCGTCCTGGCTGCCGGCCATCCCAGTCCAACGGGCCGCGAGCGGTCGCGGGGCAGAAGCTACACGGGACACGGACGTATCTGCACAAACAGCTGTACAGCAACTGTCAGTCCACTTCCGCTTACACCACGAGGAAAACTTGCCGACCAGAAGCCGAACGCTGATTGGCGGACAGCTACCAATCGTTGACGACATGGACATCCACGAATAGCCTCTTTCTTTCCATCTTCCCTTACGTCATGACTAGCCAATCATATTAGAGGGCCAATTAAAGGTTTTACAACAGTGACGTCAGACATCGATAGTCTGCAATAAATAGTAGCACCTATCACCATGCAATACCAGTCGTGCCCCGAGGAAGGCCGTTGCAATTCGGCCGAAACGTCGGTTTTAGTTTATTATTGTTGTTAGTTTTTAGCAATGACGCGGCATAATACCCAGAAGAATTTTAATCACAATGTCTAATGTTATCTTGACGTTGTTGTTGTTGTGGTCTTCAGTCCTGAGACTGGTTTGATGCAGCTCTCCATGCTACTCTATCCTGTGCAAGCTTTTTCATCTCCCAGTACCTACTGCTACCTACATCCTTCTGAATCTGCTTAGTGTATTCATCTCTTGGTCTCCCTCTACGATTTTTACCCTCCACGCTGCCCTCCAATACTAAATTGGTGATCCCTTGATGCCTCAGAACATGTCCTACCAACCGATCCCTTCTTCTGGTCAAGTTCTGCCACAAACTTCTCTTCTCCCCAATCCTATTCAATACTTCATCATTAGTTATGTGATCTACCCATCTAATCTTCAGCATTCTTCTGTAGCACCACATTTCGAAAGCTTCTATTCTCTTCTTGTCCAAACTATTTATCGTCCATGTTTCACTTCCATACATGGCTACACTCCATACGAATACTTTCAGAAATGACTTCCTGACACTTAAATCAATACTGGATGTTAACAAAGTTCTCTTCTTCAGAAACGCTTTCCTTGCCATTGCCAGCCTACATTTTATATCCTCTCTACTTCGACCAACATCAGTTATTTTGCTCCCCAAATAGCAAAACTCCTTTACTACTTTAAGTGTCTCATTTCCTAATCTAATTCCCTCAGCATCACCCGACTTAATTAGACTACATTCCATTATCCTTGTTTTGCTTTTGTTGATGTTCATCTTATATCCTCCTTTCAAGACACTGTCCATTCCATTCAACTGCTCTTCCAAGTCCTTTGCTGTCTCTGACAGAATTACAATGTCATCGGCGAACTTCAAAGTTTTTATTTCTTCTCCATGAATTTTAATACCTACTCCGAATTTTTCTTTTGTTTCCTTTACTGCTTGCTCAATATACAGATTGAATAACATCTGGGAGAGGCTACAACCCTGTCGTACTCCCTTCCTAACCACTGCTTCCCTTTCATGTCCCTCGACTCTTATAACTGCCATCTGGTTTCTGTACAGATTGTAAATAGCCTTTCGCTCCCTGTATTTTACCCCTGCCACCTTTAGAATTTGAAAGAGAGTATTCCAGTCAACATTGTCAAAAGCTTTCTCTAAGTCTACAAATGCTAGAAACGTAGGTTTGCCTTTCCTTAATCTTTCTTCTAAGATAAGTCGTAAGGTCAGTATTGCCTCACGTGTTCCAGTGTTTCTACGGAATGTAGTCACTATTTTTGAGAAAATGGGAAAGTGAAAAGGACGACAAGTATCTTTAGTTGTTGCTGTTTTTTGAATTATTCTCGACAGTCAGTTTAGTAACACTTAAAAGATGTTTATCTGAAATGAACGATTACTTTTTGACAATATTGTGGTAATAATATGCTTAAAAATGTTGGCAAACATCACATTACCTCCCCCCTGGAAATTGTCGATGAATCTTGCTTTCGTTTACGGTTCGATGTGTGGATGCCGATAAATAGAAGTACTGTTTTAGTCCCTCGACTGGAACAATGAGATCATTTTATCTGTAACTATGACACATAGAGTTTTAGATGATGATGATGACGTTCGGTTTGTGGAGCTTTCAACTGCGCGGTTATCATCGCCCGTACAAATTCCCAACTTTTGCTCAGTCCAAAGACGCCACTTTCAGGAATGATGATGAAATGATGAGGACAACACTAGCATCCAGTCATGTCGAGGCAGGTGAAAATCCCTGACCCCGCCGGTAATCGAACCCGGCACCCGGTGCTCGGGAAACGAGAACGCGACCGCGAGACCACGAGCTGCGGACTAGAGGTTTAGAGAAGATCCAGAGTGTCTTTGTAGCCAGTTAATATACGGAATGCCTGAATTTACAATTTCTCATGGATTTATTCTTTCTTTTCCAATTCTGCTTGTACGAAGTATGGCTAGGAGTGTGCCGATAGACAAGATGTTATAGACCAGGACAGCAACGTCTTTGGTGATACAATAGTCTGTAGCCTAATAAGGAATATGGCACAAGAGTATGGCGAAAGATTTCCTGAGACATTGAAAGCAACTTCCCAATCTCAACCTGGTTGATATGGCAGCAGAAACCCTATGAATCCTGAATTGTGCCACAGCGAGTCGGGGATAACAATCCAGACAAAATAAGAAAATAAAGTTTTTCTACTGATACCAAGTGCAGTAGTGTAGTGCGGTGTACGGTAATGCTGAATAGTATAGTGTGCCTAGAATTACAAGATGTGGCTATAAAATGACGGGAATATTGCTGTAAAACAATTTATTTCGAAGACATACATTTGTAGCTGTTGTCACCCTCAATATATTTCGCTCTTCTATGCCTGCAACGTTCCGCGTGAATTTCCCGTTGACGGAAACATTGCTGGAAGTCTTTCTCTGTAAACTCCTCCGTAATGAGTGTAGCTTTTTCTTTTACTGTTTCAGTGACCTGAAATCTTGTTCCTTTTCATACAAATTTGACTTTGGGGACTAGATAAAAGTCACATGGTGCCAGGTCAGGGGAATAATGCGGGTAGTCTGACACTGGGATGCAGTACTTCGCTAGAAACCCTCGACAGGCAATGAGGTATAAGCCAGCGCGTTGTCTTGATGTAAAACTCATGAATTATTCTTCCACAGTTCGGATCGTTTTTTCGTTATTTTCTGAGGGATCTGGGCAAGAGCGTCAAGGTAGTAATGTTGATTAGTAGCCTGACGTTCAGGAATCCAGTGAAGATACACAATTCCATGAATATCGAAATAAATCATCGCCTTGAATCTTGATTTGCTCAATCGACCTTTTTTCGCCCTTGATGAAGTTGGGCCCCTTTTAGTTCATGGACCGGTGCTTTTTTTCTGCATCATTACTTCCAAGGAATTAGGGTCATTTTTGATTGCATCCAAAGTATCAATACTTACATTTTAGGGATTTCTTTTTGTTGGATTGTGAGAGTTTTAGGAACCAGTTCCACATAGTCTTTTCTCATATTAAATTGGTTATGTAACATTTGCCTTACGCATATTTTGTCAATTCCTGTAGTTTCAGCAGTCGATCGAATGTTAAAACAGTGGTCAGATCTAATCATATTACGTACTTTTTCGATATTCTACCCATTTTTGATGTTTAAGGGCGTCCCGGGCACGAGTCATCTTCAGAGACTTCTCGGCCATCCTGGAAACATTTAACCACTCAAAAACTCGCGTCTGTGATAAAAAATCGTCCGCCATACACTTCTTTTAGTAAAATATAGGTTTCTGTTGTGTTGGCTGAAGATCCAACACAGTGTTACGAATGGAGGCCGAAATGCGCGCGTTTTAGCTCACGCAGGCTGGTTTGAGGAGGGAAGAACTATACTGACGTGAGGTCTAGACCATGACAAGGAATTAAAATTCAGAAAGCGGACGTAATTAGTTTGATACTTAACGTTAATCCATTAATGATGAACGTCGCTCTTGAAGGTACATGATTCACAATATCAATATCATTAGTAACTGAATATGGCGCCGTGCTAGGTCGTAGCAAATGACGTAGCTGAAGGCTATGCTGAACTGTCGTCTCTGCAAATGAGAGCGTACGCAGATAGTGAACCATCGCTAGCAAAGTCGGCTGTACAACTGGGGCGAGTGCTAGGGAGTCTCTCTAGACTAGACCTGCCGTGTGGCGGCGCTCGGTCTGCAATCACTGATAGTGGCGACACGCAGGTCCGACGTATACTAACGGACCGCGGCCGATGTAAAGGCAAGTGTGGTATCTGGCGGTGACACCACAGTTTCAGTAGCAGTTTTTCCAAGTTTCAAGTGGAACTTCATGTCAGTTCGCCGCTCTACTGTTACACTTACTTCGGCAAAAGAAAATAACACGTCCTACACAAACGAAGACCACGGCTACGTTGATCTGTCTATAGACAACATAGCTGCCACATTCGACTAAAAAGGCTTCACTCTTCACAGCTATTGGTCGTTCATCTTTTAGAGCATGCGTACATATTCTGTGACAGCATCAGTCGCGTTATTTTATAGCCACATCTCGCATAAATCACGAAATCTGTGATGTTGCCGTAGGGGACAGTACAGCAGGGCAGAACCATGTGCCTTGTGCTGTCCTCATGAACATATGTCTGTGTAGATTTTTTGATGTGGATATATCTTTTTTCCATGAAATATCATGATGCTGATTTGCATTAATACATTTGGAATATTAAAATATTATATGTTTTATTCATATATACCAATTCATCTGCATCATTTGGTCTGTTCTTCTATCTAGATAACAGAGATAACAGAGTAAAATAAAAATAAATAATGTAAAGAATATAATTTTCATTTCTGCCTGATGTGCAGCATCTGTGAGACTTGTGAGCTGTTTTAACTTATCCGTTGGACGATGTGCAGGCTCTCTTCTTTTGTTCACGGTCTTAAGGAAGAAAGTTAGTCACACAGTCCAGCTTGTCAGTAAACGCATACAGTTTAGCGTTTACTGGCAAAGATAGAATGGAAGTCGTCTCTTGCGCCTCGGGCTCAAGTTCTGACAAAATAATGCTTTTATAGTCTCACGTAGATAGCTGCGGTTTTTTTAGTGAACACCCTAACAAGAATCTCTTGACAATTATGTCGTGGGCACGCATGTCTGATGCGAACGAATTTCTTTGCGGGTAGTTTCGTAAGCATGGAATTCTACCTGTAAGTGTTTCTGGTTCGAATCCAGTGAATTCGATCTTGCCTCTCCACCTCTCGTGATTTTTTTCAGTATTATACAGCAATGCCCTGGCTTATTCGACATAGATGAATCGCCAGTTTCTAGTAGCAAACTGAGCCACATTGCTGAATAGTTGATTTTAGTCACCAGATGTGTCGCCTACGGTTTATTTCCTCTTCCCAAAACTAACAATGCACCTCAAAATTGTGACTTTCGACTCTAGCGATGAGTTCCATGAGATTGTGATTTAAGGACTATGGATAATTCCAAAAGGAGGCTTCCCTGACCTCATTAAGAGAACGAGAGTCCTTACTCGGCAAAGTGTTGCGTCAAAAGCGCCATAAATAAAGGAAATAAAAGAAAAGTCGTATGGTATTGTTGGCCGACATACCCTTATGGTTTCTACAGCCACGTTACCGGAAACGGTTTTCTTTCTCCTCATACAGTGTCCCGTTTTCACGCGATGTAGGAGAGTTGAGTCTTAAGTGTATGTGTTGAGCGTAGGTGATTGTAAACGGAGTGTTTATAACATGTGATGATGTTTCTGTCTATAGCGGCAATACAGTCCGTACAAGTCATTCCTAGGGCATTCATAGACGAGTGTGCTGCTGATGCTTGCAGGAGTCTATAGGACAATATCTTTCGAGGCCCTATACGTCATACTAGAAGTGTGCGCAGTAGATGTTACTGTCAGATACAGAGTATCTCGCTACTGGCATTTAGAATAACATGTAAAATTACGGAAAGTGTACTAGTGGCAAAGAGACTGGAACAGTGTCGCAACTGGTCGCAGAGTATATGGTATATTTACAAACATCAAGGAGAGAAGGCTTATGAGGCATGTAAATCCAACTATATGCATGATTAACTGCCTGACAGTCCATGGGCCATAGCCTGAATATTAATGCAAGATAAATAAAGTCCCATAATATGTGTGCATGTGGCAACGAGCATACGAATATCTACGGGCTCAAATAACTAGCATTCGTACACTAAGTCACATTGTTAGAGACAAATAAGAATGGCGCCTGCTGTAAGTGACTGTGCTGTAGTGAGTACTGTGAGTGAATGAATTAAGTTCTACACATAGAAGACCAGAAAGAGTGGATATGTGAACTACAACGTGGCAGCTACGGAAGAATGAACTGGAACTTGTAGATGACTTACGCGGGTCTTCCAGCAAGAGCAGACTCCGGGCATTGGTGAGGTGGATCTGTGAAGTTCCATTGGTATATCCTGCTCACCTGTGGCCCCATTTCACGGCTGATGCGCGATTGTCTGTGAATGCTGTGTGTTTCCTGCAACCTCGTTACTAGAGATTTACCATGCTGTCCCCAGCAAGTGTGTAAATAAAGTAAATAGTGATAGTATTAGTCATGAATGTAGAATTCCTTAACTTTGATGTTTCCCAGTGCTTAAGATTAGGAACTGCCAGTGAGCCATCTGCTGCGATGACAGTGTAAATGATCACCAAATGTAGTACCATGGGTTAAGGGTTTTGGACGACTTTCACTTAATATTTTATAAATTGTCTATTTCATTTATAATTATTTTCACTAATTATTGTAAATGCTTGAACCAAAAACTTTGAAGTCAATATTAATAAAAGTTGTATTCAACTCTCTATAACGATGTGAAGATAAGACCCGTATTGATTTCCGCGTAACGAGTAGCGAAATTCTCAGCAATAATACGAATAGCATGAATGGGACCGTCGGGCTTATGTCCCAGTAAGACGGACGGATCTCCATTAACAGTGTCCGATGCGGCCACTGTATGAGACACTGAGAAGAAGTTTGTTATTTAATCGAGAGCATTGGTGGGAATTATGGTGAGCAGGAAATTGACACAACCAAATCTTCCCATCCTGTCGCCCAGTTACTGAGGACTACACTGCCGTCCGCTACCAGTATTCGACCCGGCTACTTCAGAGTCAAGCTTCATTGGACAGGTGGGCATTAGTGACCTCGGCTATGGAAGCGGGTGAAAGGACTTTGAATTTGATAAAGTCTTGGTCCCATAACCTTCGGGTCGAACTTTCTTAGGTACCACATTTTGTCACATGATTACGCACTGTTAGCTTGAGAGTGTACAGTCTCCGACTAGGAGGATGGGTAGACAGCGCTGATCTACGACGCAGTGTCCTCAGAATAGCCATCTCCACAGAATGTGGCATGAGCACCTTCCAGCAAATCGTACGTCTTGAGTGACTTGGAGCTTCAGTCGTTTGGAGAATACTGTGTCTCCAATTAGTATCATACGCCTTACTGATTTCAAAGAATATGCCGATACAGTGAAGCTGACGGAGGAAAGCCTGCTGCATAGCCGCTTCTAGGAGGTCAGGTTGTCGACTGTGGACCGAAACTTTCGGAATCCACACTGAGAGCGGCTAAGGAGTTTCCTGGTCTCTAAAAGCCAGACCATACGACGGTTAACCATCCGTTCCAGGGTCTTTCCTACACAGCTTGTCAAGGCGATACTCCGATAACTAATGGGACATGTGTGGTCATTTCTTGGTTTGAGGAGCGGGATTAGAATTGCTTCCCTCCACGAGTTGGGGAAGACACCTGTCTCCCATATTAGATTAAAACATTCGAGGAGGATTTCCTTTGATGCCGCTGGCAGATGTCGAAGCATGCAGTACCGGATGTGGTCGTGACCTAGTGCAGTGTCAGAAGTCTCAGTCAATGCCGATTCGAGCTCCCACATCGAGAAAGGGGAGTTGTAGGCCTCAGAACTGTTCGACCTAAAGTCCAACTTATCCCTCTCGACAGTCGCACGGTAGTGACGAAACCCTGGATCGTGGCTTGCATTGGCAGTAGTTTGTGCAAAATGCTCGGCCAGCGTCCGAGCAATGTTTGTAGATGTTGTTTGGAGGCACCCCTGGTTCGACATTGCAGCTATCGGTAAACGACTGAGTTTACCGGAAAACCCTCCGGATAGCTTCCCATACTTTTGAGGAACAAGTGTAACTCATGCCATGACAGCTTTTTGCTCTCTTTAATGACACGGCGAGCCTTGACTCTCGCGATTTGAAAGGTTGAGAGATTGTCCGCTGTCGGGCGGCGTTTAAACCGTCGAAGAGTCGCACGCCTGTCCCAGATGGCTAAATGGCACTCTTCTGTCCACCAAGGGACAGCTCCCCTCTGAAGAGGACCGAAAGACGTTGGTATGGATAGATCTGCAGCGCGATGGATCACATAAGTGATGTCATCCACCCATTCCTGGACGCTGTCGCGGTGTTCAAACATGTATCCAGCAGATAAAATAGTCCAGAATATCCAGGATGCCCTCTTCCAACTGCAACGCCTGGGGAAGGAGGTGGTTTTCTGCTGGGTCCCAGGGCACGTCGGCATTGCTGGGAACCAAAGGGCAGATCCCGCAACCAAGGAGGCATGTCTCGATCCGCAAGTATTTCAGTGTGCCATCCCCCTGCACGCACTCACCTCGCTATTGAGCTCACGAGTCATGCGTCGGTGGGATGATGAGGGGCTGGAAATGACTGACAATAAGCTCCGTTTAGTCAAGCCCACAACGCGTGTGTGGTGTACTTTTTTCCAGGCACGTAGACGGGCCCGCATCTCGTGGTCGTGCGGTAGCGTTTTCGCTTCCCACGCCCGGGTTCCCGGGTTCGATTCCCGGCGGCGTCAGGGATTTTCTCTGCCTCGTGATGGCTGGGTGTTGTGTGATGTCCTTAGGTTAGTTAGGTTTAAGTAGTTCTAAGTTCTAGGGGACTGATGAGCATAGATGTTAAGTCCCATAGTGCTCAGAGCCATTTGAACCATTTTGAACCCCGTAGACGGGACGAGGTTCTCCCCACTCGTCTTCGTGTAGGCCACAGTCCTCACAGTCCTATGACGCATGGCTTCTTGCTCCAGAGAGAGGACCCTCCAACGTGTGGTGCTTGTGGCGTCCAGGTCACTGTGCGCCACGTTTTATTGGGTTGCGTTTTATTTTCTGACCAGTAGGCTGCGGCTGACTTGCCGGCGGATCTGCTATTTTTTTTAGGAAATACTCAAACGAATGTGGTTAAAGTTTTAAAGTTCTGTGACTTGCCCAATGTTTTTACCAAGATTTTAGGGAGAGAGTCTTAATTTGTTCACAGGATGACTGGCTCGCTCATATTTTACGTAAATGGCTTGCCAGTGACAATTTCTTGTGGCATCCTTGACGCTCCTTACTCGTTTCCCTTACGTTCTATTTTCTTATGCAGCATTTTGCATCTTTTCCCGCTTTTTTAGTGTATGCTTCCATTTTACTAAATTTGTCCACATTCGTTTCTTTTAATGTGTGTCAGGGTGCTGATGACCTCAGCGATGAGCGCCCGTAAGCCTCAACACACACACACACACACACACACACACACACACACACACACACACACACGTTTGAGTTCAGTACATTTCCGCAGTGAGGCCTAATGGAGAAAAGGAGAAAATACTAGCGGACGAAATATCAGACCTTCTGTGTGATTTAATTTAAGAGTTTCTATCAAACTGAGTACAGTATGGCATTCTTAATGGAGGGAAATTCTTCGGATGTAAAAGTAACTTCGGGCGCACTCCAGGGGAGTAGTACAGGACAATTATTTTTGAAAATACACACTGACGGAAAGAAAATTGCAACACCAAAAACTAATTAATGTAGAGTAACAAAATTTCGGAAACACATTTCTCTATGTAACACATTTAAGTGATTAACACTGCGATATCATAGGTAAAGGTGAGATAGCCCATTGCAAATACGAAATGCTGGTGCATTAATAACCGGTGTAGTCGCTAGAATGTTGAAAGCAAGCATGCACGCCGGCCGCGGTGGTCTAGCGGTTCTGGCGCGCAATCCGGAACCGCGCGACTGCTACGGTCGCAGGTTCGAATCTTGCCTCGGGCATGGATGTGTGTGATGGCCTTTGGTTAGTTAGGTTTAAGTAGTTCTAAGTTCTAGGGAACTGATGACCACAGATGTTAAGTGCCATAGTGCTCAGAGCCAAGCATGCATGTGTGCGTGCATTGTGTTGTAGACTTGTCGGATGTCAGTTTGTGGGGTGGTTTTCCATGCCTGCTGTACTCAGTCGGTCAGCACAGCGACGGTTTACGCTGTTTGTGGATGACGCCGAAGTTGCCGCCCCTTATATGTTCTATACGAGACAAATCTGGTGATCGAGCAGGCCATGTCTCTCTGTAGAGCAAGTCGAGTTACAACAGCGCATGTGGGCGAGAGTTATCCTGTCAGAAAACGCCCCTTTGAACGCTGTTCATGAATGGCAGCTCAACGGGTCGAATCACCAGACTGATGTACAAATTAGCAGTCAGAGTCCGTGGGATAACCACGAGAGTGCTCCTGCTGTCATACGAAATCGCACCCCAGACCATAACTCCATGTGTAGCTCCAATGTGTCCAGCACTTAGATCGGATGGTTGCATGCTCTCAACTGGCCTTCATCTAACCTACACACGGCTATCACTAGCATCGAGGCAGAACCAGCTTTCATCAGAAAATAGACCTCCATACTATCCTCCAATGGGCTCTCGCTTAACAACAATGAAGTCGCAAAATGCGGTGGTTTGTGGTGAGAGGGATGCACGCTACAGGGCGTTTCGGAGCTACCGGGTGATCAAAAAGTCAGTATAAATTTGAAAACTGAATAAATCACGGAATAATGTAGATAGAGAGGTACAAATTGACACACATGCCTGGAATGACATGGGGTTTTATTAGAACCAAAAAAAAATACAAAAGTTCAAAAAATGTCCCACAGATGGCGCTTCATCTGATCAGAATAGCAATAATTAGCATAACAAAGTAAGACAAAGCAAAGATGATGTTCTAAACAGGAAATGCTCAATATGTCCACTATCATTCCTCAAAAATAGCTGTAGTCGAGGAATAATGTTGTGAACAGCACTGTAAAGCATGTCCGGAGTTATGGTGAGGCATTGGAGTCGGGTGTTGTCTTTCAGCATCCCTAGAATTGTGGTCGATCACGATACACTTGCGACTTCAGGTAACTCCAAAGCCAATAATCGCACGGACTGAGGTCTGGGGACCAGGGAGGCCAAACATGACGAACGTGGCGGCTGAGCACACGATCATCACCAAACGAGGCGCGCAAGAGGTCTTTCACGCGTCTAGCAATATGGGGTGGAGCGCCATCCTGCATAAACATCGTACGTTCCAGCAGGTGTTTATTAGCCAGGTTGGGGATGATGCGATTCTGTAACATATCGGCGTACCTCTCACCCGTCACGGTAGCAGTTACAAAACCGGAATCACGCATTTCCTCGAAGATAAAGGCCCGATAACGGTAGGTGTGGTAAATCCAACCCATACCGTGATTTTCTCGTCGTGCAATGGAGTTTCCACGACGATTCTAGGACTTTCGGTAGCCCAAATTCTGCAGTTGTGGGAGTTGACAGACCCTCGGAAATGAGCTTCGTCGGGCCACAACACGTTACTCAACCAATCGTCATCTTCAGCCATGTTTTGAAACGCCCACACTGCAAATGCCCTCCGCTTCACTAAATCGCCAGGTAACAGTTCATGATGCCGATGGATTTTGTACGGATAGTATCGGAGGGTACGCCTATGTGCCAACCAAACAGTAGCGTATGGAATGCCGGAGCGACTTGTGACTGCACGAGAGCTGACTTCCCCGTGTATAGACGAACCCGCTACAGTCTCCATTTCTTCCTGAACTGTCTTAGCAGCATTACGCCTTATGCTCGGTCGGCCACTACGGGGTCTATTGTCTAAACAACCCGAGGCTTCGAACTTCGAAATCATTCTCGCCACAGCTGCATTTGTCAACGGACCATTACCCGTTCGAATCCCCTTCGTATGGCGATAGGATCGTAACGCTGAACTAGCACATTCCCCATTCTGATAGTACAGCTTCACCAAAAGCGCCTTTTCTGGTAACGTCAACATGCTGCGACTGCTGGCGCATCTGATTCTCTCTCTCATTACAGCTCCTTTCAAACACGATTGTCATGAGCAGTCACTGACGTTTTGTTGTCCAGCGCCATCTGTCGGACATTTTTTTTTTTTGCTCTCATAAAACTTCATGTCATTCCAAGCATGTGTGTCAATTTTTACCTCTCTATCTACATTATTCCGTGGTTTATTAAGTTTTAAAATTTATACTGACTTTTTGATCACCCGGTATCTTCGAAGTAAGCAATTTGTACCAGTTCGCTGTTTGACTGTGGTGCCAACTGCTGCTCAGATTGCTGCTTCAGATGCAGCACGATGCGCCAGAGCCATACTCCGAACACGATGGTCTTCCCTCTCAGTAGTGCCACGTGGCATCCGGAGCCCAGTCTTCTTGCGACTGTAGACTCCCTTGACCACAGCTTCCTACAATCGTATACAGTGGCTATATTCCTGCCAAGTCTTTCTGCGGTATCGCAGAAGGAAGATCCAACTTCTTGTAGCCCTATTACACTCAGTGATGTGTTGATAACGGCGTCTTTGTCGTCTCTAAGGCGTTCTTGACTAACATCAACTCACCACGTCCAATCTCAAAGCTAAGAAACGCTCATGACCGTTTAAAGCAGACCTGGTTTGCATCCTCATAGTGGAGCTACTAGCGCCACTCTGAAGCGATTGACACAAAAATTGAACAGACATCATATTTCTGATGTAGAAACACGCCTACCAGCTTTCGTTCACGTAACACAACTCGTTGTTGGTGTTGCAATCTTTTCTGTCAGTTTATAGAACTGACTTTTCTTCTTTTAGGATCGTACACACGGTGGAAAAGTATAGAGAGGTGCAGGAGTGTCGTTAGGGGATCAACACGTGGTGCAGTGATTGTCAGCTGATTACCCAACTAAACAAATGTAAAGTATTGCTTATAGGCAGACAGAGAGTACCATTATTGTATGATTACACGACTGCAAAAAAATCACTTGAGGCCGTCAGGTCCCTTAAGTACGTAGGAGTGCAGGTACGGAACGATTTAAAGTGAAATGATCACATAGAACTAATGACAGATGAGGTAAATGACAGGAGCAGATCCATTAGAAAAATCCTCTCTAAGTATAGTCCACCCACAAGTGCGGCAGATTATAAAACCGTCGTTCGACCGGTATTTCAATGCTGCTCGTCAGTCGGGGATCCGCACCACATAAAATTACTAGAGCAGATAGGGAATATCCAAAGAAGAGGAGCACGTTTCGTTACACGCTTAAGTGTGAAAGAGTTAACGGAGTGAAACTCACTGGCAGATTAAAACTGTGCGCCCGACCGAGACTCGAACTCGGGACCTTTGCCTTTCGCGGGCAAGTGCTCTACCAACTGAGCTACCGAAACACGACTGACGCTCGGTACTCACAGCTTCATTTCTGCCAGTACCTCGTCTCCTACCTTCCAAACTTTACAGAAGCTCTCCTGCGAAACATGCAGAACTAGCACTCCTGAAAGAGTACCGGACGTGAGTTGTGCTTCGGTAGCTCAGTTGGTAGAGCACTTGCCCGCGAAAGGCAAAGGTCCCGAGTTCGAGTCTCGGTCGGGCACACAGTTTTAATCTGCCAGGGAGTTTCATATCAGCGCACACTCCGCTGCAGAGTGAAAATCTCATTCTGGAAGTTAACGAAGTGCTCAGCCAACTCCAATGGCAGACGCTACAAGAGATGCGTTCTGCATCACGGTGTGGTTTACTGTTAAAACTTCAAGAGCATGATTACCTAGAAGAGTCAACCAATATACTGCTTCCTCCTCTTCTCACGAAAAGATGTACCAACAATCGTTCTTCCCGCGATCGGAACAGGAAAGAAGAGAAAGTAGTACGCAAAGTACTCTCCACCACACACCATAAAGTGGCCCGTGGAAAACAGATGTAGATGTGTCTAACAATTCTAGATGTTAGCCACCGCTGTAATTCGAGGTGTTACTAGCACTTATGCACTCGATCTTAGGTTAGCTCTCGGTAGCCCTAATCGACTAGTCGTATTACCAGATCATATCCATCACAAAGTCGAGTACTAATTCCATTATATACAAAATTGTTGATGAACAGTCTCTAATTCTACCGAAAAACCACTTCAAGTTCTGTCACTGAGTAGCTGCTTAGAAGCAACCCACCTAGTCGCTCTAGACATCTGCTTAACTACAGTTCTCAGTAAACATGCACGGTCCTGAGACTGGCATATTTCGACCAAATGAGACTCTATTAACACTCCCAACGTGAACATGTGAAGACGGCACTTTTCAAAGAAACAGCTCTGAGCACCTTCTGTTTAAAGTACAAACAGTTAAGGTGAAGTTTTGCTTACTACCCTTCTCAGTACATATTAAATAGAAACATCTTTTCTTGAGCCCAGTATTCGAGTTTCCTCATACACTTCTTAGGAATCACTTCTTTGCATACAGTGTCTTCCATATAAAAGTTCATGTGTAGAGGACAAACGGGTACAAGCAATCTGCACAGTTACCGTAACACGTACAGCGAAGGGTGTGTGTAAGAGTTCGAAAGAACGAGAGCGCTTGTACATGGTATTACAGCCGTGCCGATTGTAATGGCTCGAAAGCGGATTATCCATTTCTGCCAGAATTTTCTACCTGTAATCGGTCGAAAAAGTAAGAAAAGGAAACGCTAACCTGTGAAAGAACAGGACATTATCTGCTCCACGTATGCATAAATACTGCCAGATTGTTTTTTTTTTTTTTTTTTTTTCAGCGGACACGTCAGCAACTTCTCCGCAAATAGGTTTTATTAACTAGTTTTCTTATCAGCGCTGAATCATCATAGGATATTTTGTTTTCTACTACGAAAGATATCACATTGCCTTCCCTTGAACGATCGCTTATTTCACTGTGTTTCCACAGTATATGAGGGTACTCATGCGTCAGTGAGACGGCTTGATAACATCAGAAAGCTTCTTCTAGTTTGAAAACTTTTGAGTTAGTATGAACTTACAATCCGATGAACAAAATATTAGCGTACTTTATACTGTCAGAACAGTGAACGGCAATCGATAGACTTCTTTCACATTCATCTCTTCTGCAGAATGGCAGTAATGCAATCAATCCTGAAAAGGGAATTTCGAATATTTCTGGATTAATATTTTGCCACCGTTTGAGAACCAGTTCCTAACAGTATGAAATTGGAAGAGGAGGGGTCAACAGATCCATCGCACTGATGGTAAAGCAGTTTCCTGAACCAGCGCAGCAGGGTTCTGGGGTCGACTGTCACGATGCACCTGACGGTCAATATTCCTCGTAGATCGCTCGCACAGTCAACAGCGTTCTCACCAGTAGTTCTATCGTCTGGGTACATAGAATTACAATATTGCCAAAGATTTTTTTATAGCGAGAATCAAAACGACGTTTATCATTAACAGTGGACATCATATAGAAATCCAGTTATCGGTTTTCAGTCCCAACAACACATACAAAAATATGATTAGAGCATCCTCTGAAATAGTCCCTAACGAATCTCGGTAATGAGACCCGGTATGCCGAAGACATTTACGTCGCTAACAATAATATTTTTCTTTTAAAGAAGTGATACACATATTTATGGCATTGCAGATATTTCATAAACAAGACAACAACAATATATCATTAAGAGTATAAATGATTTGTAATGGAACTTTTTGTAAAGTAGTGGATAAATGTGTTAACCGATATTAATGATGCAGCACAGGATCGATCCCATTACGTCATGTTTGCTCTGGGAGTGAAGGCGAAAGGGTGGAGCCAGCAGACTTTACCTCCATATACATTACGCATGCTACCTTTCTTTGTAAAATGTTTCACCACAGATTAAAAGTAAAGCATCAAATCTTTGTACGTCTAGTTTGTACTCCTAGTTTTAGTTCAGTTCGTTTAATGGTGTGCTTCCGGGTGTTCAATATGTGCAACTATCCCGTACGAACTTCCGGGTAATATCGTAATGGACACGCCCTGTATTTGATATCGAACGACACTCGTATTTTTTGCTTCATTCCTTAACATCCACCACAGCTGAAGAAATCGACTGGACACTTGGAAGCACACCAGCAGTCAATTAGGCAGACAAAACGTGAGCGACTACTGCTTCAATTACTCGGTAGACAAAAAAGTTATCACACTGACAGTACAGCAAAATACTCACACCTTGCGTACCATTATCCAATGTAAACAACATTTCATTAGCTGCAACTGTTCCCTCAGTATTTCAGAGTAATAGCGTAGTGAATGCACCCAGTGCATTATATAGAAAGATGAACTCGGTTTTTTAGCTTCATTCCATAACATATTGAACTTTTTTTCGATATATTGGTATATTCACTAAAACAAATGTTCCTTGAATAAAGTGACGTGTGGTGATAAAACGCATCACACAACACTTTTCGACAAAATGAAGAAAAAATGTTCCATTCTTCTTTCCTGAAAGGGCACTGATTATTCAGCAGTTTAGTGCCCTTAAAACATAGTATTTCGGTCATCATCATCTTTATAATGATCGTTATCATTTTTTCTAAAATGCAATCACGAGCTCCAGTTACTTAAAACGAAGAGAAACACTGAAGAAACAAACAAAAAACCATAATTCAGGGCGAACCATCAGGTCGTAAAATGCACAATGTAATATAGCAAAATATGAATATTTGTTGCTAGTGTTGCGTTTACTTGCAGTTGTTCACTCTGGATAAAATTCAATTACGTTTATTGAACGTTACAGACACTTGGGTTATAGGCATACTTTGGATGTAAATACTGCAATTAATGTCACACTAGAACTGTAGTACTATTGTTTGGCGGCACTTATTTTTCTGTACATTACAGTTTGCTGAAGCGAAGCTCAGTGCAAACTAATCGACATGAGGGACAAGTGCAGACGCCCTAGAGCAGAGGCGGCATTTTTGCTCCTGGGACGAGTCTGTATTTGCGTCGGCGGGACGTGTCTGCGCGGCCGAGGTGCTCGGGACCGAGCCGGTCAGGCGAGCAGCGCACTGTGTGCTTACAGCGATCACTTCCGAGGGATGCACCGCAACACTGTTACGCCACGGCCCGAGGACTCAATAAAGCCAGGTCGGCGGCGCGCGCGCTCCGCAAACAGCCGAGATTAGGCCCCGGGCGGCCACGGCGTTAAAACTGCTCCGGCGCCGCCCCCCCGCCCCCCGGCCGCGGCCCCGGCAGGGCAAACATTCCGCCTCCCGCCTCCCCGCGCGTCCGCGCGACGCCGTCCGGCCAGCCTGCCGCCGTTAGTTAGTTGTCGTCGGGCGCGCGTCGCCGCCGCCGCCGCACGCCGATTCGGGTCGGCCGTCCCGGAGAGCCAGATTTGTATCCCGGCTGCCAAACAGTTTGCAATACAGATAGACAAGGTTTGTCCTCGGCACACAGACGGAGGCCGTCGGGCCTCGTTCGCGGCGGCGGCGGCGGGGGCGGCAGCGTCCCGCGCCCTCGCCCGTTCTTTGCCAAACATCAATATTTGTCGTTGCACGGCGCGAGTGAGAGCGCGCGGCGAAGGAGGGAAAGGAGAAGAGGAGAGTGGGGGGGGGGGGGACGAAGGAAAGAGAGGAGAATGGGGGCGGCGGAGAGGGGGCGCGAGAGCGCCGCTGTCACCCCTACAGGCGCCGCGTCCGCCCCCACTAATATATTAAGCTTACAGCGGCGCGCCGGCTCGCAGAAAAATACCTATTTGTTTGTCGGTTTCCGCTGTGTTTGCACATAACGTTATAATGGAAGGCGCGCGACATAGTATCTCTTCAGCGTCACATCGGATTTGCATAAAACTAAAAACCGATTTCACTCGTCCGGGGCGCTTTTCCCGAGTGTCCAGGCGCTCGCGATTGTATGCGTGATTGCGTGTACGTGTGTGTGTGTATGCGTGTGTGACAACAAGCGTATATGAACGCGTGCCCGACCGCCCGCGTGCTCTCGACATGTTTTGTATTTTTTCATTTTTCCTCTTTTTTGCGCGTTTCGGACAGCCCGTACTTCGGCTTTTTTCCGCGTCCTCCCACCCCTTTTTCCCTCGTGTGCCGCGCCGCGCTCTGCCTCGGCGTTTGAATACCCGGACAGACCCATTAATACAATTCACCGGACAGCCACAGATAATTTTTGAGTAAATAAGGAAGGTAGATGCAGATAGAGCAATCAAAACGCGGCCGCCGGCGTGGCGCGGCGCGACGGGGGAATAATGTATTGTTATAAAACATGGCGAGCGGCGGCCAAATCCGCTCAGGCCGGCGAGCGGCCAGTGTAACGTAACGCAACGCGACTCCAATAAACAGGCCGGCTTAATCCGCGAAACGCAGGCCCGTCGCTCCATTGCGGTGGCCGCCCAGGAACTTCACGGTTCGCCTACATTGACCAGCTGCTGTCTCTATAACTGTCCTTCATTTTTGTGCAAATCACGAATTACTCCTCTTGCAGATTGTGTTTAGCTACTTTGGGGAAATAGATATCACGCCAGCAACATAACAGATGCTCTGGCGAATGCGCTGATGGATCCTAAAGAAGCGAAGATCTTGAAAGTAGTCTCTGTCAAGCATCTGCCAACATTCTTTGTAGATGAGCGTGCGATTCCACGTATAGTAGATGATATATAAAAGAAACTCATAAGACAAACTATTGGTCATCCCTCTTAAGGTAACTTGCCTGTGAACGCACTAACAGCCGGGTGTGCGGTTCTAGGCGCTACAGCCTGGAACCGCGCGACCGCTACGGTCGCAGGTTCGAATCCTGCCTCGGGCATGGATGTGTGTGATGTCCTTAGGTTAGTTAGGTTTAAGTAGTCCTAAGTTCTAGGGAACTGATGCCCACAGATGTTAAGTCCCATAGTGCTCAGAGCTATTTGAACCATTTGAACTTTGGAGAATGAGAAAATAGCAGCAATTTAAAATACAGGGAAGTTTATAACGGCAAAAAACGCTCTAAAACCAAATATGTACAAGGGAAACATAAGAGTGTAGCAAAACATATCTTCTAACAGAGCTGCCAACTTGAATAACAGTTGTGCAGTATATGTTCCTCAAACTGTCGTCTGACGACAACAGTGACTTGCAAAAGCAGCGGAAACATGGATGTGGACGCACACCGAGAGAGCGTTAAGTTAAATTTTAAAGAACATCCTGAGGTCAAATTCAGTTCTTTTAACCACAGTTTGTTCAAAGAACTTCAGATATTGATGTAATTCCCTTACAGTTTGCTCACCAATAAGGTGGGGGTGAGGCTACAGCCCAGTCTCATACCTTTCTGAAAAACTGCCTCCCTTTCATGTCCTTCAACTCTTGTAACTGCAGTCTGGTTTATGTACAAGTTGTAGATAACCTTCAGCTTTCTGTATTTTATCCCTATTGACATCACAGTTTGAAAGAATTAGTTCCAGTCAACATTTTCAAAAGCTTTCTCTGATTTACAAATTAAATTTACTTACCTTTTCCTTTTTTCAACCTATCTTTTACGATAAGTCGTAGGGTCGGTATCGACTAATGTCTTCCTACAGGTGATTTTTTTCCTTCTTTTTCCCCATTAAACCAGGTGGGTGACCAGCCGCCTGTGGGTATATGGCTGGTCCTTTTTTTACCACAAAAAATACTTTTGTGATATACTCAATAAGGTTTTCTGGTCTCTTAGCCATCGTGAGTGGCCGCAAGTTTGTTAGCTCCCGGCCACCCTCTATGTTGCCCGTCCCTGCCACGTGGAGGCGGACCAGTTTCTGCGTTGTTCACCTTTATCTTTTATTGTTGAGTGACATCACATTTCTATGTACAAGCTTTAACAGTTGAGATACAATTTGGAATTCAATCTCGATTTGTTTTACGAAAAATGCTTTAAAATAAAGAAAGGAAACAAATTAAAGAAAATCATGCAGGGAATTCTTAATCTAACTTATCTACTATACTTAACCTAATGGGACTTTGAAACGTGAGTTTGATTTGTGGATTTGTGAGGGTAGTGGAAAGGTTTTGGAGGTGTTCGGGAAAAGGGGTCTGACTGTCCCCGTCTAGCCAACAGGGGATGGAGGGCTCGAAATGTACTTCGAGCCATCCATTCCCTGTCCGCATCGCACGTTTAAAGCGCTATTTGTAATTGACTGTTTGGGTTGGTGCTTAGCTAGGCAAGATCCTTGGTGTTGAGAGTTGTCATTGAGTTTCAGTGAGTGACATATTGTTGCTGTTTTCCGAATCTGTGTTTTCCCCAACATCTGCATCATTCTCTTCATCAGAGCTGGTAGTCTCCCACGGTTCCATTTCCCGTGTGTTTTGTGTCTCGGGTCGCAATCTGTGGTACGGCCTTGATTGGTTAAAGGATTTGTGCAGTACCTGGGATACTTCGTTTGTCACCCAGTTAATCTCCTCCCATGTGTCTTTATTCCTGATGGCTGTAATTATGTCTTCCTGCGTTTGTATTTGTAGTTGTGTAGGTGGTATGTCTTCGATGTGTAATGGACAGTGAAAAACTATGTGTTCTGGTGATCCATTTACGCCACATGTGCAGGTATCACTTTGAGTGAGTCCCATGCGGTGGAGGTACATGTGGTATGGACCATGACCCGAGAGAAAGTGAACCATGTCCCTGCTTGGTTTTAGATGATTCATCTTCAGACGTTCCCCGATGTTTGGGAAAAATTGGTAGACTCTACGGCCCTTGTCGTCTGTGTCCCATTCTTCCTGCCATGTGTCCACCCTCCACTCGATAAGTTGGCGTCTATCATTCAGGTTGTGCCCTGTGATCTCTGTCACCTTGTCGTGTCTTCCTTTCTTTAGCCAGTACATGGCTGCCCTCAGTCTGATTGTTAGGTCAATGGGAAAGATTCCAAGGATCACACATAAGCCCCAGACAACCTGACCAGCGCACTTCTTTGCCCCCTCCTAACTGTGTTCCTGTAAGTTACTAAGTGCAGCCCGTGCGCCCATGTACTGGCCGCGAAGCAGACCACGGACTCAAAGAGTGCACAGTGAAAGGTCCTGAGTGTTGACACTGGTAGTCTGTAGTGTGCGGCGTTTATTCTGGCGAGTTTATGCATTATTTTGGTTGCTTTGTCGGTCGTAACTTTTATGTGCTCGTTGAACGTCAGTCTTTCATCTACGTGTACACCTAGGTATCGTGTTGTGTGTTGGCTGCGTATGTTGTTATTGTTTATTTTAATTATTGGATCTCTTGCTAGGGGATAGACAAAAATACAGAAAGACGAAAAACAACACGTTACCTTTCGTCATACGGTTTGGGAAAACTGATGGAATTTAAACAGTTTTCAGCCGTATCGAAATGTATAAACACAGTTCCTGTCTGGTATTCAAGGGAATCGCATATCATTTTCCGTAAAAATACAGGCATGTTCAGAAAACGATAATAGAAGTGGACAGTGATCACGCATTCTTCTGTCCAAGGTAGACCACAAAGGGACAACAACATTAAGCCATTGTGACTGTGGCGACCAAGGGAGACGCAACAATTCATCCTCGTGATCACAAAACCAGCCCTGATTATGCTACCTCTGTGAACAGGCGCCTTGTTATATTGGAGCGCAGCATCACCATTGGGCAACAATCATTGTGCTATCGGATGCACCTGATCAGTCTTAGTGGTGACGTAGTCCTTGACAGTAATGCGACCTTGCAAGGTATGCAAGGGGCCCATGGAACACCACGATACGACTGCCCGAATCATCACTGAACATCCGCCATGTTTCACTCTTGGACTTAATCTCGGCCAGACGTTTGAAACTGTGGAACAAGATACATACGACCAAACGGCTTTATCCATTGCTCCATAGCCTGGATTTTATGACTTCGGCACCACGTTTTCCCGTTACGGGCATTTGCATTGCTGATGAGTGGTTCTCGCTCCGCAATATCCTGCCTCTGGACCACCCTTAGTGTCGTTTTGGTGTTCGGTGCTGACAGAGTTCCGCAGTGGTAACACCGGTTCCCGTCAGATCACCGAAGTTAAGCGCTGTCAGGCTGGGATAGCACTTGGGTCGATGGCCATCCAGTCTGCCGGGCGCTGTTGGCAAGTGAGGTGCACTCAGCCCTTGTGAGGCAAACTGAGAAGCTCCCTGATTGAGAGGTAGTAGCTCCGGTCTTGGAAACTGACATACGGCCGGGAGAGCGGTGTGCTGACCACATGCCCCTCCATATCTGCATCCAGTGACGCCTATGGGCTGAGGATGACACGGCGGCCGATCGGTACCGTTGGGCCCTTTTTTTATTTTTTATTTTTTATTTTTATTTATTTATTTATTTTATTTTATTATTATTATTATTTTTTTTTTTTTTTTTTTTTTTTTTTTGCTGACAGAGTTCGCGAATGACATTCAGCGCTGCACTGACTTCGGCAACTGTCCCAACTGTCGTTCTCTTATTTCTCGTCATAATCCTCTGTCACGACCACGCAGCACACACTTGGTGTAACTTGCTCTTGCTGCATGCTGTTCTTCCGCTTTCCGTGTGTGCAATATAAATCCTCGATATGCTACCTCTTGAAATACCAAACACTTTGGCTGCTCCTGATTAAGGAAGCACCCATCACAGAGCTCGAACAATTTTCCCACGTTCGAATTCACTTAGCTTCGACATAGTGTAGTCACAACTACACAGAACACTATTCTGCCCACGACTGAGACTTCCAACTTATTGAGGACATTGTACAGGCGCTGTTCGTAGTCAGATACGGAAGAGCCTCCTGCCGGCTTGTCTACAATTTGCATTTATGCTCAGACATGCATTTCTCGCGGTGTTCCATGCTTTTTTCCAGTCCCTGTACATTCCTATGGAACTCAAATCGAACTTCTCCGAGGTCGGCTTCTACTAGTCTTTCCATTCTTCCGTAATTAACGATGGCACTTGGAGGTTCTGGGGCCTGCATGTCTTTGGAGATGGAGTGTCCCATACATTGAGCACTGATACTGTGCCCACACTCAGATACGCTGCCGTCATGGCGCTCGTCTGTTCTGCGCTTGACTCTCCGTCGACGCCCCGTACACAGTCCCGTCAAGACCCAAGTCTCATGATACGTGTAACGAACCCATTCACGGCGTCAGGAGCGCTCTCTGTCCAACTCAGCATCTATCCTAAGTTATCTGCCGATAAGTTTATTTCTGATCCAGTTCTCTTGGTGGATGACACAATGTCAACAATAATGTCAGCAACCGTTAAGAAAGGAAATCGCGTTGGTATTTGCCTGCCAGTCCGTAAACTCCGTTCTGTGTGTCAATATATTTTACTTGGTCGTGTACTGGGTTATACACTGAAGCCAAACAAACTGGTACACCTGCCTAATACCGTGTAGGGCCCCGCGAGCACTCAGAACTGCCGCAACACGACGTGACTCGACTATGTCTGAAGTGCCCGCTAGCCGTGCAGTCTAACGCGCTACTTCCCGAGCGGGAAGCCGTGCGGTTCCCGGCACGAATCCGCCCGCCAGATTAGTGTCGAGGTCCGGTGTGCCGGCCAGCCTGTGGATGGTTTTTAAGGCGGTTTTCCATCTGCCTCGGCGATTGCGGGCTGGTTCCCCTTATTTCGCCTCAGTTACACTATGTCGGCAATTGCTGGACGAACACGCGTACACCACAATTACTCTACCATGCAAACATTTGGGATTACACTCATCTGGTATGAGATGTTTCCCGGTGGGGGGGGGGGGGGGGGGGGGGGGAGTGTCAACTGGGGACCCAACGGCACACAACCCTGGGTTGGATGGGTGGACTGCTGTGGCCTGTTGTGGGGTTGTGAACCACTGAGGGCTATGGCGGGACGAAACTTCTAGGTCGCCGGTTAAATACACAATACACAACGTCTGTAGTAGTGCTGGAAAAAACTGACACCATGAATCCTGCAGGACTCTCCGTAAATCTGTATACAAGAGAGTGAAGATCTCTTCTGAACAGTACATTGCAAGTCATCCAAGATATGCGCAATAATGTTCATGTCTGGGAGTTCGGTGGTCAGTGGAAGTGTTTAAGCTCAGATGAATGTTGTGGGGAGCTACTCCGTAACCATTCTGAGCGTGTGGGTTGTCGCATTGTCCTGCTGGAATTGCGAAAATCCGTCGGAATGCACAATGGACATGAACGGATGCAGGTGATCAGACAGGATGCTTACGTACGTGTCACCTGTCAGAGTCGTAACTAGACGTATCAGGGGTCCCATGTCACTCCAGCTGCACACGTCCCACACCATTAAAGAGCCTCCACCAGCATGAACAGTCCCCTGTTGACATGCAGGGTCCATGGGTTCGTGAGGTTGTCTATATATCCGTACATGTCCATCCGGTCGACACAATTTGAAACGAGACTCGTTCGACCAGGCGACATGTTTCCAGTCATCAACAGTCCAATGTTGGTGCTGACGAGCCCAGGCGTGGTGTAAAGCTTTGTGCCGTACAGTCATCAAGGGTACACGAGTGGGCCTTCGGCTCGAAAAGCCCATATCGTTGAATGGTTCGCACGCTGACACTTATTGATGACCCAGCACTGAAATCTTCAGCAATTTGTGAAAGTGTTGCACTTCTCTCACGTTGAACGATTCTCTTCAGTCGTCGTTGGTTCCGTTCTTGCAGGATCTTTTTCCGCCCGCAGCGATGTTTGAGATTTGCTGTTTTACTGGATTGCTGATATGGTACACTCGTGAAATGGTCGTACAGGAAAATCCCCACTTCATCGCCACCTCGGAGATGCTGTGTCCCACCGCTCGGGCGCCGACTATAAAAACACGTTCAAACTCACTTAAATCTTGATAACCTGCCATTGTAGCAGCAGTAACCGATCTAACAACTGTACCAGACACTTGTCTCATATAGGCGTTGTCGACCGCAGCACCGTATTCTGCCTGTATACATACCTCTGTATTTGAATACGCATGTCTATACCAGTTTCTTTGGTGCTTCAGTTTATTTCTGAGGCAGATGTAGGATACGAGGATGGCAGTTGCCTGGATGAGAATGGAAAAAGCACGCTTTGTTTAGGAGGTTTTTCAGACCACCATCTTCGCATGGATACGATCAGTATCTGGTTCACCTCTCCGTATCGTAAGCCAGGCGCTACACGGGTTAAGTTATACGAGAAGTTCCAGCAAAACTCTTTAGGAAAAGTGATTTTTAGAAGCTTAGCATTCACTATTATTTTTACCCGCATTAACTACGATGGAAGGGCTGGATGGCGTTTGACTTCGATCGCATACAACAGAAGACACTGACAGCTCATGGGTTTCTGAGACTTCTTCAGATGTTATCTTGCTTTCATATTAACATTTCTTAAAACTGTTCTTGAAACTCAATCGCAATTAATGCGACGAGAAAGATGTACACTTCGACAAGGAATGAGAAACGAGGAAGTAGCCTGACTGAGAACTGAAATCCATTACATATGCGAAATAATGTTTATTTCATTTATTCGTTTATGTAACCTGACCAGATTACATATTTCATGCAACCTCTTACACCAGATAAAGATATTATTCACACAAAACTTGAGCATTAAAGCGAATTAAATACTCATTTTCACTACAATATCATAAAAATAGTAGAATCAATAATGGTACTGAGAACTTAATTTCAACTAATTTAAGTATATCAAAGACAATATTAGTTCTACTAATTCCAGTACATCTAATAATTCATGGAACTAGAATAGTTATTAAGAACTAACAATAATATTATAATAAGGATAATAGTATAGTAGCAATAATAATAATAATAATAATAATCAGCATCGTGCTAAAATTCTGAGTTACAAGACTTATACGAAACTTACAGAAACTGATAAATGACGCAAAAGTACTGTTATAAAATTATAATGAGTGATTTTAATACGAAAGTGGGAAATCTCGGGTACAACACCAGAAGTGAAGGTATCCCTTCGTCAGTTCAATTAGCCGTTAGTTGAATTAGCCTAAAATGATAACGTATTTACCCTTAACATATTACTACGGAAGAAAACAAACAGAAAATGATCAGATAATTGACTGTATTTTATCAAAAAAATTAAGAAATTTTGCAGGATGAGGCAGTCCCGCAAGACTTCAGAATTTCAAGTGATCATACTCTGAAACTTCCCCTTTGTATGTAAAGAATGACAGTGCTGGAGAAACTCTTACGTTATTTGATTTTCAAACAGCTGAGCAAAACTGAACGTACTCAGACAGTGCTCTGTTTTCTTATTCTGATCATCACTGAACTGACACACAATATTTTTAGCGTAACGCAATCTGACTTTCAATAATCCCCACAAAACAATGGCCCTGACTAACAATAACCTATACCTTTCATGAATCACTTACGTCACAGAAATCTTTACTCGAACTACTGCAATACAGCGAGCGCCAATACTGCCAGCTAAATAAAAGACTGTAACTACTGAAGGCACTAACTACTGATAAGCATACTTAGCAAATGAAAGATTTTGATAGAGAACAAAGAATGTATTTACCTTAATAGTGTTTAAAAGTCGTAATATATATAGCAGTTCATGACATCCAGTCTTACAAATTTCGTTTTTCTGATGGACACACGTCCAGATCGTCCGCTCTTAAAACTCTGCCATCTCTCTCCCCACAGCCACCACTGCTGGCGGCTCACCTCCAATTGCGCAACGCTACGCGCTGTTCACATCCAACTGTTCAACACTACAATAGCAAATATTCCAACAATTCAAACCAGCCACAGACTGCACACAGCAAAGTCAGTGATTTTCATACAGAGCGCTACGTGGCGTTACCAACATAAAAACCTAAACAGCCTACTTGCATAGCCCCCATGCTTCCACACAAAAAATTTACGAATTGATTTGGGCAGTGGTCAATACAGATTTTAAATTTTTTTTAATAATTACAATAACAAAGATATCAAATGCACACACTTATTGATACACTGTTGGTCAAAAGCAAAGATTTTCTCACGGTCCATAAAGACAGTCCTGATCATTCATCACGGTAGTAACTGCAGTTTTTTTCTCAAAGTCTGAGCAGTAAAAGAAAATGCACACGGAAGTGGATTTCCATGCAGTCTTGAAGAAGTAGTGTTGTCCTTACAACGGAAAGACAGTGCTGACTCTTGACATGCAGACAGGTAATGGGCCACAACAGAGCAAACCCACAGCATAGTCAGTCGCAATTTTGAAGAATATTGGTAGGTGGGTCATCACAGAGCAGAACCACTGTAGTCCTGGTAGAGAATATGGTATTGGTGGGCCACCAGAGGTGCAGAGCCACTGCAGTCCTTGTAGAGATGGCTAGCAGCCATCCGTTGTCACTGTGCGGTTGCACAATCACCATTGAAGAGTCTTGCAGACAATATAGCAAGTCCATGGGCCACCACTTGTGGAATCACAAAACTTTTTGGAATGTCCTTATAAGGGAACTTCGCCGGCCGCGGTGGTCTAGCGGTTCAGGCGCTCAGTCCGGAACCGCGCGACTGCTACGGTCGCAGGTTCGAATCCTGCCTCGGGCATGGATGTGTGTGATGTCCTTAGGTTAGTTAGGTTTAAGTAGTTCTAAGTTCTAGGGGACTGATGACCAGAGATGTTAAGTCCCATAGTGCTCAGAGCCATTTGAACCATTTTTTTTAAGGGAACTTCCCCATCGCACCCCCCTCAAATTTAGTTATAAGTTGGCACAGTGGATAAGTCTTGAAAAACTGAACACAGATCAATCGAGAAAACAGGAAGAACTTGTGTGGAACTATGAGAAAAATAAGCAAAATATACAAACTGAGTAGGCCATGCGCAAGATAAGCAACATCAATGATAATACGAGCTCAGGAGCGCCGTGGTCCCGTGGTTAGCGTGAGCATCTGCGGAACGAGAGGTCCTTGGGTCAAGTATTCCGTCGACAGAAAAGTTTACTTTTTTTATTTTCGCAAAGTTATGATATGTCCGTTCGTTCATTGACGTCTCTGTTCACTGTAATAAGTTTAGTGTATGTGTTTTGCGACCGCACCGCAAAACCGTGCGATTAGTAGATGAAAGGACGTGTCTCTCCAATGGGAACCGAAAACATTTGATCGAAAGGTGATAGGTCAACCGATGCCTCCACAGGAAAACACGTCTGATATATTCTATACGACACTGGCGACGACATTTGCGTCACATGACAGGAATATGTTGTCGACCCATCTAACTTGTACACTTGTCGAATGGGTAAAAAGATTCTTCTGCCTTGCCCGATTTAGGTTATCTTGTGGATGTCATAATCACTCCAAAAAAAGTGATGAAAACATAAGACATTGTCACATAAACTGTAATAAATGAATGCAACAGTTTCACAGTCGCACAGTTTTCCCTGTGCTCTATCAAAACATATTTTTTTAACGTTTTCAAATTTTTCCGCGTGTAGACCGTCAAATCCTGCATATGTCCAAGCAAATCTGAACATGTCCTGGAATTTTGGAGAGCGAAGTTGATTATGTGTGAGTGCCTGAAACTTGATAATTGATACACGGCGCATTTACCTCGCATTGGACGGACGGACGGACAGATAATAATTGTCTGAAAATAAAAAATTAAACTTTTCCGTCGAGGGAAGACTTGAACCAAGGACTTCTCATTCCGCAGCTCCTCACGCTAACCACGGGACCACGACGCTCCTGAACTCACAGTCTCCTTGATTATCTTGCGCATGGACTACTCAGTATGTATATTTTGCTTATTTTTTTCATAGTTCCACGCAACTTCTTCCTGTTTTCTCGATTGATCTGCGTTCAGTTTATCAAGGCCTATCTACTGTGCCAACTTATAACTAAGTCTGAGGAGGGTGCGATGGGGAGGTTCCCCTGTTAGAACCAGCAATGCTGTTAACCAGCCCCTTGCTGAATTGTCAACACACGTGCGAACACTAACAGTTCCCTTTTTTTTAACTTCTCACATATTGTGCGTATACTATGACCAACAGAAATATGTGCAGTGAAATGAAACTTAATTTGAAGAACTGGTGTGTATACAATTATAAATTTACAACACGAATACAGTTACAAAGGTACAAAATACATCATTAAAGAACATAATAGTACAGACATCATTTGTAGTAATACAGGCTTTACAATAGAATAGAAATAAACATATACATCAGTGTCACAGTAATTATGACATAAGGAAATAAATTTAAAAAATGAGAAGAGCTCTCGAAAGATTAACTTCACACCTGAGAATTAAAGCAGAACAGAATAAATAATGT
The DNA here is from genome assembly GCF_023864345.2 of Schistocerca serialis cubense. Classification (NCBI taxonomy): domain Eukaryota; kingdom Metazoa; phylum Arthropoda; class Insecta; order Orthoptera; family Acrididae; genus Schistocerca; species Schistocerca serialis. Next base: position 392,804,495 of record NC_064638.1, read on the forward strand.
CCAAACATCTTTACAAAATAAATAACATATTATTAGAAAAATTCTACAACATAACTCTTATCAAATCACATCAAGACAGGAAGAACACAAATACACAAGGGTACACAAACACATAGCGGAATAACACAAAAGGAAACGACATGGTTTGTTTTGCTGCAGTACTGATCGTATTTGATTTCCAAACAAAACTTTCTTTACTTCTTGGAGATCTCCCTTAGTTCACCATTATTCCCAAAAGGTCCTATCTATACCTGTTCTCCCTAAACCCTAGTGTTTGGTTCATATCCTCTTTCAAAATAATTATTTCTCATTGTACAATACTCATTTTCGCCCAAGTCATTTTTTTTAAGAGAACAAACAATGTATTTACCTTAATAGTGTTCAAAAGTCGTAATATATATATCAGTTCATGACATCGTCTTACAAATTTCGTTTTTCTGACGGACACACGTTCAGATCGAACGCTCTCAAAACTCTGCCATCTCTCTTCCCACATCCACCACTGCTGGTGGCTCGCCTCCAATTGCGCAACGCTACGCGCTGTTCACACCCAACTGCCCAACACTACAATAGCAAATATTCCAACAATGCAAACCAGCCACAGACTGTAAAGTCAGTGATTTTCATACAGAGCACTAAGTGGCATTACCAACATAAAAACCTAAACAGCCTACTTACAACTCTAGTAAAATGCTGAATAAAAGTAGATACAAAACCAGAACGAAACAGACTTATCTGTCAGAAAAATAGAAATGTTGATTATGATAATTTATACTATGTGATCAACCCCACAAAAACATACCTTTTTGATATTAGGTGCATCGTGCTGCCACTTACTGCCAGCTACTCAGTACAGCGACCTCAGTAAACGTTACACATCGTGAGAGAGCAGAATGGGGCGCTCCGTGGAACTCACGGACTTCGAACGTGGCCAAGTGATTGTGTGTCACTTGTGTCATACGTCTGTACCCGAGATTTCCACACTCCTAAACATCCCTAGGCCCACTGTTTACGCTATGATAGTGAAGTGGAAACGTGAAGGGACACGTACAGCACATAAGCGTACAGGCCGACCTCGTCTGTTGACTGACAGAGACCGCCGACAGTTGAAGAGGGTCGTAATGTGTAATAGGCCGACATTTATCCAGACCATCACACAGGAATTATAAACTGCATCAGGATCCACTGAACGACTTAAACAGCTAGGCGGGAGGTGAGAAAACTTGGATTTCATGGTAGAGAAGCTGCTCATAAGCCACACATCAAGGAGGTAAATGTCAAACGACGCTTCGCTTGGTGTAAGGAGCGTAAACATTGGATGATTGAACCGTGGAAAAACGTTGTGTGGAGTGACGAATCACGGTACACAATGTGTCGATCCGATGGCTGGGTGTGGGTATGGCGAATGCCCGGTGAACGTCATCTGCCAGCGTGTGTAGTGCCAACAGTACAATTCAGAGGCGGTTGTGTTACTGTGTGGTCGTGTTTTTCATGGAGAGGGCTTGCACTTCCTGTTGTTTTGCGTGGCACTATCACAGCACAAGCCTACAATGATGTTTTGAGCACCTTCTTGCTTCCCACTGTTGATGAGCAATTCGGGTGTGGAGAATGCATCTTTCGCCGCACGGGATTAGCCGAGCGGTCGTGGGGCGCTGCAGTCATGGACTGTGCGGCTGGTCCCGACGGAGGTTCGAGTTCGCCCTTGGGCATGGGTGTGTGTGTTTGTCCTTAGGATAATTCAGGCTAAGTAGTGTGTAAGCTTAGGAACTGACGACCTTAGCAGTTAAGTACCATAAGATTTCACCCACATTTGAACATTTTTGAATGCATCTTTCAACACGATCGAGGACTTGTTCAGAACGCAGGGCCTGTGGCGGAGTGTTTACACGACAATAACATCCCTATAACGGACTGGCCTGCACAGAGTCCTGACCTGAATCCTATAGAAAGCCTTTGGGATATTTTGGAACGCCGACTTCGTGCCAGGCCTCACCGACCGACATCGATACCTCTCCTCAGTGCAGCACTCCGTGAAGAATGGGCTGCCATTCCCCAAGAAACCTTCCAGCACCTGCGAGAGTGGGAGCTGTCATCAAGGCTAAGTGTGGGCCAACACCATACTGAATTCCATCATTATGGATGGAGGGCGCCGCGAACTTGTATGTCATTTTTAGCCAGGTGTCCGGATACTTTTGATCACATAGTGTATGTGAATGTAGCTCTGTTTATAGGATTAAACTAAATAAAAAATTCAATATCTCAGAGAATAAAGATCATATCGTTTTATTCGAAAGGAGTTATTATTTAACAGAGACACTTATGATACAGCGTATTATGTTATGAAAGAAACAATGCGAGATAAAATCTGAAGTGTAGCGAAGAATCTGTAAACGAGAAGGCGAAAGTTTCAACCAAATGATGACAAGAACAAAATAGAATATACATAATTAAATAAAACTATTTGTAAATGTCTTCAAAAATGTGAGATGATTAAATGAAAATCTGACAAGAGAAACAGTTGAAAATAAAGAGTACAGAAGTGGCAACAGAGAAACTTATATTAGGTACACACCACACGTGATCGGTTAGGACAGATACCACAAAAGCAATAAAAAAAGACAAAACTGAACAAGCATCTAAGTCGTTTATGAAAGTTTAAGTCAAGAGGTGGTACACATAAAAAGTTGATAATGAAAATATTGGCACAGGAGTGTGCCAGATGACTTCGGGATACAAGAAAAGGAAATGTTCATGGAAAAAACGGTATTTCAGTAGAAATGTTTAAAAACAGAGGAAACGCAAAACAAAAAGAAGTGCAGAGGAAAACAGTTTGTCAAAAAGGGATAACAGTGTAATTATTGTTTTTCAGAAGAGTGTAGACGGACGAAAGATATATACCTATGAGCCTCCCCTCCGTAACGTACAACGCGTTGAATACGAATTACAGCACCCATACAGAAGAATTGTTCTTAATCATGCAGAGGAAAAAAACTGGCTTTTATAATTAGAAATAAGGCAGTGGGCTACTGACAGGATGTGTATGAAATTACGGAGCCGGAAAACAGTACGTATTACCATCGGTTCAACGAAATAGGTAGCAACAGTATAAAAGAAACTACACAATGGTCCGAAGTAGTTTCCGTTATATTTCGTCAAGATAATGGTACGTTCAGAATTGAAAGAGGAATCCGGCAAGGAGATTCCATCTCACCAAAATAATTCTCAGCAGTCCTACATAATGATTTAAGATCCTTAAACAGAGAAAACCAGGTAGCAATGCAGTTGAGCGAAACTCTCGTGAACCATCTTCGTTTTCTGAGGCTGTTGTACTGTTTGTCTTTAATGTAGATAAGCTTCACCTTTGGGTGAAATAACTCAATACAACAAGTTTGAAAGCAGACTTGAAAATCAGTTACACCGATAAAAATAACGTACAATGATCACTTCGACAAAACCTAGTACAAACTAATATTTCAGTCAAAGGTCCATTTGATGAGTTTCAGTATTTAAGGTAGTTGAAGATACAACTGAAAAGACAGAGAGAGAAAAATAAACAGAAAAACAGAATTATCTGGCAATGCTTTTGATGAAATGAATAGCATTTCCAAAATTAAGATTACGAAATATCCGAAACTGGGCATTTACAATCATTATGTATGGTATTGCCCGTTTTAACGTTATTCTGCAATTGACGTTACATAGCTACTGATGTCGACTATGAATATTGTATATTTATGAAGTATCTTGGAGAAAAAACAAATTATTCTTTAAATTTCACTGGCCGAGCGGTTCTAGGCGCTACAGTCTGGACCCGCGTGAACGCTACGGTCGCAGGTTCGAATCCTGCCTCGGGCATGGATGTGTGTGATGTCCTTAGGTTACTTAGGTTTAAGTAGTTCTAAGTTCTAGGGGACTGATGACCTCAGAAGTTAAGTCCCATAGTGCTCAGAGCCATTTGAACCATTTTCTTAAATTTCACGCATATCGTCACTGGATTCATTTTATTTTCTTCCACATAGTATATTGATCTCTATGTGATATTAAGAAAATAAACTGAATTGATTTACGATGCTAAAACTTCACCGAAACGTGTATGAGTGTTTTCAACTCTATAATTACGTACTTGAAAGCAAACTCGAGCTTAAAGTCAGTTTCAGTTGCTAGATGAATTATGGATAACATCATCATCATCATCATTAAGACTGATTATGCCTTTCAGCGTTCAGTCTGGAGTATAGCCCCCCTTATAAAATTCCTCCATGATCCCCTATTCAGTGCTAACATTGGTGCCTCTTCTGATGTTAAACCTATTACTTCAAAATCATTCTTAACCGAATCCAGGTACCTTCTCCTTGGTCTGCCCCGACTCCTCCTACCCTCTACGCTGAACCCATGAGTCTCTTGGGTAACCTTGCTTCTCCCATGCGTGTAACATGACCCCACCATCTAAGCCTGTTCGCCCTGACTGCTACATCTATAGAGTTCATTCCCAGTTTTTTTTTTTATTTCCTCGTTTTCGACACCCTCCTGCCATTGTTCCCATCTACTAGTACCTGCAATCATCCTAGCTACTTTCATATCCGTAACCTCAACGTTGTTGATAAGGTAACCTGAATCCACCCAGCTTTCGCTCCCATACAACAAGGTTGGTCGAAAGATTGAACGGTGCACAGATAACTTAGTCTTGGTACTGACTTCCTTCTTGCAGAAGAGAGTGGATCGTAGCTGAGCGCTCACTGCATTAGCTTTGCTACACCTCGCTTCCAGTTCTTTCACTATGTTGCCATCCTGTAAGAATATGCATCCTAAGTACTTAAAACCGTCCACCTGTTCCTCCTATTTGGCACTCAACCGGTTTATATTTCTTTCCCACTGATATTACTTTCGTTTTGGAGATGCTAATCTTCATACCATAGTCCTTACATTTCTGATCTAGCTCTGAAATATTACTTCGCAAACTTTCAATCGAATCTGCCATCACAACTAAGTCATCCGCATATGCAAGACTGCTTATTTGTGTTCACATATCTTAATCTCACCCAGCCAGTCTATTGTTTTCAACATATGATCCATAAATAATATGAACAACAGTGGAGACAGGTTGCAGCCTTGTCTTGGCTCGGAGCACTATGGGACTTAACTACTGTGGTCATCAGTCCCCTAGAACTTAGAACTACTTAAACCTAACTAACCTATGGACATCACACACATCCATGCCCAAGGCAGGATTCGAACCTGCGGCCGTAGCGGTCACGCGGTTCCAGACTGTAGCGCCTATAACCACACGGCCACTCCGGCCGGCAGCCTTGTCTTACCCCTGAAACTACTCTGAACCATGAACTCAATTTACCGTCAACTCTAACTGCTGCCTGACTATCCATGTAAAGACCTTTAATTGCTTGCAAAAGTTTGCCTCCTATTCCATAATCTCGTAGAACACACAATACCTTCCTCCTAGGAACCCGGTCATATGCCTTTTCTACATCTATAAAGCATAGATACAATTCCCTGTTCCACTCATAACACTTCTCCATTATTTGCCGTAAGCTAAAGATCTGGTCCTTACAACCTCCAAGAGGCCTAAACCCACACTGATTTTCATCCAATTGGTCCTCAACTAATACTCGCACTTTCCTTTCAACAATACCTGAAAAGATTTTACCCACAACGCTGATCTATTTCAATTATCCTGTGTAGCCATTTAAGACCTGACATTCCACTGTATTTGGTGAGTTCCGACTTAATTTCATCCACCCCAGCTGCTTTATTACACTGCAATCTATTGACCATTTTCTCCACTTCCCCAAATGTGATCCTATTTCCATCATCATTCCTATCCCATTCTACCTCGAAATCTGAAACATTACTGATCGCATTTTCACCTACATTGAGCAACTCTTCAAAATATTCCCTCCATCTGCCCAAGGCATCCACAGGATTCACCAGCAGTTTTCCTGACCTGTCCAAAATACTTGTCATTTCCTTCTTACCTCCCTTTCGAAGACTGCTAATTACACTCCAGAATGGTTTTCCAGCAGCTTGATCCATAGTCTCCAACCTGTTTCCAAAGTCTTCCCAAGATTTCTTCTTGGGTGCTGCAATTATCTGCTTGGCTTTGTTTCTTTCTTCAACATAACTTTCTCTGTCTACCTGACTTCTAGTATGTAGCCATTTTTTATACGCCTTCTTTTTCCTTTTACAGTCTGCCTTGACTGTGTCATTCCACCAAGCTGTTTGCTTCATCCCACTTTTACACACTACTGTTCCAAGACATTCTTTAGCCACTTCTAGTACTGTGTCCCTGTACCTTGTCCATTCCTTTTCCAGTGACTGTAATTGACTACATTCAACTAACTGGTACCTTTCTGAGATCGCTGTTAGGTACTTGTGACTGATTTCCTTATCCTGAAGTTTCTCCACTCTTATCCTCCTACATATGGACCTGACCTCCTGCACTTTCGGCCTCACAATCCCAATTTCACTGCAGATTAAATAATGATCAGTGTCATCAAAGAATCCCCTGAATACACGTGGGTCCCTCACAGCCTTCCTGAATTCCTGATCTGTTATTATATATTCAATGACAGATCTGGTTCCCCTGCCTTCCCAAGTATACCGGTGAATGTTCTTATGTTTAAAAAAGGAGTTTGTGATTACTAAGCCCATACTGGCACAGAAATCCAAGAGTTGTTTCCCGTTCCTGTTGGCCTCCATATCCTCTCCAAATTTACCCATAACCTTTTCATACCCTTCTGTTCGATTTCCAGTCCTGGCGTTAAAATCACCCATGAGCAGAACACTGTCCTTGTCCTTTACTCTAACAACTACATCACTGAGTGTCTCATAAAAACTATCCATCTTATCTTGATCTGTCCCTTCACAATGCGAATATACTGACACAATCCTAATTTTCTTGCTAGACACTGTCAAATCTATCCACATCAGTCGTTCGATTACATACCTTATTGTAACTACGCTTGGTTCCATTTATTTCCTGATGTATAGCCCTACACCTCATTGTGCTATTCCTGCTTTGACTCCTGACAGGTAGACCTTGTATTCTCCCACTTTCTCTTCTTTCTCACCCCTTACCCGAATGTCACTAACAACTAAAACGTCCAGTCCCATCTTACTTGCAGCCTCTGCCAGCTCTACCTTCATCCCAGAGTAGCCCCCATTGATATTAATAGCTCCCCATCTCATTACCTTTTGTTTGCCAAGTCGTATCTTAGGAGTCCCTGGTTTGTCAGTTAGAGGTGGGACTCCGTCACCTCCAAAGGTCCGAGGCATTTTGCTCTGATTGTTGCCAGCATCATATTTAAAGTACCAGGAAAGCAGGTTGCTAGCCTTACTTGCCACGAGTCCCATTGGGTTTGACCCCTAACGGCTGAGGGACTAACCGGTGGATTTGGTAGTCTTTGCCGTATGAGCACAACGACTCGGAATATGTCCGAGATGCCCAGCCTTATTCCAAAGTAACTGGTATCCCGACTGTCGGGACCACTTACTTGGCCACTCATACGTTGCCCGTGGTTCACGAACTAGGACATGACTACAGGAACCCACACCATGAACCATTGATAACTTGACAACAACAATTACTGCTGCTGCTGCTTCTACTTCTACTACTACTACTACTACTACTAATAATAATAATAATAATTATAATAGAACGAGTCCATGTAACATGATTTACTTTGTTATTTATACTTCGTATTTGTTGTGCGTCAATCAGTAAAAACGGAAACCTCATAGATCGCTTTTTTCTCCGTCTGTCTGTCTTTCCCTCGGTGTGACTTTTAAGAATCATTTTCCTCAGGAACGGGTAGACATGTCAAGTTTATACTTATGTATCATATTAAGGTCTATGATCTCTTAAGATTGACCATTTGTGTCGCTTATTTTGATACTCGGAAACTCACTATGAAAAGCTATAGGGTGCTCCCCGTTGACGTAGTATCATGAAATGTGGTAAGAAGCTATGTTTCGCATCTAAAAGAAAAAAATCCAAAAATTTTTAGTTTGTAATATTACACAATTTTTTTTGTCATTTTTTATCTATTTATCCGTCTGTCAGTCTCTTAAGACCCCTTGTTCTCTGGAACAGACTGGCGTATCAAGTTCATATTTATATCGCATACTGAAGTCTATGACCCCTTGGTTGTGCAAAAAATTGAAGCTCGTTAAGTCAACGCAGTCAAAAGATTCGGTCATTTAAGTCACATATTTTAACACTGGCAAACTCACACATCCAAATCTATAGAGTACTTCCCATTGACTTAGAATCATGAAATTCTGCAAGAAGCGATGTTTCGCAGTACCAATAAAACAAAAGAAATCTTAAATCTGTTGAATCGTAATTATATCACATACAAATATCTTTTGCCTCATCGTCCGTCAGAAGCATAACAGACGAAGATTACTACATACTTACTTACTTAACTTTTAGAAAATTCTTAAGGCTTTCGTGGCCACTTGTTGACAAACTGCCTATTGGCTTCTGTCTCGGGTTCTTCGGCCGTAGTAGTTGGATGATTTCGCGGGTGAACAGGTGAAAGGGACAGGCAGGGACAAGGATGGAAAGGCTAGGCACGGAACGAAGGAGTTGGTTGGGCATTTTAAACTCAACGAATCTGTCCTCACCACCTTTAAACAGAGAAATTATTCTCTCAGCTAGCGTTATTTTAGGCACAGCAGAGAAGGGAACAGGCCTGGATACGGATGAAGAATCTAAGCCTGGTGCGATAAAGAGCTGGTTGGGCATTTCAAACTCAACGAATCTCTCCCCATCACTTTTTAAAGCAGAGGAGCCATTTCGCCAGTGGGGGTGGTTTCTAGACACTTCTTGGCTAGCACGGTAAGCGGACAGACCTGCTTTTCGCAGCGGTCAAATATTCAAATCTTCAAATGAGTGTGAATTCTTAAGGGACCAAACTGCTGAGGTCCCTTGACTTACATACTACTTAAACTAACTTACGCTAAGAACAACAGATACACCCATGCCAGAGGGAGGACTCGAACCTCCGGCGGGAGGGGCCGCGCAATCCTTGACTTGGAGGCTCAAACCGCGAGGCCATTCCGCGCGGCTCGGAGCGCTCCTGTCTGGATTTGGGAGGAAGACATCAGAATGTGTTAACCTGGTGACTGATCGTTTTAGTCCCTTTTACTTTAGTCTAGTTATGATAGGGAAGTGTTTTGTGTTAATTATTCCATTTCTGACAATATTTAGGTGTGCTGAGGAAGGGGTAGAGAGGTGAATTTTAATCATCACAGTAGTCAGTTATAAATAGGTAAATTATCTATAGCTTATTATTGTCTGAGATCTCTCATAAGAATTTCTGTTAAAATTAACCAGTCTTGCAAGTGTTAAAAGGCTTAGGATGTTCTAACGAGTTTCTGTGTTAGCGTCAGCGATCGTTATGTAGTGATGATTCTCATGCTACTAATGATGCAGTGCATGGAGCTCGGGAAATGGAACAGAACGAGTACCGTTATGCTGGGAGGATTCAACATAATAATGATTTTCGGGACTTCAGTTTTCCCCTGGGCAGTGCTGACTCCCCCCTCTGTTACCGCTGTATCACCATAGTGAGCAGTAAATAATAGAACAGCATGCTTACTGTGTATATCTTAACCGTAAGTGAGAGAATAAGACCACTTTCCATTATCTCAAATGTTTACCTCTACTTTAGGCGTTGAGTGCATTTCCTGTAATTTTTAATTACTGTACCAGTAAACCTTAACCATTGTGTGTTACGGGACCACTTGATCATTATTGTGAATGTTTAGTATTTACTGCAAAGGCATGTTGAACTCCTTGTCCTTGTTCTGAGACAGGGAAATAAAAAGTCGTTGAAAGTTACAGAGGCATTTACATAAAAGTATCCCCATCATTTCCGAGATTTTTCACATATCACAACTGGTCTGATAAGAGAGAGTAGAAAGTCGTTGCGTAGTGATATCCTTTTGGTATCCAACCATGTCGAAATTGAAATGTGGAATAAATCTGTTAGGTCACTTTCCGCCACCTCTTTCCTTACAAAAATTTATTCTGTTGCGCGAAATTAGATTAACGATTGTTATTTCACCCAAATCACTAATGCAACAGACAAGGGAGGAGGCGTAAGGCAGCAAAGCAAAGATTCTTGAGTAACGGGAGGGTAACCTTTCAATGATAAAATCAACTGTAGTAAATGCGAATAAATTAAAGTGGAGAGTGGAAATTAAGAATCTTGTGGCAGAGTGAGTTATAAGAAAGAGAAATGTAGAGTGTTTCATCCAGGGTCTGTAGTGGAGAAAGGTCTAGTAGCAAAGTAAGGTAATCTAGTGGGAGTCAATGGTCGAATCAAGAAGCAACATTATTCAATTTTTCTCTAATGATGTGAAGGATATCATTTAAGAAAAAAAAGTGAGACGCGGCTGTGTGATAGCACGCGGTAGAAAGGTGTTTGTTCTTATGGGAACGAATGTTTCTCGTGCATTGTTTGGGTAAGAGTATTAAGGTACGGGATAGACAGGAGGAACTATATGTTGACAAGGCGCCAAATCAGAGGAAATGAATTAAAACTTCTGGACTTCTCATTATGTAGCCAGTTTAACTGTAATACGATGGTGATATGATAACACTTAAGAATGCCGCAGACGTATTGTGAGTAGATGTTCATCATCGGCAGTGGACTTTATTTAGAAAGTCCTAATAGGTAAACATTATTTTAGTCAACAATTCAAAGAACAGGTGTTTCTAAAAAATTATTTTTCAGATTCATGGGAAATATCTTTATATATATGAAGTGGTTGAAAAATCAGCCAACCAGTTGCAAATAAAGCTTTATGAGCCCTTGACCTAGGTTTCGATATTTGTAACATTATTTTCTTCAGAAGTAGTGGGACCTAAAAAGGTATACAACCAGTTACAAAATTATTTTTACAAGTATAACGAAATGTTAATAGAAAAAAATTTGTGAAGTAAGTGTACTCACTTGTTACATCACATGATGACGCATTAGATGAAGCCGAGCTGCTCTTGTCAAATCAAGAATTATCGCGAGCGATGGCTTTAGATAGTAGCCAGACTACATAATTATATCGTACTTCAGAATAAATACTCACTAGTAAATGCCCACAGGTAGAGGCTCTTACCAACATAAAATTATAATAGGCGTCACAGCATAAAATATTTGTATAAGTTACGTATACCTCACACCAGAGACTTCGGCCAACTGCTACAAATAAACAGGCTCAAGCGGCCAAGAAAAATTTGGCTGCAGAGTGCGCTAACTACATGCGTGTAAGAACTGGATCTTGGTTGTGTTAAACAACAGCTTTTTACATTAAAGTAAGCATGAAATTTCCTCTACAAGGCTATTACGAATGTAATAGATTTACGGTTATACATTACGTATAAAATAACTAATACATTTTCTGACAGTGTATACTGTGCATAAATGCAGCCTGCAGAAGGTAGAGTTCTAGTTACAAAAGATCAAATGGGTCAAATGGTTCTGAGTACTATGAGACTTAACTGCTGTGGTCATCAATCCCCTAGAACTTAGAACTACTTAAACCTAACTAACCTAAGGACATCACACACATCCATGCCCGAGGCAGGATTCGAACCTGCGACCGTACCGGTCGCATGGTTTCAGACTGTAGCGCCTAGAACCGCTCGGCCACTCCGCCCCCGAAAGATCACTTATACAAATGTATGGGGAAATAACCGCAAACGTAAGATAAAACAACGTCACTAAAAAGAAACAAGTTCCGCTTAATACTACGGAAACTTAAGCGATAAGAAGATGGGAAAGCATTGGGCGCTATATACATTCGCGTAAGCAGTGCATCTTGCTGGTATTAGGTAGCATAATTTTACATTAAAGCACTGTGACAATTTCTTATAGAGGGCCACTGACATATACAACAATTTTAGAGGTATCCATTAAATATAAAATCTGTAATACATTTACGTAGCAAAGTGATACTGCACTTAGCTTTAGTGTGCAGAAGAGAACAGTTACAAAACTTACTTCTGTTACCAAAAACGTGGAAGACATAATAAATGGATAAAGTTACATCACAACATAAATAAGAGAATCTTCTGTTGAACTGTTCCAGTACCATTTTTGGAATATCAGCTGTAGGAACATGTGCTGATAAGGCCACGAAAAATGAAACCCAGTGATATGAAATATTCCGGCGTAAAGTGAAGCGCCGGCACGCCAGTCGGGAACGGAAGAGCAGAGAGGGCTGTGACAAAGATGTCAGCCAATTGTACCCTGACCGACTCCTGTCCGGGATGACAACGCGACAGCAGAGACCTCTACACGAAGAGAACTTGAGCACCGTGCCCGACTGGATGCGGCCCAGTTCTGCAGCACCTTGAAGACCCGTCAAAGCTCATTAGTTTCCTCGTACATTCTATGTAGCTCAATCCTGGAATTGTTATCCTGGAGAACAATGTGTATTTCGGATCATACAATGAAGGCTTTCACGACCGGATGTTTCAGCTGCAGAGAATTCTTCTGAGTTGTATGGCAGTCGTCCATGGAACTCTTCAATCCCTGACGTTTCGTCCAAGGCCACGTTGGACATCTTCGGAGGTGCTCCTGTGTGTGCTGACTCTTGCCGACTGACGAGTCGGACGTCGAAAAGCGGCCCAAATACCGTGGAAAGTGGGCGCGGTCTGGAGTTCACGTGACAGCAGAGATAAACCTTGTCAAAGATAAAATTTTCTAACTATCGAGCATCATTGGATTTTTCGTGAAGTTGAGGAAGCATCCAATTTTGCAGCATGTCTAGGTATGACTTCTCTGTCATAGATTCCTCCGCAAAAAGAAAGTCCATAAGCTTTGTGAACGAAAACGGCACCAAACACATTCAGTTTCGATGAGTGTCTTTCATGTCCCCGCCCCCCCCCCCCTCCCTACCCCACCCCCTCCCCACCCCCCACCCCCCCATCCCCAAAAAAATCTTACCAAATAGATGAAACATCGATTCGTTCGAAAAGATGAATCGCTCGGAAAAAGCGCCCTCCTCCATATTCTGGAGAAATGAAATGCAGAATTCGTACCTTCTGTTACGGTCGTCGGGACGGTGTCGCTGCAGTAACTGCAGCTTGTAAGGTTTAATATGCAGACGTCGTTTCAGAACAGGCCACACCGTTGTTTGAGGAAGGTGAAGTTCCTAGCCTGACCGTATTGTGGAATTACGAGGGCTCCGTGTGAACGCATCCCGGCGAAGCTCGTCATTTTCATCAAACAAACCTGGCCGACCAGTGCTCTTCCCTTTGCATATGCAAACAGCTTCCAAGAATTTTGCATGCCAGTCATACATCTGCTTGTGCAAAGGCGGCATCTTGCTGAATCGACGGCGGGATACACGTTTCACTTGAACAATGGATTGACTTCGCGGAAATTTCAACAAGGCAGAATGATTTCTCTTGTAGTGTAGTACTATGTTGTTAGAACCAAACAACAACGCAGCTATGTCAAAACTTCGAACCTTCCTATATCCAGTGACATACGCAATGTGTTTCTGTCTTTCATAGTTCGTTATAAACAATTGAAATCTGTTCTTTCTTTTTGAATCACTCCGTAATGCACGTATATTGGTGAATGGAGTGGATAGTATTGAAGTACAAGATTAGTAGCCACATGTCGTAGCTTATCCCATCGTTCACGTAACTAAGGGTAATAACACGTAATACGAAGCGATAAGAAATCGGAAGAAGATATGACGTGAGTATTGAGATAGGTGAACGGGAGGCACAGATATATTGCAAGTGTTAATGGAATAGTACAATGTATCCATAAAGGAAAACAACATACGAGACACTATCAAGACCGAGCAAGGTGGCGCAGTGGTTAGACACTGGACTCCCATTCCGGTGGACGACGGTTCAATCCCGCGTCCGGCCATCCTGATTTAGGTTTTCCGTGATTTCCCTAAATCGCTCCAGGCAAATGCCGGGATGGTTCCTATGAAAGGGCACCGCCGACTTCCTTCCCCATCCTTCCCTAATCCGATGAGACCGATGACCTCTCTGTCTGGTCTCCTTCCCCAAACAACCCAACCCCACTATCAAGACCAATTGTAGAGAATTGCTGCTAAGTTTGGAGTCCTTGCCACTTGGAAATGGTTTTAAATTCGAACGAAGTCAGAGATGCGTTCCTAGGGCAGTGACAGATTAGTAAAGCCCATAGTGAAATGGGAAATGAAAGTAGAGTATTTGCGCTTTTCTCGTGAAACACAGCTGGATCCATTTAGACAGCCGATGTTTTGTGGGGCAACTGGTCCATAATGCGTCCATTGTTTGCCACGTGCAGAGACCGTGAGATTAAGGTCAGTGAGAAGAGGCGGATCGAGGGATGTCATTTTTTTCTTTGTCGACAATTCGATGGAATAGGACACAAAATAAAGGAAGTACTCTTCGAACGTTACTCGCCGTACGATACATACAGTGGCTATCGGAAATTATTATAAACGTACCGGAAAAAATATTAGTCCTCTAATATACTGGTGCTCTGGTCGCTTTGGAGCGCTGTGGCTGGTCTAGAACTCTTATCCAGTGGTCGCGTGACTCTCCACCGCTCACTTGAGTCACGACGCTGAAGCGAAGCCAAACGGTTGTGTGGAATCAGCGCAGTGAGGTGGGCCGACGTGGAGACGTGACACAATGGCCGTGTCGTATTTGGAAGTGACCGTGACCTCATTGCATGGAATTGCCCAATAGGCTGGTGTATCCACGTGGATTGTCCAGAGCATCCACAAGTAATCGCGTAGAAATAACAGCCACGCAACACGGCAGCAACTGGAGACGAGTGGCACGCCTTGTCCATGACATGCGGTTTCAAACCCGATAGGGATTGCTGCTGTTGGTGAATGCTGGCCAGTTTGAACCAGTTCCTGTGCGAACATGCGAGCGGAACTGCATGAAGTGGAGATATGAAGTTGAGCACCACAAAATGCCACTGCTCACAACGCCATGTACGGCTGCACGTCTTTAATGGGCCAAACAACAGAGACATTGGGCAGTTGCCGACTGAAGGCGTGCGGTGTCGTCCTCTGAGTAGAGATTTCGCCTCTTTTCCTATGATGCAAGACGCCGAGTAAGCCGACGGTCCAGTCAGGAGTTTAGCGCGCAGCTTGTGGAGGCTGTAGTTACGGCCGCAGGGCCCACTACTTCCCGTTGCCACTAATATGCTCCAGGATGTTTATTTCGACATTCTCGATGACAAAGAGCTGCCCTTTTTTCTATACCCTAATGTTGAGTCTGTTACAGTCACCTTCGTCTTCCAAGATAAGAACAATCGTGTTGATACGGCTGTATGTACACAGAATTAGTTTGACACGCACCTGACTTAACAATATCACACATCGACTGGACATGTAAATCACTCGACCTTGTGAAACGTAGAAGCAACATTGTGAGTGATGTGTTGTATGATAAAAATGAAAGTATGCTACTTGGATGAGCACTGAACCCCTGAAGAATTGAGCTATGTTATACTACACACATCTAAAAAAAGTTTTGCATCGCCTCGGTTCCGAGAGTTCCAGAACCTATACAGAAAATTAGAAGAAAGATCAATATTAACATCATTTCCGCCCTTTTTATTGCTCATGAAATCCACACATAGCATTTTGTACCACCATACAGAGAGACCTTCAGAGGTAGTGGTCTAGATTGCTGTACACACCGGTACCTCGAACACCCAGTAGCACGTCCTCTTGCATTATATTAGATACAGGCTCCCAGGTAGATGCTATTTTTCTTGACTTCCGGAAGGCGTTCGATACAGTTCCACACTGTCGCCTGATAAACAAAGTAAGAGCCTACGGAATATCAGACCAGCTGTGTGGCTGGATTGAAGAGTTTTTAGCAAACAGAACACAGCATGTTGTTATCAATGGAGAGACGTCTACAGACGTTAAAGTAACCTCTGGCGTACCACAGGGGAGTGTTATGGGACCATTGGTTTTCACAATATATATAAATGACCTAGTAGATAGTGTCGGAAGTTCCATGCGGCTTTTCGCGGATGATGCTGTAGTATACAGAGAAGTTGCAGCATTAGAAAATTGTAGCGAAATGCAGGAAGATCTGCAGCGTATAGGCACTTGGTGCAGGGAGTGGCAACTGTCCCTTAACATAGACAAATGTAATGTATTAGGAATACATAGAAAGAAGGATCCTTTATTGTATGATTATATGATAGCGGAACAAACACTGGTAGCAGTTACTTCTGTAAAATATCTGGGAGTATGCGTGCGGAACGATTTGAAGTGGAATGATCATATAAAATTAATTGTTGGTAAGGCGGGTACCAGGTTGAGATTCATTGGGAGAGTGCTTAGAAAATGTAGTCCATCAACAAAGGAGGTGGCTTACAAAACACTCGTTCGACCTATACTTGAGTATTGCTCATCAGTGTGGGATCCGTACCAGATCGGTTTGACGGAGGAGATAGAGAAGATCCAAAGAAGAGCGGCGCGTTTCGTCACAGGGTTATTTGGTAGCCGTGATAGCGTTACGGAGATGTTTAACAAACTCAAGTGGCAGACTCTGCAAGAGAGGCGCACTGCATCGCGGTGTAGATTGCTCGCCAGGTTTCGGGAGGGTGCGTTTCTGGGTGAGGTATCGAATATATTGCTTCCCCCTACTTATACCTCCCGAGGAGATCACGAATGTA
Organism: Schistocerca serialis cubense; assembly: GCF_023864345.2. Taxonomy (NCBI): domain Eukaryota; kingdom Metazoa; phylum Arthropoda; class Insecta; order Orthoptera; family Acrididae; genus Schistocerca; species Schistocerca serialis. The sequence continues at coordinate 392,821,183 of NC_064638.1, forward strand.
AAATTAGAGAGATTAGAGCGCGCACGGAGGCTTTCAGACAGTCGTTCTTCCCGCGAACCATACGCGACTGGAACAGGAAAGGGAGGTAATGACAGTGGCACGTAAAGTGCCCTCCGCCACACACCGATGGGTGGCTTGCGGAGTATAAATGTAGAAATGTAGATGTAGATGTATGCCTGTATTCGTCGTGGCACACTATCCCCAAGTTCTTCAAGTCACTGTTGATCCAGATTGTCCCACTTCTCAACGGCGATTCGGCGTAGATCCCTCAGATTGGTTGGTGGGTCAGGTCGTCTAAAACAGCACTTTTCAATCTATCCCAGGCATGTGCGATAACGTTCATGTCTGGAGAACATGCTGGACTCTCTAGTCGAGCGATGTCGTTACCCTGAAGGAAGTCATTCACAAGATATGCACGATGGGGGCGCGAACTATTGTCTACGAAGACGAATGCCTCGCCAATATGCTGCCGATATGGTTGCAGTATCGGTCGGAGGATGGCATTCACGTATTGTACGGCTGTTACCGCGCCTTCCTTGAGCACCAGTGGCGTACGTCGGCCCCACATAATGCCACCCCAAAACATCAGGGAACTTCCACCTTGCTGCACTCGCTGGACAGTGTTCCTAAGGCGTTCAACCTGACCGGGTTGCCTCCAAACACGCGTCTGACGATTGTCTGATTGAAGGCATCTGCGACACTCATCGCTGAAGAGAACGTGATGCCAGTCCTGAGCGGTCCATTCGCCATGCTGTTGGGTCCATCTGTACTGCGCTGTACCGTATCGTGGTTGCAAATATGGACCTCGCCATGGACGTCGGAAGTGAGGTTGCGCATCATGCAACCTGCTACGCACAGTTTGAGTCGTCAGACGACGTTCTGTGGCTGCACGAAAAGCATTATTCAACATGTTGGCGTTGCTGCCAGGGTTCCTCCGAGCTATAATCCGTAGGCAGCGGTCATCCACTGCAGTAGTAGCCCTTGGGCGGCCTGTGCGAAGCATATCATAGACAGTTCCTGTCTCTCTCTATCTCCTCCATGTCCGAACAACATCGCTTTGGTTCACTCTGAGACACCTGGACAATTCCTTTGTTGAGATCGTTTCCTGGCACAAAGTAACAACGCGGACGCGATCGAACCGCAGTATTGACCGTCTAGGCATGGTTGAACTACAGACAACATGAGCCGTGTACTTCCTTCCTGATGGAGTGACTAGACCTGATCGGTTGTCGGACCCCTTCAGTCTAACAGGCGCTGCTCACGCATTGTTGTTTAGATCTTTGGGCGGGTTTAGTGACATCTCTGAACAGTCAAAGGGACTGTGTCTGCGATACAATATCCACAGTCAACGTCTATCTTTCAAGATTTCTGGGTACCGGAGTGATGCAAAATTTTTTTCGATGTATGTATATGAATATTTATGCCGCGAAGACTAAACTGGAAACTCAATCTGACCACAAACGGTTAATGAAATAGTCACAGACATATACACCCTTACTTAATGTAGGCACAACGTAAATGAATTTTGCAGAACCAGATATTCAAACCTGAACTAATAACGTTAGGATCACGAAAACCTACCAAAAGTTATACTCTACCCTATAACGTGTATGATTTCAGCTTACTGCCAAAGCCGCGGTATGAGGGTGATCCCTCGTATCTGTAAGCACTGAATTTAGGCTTTAAAAGAATATTTATTCAAACTCCTCATTAAACCACGCAGATCAGGATATGATTCAAAATCAAAATCTTGTAGTTAAGCAGCCCATAGCTATCATGTTTTCCACATAATATCTCACTAATATGTCAGAACATTGTGCATTGTATTTATAAATCATCAGTTTTCCAGAACAGCATCTATCCAGCAGAACAGCATCCATCTTATAACGAGTGATTCTGGAGTATAGCAATTGGGTATACTGCAGTAACTAACTGTACGATACGATACGTCTTTGATCTTATAAAATTTTGTAAGATTGGTAAATTATTGGTTTATTTCGTTATTTGGGATCCACATTTCGTATGTCATGTTTATTTATCTTCGCTTTGTGGTGTCGCCAGCACAACACGCACCACCATGCAGCACCACAGGCTTCAGTAGGTCGACAACCCACTCCAGAGGCGGCTTGTAGCCCAGCGATTACCGCATCAAGAAGTCGCAGCAGAGCCGCCACCAAAGAAATACAAGTAATATGCGCCGGCGCGACAGCGCAGAGAGCAGTTCCACGTCAGCTCGACTACCGAGAACACCGCCTTCTACTTGTGTACTTCATGCGGCATCGCCTCCTTTTACCGAGTACACATCAGCACGTCTTCAGTGAACATTCTAGTGGGACAAGAACTGTTTATTATCCAGTCTTAGCATCTAGAATAGTAGTTTAACTTCAGGATGTACAGCGTGAGCCGATTTGCTCGAAGCTGAGTATTCGTCAATACATGTTTGTGTTCTTATCACTAATCATTATCAGTGTTTCAGAGTTCTTCTCGTTCTCCTCTCTAAAGTCTCCCTCAGCGCACTATATACAGGGTGGAGAAAAATTGTGTCACGAAATTTTAACCCTGGATAGTTGATGCCCGTAGGAACCAAAATTACTAAAGTTGTGTAGGCCGTCAATTCACAATTTTTAAAAATACGAAACTTGGCTCCACGCGCTCCGATTGGCCGCGGGACTGCCCTGTTGCCGGATGCTCTGGACGCATGACAGCGAATGATTTGTCTGCGGGGCCTGGGGGCGAATCAGCCGATTGCAGTTTCATGATAAGACGTACCGGGAATAAACCTGTCAACAGGTGTTAGTTCGCGTACAGAAAGTCTTTTACAAATTGTGTCGGCCCTGAAAAGGGCCTTTTTTGTAGCTAAGACATTGTTCATTTAAAGCAGGTGCTCTAACTGGCGACCCTCTGACGCGACACTAACTTGGTAACGTCGAACGGTGTTTTGACGAGCTCTTTCAAAGATTCCTGGCATTGCCCTGATGTGATTGGCGGAATATTGAATGCGATCCATTAATTCCTCTTCGTTTCTATGTGGTTCGCGTTCGGGTGGGCGAACTGGAACCTTAAAGAATCCCCACAAAAAAAAAGTCCAGTAGTGTGAGATCTGGCGATCGCGAGGGCCATGTCCTACTAGCACCCCAGCCAGTTACCCGGCTGTCGAAGAGTTCATTTAAATATCCGCGCCCCATCATGCCGCAACCACACGTGTAGCCGTATGTCCTGGCGAACATCTTCCAGAAAGGCAGGTAGAGTTTCTTGCAAAAGGTGAAGGTAATTTGACACAGTAAGTCGAGGAGGTAGACGAACCGGCCCGATCAGATGGCCACCCACAATGCCTGCCGAAATGTTGAGCGAAAATCGTTCCTAGTGTCCGTGGACGTACGTGACGTGAAGATTTCCCCTTGCTCAGTAATGAACGTTTCGAGTGTTGTAAAGGCCATCGCGATGGAAGGTGCAGTCGTCGGTAAACAACGCAATGGCGGGGAAGTCGGGATCTCGTGCAACGCGTCGCAGAAACCACCGCCAAAACCCTAGCCTCTGTTCATAATCTGCCACATGATTTAGGTCTTGGGCAGGGTGGAAACTAAATGGATACTGGCCGTCATCCCACAAAACCACCCAGACTAACCGATGAGTGACCCCCATGTCGCGTCCAACCGCTCGAGTACTTGTCGTATGTGCTTTCTCGAAGCGCTCTGGATCAGTTTCTTCAAACGCAGCATCCCGTCATGTTCGAGGTCTTCCAACATTACCATGATATCCCGCTAACGAGCCTGTTTCCCCAAGTCGCCGGTGAATTGCTGTACACGTTTGCGAGTGTGGGTGGCGTCTAGCTGGGTAATGTTCCTCGTACAACTGTCGAGTTTCATGCGCGTTACCATCGGGTAGTCCATAAACAAAAACCATATCTCGTTGTTCTTCAAACGAATACTATGCCGCCGTGCTTACTGTATGACTAAATCGCAGGTGACGTGTGTGTCCTCCGAAGCGAAGGTCACTTGTGGATACCTCTAACGTGAGGTGGTGACAAACATCAAGACCTATTCGACACGTGTGCGTATCACGTTGGGGCAGTGATGGGGCGAGGGACGTTTGTATGTGTGAACCAACAGCTATAGCGCTGTCCGTCAACCGACGAACGGCAACAGAGCAAACCCACGGCCAATCGGAGCGCGTGGCGCCAAGTTTCCATAGTTTAAAAACTGTGCGTTGTCGGCCGACACAACATTAGTAATTTTGGTTCCTACTGATATCAGCTATCCAGAGTTTCGTGACACAATTTTTCTCCACCCTGTATAGTTGAGGGTGGAGAGGAGTAAAATCTCCTTCTGTGTTTGTATCAAAAGTTCGATACAATAAATAGCGTCGAAGAGGGAAAGGATCATCTCAAGTTACAGGATTAATTTATGTGTTTGACCACCCACCCACCCGTTACTTGTTATTTATTTTTTCCTATTTCTTTCCATATTGAGCCGTAGTAAAATTAGCTTTGAAAAGCGCGCCGCAACGCGTAGCGTGAAGCAGTCGCCCTCCGTTTTCTGGCGGTGGCGCCTTTGTCGCAATTTGAAGGCTTCGGTGTCTGCCTCTAGTGGGAAAGGGAAAAAGTGGGCTGTTCGCGTGGGTTTAAGAAGTGGCTGTATGGGCTCTCGGGAGAGTTGGCAGTCGGGGCATCAAGAAGCGACTTCTCTGCCGGTGCTAGATGGCCAGCACGCAGACCGCGGCATCAGCGTAAGCGACGCGAGCAACGGTTCCGTGGTATGGGGCGTTAACTGCTCGTCGCGAAAGGAATCTTCCTGAGCGTGGGTCGGCAAGGGGCCTAATCTGCAGTTCGGCCGTATGCTGTCAACCGGCAAGGAGGTTCTGAAAATCGGCGCGCCTTCCTGCGTCCGTTGAAACGGCTGGCAGCGGGCGGCTCGGCAGAGCTTTTGGAGGTGCTGCGTTGGTTCAGTCCTGGGAGTCGTAACGCATCAGAAGTTGAGCATTGATTGTTAACAGATTTTATGAAGTTTAACTGAATTGAATTTACTTATTCTTGTTAATTATACCAGCCGTATTTTTTGGGGGTTTCCCGCCATTCATTCTCGTCTGCCCACCCGCGGGAAGGTGGTAATATTAGAAAGGGTGGTCCGTTTTTCCCCTTTTGAGGACGGAAGGGGGGGGGGGGAGTCTGTGGTTCGGATTGTTTCTTTCCCCTCCCAGCTTACCTACGGGTTTATTCGAGGGTTGAGGGGGTTGTTTAAGGGAAGAGACCAAACAGCGAGGTCATCGGATTAGGGAAGGACGGGGAAGGAAGTCCACCGTGCCCTTTCAAAGGAACCATCCCGGCATTGGCCTGGACCGATTTAAGGGAAATCACGGAAAACCTAAATCAGGATGGTCGGACGCGGGATTGAACCGTCGTTCTGCCGAATGACGGGTTTATTCGACTGTTAGCCTCTGCCATCTCTATGAAAGTCTAAGGCACCAATGACTGTACTGTTTAAAATGCAAGGCACTAAGACCTGATCCATTCTGTCGCCTGCCATAGCTAGTATTACTAGACTCACGTGTAAAAGATACTCTAAGAAAGAAGAAAAATTCCTTTTGCCTCGTGGTAAGAACTAGTCAATTGCATTCCTGTTCATCTAGAAGTTGTAACTTATGTAAATTTGTGTTTATGTATATTTGGCTATAATAAGCAAGGTTGTTAATGTACGCCGTAGTGGATTTTTTATATTACTTCTAGTGTTGACAGATGTGAAAATTACCGAACAATCAGTTTAATAAGCCACAGCTGCAAAATACTAACACGAGTTCTTTACAGACGAATGGAAAAACTAGTAGAAGCCGACCTCGGGGAAGATCAGTTTGGATTCCGTAGAAATACTGGAACACGTGAGGCAATACTGACCTTACGACTTATCTTAGAAGAAAGATTAAGGAAAGGCAAACCTACGTTTCTAGCATTTGTAGACTTAGAGAAAGCTTTTGACAATGTTGACCGGAATACTCTCTTTCAAATTCTAAAGGTGGCAGGGGTAAAATACAGGGAGCGAAAGGCTATTTACAATTTGTACAGAAACCGGATGGCAGTTATAAGAGTCGAGGGACATGAAAGGGAAGCAGTGGTTGGGAAGGGAGTAAGACAGGGTTGTAGCCTCTCCCCGATGTTATTCAATCAGTATATTGAGCAAGCAGTAAAGGAAACGAAAGAAAAATTCGGAGTAGGTATTAAAATCCATGGGGAAGAAATAAAAACTTTGAGGTTCGCCGATGACATTGTAATTCTGTCAGAGACAGCAAAGGACTTGGAAGAGCAGTTGAACGGAATGGATGGTGTCTTGAAGGGAGGATATAAGATGAACACCAACAAAAGGAAAACGAGGATAATGGAATGTAGTCGAATTAAGTCGGGTGATGTTGAGGGTATTAGATTAGGAAATGAGACACTTAAAGTAGTAAAGGAGTTTTGCTATTTGGGGAGCGAAATAACTGATGATGGTCGAAGTAGAGACGATATAAAATGTAGACTGGCAATGGCAAGGAAAGCGTTTCTGAAGAAGAGACATTTGTTAACATCGAGTATAGATTTAAGTGTCAGGAAGTCATTTCTGAAAGTATTTGTATGGAGTGTAGCCATGTATGGAAGTGAAACATGGACAGTAAATAGTTTGGACAAGAAGAGAATAGAAGCTTTCGAAATGTGGTGCTACAGAAGAATGCTGAAGATTAGATGGGTAGATCACCTAACTAATGAGGAGGTATTGAATAGGATTGGGGAGAAGAGAAGTTTGTGGCACAACTCGACCAGAAGAAGGGATCGGTTGGTAGGACATGTTCTGAGGCATCAAGGGATCGCCAATTTAGTATTGGAGGGCAGCGTGGAGGGTAAAAATCGTAGGGGGAGACCAAGAGATGAATACATTAAGCAGATTCAGAAGGATGTAGGTTGCAGTAGGTACTGGGAGATGAAGAAGCTTGCACAGGATAGAGTAGCATGGAGAGCTGCATCAAACCAGTCTCAGGACTGAAGACCACAACAACAACAACAACAACAACAACTTCTAGTCAGCATAAAAACTGTTGTGTGTTTTTCCAGTTCAGTACCTTTTAAGGCTTTTACTCAACGTGCTTTTGTGTTTTATACAGGTAGTTGGTTATTAGTGTGTTTACTTTCCATGCAAAAGTTCGCCATTTCATTACGGGCAGAAATTGTTGCCTTGGAAGGAGAATGTTGTAAAAGTTCGCAAGTCCTACCTGGCGGGTGTGCGTGTTTGCCGTAAGTTAACTGGCAGAAATTTGTAAAATTTGTTTTTTATATAAATTTTGGAAATGTTAATGTTATTAACTGTGAGTGTCTCCCCGTGTGCATGACTCATGCGTTTTGGTTTTTCTATTTTGAGAACTTTTGTAAACAGGATTATCTTTATATGTTGCAGACAAGTTAGATTCAGCGCCATTTAATGAACGGAGTGAAATTCACCTGTAATTTAGCTGAGCTTGAAATATTATACAGCGTCGCGTTGTATACGTTAAATTGCTTGCGTGTACTTGCCTTTTACTGGCGTGAAATTTTTTAGAATAATTTAATAATTTAAAAGTCCTTTCCTATCATAAATGGTGACTTATTTGTTAAATGATTGTTGTTTTTTTAAAAAAAATATCGTAAAGTCTTGCACCAAATTTGAATAAAAAGTGTTACTGAAAATTGTATGTAATTTCACCAATTATTCCTTGGCACCTAATTGAACTTTACGTCTTGTGTATTGAATGAGATTAATAACTTTTGGTGAACCAGTAGTAATTTTACGGTTCACATATGTATAGTGAATTAGCGTGTGGACTTTTCCTCAGGACGGACACTGCTACTGAAACGAGTGTGTTATTTTGTATGCCGCGTCTAATCCAGATTCCTTACAAGCGTGCTTCTGCGTCACAAGACGGTTCTCTAACGCGTATTATTCAGTTACAGTGCAAGCAAATCCAGCTGTTGCTGCAAGCCGTGACGCAGCTAACGCTACAACAACAACAACAACAGCAGCAGCAGCAGAATCTACAAGCAGCGCAGCAGCCTCAGCCGCCATAAGCCATCCCACCATTCCGCAGTTGCAACGAACAGCGTGAGAAGTGGTAGGAATACTTATCTGAGTTGATGAATCATATGAAGGCACACGAACTACAAGGTACAAAGAGCAAAGCATTTTTCTTTACATAGGAGTCACGGAAATTTCCAGGCTTATAGTGGCGTGCAAAATCCAGCCTTCGTTGCCCTTGAACAGCAGTCAGCATGGGTGCATGGACCAGGCGTCTGCAGCTGAGGGCCAAAAACAGCAACGCCCGCTGAAAGGTCGTTGAGGATACACTGTTGGTAGTCTCTTGGTTCACCTGGGCGGTCAGTTACTCAACAGTTGTACGTCGATTCGCCCTTATTCACCTCCGCAGCTGTCGTTCACCCTAGTCATCAATGGCCTGTGGTGCAACACGGATATAATTTATCCAATGTACGTGAACAGTTTGAAAACGTAGCCCCCCCCCCAAGACACACATTACAGATCCTCCAATAGGTACAACATTCTTCGTTATTCTTGTCAGAACAACATATTTTTTGTAATAGCAACTCAATTTCACTTAATACACCAAAGCCGGATACCAGTGTAGGAAAGAAGGACAATTTATTTATTTAATTGATCACATGTGCACTCCCACAAAATAAATCCCTATATCCAATTTGGTGAGATCGGCGAAATGAATGAATGTATGGTCGTCTGCTAACCGCAGATAGTGATTTTGCAATATATGATCATCTTTGAGACGGTCCTTTGGTCACCTTTGGTGGAACCAAAGAGATGAAATTTACCTGAGCTTTGAGCGCCTGAAATGTGGCTAACCAATACGATTGCAAGGTGCTCCCCCACCTCGGCGGAGGTGCGAGATGACCTGAAGAACGGCCATGTTTCAGCACTCTGGCGCTGGATCTTGTGTTGGTAAGACCTGTCTTAGGCGTGCTCCATAAAGACAAAAGAGTGGAGAGATGGTATGCATGTGAAATACTTAAGAGTAGTTTGGAATAATTATTTCTTCAAATAGTATGTAGCCATGCTACTCAGAATTTATAATGTGTCCGCCATTCATATTGACTGCGATGGCCACTTGTTGGTCAAAGCTGTTGGGTAAGAAACAAAATGTGGTATTGCTAGAGCGTAGTGAGCAATCAGAGTTGTGTAAATTCGCAATAGTCAGATGTGCGTTATCTGTTTCCGTTGCATAATATTCAAACAGGAGGATAATTTGTAGCTTAATTGTGGGTACTAGAGCTCATGATCAGTCATTGATGTAACTCGAGAGATACAAATAAATCCACTCGCTTGGCAGACCACCCATCTTGCAGGCCTGACTGCTTGATGCTACAGTATGAGCAAGGCATGGGGGTGCCTCTCAGTCCAGCCACGTGCCATGTGTAAGTGGTGACTGATCACTGATATCGAGCACAGATGGCGATCACATTAATGTGACTCGACAGTGTACATGAACTTGAGCCATCTTTCAGATGGGTCATTTACGACTTTTTGTTTAAGAACTGGGAGTGGAGAGTTGATCGATCTTCATTTTCACGCCACCTCGGATGGCATGTCTTAAGCATTTTCTCACTGGAATAAAATATGGTAAAGAACGCTATCGTTTTATTAGAAACAAACTCTTTAGTCCCGTTATCGACAGTTTCTGGGATTTGATCGATTCCTGTTTCAAACCTTTTAACATGTTCGACTAACACTTCTATCTCACAGCTCAATACTTTTTCAGATTTCAAACATTACTACGCCACCATTACAGAAAACAGCAAGAAAACCAGTCTTTCTGAAGCCACATGAGAGATCAAGAAAAGGAAAATAAGTTTGAAAGGAAAAAAATTTAAACAAGGTACTTTGTTTGAGAAGGGAGATGGAATCGAAATACCCAGAGGCAAATAATATACAAAGATCACAACTGCATTCTCCTCTTGTGGCGACGATTCAGGTTCATCATGCAGAGTTAATATTTTCTGGTAATAAGTGGCTTTCGTCGTTCATCTTGCATGATGGATAGCTCTGGAGCACAGAAAAGTGCTCCGAAAGGCACATCTATTACAGAGATTTTATATAATTAAAAAATAAGTATAGTCTTCTCTAGGCTGCTGTTCTTTCAAAGTATCTCGAATCAAATCGATGATTCAAGGTCTATAAACTTGACACAATTATTAAACAGCCTCTGTTTGTTGAATTTCTGTGCAATTTTTTAACATCGATACCAAACCAATTATTACTATTGAAAGGATTACACTGGGGAACACTTGTATGTGGCACCAGAATAAGTTAAGAATATTAATAAATTAAAATGAAACTGGTATACTATAAATGATGAATATCTCTGATAGGCTCTGCGAAGCGGATCGCTGACTGTGCGCGACCACACAGCCAAAGATACTGTACTTCTTTGTTGGAGCAAGAGAGCGCTGGGCGCTCAAAAAATGGTTAAAATGGCTCTGAGGACTATGGGACTTAACTTTTGAGGTCATCAGTCCCCTAGTCTTCATGAATATAAGGTAAAGATGCTCAATAATTATGATTTCTGTTTTGCCAGCGCATTTGTATAGATGAGTTGGCTGATAATTTGTAATTTTTGAGTAACCTCAGAATGTACGTAAATAGTTTTGATAAAAAGGCTAGCTAGATATTTCATTTTTGTAATGCTTCTAAGATTTGTTAACAGAGCTATGTGTAATTTGATGATCTGCATTTATGTTGAATTAATGAAATTAGATAATACTTGCAGTTTAAATCTCACTGTTTGTGAATCGATTGTGAGTAATGTAACTTTAGTTGTCAGATGTTTTTGAAAAGCCAAACTTAACTTGCAATATAATTTTGCTAAAAAAGCTGAGTGTTAGCAATTCACGATAATCAGTAGCGCCTCCCAGTCCAGGTCATATATTTTCTGAAGAAGTTGGATTTTCTTAAATGTTCTCTTTTATCAGCCAAATGAATTTCATGTGCATTTCAAGTATTATGGCCAGCGTTGCACACTGCTGAGCCTGTAGCTAGCATTTACATTTTTTTTAATGAGAGACCAGAATATATCGCGCTCCACCGTTGCTACTCTAGAGATAAGACAACTTAATTTATTTGTTATGCGCAGGGGCCAAAGTTATCAGTTTCGAACAGGGCCAGATGATTCAGTGCCAAAGGAGCTGAATACAGGGTGAAAATTATTTAAACCGACAAACTCTGGGAGGTTGTAGGGGACATCAAAACAAATATTTTTTCCTAATGTCATTTTTCCCTATGAGGAGTATTTAAACCGGTAGAGGAAGATTTCTTTGGCGGCAAATTACTTAAACCAACAAACACTTTTCCATTTTTTATGACCAAGAGACAACACATTAACACAACCCAATTTCAATTACAGTAGATCTTCAAAAATGCCTCCATTGACACTTAAACAAAGGTTACACGGTCGGATCATGATCTGTCTGACGCGGCAGTACCCTGAATTGTTCCTGCTGCTGCTGCTGCTGCTGCTGCTACTATCCAGGCAACCAGATCCTCTTCTGATGCAACAGGAGTTGCGTAAACAAGGTTGCGCATCTCTCCCCACACAAAAAGACCAGAGGGGACATGTCTCCGCCAATCCACGTTTCTGGGAACCGTCGGCCCAGGAACCGACGCACACGACGACTGAAATGTGCTGGTGCCACGTCATGTTGGAACCACATGCTTTGTCTTGTAGGGAGCGAGACGCTTTCCAGCAATTCTGGCAATGCTCTGACGAGAAAATTGTAATAGTGCCTGCCATTTAATGGCCTAGGTAGCAGATTCGGCCCAATTAAACAGTCCCCAAAAACAGCGACCCACACATTAACGAAGAACCGCACTTGACGAGCGCTAGTAACTGTGGCATGTGGGTTTTCCTCATTCCAAATATGCGAATTGTGCATGTTGAAGACTCCATAACGCCCGAACGTTGCTTCATCGGTAAACAATACAGAGGATGGAAATGTGGGATGCATTTCACACTGTTCCAGGTACCACGGCGAAAACTTTGCTGTGGGTGGATAATCAACTGGTTCCAGGTTGTGGACACGCTGTATGTGAAATGGACGAACAATTGCTCTCGAAGGACTGTTCTTACATTCGTCTGATTCGTCCCCATGTTACGTGCAATTGCACGAGTGCTGATTGAAGATCCCGCTCTACATGCTGCAAGACAGCTTCCTCAAATTGCAGCGTTCTTACCGTGCGACGGCGTCCCTGTCCAGGTAATCTGCAAAATGACCCGGTCTCACGCAGACGTTAGTACACAGCAGCAAAGGTCGTATGATGCGGGATACGGCGATTAGGATATTGTTGTTGATAAACCCGCTTTGCAGCTCGTCCGTTGTGGTGCGCTACGTAGTACCATATCAGTGTACTCACTCCAGGTGTATCGCTCCATTAGTAAACAGAGACAATGCACTACTATACTGGTGAACAGCAGTTGCCTACAAGTGAAGAGCGTAATACGCCCTCTAACAGCTGAAGAGCGTAATACGGCCTCTAACGGTTTAAATAATCCTCATAGGAAAAAATGACACTAGGGAAAAAATATTTGTTTTGATGTCCCCTGCAACCTCCCAGAGTTTGTCGGTTTAAATACTTTTCACTCTGTATATTTTGCAATGACTATATTTCGTTGTTGGTCTTGGGAGTTGCATTGCCCAATCAATTCGTGTAATGTTTTGCTTACAACAACACAGAATAAGCACACCATGCAGTTACAACGCGCCACACGGCAATTCGAGTTCTGTATCCATTCCACGATTCAGACATTCATTCAACGTAATCGTAAAGTTTTTTACTTCATTTTATTAAAGAACGTTGCACGTGGAACGTTACGCTACATCTGCTCAAGACTGGTATAGTTGGACATGTTTCTTATGAGTCATCTTTCCCTCAAGAACTCTTTTGGTAATGACTTCATACCCACTGTTGAAAAAAAAGTACACCCTTTTAGAGGTTTCCAATTCACTCCAATTTATTGTTACAACGGTGCATACGAAGTACATGAAATGATTACATTTACAGATCAATAGCACGAGCGGTTTTGAGGTACCAGCTATCGATCCGTGCTGACCCACCCATATTAGTGCGTGATGTAGCCGCCACGTGCGGCAATTCAGGCGCTGACCCCGGCATCCAGTCGATCATACAGATGGCGAATACTGTCCTGGGATACCTTATGTCACGCCTGCTCGACCTGTTTACGTAGTGCTGTAATAGTTGTTGGTTGACGAGTCGCACGAATCACTTCTCGTCCCATCATCTCCCCCATGTGCTCGATTGGAGAAAAGTCTACATCTACATCTACGTGATTACTCTGCTATTCACAATACAGTGCCTGGCAGAGGGTTCAAAGAACCACCTTCAAGCTGTCTCTCTGGCGTTCCACGCTCGAACGGCGCGCAGGAAAAACGAGAACTTAAATTTTTCTGTGCGAGCCCTGATTTATTTTATTGTGAAGATCATTTCTCCCTATGTAGGTGGGTGCCAACAGAATGTTTTCGCAATCGGAGGAGAAAACTGGTGATTAAAATTTCATGAGAAGATCCCGTCGCAACGAAAAACGCCTTTGCTTCAGTGATTGCCACTCCAATTCATGTATCATGTCTGTGGCACTATCTCCCCTATTTCGCGACAATACAAAACGAGCTGCCCTTCTTCGTACTTTTTCGATGTCATCCGTCAGTCCCACCTGATGCGGATCCCACATCGCACAGCAATACTCCAGAACAGGGCGGAAAAGAGCGGTGTAAGCAGTCTCTTTAGTAGACCTGTTGCACCTTCTAAGTGTTCTGCCAATGGATCGCAGTCTTTGGTTGGCTCTACCCACAACATTATCTATGTGATCGTTCCAATTTATGGTATTTGTAACTGTAATATCTAAGTATTTAGTTGAATTTACAGCCTTAGGATTTGTGTGACTTATCCCGTAATCGAAATTTAGCGGTTTTCTTTTAGTGCTCATGTGAATAACTTCAGACTTTTCTTTATTCAGGGTCCATTGCCACTTTTCAGACCATACAGATATCTTATCTAAATTATTTTTCAATTCGTTTTGGTCATCTGATGACTTTACAAGATGGTAAATGACAGCATCATCCGCAAACAATCTAAGACGGCTACTCAGATTCCCTCATATGTCGTTAATATAGATCAGGAACAATAGAGGGCCTATAACACTTCCTTGGGGAACACCGGATATTATTTCTGTTTCACTCGATGACTTTCCGTCTATTACTACGAACTGTGACCTTTCTGACAGGAAATCACGAATCCAGTCGCACAACTGAGGCGATATTCCATAGGCACGCAGTTTGGTTAGAAGACTTTTGTGAGGAACGGTGTCTAAGCCTTCTGGAAATCTAAAAATATGGAATCAATTTGACATCTCCTGTCGATAGCACTCATTACTTCACGAGTATAAAGAGCTAGTTGTGTTTCGCAAGAACGATATTTTCTGAATCCGTGCTGACTACGTGTCAATAAATCGTTTTCTTCTAGGTACTTCATAATGTTCGAATACAGTATATGTTCCAATCCCCTACTGCAAATCGACGTTAGTGATATGGGCCTGTAATTCAAAGGATTACTCCTATTTGCCTTTTTGCGTATTAGTGTGTGTTGAACGATTTTCCAGTCTTTCAGATCTTTATGTGAGCGAGCGGTTGTACATAATTGCTAAATATGTAGCTATTGTATCAGCATACTCTGAGAGGAACCTGACTGGTATACAATCTGGAGCGGAAGCCTTCTGCTACGGTCGCAGGTTCGAATCCTGCCTCGGGCATGGATGTGTGTGATGTCCTTAGGTTAGTTAGGTTTAAGTAGTTCTAAGGTCGAGGGGACTGATGACCACAGCAGTTGAGTCCCATAGTGCTCAGAGCCATTTGAACCGGAAGCCTTGCTTTTATTAAGTGTTTTAAGCTGCTTTGCGACACCGAGGATATCTATTTCTATGTTTGTCATCTTGGAAGAGTTGTTCTTGATTGGAATTCAGGAACATTTACTTCGTCTTCTTTGATGAAGGAGTTTCGGAAAATCGTGTTTAATAACTCTGCTTTAGTGGCTCTGTCATCAGTGACTTCACCGTTGTTATCCGGAGATTGTGCTGGCCAGGGTAGTTCGTGCACCTCACAGCACTAACAGGTCTACGTCGTACTCACAGACGAGCAACACGTATATGCAGATAGAACTACTCTCATCGCCGGAGACCACGGCACGCCACTGCATTTTCTAAGCGATCCTCTGATGGCACCAGTAGAGCCGTGCACGTCGATGCTGTGGCGTGAGTGGAAGACGGGCTAGAGGTGTGTGCGTGCCCGTAGTCCCACAGGTAGTAACCGGTTCGCAGTACCTCGTGTTAACACGTCTGGACTCCCGAGCCCTACTGTCCCATCTGTGGTAGCTATACGATCTGCCATTGCTACCCTTACAATACGACAATCCTGGCGGATGTCTGTGCTGCGTAGACGTCCATAACTTTGTCTGTGGGCGTGGGAACTTTTACGTGACAACTGTTACCAGCATCGTTGCACAGCTGACGCAGTACGTCCAACTCGCGTGGCGATTCTTGAAAGTACCATCCCGCCACTTGGAAGCCCACAATTCGCCCTCTTTCAAACACGTCCAGTTGGTTGTAGGAAGCACGAGTGCGTCTCCACTTGCTTGCTTCACACGTTTGCACCACCCCGAGCCTTCTGGCTGTGAGCATTCCTCATTAAAGTGTAAACACATACGGCCCTCTGGTAGCTACGCCACAACGCTATCCGTTGGCGGACGACTTTGAAATCATTATCAGTACATCTACTATCGCCCAGGAGGCATATACCGTCATAGGATCAAAAACGACGTTGTCTTCCCAGATATACCATTCTTTTTTTCCGGTAGTGCATCTCATGCTGCAAGACAAATACAAGATGCTTTTCCTATAACGAAGTCGTAAAGGGTAACTGATCTTTGTGATATGTGAAATGAGAAGGCATTCAGCTGAAGAAACTGATAAAAATTATCAAGAATTTTAAATGCTGCTCTATAGCAGCGCTCAACATTGCGCTGATCCTTGTGGTGACGTAAACCCGTGTATCGAACCAAGCTGCTAACTCGGACACCCGAACAGAGATTTTCTCTAATGGCTCACCTGAAAGAAGAACAGTGACTTCGAATCATAGACCGATACAAAGTTTTGATTTGTGATTAATAATGTGTCTTTCATTTGCCGTTTCGGTATGCAAAAGAGCTTGCTAAAATTATAACTGAAAACTTTACAGGAAAACAAAGCATGCGGAGAATATCATAGGGCCTAAATGTCACCTGTGGAGAAGAAAGCACGTCATTTATCAGAAAAGAGACGCACTAGCATTCCGCTGATTAGTGGCACATTAAATATTTCTTCAGCGCCGCGCGGAATGGCCACGCAGTTTGAGGCGCCATGTCACTGATTGCGCGGTCCCTCCCGCCGGAGGTTCGAGTCCTCTCTCGGTCATGGATGTGAGTGTTGTTCTTCGCATAAGTTAGTTTAAGTAGTGTGTAAGTCTAGGGACCGATGACCTCAGCAGTTTGGTCCCTTAGGAATTCACACACATTTGAACATTCGAATTCTTTAGTATTTTATGTTATTGTGTGCCAGCTATAATGAAAAATGCTACCCAACGTCCAAGCTACCGGCGCAATCATGTAAGGAAAGTGTCGTCCCATTTTTGAAGTAATTATTTCAGCACAACTATTACGTCGTGCAGAGAAACCATAGTAAACGTAAATAATAATATCCTGACAGAAATTTGTGCTGGCCGCTGTGGCCGAGCGGTTCTAGGAGCTTCAGTCCGGAACCTCGCTGCTGCTACGGTCGCAGGTTCGAATCCTGCCTCGGGCATGGATGTGCGTGATGTCCTAAGGTTAGTTAGGTTTAAGTAGTTCTAAGTTCTAGGGGACTGATGACCTAAGATGTTAAGTCCCTTAGTGCTCAGAGCCATTTGAACCATTTTGAACCTCAGATATTAAGTCCCATAGTGCTTAGAGACATTTGAACAGAAATTTGTGCTCGACCCCTCGCAGATACCATCACGTAGCTTCCATCGGTCACGATTTCGAATATAGTCGAATGTTAACTGTACGAAATTGTACAAGGGGAGAGACAGAATTGTTATAGTGAATGTGCAAATTACGATATTCTGATCACAAGTAGTATTGAGAGTACATGCGATGGTGGGTAACTCAGAATATTTTGATCAAATGTTTAATGAATGCAGAAGAGACAGGATGGTGTAATGCTCATGGCTACTATGTTATTGACAGGCGAAGCTGACCTAAGGAGAGTACGACATGTTTCAATGAAGGGTCAATGAGCTATTAGCTCAAGCCAGTGGTTTAGGGGACGAGCGTCGGAAGTAATGAGAGAAGGAACATTTTCCTACGGAGCTGGTGGCAGAGTGGTAATCTTCATTAGCGACCACAGCCTCCTAGCACGGGCGTTCAGTTAATGGCTGTGGAGTGGACGTGGTGTGCAAATCTCCGTCGCCTTTCCGAAGTTCAGTGTGCTTAGCAATTTGAAAAATTACGGCGACAGGGACTGGTGCAGCAAAAAAAGAAGCAACGGGGAAAGGGAGAGAGAGAGCGAGAGATGCAGAGAACGCGAGAGAGAGCTTAAACGCGGACTTGGCAGCCACGCAAAGTGACCGGGCTCGCTAACGCACAAAGTTTTTATTGAACACGCGTGTTTGCTCTGCCCGAGAGAGTGCTTGCACGCGAGCGGCCGTATGAGTGCGCGGGAATGTGTGTGTGTGTGTGTGTGTGTGTGTGTGTGTGTGTGTGTGTGTGTACCCGCACGCCTCCGGTAATTTGATTGGACAATGGCGCACGGGAAAAGCGGCGGTGAGGCCAAAACGCCAGCCAGGAGGGTAAAAAAAAGGGAAAAAAGCACCGCTCGCGAATGTATCAACTTCCTGAAGCAGCACTTGTGTGTAAATATTTCTCTCGAACAATTTAGTTTCGCTAAATGCGTGAAAGAGAGCGCGCGGCTGCCGGAAAAAAATTGCAATTAAATTATGGACAAGTCGCCGGAATCGGTTGGCGGGTTATGCAAACACAACCTTTCAAAATGAAAACTGAATTTTGTTTATAAACGGCGGGCGGAAAGAAATGAGCCGCCCAATTGGCCTTCACACCAGGCTTCATTACGGAGAACCGCCAGCAGCGGCAGCCGGCGCTGGCAACGCGGATCCGGCTCGCTACGGGGGGCTGGACGGAGTATTGCCGACCTTCCGGTATGGACACCTAGTTTCCAGAACTTGTTTTCTGATTTATCTGCAGATGTCATTTTTCATTGCCTCCCTTATTCTGTAACAACTACGGATGTGTTCAGAGCAGTCAGAACGTCTCTGTTCGCTCTGACGTGGTGCGATACTGCAATGACGTACCTTATTGTTGCTTTTCTGGTGTTCAGTCCGAAGACTGCTTTGTTGTAGCTCTATACCGTGAATGCCTGATCACCTCTGCATAGCTACTGCTGCGTACAACCCCTTGTTCTTGGTAGTATTATGAAGCCTTGGTCTCTGTCTACAGTTTTAGCTTTAACACTTCGCAATACTACCAAATTACTTGATGCCTTACGGCGCGTCGTATATAGACATGGCAAAATCTTCTGCAGTATCAGTATATCGACATTCCGATAAATCGTATAAATATCAATTCTGGCAATATATTGGCGATAAAATATCGATATGTCTGATCTATCATACACTACTGGCCATTAAAATTGCTACACCACTAACATGACGTGCTACAGACGCGAAATTTAACCGACAGGAAGAAGGTGCTGTGATACGTAAATGATTAGCTGTTCAGAGCATTCACACAAGGTTGGCACCGGTGGCGACACCTACAATGTACTGACATGAGGAAAGTTTCCAACCGATTTCTCATACACAAACAGCAGTTGACGGGCGTTGCCTGGTGAAACGTTGTTGTGATGCCTCGTGTAAGCAGAGAAATGCGTACCATCACGTTCCCGACTTCGATAAAGGTCGGATTGTAGCCTATCGCGATTGCGGTTTATTGTATCGCGACATTGCTGCTTGCATTGGTCGAGATCCAATGACTGTTAGCAGAATATGGAATCGGTGGGTTCAGAAGGGTAATACGGTACGCTATGCTGGATCCCAACGGCTTTGTATCACTACCAGTCGAGATGACAGGCATCTTATCCGCATGGATGTAACGGATCGTGCACCCACGTCTCGATCCCTGAGTCAACAGATGGGGGCGTTTGCAAGACAACAACCATCTGCACGAACAGTTCGACGACGTTTGCAGCAGTATGGACTATCAGCTCGGAGACCATGGCTGCCGTTACTCTTGACGCTGCATCACAGACAGGAGCGTCTGCTATGGTGTAGTCAACGACGAACCTGGGTGCACGAATGGCAAAACGTCATTTTTTCGGATGAATCCAGGTTCTGTTTACAGCATCATTATGGTCGCATCCGTGTTTGTCGACATCGCGGTGAACACACATTGGAAGCGTGTATTCGTCACGGCCATACTGGCGTGTCACCCGGCGTGATGATATGGGGTGCCATAGGTTACACGTCTCGGTCACCTCTTGTTCGCATTGACGGCACTTTGTACAGTGGACGCTACATTTCAGATGTGTTACGACCCGTGGCTCTACCCTCCATTCGATCCCTGCGAAACCCTACATTTCAGCAGGATAATGCAGGTCCTGTACGGGCCTTTCTGGATACAGAAAATGTTCGACTGCTCCCCTGGCCAGCACATTCTCCAGATCTCTCACCAATTGAAAACGTCTGGTCAATGGTGGCCGAGCAACTGGCTCGTCACAATACGCCAGTCATTACCCTTGATGAACTGAGGTATCGTGTTGAAGCTGCACAGGCAACTGCTCCTGTACACGCCATCCTAGCTCTGTTTGACTCAATGCCCAGTCGCATCAAGGCCGTTCTTACGGCCAGAGGTAGTTGTTCTGGGTACTGATTTCTGAGGATCTATGCACCCAAATTGCGTGAAAATGTAATCACATGTCAGTTCTAGTATAATATATTTGTCCAATGAATACCCGTTTATCATCTGCATTTCTTCTTGGGGTAGCAATTTTAATGGCCAGTAGTGTAGTTTACGATACGTGAAGAACTTAGGAAGATTCTTATTAGGAAAAAGTTATTTTCTTTGAAACAAGAACTTTTATTTTTTTTATTAGGCCCACGAGATTTCTGTAATTGCCGATTTACAAACGTTCGGTCGGGAATTTTTAATGAACGAATGTGTTAACATATTCAAGGTTGCATAACAAATAAACTGTTTTTGATCTACTGATTTTTGGTTGTTTTTATTTAGTTTTCGGCTTACTGACCCATCTTTAGGAAACGACTGTGTAGCGTCCGCAAGGGACCCTGCTTCTCAGTGTCCCTTCGGCATGCTAGTCAGTTATTTACTGAATATGGCCCAATAAGCCGAAAAATAGATAGAAATTATCAATAATCAGCAGAACAAAAACAGTTTACTTGTTATCCAACCTTACATATGTGAGTGTTCTACCAAGAAGTGACGGAGGAATCCATAAATAATATTAAGGTACCTGTTGTTTTTAAATTTAAAAAATGTATAGCTGGTTATTTGGACTCAGCCTCTATTAATACAAGTCAAAAAGAGATAATAGCTCCTCCAAAATTAAAACAGTATATGGAAATTGTAAGTATAAGCACTATTAGCCAAATTGTACGCATTGCCTAGTACAATGCTGGATTAAGGGCTTGATGTTTAAAAGTGGTAGCAGTTCAAATTCTAGTAAAAAATATTCACTTCAGAAAGAGGCTCAACCTTAAAAGAATTGAGGACGTACTAAAAAGCTATTTGCCTTGTCCCTAGAAAAAAATATTTTTATTTGGTATAAAATTGAGAGGTACAGCATTGTGGGCTAAATCTGAATGGAACTTCGCACATGGTGGATGTACACAGAAAAAATATTCAAATTATCAATTATTTTAGTGCCTTGCGAGGGCACAGTATTGGTTACTAGTTTGTAAACATCCAGCACACTTGGTACGAATGCTTTTTGATTTACGCTTTTGATTAACCGCTGCCTCTTTTAACAACTGAAACTGTAAGTGTGAATTCACGTTAGAAGTATTCACAGAAGACTTCAGAATTTTGTTGAAATTTGGATTTACCACCAGTTCTACATTTATTCTTCTAGTGTATCCACGTATCACTTTTAAGGTCCATACCACATTACACACTCAGTGACGATTAAAATAAGAAAAAAAATCAATGCAAGATGCTACATGCCACTTCTTTGACCGACAGCCAACAATCCACATTTACCACATAACATGGGTTTGATGGATTTTATTTAACAGCCTAACTAGTCGTACAGGGACTGACGTCATATAAATAGAAGAGTTAGCGACTTGATATGTTTAGATAAATGGGGTATTCTCCGACTGAGCTGGTAAAGACACAGGTACATCAACAATTAACCAAGCTAGTCAACGTTTATATTGAGTGTCTGTGATATATGTGAAATGTAGTAACAAGCCCAAAATTATGATAACAAGCAAAACAAAAATTAGAAGGGCACGAATAAAGGTAAACAAAGGAGCCAAGCGGCTGCGTCATACAAGGCCATCAGCCCTTTGCTGAGCGATATTATTTTCGTGGTATGTTCTGGAAGATAGTAGAATTGCAGCTGAAACAACGATGTTAACTTTATTAGTAGGATTTCGAACCCTACTCCAGTGATTAGTGATACCACTGAAGAAACTTGTTGTGTTACGTGTTGTTGCCCATTTGCGGGTCAGTTCTAAATATGACACGACATTGCTCTTAGCTACCTGTCCCCCTCGCTAGGGAAGTGACATCAGGTCCCAAAACAGACGACTCCATTTTTCTAAGGAAAAGTTTCATTAGGTTTTTGCTAAGCAGATTGAAGTCGTTATACATGATTTGAACTTCAGACGAAAAGAGGATTATATCAAAAAATTAGCAAGTTTGAGAGAAAAAAAGAAAAGAAAAAGAGGAAACTAGTCGTGTGAAACACAGTTTCCTACTTTCACCCACGATATGTTACAAACAATAGACACAAACAAACAAGTTGATTCGTTCCTTCTAGATTTGCGTAAGGCATCCGACTAAGCCGACTGATAACGCCGATACAATAACACGAAATATGTTCTCGTCGGCTTGAGTATTTTTGACGGATACTCCAGTACGTTATATTGGATGATAAATATTTAACAGAAACGGAAGAACACAGTGTTTGCCTCAAGGAAGTGCTAATAGTTCACTAACGTTTTCAGTACACAGTGTCTTTCAAAACGACGTTTTAAAAATTTGGGAACAGTTTCCTACAACATAAAAATTTTTCCATATACATGGGCTCTGAAATGCATAACTTAAGAGCTGTGAGCAGTTGTCCATCCTCTGTACTGTCAAGTACTTCTCTTCTACGGCCAGCTCTTTGCTTTCCGTATTTTGGAAGGCGATAGTATGGACAAAAACAAGAAAAAAATGTTCAGTAAACATGGGGTTTAAAATGAATACCCTAAGAGACATGTGCAACTGTTGAGTAGAAGCTACGTTTTTCGCAGTAGGGAAGATGAAAAAGTGCTCATAGTTCTTACGGTAAGCATTTTAGAACCCATGTTTACCGGACTTTTTTTTCTTGTTTTGGTGTACAAGCTCTGTTTGACTCAATGCCCAGGCGTATCAAGACCGTTATCACGGGGAGAGGTGGTTGTTCTGGGTACTGACTTCTCAAGATCTATGCACCCAAACTGTGTGAAAATGTAATTACATGGTAGTTCTAGTATAATATATTTGTCCAATGAATACCCGTTTATCATCTGCATTTCTACTTGGTGTAGCAATTTTAATGGCCAGTAATGTATTTGGTATTCTTTATTGCATAGGGCATTTTTCGTGTATCATCTAAAATCATTATTGACCTATATATTAACTATAAGTCTACTTAATTCCATGTATCCCTATCTATTCTGCTTAGTGAAGAATATTATCGAAGCATCTGAAAAATTCACTGATTTATTTTCGAGTTGTCGGTTCACTGTTTTACCTTTATATGTTTAGTAACAATAATATGTTTTCAGTTCTCCCAAGAGATTCATTTTACGACCTTTATTTGGTCGTTGGAGTACTTTAACATTTTGTTCAGTAGTTCCAAATGGATGTCATATGTTGAATACGGGTATGGCTATTGAAGATCTTTTATGCTTGTTCTGTTTATAGTCCGTAAAGAGCTCTGTGTTCATGGTCTGGAAATACCGACCTGATCGTCCTAGGTAGAACGTGGATCATTTGTGACGTGTTATTTTATGTATATTCTAGAATCGGAATGGATAATAACAATACTTCATATTTTGATTAGATTCTGCTGTAATTTGTTGGATACACAGAATCCTATTTTTACTTTGTGTGTTTAGAGGACATTTGAAATCTGTTATCATATGTTGTCAATGTACGCAATTCTATGGGATACCTGCTGAACAAAAATAGAGGAGTGGTATTGCAAGTGGGAGGAGAATTTCCTTTGCTGTCCTTGTCAAATGCGAGTTGTTTCTCCGTCTCTAAACACCTCGTTCTCGACTGGAGTTTAACCCCTTCTTCTGCGTTCATCTTATACCACTTGTAGGGGTCATGAAAACAAGACAACAAAGATTACATTGTACACGCAGAGACATGCAGACAGTTAGTTTTAGTTGCTTCCTAAATGAATGGTTAGGACAGGAAGAGAATAATATTAGTAATAAATACCCTCAGCCACGTATAATCAACAACACCGGGTTCAACACACATAAAACTCCTTCTAATACGGGTTGACACATCAAGCCTTATAGCAACCAAACGTACAGACATTAAATCACTGTAACATCTGGTTGCTGTCTAATCAGTACCAAGAGGTGTTTTTCCCTGAAATCGAAAATTTGATTTTGTTTATCCACATGGACAAAACAAACAGCGCACCATAGGAGTCTACTGCGTGTATGATCTGTACTACGTAAGCAGTCACCTACTGTGTCACTAACTGAAACTGTGATTAATAGTGAACAGTGAAAACAAGAAGTAAACTTTCTCTGCGAAACGTATTTCAATATTGCTGTTGTTATGGTAGCCGCTCTTTGTGCTAGCCACACTGAAGAGAGTACACGAGTTAGTCATGTTATACATGGGGTGTGAACAAGTTTTCTTCATAATTTTGCTACCTTCTTGAAACAAAAACCAGGGGAAAGTATTGCGAATCTCTACAACGTCTTCCCTGTGCACGAACAGATGGAAGTTGGATCTGAACACAGCAGAAACAACGGAGTGCAGAAATTTGAAAAAATTGTTGATCAGAGACAAACTAAATCCACACTTAAGTAACAGTCTCTCAAAGCGACCCAAGTATAAAAGAGGAGCCGGCTGGAGTGGCCGAGCGGTTCTAGGCGGTACAGTTTGGAACCGCTCGACCGCTACGGTCGCAGGTTCGAATCCTGCCTCGAGTATGGATGTGTGTGATGTCGTTAGGTTAGTTAGGTTTGAGTAGTTCTACGTTCTAGGGGACTGATGACCTCATAAGTTAAGTCCCATAGTGCTCAGAGCCATTTGAACCATATAGAAGAGGCAGAAATATAGGAGATCGAGAGAGCGAGATAAAGAGGGAACAATAAGGTTTTCATTATTAGCTACAATTAATTTGCTATCTCCAAAATGAAATTTGTTATCTTCAAAACGCAGGTGATTGTTTTAGGTGCATTTTGTTACAGGAATGTTGCTGTAGTACCTGTTCACTGGAAGTTAAACCATTTTCTGTTCTTTTGTTTGCTTCTAGTGTGCAATAAAGTGATTTAGTTACTAAACATTTGTGTCAAAGACCGCCTGCCACTGAGCATTTTTTTTTCACCTTGATTCGAACATGTAGTGGTTGTTGGAGTCTAAAGAAATGGGTATAAGGAATTTCGAAATAGTTTCCGTTGTAGTAAACTTTTAAATAAATCAATCTACAGAATATCAATAGAGCCCTGTGACATTATACTCTTTATTCAACTGTGTCACGATATTTTTGAAGATATAAAGCGCCTCTTATCTTTGTAATAAGCCTAACTAGGTTCTTCAGCGTCTTACGGTTTATTAGTTGATCAAACAGTACTCTTGTGGATTGTTCAACACTAATTAAACCTTTATGGCACTGGTCCTCCCTTCATGGGAATATGCTCCCGGTTATGAAGCCTCTCCTGCTGGCTTGGACGACCACCTCTCGGCCCTCCCTCCCCTGCAAGGTCATTTTAACTAGGTTGCCTATTGGGCGTTGCCTTTTTAGCCATCGCCATTTGTTAACTGCTGCACCTCAACCACTTTGTGCACATTGCACCCAACTTTTAACTGTCCGCCATTTCCTGACGGATGCAGTTTTTGTAACCGATCACGTTCACGTTCGCGTTTGCGTTTTAGCGAACGGCGCACGGGGTGTCAATCGCGTTTTACTTTTTATCCGTCGTAGCAATATGGCGAAGGCCATCTAATTCTTAGTTCTGGACCTTCGTCCCTCTATGGCGTATTTTATAGACCTTACTCCACGTCCCTATTTTTAGCTGTCTTATTTTCCGACCCTACCCCCATGAACCATGGACCTTGTCGTTGATGGGGAGGCTTGCGTGCCTCAGCGATACAGATGGCCGTACCGTAGGTGCAACCACAACGGAGAGGTATCTGTTGAGAGGCCAGACAAAGGTGTGGTTCCTGAAGAGGGGCAGCAGCCTTTTCAGTAGTTGCAGGGGCAACAGTCTGGATGATTGACTGATCTGGCCTTGACACACTAACCAAAACGGCCTTGCTGTGCTGGTACTGCGAACAGCTGAAAGCAAGGGGAAACTACAGCCGTAATTTTTCCTGAGGGCATGCAGCTTTACTGTATGGTTACATGATGATGGCGTCGTCTTGGGTAAAATATTCCGGAGGTAAAATAGTCCCCCATTCGGATCTATGGGCGGGGACTACTCAAGAGGACGTCATTATCAGGACAAAGAAAACTAGCGTTCTACGGATCGGAGCGTGGAATGTCAGATCCCTTAATAGGGCAGGTAGGTTAGAAAATTTAAAAAGGGAAATGGATAGGTTAAAGTTAGATATAGTGGGAATTAGTGAAGTTCGGTGGCAGGAGGAACAAGACTTTTGGTCAGGTGAATACAGGGTTATAAATACCAATCAAATAGGGATAATGCAGGAGTAGGTTTAATAATGAATAAAAAAATAGGAGTGCGGGTAAGCTACTACAAACAACATAGTGAACGCATTATTGTGGCCAAGATAGACACGAAGCCCATGCCTACTACGGTAGTTCAAGTTTATATGCCAACTGGCTCTGCAGATGATGAAAAAATTGATGAAATGTATGATGAGATAAAAGAAATTATTCAGGTAGCGAAGGGAGACGAAAATTTAATAGTCATGGGTGACTGGAATTCGAGGTTAGGAAAAGGAAGAGAAGGAAACATAGTAGGTGAATATGGATTGGGGGAGAGAAATGAAAGAGGAAACCGTGTGGTAGAATTTTGCACAGAGCATAACTTAATCACAGCTAACACTTGGTTCAAGAATCATAAAAGAAGGTTGTATACATGGAAGTATCCTGGAGATACTAGAAGGTATCAGATAGATTATATAATGGTAAGACAGAGATTTAGGAACCAGGTTTTAAATTGTAAGACATTTCCAGGCGCAGATGTGGACTCCGACCACAATCTATTGGTTATGAACTGTAGATTAAAACTGAAGAAACTGCAAAAATGTGGGAATTTAAGGAGATGGGACCTGGATAAACTGAAAAAAACCAGAGGTTGTACAGAGTTTCAGGGAGAGCATAAGGGAACAATTGGCAGGAATGGGGGAAAGAAATACAGTAGAAGATGAATGGGTAGCTCTGAGGGATGAAGTAGTGAAGGCAGCAGAGGATCAAGTAGATAAAAAGACAAGGGCTAGTAGAAATCCTTGGGTAACAGAAGAAATATTGAATTTAATTGATGAAAGGAGAAAATATAAAAATGCAGTAAATGAAGCAGGCAAAAAGGAATACAAAAGTCTCAAAAATGAGATCGATAGGAAGTGCAAAATGGCTAAGCAGGATGGCTAGAGGACAAATGTAAGGATGTAGAGGCTTATCTCACTAGGGTTAAGATAGATACTGCCTACAGGAAAATTAAAGAGAACTTTGGAGAAAAGAGAACCACTTGTATGAATATCAAGAGCTCAGATGGAAACCCAGTTCTAAGCAAAGAAGGGAAAGCAGACAGGTGGAAGGAGTATATAGAGGGTCTATACGAGGGCGATGTATGAGGTGCATTCAAGTTCTAAGGCCTCCGATTTTTTTTCCCCAGACTGGAAAGAGATAGAAACATGTGCACTGTTTTAAAATGAGGCCGCGTTCATTGTCAATACGTCCCAGAGATGGCAGCACCGTACGGCAGATGGAATTTTACCGCCAGCGGCGAGAATGAGAACTGTTTTAAATACTTAAAATGGCGACGTTTTCCTTACTTGAACAGCGTCGAATCATTCGTTTTGTGAATTTGCGTGGTGTGAAACCAATTGAAATTCATTGACACTTGAAGGAGACATGTGGTGATGGAGTTATGGATGTGTCGAAAGTGCGTTCGTGGGTGCGGCAGTTTAATGAAGGCAGAACATCGTGTGACAACAAACTGAAACAACCTCGGACTCGCACAAGCCGGTCTGACGACATGATCGAGAAAGTGGAGAGAATTGTTTTGGGGGATCGCCGAATGACTGTTGAACAGATCGCCTCCAGAGTTAGCATTTCTGTAGGTTCTGTGCACACAATCCTGCATGACGACCAGAAAATTCGAAAAGTGTCATCCAGGTGGGTGCCACGAATGCTGACGGACGACCACATGACTGCCCATGTGGCATGTTGCCAAGCAATGTTGACATGCAATGACAGCATGACTGGGACTTTCTTTTCGTCGGTTGTGACAATGGATGAGACGTGGATGCCATTTTTCAATCCAGAAACAAAGCGCCAGTCAGCTCAATGGAAGCACACAGATTCACCGCCACCAAAAAAATTTCGGGTAACTGCCAGTGCTGAAAAAATGATGGTGTCCATGTTCTGGGACAGCGAGGGCGTAATCCTTACCCATTGCGTTCCAAAGGGCACTACAGTAACAGGTGCATCCTACGAAAATGTTTTGAAGAACAAATTCCTTCCTGCACTGCAACAAAAACGTCCGGGAAGGGCTGCGCGTTTGCTGTTTCACCAAGACAATGCACAGTATCTCCCCCCATTTGAGTACAACGGACAGAACATCCAAACAACTGTATGAAACTGTCGAAAGGCTCCTCTTTTGTTTGTTGTTCAACTTGAGCGTCACTTTGACTTGAATGTCGATTATGTCGTCAAAGCGTTAGGCCTTCATGAGAATTTCTGTACTGTGTCGTTTTGTGGCAGGTTCCTACTCACAATACCAAGTCTCGTCACCCTTGACGATTTTTATCGCAAAGGAATTGTCCGCGTTTTGCTTTTTAGTCAAGTCACTTCCACACGTCGTTGTTTCTGTTCGAGAGTCAAGATGTGTCGGACAAACTTAGCACACATTTCTTTCTTCTTGCAAACATCCTTTAGAATTTCTTGAACACTTGATTTAGAGACATAGTTCGTTTGCGATTCGTGACACAACAACGATGGCACACTACCGTCGCACGCCCACTACTTAGCACTGCCTGCTTACAACTGACTGATCGAATGCGCATCTGTTGTTTACAATTGTTAGTTCAAGTTACTGCGCTGACGTCGCTTGTAAAGAAGGAATAAAGTCAATCTCGGACCTTTTTTTATGGGTGTCAGTAGATACTGTGAAGCCATTGTAGCAAGAAAGTCTTCTTTGAGATAATTCTCATATAGTGTTCCGTCTCAATTGCACATTTTTAATTAGATTACATGTTTCGATCACTCGGAATCATCTTCAGATCTAAAACAAAGTAAAACTAAATATGTTACATATAATATTTTCATATAATATTTTACCTTCTCCCACTCAGTACCACTCCATTTCCATCCCCCTCCCCCCTCCCTACCTATTTAAAACATTGACTTC
The DNA here is from genome assembly GCF_023864345.2 of Schistocerca serialis cubense. Taxonomy (NCBI): domain Eukaryota; kingdom Metazoa; phylum Arthropoda; class Insecta; order Orthoptera; family Acrididae; genus Schistocerca; species Schistocerca serialis. The sequence goes on from NC_064638.1 coordinate 392,850,347, forward strand.
ACTTGCAAAATACGGTAGTCTGATAAGTGGTTCTGACTAGACAAGACAGGTTGCTGACGCAGCTATTTAGGCAAATTCTCCATTTATGTACAGTTCCCTTCTTTTCTACTACTGTGAAATATTAGATGCTACGTATTTAGTTTTATTTTGTCTTAGATCTGCAGATGATCCTGAGTGATCGAAGCACGTAATCTAATTAAAAATGTGCAACTGAGGCGAAACAATAAATGATAATTATCTTAAATATCAATACAGTTGCTGAAACTTTCAAGTTGAATACTTCGGCTATATAACAATATCTTCGCTAAAACACTATTTGAGTAACATAAATAGTTTTTAACTACCAAAAATATAGCGAATAAAGGAAAAGTTTTTACCACCCACAATCACAGAGGTAGAGGAGATTGCAAAACAACTAAAAAAGAACAGAATCCCATAAGAACATCGCATTATCGACGATATCTGAAAACTCAAAGACCAAACAATATTGTCTGGAACCACACGACCCCTACGGTCGCAGGTTCGAATCCTGCCTCGGGCATGGATGTGTGTGATGTCCTTAGGTTAGTTATGTTTAAGTAGTTCTAAGTTCTAGGGGACTTATGACCACAGCAGTTGAGTCCCATAGTGCTCAGAGCCATTTGAACCATTTGAACCAAACAAAATTCATAAAATTCTCATAGAAATATCGATGACAGAGAAAATTCCACAAGAAAGGAAATGTGCGTTGACTCTCCCACCGCACAAGAAGGGTAACAAGACAAACCCTAATAATTACGGATGTCTCTCACTATTACCGGTGTCATACCAAATTCTCTCCAACGCATTACTTAAGAGACTAGAACCATAAGGTGATAAAAAGAGAGGTGAATATCAAGCAGGTTCAGAAAAGGAAGATCAAGTAATGATCAGTTTTGGAACCTGCAAACATCCCTCAAGGTCACCAAACTACAACACTGTGTCCGATTTGTGGACTTTAAGAAGACTTGAATCCATAGACAGACAGGCTCTCTTTGACATACTAGAAGAACGTCGAACAGGCACAAAAAATAAGGCACTCACAGACACAACATCCAAAATAAAATTTATGGAAAAAATCTCAATCATTCAGAGATACATATAGAGACCAGACAAGGAGATGGGTTCTCGCTACTTTATTCAACACGGTCTTCGACAGCATTATCAAACAATTGGAACAAAAAGTAAAAGGTAATTTTGGGTATAACACGAGCAAACAAAGCAGTAGTAAAATGCCTGGCATTTGGAAATGACCTTGCAATACTTTGCAACAATAGACAACAAGCACTGGAATGTTTACATGAAGTCTCTGTCAAAACAGTTCTACAGATATCGCGTGATAATACCCAGCAAATACAAAGAAAGAACAACACACAGTCCCTTCAATCAAAATACTGAAAGGTTAAAAGAGTGGAAACATTCAAATATCTAGGGGAATACATTCAAATTATAGGCTGAAACAAGGCACTCACCAAAGAAAGAACAGATAAGCTTCTGAAAGTGCACAGTCCCATGGACGCACTACAGTAAGGAAACATTCCAAAACAGGCAAACCTCAGGCAGTACAGTTCAGTTGTGCTTCCATCACAGCATCAGGCACCACAGATCCAAAAAAAAGGACGAAAAATCCTCAGAATTTTTTTTTGCGTTAGATGCAGATATGACATATAAATGAAGCGACCAACCAAAGAATTATACGAACAGACAGATCGATAGAGATGATCAGAAAACACCGACTAACATTCTACGAACACATATATATAGGAAGATCAACAACAGACTCACAAAGAGCATTTTTGCTCAATCAAAAAAGCCAACTGTCTCCAAGAAATTGAAGAATACATAAACCAATAGGAATGATTAGAAAATGGAGAATGAAAGGGACAAATTCAGAAACAAAATTACGAACACAAAATTTGAAGCAAAACTAAGGAAGAAAAAGAGGGAAAATATGAACAAAACAAAGGAAACAGTAAAACAATCAAAGAATGAAAAGATTTTCAAAAGAGAAAAAATAGGAAACTAGAAAAAATTGAATAATCGTGTAACATTAAAATTCAAACACTGTTTTAAGGGAAAAATGTGTAAAAATATATATAATTATTATTATCATGTGCGATGTGCGATTAGACCCTGTTGGATCACAAACGCTTCTTGATTCTTTTTCATTTTTTCTCTGCATGGGCTATCTTCTTTTTCCCTGTCCATTTTGTTCCTGCTTTTATCGGAGCTTCTTTCCCTGACTTGACTTCCCATCTGTCAACTTTCTACTTAAATACCTTTTTGTCCAAAATATTTGAATAATTTTTCTATGCTTTTTGTACGTCCTTTTTGACCGCCTGAATCCAGGGTATAGTTTTAAGTTCTTCTATGCATTTAAGAATTTTGTGCGTAAGTCTTGTCTGGGAAGCCTAGAGACGCGCCCATAAAATTGTAATCGCGTTTTTCTAATGTATGCTGCAAGTTTGGACAATTTCTGTTGTTTGACGAGATTGTAGTCTATAGCCCTCTTCTGTATTCTTTGGCCCAAGTATCTTTCCGATTATTTTACGTTCTTCTTTTAGTAAGTTTTCTAGGTCGCCTTTTATGAGGACTCTCAGGGTTTCACTGGCATACAGGACTGCAAATGCAAATGCATGGCATACAGGACTTCAGGTTTTAATACTGTATTATAGCGCCCAATTTTAGTGTTTTCGGACAATCATTTTTATTGTATATCTCATAGGTTCTTCCATAGGCTCTCTTTAGGTTTTGGAGGCGAGTGTTTTGTGCTACTTTCTCTCACACCGTAGGTTCAAGGACTTCACCTAAGTACTTAAAATATGGGACTCTATTGATATGACCGTATTTTGTAGCCACGTTTTGGGTGTAAGTTTTGGTGGTGATGAGCTCAGGCTTTAGGAAAGATATTTGCAGACCAACTTTGTCTGCATATTCTTTAAGTATTTCAAACTGTTCGATTGCTGTTATCTCATCACCCGCTAGTAAGGCTAATTCGTCTTATTCTTGTGTCATCCTTAAGTTCCTTTACTCATTCGCGGATGACTTTTTCCAGCACAAGGTTGAATAGGAGAGGAGGAAGACCATCACCTTGTCGGACGCCAGTTTTAATCAGGAAGGGCTCGGAATATCACCCATGAGTTTCACCTTGGAGGTAGTATCGATCAATGTTTTCTTTGGTGATGTTAACGGTTTTTGAATCTAACTCTTGTTATACAAGTGCTTGTCGGTCAGCTGAGTTGTAGCCTTTTTAAAGTCAACAAACGTGCAAATTATTTGACTGTGTCTGACTGCTTTGTATTTTAGCACGGTATTTAGGTTGAAAATTTGTTCTGTGCAGGACCTACTGGGGCGAAAGGCACCTTGGTATTCACCAGTTTTGTTTCCCGGTTGCTCTTGTGCTCTTTGAAGGAGACAGGCTGATAGAACTTCGTGTGCGACCTGAAGTAAGGATATGCCTCGATAATTATTTACATCATACCTGTCTCCTTTTTTTACGTAAGTATGAATAAGCACACATAAACTCCTGGGGTAGTTTTTCTGTCTCCCAAATATCTGCAATCATCTGGGTTAACTCTCCGAGAGAATTTAGTCCTAGAGTTTTCAGTAACTCAGTAATTACCCCATCTTCGCCAGATGTTCTATTGTTTTCAATTTAATAATGTGTTTGTGAATTTCTTCTTGTGTTGGTGGGTATGATACAGAGTGTGTGTAACAGGTCTTTCTTTAACGAATCTCGAAGGTGGTTCCGAACAATAAAGAAGTGTTGAAGAATAATGTGTCAGTTCCTTACAGTTTTCCTGTTTGGTGAGTGCAAGTTTCCGTCAGATTTCTTAAAACATAAATTTTGTGGGCTGTATCTGCGAACTTTTTCTGCAGAAGTTCTGTAAAAATCTCGTGTATCGTAGTTGCAGAAGTATTCTTCAGTTAAGTTCAGTTGGTTTTTCAGGTACTTCTTTTAATCTGCCTAATGACTTTCTTCACTTGTTTCCTAGTTTCATAAAAATATTGAAGATTTTCCGGTGTCTTCTTTCTGTTGTGATTAAGAAAAGCCTTTTTTCGTTTTTCCAAAACTTGATCACACTCTGTATCCCACCATGGATGTTTTGTGATTTCTTCAGGGGGCTAAATTTTTAGCCTTCTGGATTATTTTACTGTGAAATTTTTCCCAGCTATCTGCCTGGACTTTTTCCATTTCTTCTCCAAGCTTAGCTTCTTTGATTCTTCTGGTGTCCGATTTGTGCTTGTGTACTTTCCTGTGCTGAACTCTCTTCGGGGTAAATTTTACTTTTATCTGTGTTAGATAGTAGTCTGAATATATGTTTGCACCCCTACGGACTTGTATGTCATGAAATTCCTCCTGGTCGGACGGAGTGGCCGTGCGGTTCTAGGCGCTACAGTCTGGAGCCGAGCGACCGCTCCGGTCGCAGGTTCGAATCCTGCCTCGGGCATGGATGTGTGTGCTGTCCTTAGGTTAGTTAGGTTTAATTAGTTCTAAGTTCTAGGCGACTGATGACCTCAGCAGTTAAGTCGCATAGTGCTCAGAGCCATTTGAACCAACCAAATTCCTCCTGTGAGGATAAGAGATGACAACATGAACAATCTGATATTCACCGAGCTCTTTTATTGGAGATCTCTTTTGTTTTCGGGGGTTCTTTCTCAATGATGTTGACATGATTGTACGGTTTCTTTGTTGGCATATACAGGGTGGTCTATTTGAAGTTTCGGATGAGATTATCTCGGAAACTATACATCGGGGAAAAATAGTGGGTAAGACAAATTCGTAAGCTCAAAGGGGGACATCAAATGATACTCCACGTGACCTACGGCCCCCGCCCCCTTGGATGGGGTGGGGCAACTTTTAAATCTTAAATGTAAAACCTCATTTTTTTATTGCAGATTCGGATTCTCCGTAAAAAAGTAATCAAGTTTTGTCTGAAACATTTTTTTTAAACCATTGACAGATGAAGCTGAAATCGAGAAAAATTAAAATTAGGGAAGAACTCTGCTTTATTTACAATGATCCGAGAAGGACGCATAAAATGGATACAAAATGTGCACCAATTCTTTCATTACGCCAAATTAAGCTATTTTTTTACAAAATGTATCCTATCCGCCACATTTTTTGATAGAAGGAGGTGGAATGGTACTAAAATCTCGTTAGGGAACTCTTCACAACTGGATTACTCACCCGGCTGTGACGCTACTGTTGCCAAACTGCGAACTATAGCTCAGTATAAAGGTCGGTGCAATGTGATCAGACGTCACTTCACTTTCAGATTGTGAACCGTAAACATCAACTGACGAGAGAAAATTATTCTTTAGCGAAACATGGCTCACTATCCTTCTACAGAGATTGTTAATATGATGATAATTTTAGGTGAATGCTATAACAATTACGCTGCAGCTGCGCAATTGTATGCTGATCGTTTCCCAAATAGGCGACATCTAAGCGAAAACATTATTCTAAATTGCGGTCAACGAGCTCGAAATGGATACATGCACCGTCCACCTCCGTTCCACCCAAGGAGGCGGGGGCTGGGGGTTACGTGTAGTATCATTTGATGTCCCCCTTTGAATTTACGAACTTGTCTTACCCACTATTTTTACCCGATATATAGTTTTCGAGATAATGTCATCCGAAACTTCAGATGGACCACCCTGTATATGGAGGGCGCCCTCCTAAGAATCGTAAGGCGCATTTCTTCTGGTGTTTCGGCAGATATTTGCAGCTTCGTTTTTGCACTGTGTCACTGAAGTTATTCCAAATAAATACTGCTCCTCATGTCTTCTATGGAACGCCGAGCGTCGATGGAAAGCGTCGGTTTGTTTCCTATTACAAACAAAATCAATATTAAAGCGGAATATTATGTGCCTATTCGAAAGAGCGTCCCAATTTAGTGTAGCACGACATTCGTGTAAGTGATACGTACGAGTATCAACAGGGACAGTAAAACATGAAGAGTAGCCAATATCACAGCAGCGCTTGAGTAGCACTACCCCGCACTGTCTGGTTCTGCCATGCAGCAGCGCTACTCATTTGCTGCTGCAGTGCTGGTTATTCTTCGTGTTTTACTGTCCTTGTTCATACATATCGATGAAACGAATACTTCACTAGATTAAATTCTGGCTGTTCTATCGAATGGGCAGGTGAAATTCTGCTTTAAAACTTACTTCGTTTGTAATGGGAAGCAAACCGATGCTTTCTGTCGACACTTGGCGTCGCAGGAATGACGTGTTGAGCGGTATTTATTTGACCTAACTCCTGCTACACATTACAAAAATGAAGTTGCAAATATCTCCGGGAATATCAGGAAAAAGGCAAAAAAAAAAGGTTCAAATGGCTCTGAGCACTATGGGACTTAACTTCTAAGGTCATCAGTCCTCTATAACTTAGAACTACTTAAACCTAACTAACCTATGGACATCACACACATCCATGCCCGAGGCAGGATTCGAACCTGCGACCGTAGTGGTCGCGCGGTTCCAGATGTAGCTCCTAGAACCGCTCGGCCACTCCGGCTGGCGGAAAAATGCATCTGACGTAAAAAATTTCTCCTTCTAGTATTGTATTTATGAATGTTACTGTTGTTTTCTAACTGTGATTGATTGTTGATAAAAAAACTTTACAAGACAGTCAATTCGAGTAACTCTGTTGGCAGCATCCTTTTTTTAAAAATTAGATACGTTAGATGAATTTTTTCTTTCACATATCCATAGTGAGGAGATCCTCAATGATGTAGTATATGTCATAAAACCAAAATACACAACATATATTTACCATGAAAAGTGATTACTAATGTAGCTTTCACAGATCCCAAATCAAATGGTCTTCATGGGTGTGCAATAAGTCAAAAAAATCTTAAACATATTTCCATCGTAATAATGTACGTAGCTCAAAACTTGCAAACTACAATGCACTGATTTGCGTGTGATAATTTTCAACAAGCATCATCCAAGAGGAAATCAGTTTACAACACTTATTTGATTTGCATTGATCACATTAAAGCACTGAAGATGTACAGAAGTAAGATTTTATGTAATACTCAAATTACTTGATACGTCAAATTATATGTACACATCAGACAGTTTTACTAAAAAAAATCGTCGGTGATTTAGGAGTTGGATAGAGATCCCTTAGTCCCCTCTGAAACCGAACTTTTTTAGTATTTAAACATTTTACGATTGCTGACAAGTTATTGAAAATGTGTGCTCCTGGATAATCGACACCTTCCAGGGCTAAAGTAAGTGATTAAAGATCCATGTGGAGATTACTATATGTCTAGCATTAACTCTATGAACAGAGAAGTTCCTTTGAGAAAAATATATATTACACCGCGTAGAATAATTAAAAGGTGATTTCTGTAAAACCCCTCATTTTTCCCCATTGCGAAGTAGAAGTGTGAAATTGGTTCCAAGGTGCCTACAGCTTTCCTCTGTAATGGTGCAAAAGCGGAGTGCCCTGCGACGTCACCCTCGGGCTCGTCGATATATGCGGACAAAGGCCAGACCTCAGAAGTTCATGTCAGTTGTAAGGTCGGTTAATGATGTCATGCCGGCACCAAATTTCTCCGCAGTTCTGCCAAACATCACCGTGGATGTGTCACGCGATGGGAAGCCGTCACACGAAAACGTTCCCCTTAACACATCTCACCTGTTCTCATGACACTTCTCCGATGGAGGTCGGAAACGCGATCCTCGGACTTCGTGTAGTTGGCCTAGTGAAACATTTCAGTCACATCATCACTCACAATCGACACGAAAAGACTTCAGGAGGTGGCATGAAGGGCGTCAGTGAAACCACCCCTTTCCTTGGGGCGTTCATTTATACACATTTCACGATCAAAACTGACTGTTTACAGAGCACAACAGAACGACGTTCTTGACAACGTTTGACGCTGCCGATAGCCAAAGTGAAGGTTCACCACTTCTCCAAGGACATCGTGGAGCACCAACTCTCTTGGGATGCAGCGCGATCGCAATTTTTACTTTGGTATGCAGGGTGGCACCGTAGTGACCGTTCAAAATCATCCGACGAAATTTGAACGTGATCCGAAGCAGCAAAGTGTGATTAGCTTTTCCAACCCTCCTGTTTCGTACCCTCCTATGGCGTCATCATGGAGGAATGTGAGGGGGGGGGGGGGGAGAAGCGACGACATGGTGTCCCAGCAATACCCCCTAATTCCGCAACATCCTCAGTGTTACCCGTGCACCTTTGTTGAGCACTTTGGAAACGTACCTGTAAGAAGACAACACTTGACTGAAGGCAGCAGGCAGGCAAGTCCTTCGACACCCTGTAGCTGAGTGGCGCTACGCTGATGGTCTACCGTCTGCTGACAGGCATATAGAATCTGAAGACTGTCTTGACGGATCGTTTTCACTGGCCTCTTTACCTGCGCTGTAGCAGGTGATAAGGATGTCTGAAGACTGGTTCATGTACAATACTTTAACTATCAGCTATCCTTACCTGAGTATGGTATTGGATAACTATTAAAATTATTCTCCTTTGCGTACAAAAGCAAAGCACCAAATATAATTTATAAAAATTATTTAAATACTATACAAATGAGATGATTATTTGTACACTTTTTACAATACAGAAAACAAATAAAAAAAAGGATCAGGCGAAGTGGGTCCTTTCCAGCTAGTGTAGAAATTGGCCCTCCCAGTGTCTGTGGTGAATGCTATGTATATTTTTGTTTTGAAGCAAACACATCGTCTAGCAGGAAACAGAACAAGTATTCATATTGCTAAGAGAGAAGACACGAATTTCTCCCTGATTGCACCATACCTTAGTGACAAGCCTTCCCCGAATATTAAACTCTGCAACAGCTAGAAAATTATGTGCCAAATGCTATTTATCTTTGAAAGGAGAGGGAATAGGTGTCTTAACAGCTTTTGCCGAGGTAATACAGGTAGTAACGCAACGCAGTGAGATTCACCGCACACTTATGCACAAACCATTAAGTTAGCAATGTAATTCAACCTGTTTTGAACTTCTTCTGTTATAAATTGCGTAGAAGTGAAGCAAAGACTATTTACAACTTTTATAAAAACCAGACTGCAGTTGCAGCAAGAGTCGAACGACATGAAAGCAATGCAGTGGTTGAGAAGGGAATAGGGGCACTGTCGTCGCCTATAAGCGATGTTGTTCATTCTGCACATTGAGCAAGCAGCAGATGAAACCAGGAAGAAATTTGGAAACGGAATTAAAGTTCACGGAGGAGAAATAAAAACTTTTGAGTTTGTCGAAGACGTTGTAATTCTGTCAGTGACAGCAATGGACTTGGAAGAGCAGGAGAACGAAGTGTAAAGTATCTTGAAAAGAGGTTATAAGATGAACATCAACAAAAATATAGCAAAGGTAAGGGAATTTACTCGAATTAAATGAGGTAAAGCTGAGGCCATTATAAAAAATGGTTCAAATGGCTCTGAGTACTATGCGACTTAACTTCTGAGGTCATCAGTCGCCTAGAACTTAGAACTACTTAAACCTAACTAACCTAAGGACATCACACACATCCATGCCCGAGGCAGGATTCGAACCTGCGACCGTAGCGGCCGCTCGGCTCCAGACTGTAGCGCCTAGAACCGCACGGCCACTCCGGCCGGCTGAGGCCATTATATTTGGAAATGAGACACGAAAAGTAGTTTTGCTATTTAGATAACGAAGTAACTGATGATCGCCGAAGCAGAGAGGAATTCTGGCTACACCAAGAAAAAAATTTCTGAAAAAGTGGAAATTGTCAACGTCTAATATAAATTTAAGTCTTAGGAAGTCATTACTGTAAGTATTTGTCTGGAAGGGCATAATGGACAGCAAGAAGCTCAGACAAGAAGGGAATAAAACCTTTAAAACTGTGGTGCTACAGAACAATACTAAAGATTGGGTGGGTAGATCGAGTAACTAGTGGACAGATACTGAATAGAACTGGGGAGAAACGAAATTTGTGACACAAATTCACTAAAAGAAGTCTGAGCCGACGGCCTGTTTCAGACCTTTCTCCTCAGCCGCCGCAGACACAGAGCGGCGGAATGGGAGACTCGTGTCCCATATAGCACAACAGAAAACTACTGGTGGAAGCGGTGAGAATTCTGCTTGCCATTTGCCTGTGGGTGGAGACCTCAGCTATCCACTTGACACTATCCTGTTGCGTTTGGCCTCCAGGCATGTTTCTTCAAACAACATAAATAGCCGCTCGTGCGTCTGCAAATTTCCAAACTTTGACCTTCCTTGGGAACGCTGTGCGAAGCCCAACGAAGTTTCCAGCCTTTACGACAAACAAATCTGTAAACGGGAATGGAGTGACACTGCCGGGCGGAGTGTCCGAATGGTTCTAGGTGCTACAGTCTGGAGCCGCGCGACCGCTACGGTCGCAGGTTCGAATCCTGCCTCGGGCATGGATGTGTGTCATGTCCTTAGGTAAGTTAGGTTTAAGTAGTTCTAAGTTCTTGGGGACTGATGACCACAGCAGTTAATTCCCATAGTGCTCATAGCAATTTTTTTTTTTTGTGTGTGTCACTCGTTTCCCATTTCTTTGTTCAAGTATCTCATTGGCTCATACATCTTTAACTTTATTTTGGGAGCTAGGGAACTGGCTTCTACACTCATGATCATAAATTAAGGATAATGCTTATACATGGTGAAAAAACGCTCTCGTGGGCGGTTTGCGGGTTTAAATCACCTCGGGGTATGACCATGCTGTGTATTTGACCTGCCGTCGTCGCACGGTGGCGCTGGCAGAACTCCACATACGCAGACGTGTGTTGGTGAATGTAAGAATACAGTGCAGCGAGTAAGTGTGCAAACGTTTTCAGACGTGCTAATGGTGACTATGTATTGAAAATGGGTCAAAGAACACATATTGATGACGTAATGAGGGGTAGAATACTAGGGCGACTGGAGGCTGGTCAAACACAGCAGGTCGTTCACGGGCCCTCCGTATGCCACAAAGTGTAATCACAAGATTATGGCAACGATACCAGCAGACAGGAAACGTGTCCAGGCGCTACAGTACGGGACGTCCACAGTGCACAACACCACAAGAAGACCGCTGTCTCACCATCAGTGCCCGCAGACGGCCACGGAGTACTGCAGGTAGCCTTGCTCCCTTGCTCGGGACCTTACCGCAGCCACTGAAACAGTTGTCTCCAGACACACAGTCTACAGAAGACTGAACAGACATGGTTTATTCTGTGGTGTGACCGCGAGACACCACACTTGCTAGGTGGTAGCCTTTAAATCGGCCGCGGTCCATTAGTAAACGCCGGACCCGCGTGTCGCCACTGTCAGTGATTGCAGACCGAGCGCCGCCACACGGCAGGTCTAGAGAGACTTCCTAGCACTCGCCCCAGTTGTACAGACGATTTTGCTAGGAAAGGTTCACTGACAAATACGCTCTCATCTGCCGATACGATAGTTAGCATAGCCTTCAGCTACGTCATTTGCTACGACCTAGCAAGGTGCCATTACCAGTTTATATTGAGATTGTAATTATGTATCATGAAGAGCGATGTTCTCCAATTATGGATTAAAGTTAAGTATTACATCAACTACGTACTTTATTTGCTACTATAAATTCCCTTAACTGTTCCAGACCTCACGCCAGTCTGCGTGAGCTTAACGCGTGCATTTCGGCCTCCTTTAGCAACACGATGTTGGCTCTTCTGCCAACACATCACATGGCGCCGAGGATTTTTCGTTCCTAACTATATTACCGTAATTTACTTGTCATGGCTTCGCCACAATCTCCAGATGTACTGTCCGAATTTTATCGCTTACAGAATCAGCAGACGCAGGCCTTATTGGATGCCCTTGGACAGCTCGTCCAGGGTCAACGTGCGATGCAAAATGATGCGGCAGCCGCCGCTCCACCGCTACCGCAGCCACAACACGTAGTTGCACCACCTTTTCGTCCTTTTGATCCGGCACTGGAAAGCTGGACGGAGTGGTCACGCCAATTTGGATTCCATCTCGCCGCCTACAGAATTCAAGGGATTGAGCGGCAGCCTTTTTTGCTTTCTTGTGTAGGAGTGTCCACCTACCGTGTGATAGTGAAATTGTTTCCCCGACGCGACGTAGCAACTCTGTCCTACGACGAAATTTTGTCTGCATTAGATGCATATTTCAAAGAATCAGTCAATGTAGTTGCAAAAAGGTATACTTTCTTTCGTACAAAACGTACGGCCGGTCAAACTAATCAGGAGTGGGTTACAGCCTTGCAAGGCCTTACTAGGGATTGTGCTTTTGAGTGTGAATGTGGACTCCCTTATTCAGATACTATGGTACGTGATGCAATTGCACAGAACGTTTCTGATGTTCGTATCAGGGAACAGTTTTTGAAACTAGTCAATCCCTCCCTTCAACAAGTGATGGACATATTGGATAGGCAAGACACACTTGACTTTGCTCAGGAATCATTTGAAACTTCGCCAGCCGTGTGTCACGTTAACCGGCCCGCCGGGCGAGCTGCACGGAACAGTAAACAGCCCCCTCGCCCGTCTGCACAGCTGCCGCCAAGCTCTCCGCTACGTGTGCCGCGCAAGCATGCAAATGCAGTGCTAAAGTCATGCCCGCAGTGTGCAACTAGACATTCGCGTGAGAACTGCCCGTCACGCCAGGCTATTTGCTTTTTCTGTAATAAAAAAGAACATGTTCAGAGTGTCTGCCAGAAAAAGCTCAGATCGGACACTCACAACCATTCCAGGCCCTTTGCTTTGCGCCGGAATCGGAATCGAACCAAGAATACTCAGGCTCGTGAACCTTTGCCCATGGAAATTCATGCAGTTCATTCCACTCCGCCCAGTGCCACTCTCTCAAACAGTGACTGTGTTCGTCCCACAAATAGTGTGCGTCGACATCGCCGGAAATCGCGTCAAGTCGCAAGTGCGTCTGTACCAGTGTCTGTTCACGTTGCACGAGACAATCGCTCTTGTCGTCAGCAGGACAATAAACTTTTTGTAGACTTGGACATTAATGGCAACGTGATCCCATTCCAGCTCGATACTGGAGCTGCAGTTTCACTGATCAATACAGACACGTACAAACAACTGGGCACACCTCCGTTGCATGCCGCAAATGTTCAGTTAAATAGTTATTCAGGACAAGCTATCCCTGTGTTAGGACAGTGCAGCCTTCTTGTAACATACAAGGGACAAACAAAACTTGGGTCATTTTACGTCCATCGTTTTTCTTCTGCAGTGAACTTGTTTCGTTTAGATTTATTTCCGTTGTTTAACTTGTCTATAGTCAATCAGGTCCTATCAGTGAACCAGACTGTGACTTCAGCCAGTGTTTCTCGTCTATGTGAAGAATTTGCAGACATTTTTGCACCGTGCCTTGGTTGCGCTAAGAACTATAAAGCACATTTGGAACTGAAAGTCAACGCGCAACCGAAATTTTTCTAAGCACGCAATGTTCCCCACGCATTGCGTGATGAGGTCGCAAGAACGTTAAACGATTTGGAATCACAAGGTGTGATTGAACGTGTGCAGGCTTCTCTCTGGGCATCACCCTTAGTAATATTGCCAAAACCTTCCGGAAAATTGAGACTTTGTGTGGACTTCAAGGTGACAGTGAATCCACAACTAGTGATTGCAACTTTTCCTTTACCCTGCCCAGAAGATCTTTTTGACAAACTGTGCCCGGGTAAATCTTTTTCGAAGTTGGATCTAGCGGATGCGTACTTGCAAATACCTGTGGACGAAGAATCCCAGCGCGTTTTAGTGGTTAACACGCATCTTGGTTTGTATCGCTTCAAACGACTGCCATTCGGGTGTGCATCCGCCCCTGCATTGTTTCAGCAATATCTGCAAACTGTTTGTGCCTCGGTCCCTACTGCAGCAAACTATCTGGACGATATTGTGATCTCCGGAAAGACATAAGACGAACATTTAGCCAATCTCAGAACATTATTTCAGGTCTTGCGACAAAATGGTCTTCTCTTGCGGAAGGACAAATGTGTGTTTTTTGCACGGGACTTACCCTATCTGGGCCATGTACTCAATGCCCAAGGCATACATCCGAGTCCAGAGCACCTCCATGCCATACAGGACTTGCCTTCGCCGCAGAATTAGAAGCAGCTACAGAGTGTGCTGGGAAAAATCAATTACTATAACAGATATGTGCGCCACGCCTCTTCCATTTCAGCTCCGCTTCATCGCTTACGCCGTAAAGGTGTTCCGTTCGTATGGACGACGGAATGCGAACGCGCCTTTCGCCAGTTGAAATCGGCGTTGCTTTCCACTACTTGCCTTACGCCATTCGATCCCCAGAAACCCCTTTTGTTGATGGTAGATGCATCGGATTTCGGGATCGGTGCTGTGCTTGCGCACAAAGATGGATCGCAAGATCGCCCTATTGCCTTTGCGTCCAAATTGCTCTCGTCTGCGCAAAGAAATTATTCACAGATAGAGAAAGAAGCTTTGGCTCTCGTATTTGGTGTTACTAAGTTTCATGATTTCTTGTATGGTCGTCACTTTACCATCATCACAGACCATAAACCCTTGACGTCGCTTTTTCATCCGAACAAGCCTGTACCTCCATGTACAGCGCAGAAATTCATTCGCTGGTCTATTTTCCTCTCGCAGTACCGCTACGATATCTTGTATCGGTCCACTGCTAAGCACGGAAACGCCGATGCGTTGTCCCGTTTGCCTGTTGCTGAGGATAGAGCATTCGATTCTTCCGAACTGGCTTGCATGTTCATTGATGCGAAAACCGATGACGTGGTCGAATCGTTTCCGATTGATTTTCGTCGTGTGGCTGCAGGCATAGCTGCTGACCCTGTCCTTGCTACCGTTTTGCGTTTTGTTGCTACGCAATGCCCCTTGTCAAAGTCCCGGATCGAGGATCCGTTGGTTCGCCGATTTTTTGCTCACAAGGAGAGACTTTTTGTTCGACGTGGTGTTTTGCTGTTGCGTTCTGATAATGATCAGTCCCGGGTCGTGGTCCCACGTTCGTTACAGTCCTCTGTCTTACGGCTTCTCCACCAAGGACATTGGGGTATAGTGCGCACGAAACAACTTGCTCGTCAGCACTGTACTTGGTTCGGCATCGATGCTGCGATTACGAATATGTGCTCTTCTTGCATGGCGTGTGCCGAACAACAATCCGCACCACCGCGGAAATTCTTTGCATGGCCAAAAGCCACTTCCCCTCGGCAACGTTTACACATCGATTTTGCTGGTCCATTCTGGAATGCTCGATGGTTGGTTGTGGTAGATTCATTCAGTCATTTTCCTTTTGTTATCAAGATGTCTTCCACGACGTCATCTGCCACCATCCAAGGGTTATCTGCTATCTTTTGCATAGAAGGTCTTCCACAGACTATTGTTTCCGACAATGGCCCACAATTCATGTCCGCAGAATTTCAGTCATTCTGCAAGGCCAATGGTATTCAACATCTGACATCCGCGCCGTTTTCGCCTCAGTCAAACGGTGCCGCTGAACGATTGGTCCGGACTTTCAAGTCACAGATGTTGAAGTTGAAAGAGTCTCATTCTCGGGAGGACGCGTTATTGCTCTTTTTGTCTTCGTATCGCTCTCAGCCCCGAGATGGTCGCTCGCCGGCTGAGTTGCTCCACGGTCGTCCTCATCGAACCTTGATGTCTTTGCTACATCCGCCGCATCAGGTTCCTGTGCAGCGGCAGCCACCTGCTTTTGCTCCAGGCGACGCTGTATACTATCGCAACTATCGAGGTTCACGGCGTTGGCTCACAGGGCGCATTCTTCGCTGCCTCGGCCGCGCTATGTATCTGGTTTTGAGGGCCTCTGGTGAGGTGCGTCGGCATCTCAATCAGCTGCGCCTCTGTCGTCACCTGGGTTCTGCCGCTCCCCGTCTGCTTTCAGCGACGGTGCCGTCCGGTCAGCGCCCTGGGGACCCATCTCCTGGCTCGCCTCATCCCCAGGTGTTACCGACGCTGCATTCCATTTTGCCCCATGGCGACGCGCCGCCGCCGCCGCCGCCGCCGCCTGTTCTCCCGCCGGCGCCGCCCGCAGTGGACGCTTCGCTGCAACCGCCGGGCGCCTCCCTGGGTCACGCGCCGCCGATCGCTTCCCGTGACCAGCTGTCCTCCGACATGGAACTCTTGCCCGCTCCGGACCAGATGTCGTCTTCGCCCGTTGGGTACCCCGCCCCGATGGAGGTCGACCCTTCGGCCCCTCCTGTCTCTCTACGGGTGCATACACCGCATGTTGGCGTGCACCCTGGACTAGGTTTTCTGGCGTTTCCTAGATCCCCTCGGACCGAATGGCAGGGTGCGGGTGGCACAGCCTCGCCTGTTGTTAGGCTCCCCACCTCGTCGCATACGTCAACATGGGGTCCTCCCCACGGCGGGCGGAAGCCTTATCATACAACCGTACGCCGATTTGCGGGGGAGGAATGTGGTGTCACCGCCAGACACCACACTTGCTAGGTGGTAGCCTTTAAATCGGCAGCGGTCCATTAGTACATGTCGGACCCGCGTGTCGCCACTGTCAGCGATTGCAGACCGAGCGCCGCCACACGGCAGGTCTAGAGAGACTTCCTAGCACTCGCCCCAGTTGTACAGACGATTTTGCTAGGAAAGGTTCACTGACAAATACGCTCTCATTTGCCGAGACGATAGTTAGCATAGCCTTCAGCTACGTCATTTGCTACGACCTAGCAAGGTGCCATTACCAGTTTATATTGAGATTGTAATTATGTATCATGAAGAGCGATGTTCTCCAATTATGGATTAAAGTTAAGTATTACATCAACCACGTACTTTATTTGCTACTATAAATTCCCTTAACTGTTCCAGACCTCACGCCAGTCTGCGTGAGCTTAACGCGTGCATTTCGGCCTCCTTTAGCAACACGGTGTTGGCTCTTCTGCCAACACATCATATTCACCCGGACACCTGCAAGGTGAATTCCACTGGCACCTGGTCACAGGAGAGTCCGCAAAGCCTGGTGTCAAGAACACAGTACATGGTCATTGGAACAGTGGTCCCATGTTATGTTCACGGACGATTCCAGATATAGTCTGAACAGTGATTCTCGCCGGGTTTTCATCTGGCGTGAAGCAGGAACCAGATACCAACCCCTTAATGTTCTTGAAAGGGACCTGTATGGAGGTCGTGGTTTGATGGTGTGGGGTGGGATTATGATTGGTGCACGTACACCCCTGCATGTCTTTGACAGAGGAACTGTAACAGGTCAGGTGTATCGGGACGTCATTTTGCACCAGTATGTCCGCCTTTTCAGGAGTGCAGTGGGTCCCACATTCCTCCTGATGGGTGATAACGCACGGCACCACCGAGCTTCCATCGTGGAGGAGTACCTTGAAACAGAAAATATCAGGCGAATGGAGTGGCTTGCCTGTTTTCAGACCTAAACCCCATCGAGCACGTCTGGGATGCTCTCGGTCGACGTATCGCTCCACGTCTTGAAACCTCTACGACACTTCAGGAGCTCCGACAGGCACTGGTCCAAGAATGGGAGGCTATACCCCAGCAGCTGCTCGACCACCTGATCCAGAGTATGCCAACCGGTTGTGCGGCCTGTGTATGTGTGCATGGTGATCATATCCCATATTGATATCGGGCTACACGTGCAGGAAACAGTGGCGTTTTGTAGCACATGTGTTTCGGGACGGTTTTCTCAGTTTATCACCAATACCGTGGACTTACAGATCTGCGTCGTGTGTGTTCCCTATGTGCCTATGCTATTAGCGCCAGTTTTGTGTAGTGCCACGTTGTGTGGCACCACATTCTGCAATTATCCTTAATTTATGAACATGAGTGTTGATTCCTGATTGGAGAGCACTTAAGCTCTTTCTGAGATTGGCTAGGAAAGACTGTGCGAAGCGCCTCTCCGAAGTCTAAAGGAAGTCTACCAAAAACTGAGAGAGGTATTCTTATTCCGATTGGTGTGGGCTATCTGATTGGAGCTTCTACTTGGCAATGCTGCTCTAGACTCCGCGATCGTTTTTTCTTGACTTCGGCCCTCTGCGAAGTCGTCTAAGTTTCACTCTGAACGTACGCGCACCCGTGGTGATTAATCAGGAGGATGATGAGAGATCCGCGATTCGCAATCACGTCGCTCCGGCTCACCGCAGCAACAGTTAGCAGCGGGCACAGTTCGGCGCACGCCGACTTGTCGGCAACCACCTCAATGACAGTCACAGTAAGATCACATTTGTAATGCACACTCCCGTCTTCGTAAATCGTTATTTACTGAGGGAGGAAGAGTTAATTCCCGGTTTCTATTTCCTATTTTTTAGTCTTCCTAACTTGATCTACGCGCTTCACGCAGTGGCATGCAACTTTTTCTGCAACCTGATACATGCTTCAAAGGAGATTCTTTTTGTAACTACTCACGCTTTGCTTCGTAAGCGAGTTAACTCATTGACGCTCACCCGCCTAGTGCCTTTCCTTCCTGGTTCTTGCTATTTTAGCAGATCTGTTGCGTGTTCTGATCGAATTCACACCTTTTCTGCGTAATTATGTAATTTTGCAGTCACGGTTGAAAACGTAATTCGTGTCATTTATATGTCTCAGCACCATCTCAGTCGTAATTGTCGAGCACCATGCTGGTGGTGGTCCCAACAACCATTCATTTTCTTATCATTGTTCTGTTGTAATTATGTAAATTCATTCTCAAATTGTTTTATAACCTCGACGTTTGTCTGTCCTGAGTGAGTTTTAGCCTCTGATTGAGAAGATGTTATGTTACAAGATCAAACTCTGTCATTCAGCAATCATTAAAGTAAATTAATCTGTCGAAATGCCCAGGTACTCCAACCACAAGCAAGAGGCGAGGCGCATAACGAGTTCAGGAACTTATGAAATAACGTTTTCCAATGTGGATAGCAGTTGATTTTTTCAGGTAGATTATTAGCTTCATCTTAGTAATCTGTCATTTTATATGGTCTGAGGTGATAGACTCAGTACCAGT
Organism: Schistocerca serialis cubense; assembly: GCF_023864345.2. Classification (NCBI taxonomy): domain Eukaryota; kingdom Metazoa; phylum Arthropoda; class Insecta; order Orthoptera; family Acrididae; genus Schistocerca; species Schistocerca serialis. Next base: position 392,869,287 of record NC_064638.1, read on the forward strand.
CAAATCTACATACCCACGGAGTACCTGATGGGCAAAAGGTGATGCTTCCGGTAAAAATGGATCGATTGACAAGACACATTCTGAGACATCAAGGTATCACCAATGTAGTATTGGAGGGAAACGTAGAGGGGAAGAATTGTAGAGGGAGACCAACAGATGGATACATGACACAAGTTCAAATAGATATAAGTTGCAGTAGTTATTTAGAGATGAAGATGCTTACATAGATAGAGTATCGCGGTTAGTTACATCAAACCACTATGCCGACTGGAGAGCGGTTCTGAAGTATTATAGCGTCGTCTCAGTTTAGAGGCTGGCACGATGCCATAAATAAATTCACATGGCAGAACTATAAGCACGATTACTGAAAAATTTAGATTTTGACAACTTGTAATGACAGAAATACGATTAATTGTTGTGTAAAGTGCCTGATAGCTGTATCTACTCACTGATCACTTTGTGCTGTTATTAGCAAATGTCATTTGAGTAAAGTGTACACGTTGTTCGTTTAATTAAAACGAGTTCTGCAAGCCAGAGAGAAACTAAATTATTCATTCCGATACTGAATACTTGGCCCTGAATCAATGTTGCAGACGATGATCTATGTAGTCAATGGTAGGCAAGTTTTATTTCTAAATTCATTATTACTCGCTATAGCGAAAATAAAGAAAAATTCTGCGGAAGCCATAAATACCAAATTAAGGAGAAAAGGAAAGCTAGTATGAAGAGTCAAGGTAAATGGAAAGACAAACAGCTAATATTGATAAACATTTGCACAAACACGTCGTGTTTGACATAGGGAAAAAAGTCGTGACACAGATAGTGGTGGGATGTCCAGCAGAGCACGAGAGTGCAAGCGGCGCTAATGCAGTGCAAGTAATTTATTTAAAATACGAGCCCGGCTGAGCCAGTTGGCCGCAGCGGCTGGCCCGTAAATAGCGCGGAAGACATACACAGCCGGCCCAGCGCAGGGTAAACGCTTTAATTGCGTGTATACTTATACAGCGCTTTTGATACTGCCGGCCGCAGAGCACACGGACCTGGCTGATAATGTTTGCGCGGACCTCAACATATACTGTGTATGTATTTAAATGTGACACGCGCTGCGAATCATGTATACTTTACGAGCGTGATCAGTAGCCGGCGCGTTACATTAAGCAAATGACATATAATTCATCAAACTAGGCTGTGCACACACACGCGAGCGTACCTAGCCGCTTACGGCGGCGCCGGCCGCTGTGGCTGATGCGTTAGCAACGACTGCGAGGCGTATACACACACATAACACAACCACGCACGTCCTCTGCAACTGCATTAGCTGTCCTAAAGGCCATAATTCCCTGAAAATATCTGAAGTGCACTGGTTACTTACCAAATATTGTTCTACTCTGGAAAACAAGCTTGACAATATTTCAGAAAGAGAAGAAAAAATAATTGTTAATGAGGTGGGAGATATGATACTGCGAGAAGCATTTGAGAGAGTTCATAAGTCGAAGCCAATTCCCGGAAGTCGACGACATTCTCTCCGATTACGATACTGCAGTGCTGTGTTGTACAGAAGTAAGGTGCAATGTTCGTTTGGACATGCATGCATATCCGAAGGAACAGCCACTGCGACGACTACAGCCAACATGAAATACATGTTAGAAGGAACCCTGCATCGTACTTCTGAACAACACAGGTACTGCGATATCGTATTTATCCGCCGACACCGAACAGGCGTCCGCCTCTGGTAGCTGAGTGTTCCTCTGTAACAAAAAACTGAGTGAACAGATCAGCGGAGAACCTAAATGTGTCATCGGACGTCCGCCCCGAACAGATACAACGAACAATATAGAACAAAATGATATCAACAACAAAAAAAAGTGGTCAGAGCGACGGAATGTCATACCTAACTGCCCGGGTTCGATTCCCGGCTGGGTGGGAGATTTTCTCCGCTCAGGGATTGGGTGTTGTGTTGTCCTTATCGTCATAATTTCATCCCCATCGACACGTAAGCCGCCGAAGTGGCGTCAACTCGAAAGACTTGCACCAGGCGAACGGTCTACCCGATGGGAGGCCCTCGCCACATGGCATTTCCATACCGAACAGGCTACTTTCAATTAAAATGTTTCCCCTGTACGGGAATACACATAATGCACGTACAAATGCAGGCTGCACGTGCAGTTTATAGGCACATGGTTGACAACATATGGAACTTTGGATCTGGCTATGAAGTGTTCTCGGATAACCTAAAGGTAAGGCGACCGCTCGTGATAAGCGGAAAATCCGAGTTCGAATCCCGGTTGGCCACATATTTTCACTGACGTCATTCCACTGAAGCAAGTGCTAATGCATTTCAATGTGTTCTCTCAGCTTTGTTGAGATTGTTGGGAGAATTAGCCGTAACAGAACTATTCCATCTCATATGCAAGATCGTAAGATACGTGAGAGAAGTGAGATACTCTTACATCTACGTAGATACTCTGCAGCCCACCGTACAGTGCGTGGTGGAAGGTACCCTGTACCACTACAAGTCATTTCCTTTCCCGTTCCTCCAGCAAATGGAGCGAGAAAAAAACGACTGTCTGTATGCCTCCGTATGTGTCCTAATTTCTCCTATCTTACTGTCGTGGTCCTTATGCGGAATGTATGTCGGAGGCAGTAGATTCGTTTGGCTGTCTGCGCTAAATGTTGGTTCTCTAAATTTTCTCAATAGTGCTTCTCGAAATAAACGTCGCCTTCACTCCAGGGATCCTCATTTGAGTTCCCGAAGCATCTCCGTAATACTTACGTGTTGTTCGAACCTACCGTTAACATATATAGGCGCTTCAGTCCGGAACTGCGCTGCTTCTACGGACATGGATGTGTGTGCTGTCCTTAGGTTAGTTAGGTTTAAGTAATTCTAAGTCTAGGGAACTGGTGACCTCAGATGTTAAGTCCCTTACTGCTCAGTGCCATTCGTAATACTTTCGTGTTGTTTGAACCTACCGGTAACAAATCTAGCAGTCCGCCGCGTCCTGTATGCGGTCTCCTTTACAAGTGAACCACTCTTTCCTACAATTCTCCCAATAAACTGAAGTCTAGCATTTGTTTTCCCTACCGCAGTTCTCACATGTTCGTTCCATTTAATATCGCTTTGCGACCTTGCGCCGAGATATTTAAACGACTTCACTGCATCAAGCATGAGACTAGTAATACTGTACCCGAACATTAAGGGTTTCATCTTCCTAATCATCCGCATTAACTTAAATTTTTCCATATTTGGGGCTATCACTCACTCATCACACCAACTGGAAATTTTGTATATGCCATCTTGTATCTTCCTACAGTCACTCAACTTTGACACCTTACCGTACAAAATGGCATCAACAGCAAACAAGTGCAGATTGCAGCCCACCCTGTCCGCCAAGACATTTATGTATGTAGAAAATAACAGCGGTCCTGTCTCACTTTCCTGGGCCACTCCAGACGATGCCCTTGTCTCTGATGAACACTCGCCGTCGAGAACAACATTCTGGGTTCTATTATTTAATAAGTCTTAGATCTAAGAAAAATGGAATAATTTCTATTCCGAAGAAGACGTATGCTAGTAGGGGTGAATATCACCGAACCATCAATTTATGGTTGCTAATATTGACTTTAATTATTTACAGACTGCTGGTACAAGACGATTACAAGAAAGATCAGTTTGGAAAGGCATGCGTACGTTATAGCATGTGTACATTTTGACAAAGCCTTTGATGTTGTTGACTGGAACAGACTGTTTGAAATTCTGGAGGCAGTATGGGTAAAATACTGGGAGTGAAAGTTTATCTGCAACTTGTACAGAAACCAGACAGCAGTAGTAAAAATCGAAGGGTATGAAAGGGAAGCAGAGGTTGAGAAGGGAGTCTGATAGCGTTATAGCTTCTTTCTAGTGTTATTCAGTTTGCACATTGAGTAAGCAGTAAAAGAAACAAAGGACAAATTTTGAAAGGGAATTAAAGTTGAGAGAGAAGAATTAAAAATTTTGCGGTTTGCTGTTGACGTTATAAATCTGTCAGAGACACGAAGTGAGTTGCAGGAGCAGTTGAATGGAATGGATATGTCTTGAAAACGAGGTTATAAGGTGAACATCAACAAAATAAGAACAAGGGTCGTGGAATGTAGTCGAATTAAATCAGGCGATGCTGAGAGTATTAGATTAGGAAACGAGACATTAAAAATAGTTGATGAGTTTAGTCATTTGGGCGGAAAGAAACTGAGGATAGCAGAAGTACAGAGGATATAAAATGCAGACTGGTAATAGCCAGAAAAGCACATCTGAAAAAGAGAAATTCGTCAATATCTAGTATCGATTTAAGGATTAGAAAAAAATTTCTAGAGGTTTTTTGTCTGGAGTGTAGCCTTGTACACAAATGAAACGTGGATGATGCGCAGTTCAGACAAGATGAGAAGAGAAGCTTTTGAAATGTGGTACGAAAGAAAAATTAAGATCAGATGGATAGATCCAGTAAGTAATGAGGAAGAGCCGCGCGCGGCTCGCGGTCATGCCGTTTACTGCTCGTCATCTTGTTTTTGGTTCTGTCGCCTCGTTTTCTTTTAATTCGATTTACTGGCGCCACTAGATAATTGGTTTGCTTGCCCGTGACCGGCAGCAGCAGCGCTTATCGATAAGTACACTGTCGTATTATCTCTGGACCTATCGCTAGTATTTCCGGGTCGTCGCGTGTCTGGAGGTCAGTCGGGGACGGACCAGCGGTCGGGGACGGACCAGCAGTCGGGGGACGGAGCGCCATTGAGGCGCGGACAGCCAGTACTTGCCGACCGCTGGCCACACACATGAAATGTCCGACAGAAGGAGATTGGAGCGGGATCGACCGTTGGTTGGTCGTCCGGTTGGTAGTCTCATCGGGTGACGTGTATTTGCTCTTTTGACCGTCAGTTGGTGATCTTGCCGGACGTGGGTCGGTTCCTTCCTTGTGCAGAGATGTCGGGTGGCCAATGGGCAAGTGTTACCTCTGCATGGTTTGGTCCGGTCCAGTGTGCCCGGATCGCCTTGTCTCCGAGTTCCGAACGGACATCATGCTGAGCTGGGTTGGAGCTGCAGTGAGTTCCGAACAGCCATGACTCGCCCGACCGTTGCCGACACACATAACTCCAGTGGGGACGACCTTGGTTGGTCTTTCGGTAGGTCATCTCATCGGACGACGTGTATTTGGTCGTTGACCACTTATGGACACTCTGTGTGTGTCGACTTGTGATTTCTCCTTGTTGTTCCACGGTGACTGGTTTTAGTGATGTCGGAGTTCTTGGTGCAAGTGTTTACGTGGAACTGTGTGTAGCTTCTGTGATTTCCACTGAGCAGATGAATGCTGTCTGCGTACTGGAGTAGGCAGTTGGTCGGTTGGAACAGAGCAGCGAGTGTGTGTTTCCTCGCCGTGTTGATTCAGTCCGGCACGGCATGTAGTCGACAGCTTGATGTTGTTCTCCCTTTTCTTTGACTGGTTATTGTGCCTCGACTGTGTTTAGACACCAACTATTAAGACACAGTCCTGCTGCGATCCTCAAAAATGGTTCAAATGGCTCTGATCACTATGGGACTTAACATCTATGGTCATCAGTCCCCTAGAACTTAGAACTACATAAACCGAACTAACCTAAGGACATCACACAACACCCAGTCATCACGAGGCAGAGAAAATCCCTGACCCCGCGAGGAATCGAACCCGGGAACCCGGGCGCGGGAAGCGAGAACGCTACCGCACGACCACGAGCTGCGGACGCTGCGATCCTCGTCCTCGTTGATATTTTCGGTTGTCGTGCCGTTGGTCGGGCGAAAGGGAATTGATTAGGTTGTTGGTTGGTTCTTCAGCCGTCCCTAGGTCGTGCTGCCACCCGATTATTTAGTGTTAAGCTTGGCTGCCTGTCTCACCTGAACTGTTGTTGGGGTTTCCTCCCCAGTCCGACCCTTGGAACACTTATGAAAACCACTGTTTGTTGTTTGTGATTGTCATTTTATTTGGTCGCAGGTAATGTGAAAGGCATTCAGCCGTGTATTAATATTGTGGTGGTGGTGGTTAGTGTTTAACGTCCCGTCGACAAAGAGGTCATTAGAGACGGAGCGCAAGCTCGGGTTAGGGAGGGATTGGGAAGGAAATCGGCCGTGCCCTTTCAAAGGAACCATCCCGGCATTTGCCTTAAACGATTTAGGGAAATCACGGAAAACCTAAATCAGGATGGCCGGAGACGGGAGTGAACCGTCGTCCTCCCTATTAATATTGTCTGTCTTATGTTTAGTATATGGCCTTCACACGAACTTCATAACAACTTTAAGATTATACCTTCAGCCGTGTTTCATTTAAAATTCTTGTTGCTCTGTATTTAGGCTTTCAGCCGCGTTTGTTTCAGAATCTTTGGTTTTAATATGTAAATCCTAGTCTGTAAGGTTTCTCTTTAATTATCTTGTATTCTTCAAACGGCCTTCAGCCGTGTTCTGTAAATGTTTATCTTAAGGTTGTCTTTAATTATTCTTGAGTGACTGTTTGGGCTTTCAGCCGGCAAGATACTTCAAGTTTTCTTAAGATGTTTTTCTGTTGTACTGTCTACAAGCTTATCTTTAAGGCCTCTCTTTTATTAGGTAAAGGAAATTTTTGAAATTGGGCTTTCAGCCGAAGAATTAACTCGAATTTTCCTTAATATGGCCTTTAGCCGGAATTTGTAAATTCTTGGCTTTTAAAGAATTTCCTTAGCAGATCTGAAATATTGTTTCGGCCTTTAGCAGCGAAGATATTGTAATTTTGGTTAAGTAAGGCCTTCAGCCGTTACTCTAATTCCGGCAATTTAAAAGCAATCATTTAAACTTATTCTGTAGAAGTTACTTGGGCCCTCAGCCGTGAATTGATCTTTCTTGTTTTAAAGAGAAAACTGTGGACTAGTTTGAGCAATAAAGTTGTGTGTGTTCTTTCCACAATCTGATCCGCTCTGTTCTGCGGACCAGATTTCAGAGGAGGTACTGAAGAAAAAGAAGTTTGCGGTATAACTAGACCAAGAGGACGGATTGGTTGGTAAGGCACAAATCGAAGAATCTTCAGTTTGACCCTGGAGTGTGGAGGGTATCAATTGTAGTGGAGACTATGGGTTGAATATGGTAAGTACGTTCAAATTCATACGGGGTTAATCTACTTAGAGATAGAGGGGCCCACATTGAATAGACTAGCGTAGAGAGCGGCGTGAAACCGGTCTTCCGACTGAAGACCACGACAGAAACGACATGTGAAATCTCAAATGTGAATACTCTGGAAGTTCCGTAATTATTTTGTTGACAATGACAACTTTTGATTTGATGGGGTCCTCACCTTAGAATATCAGTATTTTTTTCTCCTTGAATACTTCGTCATTTTGTGATTTGACTCTTGTACTTCCATTCTATGCACTACCTATGATTACCTGATCTTCTGCAAATAATACTGTCGTTAGTATATTATCACGAATTATAAAAGGCTTCTGTTAATCTATTTTTTGCCAAGTCATAACTCCGTCCAAATATGTGTTGAGTAGTGTCAGACAGAGAGAAACCTAGTTTCATACTTTGATTTACGTCAGTTGTAAGTTTTTCCGGTTTCATTTGTTCTTATTTTAATGCCGCCAGATACTGACACTTACTCGGGGTCAGATACAAACTTGCTAGCGTGCGACCACGCTTCCGAGTTGGCGCTCCTAGATAGTTGACGTGGTCCCGACAGTTAGAAAACATCAGTGTAGATCTACCAGGACCACATAGTGCCCATTAATAGACGCTGGAGTCTCATTGCCTCCGATCGGAAAAGACACGGGTGCACTGCAGATGTCGAGCTAGTGACTGACCTTCTTACATGTACACAGCAACAAACACATTTACACACTTATTACTTTTTCAGTTCCTGTCTGCGACATAATGATCCATAATTAAATTAAAAAATAGTTCTCATCTCCGCATTATGACTAAGATATTCGAGAGGTTGTAAGGCAAATGTCCGAACTGTCCACTCTCAAATATTCTCAACTGGGACATGCGCTGACCCACTACCAGCTCGATTTGAGTGAACTTACCCTGACTCTCAAATTGGCCAAAAATCGAACGCCTACTCTCCTACTATACCTTTACGGGAAGAAAATGTAAGGAAGGAAAAACAGTTACTTGTTCGTATACACTATCCGATCCAAAGGTTCCGAACACACCTATGTAACGCGGAACTGACCACCGAATGTCACGAGAGGCAGACCCACCAGTGCGAAAGGAGGGAGGGATTTTTGTGTTGTCAGTAACAAAGTAACAACAGCAGAATGGATCGGTCAGGAGAGCTTATCAGAGGCGAACGTAGGCTAGTCATCTGATGTCAAGCAACAAATCCATCAGGGGCATTACAATTCTTCTACAGCCTCCAAAGTCGACTTTTGGTGAAGTGATTCCAAAGTGGAAATGTAAGGGATCAAGCACAGCTAAACAAAGGCTTGGCAGACATCATGTACTGGCAGGCAGGGATTGTCGAGCATCGCGGAGTTTACTTCTAAAAAATCGCGTAAAATCAGCGAGAAGGGGTTACTCGTGAGTTCCAAAGTGCCATCTGCAGTCCAGTGACTGTGTGTAGGAAGGGGAGTTACAAAGAATGGGAAACAACGGTCGAGCAGCTCTTCATAGACCACAAATTTCTGTAGACAGTGATAAGAGACCCTTGAGGTTTTGTGAACAGAGACGCCACTGGACAGTGGGTGACTGGAAGCGAATGATTTGGAGAGATGAATCTCGCTGTACGCTGTGGAAATCAGGTGGAAGCATTTGTGTTTGGGAATGCCTGGAGCACGTTGCGTGCCACCCTCTGTGGTGCCAGTGGTACAGTAGAGACGAGGTGGTGTTATGTTATGGGGAAGCTTTTCGGGGTTTGGGTTGGTCCCTTCATTGCGCTTAAGAAAACGGAAGGAGACGAACACATTTTACAGCACTGTGTACTCCATAGAGTAGAAGTAAATTTTGGAGACGATGACTGTATCAGCATAGCAGTGCACCCTGTCATAAAGCCGCATCTGTGAGACGATGGTCTGTGGACATAAAGCTTCTAAAATGGATTGGCCTGCTCAGCGTGTCGACTTAAAAAAGACAGAACACCTTTGGGGTGAGCTGGAACGTCGATTTCGCTCCAGACCCCAGCGACCGACTTCATTACATTCTTTGGTTTCGGCTCTCGAGGAAGAATGTGCTTCCATTCTTCCAGATTCAGACGCCTCATTGAAACTGTCCCCAGCAGAGTTCAAGTTGTGTTAAAGACAAAGGGTGGACACACCCTATATTAATGTCCAAAAATAGGTGTCAGGATACTTTTGGTCAGGTAATGTGTGCCCTTATTGGATCATTTTCCAAGAAAAATATTAGGACATATATTAGTAACTCTTAACCCGTTTCCGTATTAGCGGATTTCTCAAAAGTGATAGGAAAAGTAATATAGTTATGAATGGTTTGGCATATCTGCAACTACGAGATTCTGAAGAAGACACGATTTCGATTACAGAAGGGCTTCTGCTGGACATGCCGTCTACCACTTCTCTATAATATATTAAAATATACAAACGAAAATATTTCACCAAGTGGGTATTTCTGTTATCTGCCTAAGGCTTTCGACCGAACGTAAGACAAAATTCTTTTGGGAAAAAATTAAATTTCATGGCAAAACAGGAAAAAAGTTCATTTCATAGTTAGCTGATATGAAGCAAATAGTCATGTTAGATACGTCGTGAAGTTTTCACAACGAATCTTCTTACGAGCGGAGGCAAATAAGTGTTGGTGTTTGCCACTGTTGAACATACGGACTGATCTATTTTTTACTGATAAACGCAACTAGTGCTTCTTGATGATCGGAAAGAGGAAAAATCGTGTCTGGGACGTGTACTGCGTAGCAGTTGTCTGCAACAAAGAATATTAGAATACAGGAAAAGTGGAAGAAATGAGAGGAAGAGGCAGGAAGAGAACAGGGATAGTCGACGAAACTAGAAAAGGGCGAACTTGCACATAGACGGAGGAAGATGTTCAGAAGAGGACACAGTGGAGAGTATCTAGTGACCACTACAGAAGAAGGCTGTAAAGGGTCACAACTAGAAGTTAATTTAAAAAAAGAAAATCTCAGGAAATAATAGTGATTGTAATACACTGAAGCGCCAAAGAAACTAGTATAGGCATGCGTATTCAAAAACAGAATATGTAAAAGGCGGAATACGGCGCAGCGGTCGGCAACGGCAATATAAGCCCCAAGTGTCTGGCGCAATTGTTAGATCGGTTACTGCTGCTACAATGGCGGGCTATCGAGATTTCAATGAGTTTGAATGTGGTGTTATAGTCGACGCACGAGCGATGGGACACAGCATCACCGCGAGTGTTCCGCGAATATTAGGAATCCGATAAAACATCAAATCTCCGACATCGCTGAGGTCGGAAAAAGATCCTGCAATAACGGGACCAACGACTACTGAAGAGTATCGTTCAATGTGACACAAATGCAACCCTTCCGCAAACTGCTGCAGATTTTAATGCTATGCCATCAATAAGTGTCAGCGTGCGAACCATTCAACGAAACATCATCGATGTGGGCTTTCGGAGCCGAAGACCCACTCGTGTACCCTTGATGACTGCACAACGCAAAGCTTTGCGCCTCACCTGGGCCCGTCAACACCGACATTGGATTGTTGATGACGGACATGTTGCCTGGTTGGACTAGTCTCGTTTCAAATTGTATCGAGCGGATGGGCGTGTAAGGGTATGGAGACAACTCACGAATCCGTGGGCCCTGCATGTCATCCGGGGACTGTTCAAGCTGGCGGAGGTTCTGTAATGGTGTGGGGCGTGTGCAGCTGGAATGGTGTGGGACCCCTGATACATCTAGATACGACTCGACAGGTGACACATACGTAAACATTTTGTCTGATCACTTGCATCCATTCATGTCCATTATGCATTCCGACGGACTTGAGCAATTCCAGCAGGACAATGCGACACCCCACACGTCCACAATTACTACAGAGTGGCTTCTGAAACACTCTTCTGAGTTTAAACACTTCCTCTGACTACCAAACTCCCCAGACATGAACATTATTGAATATGTCTGGAATGCCTTACAACGTGCTGTTCAGAAGAGATCTCCACTCCCTCGTACTCTTACGGATTTATGGACAGCCCTGGAGGATTCATGGTGTCAATTTCCTCCAGCACTACTTCAGACATTAGTCGAGTCCATGCCACGTCGTGTTGCTGCACTTCTGCGTTTTCGTGGGGCCCTACACGTCAATAGACAGTTGTACCAGTTTCTTTGGCTCTTCAGTGTATATACTAAATAGGAACTTTTGTAAACAGAAAAGTACGAGTAGACACATATCATTTTGCATTCTACAAATCAGGTAAAAAGAAACTTTTAACTTTCTCCCTCATGCCGACTCATTCATCATAAGTGGTGCGATTCACGCCTCTAATGAAAGAGATTCGTTAAAAAGTGTACAGAGGAAAACCTACAGACATTTCGTTGATGTTCTATTACAAAATTCGTGTCACTGTCGTCTGCGTTTCTTTAGTTTGTTTCCTTATTCTCTGCTCCAAGAGGAAGAACGTCTCGCTATATCGAGTAACAGTTTTCTTGAAAACATTCACAAAGACCTCCTGTGTGAAGAATCTCATGTACGGCGCGCGAAATTCATATAAGGATATCGTTCTCTGGCCTTATCTGGATGTCGTAAGTTAGATTTTACAAGCGTTCCCACATCCGACGACGATGCAAGCCAAACAGCTGAGTCACCGCTGCGTCATCATCTTCTCCAAACTTTTATTGACGTGGTGCTGTGCTCCATGTTAGCCGGCCAGAGTAGCCGAGCGGTTCTGGGCGTTACAGTCTGGAACCGCGCGACCGCTACGGTCGCAGGTTCGAACCCTGCCTCGGGCATGGATGTGTGTGATGTCCTTAGGTTAGTTAGGTTTAAGTAGTTCTAAGTTCTAGGGGACTGATGACCTCAGAAGTTAAGTCCCCTAGTGCTCAGAGCCATTTGGAGTTATAACGAGTACGATTGTTCTGATTGGCCAGAAAGAAAACAAGTGGCCACCAGCTTTGATACAGACAGAGTAATTGGCTGCTCTCTTGCAGAAAATCGTCGAGTGTCTTGCTCTATGTTCGAGGTGTGTTGGAATGCCATTGCGATGAAATAGCGTACATCAGGAGATTGTTCTTAGTGTTACTCGTCATGTGAGGATGGCAGATGAGACTTCCCAGAAAAACGAGTTTAGGAATCACGAATAGTAACACTTGTATTTTCTTTGTCGGAAACGTGACTAAATATTAGCTTCATTCTACAAAGAGGAAAAGAGAGGCAGCGATGGAGCAGCTGCTCATGTTGTCGTTCTACAGGCTATGAAATGAGCCACGTACAACGGGAAGGTAGAAATATGTCCGACGTAATATGAAAGTGGTATTATTTTTATTTTTTTTCAATAGGGTAAGATTGTAATTATTTTTGGGTCATTACATCTTCGAAAAAAAATTTTCACTGTTTATATTTCACTGTCAAAGAGCCGAATATAAAGCTGTGCAAAATATCCATGCTTGCTCGCCATAACCTCTTCATTGAAACTACACGTTTGCATGGCTATAAATTTCTGTAGACATAGGAATAAATGGAAGTCGTAGTACGAGAAGTGTGATGAAAAGAAGACTGAAATGCAAAATAAAGGCATCATACTTCAAAGACAGTGCACCTGGACGTAACGATACTTTGTCAACGGGAAAAGTGAGGGATTTTTTCAAGACGAACAGTTTGGAATATCTGTGCGTTAATTTGGAGCACAGCTATGAACTTTAGTTTTAGTACATGACACACCTGCGTGGCTAAGCAAGCTTGTCGAGTGCCTGCCAGAGGTGAGGGGATGTCTATATCTTAATGAACTTTGAACTATTCAACAGCCACAGGGATGGTGGAGGGGGAGGCGGGATAGTGCGGCAGGGGAGGAAGAATTGAGATGCCACCAAGGCAGAGCACGCAGGAGGGGGTCGGGAGGGTTAGCAAACTGGGAGGGCGCACAAAGACAGGGAAATGAGAAGGAAGGAGCAAGTGAAGGGTGTGGGGGAGGCGGTAGGATACAGAGAAGGGAAGAGAAGGAGAGGGAGCCCCAGGGATCAGGGAAGAGGGGGGTTGGAGTCAGATTTGAAAGGAAGGATAGATGTCGGGACGAAGCTCATCATCTGGGACAGGGTGAAAGTTTCTTTGGGATAAGACATGAAGGCTATGGAGGTGCAGAATGGGTGGGAAGCAGCAGCATATGTGTGGCAGCAGACGGTGTTTGCAGAGGAGAGGAGACACCAGGGGGTGGGGATCGAGTTTGAAGATGATGTAGAGGATGTGGACGTGATTGAAGTAAGTGAGCAGATGTGGGAAGGTGATTAGATCATAGAGTATCCTCGATGTCAATGAAAGACAGAAATGAAAGAGAAGTCGGAGCGAATGGAATCCAATGATCTGGAGGGATTTATTGAATTTGGTAGGGTCAGAGACCCAGGTGATGTTGGCATAACAGGATGGAATAGATCAAGGATTTGTAGATATGGAGGATGGCGGTAGGATGCAATCATCAAGTCTGGCCAGACAGGAGCTTCAGAAGTCGGACTCTATTCCAGGTTTTGTATTGGATGGTAAGGAGATGGGGAGTCCATGTGAAATGGTGGGCAAGGATGGGGCCAAGGTATTTCAAAGTGGGAGTAAGATGCATAGGACGTTCAGAGGTGGTAAGGTAGAAATCAGGGTGCCAGAAGGAAGGGGTAGTGCGACCTATGATGATTGCGTGGGTTTTGGAGGGAACACTGGGCCTGTTGAAGGGTAGGATAGGGCAAGGAAGGCGGTGTCGTCAGCATATTGAGGCATGCGTGGTGGTGGTTTGGGCATATTGATGGTGTACAGGAGATAAAGGAGAGTAAAGGATGAATCATTGGGGCACACCTATGGTGAGACAGAAGGTTCGGGAATTGGTGTTATAGATAGTGACATAGGAAGGGCAGTGTGAGAAGAAGTATGCAATGAGATGGACGTAGTTCATAGGAAGGGCATAGATTTGAAGGTTGAAAGGGAGACCAGAATGCCACTCATGGTCATAGGCGTTCTAAAGGTCTAGGGAATCATAAATGGAAGAGCAGTGGGAGTTAAGTTGGAGGGAGAGGAGATGAGTAACGTTATGGATCTCGTCTTCAGCAGAGGAGGAGGACGGGAAGCAACATTGGGTAAAAAGAAGGAAACAGTGTTGATGTAGGTGGTGATGGAGATGGCAGGAGAGGATTGATTTGAAAATCTTGCTGAACAATGAGATGAGACATATGGGATGGGAGGAGGAGGAGGTGTCAAAAAGGGGTTTGTTGGGTTTAGAGAACACCAGGATTCAGTAGGTCTTCCACAGGTCAGGGTAAAACCCAGGTGTTGTACAGAGTGACAAGGGTGGCGAGGAAGGAGGGAGAACATTCCTTCAGGTGGCGGTAAGTGATGCTATCATGACAAGGGCACTGCTGTGTTTGGCACAGAGGATGAGTTGAATGTGTATAGTGTAATGGGAGTGTTTAATTCTGTTTGCAGTATATGGCTGAAGCACTGGAAGCTAGGCGCTAGCGGTGGTATCAGTACATTCATGGACAGTGGTAAAGAGGGAGTAGTCAAAGTAAGGATCATCAGCAATGGAGAAGACATTGGAGGGGTGGGATGCAAAATGATTAGCCTTACAGAGGTTATCAGGGAATGGGCATCTGTCATGGAAGAGTGGGTACTGTGGGGTGGGACTGCTGCCAGTAAGGTGATGGAAGGCAGTCCAGTACTTGGAGGAGTTGACAGGGAGGGTAGTGTTGAGTCATGCACATGTCTGACGCCAGTCCTGACATTTCTTTACTGTCAAAAGATTATGGATGTTTCTCTTTATCTGCCGAGGAGTGTATCCTTGTCACAAGTTTGGAGGGAAGAACGGTAAAGCCAGTGGGATTCACAGAGAAGAAGCACGGCCAAGGGGGAGGGTAAGGCGATGTAGATGGATGGCCTTGGTAGGAATGTGGGCTGCCGCAGCGTCATACACTGTCTTGTGGAGGGAGGAGGAAATGTAGGTAATGTCATCAGGGTGTTGACAGGTGAAGAGGTGACTTTCAGCCTGGATGTTGATGAATTCCCAGTAGGCACTCCATTATGCCCATAGGTAATCATGAATGACTTTGGGATGGATATCTGGGCAGGGTGTATTAGGACGGCAAGGTGTGAAGGAGATGAGGAGAATGAGGAGGTGGTCACTACTGAATGGATGGAGGATTTCCTTGGTAAAGTGGCCAAGGAAGTCAGGGGAGGCGGGGATGACATTAGGGATGGTGTTACTTTTGGCATGGGTGTGCTGGTGGAGGGGGACAATATCACCTTGGATGGAGTCAATAAACCAATGCCTCCGCAGGAGGTCTGCGGGGCCTTGGCTATGGGTGCTGAGATCTGTGACAATCACATATGTGGAGAAGTGGTGAGAAAGTCGTATGGGATAGGAGTAGTGGCTGGCCAAAGTGGCCGTATGGTTCTAGGCGCTGCATGCCTCGGGCATGGATGTGTGTGATGTCTGTAGGTTAGTTAGGTTTAACTAGTTCGAAGTTCTAGGGGACTAATGACCTCAGAAGTTGAGTCCCATTTGAACCATTTAGGAGTAGTGAGATAAACATAGTTGGTTGTGCAGCTGATGATCAGGGTGGGGAGAAAGACTCTGAGGAGAAGGTGTCTGGTAAGATCATTAAGCAGTCATTGTGGCTGGAGAGGGATATGCTTGAGGTGGCCAATAGCAATCCTACCTCATGCTATGGGGTGGAGATTGTCAGTATGATGACACAGGGGGAGGTGGAGACAATATTATAATGGTGAAGGGAAGTTTCATTGAGGAAGAAGGTGTCTACATAGTGGTGGGACAGGGCGTGCATGAAGAGGGGCTTGTTTGCAGGGAGGGAGCAGTCATTTTGGTAAAGGATGCTATTGTCCTGTCACACCATGAAGGAGTATGAGGGGGGGGGGGTGGAGGAGAAGCTTAGATGAGGGTGGTGAGACAGGAACAGGCAAAGTATGCTTGGTTGAGGGCAGTAGCTGGCATATGTGTCAGGGTGGAAGACAGAACAAGCAGCAAGGACAATCTGCAGGAGGGTGTGTGTGCACTGGAAAGAGTGAATGTTCTGTAGGACTGCAGTGAGGAAACAGATGATGTCTCCAGCAGTGGGGTGTGGATGGAGAGGATTGTTGGGGTGGATTGACTGATCTATAAGATAGAGGGGACGGTGAGTTTGTCTTTGATGGGAGGAGGTTTACCTTTGCATTGGTATGAGTAGGTGGGGTGGACTTCATTGCAGGTGTTACAGAAAGAAGGGGAGGCGAGATTGGGACATGGTTTGAGGAAGTGTTCGGCCTTGCATTGCGGGCAGGTGGGGGAATTTTTGCACGTGGAGGTGAGGTGCTCATTGTAGATAAGAAACCTCTGGTGACAATAAGATTGCAGGGGAATTGGGATGGCTCAATTTTATGGTGGTGGTTGAAGATGAGGGCACCATCAGTGAGGATGTCAGTGGAGGAAGCAGACCCTATAAAAACCCTCATAAGGAAGATGGGGCCTGAATCATTGTAGATGCAAAGGGTGGAGTGGATGTCAAGGTTGGGATTGGGATTGAGTTCTGCCAACATCTCGACCTCCATGACCAAGGGACTGAGCTTTGTGATCACAGTGGTGAGGCTCAGAGGACAGCAAGGGGTTGGTGCTGATGGGGAGAGGAGGAAGTATGGAAGGGGATGAGAGTCACATGGGAGACAAAGGTGATGCAAGAAATCTTCCAGAGGATATCCGTATGGAAGGAGTAATTGGGGTCCTTAACGAGGACAGAGTCTTCCTGGGGGATACATTGGGGAATGGGGGCACTTGGGACATACTTCTGGATGTCAAGGGTGTGCCTGTGGGATTTGAGGAACTTAGGGTCAGGGTGAGAGAAGAGGAAGGTGTACACAGCAGGAGGCTGGGAGGCAGGAGATAAGTAGTGTCTATGGGGTCAGAAGAGTCGAGATCAGTTTGCACTTTTTTGTTGGAGGGGAGGAGCAGAGTCCACACTGAGTCATTTCAGGGGCTCTTTGGTGACAGTGGCCTGGGAAGGAAGGTGGTGGTTGGGACTGAGTGGGAGCTGATGTGGGGCAGCTCCTCCCTGGCGAGTGGCAGCGCTAGAAGGTGGGGGTGGTGGTGAGTCATCAGACTTGGCGACAGCCGCCCAGTGGGTGATGATGCAGGTGGGCAATGCATGAGCTGGGGGTGTAGGGCTATTGGGGAGAGGGAGAAACTCGCCAGGGTGAGTGGTGGGGGTGGAGGTGGTCAGAGAGAGTTGGTGATACACACTGGTGGAGGAGGAGGAAGGGCAGGAAACAGTTAGGAGATGGGGCTGGACATTGGGTGGGGGCCTGAAGAAAATCTACAGGTTGTAATGGTGGAGACTGGGGAAGAGGAGGTGTAAATAATGGTGGTGGTGGGACTGTCCATGGTGGGGTGTCGGACGAGGGGAGAGGAGGGGGGGCCTGCCGACGACGGGGGTCGCCTGGATAGGAAGGGGAAGATGAGGCGACGAACGGCGATGTAGGAATAGCAGACTTGAACGACGAAACACAGACATGAGGATGGCAATGAAGACTGGGACGACGACGGTGATGGAGTCAGCGCCGACAACGGCGGCAGCAGGTACCCCCAGGTGGGCGACAATTCCCAGCGGCGGCGGCGGCGAAGAAGCAGCAGGCAGCAGAGGTGTGCTGCTGTGGGCGGCGGCAGGCACGGCGCCGGCCACAGGCTGCGGTGGCAGCCAAGGCAGTAGCGACGGCGACGGCCAGCGGCGACGGCCCCAGGCTGCGGTGGCAGCCAAGGCAGTAGCGACGGCGACGGGCGGCAGCGGTGACGGCGACGGCGACAGGCAACGATGACACTGAAACTATCGTGGATCTCTCCACAGGGCAGTGAATCAGCGAGGGCAGATGTGTCGTGTCGCCTTGTCGTCGCCATTATATAGCCGCACTACTGGCTATGACGTCTCTGGTACTCTCTTCCTCAGTAACTGTAGTAATTTTTATGTCCTGCAATAGTCGCGCCCGCTTCAACCTTGCAATGACCATGACCCAGGCTCTTCTGAGATGCAAACCGGCGTTGTTGTTGATGGTGATTTCAGGTACTTTTATTTCTACCGGTTCTTTTACGACGCTATTCCAAAATCCCCTTGTCCTCACAATGAGAGATGTTTCGTTGAATAGAATTCGGTGCACATTTTCTAAAGCGTGTTCTGCCACGGCTGATTTTTCAGGATTTCGTAGGTGTTAGCAGCGTTGCTCCACAGTGTGTATTGTTCGACCGACGTAGTAGCAGCCACACTGACATGGCATTTTATGCAGCCCTAGATCGTCTTTCACAGTCCTCATGAGCCGTCGTATTTTTGCCAGGGCCGGAACACTGATGAGATGTTGCGTCTCTTCAGGAGTTGGCTAATCTTTCTTGACACTGTGCCCCAAAAAGGCAAGTTTCTTGTTCCCTTCTTCGGTGCTGCTTTCCCTGCGTGTCTCACCAGAAGTGTGATACCTGGCGGTGACTGTAGCCGTTTCTCGGAAGACTTTTCAGGGGTGTCTTAATTCTTGTGGCAGATTTTCAGCGTCTGAGACGACATCAGCGAGTTTTGTGTAGGTGGTGGTGGCTAAGAGCGTGCAGATACCGATCCGTGTGTGTAGGTTTCCTATACACTCCGTGGCTGAGGTGCCCTATTGATTTTTCAGCGAACGAGGACGTGAGGGAAGGACAATGAACCATCTTTTCCTACTTCCATCGTAAACTTAAAGTGGTCGTGAATGCCGTTTAGATGTTTTGAGAATACTCCCAGTTTTTTCACGTCCGTGGGGCCAGACGATAAAAATATCGTCGACGTAACTTGACGCGACTTGACTTGTCTGGAGCCTTGTCCAAAGCGATCGATGTCTTCAAATTTCTCCATAAAAAGGTTGGATATGGATGGAGCTAACGGCGTTCGCGTTCCATCACCACGCCGTTCAACTGGTGGAAATACTGGCTTCCATATTGGAAATACGATGATGTAAACGTATGGTTAAGCAATCCCACAATTGTACTGTCGAATAATGGGAGGGAAGATTCATGCAGCCTTTGACGGTAACACCCATAAATAGCAAGGCCACATCAAATCGACCAATGTATCACCTTGATCAAGACGCAGACTTTTAATTTGGTTGATAAAATCATCGGTGTTCTTGATGTGATAAACACGACTCATACGCGGGTTAAGAAGGCTAGCCAGATGTTTTGCCAACCTGTAAGTTGGTGTAAGTGTTCACAAAGGGGCGATGAGGAGAACCCGTTTTGTGGTCCTTTGGTGGCCATACAGCGTAGGCGGTCTCGGCGCCTGAGGGAGGGGCTCTTGAAGCGATGACTGTTTTAGGAGCTCTGATGTCTTTCTCATTACTCTTGACGTCGGGTTCCGTGGCAGTTTCCAGTAGGTATCCTCCTCGAGACTCAACTGAATTTTATGGCCGGAGTCAGCTTTATACAGAATGACGACTGCATTGCCTTTGTCATCTGACAGAACCACGAAAAAATTTTTGGAAAAAAATTTTATGGGACCTAACTGCTGAGGTCATCGATCCCTAAGGTTACACACAATTTAATCTAACTTATGCCTGAGGGACGACTGGAGTCTCCGACTTCCGACAGGGGGGGAACCACGCGGACGCCTCAGACCGCGCGGCAGAATCACGATGAGGGGATCGTTGTGAAGTGCGTGAAGTCCGTTGCGTAAAGCCCCAGTCAAATTAGAGGGCGGTGGTATGGATTTTGAAATAATCCGGCACGTTTCGCGACCAATTTCGTCTGCACTCTCACTAGGTGTTGAGCCGTGGCGCGACTCTCGGGCGCAAGACGCTATCGATTACTCCTCTGGTTGAGGTGCGATCGCGAGCGCCTCCTGTCGGAGAGGGTCCTAACGAGGGAGTACGGGAGTCTGGAGCGGACAGCAGGGGAGAACGGACATTGCGGCCGCACTCTGACGACAAGAGTTGTTGTGCACGGCCGAGAAGGGAGCGTTGAGCAAGGCGGCAGTCAGCATCGTTTTCCGGGGGACAGAGAGTTGCGGCAGTCCAGCGAGCAGAACACCAGCTCCGGGAGCAGTGCTCCGGTTTGTGGACGTGACGTGGGTCGTATTTTGACGCAGTATAGTTTGCTTGGTACGCATCTGCTGCTCCTTTTATGCCCACTTGTGTTGTTCTGTCCGTATGTGCATTGAAAAGGTTACGCTCCGGCTGGAACAGTGGTTTGTGCTATACGTTCATGCACCCCGACTCATTTGTTTTGCTGCAGGCAGCTGTAATTTCAGAGATTTTTTTTCGTCGCGATTGTTTTAGCCCGGTGGTGCCTAGTATCCGAGAACAAAACAGCAAACGTGTGACCTGTTGTTTTGGGTTTTGGAGCCCCGTTTGGGCAACCTAGTTATCGCGCACACAAATGTATTGCTGCCGAGTGAGGTTAGTCCTAATCTTGTGGAACTGAGCTTTCAGTGACTGGCTCGTCTGCAAAAACAATTAATTTAACCTTTGTGGTGTGCTGTTTTTTTGCTTTCAATGGTAAATTTTTTGTCATTCATTTGTGTATGTTTCGCCGTTAATAACTGTGAGTAAAATAGCAAGGTCTTGAAGGGCTTGCGTATCGTGACTGTATTTTGGCAACTGTTTAATTTGATTTCTTGTTTATCGGTCTGGTGAAAACTTATGCCAAGTTTACTAATTTCCGCCTATGGTCCGGAAGTTGGTTTGAAGGTAAATCCGTTAGTAAATCTTTACTGGACCTAACTGTTAACTCATCTTGCGTTGAACTAATGCCATTATTAAATCGTTTCTTGTGTGCTATAAATTGTATTACCATAGACAAGGAGACAGGGCACATTCTGTGGTCGAGGGGTAGGCACGGTTGCTGCTTTGCGCGTGGCGTCTTGTCGCTCGCTATCATTTCCCGCGTTAGTACGGGCGGCGTGAGATTTGTTTGCTCGCGGTTGTATGGCCACTAGTCAGCTGTGCCTGCTCCCCCTTCAGGATGTGCCGCGTTTCGTAAGGCGTACGCCGACTTTCAGTCACTGTTACTCCTGTGCTGCTGTCGGTCGCTTACCGAAACGTTAGTCTGTTTTAGCACGGTGGCCACTGGGCCGTGACGATGTCGGTTGATGACCAGCGTTGGGGCGGTCGTCCGCTCTGAGTGGCTAAGGTCGATTGGACTTGGCAGTTACCTTCTGGTTAAACAGATCAAACTTGTTTATATGCTGTAAATTCCTAAGTAGTTTGTGAGAAAAGTTGTAACTCAGCTTTTCATGATTTTACACAATTCAAGCATTTTGGTAAGGGATTTTCCTGTCTATGTTTTATTTAAATGAGAATTCTTTATTGGGGTTATTCACCTGTTGAAGCTTAACATAAAATTTGTAACTTAGCTTTCATGATTTTACTTAATTTAAGCATTTTGTAAAGCAGTCCATTATCTACGTTTTATTGATTGGTAATTCTTTATTGGGGTTATTCACTGGTTGAACGTTAACATATGTTTGTAACCAAGTTTATGTCCTTGCTTAATTGAAATTTGTTAAGAGCCTTTATTGCTGGAAGATCATTAAAGCTTGGGTGCTTGTAATTGTGAATATTGTTGTCTGTCTATGTTGTGGGCTACCCTTCCACTTCCACAGCCAAGCTGTCCTATCTACCAGTACAGGTGTCTTGCGGATTACTTATTCAGCCCCACTCATAATATCACAGGTGAACGTATTGGAACGAGATTCACGCTGATGGACGACAACCCACACCTCCAGCGTCACAATCTTGAGAACACATTATTAGCGGATCCTAGACTCAGTCCAATCGGATGGAATAGCCTCCATGGTTTTCAGATCTCAGCTGCATTGGAATGCAAGAGTCATGATCCCAACGGCTGGTAGGAAGTGAAAACTTTCCTTAAATGCCGAAATGGCGCCCGCGTCGATATCTCTCTCCGTCATATTGATGACAGTTCGTTATGTTGACCTTCGTTCTGCACCGTGTTGTTGTTGTTGACAGAGCCGGATGCATTTCTCTTTCTGTTTCTCTGTGATCTTACTCTGCGATGACACCTGTTCTGCTACAGTGGCCGTATCGATCTACTCCCAGTTTAGTTCCGAGGGTACCTCCGTCAATTGCGGGTGGACAGCCAGTAGCACGCGACCGTGTGAATCCAGCTGCTGCTTACTGAAATGTAACCTTTCCTGCAGCAGGGCCAGCTGATTTTTTAACACCCGAAAGCCCGAGAAGATTTTGTTAATTCATATCGCCGAGAGACCCTGCTTCTATACATTACACTATAGCTATCTCAGACGAGAACAAGTGGTCAAAATTAATGTTGCCCATCGTTTTATTGTCAATAATGGACATAACAGGAAACAAAATTGATTTTCTCCTGTCAGATACAGTCATAAGGAAACAAAACTAAGGAGGATAAACAGATTTCCACTTGATAAAAAAGTAAATAAAAATAAAACAGTTGAACAACTTGCAGGTGATTCCACTGCAAACACTACAGTTTTTCTCACTACCATCATGCACAACACATTGTTTATGAACCTACTGGCCCTCGTAATTGGAGACACTTTTGTAAGTGAATAGGTATACTCGTTACCAAATTGTCCAGATAAGCCTTTGGAACATTGTCCCACTCCTCCAAAGCAGCCTCTATGATGCCCTGTGAGGGCTCTGTGGGACAGTAATCACTCATTTGAGCATGACTCTTGCATTCCAATGCAGCTGAGATCTGAAAACCATGGGGGCTATTCCATCCGATTGGACTGAGTCTAGGATCCGCTAATAATGTGTTCTCAAGATTGTGACGCTGGAGGTGTGGGTTGTCGTCCATCAGCGTGAATCTCGTTCCAATACGTTCACCAAATAGAGCCACAATGCGTGCAAGGATGTCATCCCGATACTTCACACCAGTCATCATCCCATGTATTGACGCAGTTGTCATGCAGGTACACATTTATCCAACCCAAAACATTACTGAACCGTCTTGATAATGATGGTGGTGGACGATACACTTAGGGCATAAACGTTGTCCTCGTTGTCCGCAAATAAGAACATCGCTACTGTCGGGGTGGAGACTGATACGAATCTCATCAGAAAAGAGAGTTGTGTCCCAATGCTGGCCAGTTCACAAAGTGTGTTTCCGTGTCCATGTGACAAAAGCCCCTCTTCAAACCCAATACAGAGGAGGAACCTTGACAAGTCTTTTGGCACATAATCCCTGCTCGTAGAGCCTATTTCGTATCGTTTGTGTTAATAGCTGCCCTCCAGCAGCTATTTGGAACTGCCGCCGTAGACGTGTAGCATTGTGTTGAGGTTTCTACTTCCTGTTATATGCAAACACTGATCCTGCAAACCTGTTGTTTTTCTCCCGCAGTCTCACCTGTGACTGTCCTCAACTGATCCTTGTTCCAGATTCTAGAGACATCACTTTAACTCATAGCGACATTCGCCGAGACATGTCTCATTCCCTGCTCCATTACAGTGACTATACTGAGGTTCTAAACGTACGTTGGTGTTGTCCGAAACATTCTGAAGCAACATAGCTCTCGTAATTATACGCAGCATATGGACTGCTGTGTTTACAGGTGGCACGATTCCCACAGACTGCACATACTGCCCCCTCACGGTAGAAACATGGACTTTTCGCTAGATTTCGCTACAAACAAAACAGTGTATTGATGTTACAATTTATTTCTGGATCACAACGCTCAGTTTTAATGTTTTAGCAATATGCAACATTTATTTTGACTACTGTATTTCGTAAATATTTCTTAAACAGTACTGAGCGGTGTGGTGCAGTGGCTAGCACACTGGACTCGCTTTCGGGAGGTCGACGGTTCAATCCCGCGTCCGGCCATCCTGATTTAGGTTTTCCGTGATTTCCCTAAATCGCTTCAGGCAAATGCCAGGATGGTTCCTTTGAAAGGGAACGGCCGACTTCTTTCACCGTGCATCCTTAATCCGATGAGACCGATGACCTCGCTGTCTGGTCTCCTTCCTCAAACAACCCAATCCAACTTAAACAGTGTTTAAACTATATACTGTGATCTTTTGATCGTAGGATTTCCGGATAGTGGTACTTGGTACCGAAACCGCTTGTCATTAGACAAAATAAAACTGCGACTACAGCCGGAAGCAATTCATTTTTCTACAGAGTAAGACATCTGCAGATATATCAAGTAATATCGCCATCGGCAAAGACTTTTGTGTACAAAAAGTTATTGCGCTGAATAACCGAGGATGTTTCCGCATCCAGACGAATCTCAACTTATGGCGACCCATAGGGTACAAATTTGACATGTGCGACACACAGGCCTTCTAAATGGGGTCCAATTGAAAAGGTTGCGCCAGAAAACACTAGTCCAGTTCGACAAACAGAGGAGAACGTTGGATGTGACCTCTGTTCAGAAACTTTCGAGCCCCACAATGCACAGCCGATTTGGGAAAACTAAAAAAAAATCAACTTTGTTGGACTGGAATTTGAATCACACTCGTTTGTGATGCGAAACCACGAAGGGCGCTGAAAAATTAATGCAACATATTCTTTTTTGAAGGCAGGTTGATTTTATTCAGGAATCCAATACATCATACACTACTGGCCATTAAAATTGCTGCACCACGAAGATGACGTACTACAGACGCGAAATTTAACCGACAGGAAGAAGATGCTGTGATATGCAAATAATTAGCTTTTCAGAACATTCACACAAGATTCGCGCCGGTGGCGACACCTACAACGCGCTGACATGAGGAACGTTTCCAACCGATTCCTCATGCACAAACAGCAGCTGACCGGCGTTGCCTTATCAAACGTTGTTGTGATGCTTCGTGTAAGGAGGAGAAATGTGTACCATCACGTTTCCGACTTCGATGAAGGTCGGATTCTAGCCTATCGTGATTGCGGTTTATCGTATCGCGACATTGTTGCTCGCGTTGGTCGAGATCCAATAACTGTTAGCAGAATATGGAATCGGTGGGTTCAGAAGGGTAATAGGGAACGCCGTACTGGATCCGAACGGCCTCGTATCACTAGCAGTCGAGATGACAGGCATCTTATCCTCATGGCTGTAACGGATCGTGCAGCCACATCTCGATCCCTGAGTCAACAGATGGGGACTTTTGCAAGACAACAACCATCTGCACGAACAGTTCAACGTTTGCAGCAGCATGAACTATCAGCTCGGAGACCGTGGCTGCGGTTACCCTTGACGCTGCATCACAGACAGGAGCGCCTGCAATGGAGTACTCAACGACGAACCTGGGTGCACGAATGGCAAAACGTCATTGTTTCGGATGAATCCAGGTTCTGTTTACAGCATCATGATGGTCGCATCCGTGGTTGGCGACATCGCGGTGAATGCACATTGGAAGCGTGTATTCGTCATCGCCATACTGGCGTATCACCCAGCGTGATGGTATGGGGTGCCATTGGTTACACGTCTCGGTTACCTCTTGTTCGCATTGACGGCACTTTGAACAGTGGACGTTACATTTCAGATGTTACGACCCGTGGCTCTACCCTTCATTCGATCCCTGCGAAACTCTACGTTTCAGCAGGATAATGCACGACCGCTTGTTGCAGGTCCTGTACAGGCCTTTCTGGATACAGAAACTGTTCGACTGCTGCTCTGGCCAGCACCTTCTCCAGATCTCTCACCAACTGAAAACGTCTGGTCAATGATGGCTGAGCCACTGGCTCGTCACAATACTCCAGTCACTACTCTTGATGAACTGTGGTATCCTGTTGAAGCTGCATGGGCAGCTGTACCTGTACACACCATCCAAGCTCTGTTTGACTCAATGCCCAGGCGTATCAAGGCCGTTATTACGGCCAGAGGTGGTTGTTCTGGGTACTGATTTCTCACGATCTATGCATCTAAATTGCGTGAAAATGTAATCACATGTCAGCTCTAGTATAATATATTTTGAAACACGTATGTAACGCAGCAGCGATGGCGAGGCATTGTAGCATCTGTGACCAGAGAGTATGCGCTTGACCGCGCGAGTGTTGCGAGCGGTTCTCAGTCAGTAGTAGTCTTTGCGAGTTAGTTGTCGCTATGCAGAGTAGCAGTCAGTCTGTCGTTGCGAGTCTGTCAGTTCAGTCGTTGCGAGTCTGTAGCTCTGTCTAGTTGAGAGCAGTACTGAGTCTGTAGTCGTCATGCAGAGCGGTCGGTCAGTAGTAGCAGCCCAGTGCGGTTGTGTGATGTAGGCGGTCGGCAACAATGGTCAAGATGAGGAATAAGGTATACTGTTAATTAATATAATCATTAGATAATGAAAAATTTTATTTATTGTAATTATTCTCCAACAAGTCTCCCAATAATAATTTTTTATTTCAAAAGCATTTTCTCAAAAATTTAATTTTTTTTTGAACTAAAGATCTCGTTGCACTTCCCATTTCATTCCACTTCTTTTGAAGAAAAATTCCACTAAAATCACAAAAAAAAAGAGAATATTATTATTTGCAATGCAGTTCCTCCAAGCGGTGCGCAACAACAAGAGCAGATATGTGACATCCATTTATTCTGAGGTAAGACTTTAATTCTGATTGTTTTTCACAGGGCCAAAGACCGATATTTCGGTTTAATTGAATGTTCTTGTCACTGAATGGGCTTTAATTTTTTGAAGGATTTATATTTGAGTCAGATTGCGAATTTCACATTTTTGTTGCCATTGTCAGTACATTTGATTGTGGGCAGGTTACGCATAGAGCCATGTCCATCAGCATTTCTAATTAGTATCATCCTTTTCTTTAAAAATTTTTGTAGGGAGATTACACTTGGCTCCCATTTCTATATAATATTGTCATTTCATTTCTTTTAAAATTGCGGTGGGGAGGTTACACTTGGCGACACCCAGTCCAGGATCGTATTTCGTTGAGAGTCTTTTGAGCGACAGTCAGATATCTGCTCTTATTTGCTTAGATAATTAGGATTTGGCGCAACGCTTTTAATAATATTGTGACTTTCTTTCTACAGGTCAACGGCAATTTGCTGCTTTGTTGTATTTGTGTGTTGCTTTTGCATTGTGCTTATTTGCTTTGTGAAAAATTTTGACTTTTGTAAAAATGCCGCGAAAGACTGTGAATAGTGTATCGCGAAGTATTGTGAATGAAATTACCGACTTAAACAACGTGACCGATAGTAATTGTGATACGCAACGTAATGATGACAATCCTGCGTTCACTAACAATCAGTGCATTCCAACCACTAATGATGACTTTCACCTTAATGATGAACAAACGAACTCAATTGTCTCGTCTGTTAACTTGACGACAATTGATGACGCAGAATGCTCTATGGTAATGAGCGCTGTAGAGCTTAACACACCCGATTTGGAAAATTCAAGTAATGTACAGTCAAATCTGTCTAATGAAAATGAACAGATCACACAAAGTAGGACAGATGTATTTAATTCCGAAACAATGACTGATAGTATACATTTGACTGACAAACCTTTTTGTAAATCTCAGAATAACCAAATGGTTACAGTAAGCGAGAGAGTTCCAGATCCACCACTAAACAGCACAGAGAGTATAAACGCTAACTTTGGCTTTGAACAAATTATGGTAAGATTGCTACAACAACAGAGTGAAAATTTCAAACAGTTTAATGAAAGATTTAATAAAATCGATGAAAATTTCAAACAACAGAACGAAAAACTTGACAATAATGACAAGAAACAAGACAAACTTAGTGAACAAATTAGAGACGTTGCCGCGCAGTGCCATGACACTAAGGAACAATTGCGCGTGGAAATTGAGGCTTGTTCTCAAAAAAATAGCGAAGAAATTAAGTCTGTTGCGCAAGAATTAAGAGAAATGCAAACAGCCGCAACAGAAACACTCAGAGACGAAATTAGCGGAGTCGCTAAACAATGCTCTGAAAAAGCTGCACAATTACGGGACGAGTTTAAAGCAATGACGGTAGAACTTTCGCGCACTATGGACGCAAAGATAGACGCGAAATTCGAACAGCAGAACACTCAGATTAACGAGCGCTTTAGTCAGCACATACAGAACAGTGATACGCGTTTCCGCAGATTTATTCAGGATCAAAACAAAGTAAAACGACAAGTCATGGAAACAATCACTGCACAGAGACAAGAGGACAAACGTAAAATATTCGCGAAAGCGAAGACGTATGTAGACAATAATATTACTACAGTGTCCGACAAAATTAATACCATAGAACAATTGAACGCGGAATTACGGGATGAAATTTCTGATCTTAAAGCAAAAACGGATACACACACAGTAAATATTCAAACAGTGACAGATAGATTCGAACAACTAGATCTAACACAGGATTGCGATGTCATCAAAGCTGATGTTAAAAAACTGAGCGAAACTACGCGCAAGTTGCAAAAACAGATTAATGCGTCTGATTCTAAAACCGATGATCAGGTTAAAATACTGACTGAAAAATGTGATGAATTGGCCAGTCGTATTGATGTTATCGAAAATACTAATGACAATAAATCAGACGATACTGCACCGGTTTCTTTTATCCAAACACCTGAATTTCAAAATTTACAGCTGACAATTAATGAAATCGATTCATCTAACAACACGTTACGTCGGAAGTTATCAAATTTACAACAAGAAGTAACAGAGATGAAAAACATGTCAGTTAATAACATACCACAACAGACGCCACTTTATGAACATGTGTCAGACTCACGCAGCGCGTATAATTTGGGTAATCTACAGAGAGTACGGGACTTAGATTCCGATCAACCGCAGTTCAATAGATTCTCTTACGATCCTGAACCTGTTTCATTACACAGAGATGATAATTTCGACTATAAACATTTTCTGTCAGTAAGAAAGTTCAAAATATTTAAAAACGATAGAACGCAGATTCACCCACTGGATTGGATTCAACAGTTTAGCTTTGCTCTTCCACCGACTTGGCCTGTAACACATAAACTTGAATTTATTTGCAGTTTTTTGGAAGGCGAACCGGCAACTCGTATGAGACCGATCGCGAGACAGTGTTACTCGGTAGAGGAATTTCAGAATGCTTTTCTGTCAGCGTACTGGTCGAAGACGACACAGCGCGGAATTAAAGACCAACTAATTAGTTTGCCAAACTACGAGAACTCAAATTTTCCCAGTGTAACGCAATTTTTTGAGCATATGGTCCAACAAAATCAGTACCTAAGTGAACCGTACAGTGAATCTGCACTTATACAATTATGCATTTCCAAATTACCACGGTCATTACGAGTGTCGCTTCTAACAGGCCAGCAAAAAGAAAACATTTCAGCATTCAGGGATCTTTTACAGCTCTTGGAAGTACAGCAATCCGATTATTCTTTTGTAAACAAAAACTTTTCGAGTAACAACCAAGGTCAACAACAGTACTGCAATTATGATCAGGGACGTAATTCCAATCGGAAAGATAACAGACGTTTTAGGAACGGCAACTACCAAAACTTTAATAACAGGCAAAATTCTAATTATCAATACCGTCAAAATTTTCAGCAACAGGAACAACACTTTAGTAACAATAGAGGTGTTTCACAACAACAACATCAAAACCAGCCGGTTAACATACCTAACCAACAATGGAATACGCAAGGTCAACCAGACTTTAATGTTTCGCCGCGTGGACGTATAGCCCCTGGTCCAATAAATAGTAACGTACGTCAGCAAGGAAACAACTACGTACAAAGAAGACAGTATTTCAATTCCTATCGTAATGCACCGTATAGGAATGACTATTACGACAGACGTAAAAATAATGAGGACAATTTTCAGCGAACATCTAACAACAGTCGGTCATACCAACAGCAAAATCATACGCAAGAACATTTTCTCATGAATGAACCCGACAGTAGGTACCATCCAGAGCGTAACACGCCTGGAAGAAGTAATAGAACAGTTCAAATAGTCGAAATGCCACAGAATCCTCCTAATAATAATAACACGTCAGATAGAATCTGACTAGATAATGTACAGGACGCATCTTGCAATAATACAAGCACTACCTTAGACACGCAAAATGTTGTTCACGAAAATGTAATTACTTTTGACGACATCAGAGACACTCTTTTACAGGAAAGACCAGTTATTCAGAAAACCATTTCACATCCTGTTATCGAAATTAAAATTGGTTCATCGAAATTTTCAGCAGTAATCGATTCCGGATCACCTATATCAGTAATTAATGAGGAGACTTTTAATGAGTGCAACAAAGAGAATACTTATCCGACATTACCTTTAGGCAAAACAAAAGTGAAAGGAGCAGTATCGAGTAAAGGAGTAGACGTTAAATTACAGACACATTTATCATTTTGTATCGCAGGTCACACGTTTCACTCTAATTTTTGGATTGTTCCTTTATTGACAACAGACGTAATTTTAGGTACGAATTTTCTGGTACAACACGACGCAGTTATCGATTTTCAGAATTCTTATTTAATGCTAAAGGATGAAAATGTACAATTGGCTTTAGAGTTTCAGCACTCTTTATCTACGGAAGAACAAACAATTAACCGCACAGAGGTCATTTCCGCAACACGTGACATAGACTGTAATCCCACATTGTTCACGGATACGTACGTACACAACTATAATACTCCAGACGAAGCTGACTACGACGTAATGCAATTGATTTCTGATAAGGTTAAAGAGAGCAGTGCAAGTACAGACGACGAACGAACGCAATTACACAAAATTCTTTTACAGCAAGCTCCAGTTTTTGACAACATTCCTGGTACTATGTCCGGCTTTATGTATGAATTTCAAGTCAAACCGCACGACACATTTAAAGCAAAGCATTATCCTATTCCATATATTCACAGAGAACAGGTTAAAAAAAGAATTGGAGGATATGCTTAATCAAGGAATTATTGAACCAGCAGTTAGTCCGTACATAAACCCGCTACATATTGTTAAGAAGAAAGATGGCTCACTTCGCCTTGTACTTGATTCACGTCACATTAATGACATTATTATTAATGAAACAGACCGACCACAGACATTAGAGGAACTTTTACAGAAATTTCATGGTACAGCTATTTATTCTACATTAGATTTGAAATCGGGATTTTGGCAAATTCAACTTCATCCGAACTGCAGAAAATATACAGCTTTTCTCTGTTTCGGCGACTGTTATCAATTTTGCAAACTACCGTTCGGCTTAACTATTTCTTCTGCAGCTTTTATTCGCGGTTTGAACACAATACTTCCGACAGAAATTAAAGACAGAATTACGACGTATGTAGACGACATTCTTATCGCAGAAGCTAACTGGTATGAACACAATCTGATTCTTGAACAACTGCTGCAAACTTTTCATGCACAAGGACTTACAGTTAACCTCAGTAAATCGCATTTTGGCAAAACTTCCATAAAATTTCTTGGACACGTAATTTCAGCAGAAGGCATTGCACCTGATCCGGAAAAACTTCAGGCTCTACGTGACATTAGTGTTCCTACGACGAAGAAGCAATTACGCAGTTTTTTGGGCTTAATTAACTTTTTTCGTAAATTTATTCATCATTCTGCTTTAGACACGCCTAGACTATGTCAATTAACAGGTAAAAACAGTATTTGGTCTTGGGATAAGCAAGCACACTGTGAATTCATGAACCTGAAACATGCTTTGTTGAATGCACCACTTTTATCGCACCCAGATCTTACTAGAAATTTTTCCATTGCTACCGACAGTTCCAACACCGCTTTAGGCGTACACATTTTCCAGGAAATAGAAGAAGATGGTTCTATAGTAATTAAAAACATTGCATTTGCAAGTCGCATTTTGTCACCTGCTGAACGAAATTATTCTGTTACAGAATTGGAAACATTATGTGTTGTATGGGCTTTCACGAGATTTAGGCACTTTCTTTATGGCAGACATACCACTGTTTACACAGATCACAGAGCGATACAATTTTTACTTTCAGCCAAATTTACTCACGATAGATTAAGTAGATGGAAACTGTATTTACAGGAATTTAATTTTACAATAGTTCACATTCCCGGTACGCAAAATGTTATAGCAGACGCACTATCGCGTTCTCTCAGTAACAATCAGCAAGACGTAGCAACCAACTTCTGCAAAGCAAATTTCAGTGTCATGTACATTCAGCAGGTTGCATTTGAAAATTTTATTTCATCATCATTATAGGACATAGCACAAGAACAAAATAAGGACAATGTGTGGAAAGAAATTAAACACCTTTGGCAAGATAGGAAAAATGTTACGATTAGGAACCACTACACTGTACGCAATGACATTCTGTTTCGCCGCTCTCATCCTGACAGCAACAATTGGTTATTATGCATTCCTGACGAACTGGTTAACAAACTAATTTGGTACACTCATTTAAGTTACGCACATTACGGAGCACGAAAATGTTTTCTTATACTGAGACAGAACTGTTATTTTACCAACATGGAAAAACGTATACGACGAGTTTTAGCGTCTTGTAAAATTTGCCAGAAAGCTAAATCAGACACCACTTCACATATTCCTCCTTTATATCCCATTATACCTGTGAAATTAAGACACATGGCCGCAGTAGATATTTTTGGTCCGATTCCGAGAACTAACAGAGGTTTTTGCTACATTTTTGTCGCTGTTGAGCTCACTTCAAAATTTGTTACTTTCACTCCGTCACGCAAAGCTACTGCTAAAACTGTTTCGAAAGCATTTGTAAAACATTTTCTATTTCATGTAGGGCATGTAATGAAAGTAATTTCTGATAATGGATCTCAATTTCGTAGTAGTGTATGGACACGCATGTTACGAGCTAGAAACATTTCTCCGATCTATATATCCAAGTACCACGCTTCTTCGAACCCTTGTGAAAGATTAATGAAGGAAATTGGTAAGCTGTGCAGAATATACTGCCACAAAAGACATATTGATTGGGATACACACATACTCTCATTCCAAGATGTAATTAATTCCATTCCAAATGAATCCACTATGCTATCTCCGACTGTTATACTGAAAAACGTTGAACCACCGAACAAAATTAAAGAATTAATAGAATTCCCCAAAAATCGTCGCCTACGACACCACGAAATAATTGACATTGCGCTGAACAACACCAAACGTGCCGCAGAGCGCCGGAGAAGACAGCAAAAACAGGTTTGTACACGCCGCGACTTTCACGATGAACAGAAGATATTAGTACGTACATACTATTTATCCAGCAAATTAAAAGGTAAGTGCAGTAAATTTGAACTTCTATACGCAGGTCCGTATCGGATTCGCAGCATCCCTCACCCCAATGTTGTACACGTCGAAACTTTGAGAACCAGAAAATCGAAAGGCAATCACCATATCTCAAACATTAAACCGTTTATTGAGTGAAACCACTGTATGATTCAACACACTATGATGTCATTTACTAATGCAATTAATTCACCTGACTAATTATTGATGATTATCGTATTTTTTTCTTGGCAAGTGCCCGGCAAGGTAAGGTTAGCAGGTCGCTCTTCTTGTCGTTACACATCAGACCGTGCATATTTTTCCAGATGAATTTACACATTTACGACTATTTCTGCAATTATATTTATGTGACTACTTATTGATGATTATCGTATTTTTCTTGGCAAGTGCCCGGCAAGGTAAGGTTAGCAGGTCGCTCTTCTTGTCGTTACACATCAGACCGTGCATATTTTTCCAGATGAATTTACACATTTACGACTATTTCTGCAATTATATTTATGTGACTACTTATTGATGATTATCGTATTTTTTTCTTGGCAAGTGCCCGGCAAGGTAAGGTTAGCAGGTCGCTTTTCTTGTCGTTACACATCAGACCGTGCACATTTTCCATTTTTTTGTGTATATGACTGTACTCCAGTTTTGTTTGTATGCACTATGAAATAGTTAAGATATAACACACACCAGTCGACTTTGACATTTTTTTTTTTGCCTTATGACATCTCAACATCGTGACTGTTTCACATTTTTTTTGCTACTGCATTGTATTATTCTGTGTACATTTTTTCGCATCCGAACACTGTCAATGTCTTGGACATATTACGTTTTCTGTCATGTTATGCTGTATGGTTAATTGTGTCACCATAAACCAGTCATTATTTAGTGGGTATAGGATTTAAATGCAAGACATTAATCTTTGTTCATCAATTTCAGAAAGGAATGATGATTCTAAGAAATAAATTTAACATAAATGGGAATTTCACCTACGGAATAAACGAAAAGAGGATGCAATAACTTTATGAGGAAGAGTAAAGGGATCAGGATTAACAAGCATTAACAAGAATATACTATACTCATCACAGAATAGCAGTCTTAACTAATTTTTTTTTTCAGAATACAAGGTGATTGATGCAGGCTGTCAGACTGAACTACACATCTTAGTTTTAGTGATGAAATATGCTAGAGATAAGGAATAGTTGTATAATGAGTAATGAAGTGATTTTTTTGCAGATGATAATGAATACTGATGAATAATGATGAAGGATATGCTGTTATGAATAATGAAGTTTTTCTTTACAGGTGGTGATAATAATGAAGTTATGATAATATGGATAATGAAGTGATGGATAATGAAGTTTTTTCTTTACAGATGAGGATAATGTTGAAGTTATGTATTTATGCTACGTAGTTATTTAAGTATTTGTTGCGGTTTGCTTTGACAGCAGGTGTTACATTGCATAGTAGGATGACGGAAAGTTTTGGAAAGGACAGCTATGGAACACATTTTATACACATTTCACTACTTGTTAATTCGAAGTTCACTACTTTTCAGCATAGTGTGCGTTTCTTCTTTCAGGTCAATAATCCGTTTTTGTATTTTTTCCAGGAGAAGTTTTTCATGACACTTACTAAACCTCTTACTTATTATACCTGTTCTAGTACTTGCATTTTTATATTTTTTACCCATTTGTGTTTATCATTTATAAATGTGATCACATGTACTGCCTTGTTACATAATCTTGCTACAGCTGACTCATGACGAATGACGTTACCTATCCTCATTTGCAGCAATAGGTCAAAAGCAAAAAGTATTATGCCTCAGCAATTAATTATCGATCCCAACGCAATGCATTGCTACCAAAAAAATGTATTACCAGTCCCACATAATGTCACTAGTTTATGATAATTCTGAATAATACTGATCAACTCTGAATAGCATGTCACTCGAGTAATGACCTCTTAATGAGACTATATTCAAAATAATGCTTTGTCACTAGCTAATAACTGCCACTGTTTATTGTAATGCCTGTGATTACTAATGATTTGACTGTAATTAACTGATTTTTAATAATGACTTTGTAATGATCTGAATAATACTGAATGATGAACTATGTTTTATTCTATTCAATACTTGATGGCCACTGAGTGCCAATAATTAATGTCAATCAACGAAATTGTTATTAATTATGCCATTAATTAACTCTTGTTTTCAATGTTCATACTTTGTAATTGGAAATAAATGTGACTGTTTCATAATGCTTTGTAATTAGGAAAAGACTAATGATTCTTAATAGATTGGAATGACACATAATTAATTAACTATGGTACTGTTTAATAATGCTTTGTAATTAATTAAGGCTACAAATGATTAA
The DNA here is from genome assembly GCF_023864345.2 of Schistocerca serialis cubense. Taxonomy (NCBI): domain Eukaryota; kingdom Metazoa; phylum Arthropoda; class Insecta; order Orthoptera; family Acrididae; genus Schistocerca; species Schistocerca serialis. The sequence continues at coordinate 392,904,967 of NC_064638.1, forward strand.
TTAATTAACTGTAATTAGACAAATGATTAATTAACGACAAATGATTAATTAACTGTAATTATACAAATGATTAATTAACTGTAATTAGACAAATGATTAATTAATGACAAATGATTAATTAACTGTAATTAGGAAAAGGTTAATGATTCTTAATTATACTCTGTAACTGAAAAGAATGCGATTATTTCATAATATTTTGTAACCAGGAAAAGAAGGCTACTGATTCTATGTAAAACAATTAATGAACATTTTTCTGTAATACTACATACTTGGTACAGAAATGTTCAATAACTGGGCTATGAATGCCACGAACTATCAATGAAGACTGTAATTGTCAATATTATGTGACTTGATGTCCTTCACCTCATAAGCTGACTACCCTGAATTACTGCAATGTCCATTTGTCCTGTTTATCCCAGTGATCATGGAGCACTATATTTGGTTTTGCACTAATTCTACGTTGGTGTGCCTTGTAAGAGTGTGGTGTTGACACGACATGCTGTCCACCACCATGAGCGATGAAGACGTTATTATGGTCCCACTGTTTGGTGTACCTAATGTACTGCCAAAATGAAAACATGGAACATTACTACGACAGTTCAGTGTCTTGGCTACACTGATAAATTCTGATGGGAAAAGAACTTCAAGTTGTGTCACTTGGCGTTGTACTACTGTGGAAAGATATGGACTTTCAGAGCAGCTGTGTGCAATCTAAAGTGCTACAACCATGATGCAATCCTTCCCTTTCCTATCCTGATTCTTGTCACATAAAAAAAAAAATTTTTTTTTGGTAACATCATTTATGTTCATAGGTTATACATTTTTCGATTCGCTAAACTCCAGTGTGAGTACACTTATGTCACTGGTCGACATGATGTTTGCCATTATGTTTATTTGTTGTGAAAATACTAAAGACATTTTTCAGTGCATGTGCACTTTGGACATGAATTTTTTTTTTTTGCCATTATGTTTATTTGTTGTGAAAATGCTAAAGACATTTTTCAGTGCATGTACACTTGTCAACATAATATTTTTTGCCAGTCTGTTTATTTGTTCTGAATATGCTAAAGAATTTTTTCAGTGCCTGTGCACTTTGTTATCTGTCAAATAATTTGTATATACTTTTCTGATTTGCTACTATGTTTTGTACTCACATTTTGTCTTTGTCTGATATATTTTGTACTTAGTGCGTGTGCACAACATTTACTTTATGTACTACATCTAATTATTCTTGCCAGTCTGTTTATTTGTTCTGCATATGCTAAAGAATTTTTTCAGTGCCTGTGCACTTTGTTATCTGTCAAATAATTTGTATATACTTTTCTGATTTGCTACTATGTTTAGTATTCACATTTTGTCCTTGTCTGATATATTTTGTACTTAGTGCGTGTGCACAACATTTAAATATTCTGTAAGTTGTAGGATTTTGTTAATTAAAGAAAAATTTTGCCGCGCTTGGCAAGTCCAAATGACTCACCATCGCTGCCAAATTTTTGCCCCCCGAGTGGAGGGTTATGAAACACGTATGTAACGCAGCAGCGATGGCGAGGCATTGTAGCATCTGTGACCAGAGAGTATGCGCTTGACCGCGCGAGTGTTGCGAGCGGTTCTCAGTCAGTAGTAGTCTTTGCGAGTTAGTTGTCGCTATGCAGAGTAGCAGTCAGTCTGTCGTTGCGAGTCTGTCAGTTCAGTCGTTGCGAGTCTGTAGCTCTGTCTAGTTGAGAGCAGTACTGAGTCTGTAGTCGTCATGCAGAGCGGTCGGTCAGTAGTAGCAGCCCAGTGCGGTTGTGTGATGTAGGCGGTCGGCAACAATGGTCAAGATGAGGAATAAGGTATACTGTTAATTAATATAATCATTAGATAATGAAAAATTTTATTTATTGTAATTATTCTCCAACAAGTCTCCCAATAATAATTTTTTATTTCAAAAGCATTTTCTCAAAAATTTAATTTTTTTTTGAACTAAAGATCTCGTTGCACTTCCCATTTCATTCCACTTCTTTTGAAGAAAAATTCCACTAAAATCACAAAAAAAAAGAGAATATTATTATTTGCAATGCAGTTCCTCCAAGCGGTGCGCAACAACAAGAGCAGATATGTGACATCCATTTATTCTGAGGTAAGACTTTAATTCTGATTGTTTTTCACAGGGCCAAAGACCGATATTTCGGTTTAATTGAATGTTCTTGTCACTGAATGGGCTTTAATTTTTTGAAGGATTTATATTTGAGTCAGATTGCGAATTTCACATTTTTGTTGCCATTGTCAGTACATTTGATTGTGGGCAGGTTACGCATAGAGCCATGTCCATCAGCATTTCTAATTAGTATCATCCTTTTCTTTAAAAATTTTTGTAGGGAGATTACACTTGGCTCCCATTTCTATATAATATTGTCATTTCATTTCTTTTAAAATTGCGGTGGGGAGGTTACAATTTGTCCAATGAATATCATCTGCATTTCCTCTTGATGTAGCAATTTTAATAGCTAGTAGTGTATTATTCCCCACTCTTCTGGATATAAAAGCCCTGTTTTACAACATAATCTCCATTCAATGCGACGGCCTTACGCCACCTTACTGGGAGGACCTGTATGCAAGCTGGATAGCACTCTATTAGTCCACGTCGGAGCCAACTAACAGCTGCATCAATAACCTCACGATTAGCTATGTAACGAGCAAGTAATTCCGCACAGGTTGTCCTTCGTTGGTCTTTCTGGTTTTCTGTTAGGCGGCGAGGAACCCATCGGGCACACACCTTTGAGTACCCCAACTGGTGGACCAGTGCGACAGCACCACCAGGAGAGACTTCCAGTTGTGTGGTTAGGGCTTTGTTTGTGATCCGTCCATCACCTTGAAAGAGAGTGTCCGCACGTTCCAATACTGCAGGAGTCACAGCTGTGTTCGGCCGGCCGGCACGCGGGAGATCAGACGCGTTTGAGCCACCTTGTTGCGATGATGACAGTTGGCTCTCCCAACGACTCACCATGCTTTTGTTCACTGCCAGGTCTCCATAGACATTCTGCAAGCAGCTATGAGTATCTGCGATGTGTGATATTCGCTATTTTTGGCTTCATTAAAACAGCAAATAGTTAACACTTTCAGCCAGAAGGCAAATACTTGTTTACAAAGAATGATTAATGTATAATAAGGCGTCGCATAGCGATGGTGGAATTTCCTAAATAATGTAATTCGTCGTCTTTGGGCGGTAACATAAACAGTAGAATACGGATGGATATGCGATCCTTCACTATTTTGTTCGCTGGAGAACAAATGAAGCCTTGAGCGCTAAGGACTTGTACTGTTTTTCTTAAGTAATACGGACGCAGATTTGTGGCGGTCTGATCTAACTTTTTACTAAATGTATAAAAACGTGTTCCGTCTAAGTTTGAGTGAAGTGTAAAAAAAAAGAAGAACTGTTATAACTTATCGTGACGACGCACGAGCGACTCAAGAGGGCAATGGCTATATAAAGGAGCGCTCAATGGACATGAAACGGACATAAAAATCTACCGTCATAGTAGTACTAAGCTTAAGGTACGATATATGTTTTAGTTATAATAAATATTTGTTCTGGGAATACTGAATCATTTAGCAGTGCTCATTCCTATTATCTCCTCAGTATTATTTTCATTTTAATTATGCATTTTGCTAAGATTACAGACACCAAGATCAGCAGTCCAATGTGCGTGTTACATTAACAAAAAGAAAACTATTTTATCGTCTTCTTGCAACAGCTTTAATATTGAATTTCCCTTTTGTGTGATGTTACAGTTGTTTTTGCGCCCTTAAGAACTTTCTGGTCCCTTAGGAAATTGTTTTGTCATAACAATAACTTCACAACGGGGTGTGATCGTATCTACGATCATGAAGTAATTAGAAAGACGATAATGCAATTTCTTAATCAATAGCACGCTAGCTGTGACTGCTTTAAGCCACGCGAAACTGCAAGTAAAGACTGTTCACATTCCATAATGCAATATTTTATGACAATGGTCAATCCATGATTCCTACGTCAATTGTGATTGATAAAACAGTAAGCGAAATCTAAATTTCCAACTTTTCCATTGAATAACAACATCACTTTTATTTTGTTACATCACAGATGCTGTGGTCTTCCGCCAGAAGGAACTCAATAACAGCTCTCTGCTTGGAACTCAGCTCCGTTACAGACGAAATTTTGAAGGCTACATATAGCGCCGTCATGCATCGGAACTTCATGGAACTGTAGGGGCCGAAGGGGGAATACTCCACGATGTTCCACAAGAAGTTCCGCATTTTTCAACCAATTAGCCGAGTGAAAAAATGTGTTATATTACTTATTGAAAGCCCTTTGTGCTATTGCAAGCACTGCACCATGGCTCTTGGCAAGTTAATTAACGTATTTACTTTTGTCTAGTAATTTGAGGATCCGTTAGAAAGGGACGTCTGACATGTGCTAAAATACGACAATATTAATTACTCACATTCCGAATCTAACAAGTTTGCTTCTGAAAAGACAAACGTAGATGGAGGACGCCTATTTTGTGAAGCGTCCTGTTATTTGGCCATCGTTTCGTAAGCTGCAGAGTAGATGGGGTCGTAACCCGAGGTGTATCTACGTGCATCTCATTCTCTTTTCAGAGCAGCCCCTTGGCCTCCTCGCTACCGACCTCCGCCCTTGCCTATTTGCAGTTCATTAAACCGGCTGAGGGGAGGTAAGGCAGGGGACTGGATCAACCAGCCGCTTTGTTTGTGCTGCCGTCCTTTTAATAAATGCCAGAAATTTCCGTGAAGTATTCTTGTCGCAGAGCTGCCCTTGATTCAACATGCGTGCGGACGCGCGATTCACAACTGGGAAACATCCGTACTACGCACTGTTTATATTTGCTAATGTAATAGCGGCGCGTGCACGCAAACACAAAGCGAAAACAAACCGGCACTCGCGCTCACTCTACGCCGTTCCGTGACAATCGTCACACCTCCTGCGTCGCCAGCCTACTTATGTCGATTTCCGAGGACGGGCGCTCACGGGGCGCCTTGGTAACCACTAAACCTTTGTCGATGGTTAGAAAAGTGGTTGCCACTGTTACAGACTACAAGTAAATACCACATATAGGACATCACTAAGTCAAAAAGAAGAAAACTTCCGCACAACTCAGTGAGATTGTGGCATCCACGGCTATCAACAGCCATCTCAGGAACAGGCATGTGGAGGAATGGTTTCCATAAAATATGCTGCACAAAAGTGAATAGTTACCTTCTGAATGTCAAAGAGTGTATTTCAAATACCACAGATTAAATACAAGGTGCGAAGGATTATTTACTATTTCTACAGAAACGAGATTGCAGTTGAAAGAGTCGAAGGACATGAAGGGTAGCAGTAGTTGAGAAGGGAGTGAGACAGGACTGCTGTCTATCCCCGATGTTATTCGATGTGTACTATGAGCAACCTCTGAAGGAAACTAAGGAGATATTTAGAAAGAGAACTGAAGTTCAGGAGGAAGAAATAAAAACATAGACGTTTACTGATAACATTGTTATCCTGCCAGTAAAGACCGTGGACTTGGAAGAACTGTTGAACGTAATAGATGACGTCTTCTAGTGGGGTTATAAGATGAGCAAGAAAAGCACAACAAAGGCTAACAGAATGTTGTCGAATTAAGTAAGGCAACGCAGAAGAATTCGTTTAGGAAATGAGAAACTAAAAGTAGTAGATGAGTTTTGATACCTGGGCAGTGAATTAAGAGATTATGGCCGAACTAGAGATGACAAAAAGAGAACTTTATTAACATCGAATATAAATTTAAATATCAGGAAGTCCTTTACGAAGACATTCTGTGGGCAATTGCTAATGTAACAGCACAAACGTGTTGAAGGCGTCCACCTTAGAATATCATCTAGGCAACTGGTTAAAAAGCTAAACAGTCTAACAACACCCTCTCAATGTGTTTACTCCCGTGTGGCATTTACGAAAGTTTCTAAAACATAATGCCTCCGTATTTTTTTTATTCTGTTCTCGATGTCGAGTGAGGTGTTACATTTGGTGCGTGTTACTCGGTCGACTTTCCCGCTTCGCTGACGCAAGACGAAGTCCTTTGCCGCTAGAGGAATCTGAATTGATCGATTCCGTATTTCTGGATTTCCGGTAGGCTTTTGACATTGTATCACACAAGCGGCTCGTAGTGAAATTGCGTGCTTATGGAATATCGTCTCAGTTATCAGACTGAATTTGTGATTTCCTGTCAGAGAGGTTCCAGTTCGTAGTAATTGACGGAAAGTCATCGAGTGAAACAGAAGTGATTTCCGGCGTTCCCCAAGGTAGTGTTGTAGGCCCTTTGCTGTTCCTTATCTATATAGACGATTTTGGAGACAATGTGAGCAGCCGTCTTCTGTTGTTTGCAGATGATGCTGTCGTTTATCGACTAATAAAGTCATCAGAAGATCAAAACAAGCTGCAAAACGATTTAGAAAAGATATCTGAACGGTGGGAAAAGTGGCAGTTGACCCTAAATAGCGAAAAGTGTGAGGTCATTCACATGAGTGCTAAAAGGAACTCGTGAAACCTCGATTACACGATAAATCTGTCTAATCTAAAAGTAGTAAATTCAACTAAATGCCTAGGTATTACAATTACGAACAACTTAAATTGGAAGGAACACATAGAAAATGTTGTGGGGACGGCTAACCAGAGATTGCGTTTTATTGGCAGCACACTTAGAAAATGTAACAGACCTACTAAGGAGACTGCCTACAGTACGTTTGTCCGTCCTCTTTTAGAATACTGCTGAGCGGTGTGGGATCCTTACCAGATAGGACTGACGCAGAACATCGCAAAAGTTCAAAGAAAGGCAGAACGTTTTATATTATCGCGAAATATGGGAGAGAGTGTCACTGAAATGATACAGGATTTGGGCTGGAAATCATCAAAAGAAAGGCGTTTTTCGTTGCGACGTAATCTTCTCACGAAATTCCAACCACCAAATTTCTTCTCCGAATGCGAAAATATTTTGTTGACACCGACCTACATGGGGAGGAACGATCACCACGATAAAATAAGGGAAATCAGAGCTCGTACGGAAAGACATAGGTATGATCTTTCCGCGCGCTATACGAGATTGGAATAATAGAGAATTGTAAAGGTGGTTCGATGAACCCTCTGCCAGGCACTTGAATGTGATTTGCAGAGTATCCACGTAGATGTAGAGGTAGCTGTACCATGTAACACGGCGGTGTGTAACGACACTATCTCAGTGCATGAGAAACAGCGAGCTGTAATCGAGTTTCTAGCCTTCAATCGAAATCCATCTCCTTCGGCATGACAATGCCAGACTACAAACGATCGCTTCGACATTTACAATAATTCGATATCTTTGGTTCACTGTCATCGACCATTCCCCACACAGTCCCAACTTGGCCCTATCCGATTTTCTTACATTTACACAACTTAAAGGTCACTTACGAGGACTTCAGTTTGATAGTGATAAAGCGGTGTAAGCAAGGTGAGGCTATGGCCCCGTCTATAACATCAAACATTCTGCAGTGACGGTATCAATAAACTGGTCTTACGTTGGGAGAAATATGTTCGTCACCATAGTTGAGAAATAAACACGTAGACATGAAGAATAAAGATAAAGAATGTTATTAAAGTTTGTTTTATTTAAAAGCTTTAAGAGTTTTCATATAAAGATTCGGAGGCATTACTTTTCAGCACTACTTCGTATTAAGAAGACGTCATCAAATGTTCATTTAAGTATTAGGAAATCGAGCACAACTTGACAAAATTAAGTTGTCGGTTGCTGTGATACCTAATGAGGCTTCAAAGAATCATAGGTTTTCCTTACGTTTACATTATGGGCCTCGGAGAAGTATATGATACGTACGAGGCGATTGAGGATAGTAGCAAGACAGATAGAAGCCCATCTGTTTTAAAGAGTCTCATCCTGTACGTACGTTTATAGATTTAAGGGGGAAGCCGCGCCGTCTAGGCCGCTTTGCCATTGTTCACGCGGCTCCTCCCCTCGGAGGTTCGAGTCCTGTCCCGGGCATGGGTGTGTGTGTTGTTCTTAGCTTAAGTTAGTTTATGTTAGATTAAGTACTGTTTAAGCCTAGGGACCGATGACCTCAGCTGTTTGGTCCCATAGGTACTTACCACATATGTCCAAAATTTATGGGGTTGTACATAGAAGAAGAAGAAGGAATGTTAGCGTTTAACATCCCTTCGATGGCGATGTATTTAAAGCTGGATCACAAACTCGGATGGGGGAAAGTTAGAGGACGAAACCGACCGAGCACTTTCAAAGGAACTATAACTGCCGTTGGCTCACGAGATTTATGGAAATCTATGAAAAAAAACATTGGATGGTGTGACTGAAAGCGAGTCCAGTATGTTACCACTGCGCCACCTAGCTCGCTTGATTTAGGAAAATACATGGAAATATGGATCCAGTACGTCAGTGTCTGTAGCCCTTAACTGCTGCTTCAAGAACATTTCTACAGTCTCAAGACGACTAGTGAATGATGACACATTTGTGGTATGAACTTCATATCCATCTGCGGGAGAGCCAGACAACTGACAGGACGGCTAAAAATTCGATACGGGCCTAGAATTAGTACCAATCTGTGATAGGTTCTGTCAGAGGCTTGCTTTACTTTATTTGGTTTCTGTTTGTTTCATTACAGTTAGGTAAATTTTCCCGCCGTAATATTTTTATTTGCGTTTGCCTCGGTACCTAACGGTTACTGCTAGCGTAGTTGCTCTACCCAAACAGCAGTCTATGTGAGCAAACCAGTAGCGTCATTACCTGCAGTTGCTCGTACTTCATGTACTTGAGTTATGCACTGCTCTGTTTGAAAGGAATAGCTTGATGTAGTCATAGGGTCGAGCCGCACGCATCTGCTTTCATGCCCCCAGCTAGTTCGCAGCTGATTTGATTTTGATTGATTTGATTTTAACTGGAGAGCTAAAACAGCTTAGGTCTAACCCGCCACTGCCCGCACCGAAACTAGGTTTATTGTGCGGTATCGCTCGTTGTATATCTAGTAAAGCCAACCAGTGTCCTTAAATAGTGCAAGGAGTCCCTCTACGAGTTTTTTGTTAGACACAATTTCTTCACGTCTAGTTGTCCCGAAGTTTCTGTATCTTTTACTCTCCAATGCCAAGCATTCAAAGATTAGGTGTGATGCAGTTTCTTCACCCTCATCACAGATCCTACATTTAGGGTCCTCTTCCATAATACCCATTGCGTGTAGGTGTTTTTTGAAGTTCCCATGGCCGGTCATCAGTCCAGTCATGAGTTTGATCTCTTTCCTGTTCAATCCCAGGATTACAGAGCTTCTTTCAAAACATGGCTTGGGCATCATTACCTTACCATGTTTTTGTTTATGGACCTTGGTTCGCAGCTAGTAGTAGCTTATAGCTGTGATCCAGCAGTGAAATAGTCTATGCATCGGCTAAAATTGCGACTTAATAAAATAAACAGAAATACATTATAAAAGTTAAATGAATAATTTAATAAAAAGGGTTCTATTTTAACGTCTGTAATTGATCTAGACGACAAAGAATTATACTGATTAATGTTTATTCAAGAACGCACATCTCAAATAAACGGGAAGTGGTCCTATGATATTCAGTTAAAATGCCGACAGAAAGTATCAAATAAATAAAGTTACGCTGAGAGCGTTACAAGAATGGTAGCAATATCCCTAAACTATATAGTCATCAAAGATTCTCGAAGACTAAGTCCTTGTCGTGATCACAACACACGAATGATTCAGCAACTCAAATCAGTACAGGGCTCAACATGATGGTTCGCAAATTAACACACGGGACACAAATAATAGTTACTCATACTCTGCCTATTTTCAGTTTCGTGAATCAAGTGGAAATAGTTAATCCTGCTCTGGAGCACATTAAAACTTCTCGAAATATAAATTCCTTCAGAAGTTAAGATACGATAGAGCTCGTTCACCACGCAGAATCAAACACCTATACTACCGAAACATGTACGTTGCCTCAGGCAAGTCTGCTTTCTTCATAAATTGTCCAGAATCGCTCCCGTGATCTCGTCACTCGAAAAGTCCCAGTTTCCGCCTGGCTCCTGTAGCGTTTCACTAGCATCTGCTTCTTCCTTGGCTGAAGGCTGTCCCCACCAAAAATACATCGTCCTTAAGCTCTACAGACATGATCTGATTCATCTTGACCACTTTCCTGCGCCAAATCGATATATTAAAGCAATATTTAAATAAAAAATGTTTTAAACGTTTAGTGAAACTCACACAGTTTACAATAATTATAAATTAAGGCTCGTTCAGTAATAAAAAAGCCAGTATTATTAAAGATTGTGGCTATGTGTTATGTAAACAATAATTTATGCTTTCGTAACAGCAGCGTCTTATGATCCTCTTTTGAATCGTGGTATCCGCTAGCACATACGATTGGCCATATTTAAGCTTGCACAGTTTTTTAATGGCACTTGCAATCAACATTTAAAGAAAGTTACTGGCAAAATAGTAAACTGTTCATTAAATAACTACACAAGTATGACAACATGTGAAGTATTCATGCTGTGTGTATTAGCTGTGTAAATGTGGAAAGACAATGTCTTGACAACCATTTGCATAATAAAAAAGATATAAAAGATGTCGTAAATCAATACATGAAATTGACACAGATACGTAGCTTTCAGGGATGATAGCTACAGTGCAATGCTATCACCTGAGATATCGTTTACTGAAATCGCTTGAAGCGATTAGAAATTGTTAATTCAGAAGTTCATTGTGTAAATGCTTATTCACTGTGAAGTAATAACTTCTGTGGTTTCAAAGACATTGAAGTGTTGTGTCAGTTGCATGCACCTCCTTTTTCTCGGAGATAGCAAATGCATTCAGATTTGCAATAATTTTTAATCTGAATTATTACCAAAACTCAAAAGGCTGTAACTTAGCGATCTTTAAGATTGTCTGACACTCCGTCATTTCTTGGAGCATCTCCTGCACAAAGGCAATGCGTGCATCAGCCGTCCACATTTCCAGCTCTGGGATTCAGCCGTTTCCAGTGACGCACTCCTTGTCTCTACATGTGGACTTGCTCATGTCGGCCACCTAGCTGGAAGGCGGAACTGCAGCGGCGCGCCCTGGGACATGAGCGCGATAGCGTTCAGTCACACAACAAATTCATCTTACCTCATAGCAGTTCCAGGCCGATTAGCGGGTCTACATACTCGTTACGTTCCATGTTCTTATCGACAGGCTCAATCCGATTATATACGACGGGCGTTCAATAAGTAATGTATACTTTTTTTCGTTGGTGAGTTTCGGTTGAAAAAATGTGGAATTTGTTGTGGGACATCGTGCAGTATTCCCGCTTCAGCCCCTGTAGTTTCATGAAGTTCCGAAGAGTGGCGCCGCTATACGTAGCATTCAAAACGATATCTGTAACGGAGGTCGTTCCAAGCAGAGAGCAATCATTGAGTTTCTTTTAGCGGAAAACCAGAGCATCGGAAATATTGATAGGTGTCTGCAGAATGTCAGCAGAGACCTGGCAGTGAACAAAAGCACGGTGAATCGTTGGGCGAGGCGTCTCTCATTATCACAGCAAGATCGCGTAGAACTGCCCGATCTCCCGCGAGCCGGCCGGCCGCACACAGATGTGACACCTGCAGTGTTGAAACGTGTGGACACTCCCATTCGAAATGATCGACAGATCACAACCAAACACCTGGCTGCAAAGTGGACGTCTCTGATGGTCGTATTGACACACTCGTCCAGTAACCGGGGTACTTAAACCTCTACGCCCGCTGGTTTCTTCGCTGCCTAACGGAAGAGCGTAAATAGCAACAAAGGACTAAGTGTGCGGTATTTCTTGTGTGTTATGAGACCGATCGTGACAATTTGTTATCGAAAATCGTCACTGCTGACGAAACGTGGGTTCATCATTTCGAATCGGAAACAAAACCGCAAAAAGTTTGAAGCCGCACCTCATTTCGGTAAAGTCGCGGCGACAGTCTTCTGGGACTATGAAGAGTTATTCTGTTTGATGCCCTCCCTCATGGTGCAGCGATTAACTCTGAAGTGTATTATGCTACCCTCAGGAAACTGATGAAACGGCTTCAGCATGTTCGTCGCCACAAAAATGCAAACGAACTTATCCTTCTCCGTAACAACGCAAGGAATCACACAAGTCTGTGCACCCGACAGCCAAGATCTCGCACCTTCCGACTTCCACCTGTCTGACTCAATCAAGGATGCACACCGAGGGAAGAAGTTCATGGATGATGGGGAGGTTAATGATAGAGCAAGGAATTGGCTCCAACATCGACCAATGGATTAGTTTACAGACCTTTCCGGCAAGTTTGCGTAAGCCCGTCGCATTGAACGGAGATTATGTTGAAAAATACGGTAATGTAGCGAAAAGAATGCGGAATAGTATGGTGTACTGGAATCCTGAATAAAACCAACTTGCTTAGGAGCAAACAGTGTTGCATTACTTATTTACATCCACATCTATGCACACACGTTATTAAATGATTCCCACGCTAACATACACCTATTGTAGCAGATGGTGGGTAGCGATTCAAATTGTTCACAGTGAACGCGGCTTTTGCGTGAGGCTGTGTTGGATTATCGTCAGATTGCAGAACGCATTTCCTGAAAGACGTCATCCCGTACTCGATGAATGCAAACATTGGAATTCATGCGACAAGCCTTAACGGAATTATTTTCCTGGGAGGTCTACAGTCAAATAACACTCAGTTGATGTAGTTAATGACTGCAAGTCTGAAACCACTATGTCGGACATGGAAATGCCATAATGTTAGGTATAAGAATATTACGTCTGTCTATGAAATCCGCTGTCTGTGGAAGGTTAAAAATGGGGTGTTCTAATGGTGATGGTTTGTTCATACAAATTTATTCTCTGCTATCTGGGGTCAGATGAGGGGTAGTAATTATTATGTAGACATTAGGTGCCATGAATTGCAGTAATCGCTCAGGCATATCCATTTTATGTTAGGAAGGCGCCACCTATGGTAGCATGGCGTCATATAACGGGTGCCCTTTGTAATCTCTCTGTGAATTCCATGCGAAAAAGACTGAGGGAAGTATATAATGAAGTGTCATTAAAGCAAAGTATTATCTGTAGCTGCATTATCTGCATCTACATTTCCCCTCTTTACGATTTATACCATATGTTACGGTGTTCAGATCGTTATTCAGCACACAGTGTTGATGATGACACAGAATTGCGTAAGTATACGTAGCTGGCAGTTTTAAAAGTATTACGTTTCGCAAATCACGCAGTCACACAACATACATTATTTTTTCACACACGGAGGAAGAACATTATTTACTAGACGAAAGTATAGATATGGTACATCAGCCTTTTTACACCGCAAGGTTTTAACACAACTGTTTTTCCGTGTGACGCTCATACGTTCTGCGCCTTGCATCTCTTACTGACAACTACAAAAAAATAGACTTGCTCCTGGCAATACTCTACTTCGCATTCAGAATCCTCGATATTCGAAACCAGGAACTTCAAATTCTTGGTTTTCTTAGACAGAAAATACAATACGAAGCGTTTACGTAGGACACATTAGAAAAAATATTTCAACAATTATATTAACTAAAAAAGGAGGTAAGCAAAGTTTTTATGTGGAGATGCGTACAACAAATTAGAAGAAATGAAATAAATTTATAGTTTGAATCTGGTATTTGTAACGGAAACTTAATTTTACAAGGGAGAAAATGGAAACAGAATATGATGAGAGGAGGAGTTGCCATGTCAAAAGCTTCCACAGTGTAAAAAATTTAGAAACTAAAAAATTTTGTGTAGAGCAACGTATGGAAGCATGTGCCACTGAACTTAAACTAAATGATGGCACTTTCATAATTGTAACAGTGTATAGGTCCCCCTCAGGGAATTCCCAGCTATTTCTAGAAAACTTGGAGGCTTTGTTGTGTTATCTGTCAGACAGGGAGAAGCAAATTATCATTTGTGGGGATTTCAATGTTGATTCCCTGAAAGAGTATAATAGGAAGAATGACCTTGTAGTATTACTCAGTTCTTTCAATTTCAGCTCTGTCATTGATTTTCCTACTCGGAGAACAAAGTAAATTATTTATAACTTGAATTATGTTTACTCAAGTAACAAGAAGTATACCATTTACTAAATTTTCCGTAGATGCTTGGTAAAGTATGATAATAGTATTAAAAGGGAAAACACTTCCTAATGTTGTGCAAAATTGTATTTATTTTGTCAAAAACCGGCTTTCGGCTTCTGAGACCATCTTTGGGTGACAACTGAATGTCGCAAATACAGATAAGCAAGATGTGTGACTAACACAGATATTATTTATACAGAAAGTACAATACGAAGCGTTTACGTAGGACACATTAGAAAAAATATTTCAACAATTATATTAACTAAAAAAGGAGGTAAGCAAAGTTTTTATGTGGAGATGCGTACAACAAATTAGAAGAAATGAAATAAGTTTATAGTTTGAATCTGGTATTTGTAACGAAAACTTAATTTTACAAGGGAGAAAATGGAAACAGAATATGATGAGAGGAGGAGTTGCCATGTCAAAAGTTTCCACAGTGTGAAAAATTTAGAAACTAAAAAATTTTGTGTAGAGCAACATATGGAAGCATGTGCCACTGAACTTAAACTAAATGATGGCACTTTCATAATTGTAACAGTGTATAGGTCCCCCTCAGGGAATTTCCAGCTATTTCTAGAAAACTTGGAGGCTTTGTTGTGTTATCTGTCAGACAGGGAGAAGCAAATTATCATTTGTGGGGATTTCAATGTTGATTCCCTGAAAGAGTATAATAGGAAGAATGACCTTGTAGTATTACTCAGTTCTTTCAATTTCAGCTCTGTCATTGATTTTCCTACTCGGAGAACAAAGTAAATTATTTATAACTTGAATTATGTTTACTCAAGTAACAAGAAGTATACCATTTACTAAATTTTCCGTAGATGCTTGGTAAAGTATGATAATAGTATTAAAAGGGAAAACACTTCCTAATGTTGTGCAAAATTGTATTTATTTTGTCAAAAACCGGCTTTCGGCTTCTGAGACCATCTTTGGGTGACAACTGAATGTCGCAAATACAGATAAGCAAGATGTGTGACTAACACAGATATTATTTATACAGAAAGTACAATACGAAGCGTTTACGTAGGACACATTAGAAAAAATATTTCAACAATTATATTAACTAAAAAAGGAGGTAAGCAAAGTTTTTATGTGGAGATGCGTACAACAAATTAGAAGAAATGAAATAAGTTTATAGTTTGAATCTGGTATTTGTAACGAAAACTTAATTTTACAAGGGAGAAAATGGAAACAGAATATGATGAGAGGAGGAGTTGCCATGTCAAAAGTTTCCACAGTGTGAAAAATTTAGAAACTAAAAAATTTTGTGTAGAGCAACATATGGAAGCATGTGCCACTGAACTTAAACTAAATGATGGCACTTTCATAATTGTAACAGTGTATAGGTCCCCCTCAGGGAATTTCCAGCTATTTCTAGAAAACTTGGAGGCTTTGTTGTGTTATCTGTCAGACAGGGAGAAGCAAATTATCATTTGTGGGGATTTCAATGTTGATTCCCTGAAAGAGTATAATAGGAAGAATGACCTTGTAGTATTACTCAGTTCTTTCAATTTCAGCTCTGTCATTGATTTTCCTACTCGGATAACAAAGAACAGCAGTACATTGATAGATAACTTTTTTATAGACCAAGATAAGTTTAAGGACATAAATGCTTATCTTGTTGAGAATGGTCTTTCAGATCATGGTGCACAGCTAGTTACAGTACATGGCATAGCTCCATGCAGTATATCAAATCAGACTTTCAAAGCAGTGCATTCAGTTAACAATATAAATATTGCAAACTTTAGGGAAAGGCTACAGCAGCTAGACTGGGATGAAGTGTATAAGGAAC
Source organism: Schistocerca serialis cubense (assembly GCF_023864345.2). Lineage (NCBI taxonomy): Eukaryota > Metazoa > Arthropoda > Insecta > Orthoptera > Acrididae > Schistocerca > Schistocerca serialis. The sequence continues at coordinate 392,920,898 of NC_064638.1, forward strand.
CCGATGCAAACTTTGAAATACAACTTATTTCACGATTCATTTTTAAGGGTATCGAAAATTGTTTTCCCAAGAAAATAGTTCAACATAATTCCAAGAAAACATATAAAAAACCTTGGCTAACTAAAGGAATAAGAATATCTTGCAACCGTAAAAGAGAACTGTATCTAACAGCAAGAGGGAGTACTGACCCCGAAATTGTTCAGTATTATAAAAACTATTGTGCGGTACTAAGAAAAGTTATTAAAACGTCCAGAAGCATGTGTATCATGTCTGAGATCAGTAACTCTGATAATAAAATTCAAGCAATTTGGAATATTATTGAAAGGGAAACAGGGCAACCAAGAGCACAGGAAGACTTTAGTGGCATAAAACTGAATGACAAGTGTACTAACAAACAATCAGAAATTGAAAATATTTTCAATAATCATTTTTTAAATGTTGTGGAGAAAATAGGATCTAGATCTTCACTAGAAGAGGCAAGGCTGCTAATAGAAGAGGCCATACCTGTGCAGTTTGAAATAACTGTAATTCCACCAACCTCTCCCTCTGAAATCAATAAAATAATAAACTCACTGAAAAGTAAAAGCTCTTACGGAATTGATGCCATTTCCAGCAAGGTACTTAAAGCTTGTTCCCCACAGATAAGTAGTATCCTCAGCCACATATGTAATAGCTCTTTGGAGCAGGGTGTTTTCCCCGATAGACTGCAATATGCCATTGTAAAACCATTGCATAAAAAGGGGGATACGTCGGATGTCAACAACTACTGCCCAATCTCTCTTCTGACAGCTCTATCAAAAATTTTTGAGAAAGTAATGTATTGAAGAGTAGCCTCCCATATTTGTAAAAATAAAGTACTAACAAAACGTCAGTTTGGTTTTCAGATAGGCTTTTCAACAGAAAATGTTATATACGCTTTCACTGATCAAATATTAAATGCTCTGAATAACCGGACATCACCCACTGGTATTTTTTGTGATCTCTCCAAGGCCTTTGATTGTGTAAATCATGGAATTCTTTTAGATAAGCTAAATCATTATGGTTTGAGTGGGGCAGTGCACAAATGGTTTAATTCATACTTAACAGGAAGAATGCAGAAAGTTGAAATAAGTGGTTCATGAAATGTTAAAATAACAGCTGATTCCTCAAACTGGGGGGGCTATCAAGTGCGGGGTCCCACAGGGTTCGGACTTAGGTCCTTTACTGTTCTTGATATACATTAATGACTTACCATTCCACATTGATGAAGATGCAAAGTTAGTTCTTTTTGCTGATGATACAAGTATAGTAATAACATCCAAAAACCAAGAACTAAGTGATGTAATTGTAAATGATGTTTTTCACAAAATTTTTAAGTGGTTCTCAGCAAATGGGCTCTCTTTAAATTTTGATAAAACACAGTATATACAGTTCCGTTCAGTAAATGGCACAATTCCAGTAATAAATATAGACTTTGAACAGAAGTCTGTAGCTAAGGTGGAATTTTCAAAATTTTTAGGTGTGTCCATTGATGAGAGGTTAAACTGGAAGCAACACATTGATGGTCTGCTGAAACGTCTGAGTTCAGCTACGTATGCTATTAGGGTTATTGCAAATTTTGGTGACAAGAATCTCAGTAAATTATCTTACTATGCCTACTTTCATTCACTGCTTTCGTATGGCATCATATTCTGGGGTAATTCATCGTTGAGTAGAAAAATATTCATTGCTCAAAAACGTGTAATCAGAATAATTGCTGGAGCCCACCCACAGTTATCCTGCAGACATCTATTTAAGGATCTAGGGATCCTCACAGTAACCTCACAGTATATATATTCACTTATGAAATTTGTTGTTAATAATCCAACCCAGTTCAAAAGTAATAGCAGTGTGCATAGTTATAACGCCAGGAGAAAGGATGATCTTCACTATGCAGGGTTAAATCTGACTTTGGCACAGAAAGGGGTAAATTATGCTGCCACAAAAGTCTTTGGTCACCTACCAAACAGCATCAAAAGCCTGACAGATAGCCAACTAACATTTAAAAACAAATTAAAAGAATTTCTAGATGACAACTCCTTCTACTCATTGGCTGAATTTTTAGATATAAATTAAGGGGAAAAAGACAAAAAAAAACTTAAACATTAGTGTCATGCAATATTTTGAGTAATGTAATATCTTGTACAGGCATCTTTTATTAGCCTGACACGTTCCACATCATTACGAAGTGTCGTATTCATGATCTATGGAACAAGTATTAACCTAATCAAACCTAACCTAACCTATTATTTGTTTCTGAATATTACGCAGTTAGTAAATTCTCGCCCGATACCTGCGAAACTATCCGAAAGCCAGAAACAGGCGAGTAAAAGGGTTCATTTGGTGCAGCTAGAAGACTTTTGGTATGTAACTGTCATCGGTGAAGGAAACTGTCAGTTCTCTATCGGATATGTTGTTCAAATCCGGACAAAAGCTACTCGTCCAGACTTTAAATTTTGAAATAAGCTCTTTCGGTTCTAAGTCTGGTACCGAGAGCGCATTAACACCTCTTTGCTGCTGCCATTGTTACGTCCCTGTCTCTGTAATGTTTCATTACGTCATACACCATCGGTTCGCCTACATGAAGCTGCAAAGTTTCACTCTCTTGTAATTTTACTACCCGATCCGTTTTTGACACGTCGGAGGCAAGCTCACGTCTGAAAACAAAACAAGCGTAATATGAGGCTTGGGCCTCATTCTAGCCTTTGACGTCGCATTATTTTCCACGAGTGTTCGTTCACGTGGGTCCTAGTCCGCAATGCGTGGCTCACGCTAGTGTGTCGCAACCCGTGGACACTCACCTTTAAGCGCAAGGCCCTATGCCGATTTGACGGCAAGGCCTTTGACGATATTTTCCTCTGTGGAGTTAGAGTGTGTACGACAAGCAATTTAGCAGACGAGTCGAGTGTGGGAATTTGGGCGAGGCGGCGAGCGCTCTCAGTGGTTTCGATCCGAGCAGCTCGGCCGCGGGTTTACACTTGAGCTATTCTGGTGCGGTGTGGGGGCCGGGCTGTTAGGCGGCGGCCTCCTTTATTTACAACTTAACGAGCGCCGTAAAGCCGCCCTAGTCGTATTTCTCCGGCGCCGCTCTTGGCGTTAATGAACCTTATATCACGGTAAGCCGGCGCTCCTCCGTAATCCTAACCATAATGTGAACCTAGTGCGGCGCAGAGTTACGGCGCAAACAGGTGACGCCGTCGACCGCGGCGTCTTCTGCCATTACGGACGGCTCTTATGTCTTGCTGCTGGCGGCCCCCGATTCTGGTACAGAGAGGGCGCGTGGCAAAAGAGGCAAGGAGCTCGGATGCAGGTCCTGCTGTCACTTCAGTACCCGCTATGCTAAATCTTTACTCGTCTTGAAATCGGCTCTTGTTTCCGTCGTTAGAGGGTCGTCCTAAATTCACAGTGACACCTGGTTCCAAGGACAGAAAGGTTGTGAGTGCCATCTGTTTCCGAATCGTGTAAGCTCTATTCTGTGTGATTTTGCGAATCAGCTCTTTGTTTTTCTGAGAAGGAGAGAGGGCCCCATCTCGACATTCATGTAATCCAGCGCGAGACTAAGATAAAAGAGGGACGCTTCATACATATTTCCCATCTTGACATGCCATACATTACGAAGGCTTAGATAGTATGTGACAAGTAGGCTAAGTAATTGTGCAGGATAGATTATCATTAAATAATGAAGCCCCTACTGGAATTAAGGTGCGCTGCCTAGCTCTTTCAGACGATTTTCTTTCAGTTCAATACATAAATAAATAAATTTCACGACCAATATTTAAAATTATACCAAAATACATACAGATACAAGTAGGTAAAATAGTTTGGATTACCGTTGGTCAATAAATACAAAAGTAAAACACGATATTGCAATAGTAAGACCAAAATGCCAGTCACTGTTGCCGAGCGGTTCTAGGCGCTTCAGTCCGGAACTGCGCTGCTGCTACGGTCGCAGGTTCGAATCCTACCTCGGGCATGGATGTGTGTGATGTCCTTAGGTTAGTTAGGTTTAAGTAGTTCTAAGTCTAGGGAACTGATGACCTCAAATGTTAACTCCCGTAGTGCTTAGAGCCATTTGAACTATAAAACCAGAATATTCGTGACATTATGGATGCTTAGCAATATAATACAAGCTGGACAGAATAGAGATACTTGAAAGGCGGAATATTAGAAAATACTGAGAGCAATAAATACTAAAGGTGGTTTGCATGAGAATTAATGAGCAGATCTTTCAAAATATACGAAAAATTAACAGAAGTAATGGCAAAGTGAAGGTTAACTTTTTTCGATCCTTACCAGCATAGAAATAAGAAAATATCATAAAAAATAACATTAGAGAACCGCAAATTGCAGAAAGGAACTTTTTAAGAATAAAGTATTAAATTTTTGAAAGTTTTCACCGCAGAAAGAATGGGAAGAGTGGATCAAAATGGACAGATGAAGGAAAAGGTATTGGAAAAATAACAAATGTAGACGAGGAATTGAGTTTCACAGTTTCACTCATACTGGACAGGGTTTATTGGTAGTCAGCTACAGCCCATCAGACAAAAGCCCTTCAGTTATCCCGAATAACCGCGGTACGTGTCAAGTCATATTATCAGGCGATGGCGCTATTTTTAAATGGAAAATTTATTCTAATTTTATAGATAACACTGAACTCCTGAAGTTATTGATAAAGTTTATACAGCGCGCCCAAATGGCTTTGTGCTAATGACTCAGGAGCGTTGACCACAGTCGCAATCCGTGTTCTATCTGGTATTCCAAGCATATCGCAGGTAGAGAGTAACTTTCACATCTTTCATATTATTATCGATTGTTATTTATGCATGAGATTGACGTGAAAACTACCTCTGATGATAATGGGCGATATTGCAGTTCCTTTGCTGTTCGAAATACGATGCAAAGAACTGCGACGATTTCATCTGTTATCAAATACATGAAATGTAATCGCAGTTGTGGAGATGGGCAAGCATCAAATGTGTAATGGAATGACGGTAGTGGGAATGAATCTGAACTGGATTGAAACTCGAACATGGATTTCCCGCTTATCGCGAGCGGTCGCCGTACCATTAGGCTATCCACTAGTTCCAATCGGGCGCAAGTTTTCATTGTTGCCATCCCATTACACAGCTATGGTTGTCCATATTTCCAACTGCGAATGCATTTAATGTATCCCTGACGATATTCAATCTGTATATAATGAGCAAGCATTAAGGGAAAACAAGGAGAAACTTGGAACGGGAATTAAAGTTCAGAGATAAGAATTTAAAAACTTGCGCCTACCGATTTTACTGTAATTTTCTCACAGACAGCATAGTACTTGGAAGGACAGTTGAGCTTAATGATAAGTGTCTTGGAAAGTGATTGTAAGATGAGCAGCAAGAAAAGTAAAATGAGGATAATTGAATGCAGGAATGCAGTCGAATTAAGTTGGGCTATGCTAAGAGAATTATATTAGGAAATGAGGCTCTCTCCCTCTCTTTCTCTCTCCCTCTCTCTCTCTCTCTCTCTCTCTCTCACACACACACACACACACACGCACGAGCGGGAGGGCGCGCGCGCGCAAGGACACGCACGCGTACTCAAGTACGCATACTTCCATAAGCCGGCTCAGCTGAAACATAGGCTTGCATAGCTACTATTTGAATACCAAGCAGTCAGTCATGTCTCATTAGGAACGTGGTTAAGAACCGAGCAAGTGTTAGCTCATTGGTTATGGTGTACAACTGTGGTAATGAAATTAGCTCCTCAAAAAAATGGTTCAAATGACTCTGAGCACTATGGGACTTAAAACCCGAGGTCATCAGTACCCTCGAACTTAGAACTACTTAAACCTAACTAACCTAAGGACATCACAGACATCCATGCCCGAGGCAGTGTTCGAACCTGCGACCGTAGAAGTCGCGCGGTTCCAGACTGAAGTGCCTAGAACCGCTCGGCCACAGCGTCGGCTTGGCTCCTCAGTTTTTCAATAATTGATTTACGGGGTTAGTTAAGCCATCAGAATCAACATCTAATTTATAAATATCATTTTCACCTAATACCACAATAATAAACAGGATCACCTCGAAGCCATTTAGGAAGCAGCGACCGTCAAATCAGCATACGCCGATCTACCTGGTCTGCAGCTGTAACCTGATAACATGCAAAGAGAAGCAACGTATTACAAACATTTTGTGACTGTAACTCAACAAGTGGTTTCCGATACATTAGATATTCATGGGCCGTGAGATGAATTCATATTACTCACGGAATTGACGGCCATGCAATATGGCACTGTTAGTTACGCACGGTAGAGAATGACACGGTTTGGATCGAAATAATTCCGAAAGATGTTTGTAAACAAACATCTGTGTCATTACCAAATGAAGGGAATTCTTTAAATGCCCATAAAGCAACAAATATAAAGTTCAAGTTCACAATGAATGAGCGAAATATACTCAAACAAAAGGAAGACACACCATGAAGGAAATATCGGAATGAAACAGAAGTCGGTCATGCGATGTACATGTACAGATAAACAAATGATTGTAATTTAAAAAAAATTGGATGAATTATTCCAGAAGAAAGCTTGACAAATTGAGCAAATCAATAGCACGTTGGTCCACCCCTGGCCGTTATGCAAGCAATTACTCGATAGAGTTGTTGGATGTCCTCCTGCAAAATAGCGAGACAAATTCTGTCCAACTGTCGAGTTAGATAGTCAAAATCCCTATCTGGTAGTGGGCCCTGCCCATAGTGGTCTAAAAGTTCTCAGTTGGCGAAAGATTCGGCTATCTCGCTGGCAAAGGTAGGCTTTCGCAATCACAAAATAAGCAGCAGAAATTCTGGCGATGTGCGGGCGGGCATTATGTTCCTGAAATACAAACGTCCAGGATGGCCTGCCATGAAGGTCAACAAAACTAGGCGTAGAATCCTGTAGACGCATCGCTCTGCTGCGAGGGTGCCGCGGATGACAACCAAAGGGGTCCTGCTTTTAACAGGAAGGCTGGCTGGCGGTGCGTACGGCGTGCGACAGGCAGGTTGGTATTCCATCTCTGTTTGGGGCGCAGTCAGGATGTTATCCCATCGCTTTCCGGGGCGTTTTCAGACACGTCTTCGGCCTGGAATCTCATTGACGGTAGTAGAATTGTCTTCAGTGATGAGTCACGTTTCGAAATGAGCCCCGATGACTAAAGAAGATGTTTCCGGAGACGCCCCAGACAGCAATGGGCTAACAACCTGGGACATCAACCTCATTGTTCCCCGCCATACAGCCCGACATCCAGGAGTGATGGTCATTTCTTTTCCTAGCAGGACCCTTTCGGCTGTTGCCCGCGGCACGTTTACAGCACAACGGTACGTCGGCGATATTCTACGCCCCGTTTTGCTGCCCTTCACGTCAAGCCATTATAGGCTTACATTTCAGCAAGATATTGACCGCCCGTACACGGAGAGAGTTTCTACTGTTTGTCTACGTCCTTGCAAAATCCTACCTTTGGCAGCAAGGTCGTCGGATCTTTCCCAATTAAGAAGAACATTGGGTGCATTATGGGCAGGGCCCTGCAAACTGCTCAGGATTTTGACGCTCTAACGCCACATTTGGAAAGAGTTTGGCTCGATATCCCTCAAAAGGACATCCAACAACTCTATTAATTAATACGAAGTGAGTAACTGCTTGCATAATGGCCAGAGGTGGACCATCGCGTTACTGAGTTGTTCATCTGTGAAGCTCAGCTCTTTCCTTTGGATAAATCATCCAATCTTTCAGAAATTGTAATCGTTTGTTCGTCTCTACAAGTGCATTACATCTATCGATTCCCGCTCCATTCATATAATTCTTTCAAGGGGCGTCACTTTTGTTCGGAAGTACAGGTTCATAGAACACGACTTTAAACGAGACTGCAGCTCTTTCATAACTTGCGAGAAAATAATAGCTTTGAATTTACAGCACGGAAGGTTGAACAGATAATATAAATTACTATAATCAGCTTCCATTCAGTCAAATTTGAGTAACCTAAGTGTTACCGTTTCACAATGTGGATGGCTACTGTTGCATCCCTAATCACGGGATAATCGAGAAGAAGTAGTGCCGTACTAACATAACTACTTCATCTAAGCTACACCAAAGCAAATAACTGAAATGATCTCAATCGATTATTATTTCGCCATTGTAGCTCTCCACATTAACACAGACCATCTCCAGACAGAGCCACCCTCCCGAGTGGGAACAAAGAACAGCACTCCTCCAAATACGGCACCAGGAACTGGAATCCTCGACATCAGAACACATATTGGCGAATGTTGTTTCGAAGCAGTACGACCTCGTGGCCTCTAACCCGCGAAGGCTTCCAATTGGTTAAAGACGAACTGACTTCCCAAAGATTCGAAATCGCCTCGGTAAACATGCAAAGAGGATGCTGAAATAGCTTGTATTCATAAAACTAAAACTGAGTATAGCAGTTAAGCTTAAGGTATTGCAAAGGTAACTGTTGCGACCTACTAAAAGCAAAACCCAATTGGAAGGACTGAAATTGCTGAATGAACAGAAAATTTTAAGTGGGTAGATCAGATAACTAATGAGGAGGTGGTACTGAACAGAATTTGGGGAGAAAGAGATCTACAGCAGAGCTCGATTATAGAAGGGTCCAGTTGACAGGACACATCCTGAGGCATCAAGCAGTTGTCAGTATGATAATGGAGTGAAGTGCAAGGGAGGATGGGATTGTCGACAGAGACCAAGGCTTCTGACCGCAGCTGGTTCAGATGGATGTAGGCTGGACTAATTATGGATAGATAAAGAGATCTGCCTAATACAGACTAGCGAGGTGAACTGCTTGAAACCAGCCTTCGGACTAAAGACCACAACAACAGAATCTGACACTTAACACTCGGCTAACACAGACTGCTACGCGTCGAGAACGCTCGTATGATCGGCCCCTCAAAACTGGCATTGAAGCCGTCAGGTGGCTCTAAAGCCGTCCTCTCACTGGACGTGAAAATTTACGTGGACGAAGAGCTGGTGACGTCACAGCTTGGAAGTCTTCGTTCCACTACATCGCGGAGCGTGAAACAGAGATTCTGGCATATTAGATTTTTGCAGAGTAACGTGGTCAGTGAAAAGTGACATCGTCTTTCTTCACAGGCAGGAAAGAGAAGCCGCCATATCATATGGCGTTAAAAATCGTATTTTGTGTTTCCTTTTTCATAGAGTCGTGGCACTGATATAACCTGTTTCAAAGCATCAGCAAATAAAATGACGGGGAACTATGTGCTTCCTGTCGTTGATGTGTTAAGTGATATACCTGTGTGCTACGACGGTATACCGTTTAAATGCTACTGCGTAATGAAGATCTTTCAAAACCGAGCCTTTTTGGTATCATTTGCATGCTGAATATCAGATAATGATGTTTGTAGTTAGAGTCTTTAGACAGTGCCATGTACGGAGGCACAGCAGCGGTGTTGAAACTGTAGTGCAGATAAAATCGTCGTGAACCAGACATTCTTAAGACAAAGGCAGCAGGTTCACGTTCACCATCTTCCAAAAAATCATTTTTTCACCTTTTGTTTTCCAAAAGCTTCTGTGTCTTTCTTAGCAATTTGGTAGAATTATTATCTCAATAGTCGATGTTGTTTATTACAAATAGTGTACTTGCTGCAATTCTCTTTGCAGAGGCAACGGCTGGAAATATTCCCTAGTGGCCAGAAATATTAACTCGGCTGCCATTAAAATTGTTGATAGTCAGTGCAACACTGAGAATATGGATATTAGACATGTGTAAACTGACACTAGAAACTATATCTTAACTATATTCAATTTAAGACTGAAAAAGATACGAATACGCATTTGAGTTAACGAATAACTCCTACTAATATGTACCTCAGACCACTGCATACCATTACGTAATGTTCCTCTACCAGGAATTCGCTGCCCAAGACAGCGAAGAGTCCAGAATTTTCTTCGCTGTTTTCTCCGCTCTTCTTCGACAATCGTTAACAGAGTTAACGCAGCTACTTTACGCGCGTGCGTTTCCATAAAGGAACTGTGTGGTTTGTGAGCCAGTAACGCCGACAACGGCCGATGGAGAGCACTGACAGCGCAAACCACATTAAGCAGCTCATCCCGTGTGCCGACGCTGCTGTCTCTCGTCTGGCCGCATGTAACTTCAGCGTCCACGTCAACGTTAGGAGGACGGCTTGTAATATATTGATTATTCCTTGCTACTTTAGTGTTATCTTGAAGCTGTGAGAAAGGTGGACAGATGCTCCACGACGCGGAAGCAGAGACGATGCTGAAGGCAGACGAAACTAGGAGAGATATTGTTACATGAAGTAAACCGTAAGGGGAGAGCCTTGCGAAAATGCAGACATCCCCAGACGCGGTCCCAGGAAGCTAGTTACTCTTCAAGGAATTAACATGTAACTTCATATGTTGTCTAGACGCTGTGGTAGGTTGTCACCGTAGAACTTCCTAACCAATAGTCACGTATTAGCGTATAAAGCCAGCTTGATACCAGCCCTGAGAACAGCAACATCATTAGGCTCACAAGGGTTAGAAAGAGAGCGAAAACGCCAAAAAACTGTTGATCTAGCAGTGCCTACTCGGGGAGCCCGAGGGGCGGGGCTAAATGACGTATAACAATAATGTTGCAAGCCTTATGTGGCAGAGCAGTTACGTTTAACTTTCAGCTGAACAATGTTGATACCAAATACGGACTTAGTTAGTGCAACTGCATTAACATCCCAGCCTTAGGAGCAGTAGAGGGGACCTAACTAAACCGCGATTGGCAGGCGCCTGCAAGAGACCTGCGGGACTGGCTGGGTGGCTTTAAATGGGAAAAACAGTGCCCCCACGCGACTCTTTAAAATCCCTAGATTCCGCATTTTGGCGGGGTTCTCAGTGAGGCGATCTGGGCTCGCCGGCCGCGGTGGCCGTGCGGTTCTGGCGCTGCAGTCCGGAACCGCGGGACTGCTACGGTCGCAGGTTCGAATCCTGCCTCGGGCATGGGTGTGTGTGATGTTCTTAGGTTAGTTAGATTTAAGTAGTTCTAAGTTCTAGGGGACTTATGGCCTAAAATGTTGAGTCCCATAGTGCTCAGAGCCATTTTTTTTTTTTTTTTTTTGATCTGGGCTCCGAATCCGCGTCCGTCGACTCCAGCCTCGGTCCAGCTCCGCGTACGTCTGCCCTCTCACTTGGAGTGCCTCAGTGAACAGTGTCACATTCAGTATGTTTTGTTTTGCAACTAAGTTGTTGCCTTAAGATGCTGCTAGCGTTTGCTACTGTGGTTGGCATCAACTTCTGGGACTTCTGCACTGGCTTCTGTTGTAACAGTGTTATTCATGCTTTTTCTAAACCTAGAACTAGCCCCCACTTAGTCCTGTCTGGATTAAACAACTATTTCAAAACCCTGTTTGTCCAAGAGTCTCTACAACGAGTTCTCTACCGAGTCTCACCACCTACATTTCTAATAATGCCTGTACCAGTGTTGGCTCAGGTAGAAGAAAATAATCAATTGCCTTCACTGTGAATTGTCCTTCTGCCTTCTGCTCTGAAATGCAGGAGGAGCTGCAAGGAATTGACGCATGGTGCAGGGAATGGCAATTGAATCTCAAAGTAGACAAGTGTAATGTGCTGCGAATACATAGGAAGAAAGATCCTTTATCATTTAGCTACAATATAGCAGGTCAGCAACTGGAAGCAGTTAATTCCATAAATTATCTGGGAGTAGGCATTAGGAGTGATTAAAAATGGAATGATAATATAAAGTTGATCGTCGGTAAAGCAGATGCCAGACTGAGATTCATTGGAAGAATCCTAAGGAAATGCAATCGGGAAACAAAGAAAGTGGTTACAGTACTCTTGTTCGCCCACTGTTTGAATATTGCTCACCAGTGTGGGATCCGTACCAGATAGGGTTGATAGAAGAGATAGAGAAGATCCAACGGAGACCAGCGCGCTTCATTACGGGATCGTTTAGTAGTCGCGAGAGCGTTACGGAGATGATAGATAAGCTCCAGTGGAGGACTCTGCAGGAGAGACGCTCAATAGCTCGGTACGGGCTTTTGTTGAAGTGTCGAGAGCGTACCTTCACCGAGGAGTCAAGCAGTATATTGCTCCATTCTACGTATATCTCGCGAAGAGACCATGAGGATAAAATCAGAGAGATTAGAGCCCACAAGGAGGCATACCGACAGTCTTTCTTTCCACGAACAATACGAGACTGGAATAGAAGGGTGAACCGATAGGGGTACTCAACGTACCCTCCGCCGCACACCGTCAGGTGGCTTGCGGAGTACGAATGTAGATGTAGATGTACCGCTTGGGAGCGCAGACTGACCAGTAACCCCTTTCCTCCATCTCCCACCTACGTCAGGACACGACAGGCTTAACGCAGCGTTAATAACGAGGAGCTCCAAACTATCGTGTAACGTTGACCTAACGGTAACAGAAACTCCAGCGCCATCCGTTGATAACATTTATAGCTAGTTGCGAAATTTATATAGCCAGTTTTTCTCAAAAAGGACACTACGTGTTGTGATGTTCTGTCGTTGATTGTGTCCAAGTAATATCATGCCAACGATTGTGAAACACTTTGTATTACCTTAGTTTTGTGAGTCACGTAATGCATTGTTTCTTGTTCGTCAGAATGGTGTGAGAGTGGTCGGAAATCACTGGAGCAGACTAACTGTCGCCACATATCAGCAGTGACCGTCTCTGCTAGCCCTTACTGATACTTGAATACGTCGCGTTCCCTTGCAACGCCATTCGTCTACAGCGTAAACATCAGAGTCGCAGGCACACTACTGTCTGTTTGGCGAACACTTTGCGACGCGACCGGAGCAGCTCCACCTGCGGAAGGACGAAGTATGTCGGCCACTCTGCTCCCCATTTGCGGGGAAGCCGCATCAAGCAATAACACTCGAGGAGTCGCAGAGCGCGTACACGGCAAACACAACGGCAGCGCACGGCTTCAAAAGCTGATGTCGCCGAGCGTGTCGGCAAACACGCGCCTGCGTGCCATCGCTGATATCGCGACCCGTTCCCACGCACACATAAACATTCAAACAGGCTAAATTTAGACTGCCGCTGTGCAAAGCTTTGTCGGCAAATATAGCAAGACGAGAGGGCAAATAACAATATTTGTCCGACTATTGTAACCACACGTAACGCGGAGCGCTAACATTGTAAAAAGGCCACTATTTCCGCGTACACAATGTGGTGGACTTACTAGGCAGCTAGTGCACAGCTCGCGAGCTCATTACGTTGTTCAGTAGAGCGCAAACAGCACCGCACGCGCGTCCGCCTCGCCACGTCTTCCCAAATCGGGCGTGCGCTTTCTAGTTCCCTCCGCCTAACTACTTCCTTCTTGCCACAATTGTAGCTCTTCAGTTTTTCTCTCCAATAATGACATAGCCCTGATATTGTTTAATTACAGAAAACAGGAAGATTTGAGTTATATGTTCCGCCGACGACGAGGTTCTCACACATGGAGGAGAAGCTGAGACTAGGGATGGCGATTATCGCTGAAACAACGGCTTTCGGTTATACCGTTTTCTTTCAACGCCAGTTCAGCCTGAGTGTTAAAAGCGTTCAGAATAACCGGCTTCTGAAATAAGTGCTTTTCGGTTTTTCTTTGCTATTATTTCCTGTAATATATGTAGAGTACAGAGTTTCAGGAAGAGCATAAGGGAACAATTGACAAGAATGGTGGAAAGAAATACAATAGAAGAAGAATGGGTAGCTTTGAGGGATGAAGTAGTGAAGGCAACAGAGGATTAAGTAGATAAAAAGACGAGGGCTAGTAGAAATCCTTGGGTGACAGAAGAAATATTGAATTTATCTGACGAAAGGAGAAAATATAAAAATGCAGTAAATGAAGCAGGCAAAAAGGAATACAAAGGTCTCAAAAATGAGATCGACAGGAAGTGCAAAATGGCTAAGCAGGCATGGCTAGAGGACAAATGTAAGGATGTAGAGGCTTATCTCACTAGGGGTAAGACCGATGCTGCCTACAGGAAAATTAAAGAGACCTTTGGAGAAAAGAGAACGACTTGCGTGAATATCAAGAGCTCAGATGGAAACCCAGTTCTAAGCAAAGAAGGGAAAGCAGAAAGGTGGAAGGAGTATATAGAGGGTCTATACAAGGGCGATGTACTTGACTAACAATATTATAGAAATGGAAGAGAAAGTAGATGAAGATGAAATAGGAGATATGATACGGCATGAAGAGTTTTGACAGAGCACTGAAAGACCCAAGTCGAAACAAGGCCCCGGGAGTAGACAACATTTCATTAGAACTACTGACAGCCTTGGGAGAGCCAGGCCTAACAAAAATCTACCATCTAGTGAGTAAGATGTATGAGACAGGTAAAATACCCTCAGACTTCAAGAAGAATATAATAATTCCAATCCCAAAGAAAGCAGGCGTTGACAGATGTGAAAATTACCGAACTATCAGTTTAATAAGTCACGGCTGCAAAATACTAACGCGAATTCTTTACAGACGAATGGAAAAACTGGTAGAAGCCGACCTTGGTGATGATCAGTTTGGATTCCGTAGAAATATGGGAACACGTGAGGCAATACTGACCCTACGACTTATTTTAGAAGCTAGATTAAGAAAAGGCAAACCTACGTTTCTAGCATTTGTAGACTTAGAGAAAGCTTTTGACAATGTTGATTGGAATACTCTCTTTCAAATTTTGAAGGTGGCAGGGGTAAAATATAGGGAGCGAAAGGCTATTTACAATTTGTACAGAAACCAGATGGCAGTTATAAGAGTCGAGGGACATGAAAGGGAAGCACTGGTTGGGAAGAGAGTGAGACAGGGTTGTAGCCTCTCCCCGATGTTGTTCAATCTGTAAATTGAGCAAGCAGTAAAGGAAACAAAAGAAAAATTCGGATTAGGAAGGAAATAAAAACTTTGAGGTTCGCCGATGACATTGTAATTCTGTCAGAGACAGCAAAGGACTTGGAAGAGAAGTTGAATGGAATGGATAGTGTCTTGAAAGGAGGATATAAGATGAACATCAACAAAAGCAAAACGAGGGTAATGGAATGTAGTCGAATTAAGTCGGGTGATGCTGAGGGAATTAGATTAGAAAATGAGACACTTAAAGTAGTAAAGCAGTTTTGCTATTTGGGGAGCAAAATAACTGATGACGGTCGAAGTAGAGAGGATATAAAATGTAGACTGGCAATGGCAAGGAAAGCGTTTCTGAAGAAGAGAAATTTGTTAACATCGAGTATAGGTTTAAGTGTCAGGAAGTCGTTTCTGAAAGTATATGTATGGAGCGTAGCCATGTATGGAAGTGAAACATGGACGATAACTAGTTTGGACAAGAAGAGAATAGAAGCTTTCGAAATGTGGTGCTACAGAAGAATGCTGAAGATTATCTGGGTAGATCACATAACTAGTGAGGAGGTAGTGAACAGGATTGGGGAGAAGAGGAGTTTGTGGCACAACTTGATTAGAAGAAGGGATCGGTTGGTAGGACATGTTCTGAGGCATCAAGGGATCACCAATTTAGTATTGGAGGGCAGCTTGGAGGGTAAAAATCGTAGAGGGAGACCAAGGGATGAATACACTAAGCAGATTCAGAGGGATGTAGGCTGCAGTGCGTACTGGGAGATGAAGAAGCTTGCACAGGATAGAGTAGCGTGGAGAGCTGCATCAAACCAGTCTTAGGACTGAAGACCACAACAACAACATGTAAAAATCTAAGTAAGATTGAAAAATTTTGCCTTCCCCATCATCAAGATACATAGAATCAAAATACTAAATTAAATAGGCACATAAAACGAAAACTTTTTCCGTCCATCGTTCGTGATGAGCGGTTGAATACTACAGAAAGATCACCAACACACTACTGATACTAGTTTTTTTGATACTATGATCAAAAATCACGTTGTAATCGAGGACCTTACCTCTATTTGGACATAAGGAATAGTCAGTGCTAAAGGGTGGACATTGAGGTTGAAGAAATCTATTTTTCGCGTTAATTATCCTGTTTTAAAAGCCTACAAACAGATAAAATCATATTACAGAGACACAGGAAACAGATCAGCTACTTTCAGTTTTTGATAAGAACTGTGAATGAGTTGTTAACTTATAAGTTTTCTCCTTGTATGACGTCACAGGACTGTTGTGGGTCCTCGCGTTCTTAATCTTTTAAATGGAGAGGAGCATTGTACTTCATTAGTACCACACCGACGATGACAGCGTGAAACTATGTATAGACCAGATGGTGCAGCTATTGCAAACTGCACGTACACGCAAATCGTTTTCTTTGATAGTTTTCTTCTTCTAAGTTCGTTTGTTGACTGAAAGTATTTCGAAGTGACGGTTTCCTAAATAATTTGAGAGAACATAGGTGAAATAGATTTTCACATTCATACATGCTCATTAACAACTGGCTGGATGACCGTAAACTGGTACAAAGTATGATTTTATTCTATGGGGTGGAAGTTTGAGTGCGCACTGGGACTTCCAAAACTCACCAAAGTTTTTCTATAAGATCGAATTTTCCTATTAAAATATTTCTTAAACTAAAATGTTATTTTAGAAAAAATATTCATTTTTCGAAATGTAAAAATTATTGTTACAAGGCCATTACTCTAGATTTTCGAAAGCATTGCTTTTTAACATTCGAGAATTATGAAATTCTTTTGATGACAACAATTTTCAATAAAGACAAGATTTTGAATTTCGCAGTTTTCTGAAAAGATAAGGTGCCCTTCTGAACGACGCTCTTTTTAGAAAGACGGGAATGGGGACTCTCAAACAAGGTATGTCAATCCTAAAAGAGAATTATTAGAGAAGCAAATCTGGCAGTGCACGTGATTTTTAAGAAATGTAATTTTTTAATATTTTTTATGGTATAATGTTGATACATGAACTATCTACACTCTTGTTGTCAGCAGACGGGAAACTATAATTTAATAACAAGGTTTTCAATAATACAACTTGGATAAGAATGGTATATGTTGAAAGGTGGCTACACTGAGTCACAGCGCCAGAGACTGCGCCAAAGAGTATTTTTCCGCCGCCTCCACTGGGCAGTGGTAGTTCAGAAGTTGCTGTGGGCAGTTGTAGTTCAGAAGCTGCCGTGGGCTGTAGTAGTTCTAAGGTTGCCGTATGCAGTGCTTGTTGAGAGTATGTCGATAGCAGTACTAGTTGAGGCCATGTCGTGTGCAGTTGTTCTGATGGGCTAGACAGCAGATGTTGTTCGAATGGGGATGTTGTAATGATCAGAGTGTATTTTTCGTCAATATACAGGGTGAGTCACCTAACGTTACCGCTGGATATATTTCGTAAACCACATCAAATACTGACGAACCGATTCCACAGACCGAACGTGAGGAGAGGGGCTAGCGTAATTGCTTAATACAAACCATACAAAAATGCACGGAAGTATGTTTTTTAACACAAACCTACGTTTTTTTTAAATGGAACCACGTTAGTTTTGTTAGCATATCTGAACATATAAACAAATACGTAATCAGTGCCATTTGTTGCATTGTAAAATGTTATTTACATCCGGAGATATTGTAACCTAAAGTTGACGCTTGAAACCTCCGACGTTCAGTTGCATGTTCTAACAAACACGGGCCACAGTCGGCGAGCAGCATCTGCAGGGACATGTTTACGACGATGACAGTGTTTACGAGTGTGGCTGTAGTGAACTGTTGTGGTTTGGTCTAGCTGTCGCAGTGTCTGCATGTAGCGTTTGCTGCTATTGTTATTCCGCATTCGTCTCCGCACGCAGACCAACTGTAGTACACCGTGTTACCAGACGTCTCTGATAGAGTAGTGTTGTAGGAACTGTGACCATGGTGTATTCGAACTCTGAAAAGGCGGAGATGATACTCATCTATGGCGAGTGTCGACGAAATGCAGCTGAAGCCTGCAGGGTGTATGCAGAACGGTACCCGGACAGAGAGCATCCAACGTGCCGCACATTGCAAAACATCTACCGCCAACTGTATGCAACAGGTATGGTCGTAGCACGCAAACGGGTCCGTAACAGGCCCGTCACAGGAGAAGCGGGTGCAGTTGGTGTGTTAGCTGCCGTTGCCATGAACTCACACATGAGTACACGGGACATTGCGAGAGCCGGTGGACTGAGTCAAAGTAGTGTCATGCGCATACTGCATCGTCACCGCTTTCACCCGTTTCATGTGTCGCTACATCAGCAATTACATGGTGATGACTTTAATCATCGAGTGCAATTCTGTCAATGGGCATTAACAGAGAATGTGTTGCAGTTCTACCTGTTTACCGATGAAGCGGGTTTCACAAACCACGGGGCAGTGAATCTACGTAACATGCATTACTGGTCCGTGGACAATCCTCGCTGGCTCAGACAGGTAGAGCGACAGCGACCGTGGACTGTAAATGTATGGTGCGGAATCATTGGCGACCACCTCATTAGTCCTCACTTCATTGCAGGGGCCCAAACAGCTGCAACATACATCGCGTTTCTACAGAATGATCTGCCAACGTTGCTCGAAAATGTCCCACTGGAAACGCGTCGACGTATGTGGTATCAGCATGATGGTGCACCTGCACATTCCGCAATTAACACTAGGCTGACCCTTGACAGGATGTTCGACGGGCGTTTCATAGGACGTGGAGGACGCATAAATTGGCCAGCCCGTTCTCCTGATCTTACACCTCTGGACTTCTTTCTGTGGGGTACGTTAAAGGAGAATGTGTACCGTGATGTGCCTACAACCCCAGAGGATATGAAACAACGTATTGTGGCAGCCTGCGGCGACATTACACCAGATGTACTGCGGCGTGTACAACATTCATTACGCCAGAGATTGCAATTGTGTTCAGCAAATGATGGCCACCACATTGAACATCTATTGGCCTGACATGTCAGGACACACTCTATTCCACTCCGTAATTGAAAACGGAAACCACGTATGTACGTGTACCTCACCCCTCATGGTAATGTACATGTGCGTCAGTGTAAAAGACCAATAGAAAGGTGTTAGCATGTGGACGTAATGTGCTGTTCCAGTCTCTTCTGTACCTAAGGTCCATCACCGTTCCCTTTGGATCCCTACGTAATTCGGTGCTCTCCGATACACACGATCGAACAGCGGAGGAGTGGTACTCAAACGTCAACTTTAGGTTACAATATCTCCGGATGTAATTAACATTTTACAATGCAACAAACGGCACTGATTACGTATTTGTTTATATGTTCAGATGTGCTAACAAAACTAACGGGGTTCCATTTAAAAAAAACGTAGGTTTGTGTTAAAAAACATACTTCCGTGCATTTTTTTACGGTTTGTATTAACCAATTACACTAGCCCCTCTCCTCACGTTCGGTCTCTTGAATCGATTCGTCAGTATTTGATGTGGTTTACGAAATACATCCAGCGGTAATGTTAGGTGACTCACCCTGTATATGAAGGTAACAAAAAATGTTTTATTTCAAATTTCCTAACTAACAATGCCTCTTGGTCACAGGTTCAGTCAACAAAGTATCTGGCTTGTGTTCATGTATTAGAGTGTAATTCTGGTTTCTATGTGCAATTATAGTATTTCTGTTTTTTTTTAATTGCTTCAGTGTAAATGGTGTAACATGGCGAACTCGCCAACACAGGAGAACAGTATGATGAATAATGAATGAGAAAACAATTTAAAAGTCGGGAAAATAGTCCGGAACCAGTTCAAAATGTTTCACAATCAAAAAGTTTTCAGAATACGAGATTAACGACAGAAGATTCTGGAATAGTATCGAACACAAATAGCTTTACTGCTATGACGAAGAAAGTTAGTTTTACGGGAAATGTTAGGGGCGAAAAGAATTTCGAACAAATTAATATGGAGCAGTTGATGAGTGCAATATTAAATTTGGGATCACGGTTAGACTCACAAATAGGAACAATTAAAACTGAGATGGGAACAATGGAAACACGGTTAGACTCACTGGGATCACAGTTAGGATCTGAATTAAAAACAGAGATGGGAACATTGGCAACACGGTTAGAAACTGATATGGGAACAATGGAAACACGGTTAGATTCACGAATAGGGACATGTTTTAAAAACATGAAAGATGAATTAAAGAAAGAAATCAGAGAAGAAGTACAACCCATTTTGAATGCTCACAATAATAGATTAATTTCAATAGAAATCAGACAAAAGGAACAGGAAGAAAGAGATCGCGTGATAGTACAAAAATTTTCAGAGTTAAATTTACAACGTGCACACGATAAGGAAGAAATATTTGAAAGAATCGAGGAATCCGTACCAAATGACAGAATAAATAACCTAACACAACAGTATGAACAGTTAACTACTAAATGTGTCAATACTGAAACCCGAGTCGCGACACTTACGGAAGACGTAAATAAACAGAAAGATAAAATAGGTGACTTATCGGAAAGAGTTGAGGAGATTTCAGATAAATTGACAAATCTTAGTTTAAATGGGGACAAAGATTCAGATGATACAGCTCCATTGCCATTTGCAGAAACAGGAGAGTACCAGAACGTAAATAAACATGTTGACAATCAGGGAAAGTTTAATGAACGCGTTAAAAGGGAATTTGAGGCATTATGAAAGCAAGTCAAACAAATTGAAGGTGAAATCGCAGGAAAAGACAGTAGAAGAAATTTAGAATCACAGATAGCAGCGGGTTTTGAAGAAAATAATTTACTTCATTTACGAGATGCAACAAGAGAGCGCCAGGGGCTCGAACTTGACAATAATCGACATTCGGACTGGGACAGACGCGGTAGGTCTTTGTCGCCACGAGGCGAAAACTTTGACTATAAACACTTTTTAACTGTTCGGAAATTTAAGATCTTTCGCAATTCTAAGAATGACATACATCCATGTTCATGGTTAGATCAATTTATGTACGCACTTCCACCAAATTGGCCACTAAGTCACAAACTGGAATTTATGTGTGGATATTTAGAAAACGAACCGGCGACGCGGATGCGCGCACTTATTAGAGATTGTAATAATTTAAATGCTTTTTATCATGCATTTCTATCGGCATATTGGTCCGAAAACACGCAAGACCGAGTCAAACATAGTCTTATTATGCGGCGTAATTTTAGACAGTCTGAGTTCCGCACGCCAGCAGAATACTTTGAAGACATGATTCGAAAGAATCAGTTCCTTTCCAACCCTTATAGCCCGACTAAATTAATTCGCATTTGTTTAACTAAGCTGCCACAATCGATAAGACAAATTGCTTTAGCCGGAAGATGTAAAGACGACATTGAGACTTTTAAGACTTTGCTACAAGAACTTGAGTATGACAACGACGACGGAACTTCTTGTAATTTTTTCAGTAACAGTAATTACAATAGAGTTTCAGAGAAAAGGGATAGTGATCGTAACGGACGTTATAGCGGTAATTTTGAAAATGACAGACGAAACAGACAGGACAATAGATACCAGCCTTATGACAGTAACAGACGTTCTAACAGAAATTAGACAGATAATTATAATAACGGAAACTCCTACCGGAATGACCAATCATACGGAAACGGTAATCGGTATCATCAAGACAAAAATTATTCATACAATAATAGGAATTCTTACTACAGAAATAACCAGGGTAGTAGATATAACAATAATTTCAGAAGTGACAGTCGAAATTATACAAGAAGTAGTCATGCAGATAGACAGGAAAATAGAAATTTTAATAACAGACACAACCAAGAATTTACATGTAACAGACAGGAGGGACCTAATTGGCATCCTCCACGTGACAGAAATTCAGAGAGACAAGTGCAAATCGTAGAAGCTGATCCGCGAAATGACGCGAATAATCAAAGACGTGACGCAAACAATCGACAATGACTTGTAGCTTCGGCTTCTGGCAGCAATATAGACGGTTCAGAAAGTAATGACACTACGACTTTACACTACGTACGCCTGGAAGACATGAGAGACATTTTGCTAGACGAAAAGGAAAATAATGTAGACACATTTTTACATCCTGTTACTGTGTGAGTAAGAATAATTTCACTGCGGTTTTAGATTCTGGAAGCCCATTGAATGTTATTAGTGAATCAGTTTTTCGTATATGTGCAAGAACTATTGCTTGTCCTGTGTTACCTGTTTCTAAAACTACAATTCGAGGAGCTATTTCTGGAAAAAGTGTGTAAGTCAAACAACAGACCAACTTAAATTTCATTTGTCAAGGATATGAATTTTCTGCTAATTTTATTATTGTTCCATTACTCAGTACACAAGTTATATTAGGTATGGAGTTTCTTAACACACATAAGGCAATTTTAAACTTTAAGGAAGGAAGTGTGAACTTGACTGTTGCCGGAATGCCGAGATGTTTGAAATTTTTCGAGTGTTAACGAAATCTGAACCAGACACAAAATAAGGTTTCTTACTTCTGATGATTTCGCTGAGCATTATGACGATAATGTGTTCATTCATGACAACGACAATAGATACAGAGACACGATGGATGATATAATTAATAGTGAAGAATTAATTAATGAAAAAGTTAACAAAGCTGAAGTGCCAGATGACGTTGCAAGAGAAGCACTGCACCAAATTTTGACGTCACATGCTGCAGTATTTAGTCATCACACAGGAACTATACAAGGCTTACAATATTTATTTAAAGTAAAAGAACACACACCATTTCGGGGGGAAACGTACGCTATTCCTTTGGCTTACAGAGACAAGGTTAAGAGTGAACTTCAATGTATGTTAGATCAAGGCATTATTGAGCCAGCAGTCAGTCCTTATACCAGCCCATTACATGTCGTTCTTAAAAAGGATGGGTCAATTCGTTTGGTTCTGGATTCCAGACAGATAAATAATATCATCATTCCTGAAACTGACCGTCCACAAAATTTAGATGAACTTCTTCAACATTTCCATGGTATTAAAGTTTTATCCACAATTGATATTCGCGCAAGCTTTTGGCAAATAGAACTCCACCCTGATTGTAGAAAATACACTGCCTTTTTAGCCTTTGGTAACTGTTATCAATTTCGGAAATTACCGTTTGGACTTACTATATCTTCTGCAGCATTCATTCGTAGTTTAAACGAAATTTTACCTGTTTAACTTCGTGACAATATTACTTCATATGTTGACGATATTCTTATTGCTAAACGTTCTTGGAGTGAGCATAACAAAATTTTGGATTCATTATTACGTATTTCTGCAAGAGTTGGCATTACAGTGAACTTGGAAAAATCTGAATTTGCTCGTTCTCGGGTGAAATTTCTTGGTCATATTATTTCTACAGAAGGTATTCTTCCTGATACAGAGAAACTAGACGCTATTCGTAATTATGCTGTTCCTACTACAAAACGTGATGTTCGTAGTTTCCTTGGTGTCTGTAATATTCTTAGACGCTTTGTTAGATTGGACGATTTGGCCACACCTCGTTTATGTGAACTACCTGGAAAGAATTTTGATTGGTGTTGGGACGAGGAAGCTCAGTCAGAATTTGAAAAACTTCATGATGTTTTAGTTGCTGCTCCACTTCTTTCACATCCTGATTTATCTAAAGATTTTTGTTTGGCGACGGACTCGTCATACAAAGGCCACGGTGCACACTTATTTCAAGAGATAGAAGAAAACGGCGTTCTCTCTAAATCAGAAAAGAATTATTCGATTACGGAACTTGAAGCCTTGGCTGTTGTTTGGGCTTTCACAAAATTTCGCATATTTTTGTATGGCAGACATACTAAGGTTTACACCGATCATCGAGCTCTGGAATTTCTTATGTCAACAAAATTAACACATGGAAGACTGTCACGATGGGCGCTGTATCTACAGGAATTTGATTTTAGTATTGTTTACATACAGGGTTCTTCAAATATTATTGCTGATGCTTTATCACGTGCACCTGTGGGTTTGAAACAAAGTGCTGAGGAGGACTGCAAAGAAAACAATTATTGTTTGATGTATATTCAAGGTGTTGCGTTTGAAAATTGTATTTCGTCTTCGTTCCAGGACATCGCTAAAAAGCAAAACAAGGATCCAATCTGGAAGGACATTAAGGAGAAGTGGAGGAGAAAGGAAAGCGTAGCGGTTAGACAGTATTATTTAGTTCGCAATGATATTCTTTTTAATCGAAAATCGGTCGACAACTCTGTTTGGTTAGTTTGCATTCCTGATGAGTGGGTTAATAAATTGATTTGGTATACACATTTCAGTTATGCACACTTTGGTCCCAGAAAATGCTTTCATAAATTACGAGAAAATTGCTACTTCAGTAATATGGAAAAACGTATTCGATCTGTTCTTGCCAAATGCAAATTATGTCAAAAGGCTAAGCCGCCAACTATTTCTCACAGAGCATCGTTGTTTCCTATCATTCCAGCGAAATTAAAGGAGATGGCTGCAGTCGATTTGTTCGGTCCAGTGGTTCGTTCTACTAATGGTTTTGCGTACATTTTGGTAGCAGTGGAATTGACATCAAAATATGTGTGTTGTACACCTTTACGCAAAGCAACAGCTCGTTCGGTATCTAATGCTTTCATCAAACATTTTCTTAAAGAAGTGGGTCATGTTGATAAGGTTATATCAGATAATGGATCACAGTTTCGACCTAAATTTTGGCTTTATACTCTACGGCGTCGTAAACCAATTTTCGTTTCACTTTTTCACCCTCAATCTAACCCTTCAGAGAGATGGATGAAGGAAATCAATAAATTGTGTCGACTTTATTGTCATCAGAATCACAGAACGTGGGACCAGTATCTTCATATTTTTCAAAACATTCTGAACAAACTCCCTAATGATTCAACTTCTTTACCGCCTATATTGATATTAAAAAAATAAAGCACCTACAAATCGCATTTCTGAAATCGTTCCTTTTCCGCCTTCACGGAAACTGCGGCATTCTGAAGTTGTCAACCTGACTCTACAGAATATTGCATCTGCTGCTGCTAGAAGAGAGAAATCAGCTAAACGTCCTGGTCGTTTAAAAACCTTGTCAGTTGGTCAAAAGGTGTTAATTAAGTCTCACCGTTTGTCTCACAAAGGAAGAGGCTTGTGTCGCAAATTTTTTATGCTTTATAACGGTCCATATAGTGTTCGCAAAATTATTCATGATAACACTGTCGAAGTAGAAACTCTTAAATCTCGGCGCTCTAAGGAAATACATCATGTATCGAACGTTAAAATTTTTGTGGAATGACATACTTTTGAGAAATTAACAGTTATACGTAAACATGCAGAGAATACAAGGATACCGCACCGTGTTCCGGCGGCGGCACATACTCAAAGCAACAGTCAAGTCTGCGCCCCGCGCAAGGCAGTCTTTGACCGCAAACAATTACTTCCTACGTCACGCGTACCTACAGCTGATCGAGCGCTCAGTGCGAATGCACTGACAGCCGTAAACAAATACACAGTCTAATTTCTCTGATTAAATTCAGTATAAAACTATAGTGACTTGATAAATTATATTATTAAATTTCAGTATTTTTAAGGATACAGTTGTATAAAATATTTAAGAACTTCAGGTAAATTCTGTGTGTGTCCGACGTTAAGAGGACTTGCTATCGAGAAAATTTCAGGAAGAATATAATTTCGAAGAAGAAAGTAATAAACTAAAAAGATAACTATTAATTGAGTTTATTTTTCAGGTAACATATTTCTACTTAGGTATGTACTTTATACGTAATTTGCTGCTCGCGATTGCGTGATTTATACTTTGTGCTAAATTTTATGTTCTATGAATTTACTTGTGAAGCGACGTGCTTGCGTACATTTGCTGATTTTGACAATGTTTTATTAATGAACAGGGTTGTTACTTGTGTATATCATGCATAGCTTGGCTGCTATGCTTTTTCACTGATGTCACTTTTTTTTATTATGTGCCTGCTGTGCTTATTTATTTAAACCATAATTGTCACCTGATTAATTGTGCTGATATGGTTATGTATGTAGGTTATACTTTGTGATTTATCTGCTTGCGCCTTCATGTTTACTTATTAAGATTACATATGAACATTTATTTGCTTATGCTGATATGATGCTAATGACCTGTTTATTATGTAAGATATATATTTGCTGCTTTGCGTATGGATTGCATATTTACACATTTCTGTTTTGTTGTCATAACTACTCTTTATTTTGGTATATAGAAATGCTGATATACTGTGTACGAACATGGAGTTTAGGTCACACTGTGGTATTAATTATAGATTGTTCGCTTGGCAGACCTCGTTGTAGAGATTGTGCTGCATCCACTTGTTGACATTCTGTTCTCTACTGGTATATTTACTCGCTATTGCATGTTTTGCTTACGCTCAGTGCTTTATATTTTAAGATAAGAAAATGAACTGCTATAATTCTACGAACGACATTGGTACAAGAAACTTCATTGAAGTCACATAAGCTGCAGGTTTTATGGAAGCTGTATAAATTTGTGCTAGTAGAAAGGAAGCTAACGACATGACATACCAACACTAGGTTTAGACCATTGACAGTTATTACACTGCATTCTTCGTGAGCAATTGAAATTGCAAGTGACACTTGACACAAGAAATACTTCACATGTTTGCTTCTGTTTTGCCGTGGTTCTTGAAGTGGTGTACACACTGTGAAATATTACGATCATTCACACTCCGTACTCATACTTACTTACTGAGAGTTATTCAAACTAAAGGCTGTTAGAGGTCATGTATGCATTTCTTTTATTTAATGATGGACACGGTAACCAAAATTTATTTTATAATTCATAGTGAGTAGAAGATTTGGGTCAGATGGATTACACAGAGGTTGTGTGTGGACATTGTGTCTTCGGATTGTATGGGATGATGAATTGCAGTTTGCACTAGGATTTTATCTGTACTTGTTCGAGGAGAGTTGTTATGGAAGTGAAATGATATTGGTGATAAGGTTTATATGTATCGACGTATTGAAGAGGTATTATTGAGGTATTTATGATTATTGAAGTTTTGGTGGACAAGAGGTAAGGTAAGTGATATTGATGATAAGGTTTATATGTATCGATGGTTGGTTGTTTGGGCAAGGAGACCAGACTGCGTGGTCATCGGTCTCATCGGTTTAGGGAAGGATGTGGAAGGAAGTCGGCCGTGCCCTTTCAGAGGAACCATCCCGGCATTTGCCTGGAGTGATTTAGGGAAATCACGGAGAACCTAAATCAGGACGGCCGGACGCGTGATTGAACCGTCGTCCTCCCGAATGCGAGTCCAGTGTCTAACCACTGCGCCACCTCGCTCGGTATATGTATCGACGTAAGAGGTATTATTGAAGTATTAAGATTATGTGATGCTGATGATTATTGGAGTTTTGGTGGATAAGAGGTAAAGTAAGTGAGGAGCAATTTCTTTTTTTTTTTTTTTTTTTTTTTTTTTTTTGTTTTTTTGTTGGTTTATATGGAACAAAGACGATGAAGATGGCAGACTATAACACTTAAGTGAAAGGAAGATTGTCTACACACACAATTTGTTAAATCAATGGGCAGTATGTGCTTTATTTTTGGAGAGAGGAAGTATTTGCATATCTTGGCACACTGACAGTTGTTCAGCAAGTGTACATTTTGATTTGGCTTGGCAAACATTGGTCTTGACATGATGACTATGACGTTGACTAACTATTGTTGACTGTTATACACTGTGCCACTACTACTTGATACACATATTGAACATCAAATTTTGACAGAATTGCATTTACACTGTTAACACTATTCAATTACACAGTAGTACTTAAATGTGGATGAAAGATGAGTGAGTGTGTTTTGTGTGTTTTCCTCTCCTAATCCCAAATAATTGGTACCGACCTAACTCCTAAATATTATTTTACTTGTTTGTTATGGCTTGCATTGACACCCATAAATATTATAGGTTTACTGATACTTGTGTATTTGTAATAGTTAATATGACAATTATCTGATACCATTTGTGTGTTTATTATAATTTGTATGTTTAGTGTAAGAACATTGATGATAATTTTGTAAAAGCAATTGTGTGTGCATTCAAAGTGTTGTTCGTGCTTACACGTATTAACGTTGGTGGGTGCCACTTGGAAATGTTTAATTTGTGCTAATGAACTCTGATGAACTGTCTAATTAGTAATAGTGAATATTATGGACTGTTACCTGCTCAACATTGCTGGGTGCCACTGATGGAACTGCTTCTACTGAAATGATGTCACTTGTTGCTGTCTGCACCTGTTCAACATTGCTGGGTGCCACTGATGGAACTTCTTCTACTGAAATGATGTCACTTGCTGTCTGCGCCTGTTCAACATTGCTGGGTGCCACTGATGGAACTGCTGCTACTGAGATAATGTCACTTGTTGGTGTCTGCGCCTGCTCGCCATTTTTCGGTGCCACTGTTGGAGCTGTTTAAATACTGCTGATGAAATGTTATGAGACTGCTATTTGCACCTGTTGACCATTGCTGGGTGCTACTGTTGGAACTGTCAACTACTCTGAGGAGTGCTACTTGTTTATTGAACTATTGAAAAGGTCTTATGTGAATATTTGTATAAACTGATTTTTTGTATATTTACTGTTTATGAATTATTATGAGACTCTTGCCTACACTTATTTGTCATTGCTGGTGCCATTGATTGAATGATACTTGCGTAAACTATTATGTAAAATCACATGTATGCAAGCATTTGTATTCCTTACTGTATTTTATATATCAGGTTACTGAAGGGTCAGTGTCAAGATAAAATTTATTTAGTTATGTGGTGTTTACTTATAAATATTACCCTTTATTTTTGTCTGTATTTTTTTTTTGATGAATTTGGTGGTATTTTCACCACCAATGCTGGCAAAAATACCATCAAATTCTAGGCCGTGGAGGAGGGGCATATGAAAGGTGGCTACACTGAGTCACAGCGCCAGAGATTGCGCCAAAGAGTATTTTTCCGCCGCCTCCACTGGGCAGTGGTAGTTCAGAAGTTGCTGTGGGCAGTTGTAGTTCAGAAGCTGCCGTGGGCTGTAGTAGTTCTAAGGTTGCCGTGGGCAGTGCTTGTTGAGAGTATGTCGATAGCAGTACTAGTTGAGGCCATGTCGTGTGCAGTTGTTCTGATGGGCTAGACAGCGGATGTTGTTCGAATGGGGATGTTGTAATGATCAGAGTGTATTTTTCGTCAATATATATGAAGGTAACAAAAAATTTTTTATTTCAAATTTCCTAACTAACAATGCCTCTTGGTCACAGGTTCAGTCAACAAAGCATCTGGCTTGTGTTCATTTATTAGAGTGTAATTCTGGTTTCTATGTGCAATTATAGTATTTCTGGTTTTTTTTAATTACTTCAATGTAAATGGTGTTTAAAATATCTTGTCTTATTGAGGAAGAACCGTTACAGATGTGTACGTTGAATCACACTTCCACACACAGAACAGCTACACTTGTGCTTTGTTGTTTCGTAGCTTTTTGTTTCGTAGTTTTTATAGCTGCTGGGGACTTAATTAATTAATTGTGTTTACGGAAATTTCCTTTCATTCTTTGTTGTTATCCTATGCAGTCAGATTGTGTACTAATACTACTCAGGGCCAACCGGTTACGAGACTTCGTAGCCGCACATACAGCGACTAAAATTAAAAATATTTGCATTTTATTTAATTAAGCCCCCATGCAATGTATAACGTGTGGAACAAAGAGCAGAAAACAAGAAAAAAATTAAGTGTGCGCAGTTCGGGTCAGCGCAGTAGATTTTTCGTGGAAATGTCGGGCTAAAATCATAAATTTTACCCTTCATTTGGCAATGTTGCTCTCAAGCAACATGAAAATTGAACCTTCCTGGCAGATTAAAACTGTGTGCTGGACCGAGACTTGAACACGGGATCTTTGCCTTTCACGGGAAAGTGCTCTATCTATTGAGCTACCCAAGCACGAACTCACGGCTCCTCATCACCGCTT
Source organism: Schistocerca serialis cubense (assembly GCF_023864345.2). NCBI lineage: Eukaryota > Metazoa > Arthropoda > Insecta > Orthoptera > Acrididae > Schistocerca > Schistocerca serialis. Next base: position 392,950,772 of record NC_064638.1, read on the forward strand.
ATCTGCAAAAGGCAAAGGTCCCGAGCTCGAGTCTCGGTGCGGCACACAGTTTTAATCTGCCAGGAAGTCTCATATCGCCAGCGCCGTCTCCGCAATGGTAACACCGGTTCCCGTCAGATGACTGAAGTTAAGCTCTCTCGGGTTAGGCTAGCACTTGGATGGGTGACTATCCGGTCTGCCGAGCGCTGTTGGCAAGCGGGGTGCATTCAGCCCTTGTGAGGCAAACTCAGGAGCTACTTGTTCGAGAAATAGCGGCTCCGGTCGTAGACTGACATACGGCCGGGAGAGCGGTGTGCTGACCACATGCCCCTCCGTATCCGCACCCAGTGACGCCAGTGGGCCGAGGATGACACGGCGGCCGGTCGGTACCGTCAGGCCTTCATGGCCTGTTCGGGCGGAGTTTAGTTCAGTTCTAGCAAGTTTCATTTCTGCGCACGCTCGGCTGCAGAGTGAAAATTTCATTCTAGGAACATAAAAACTGCACATTGTTTCCTGCAACACGTTTCAGGTTTCGTACTTGGATGGAACTCACATACTGCAATATTCTGTTGTCGCCGTTGAAAATTTAATAAATAGTCTGCCTCTTTAGCAGACACCGTGTAATGTTATGGGAGCATCAGTTACCAGTGTAGCAGTTTCTTACGATTTTTGTAGTGCTGTTTTACCTTGCGCAATGAAAACTGCCTATAAACGGTGAGACGAGGTGCTGAAGGTGAGTTATTGCACAAATCTGTTAGCGGTTGTTTACCTAGAAAATTGCAAATGGACTGATCTTTTCTGGAAAGATGAGACTTGGCTTTGGATATTGAATGATCAACAAGTCCAGAAGAAGATGAAAAGTGGAGCTCTAGTGCCAGTAATTGAAGCAGGATTTTATAGTTTTGTGCACTGGCCAGACTACTGCCCAAAAAGGAGGATGTGGGATTGGCCTTCATAGGTATTTCACTAAACTGTGGAAAATTTGGAACGGATCTGTGTTTCGTACGACAGAGGAATTATAGTAAGACATTTAACATGAAACAGTACAAAATGCAACAATTTTTTCAGCCACAGGAGCAATAGCATATTATTTATTTGGTAGCACCAGTGCGTCTTTCGTGGTCAATAACCACACCCTACACAATAAAGTGGTCCTGAACACGTAACACACAGAGCAAAAGTTATTTCTGACGACGACCACATACATTCTGAATTGCAGCAATTGAGATTCAGAGAGAATGGTTATAGCGAAAGAGAAATTTTAAACTCTTTTCAGGTGCCTCCGAAGAAGGACACCTTGCGAATCGCCAATAGACGTCACTAGGTCACGCGGCGGGCCGGAGCTGCTATGAGCTTGTCCAACGCACCTTCCGCGCTCGCGTAGTTTCGGCCCTCTTTGACTGGTGCCAGTGGCCGTGATCGTGACTGTTTCATCGGAAAATCGTTCCAGCCCCGGCGGTCAGTAGTCCTACTCGTGATGAGATGGCGGAGATAAGACATCGAAAGCTCGAGAGTTTTATTTGAATTGACACGGCTTGAAAGCCGGGAATAATTTATTCGATGGTGTTTAAAGACAACACATAATATTTTGAGAAATGGCTGTAAAAGTGTTCAATATTTCTGTGTGTGCCTAGCAAAAGATTAATATGCAATTTAATCATAAGATTCCATAATACGAGGACATTGCTAATGGCCACAGAATAGATGACTCACAAGTCAGGACTGTCGCTGGGCCGCCGCACGCCCGCCGCGTAATCGTTTTACACCGTTTTTCATTTCCTTTTCGACGCTGCCGTTGTTCTCGCACTCGCTCGGCAGTGGATTCTGCAGGTTTTTTTGTATTCCTTTCGACGAAGGCTTCCTCTGACTTTCTGTAAACTCCAGCATATTTACGAGTTATATTCCATTTTTCATTGCCTCGTAATTTTCAATTTAATACTATTTTTCATTTGCATTCTGGCGAATATTTTTATTGTCTCTCTTTGGTTCCCAGTAGTGTTTCGCATGCTATTCCAAATGACACTTGAATCGATGTCCTAGCTAAATGCATTTCCACGCTACACCAGTTTGTACAAAGCCAATTCGTAACAATGACGCGTATGCGCCTACGCTAGTACGATGACGCCACAGAGAAACAAATACACCGCAACGAGAACGAATAGACATGATCTATTCTTTGTGGGCTCAACAACGTTTACGCGTTATTAGTCTCGTAGTTATTTGTGATTAAAATCTCATGGCATTTTATCAGAGAAGAAAGCTGCTGCCGAGCGAATGAGACGTTCTCACGATAATATATATATATATATATATATATATATATATATATATATATATATATATATATATATATTATCGTGAGAACGTCTCATTCGCTCGGCAGCAGCTTTCTAAAATATATATATATATATTAGGAGTCGTATTGTGGGAAGTGAAGAAGTTCAACGGGTTGTCCTCGCATTTGGTTGGAATACTGCACGCCTCTGCCGTGAATTACACCCCCTGAGTAAATTGTAAATCTTTACCATAGTGTCCTGTTCCCGGCGTCAGTTCTTCAACCGTGTCAATGGGAGAGCTGTACAGACAGCAGGTGATCTTGGAGGCCAAGGTACAAGCTCTGCTCGACATATCCTTGTGGAACCATATTGGTGCGTTAGCAAAATAAGCCGGTGCCCCATCATATCCCAACTATAGACCACGGATCAAATTTGAGTCAAGCCAGACAAGAACTTAATCGAAAAGTCTACCTTTCAAAAACATTTATAGCCTACTTACAGGAAGAATATTCCATACTAAAGTCGTAACCACACAACTTGTTTGTGGACGCTTGAAAAGGTTTTGCTTCTGTTATCTTATACTCTCACTAGCATCAGTTTCCGCTATTAATTAAGATCACGGGTCACTATCCGCGTTACAACCTGCGAGGCATCGTACGAACGAAGGAACAAAGATTTCACAACGGAAGAAAGCACATACTGAGCCTGCGAACATGATCCAGGCCACAGCGCCACACACAAAATGGCTCTAAGCACATCTGAGGTCATTAGTCCCCTAGACTAAGAAGTACTTAAACCTAACTAACCTAAGGACATCACACACATCCATGCCTGAGGCAGGATTCGAACCTGCGTCCGTAGCAGCAGCGCGGTTCCGGACTCAAGCGTCTACAAACGCTCGGCCACAGCGGCCGGCGCCACACACACATCCGGCACTCTACCGCACTCCAACCCTGTTCATCGTCCCTCTGGTAGTGATGTTCTGAAAGATTCGAAAGGAATAATTTACACTGATTAGCACTCTTGTACTTAGAGCACTCCGATCGCATTTACCCAGACAAAGGTTGAGGAGGATTCTGGCGAGTTGTGTCACCCAAGTTCCCCACCTGTTTAACGTTGCCGATGTTGTCATCACGGTGTAAGCCATGGACAGCACTTTGGGCGTCCTCGTTGTCGTATTTGGCCATCTTCACTCGATGGGACCAACCGAGGTGGAGGTGGTCGCCCACAACCTGCGCGTCGACGACGTGGGCGTCGCCATGTTTTACCGCCACGATGTCCGGCTTCTGGAATCCTTTGGGCGCGGCTTTCGGACGTGAGGCTCAACAAAGTCGTTAAACTCCTTCTGCGTCAGGCTCCGCGCGATATATTTGATGACCCGGTCGTGCCTCCTGACGCGCGAGCCATGGGTCCTGCTACAGCTCTGGACAACGTGGTTGGTTGCTTCTGCGGAGTTGCAACCTTCCTTGCACCTCTCCTCCGCTTCCCGGCCGCGACTACAGAGGGCCTTGGATGCAAGGTGTTAATGTGCGCCGGAACGTAGTTGAAGAAGTCGCTGCTCTAAAGTAAGCGGCTATTGTCAGCGGCCCACTAATACTGGCCAGGTGTTGCGGCATATGGCATCGGACCAGCCGCATCAGAGATCACGTCCGCGACTTTCCTCGTCAAAACAGTGGACAGCCTTTCCATAGAAGCTGTCGTTCTACCGCTTTCATCTCTTCATGTATCTCTCCTTAGCCTCCCTCACCCGCTGTGAAACAATATTTGTAGTTTTTCTTCCAGAAGTTTCCCAAATACATACAGTGAATCGGAAGTTTTTCGCTGTGAATGTAAACACCACGACTTTCCGCTAGCGATACTGAAAACTCTGAAGGAAAAGGACAATGAGAACTAACAAGCTTGTGCTACTTTCAGATCTGTCCAAGCCGTTCTCATTCACAACAGTTGGGATGCTTGCATATCAGATGTCTTCAACGGAACTGTACCATCTGATCGAAAGTATTCGGACACCCCTTTGCTATATGGAGCTGACCATCCAATGTCACGAGAGGCCGACGCACAAGTTTAGAAGCAGGCGGGAGAATTGTGTTGACAGGAGAAAAGTGGCAACAGTAGAATGTACAGGTCAGGGAAGCTTAGTAACAGCGAAGGCGGACCAGCCATTGGATGTCACCTGAGTAACAAACCCATCATGGACACTTGAGCCCTTCTAAAGCTGCTCCAGTCGACTGTTGGTGATGTGACTGTGAAGTGAAAACATGATGGCACAACCTAAGCTAAAGCAAGGCCAGGCAGGCTTCATGCAAAAACGGAGAGAGGCTGCCGACCATTGTTCGAAGGTGGTTCTAAAATATTGCATGAAATGCTTGTGAGTATTCCAAACTACGTCCAGCAGCCCAGCTAGATGAATGAGTATGAGCGTAGGGAGTAAGAAATAATGGGTTACAATGGTTGAGCAGGGTCTCATAAACAAAACATTTCTGTAATCGATGTTAAGTGACGCTTGAGGTAGCATAAAGGGCGACGCCACTGGACAGTGGATTACTGGAAACGACTGATTTGGAATAATGAATCATATTATACTCGTGGCAGTCGGATGGGAGGGTTCGGGTTTGGCCAATGTCTGGAGTATATTACCAGCCACTAACTGTAGTGCCAGCAGTGGAGTACTGAGGAGGTGGTGTCGCACTGTGAGGTCGTTTCTCGCGATTACATCGTGTTCCTCTTATTGTGCTTAAAAATGTTAAATGCGGATGGGTATCGACACACTTTACTGCATTGTGTTATGAGTACAGTAAAGCAAAAGTTCGGAGACGAGAATTGTTTGTATCAACATGACAGTCCACTCGGTCATAAACCAACGTCCCTGAGGCAGTGATTTGTGGACAATAACTTTCCTGAAATGGAGTGACTTGCCCAAGGTCCTGACCTGAACCCAATGGAACACCTGTGGGATGAGTTAGGACGACGACTCCGCTCCATAACCCGTCCAGCATCACTATCTTCTCTACTTTCGATACTCGTAAAAAATTGGCTGCCGTTCCTCCGCAGACTCACTGAAATTGTCCCCAGTAGAGCTCCAGCCTTCATAAAGGTGAAGGGCTGATACACCCCATATTAATGTGCACTAAGAGCCCGGATACTCTTGGTCACACAGTTTATATATTAATGTAATGAGAATGCGACAGTGAAATGTTGTGTTTGTGTGGATGATGATGCAACAAGGTAAGACTGGAACCTTGAATCGGTAGACTGGCTGCTCCTTCCGAGTTCCACCAAGTACCAACCCGAGTTCAACCATTCCAAATGAACTGAAGTGCCATAATCCCCCCTCCACAAAACACGTCGGAAAAATTTCTTGTATATAGAACGCAGGCCACTATACTGTGCATGTTCGAGGACGCATTGCCATTCCAGTTTCCGTCCTATTTCATTCACGTATGGACTGAGAGGAAAATGACTCCCTATGTGGCATCGATTCGCACCCATATCTCTCTTATCTTATTCTCTCGCTCCCTATGTGAGATATGCGACTGAGGTAACCGAACAGTTGCACAGCCGTCCTCGAATGTCGGTTGTCTGAATTTACCAAATGAAGTACAGAGAGAACAGTGTCTCCTTTGTTCAAACTATTTCTATGTCTGCTACCTCAACATCCCCGTTGCACTTTCGTACGGGCTATACTGACCCATCTCTTGATTTTTTTCGATGTCTGCTGCTGCGGAGCCTATAAGGACTCAGAATACAGACGAATTACACTACAAAATGAAGCGCTAGCGACTTGTTTTTGTGTATAACAGTGTCCACCATTGAAATCTTGGCTATAATGATAAACTTCCGTGCATAACCCTGGATCCAGGTTGGGTCGCAAGGTGACATTTTGTGTGTGAGTTGTCGATGCCAACTAATGTGAATACAGAATAGCCCGAGATCTGTGGGGTAGTCCTTGGAGTACGTTCGCTCCATATTTTACACACTTCTCGTTATAAATAATTAAAACTGCAAGGTAAATTGAGTAAAACTGTGTTGCGTAATAAAGAAATTTACAATTGGTATTTCGGTGCATACTATGCACGTGTTTTGTACATGAACTATAAACAAGGCAAAGCAGCGACTTGTATGTAGGTTTTTTCACACAAACATAGCAGTTTCTTTTTAGTCCTCTCAACAAATCTATTGTAACGTCCCCTTATAAAAATTATGAATGACTGCTAGTAAGGTTCTACATTATTTGGTACAAAGACAGCTGACTAAAACTGAACGAACTCAGACAGTTCTCTCTTTACTTTTTCTGGTCATCACTAAACTGACACAAAATATTTGTTTTAGCGCAACGCAATCTGACTTTCAACAATCCCTACAAAAGATTGGCCCTGACAAACAATAACCTATATCTTTCATAAATCACTTAACTCACAAAAATCTGCGTTACTCGAACTACTGCAATACAGCGAGCGCCAATACTGCCAGCTAAATAAAAGATTCCAACTACTGAAGGCACTAACTACTGATAGCATAGGTAGCAAATGAAAGATTTTGATAGAGAACAAACAATGTATTTACCTTAATAGCGTTCAAAAGTCATTATATAGATATAATTTTGTGACATCCAATTAAACAAATTTCCTTTTTCTGACGGACACACGTCCAGATCGTCCGCTCAAAACTCTGGGATCTCTCTCCCCACATCCACCACAGCTGGTGGCTCACCTCCAACTGCTACGCTACGCGCTGTTCACATCCAACAGCACAACACTGCACCAGTGAATATTTCAACAATGAGTCCAACCAGCGACAGACTGCACACAGCGCAGTCAGTGATTTTCATACAGAGCACTACGTGGCGTTACCAACATAAAAACTTAAACAGCCTACTTACACTGTTGTTGTTGTTGTTGTTGTGGTCTTCAGTCCTGAGACTGGTTTGATGCAGCTCTCCATGCCACTCTATCCTGTGCAAGCTTTTTCATCTCCCAGTACCTACTGCAACCTACATCCTTCTGAATCTGCTTAGTGTATTCATCTCTTGGTCTCCCTCTACGATTTTTACCCTCCACGCTGCCCTCCAATACTAAATTGGTGATCCCTTGATGCCTCAGAACATGTCCTACCAACCGATCCCTTCTTCTGGTCAAGTTGTGCCACAAACTTCTCTTCTCCCCAATCCTATTCAATACTTCCTCCTTAGTTATGTGATCTACCCATCCAATCTTCAGCATTCTTCTGTAGCACCACATTTCGAAAGCTTCTATTCTCTTCTTGTCCAAACTATTTATCGTCCATGTTTCACTTCCATACATGGCTACACTCCATACGAATACTTTCAGAAATGACTTCCTGACACTTAAATCAATACTGGATGTTAACAAATTTCTCTTCTTCAGAAACGCTTTCCTTGCCATTGCCAGCCTACGTTTTATATCCTCTCTACTTCGACCATCATCAGTTATTTTGCTCCCCAAATAGCAAAACTCCTTTACTACTTTAAGTGCCTCATTTCCTAATCTAATTCCCTCAGCATCACCCGACTTAATTAGACTACATTCCATTATCCTTGTTTTGCTTTTGTTGATGTTCATCTTATATCCTCCTTTCAAGACACTGTCCATTCCATTCAACTGCTCTTCCAAGTCCTTTGCTGTCTCTGACAGAATTACAATGTCATCGGCGAACCTCAAAGTTTTTATTTCTTCTCCATGAATTTTAATACCTACCCCGAATTTTTCTTTTGTTTCCTTTACTGCTTGCTCAATATACAGATTGAACAATATCGGGGAGAGGCTACAACCCTGTCTTACTCCCTTCCCAACCACTGCTTCCCTTTCATGTCCCTCGACTCTTATAACTGCCATCTGGTTTCTGTACAAATTGTAAATAGCCTTTCGCTCCCTGTATGTTACCCCTGCCACCTTCAGAATTTGAAAGAGAGTATTCCAGTCAACATTGTCAAAAGCTTTCTCTAAGTCTACAAATGCTAGAAACGTAGGTTTGCCTTTCCTTAATCTTTCTTCTAAGATAAGTCGTAAGGTCAGTATTGCCTCACGTGTTCCAGTGTTTCTACGGAATCCAAACTGATCTTCCCCGAGGTTGGCTTCTACTAGTTTTTCCATTCGTCTGTAAAGAATTCGTGTTAGTATTTTGCAGCTGTGACTTATTAAACTGATAGTTCGGTAATTTTCACATCTGTCAACACCTGCTTTCTTTGGGATTGGAATTATTATATTCTTCTTGAAGTCTGAGGGTATTTCGCCTGTTTCATACATCTTGCTCACCAGATGGTAGAGTTTTGTCAGGACTGGCTTTCCCACGGCCGTCAGTAGTTCCAATGGAATATCGTCTACTCCGGGGGCCTTGTTTCGACTCAGGTCTTTCAGTGCTCTGTCAAACTCTTCACGCAGTATCGTATCTCCCATTTCATCTTCATCTACATCCTCTTCCATTTCCATAATATTGTCCTCAAGTACATTGCCCTTGTATAGACCCTCTATACAGTATACTCCTTCCACCTTTCTGCTTTCCCTTCTTTGCTTAGAACTGGGTTTCCATCTGAGCTCTTGATATTCATACAAGTCGTTCTCTTATCACCAAAGGTCTCTTTAATTTTCCTGTAGGCGGTATCTATCTTACCCCTAGTGAGATAGGCCTCTACATCCTTACATTTGTCCTCTAGCCATCCCTGCTTACCCATTTTGCACTTCCTGTCGATCTCATTTTTGAGACGTTTGTATTCCTTTTTGCCTGTTTCACTTACTGCATTTTTATATTTTCTCCTTTCATCAATTAAATTCAATATTTCTTCTGTTACCCAAGGATTTCTACTAGCCCTCGTCTTTTTACCTACTTGATCCTCTGCTGCCTTCACTACTTCATCCCTCAAAGCTACCCATTCTTCTTCTACTGTATTTATTTCCCCCATTCCTGTCAATTGCTCCCTTATGCTCTCCCTGAATCTCTGTACAACCTCTGGTTCTTTCAGTTTATCCAGGTCCCATCTCCTTAAATTCCCACCTTTTTGCAGTTTCTTCAGTTTCAATCTACAGGTCATAACCAATAGATTGTGGTCAGAGTCCACATCTGCCCCTGGAAATGTCTTACAATTTAAAACCTGGTTCCTAAATCTCTGTCTTACCATTATATAATCTATCTGATACCTTTTAGTATCTCCAGGGTTCTTCCATGTATACAACCTTCTTTCATGATTCTTAAACCAAGTGTTAGTTATGATTATGTTGTGCTCTGTGCAAAATTCTACCAGGCGGCTTCCTCTTTCATTTCTGTCCCCCAATCCATATTCACCTACTATGTTTCCTTCTCTCCCTTTTCCTACACTCGAATTCCAGTCACCCATGACTATTAAATTTTCGTCTCCCTTCACAATCTGAATAATTTCTTTTATTTCATCATACATTTCTTCAATTTCTTCGTCATCTGCAGAGCTAGTTGGCATATAAACTTGTACTACTGTAGTAGGTGTGGGCTTCGTATCTATCTTGGCCACAATAATGCGTTCACTATGCTGTTTGTAGTAGCTTACCCGCATTCCTATTTTCCTATTCATTATTAAACCTACTCCTGCATTCCCCCTATTTGATTTTGTGTTTATAACCCTGTAGTCACCTGACCAGAAGTCTTGTTCCTACTGCCACCGAACTTCACTAATTCCCACTATATCTAACTTCAACCTATCCATTTCCCTTTTTAAATTTTCTAACCTACCTGCCCGATTAAGGGATCTGACATTCCACGCTCCGATCCGTAGAACGCCAGTTTTCTTTCTCCTGATAACGACATCCTCTTGAGTAGTCCCCGCCCGGAGATCCGAATGGGGGACTATTTTACCTCCGGAATATTTTACCCAAGAGGACGCCATCATCATGTAATCATACAGTAAAGCTACTTACACCATGTTTTCCATTCGCCATCACTGTCTTTGGTTTCTCGTGTTGACCTGTGTCCTATAGTTTCTTAGTTTTACACTGAGGCGATAAAACTCATGGGGTACGTCCTAATATCGTGTGCGAACTCCTTTTATCCGGCGTAGTGAAGCAACTCGACGTGCTATGGACTCGAGAAGTTGTTGGAAGTCCCATGCAGATATATTGAGCCTTGCTACCTCTATAGGTGTCCACAACTGCGAACATTTATGGGACATAGTCGTGCATAAAATCCTTTTTCTGACGGACACACGTCCAGATCGTCCGCTCAAAACTCTGGCATCTCTCTCCCCACATCCACCAGAGAGATGCCAGAGTTTTGAGCGGACAATCTGGACGTGTGTCCGTCAGAAAAAGGATTTTATGCACGACTATGTCCCATAAATGTTCAATGTGATTCATGTGAGGCGATCTCGGTCGTCAGATCCTTCGCTCGAATTTTCCAGAATGTTCTTCAAACCAATCCATTAAAATTCCATAAAAATTCCCGTTGTTTAGGAACATGAAGTCCACGAACGGTTGCAAATGGTCTCCAAGTGGCCGAAAATAACCATTTCCAGTTAATGGTCGGTTCATTTGGACCAAAGGACCCAGTCCATTTCATGTAAACACAGCCCAAACGATTATGGAGCCACCACCAGCTTGCACAGTGCCTTGTTGACAGCTTGGGTCCGTGGCTTCGTGGGGTCTGCTCAACGCTCGCACCCTATCGTCAGCACTTACTAACTGAAATCGAGACTCGTCTGACCAAGTCACTGTTTTCCAGTCGTCTAGGGTCCATCCAATATGGTCACGAGCCCAGGGGGGGCGCTGTAGTCCATGTCGTGCTGTTGGCAATGACACCGGCATCGTCCGCCTGTTGCCATAGCCTATTAATGCCAAATTATACCGCACTGTCTCAACGGGAACGTTAATCGTACATCCCACATTGATTTCTGAATTTATTTCATGCTGTGTTGCTTGTTTGCTGGCATTGACAACTCTACGCAAACGCCGCTGCTCTCGGTCGTTAATGACGAGAAGTAATGTCTGAAATTTGGTAATCTCGCCACAGTCTTGAGTCTGTGGTTCTCGGTATATTAACTGCAGACTGCAACTATAGATTGTGTTGTTCATTGTTAATCCTCCGCTTCGTAATATCGGATGGAAATAGTTCGCACTTCCAGACAGGCAATCCGATGAACAGATTTGCAGAGCGGGCTGCTGTCCTGCCTTCCCGGACAGCTCGTGTCAATGATCTGCAGGCACTTACTGACGTTTGCTGCATCACAAATGGAGCCCATATTGACCACACGTGATTTGTGTTACGTACTTGGAGAGATGCTGTAACCACTGATCTGTATCTATATCTCTTGTAGTTTTTGTGCAGTCATCTTCTGAAACCTCGGAGGAAGGCCTCCCCCCCCCCCCCTAGGCTGGAATACAAAACAGCCAGAAATATATTTTTCGTGTTGTTACTTCTGACTACTATATTAATTAAAATACACATATATTAATGTCTGTCACTGCGACAAACTATTGCTAGTCAAAGTTTAAACTATCTTAAAAACCTGTAGAATTTTACCACTAACATAATAGTCGCATAATGCCTAGCTATTCATATATTTTTGCATATTATCTTGCGTTCATCTATATTGAAAGAGGTGATTCATTATACGAAGTAGAAGGATTCTGGAACATATACTGTATTCGAAAATTGTGAATTATCTCGAAGAAAACGACTTGTTGACAAACATTCAGCATGGATTCAGAAAATATCATTATTGTGAAACACAAGCTTTTTACTCTCAAGGAGTAACATGTGCTATCGACAGAGATGTCAAATTTATTCCGTATTTGGGATTTTCAGAAGAATTTCAACACCGTTCCTCACACGCGCCTTCTAACTATGGCGTACCTTCTCAGTGGTGTGATTGGGTTCATGACTTCCTGGCAGAAAGGTCACAGTTCGCAGCACAGTTCGAAAAAACCATTAGTGATATCTGGCGTTCCCCAAGAAAATGTTATAGGTCCTCTACCGTTCCTTATCCACATTAAAGACGTAGGAGAAAATCTAAGCAGCTCCCTTAGATTGCCTGCAGATGATGCAATCATTTCCTGTTTTGCAAAATCATCAGATGATCAAAACCAATTACAAAATTCTTTATACAAGTTATCTATATGGTGCGAAAAGTGGCAATTGAATATTAGTAATGAGGAGTGTGAATTCATCTACATAAGTACTAGGAAAAAATCCCAATAAATTTTGCTTACACGATAAATCCACAAATCTAAACGCTGTAAATTCAACTAAATATTTAGGGATTACAGTTGCGAATAACTTAAATTGTAAAGAATACATTGATAATGTCGTGGATAAAGCAATTCAAAGACTGCGAATTTTTGGCAGGATACTTAGAAAGCGCAACAAGTCTGGTAAGAAACTGCTTACACCACACTTGTCCGCCTTCTCCTGGAGTATTGTTGTGTGGTGTGGGACCCGCATCAGATGGGACTGACGGAGAACATCGAAAAAATGCAAAGAAGGGCAGCTCGTCTCATATTATCATGAAACAGGGGAGAGAGTGCCATGGACATGATATGTGAATTGCGGTGGCAGTCATTAAAACAAACTGAGCGAGGTGGCGCAGTGGCTAGCACACTGGACTCGCATTCGGGAGGACGACGGTTCAATCCCGAGTCCGGCCATCCTGACTTAGGTTTTCCGTGATTTCCCTAAATCGCTCCAGGCAAATGTCGAGATGGTTCCTTCGAAAGGGCACGGCCGACTTTCTTTTCCTAATCCGATGAGACCGATGATCTCGCTGTCTGGACAACCCAGCCAATTAAAACAAAGGCCTTTTTCGTTGTGGCAGGATCTTCTCGCGGAATTTAAATCACCAGTTTTCTCATTCTGTTGCGAAAATATTCTGTAGGTGCCCAACTGCATAGGAAGAAACGATCATCAAGATAAAATAAGAGAAAACAGAGCTCGCACGGAAAGAATTAAGTGCTCGTTTCTCCCGTGCGCCTTTCGAGGTTGGAACCGTAGAGAAATGGCTTGAAGGTGCTTCCATGAACCCTCCGCCAGGCAGTTAATTGTGAGTTGCAGAGTAATAATGTAGATGTAGATTTAGATGTGAAGATATGTCTAAGTCGCTCCGCATTTTCTTATAGTAATGCAGCGATGATATTTCCCTGCAGACAATAGCGTGATCAGCGAACAATACGAGCACTACGTAATAAATCTTTTATGTAGACTGTATTTACATAATGAGTGGTTCTATAACGTTTCCTTTAGGCACACCTGAAGTTTCCTACATTTCTATTCGACATTCGTCTACCACTATAGCATGCTGGGTAGTATCAGCCAGCATACTTCGAGGTAGTCATATTATTTTTTAAGGCACTTTGTATGATCACTTCTTGGATATCAGAAGGCAATCGTCCTGATGATCATCTATTATTTGCAAGACACAATGTGTGAAAATAGCGAGCTTCGTTTTATCTGTGTAGTTTTCTGATGGACTGAGAGAAGCTACGTATTACCTAGATATGTTGTAATACTATATCACCGTACAGTAAATTTACCATAGAGGTATTTGTGTGTAGCTGTGTGCGTCCGTTCTTCTACTCTTATTGTAAATACCGTGGTTGCACATTTTGCAGTAAGGCTGGATTTCTCGTTCTACTAGAGGATGCCCATAAATGTACGCTAGAAAACTAGCTGTTTGCACAGTGTATTTTATTTGAAATCTAAACGGAATGCGATCAGATCCTGGATCATTGATTCAAAAGAAACTAAAACGTAACATTGTCCTCATGCGTGAGTAAATCATGCTGATATCTTCGAATATAGCGTCACACTGGACTTGTATTTCGAAGACGATTTCAATTTTGCAGCGCGCGAAATGATTTGTTAACACAATCTTATGGACGTACACCATATCAACAAGCGGCTTACGAGGTAATCGAGCGATTGATGTTTGAGGACTTACTGCACATCTACTATTGCATGGCAATCAGGAGCCTTGAAGAGAATGACTACTGTTTATTGCCTTTACCTACCTATACAGCTGAGTTCTTTGAAGATTTATCAACTTAGTATGAGGAATTATTGTCTACACGAATGAAAACACAATGCCTCATTCCCGTAAAAACGAACGTACAACAGGACAAATACACCTAAAAACAAAGAATGATTCAGTTAAAAATGGTATCCAGAAAACCCTCTGTATTAACACGAGTCAGAAGGCACAAAGAAATAGAAACCAAAATACTTTTTTAACCGTTTTAATAGTTAGAAAGATAAAAATCAAAAAGTTTAAAAAAGAAAACAATATTGTTGCTTCAGTGGCTTCGTGTCATCTAGCTCACATTAACTCAGATGCTTAAGTTGTTTTCATCTACATATACAAGGTTACTCTACAAATCCCAGTTAGCTGTTTGCCACAGGGTTCATAGAACCACTTCCAGAGTATGCGATTGAAGGCTTTCTCGGCGTATTTCAGCTATGAAATCTTCACGGGTTATCAGCCGAGTGGCGTCGTCTTCTAGTCGCGACGTTTCAATGGACTGCGTATCCGTCATCTTCGCCTGAAGATGATGGATACGCAATTCAATGAAACGTTGCGACTAGAAGACGACGCCAATCGGCTGATAACCTGTGAAGATTTCATACTTCCAGAGTATTTCTCGATCACTCTGTGGCGTGTCTGTTGAGCTGTTTAGCATACCCCCCAAGATGCTGTAAGTCCGCTCTCCCTTGACGTATAGGAAAGGGAAACTCTTCACAAGATCATAGAAATTTAAGAAAAACAATGTCATGCAAAAGAAATGTTTTATTGAAAGAAAACTACTAGGGCTGACCTAATTAAGCATACAACACTTGTGTTATTGTGTAAATAAATTGATGTACGTATTGGTAAATAAGTGTCGTAGTTCTGATATCAAGCAGTGACAGAATCAAACAAAATAGTAACACAATCACAGCATATCTTCATAATAAACATAAAGAAACAAAAGAAATACCGTCCGAACAGGCCACGTTTGCATTTATTATATATCATGTTATCTGCAACTTTAATTTGAATGTATTTCAATAGGATGACTCAAGTTTTAGCTGGATAACCACATAAGAATTCATATCGGTTGACAGGTGAGTAATTGTTTATGTGTTCAATGGCGAGTTCATATACACTTCCTTGTGCAGTCCTCCCACACAGATTCACTAATGATTCGGGTTGACTTATAGCCGGTCTGATAACTAACATTGTCGATGTGGTTTAGACGACCTCCGCAGCATCTATTCATTATCAGATCAATGGCTGGCATTACGGCTGTCTTGGTCATTCAGCACGCCGTACTCTTTTGCAGAAGCTTCCATGAAGAGCAGAGTGGACTTTTGCACTGGGCCAGACACTGGTCGGGCAGGAGTGCACCACTGACTTGGTGCGCTTCCTCAGGTATGTGACCTGCAGCTGCGCTGTTCCACTGCAACAGAAGTCGCTCTGTGGGGTGTCCCTCCTCAGCCAGCACTCAGTCAAGATCTCATCGCTTTCTCTGAACGGCTACCACTCTGCTCAGGTGTCCACCTCGCCTTCTTGTGTGGGTCGTATTGCTCATAATACTCGTAAGCCCTTCAAACAGTGTTGTATTGGAATATTATACATACAGAAACAAAATTTACATAAAAATCATTACGTTCAATATCCTTGTTTAATAAAACTACTGTCAACAAGCATGATAATAAGAATTATGGCTCTCTAACCTCAACAATTCAACAACTAATAAAGTATTGTGTCCCTTAGGTCTTCAGAAGTTATGAAAGTATTGGTGAGGTACATATTTCTCTGGGCTGCATGCTCTCTAAAAGAGAAAATACTAAGCTCTTGCTCCTGGGTCTCTTAAAAAATGAATAAACAAATTTAATGATTAATATATAAAACTGACTTTATAGCAATTATAGTTTTACAGATGCTTATTTTTTATGTTCCCTGGAAGGCAAATGATTAGTTATTGCTGTGGTAGTTAGCATACATGCAGTTAGTATACAGCAAGTGCGATGTCGTTAAAAGTTTTCTGCGGTATCTGCAGATGTAAACAGAATCCTCTCTATTTATTTGAGCATGTGCCTTACATAAGTGCCTGACATGTTATTGGTGTACCATACAGTTAATTACTGCGCTGGTATCACGTGCTGACATACTCCCTGATTATCACGACGGCTTTTCTTCTATTTCTATCTCTGTATGATGCTTCCTCCTTCCTACCAACCTTCGAATTCTGAAAACTATTGTTCAAGATACATCTCAGATGACTCCTCTGAAAATGCAGAAACATAAAGTATGGTTGACAGAAATATGTTTTGTTTATAAATACACTCCTGGAAATTGAAATAAGAACACCGTGAATTCATTGTCCCAGGAAGGGGAAACTTTATTGACACATTCCTGGGGTCAGATACATCACATGATCACACTGACAGAACCACAGGCACATAGACACAGGCAACAGAGCATGCACAATGTCGGCACTAGTACAGTGTATATCCACCTTTCGCAGCAATGCAGGCTGCTATTCTCCCACGGAGACGATCGTAGAGATGCTGGATGTAGTCCTGTGGAACGGCTTGCCATGCCATTTCCACCTGGCGGCTCAGTTGGACCAGCGTTCGTGCTGGACGTGCAGACCGCGTGAGACGACGCTTCATCCAGTCCCAAACATGCTCAATGGGGGACAGATCCGGAGATCTTGCTGGACAGGGTAGTTGACTTACACCTTCTAGAGCACGTTGGGTGGCACGGGATACATGAGGACGTGCATTGTCCTGTTGGAACAGCAAGTTCCCTTGCCGGTCTAGGAATGGTAGAACGATGGGTTCGATGACGGTTTGGATGTACCGTGCACTATTCAGTGTCCCCTCGACGATCACCAGTGGTGTACGGCCAGTGTAGGAGATCGCTCCCCACACCATGATACCGGGTGTTAGCCCTGTGTGCCTCGGTCGTATGCAGTCCTGGTTGTGGCGCTCACCTGCACGGCGCCAAACACGCATACGACCATCATTGGCACCAAGGCAGAAGCGACTCTCATCGCTGAAGACGACACGTCTCCATTCGTCCCTCCATTCTCGCCTGTCGCGACACCACTGGAGGCGGGCTGCACGATGTTGGGGCGTGAGCAGAAGACGGCCTAACGGTGTGCGGGACCGTAGCCCAGCTTCATAGAGACGGTTGCGAATGGTCCTCGCCGATACCCCAGGAGCAACAGTGTCCATAATTTGCTGGGAAGTGGCGGTGCGGTTCCCTACGGCACTGCGTAGGATCCTACGGTCTTGGCGTGCATCCGTGCGTCGCTGCGGTCCGGTCCCAGGTCGACGGGCACGTGCACCTTCCGCCGACCACTGGCGACAACATCGATGTACTGTGGAGACCTCACGCCCCACGTGTTGAGCAATTCGGCGGTACGTCCACCCGGCCTCCCGCATGCCCACTATACGCCCTCGCTCAAAGTCCGTCAACTGCACATACGGTTCACGTTCACGCTGTCGCGGCATGCTACCAGTGTTAAAGACTGCGATGGAGCTCCGTATGCCACGGCAAACTGGCTGACACTGACGGCGGCGGTGCACAAATGCTGCGCAGCTAGCGCCATTCGACGGCCAACACCGCGGTTCCTGGTGTGTCCGCTGTGCCGTGCGTGTGATCATTGCTTGTACAGCCCTCTCGCAGTGTCCGGAGCAAGTATGGTGGGTCTGACACACCGGTGTCAATGTGTCCTTTTTTCCATTTCCAGGAGTGTATATCTCCTGCTACCTGTCACGATTTTCTTTATATACTTTTCACACGACGCATTTCGGGAAATGACACTCATTTTCAAGTGCGTTATTTGTGTGTATTATGCCATTTCTGTGTGATGTTGTCGATGTGTGAGAATCTGCTTCATTTCACTGACTTTACTGCAGTATATAAGAAACTTGCAATTTTTTAGTTGGTTCTCGGTCTTTTTGTGAATTTAGTGACGAAATTTAGAAGAATTTGTTCTTACAGTTTTCTAATGGTCCATTTGTGCAGAGTCCAAGACACACTAAACATCACAGACAACATGCTACACACTTAAAACATCGAAAATATCTTACATAAACAAAACACTTACAAAGATGTTCTTACAAGTAGTCCACAGAGATAACATTATAGGCCTTCACAGAGTATGATATGGTTTTGTACAGAGGTTATTTGTCTTAACAATGTATTTCATAATTTACTTACATCGATTTTACAAATGTGCTTATTTCTATGTGTTAGTATTCATATTTAAGTGTACTGTCGAAACATCTGAAGAAATTCACTGATTCACTTTCAATTTATTCGTTTAATATTTTGTCTTCACATTTTCTGGTGTTGAAATTTCGGCCTGTTTGTCCTAGGCAGAATACAGAGCATTCCTGGCATGTTACCTTGTATATTCCAGAGTTTCAATATGGATCTTGATTACACTTTATATTATGTATTAGTTTTCGTTGCAGTTTATTAGATGCAGAAAACCCAATTTTTAGTTTGTGATTTTTGAAAATGTTTGCAATCTCTCTTCCTCATTTTCGCTTGTGTTTCTTCGTGGATCTGGCCCATGTATTTCTTTGATTTCTCTGATCGCTGAGTCGTCTTTAATGTCGACTATCGTCAGTCCTATGTGGGGTGCCATCGAACAGTGAGGATTGTTCCTACTCCACTTGTTACCATTATTACGGGAGGGATGCCTCGCTCGTCGGTTCGCATTAGACGGTCCATGTCGTGGCGGCTTGCCTTGCATGTGTACACGACACTCTGGTTCCCTCACATCAGCTTCTCGATCATAGCCAAGCTCATCAAGTAAATGTAAAAATGCGCTGCTGCTTTCATACCATAAACGGCCAGTGAAATATCTTTCTGAATTCGGTTAGGGAACTTTGTTTGCGAGATCCATATGAACTCTGTTTACTCAAATAGTGTGTCTAAGAACTGATTTCTTTTGACCATTTCTTTTAAATACAGTACTGGAGTATGAAACACCTGTCTCGCACAGGGGTCCATCATCAAAATGCCTAGTCTGGCACACTTCTACTTCTCTTGCGCCCAAAATTCCCGAAGAAACGCCTGTTTAAACTCCTTGTAAGTCCTGCAAGTTGCCACAATTATTCACTTCATTCCATTTGCCTCTTCCTACAGATACGAGCAAATGATATTGCTTTTGTAATCAGCAGACCTAGGAAGTCTGTTCTGGAACGTTCGATCTAAATTTTGGGATGCAAACTGTTCTTTCTGTCTGGAAGCAGCGCATACTTCTGAAAGGAAACAAAACGTTTTCTAATATTGTCCTCTTCAACTTCTTAATAATTTATTCCTACCGGTACCGGTACAGACGATTGTACATTCATTTTTGGCCTCTCTGGATCGCCAAATATATGACAGAGTCTGTCTGTTAATCCACGTAGTTCCTTCTGATGCTTCCGTACATCTTCCGGACTCATTAACATCTTTCCAATGCGTATACTGTAGGCTAGCCCACTCTTTAAACAATACCCCCGGCGCTTCACGATTGCGGCGGTTGCTGCCTGCTTGAATTTTTTTAAATTGGAACAACAATTTTATTTCTCCTGATCTTTTAAGTCTACCGGGAAGGTCCTATCCAAAACCGTATCATTATGCACGGACAGTTTATTTATCTGTTTTTTGACTTGCGATACATTATCCACAACTTCACATTTCCACTCTTTAATGACATCTGTGTCCCTGCTTATTTCTGTGGTTACGCCATTCTCCTCTTGCGTTATTGTGCCCAGTTTATTTTCGCAAGTGTTGACTTCTTCCTCGTTTAACTGTTCCGTATTCTCTTCAGATTTCTTCCCCGATCTTTTTTTCTAATTTGTCAGTTCTTCCGTTACACCATTGTACGTGACATGTTACCTCGTGTTCTAACCTCTTAAAATGTTCACTATGCACCTTGAACTGTTACTCAGTCTTTCTGAAATGTGCACCATTCTTCTTCTCTTACTTTTTGAAATTTTCGTCTCTCTTTTTCAAATTTATGTCTGTCTTCTTGAAAATTTCTTCTGTCTTTTTCTAACGCTCATCCAGCTTCTTATGTTGTTCTGCGATCGTTTTGTAATGCAGGTCGTTTCCTCATGTGGATACTTGTTTTCGAAATCCATTTAGACTAACAACGACTTAGATCGAAATGTGGCGGTGAAGAAGAATTTGATACGCGTTAGGCATCATTCTGCGTCACAGCTTACGGTCAAGTGGGACTGGAGTTCTCCATTACCTATGACAGCCTCACATTCTCTTCACATAGCAACTCAGATGCGGATAGTTCTGTTACTCTGCCAGTTATTTAAATCTCTGTCGCTAATGACTCGTGCAAATGACTTTCACAACTTTCTCTTATCTTAGCACTGTTGAATTGCCTTGTTCGACTTAGCTTGCATATTAATTTCGCGGTCTACAGATAACGATGAATTCGCTTCTTCCCTATAGATTGTACTTGTATTTTTTAAACTATGTGCACGAGAATAGAATAATTTTTGCATAACTAAATACTGGCGCAAAACTCAAACACTTCCTCCTAATGATCAGTATCTTAACTTAGACATACCCTGAAACACAATGCAAGCCTACCTTAAACAAAACACATTAAAATTTTTCCATCGAAATTGAGGGGTCTAAACTCTAGACAATAATTAACTTTTGCTTACGTCCATTTCCTGTAAGAAAAGCGCAAATTAGTAAATTTTCATCTTTATTTTTCTGGTTAAAAGGTCATTAATAAGCAAATGATTCAAATAGTGAAATTTGTTGATCTAAAATTTTGAGTTCATAAATTAGAATACAACAAAATTTCGTATATTAAACCCTGGACAGGATCGCCAAATTCCTGTACGAGGTGCTGATGGAACTGTTTATAATATTCCTCACATGCTATAAGTACAGTCCCCAATGACCTACAGGGAAGGGAAACTCTCCATAAGATCGTACAAACTTAGGAGGAACAATGTCAAGCAATGGAAATGTCTCACTGAAAGAAAACTGTTAAGGGTAGTCCGAGTAAGCAAGAAAGTACGAGTATCACACCACATATGGATTTACTGAGGAAGGGCCTTACCTACCTACAACAGAAACTATTGATCACTATAACGAGTTGGTTTATCACCATGAAGCATCAAACAAATGAAATATCCATTGAAATAAATATGTATCAATTCAATAAGTGGACAAGAGGAGCATAGTTATGACATCTGGCCTTGGCACACATACGCATGTATGTTCATTCAAGCATAACATGAAGCCATATCACTGATATTGCCAGAGACTGTGCAAATGGTTAGCGGTTGAAGAAATAATAAAAACACCAGAAGAATCGACAGGGTACCTAAAGGAAGCAACTACCTGGCCTTTAACATTACAACCTGTGTACTCAGTTATAGCAAACAAACATCTCTTCATGCGAAACTTTGGCAGAAAGCGTGTCTCCTGAGGGGAAGTGTTCTGTAATTGGTCGTCTGGCAGAAGTCTTGCTCATCGAGCATCTGGCACCAAGAGTCGTCCAACTTAACCCTTCGAAACTAGGCTGTTTCTTCTTAAGGTGGCATCTCATCTTGAATACAGGTCTCTGTGGAATTCTTTTGATCTTTTCATGAGTTTAAAACAAGCAAAACAATCATCAACCCAACGTTAGACTGGAACTCCTCAGTGATTTACTGGGTTTGCTCCCACTGTAACTGGAATGCCTTTGCTTTCCACCTCCTCAGCTTCACAGCTGTAAGGCAGTCTGAAATTTAACGTGGAGTATTACTGATTGTGCAACTTCATATTATTCAAACACTCTCTTCAGCCTGTTGTAGGGTGTCAAACAAATAACGCACCTTAAATTGAATTCCTGCAACAATTCCAGTTAAATCAATATATCACACGACATAGTTACGTGAAAAGTTACAAATTTTATTAATATGTAGATCTAATAAATAAGCCAGCATTTCATGACTATAAACCATTAACACTCACACTAGTAATTTCACGCAAGTAGTTTCCCTGACCAAGCTATGAGATGCAGTTCTGAGAGAAAGAGAATTTACGACGGCACGCCACGCGATCCCACGCGCGGCTGAAACTTCACAGCAGGGCACACAGAGGACACAATGAGACGCCGGAGCCACTGCGTAAGACGCCGCCAAAGTAGTCCTTGTCCCTGCTTTTAAGGACGACCCTTCGGAAAGCCTTTCTACAAGAACATGGCGGGAAGTGGCGGATAAAACGTCCAGAGGAACCAAAATTCAAAGCATTGGTGACTTACTGTAGCCACATGTGTTAAAAACTTGCATGAAAGAAAAAGCTGTGTATCTCAGTATTACGTAGGAGAAATTAAACTTTGCCCTACGAAAGAAATGACGCCTGTGATAGGATACAAAAACCCTAGTGGGTGGAGTTATAACGCTGGCCGGTGTGGCCGAGCGGTTCTAGGCGTTTCAGTCTGGAACCGCGCGACCGCTACGGTCGCAGGTTCGAATCCTGCCACGGGCATGAATGTGTGTGATGTCCGTAGGTTAGTTAGGTTAAAGTAGTGCTAAGTTCTAGAGGACTGATGACCTTAGATGTTAAGTCCCATAGTGCTCAGAGCCATTTGGAGTTATAACGAGTACGATTGTTCCGATAGGCCAGAAAGAAAACAAGTGGCCACCAGCTTTGATACAGGCAGAATAATTGGCTCCTCTCTTGCAGAAAATCGTCGAGTGTCTGAGCAAGACGATGTGCGCCGCACTGAGACAACTGCGAGAGTCATTATGGAACACTTGTTCACAGGCTTGTCTTAACTCATAAGGAGCTAATCTGAAAAGTGTCCTAGTACGGAGAATTGCACTGAGCACTGACAGTTAACGCTTGCAAGTGATTTGAGGGTAATGACATATGCACTATTCCAGCCAAATAGTGCGTACCATATCAATTAACTTAAAAAAAAAACTAAAACCCTCCCGAACGGACCATGAAGGCCCAATGGTACCGCCCGGCCGTCATGTCATCCTCAGACCGTAGGCACGCAGATATGGAGGAGCATGTGGTCAACACACCTCTCTCCCGGCCTTACGTCAGTTTCCGAGATCCGAGACGCTACTTCTTAATCAAGTAGCTCCTCAGTTTGCCTTACAAGGGCTGAGTGTACCCGCTTGCCAACAGCGCTCGGCAGACCAGATGGTCACCCATCCAAATGCTAGCCCAGACTGACAGCGCTTAACTTTGGCGATCTGACGGGAACCAGTGTTACCACTGTGGCAAGGCTGTTGGCGTCAATTAACTTAGCTACGGAATAAATAGGAGTCTTGGCTTCACCAAAGATGTATGAAATTTATCAGACTGGCGTTTAACAGGCGAGAGAGATTTAGAATAGATTCTCAGATTCACAGCTCGCTCCGAGTGCCGATACTGCCGCCGCCTACGCAAGGTAATCACATGCGCTAGTGATACGCCAGCAAGTCATATTCAGTTAACACTCAGAACTGCGCTCGTCTCCACCTACCCTAACTTTCGTACATTCAACCATAACCTGTATTAAACACATTCACAATTGTTGGGTTTAATTGAAGCAATTTTTTACTGAAAGAAGAGCTGTACAATTGTTTAAGTATTGGTTTAGTCAGCAAGAGACTTTTCCAGATATATTTCGCTAATTCCAAAGAGGTAACTATGCCATAAGCGGTAGTGAGTCGTAAGTTTAGGAAAAATCCGTAACAAAAGCACTGAGGGATGTGAAATTTTCTAAGACCCTGAGACAGACGAGGACTGGAACACAGACCTCTGTCTATCTGTTATGGATCACCTGGAAGTTTAGAAGTTTAAAGTTCAGGAGAGAGGTGTTGGTGCAGCCAAATCAGTGAGTCTTGTCGGCGATAGCCGAAGTCTGTCTTTGATCTGTCAGAAGGCTTTATTATATCGCGCATTCCTTTACTGAGTGAAAACCCCAGAATGTATTACTTTTCCTTACACAAAAACCAATATAGAGCCATAATGGCAATATCTCAGACAGTACCACGTAAATTTCTGAAGAAATTACTGACCGACTTACCTAATCTACACAGTGGAAGGAAGATTTAAGATCTAGTGAGCAACGGAGATATTACACATTGTTACGGGTTGCATGTGGATGTTAGAAGTCTACTTACAACAGGACCAGGCCAGATAAAGCATTACCGATTGGTGACTTTACAAAGAATCTGGGAATTGCATTTCGTAGTAAACCAATCGCTAATTAACTGCGTAAAGATTCGCTTCTACATGTACGGATACTTTAATGAATCTACCTTTGAAACGTCACGACGTGATAGCGAGAGTAAGTACATTCCATAGCGTCACAGTACGTAAACCGCCTTTCAGTAAAGTTTCATCAGCACGCACGTGCCTGTTCCACGTCTTTGTCAGTCGTTGAACAGCTCAGAGGCTATTAGGGCACGCCCTTCGATGGCCGTGGCTAATATACGTTTCTTAATGGCACGAAATTACAAATTAATAAGCTCCACCCAGCCTGTACAAACGTTCATATACAACCCTTTGCAAATGTTTGCTGAGCGGACAAAATTTAGAAAGCAGTGCCCAACACATGTTAAGGGCGATAATTAACCGGAGAATACGTTAGTAACTTGTCTGAAAAGGCTCAAACCCGACTGCTTATTTGAAACCTAATTTTTATATTTGTTGGAGGTAACTCAAAATCTACATAGCACAATATAGTGTTGTCTCCGTGGATGTCGCTCTGTTTGATAGGGTCGTTCATTCGGTTATCAGCATTGTTTTAGACACTGCTGGAGACAGTAAACTGTCACCATTACCATTAACAAACAAAAATGTCCCCGAGAACTGTAATATGCTTACGTAACCGTGGAAATATCATGTCATTTATAGGACATTAAAGGATGAATGAAAGGGAAGTAAATCTGTCCTCGACCCGAAGGTTGGTTTGAACACGACAGTGCTTTACTAGGCGTGCTGGAGTTATTGTTGCCTTGCCTTCTTCCGATCTTTAAATTAAGCCATCCAGCAAATTTTAGGAGCACAGATAGTTTTTACACTGAAAAATCATTATTAGCCCTTTCGAGGGCAGCGAGAAGTATACTCCCCATCAATTATGTTTTCATACCGGGTTCGTAGGGATACGTCATACCACCTCCGTACACTCCTGGAATGTAGTGGTAACGGGCTGCGTCAGCTGTAGTTTCAGTTTGTTGTGAAACATAGCTTTTAATTGTCGTGAAATGTTTCTTGTGTCTTTTAGAAATCTTAGAAAGTACACATATCACCAAATAACATTGTTTTAAAGGCCATTGGAAGAATGCTTACCACCAAAGTAATTTTTCAACGAGACATGAGAAGTATGCTTACCACAAAATTAATATTCCTTTTTGTTGACTACCGCAAGAATACTTAGCAAAGTCGAAATTGTTTTACTATGCTCATGGGAATGCGTCTTTCCACGTCTTCTTTATTGTGTGATAAACCAAGTTTCTAGGATTATTATCCTTTACAATGAAAGGCCATCCTGTAATACGTCGATTTTCACGAATAATGTCGTCATTGTCGGTTCCAAACGAAGGAGCTGACACTTCGACTGGCCATCCAGGACGTCGCTCGTCAGTCAGTGTGGTTCGACCAATTTTGAACTATTCTACCTACACTCCTGGAAATGCAAAAAAGAACACATTGACACCGGTGTGTCAGACCCACCACATACTTGCTCCGGACACTGCGAGAGGGCTGTACAAGCAATGATCACACGCACGGCACAGCGGACACACCAGGAACCGCGGTGTTGGCCGTCGAATGGCGCTAGCTGCGCAGCATTTGTGCACCGCCGCCGTCAGTGTCAGCCAGTTTGCCGTGGCATACGGAGCTCCATCGCAGTCTTTAACACTGGTAGCATGCCGCGACAGCGTGGACGTGAACCGTATGTGCAGTTGACGGACTTTGAGCGAGGGCGTATAGTGGGCATGCGGGAGGCCGGGTGGACGTACCGCCGAATTGCTCAACACGTGGGGCGTGAGGTCTCCACAGTACATCGATGTTGTCGCCAGTGGTCGGCGGAAGGTGCACGTGCCCGTCGACCTGGGACCGGACCGCAGCGACGCACGGATGCACGCCAAGACCGTAGGATCCTACGCAGTGCCGTAGGGGACCGCACCGCCACTTCCCAGCAAATTAGGGACACTGTTGCTCCTGGGGTATCGGCGAGGACCATTCGCAACCGTCTCCATGAAGCTGGGCTACGGTCCCGCACACCGTTAGGCCGTCTTCCTCTCACGCCCCAACATCGTGCAGCCCGCCTCCAGTGGTGTCGCTACAGGCGTGAATGGAGGGACGAATGGAGACGTGTCGTCTTCAGCGATGAGAGTCGCTTCTGCCTTGGTGCCAATGATGGTCGTATGCGTGTTTGGCGCCGTGCAGGTGAGCGCCACAATCAGGACTGCATACGACCGAGGCACACAGGGCCAACACCCGGCATCATGGTGTGGGGAGCGATCTCCTACACTGGCCGTACACCACTGGTGATCGTCGAGGGGACACTGAATAGTGCACGGTACATCCAAACCGTCATCGAACCCATCGTTCTACCATTCCTAGACCGGCAAGGGAACTTGCTGTTCCAACAGGACAATGCACGTCCGCATGTATCCCGTGCCACCCAACGTGCTCTAGAAGGTGTAAGTCAACTACCCTGGCCAGCAAGATCTCCGGATCTGTCCCCCATTGAGCATGTTTGGGACGGGATGAAGCGTCGTCTCACGCGGTCTGCACGTCCAGCACGAACGCTGGTCCAACTGAGGCGCCAGGTGGAAATGGCATGGCAAGCCGTTCCACAGGACTACATCCAGCATCTCTACGATCGTCTCCATGGGAGAATAGCAGCCTGCATTGCTGCGAAAGGTGGATATACACTGTACTAGTGCCGACATTGTGCATGCTCTGTTGCCTGTGTCTATGTGCCTGTGGTTCTGTGCCGGCCGAAGTGGCCGTGCGGCTAAAGGCGCTGCAGTCTGGAACCGCAAGACCGCTACGGTCACAGGTTCGAATCCTGCCTCGGACATGGATGTTTGTGATGTCCTTAGGTTAGTTAGGTTTAACTAGTTCTAAGTTCTAGGGGACTAATGACCTCAGCAGTTGAGTCCCATAGTGCTCAGCGCCATTTGAACCATTTGTGGTTCTGTCAGTGTGATCATGTGATGTATCTGACCCCAGGAATGTGTCAATAAAGTTTCCCCTTCCTGGGACAATGAATTCACGGTGTTCTTATTTCAATTTCCAGGAGTGTATTTATAATAATTATAGACGTTCTTACAACTTTCACCATAGTGTAAAATGACTCGAGAAAAGGATTAGCCTGTTTGTCACAATCAAAAAGCAAAATACGGATCGCTAAACTCTCTTCAAGTAATGTTGAAACTTCTAGTGAACACGTTGAAACTTCTAGTGAACACGCCGTCGTTATATGCCATCCTGAGATTATAAATGAAACTATGTTTGTCCATCAGCTGTTTTCCGCTCACCCCAGTGATGCCAACTTAAAGTCATGAACATACAAATCTCCTTCTACAAACAGTCTGATTCCTGAACAGATGGTCTCTCTAATTATTGAATGTCCCTCGTAGAACAGTAAACAGATAGTTGAATAGCAAACAGTTGGAGGAATACCAAACAAGTGACAGAGGTTGTGGTGTGATGGAAGTAATGAACCGCAGATGCTACGGACTTTGGCCCCACATATTGAAAATACCGTAAGCGACTATTTCTATCGGTTTCGCATACGAAAAACATGCTCACTAAGATTTTATTTTGGGGTTTTTCTTTATTTTTTCTTGTCTTTGTATTAATACTGAAACAAACGCTATAGCGTAGACCTTTCTTTTCCAGTAATTCTTTTAATTGTTTCAGGTCACTGCAGGTTAACGTTCGTATAAGTAAGCGACACTCTTCCAGAAAAGTATGGAATTTTCCGATGAAATACGCGCTGTATCTCAATAAAGATGATTAACATCTGAAGGCTGCATGCACAGTGCCGACACGCCTAACAGTCAACACCGGTTAAATGAGCTGTTTTATTCGCCAGTGGGTGTAAACACTGCCATATTTGAAGGGCGTGGTAGTGCTGTCAGGACTGACGTCACTGCTGACGTCACAATGTAGCAAACATGCATGTTCATCAATGTTCAGATATTACCTGTACAGTCGTGACGGATGGTTCATGTTTCGTAACCTGCGGTCAGCACAATTTGTTCTCTTATACGAGCGAACTATGCACGCAACCTTTGACCTCGTACAAACATATTTAAGTCACACAAAAGTAAATCAAAGTTTCACGCATTTAAAACTGTATTTACTTCTCACGAATAGATACTTGAACAATCAACCTCCTGTTTTTCCACAAATGGTTACTTGCAAAGACATAGATTAACAGAGATGTTTACGTGGTTTAGAAGGAAACAAATTTAGCAAAAAGTCAGTAATTAATCCTGTGGAGAAGTCTATTTAATAATGTACCAAATCTAATACAGCTCGATGCTAGATACCTTTCCGTGATGAGAACATGGAACGAAAATCGTTTTCAATAAAATTCTTTTGTTCAAAAATGTAAATGTCGTATGGCATTGTTTGCTGGGATATCCCACACGGTTGGTTTGGCTGCCTGTCGGAAAGGTGTTCATTCCCCCTCCGCACAAATTGGCCCCTTTCCTTGTTGATATGTGAGAGCTGTGTCGCATGTGCAGTTGTGGAGTGTAAGCGACTGAAATGAATGAGTGTGTAGTGTAGTGTAATGTTTGTGTTGTATGATGATGAAAGAAAGTAGCGGATGAAACCTGGTGTCGCCACATAGCCTATTCCTCTTGAATTGCGCTAAGGGGGTCATTCAGTAATGCGGGACATACGAGAAAATGTACGGGTACATATTAGCTAATGTAACTTGCTGTCAGAGATAACTGTACCAAATTTTGGAAATTTGTCGTTATGTTATTGTCTTTCACATGAGGAACATATCCTCGAAGGTTACTTCGTTCATTACTTTCGCAAAGTGGTAGTTTATTCTAAGTAATTAGATAAACAAATCTGTGTACCAGGTTTTTTAATATCAGACTTAGGACCCTCGTAGCAATTTTTTTTAAATTTAGTGTATGATACATAGCAATTTTTATTTCACAAAAATTTAACTGAGGTTGACAGTAACGCACTTTGAAATATTTTGTACCACGAGAAGTTGAGTTACAGTATGTACGAGTCTGTAGCATATTTTACCATTTATCTGCAATGGTTCAGGAGAAACCGTTCCTTATACCTTGAAAAAAAAAAAAACCGTTGCAGGAAATGTAACAAAGCTTTTGTTGGCACTGATGTGATAAATAAGTATGTCAGTGCTGGCCATAACCATTCATATAGCACTTTTCTTCTTACCTGATTATTCTGGCGCCCCTTTTCATAATACTCTTCACTGACATATCATTTTAGAATAAACAATACGCTCACTGATCATTCGTTTCTGGAGGATCACATTAATACAGAATTTTTTGAAAGATATTCACTCCGTTTCACTGTTAATTGTCCACTTATTTTACATAATCATGAGTCGTCGAAAAAACATATTTCTCGTCTTATACACCCGTTGTCATATTACAGGATAAAAAAAAAAAATACGCACACTATCAATCTCCTTCAACAGGTTTTCAGCGAAGCCACTCTCGTCAGTGTCCTGATTTTTACAATGCCAAAATCACTGAACAACAGACAAGCATCATACGAGGCAATTTTAACAATAGCAGATGAGCAAAACGTTGTCTCTGGGCATCTGTTCCAAATGAGGTTATTAAAGCTGTGTTCCACTATGTGCGCATTTCCTTAATAAACAAGTGGTAAACGGCCTTACAGTCTTCTACATTCTCCAGATGATTCTCTTAGGGCAGGAAACAATAAAGCATACAAACAAGGACAGAGTCATGTATAAAATGAAGCATGACAATGTACATTGGTTGGAACAAGGCGGCTTTTATATCATTTTAGCACGAATTAAACTCTTAAAATTGGAGGCAGTATTTCTAACATGCTGCAGAACTAGGTGGTAACAAAAAAAATCTAAACTTTTTTACGATTTTACGCTACGGTCGCAGGTTCAAATCCTGCCTCGGGCATGGATGTGTGTGCCGTCCTTAGGTTAGTTAGGTTTAAGTAGTTCTAAGTTCTAGGGGGCTGATGACCTGAGAAATTAAGTCCCATAGTGCTCAGAGCCATTTGAACCATTTTTTTTTACGATTTTACGTTCCCCCTCACCCTTCGTTACCATCCGACAGATGGACGACCATCCACAGTGTCACATGCCTTGACGTCATGAAACATTGCTGCGATGTTTAGAACTTAATCCAGGACACTGGTCCAAAGACTGCTAATAAGGAAGTTAAATCCACCAACTCTCCTCCCCTTGATGGCCAAATATGTTGTTGTAAAACGAACGACGTTCTGGATACCGTTGCAGGCAGCGTTCTTCAGGGTGGGCCGAAACGCCAATGGTTCTATTACGTTATGACACGATCACATGTCGAGAAACATCGTACTGAGAAGGATTCCGACTGCAAGGGTCTACGTTCGCATTAAGAAAATTGTGTTTGCCGTTGGAGATAAAAGACTCGTACATCCAGTGCTTGCCACGTCCAGGTGATACTGAAATTGGTATCTGTTTTTCTTCATCATACACCTTGAACTTTAAATTGAAATAATTGAATATGGTTCGGAGGACTGTGTCAAGCTGAAACGTAGGATCTAGTACTTTTTAAATGGGTACTTAAGAACTAGCGATAAGGACCAATATGAATAAGTAGGGAATCAATTGCTTGGGAAATTTAAACCGACGTCGTAACAGTTCTGTAGATGAGTGTTATCTGGGTCCAAAGTACGGGTTGATGACACGTGTTAGTTGTTGTTGTTGTTTTTTGGTGAAGAAACCAGACAGCGAGGTCATCGGTCCCATCGGATGAGGGTAGAACGGGGAAGGAAGTCGGCCGTGCCCTTTCAAAGGAACCATCCTGGCATTTGTCTGGAGCGATTTAGGGAAATCACGGAAAACCTAAATCAGGATGGCCGGACGCGGGATTGAAACGTCGTCCTCCCGAATGCGAGTCCACGTGTTAGTGTGGTGGCGTTCAAACTGAAGCACATCAGCTCGAATTCCAGTGGCAGAATAAAGTTTCATCTCCAGCACTTGGCTGGCTAGGGAAATTGACGTGATTGAGTATTCACTACAATGCTACCTACTTCCCAGTTACGTACCAAATCAGTATTCAGTATCTCATGAAAACACAACGTGTGGCATTATTTATGGCGACACAACAATCGGATAAATACGTCGAGCGCACCCGACCCACGCTGCTCTGCGATAAAAGGTTTCACGCCGTTACTTGACTCCAACCTCAGTCTTGCTTTCACTTCCATTTTTATCTACCACTGGAAAAGCCCAACATTTCATTGCTAAAGTTCTTGTCGCTGGCTTCTACAGGAACATAACTCTGTGGAAAGAACAACGTCAACATGCAACTGAATAACAATATCCACGTCCGGACTCACAATGCCTCGCTTCACTCGTAATAGTCTTAACTGGGCAACAGATTTTCTGTGACCCCCTTAAATGTTTCCCTAATGATGTGTTTCTGAGCTATGATTATCACAGCAATACAGACGATGCTTGTGACATAAAATCTACCAGCTTGGATAACGATTTTCTCTTCGATTTTTCAGCTACAATGAAACTGTCATTTTATTATGTTGTAGGATATTGCCACCCATATGGTCGAAATAGCACACAGGACGGTACTTTGGAAAAGAAGAAGTGCTGAATGATATGGACTGAGGCGACAATAGCTGTGGTATACCTCCTCATATCGTGCCGAACCTCCTTTTGTACGGCGTAGTGCAGCAAATCGGCGTGGCATGTATCCAACGAGTCGTTGGGAGTCCCCTGCCTCTATAGCTGCCCATAATTCCGAAAGAGTTACCGGTGCAAGATTCCGTAAATCTTCAATTCGCTTGAAGAGTCCAGGATGTTCTTCAAATTGCAAACAATTCTGGCCCGGTGACACGGCACATTGTTATCCATAACAATTATGTCGTTGTTTGGGAACATGAAGTCCATCAAAGCCCGCAAATGGTCTCCAAGTACACGAACATGTCCATTTTCAGTCAATAATGTGTTCAGTTGGACCAGAGGACTTGATCCACTCCATGTAAATACAACCCATACCATTATAAAGCCACCCTCAGCTTGCACAGTGTCTTGTTGACAACTTGGGTTCACGGCTTCGTGGGGTATGCACCACACTCAAACCCCACGATCAGTTCTTACCTACTGAAATTCGGATTCATCTGACCAGGCCATGGTTTTCCAGTAGACTATGGTCCAACCGATATGGTCACGAGCCCTGGGGAGCCACTACAGGCATGTCGTACTGTTAACAAAGCCCTCGCATCGGTCGTCGTGTACCATAGCCTATCAACGCCAAAGTTAGCCTCACTGTCCTAATGGATACATTCATCGTACGTTTCACAGTGGTTTCTGCCCTTATTTCACGCAGTGTTGCTTTTCTGTTGCCACTGAAAAGTCTACGCAAATGCCGCTGCTCTCGGTCGTTAAGTTAAGACCGCCACCCACTGCATTGTCCCTGATGAGACGTAATGCCTCAAATTTCGTATTCTCGGCACACCCTTGACATTGTGGATCTCAGAATGTTGAACTCCCTAATGATTTCCGAAATGGAGTCTCCCATGTGTGTAGCTCCAACTGCCATTCTGTGTTCAAAGCTAATTCCCGTCGTGCATCCAAAATCACATAGGAAACCTTTTCACTTGAATCGCCTGAGTACAAATTACTGAACCTCCAATGCACTGTCCTTTAATGCCCTGTGTACATGATACTACCGCCATCTGTAAATATGCATATCGGGATCCCAGGACTTTTCTCGCCTCAGGGTAATTAGAAAATACTGTTGTTTACGGCTCTCGTTTTTGCGTTTATAATAAGCTATTCTTTTAGCGTGATTGCTAAATGAAAACAGAAAAGTAGGAAAAGTGAAGTTCTGTGCTATTCTAACAATCAACTGCTGAACTTAAGTAGTTGTGACACGGGCTCATACCTGTGACTAACGATCGACTTAGAAATTTTGGGGCTCTGGCACGTTTACTATCGACGAATAACCATTTAACTTCCTAAAAAGTTCTTTATTTGACTCCACTATTGGTTTCAGCTTTTATATTGAAGCCATTTTCTAGTGGAATCAGAAACCGACATTGTGTTAAATACAACCAAACGTTGTACATAATTTTATAATTAAAATTTATATAGTTTACATTAAGGAGTTTCAACACCAAAAATCTTCAGTTACACACATGTGCAGTCAGGACAGATAAAAAGAAAAATATAGATTACACTGTGTGGCACTGAAGTAACGTCAAATTATTGCGAAAGTAAAAGTGGGACAACATTAAAAGCTATGTGCCCAATAACGTCGTAGGAAAAATGGCGTCATATTGACTTTTTAGAAATCTTAAATTTTATGCTTCCTGTCAATGGACAGGTTTCATTTAAAAAACGCAATGCACATGTCGCGTATACATCTTAACCGTCACCGGTACGTTTTTTAGCACACATCATTCACACAACGCAAGCCTCATAACAAAACGGTGACTTATACAAAGCTACTATGACTGTAAGGACAAATGCGAAGGAATTTGAAAACATGATACAAGGCACACACAGAATTAAAAAGGATATAAATACGAAGGGGTACAAAAAAAAAAAAATCATTGCCGGGGGCGGAGCTTGAGTAGTACGCATTTCTGCCGCTAGGTGTGTATAGCGCAACTCATTGCCAGTTCAGTGCCGCCTATGTTTAGACCTGGCTTTTTCTGTTCGTCTACAGTGATTGTTTTTGCTAGCGCTGTTTCGTTCTTATTTCGTTTTTTATGATAGTAAGTTTAAGTGAACTATGTGCAGCTATGAAATATTGTTTTCTACTCAGTAAAATGTTGCTGAACTTGTTTTAATGTTGAAAACAGCTTACCAGGATGACGCTATGGGAAAAACTCAAGTGTACGAGTGATTTGCTCGATTTAAAACTGGTGATATGTCGATTGATGACAAACCTCATTCTAGAAGTCCACTAGCTGCCCGAATCGACGAAAATATTGAAAAGATTCAAGAGCTTGTGCTCACAGACTGTCGGCAGGCAACTGATCAATCGTCAGAGATTCGGGGTTATCTCAGTTCAGTGAATTTTAGCGGAAAATTTGGGAATGAAAAGCGTTGCTGCCAAGATTATTCTTCGGATTCTGACTGACAATCAAAATGGAAATCGAGTTGAAACATGTCGTGCTTTGAAACAACAGCTTGAAACTGATATAGATTTTCTGTCGAAGGTTGATTGATGATGAATCACGGTTACGACCCAGACACAGAGCAACAGCCATCCCATCGGAAGACGTCATTATCACCTCATCCAAATAAATGTCGTCATATCAAATCATGCATTAAAACAATGCTGGTTTGCTTTTTTGAGGCCAAGGGCCTAGTTCGTTCAGGGTTTGTTCCCCCAGGTGAGACCGTCAATCAAACCTTTTATTTGGAAGTTTTAAGAAGATTGTGCAACAGTGTTCGCTCAAGGAGACTGTCTCTTCCACCACGACAATGAACCTGTACACACCGCCATCTCTATTACAGAATTTTTGGCTAAAACTGGCATGGTTCCGCTGCCCCACGCACTTTACTAGCCTGACCTGGCTCCGTGCGGCTCTTTCTTAATTCCATGCATGAAAATACCAATTTGACAACATGGAAGAAGTTAAGAAAAAAACGAGAGAGGAGCTGAAATAATTCCGGTTTGTTTCGGGTACCCGCTAGTATGTAGACATTAACGCACATTCTTAGCTGACCTCATACAAGTTTATCATAAAGTGCGCAGCATCGAAAATGACCTCGTAATTCTTCATACTGTGAAAAAGGGGTGCTTTATGTGCATGAGTAGGGTGGGGAAAATAAAACTGACCCGGAAAATATGTATAAGACTGACGCGAAATTGACACTCGGTAATGAACAGTAGAATTGCTCACCACAGAAAGTGCTGGAAAGCGTAATTTAAAGGAACCAGTCGGTTGCAAGGTGCTGCCACTATTTTCTGTTTCTTCTATATCTTTATTCGTTGTACCCAAAAATTCAATCAATAATTCTTTGAAGTATTTTTCCTTAGTCTGGATACTCATGCAGTTAATTTGTTAAGTTTCTTTAGAATTTTTTTTCAGTGTTTTCAGTATCTTCCTTGCCTCTGAGCTTCTCTTAGGTTCAATTAGATTATTCACTTTATTGCAGGTATTTTCCCAGTTCTTAATTTTTTGCTTCTGTCACAATTTTCCTAATTTTTGCTTGTTGTTCTCTTAATTCTGTCTTATGCTGGATACTTTGTGTATTTAGCTACTTTAAATATTTTTCTTTCTTTATTTGCACCATTTTCACTATTTCTGTATAAAAATAGTGTAAAGATGTTTTTGTTCATACTCAATTTCTTCGCCCATGGCTTCCTTGGCTGCCTCATGTAGATCATTAAGTATATATTTATATTGTATATCTGTATTGTCAAATTGTGTTTCAGTTAACCTTTCACCTAATCTTTTTTGAATAGAAACACTGTACTTTCATTTTCTAGACTATGTGCACCATACTTTGGGATTATTACTTCAGTTTTAAAATCTTCCTCCTCATTAACAATTTCTTCTTTACTTTTTATATCTACATATGGAAACACAATTTTACAGTTAACCAAAAGATGATCACTCTGGATTACTCCTCTGCATGCTCTGATGTCTTGTGTTTTTAAAACTGTTTTTTGCTGAATTGTTATGTAATCAGTTATTGATTTTAATTGTAATGTTTCCTAATGCCATGTATATT
Source organism: Schistocerca serialis cubense (assembly GCF_023864345.2). Classification (NCBI taxonomy): domain Eukaryota; kingdom Metazoa; phylum Arthropoda; class Insecta; order Orthoptera; family Acrididae; genus Schistocerca; species Schistocerca serialis. The sequence goes on from NC_064638.1 coordinate 392,986,923, forward strand.
TATGAATTTCTTTATGTGGATCGAAACCATGCAAATTTTGTTGTGAGTTTTTTTCACATAGTGGTAAATTAATTAATCTTAGCCCATTATGATTTACTATGTTTTCTCCATGTGGTCCTACTATTTTATTTCCTACTTGTCATCCTGTTCTACTTTTGAAATATCCAATAATCATTATTTCTCTTGTATTTCCTATCCCTTCTACAAAGACATTTAATTTATCGAAGAATGTTTCTTTGGGATGATCTACATAGACTCCTATTATAGTAGTGTTATGTCCATATAAAGTTATGTTCACTTTAATCAGATCTTCATCAATAGGTTCCCAACTTGTAATATGTTTCTGCAATTTTTTCTTAATATTGAGACTCCTCACTTTGCCCTTTGATGTTTTTGAAACTCGCTGTATAAGTGTATATAGGATCATTTATTTTCTATGCTACTTCCCTTCTTTTTTGTTTCTGATAACACAATGTTCTGATATCTTTTTTTCTAACTATCTAATTTATTTCCCCTTCTTAATTCCTTAGTCCTCTAATGTTCCATGTTTCAGTTTTCATAATCCGTTTCCATAGCTTTCTGTTCACTATTTAATATGTCAGGCTATATTACCTTGGATCTTTTAGCATTGCATTTTTTCCATTGAATGGGGAATTGGTCTGCTGCATCAATCCGCAACCTGCAGGACTAGGTTATTTTTAATTCAAATTTGTCTTCATTTGGCCTTTGATAATCCAATATCTAACTACAAGACAGCAACTGCTAGTTTGGTCCATCCCAGGTATTTTATTTCCTCACTGTATCCAGCGAGCATTCCCCCTATCCGCCATTGGGGAGGCTCTCGAGAGGAGACTAGCAACTCCATTTCCTGAAATAGATCATAAATTTAGGCGACAAAATATTTACAATAGGTGAAGAAGATGGATGTCTCCACAGTCCAGGGACAGATAAATATCAGGTAAGTGCAGCTTCCCGGCTGATAGAGAAACTGTGATAGGCAGTACATTCCAGTTTTTATCCACTACCGTTGCAGAAATTATGACAGACGCGAGCTGAAGACTTCACTCCTGTTCTTCCCGATCGCAGTTTAGTGTATTGACTATGTGGCTTGTCCGTAATGTACTACCTAAATTACGTTCAAATGGTTCAAATGGCTCTGAGCTCCATGGGACTTAACATCTATGGTCCTCAGTCCCCTAGAACTTAGAACTACTTAAACCTAACTAACCTAAGGACAGCACACAACACCCAGCCATCACGAGGCAGAGAAAATCCCTGACCCCGCCGGGAATCGAACCCGGGAACCCGGGCGTGGGAAGCGAGAACGCTACCGCACGACCACGAGATGCGGGCTCCTAAATTAAGTGAACAGTTTTATGTAATTACTCATGCCATCACTGCTGGCTGAGCTGTCTATGAAAGACAAATTGTTGAAAAGTTTATTCCAACATATACTCTTCAAACAGATGTATACCCTAATTATTAATCGATCCAACATCTTGAATACAGGTCTCTGTGGAATTCTTTAGATCTTTTCATGAGTTTAAAACAAGCAAAACAATCATCAACCCAATGTTAGACTGGAACTCCTCAGTGATTTACTAGGTTTGCTTCTACTGTAACTGGAATGCCTTTGCACATAGTTACGTGAAAAGTTACAAATTTTATTAATATGTAGATCTAATAAATAAGCCAGCATTTCATGACTATAAACCATTAACACTCACACTAGTAATTTCACGCAAGTAGTTTCCCTGACCGAGCTATGAGATGCAGTTCTGAGAGAAAGAGAATTTACGACGGCACGCCACGCGATCCCACGCGCGGCTGAAACTTCACAGTAGGGCACACAGAGGACACAATGAGACGCCGGAGCCACTGCGTAAGACGCCGCCAAAGTAGTCCTTGTCCCTGCTTTTAAGGACGACCCTTCGGAAAGCCCTTCTACAAGAACATAGCGGGAAATGGCAGATAAAACGTCCAGAGGAACCAAACTCACAGCATTGGTGACTTACTGTAGCCACATGTGTTAAAAACTTGCATGAAAGAAAAAGCTGTGTATCTCAGTATTACGTAGGAGAAGTTAAACTTTGCCCTACGAAAGAAATGACGCCTGCGATAGGATACAAAAACTCTAGTGGGTGGAGTTATAACGCTGGCCGGTGTGGCCGAGCGGTTCTAGGCGTTTCAGTCTGGAACCGCGCGACCGCTACGGTCGCAGGTTCGAATCCTGCCACGGGCATGAATGTGTGTGATGTCCGTAGGTTAGTTAGGTTAAAGTAGTGCTAAGTTCTAGAGGACTGATGACCTTAGATGTTAAGTCCCATAGTGCTCAGAGCCATTTGGAGTTATAACGAGTACGATTGTTCCGATAGGCCAGAAAGAAAACAAGTGGCCACCAGCTTTGATACAGGCAGAATAATTGGCTCCTCTCTTGCAGAAAATCGTCGAGTGTCTGAGCAAGACGATGTGCGCCGCACTGAGACAACTGCGAGAGTCATTATGGAACACTTGTTCACATGGTTGTCTTAACTGATAAGGAGCTAACCTGAAAAGTGTCCTAGTACGGAGAATTGCACTGAGCACTGACAGTTAACGCTTGCAAGTGATTTGAGGGTAATGACATATGCACTATTCCAGCCAAATAGTGCGTATCATATCAATTAACTTAAAAAAAAACTAAACCCCTCCCGAACGGACCATGAAGGCCCAATGGTACCGCCCGGCCGCCATGTCATCCTCAGACCGTAGGCACGCAGATATGGAGGAGCATGTGGTCAACACACCTCTCTCCCGGACTTACGTCAGTTTCCGAGATCCGAGCCGCTACTTCTTAATCAAGTAGCTCCTCAGTTTGCCTTACAAGGGCTGAGTGTACCCGCTTGCCAACAGCGCTCGGCAGACCAGATGGTCACCCATCCAAATGCAAGCCCAGACTGACAGCGCTTAACTTTGGCGATCTGACGGGAACCAGTGTTACCACTGTGGCAAGGCTGTTGGCGTCAATTAACTTAGCTACGCAATAAATAGGAGTCTTGGCTTCACCAAAGATGTAGGAAATTTATCAGTCTGATGTTTAACAGCCGAGAGAGATTTAGAATAGATTCTCAGATTCACAGCTCGCTCCGAGTGCCGCTACTGCCGCCACCTACGCAAGGTAATCACATGCGCTAGTGATAAGCCAGCAAGTCATATTCAGTTAACACTCAGAACTGCGCTCGTCTCCACCTACCCTAACTTTCGTACATTCAACCATGACCTGTATTAAACACACTCACAATTGTTGGGCTTAATTGAAGCAAACATGCAAGACTTCCGTGCTAACGAAAATGATTGATCAGCCATTGTACAGTGTTTTATACTACGGCTTGTTGAATTGTTTTAATTGTGTACTTTTTTTAATTGTTCTTTACCCAACCCAATGCAATTTTGGATATTTTCATTGTGCATTTTAGCGTAATTGATATCTCTGGCTCCAATTGTATTTAATTTGTTCCTGTTTTTGGTCATTAACCATCTTACCATCAAAGTGTCTTATAATAGTTAGGGATGTCGCTTCACAGTTGTGAACAACCAATTTCAATATTTTACCATGCTGTAAGTAATTTTGCTAACATTGCTGTCATGAGGTCATACGAGGGGTGAATGAAATGTAATGCCTCCATCTTCGTTAATTGGGTGGGAATATTTTAATAAATCAAACGCAGAAACAATCCTTAGAATCTAATCTTTAATTACCAATATTCACTTTTCCACGTTATCACCAGCCAACTGGATCCATTTCTGCCAACTATGGACAAGTTTTCTGAAGCCGTCACGGAAGAAGTCGACACTCTGTTTCCGTAGCCACAATCTCATAGTCTCATCAACGTCTTCATCAGCAGCATAATGATGTCCTCGCAGGTCGTCTTTCATTTTCGGGAACAGACTGAAGTCAGACGGTGCTACATCTGGACTGTATGGAGGATGCCGTACGGTCGTGAGATTCAGTCTCTGAAGTTCTGTTGTCGTGACACGTGAAGTGTGTGGTTTGGCATTTTCATGCTACAGCAAAACATTTCCATTTTCCTTTAGGACCCTTGTTAGCCGTCGTTTCTGAGTTCGCAGCGTTGTGATGCAACGCTCTGAATTTATTGTTGTTCCACGATCATTTGAAATCAACATGGATACTCCATCTGCTCCCAGAACACTGTGGGCATTATTTTTCCAGCTGAGAGCTGCGTCTTGAATTTCTTTTTCTGGGGCGGGTCTTTGTGTCGATATTCCATAGACGTTTCCTCTACGGGTTGTAATGTGACCACGTTTTGTCTCCAGTCGCAACTGAAAGGAGAAAAGCGTCACCTTCATTCTTGTAACGCGAGAGGAGTTTCTGGCAAATTTCAAGTCTATGCGCTTTCATTTCAGGAGTCAGCATCCGGGGTACCCATCGTGCACAGATCTCCCGACAGTCAAGCAAAGCAATAATGTGACACACACGTTCTTGTGAAATACCGTTTGTGCTTGCAGTTTCTCTCTGACTGATACGACGATCGTCCTGAATCAATCTGTCAACAATTTGCATGTGAAACTCGGTGGTTGCTGTCATAGGACGTCCAACTTTGTCGCGCAGGTCAGATGTTCCCACCTCAACATTTTTAAACTTACTCGCCCAACGACGCAGCCGGCCGGAGTGGCCGAGCGGTTCTAGGCGCTACAGTCTGGAACCGCTACGGTCACAGGTTCGAATCCTGCCTCGGGCATGGATGTGTGTGATGTCCTTATGATAGTTAGGTTTAAGTAGTTCTAAGTTCTAGGGGACTGATGACCTCAGAAGTTAAGTCCCATAGTGCTCAGAGCCATTTTGAACCAACGACACACGGTAATCACATCAACACAATCACCATAAACTGCTTTCATTCTCTGATGAATCTCCTTTGGGGTGACATCTTCTGCTGTCAATAATTCAGTGACTGCACCTTGTTTAAATCGTATTGACCGACCGTCTGCGCAGGGTTCCATACATTACACTGTAACAACACAACCGTTCAATGCTAAGGCTTCCTGCCAACTGGAGCTGTAGAGAAGAGGCTACGGAACAAGCTAGTACCTGCCGCATATCAATGCTGCCAATGTTGAAGAATTACGGAAGTGGAGGCATTACTTTTCAGTCAACCCTCGTACTTAGAGTAAAAATAAACCTTAATAACGAAAATCTAAGATTTTAATTTTTTGCTAACATATAGTTACGCCTGAACCCGTACACTAATTTCTGTTAGCAATAACGTTTCCTTTACAGGGAGTGTAGTGGAACCGATATTGAGAGCAATGTCTGATTGCACCACTGTCCATACTGTTGCACTCCTCTGAACTCTGCATGCATAAGATGCTATCTTCCTACCTTGCAGGCCATAGGTTCCACACCAAATTCCTAAAACACTCACAGAGTGTCCTTGTTTTACCGAGGTAGGAAGATAAACCAGAACAGTGTCACACGTGTTAGACTGTATTAAAAGTCGTGTAAGAATCATGGTAGGAAGCTATGATCGATTCCCTAACTTTAGATACGCATACTCACTCTTCAACTATGAGCAACTACCTTATTGTCCATAAATTAGCAATTTATCATACTTGTAACAAATTAATAGAAACGCGAAGTTACCCCGAATATCCTGTAGACAGATATGTATACAACTATACAAACTTTGGAAGTCGCTGATCACTGTACAGCAAGAGGTCACTTATAATCTATTTTTCTCTCTCTTTTTAGATTCGCAATGTGAGTCATTATGAAAAATGTGTGATGTCTGTATGAGACAAGATTCTCAGTATCTTGATGGAAAGGAGATTAACATAAATTTCTTGTCTTTTTTGTTTTTAGTTCTATGCTTGCATTTTATTCCACCTGTACACAAACTAAGTCATAAAGGAAGCTAAGGAGAAATTTACAAAAGGAAGAAAATAAAAATTTAAAAAAATTACCAATGACATTGTGAAGAACGGAACGGGATAGTGTATTGATAAGAAGTTATGAGACGGAAATCAACAAATGTAAAGCAGTGGAATGTAGTAGAAGTACTGTAGTTGACGCTGAAGGAATTAGACTAGGAAAAAGACACGCTGCAAATAGTGGAAGAGTTTTGACATTTGCACAGTCAACTAAGTGACGGTGGCAAAAGTAACGGAGTTTGATTCCATGAGAACAACTGTGCCCCACGATGTAATCCAGGACAGAAAGAAGGTCAGCATTGGTCGTAATATCATCTGTATTTTGTTTCGGATCTAGATATCAGGTAACAGTGCGCTATAGGTAGTTATGTAGACTCAGCATAGTTATAATGACAGATTTTACAATATCATGTTGGCACTTACAAGCATCAGTTCGACTGATGCTTGTAAATGCCAACACTATATTGTAATATGTGTCGATATAACTACGCTGAACCAGCATCACTACCTACAACGTATTGATGATACCTGCGCTGCTAGCTGAAATCTAAATCTGCAGTAAAATACAGATAATATTAAGGCCGATACTGATCATCTTTCGGTTCTGAAGGTATAAATAAGATATGGAAATGACGTGTTGAAAGTAGTAGCCAAGGTATGCTATTCGGACAGCAAAAGAACTGATGATGGGAAAAACTGTGAGGATATAAAATGCAGACTGACAGTAGCAGAAAAAGCCTTTCTGAAAAAGAAAGTATGTTAAAATTTAATATAAATTCAAGTGTTAAGTCTTTCCTGGAAGATTATATGTGGAGTTCAAACTGTTTCAAGTGGCTCTAAGCACTAACGGACTTAACATCTGAGGTCATCAGTCCCCTAGACTTAGGACCACTTAAACCTAACTAACCTGAGGACATCACACACATCCATGCCCGAGGCAGGATTCGAACCTGCGACCGTAGCAGCACCGCGGTTCCGGCATGAAGCGCCTAGAACCGCTCGGCTACAGCGGTGCCCTATACGTGGAGTGTAATCATATTAGGACGTGTAATATGAACCACAAACGTAGGGGTAAGAAGGAAGCAGGAGTTTTGGAAATGCGGCTCTACAGAAAAATGGCTAGGATTACATGTGTAGCCGAATAACGAATGGAGAAGTTCTGAATGGAAACAGGAGAAAATAAATTTATGTCACAAATTGATTAAAGGAAAGTACAGGTGCGGTTAAAGAAATAGCTAATATGATGTCGGAGGGAACCATAAGGGGCAAAAATTATAGACCGCAACTCAGACTGGACTACATTAAACAGGTTAAAATGTATGTAGGTAGCAGTAGCTATGTTGACGTAGACAGACTTGCACAGGGTAGACAAGCGTGGAGAGTTGCATACAACCAAACTCTGTACTGAAGACCACAACAACAAATGCTACTGAAGCTCAGGAGTCGTTTCATCTTCGTCATAGTATCATCATCATGGTTAAACACGAATAGAAAACGAAAGGTAAATGAAGAACATTCACAGCGTAGAAGTTTCGCCTAAGCGTCTGTGCGACATCAGGTAAGCTAAAAATTGTGAAGAGTGAGAGAAGCTCCTTCTGAAACTAATCTGCAGCGATCAGTGGCTACGAATTACGCACACAGGTCTCGCCACAGAGGCATATCAAGAATAATAGCATCACAACGTATTACACATAATCAGATGAAGTGTCAATGTCGATCTGATAAATTAAAAGTCAGGGAAAAAAGGAAAATCAAATTGCACTAACAGAAAATAGAAATTTTACTAACATAAATTATTTTAGAAATTGCTATGTTAAAATCTATTGACGGTTTTGCTTACTTATTTGTCGTAGCAGATTAATCTCGGATGAAACTCAAGTTCTTGTTGTAGGACTGATTGCCATTCTGTTCCAAAAGTGAGTGTTACAACGGTATACAAACGTTTAATAATCGATACTGCACATCCCTGAAGTAAAGGTCATAACGTAATACGTGAGCTAATATTCTGTCATCTATGTCACCTATTAAAATATTATGTTTACGCGTTATGCAGACGAATTTACTGAGACAACTACAACTGTAATTTCGATAGTTAGACCCGATACAATCAAGTTAAAGTGAATAAACGCGGCAAATATGTATTAACAGCAGATGACGAGAGCACTACGTTATAAACATATAAAATGTAACATTTGTAGCAGCAGTAGATTCCCATCTCTCCAATTTGCTGGACTTGAAAATTTAAACTATTCAAAACTATCTGATCCTGTACATAAAATTTTAAAATTAATCTATATGAAACTGATTTTACCAATAGCTGTTAACCCCCGTTTGACGTCTAAATGATACTTGAGAAGAAAAAAAAATTATTGAGAAAATTGATAGTGGCGAGAATATAATTTTCGTTTATGGGACGAATAGCACAGCCACTTTTAGTGCAAAACAGTGAAACTTACTTCTAGTGTGCAAGAAATGGAAAGGAAAGCGATGTCATTATTAAACTGAAACCATCGGTGTCGTCATTGTCTCAAAGAGTACACAGAAATCACTGAAAATTTGCAGCGGCCATGAGGAAAGAAGAACCAATTATATGAATGTGTGGTGCCTGTTCTTTCGGATATGTCATATAATTCACATAACTGTTTCGCTGGATGGACAATTAATCCGTGACTTTCAGTGTGGATGCACAATTATTTTCGACTTCTTGTGAGACTCTCAAAAGTAGCGAGCATGGAGGACATGACGCGGACTGTGGGTGGCTGGCGCTGGCTGACAGTGTGGGTCGGTCGGGAGGCGTACCGAGGGATTTCGCGCAATTGCGATAAAGACTGTGTCCGAATGACGCAGTGGTTAACCTAAACACCTATTATGCAGGGGATCCCGAGCCGACACAAATTTTCACTCGTCGCCGCTGATTCCGTATAAAATCTCGATGCAGCTGACATCAGTAGTCGTTTCCCTTCCTTTCTCCATAATCCACTTTCAGTTTACGTAGTAAGAAAGAAGAATCGTTTCTTATCTGAAATGTGAACATCAATTTGACTCCCATTCCGTAGGCATAACGTTCTCAGCGTTAGATGATAATAACTGAATGTGGGTCAATGGCCGAGAGAAAATCTCTCGATTGGATGCCACTTCGGCGACTTGCTTGCCCGTAATCTACCTGCCAAACAACCAGAGATACGAGACCTACAGTTTAACGTGAAATCCGAACCATGTGTGGTTCCCGGCGACTCTTTCGTCGTCGAGAGGTGAAATTCCTGTTTTCCGACAGGGATTCGATCCGCCTTCCTCTCGGTTTCCAACCGCTAGACTACCAGGCCCAATGCAGCATCAAATGAAGCAAGATAATAGACCAAAACTTTTTAACCGAATAATTACGGGAAAAAGTTCAGGCGAAACGGTGAAAAATATCATTCAAGTCATAGAACGCTATTATCAGCTATATCACGACTTCACAGAATTGTGAACGTAGTAAAGAAAACCGCAGAAGAGACTCGTTTTTTACGCAGGAGGTTGTGAGGAAGATAAAAGAGACATTTCGATTATCAGAGGGAGAGAGGAGTAGAATGTATAGCAGTTAGCATAGATAGAGAGAAAAAGAAAGGAGCCAAGGAGACGGAAAACTCTGCTACAGGTTTTTCAATAAACTGTACTAGCTATGCAAGAACGTCATACTGTAATACGCTCACACCCCAAGAATATCTGTATTTATACTTCTTTTCTTTGTGCAGTGTTCAGTTTGGTCCGATACTGTTCTCTAAGCTTGTCTGTTCTGTGAATGTCTCACCATCTCTTCATAAGTGCTTAAATGTACATCACTTTGAACCTGTTGACTGTAGACCAGCTTTGATTTCCCTTCACAATTTCTCCTTCCTCACCCCCCTCTCCACCTCCCCCTCCCCCCAATTCATTTCATTATCAAGTTATCCTTTCCTCAGTGTCTCAGATCGTGTCTTACCAACCGAATTTCTCTTTCCGCCAGACTATGCCATAAAGATCTTTACGCCTTTTGTGGCGTCGGTACATGTTCTTTGGTTAGTTAGTTATGTAAGTAGGCTGTTTAGGTTCTTATATTGGTAACGCCGCCGCTACGTAGCGCTCTGTATGAAAATCACTGGCTGTGCTGTGTGCAGTCTGTGGCTAGTTTGCATTGTTGTCTGCCATTGTAGCGTTGGGCAGTTGGCAGTTAACAGCGCGTAGCGTTGTGCAGTTGGAGGTGAGCCGCCAGCAGTGGTGGATGTAGGGGGAGAGATGGCGGAGTTTTGAAATTTGTAAGACTGGATGTCATGAACTGCTATATACATTATGACTTTTGAACACTATTGAGGTAAATACATTGTTTGTTCTCTATCAAAATCTTTCATTTGCTAACTATGCCTATCAATAGTTAGTGCCTTCAGGAGTTTGAATCTTTTATTTAGCTGGCAGTAGTGGCGCTCGCTATATTGCAGTAGTTCGAGTAACCAAGATTTTTGTGAGGTAAGTGATTTGTGAAACGTATAGGTTAATGTCTGTCAGGGCCATTCTTTTGTAGGGATTTTTGAAAGTCAGATTGCGTTGCGCTAAAAATATTGTGTGTCAGTTTAAGCACAGTCATGTACAATTTTTCTAAGGGGACGTTTCAGTTAGTTAGTTGCGTGTTCCATTGATCAATAGCATGGAAAAACCGTTATGATCTAGAGCGTGTCAATGCGATCTGCTCATCCAGCGTCAACATTCTTTGTTACACTACATTCTGTTTCTCTTCTTGTCTGTTTTTCGTTGTCAATGTTTCGTAAAGCTATAATCTAGACAAATACTTTCAGAAAAGATTCCTAATTTTTAAATTTATACTAGATTAGTGACCCGCCCCGACTTCTCACGGGTAGCGCTAACAAACGAAACTCCCCATCGTACCCCTCTCCGATTTAGTGGTAAGATGACCTAGTTCATAGCACGTCAAAAACTGAACACAGATCAAGGATGAAAACAGTAAGAATGTGTACTGAACAGTGAAAAAAGAAGCAAAATCGAAACAGTGAACGGTTCAAGCTCAAGATGAGCAACATCGAGGGAATTCAAATAGCCACGGCGTTCTAGTTGTCTAGTCACAGTGTGGGTCTGCGAAGGGGGATATCTAGGTTCAAATCTCCCCTGTTTCCCATACTTATTTTTAACAAAATTATGAACTGTCCGTCCGGTCATTGACGTGTCTATTCGCTGTATTGAGATTTGTGTCTGTGTCGTGGTGTAACGTCCGTTTGCAACAGCGAGGTTGAGGAAGGGACCTTCAGACTACGTACCTCCTACTTTCTACACAAGTACCACATTTTATGATTCTTGCGTTCCGTTTCCGAAGTTTCGAGTCTTGAATTTCTTTGTTGTGACATAGTTCACATCAGTTTATTTGTTGCTTTCATTTCTGTGAGAGGTCTATGCGGCATATCGCCTGCTCTCACTATTCACCACATTACTTGCGACGGTAATTAATCTTATCACATGACTCACATTCTATAACAAGTGTATAGTATGACGATTGCCAATGCTACAGTAGGAGAACAGACCCGTCAACGACCGGTCGGAAAGTTTATGATTTTGTGAAAAAAATTGGGCATGAGGGGGATTTCAACACGGATTTCCCACTTTGCTGTCTAATAGCATGACCGCACAACTATAACACTAAGATTCTTGCCAATTCGCACAGTGCTGAAAATCTTGATCTTGGACCGATCACTGTTTCTATTTTGCTTCTTCTGTAACAGTTCAGTACCGCTTCTTCCTGTTTTCATGCTTGACCTGGGTTCAGTTTTGAACGGGCTATCCAGTGGCCTATTTTATCACTAAATCTGACAGGGATGCGATGGGGAGTTTCCCTTGTAAATATCTACAGCCGAATGACCTGTCTGGCGTAGGGGGTAATAAAATGTATACACAAACTTTCTCGTGAACCAGTGTATCTATTAGTGGAAGCCATATGAAAATCCATATTGTAGTTTCTGAGATTAGCCTTAACATATGAACAGAAAAATGGGACAAGGGACTCTAAATCGTCATAGTTCAGTTTATTACAGTTCAATTTGCACGAAATATCTATCAATCATATATTCAAACCCTCTTCGTGAATCACTCTACCTATTAAGAAAATATCAAAATCACAACAATAGTTCCCGACGTTAGCGCACAAAAGAACGTGGTGGGGCACTTAGTTTAGTGATATGTATAAATGTAAACACACTTTTCTTTTTAACTAAGTCTTTTCTTTCTCTTCGTAGTCTGAATTTTACATCCTCTCTGCTTCCGTCATCATCACGTACTTTGCTGCCCATATAGCAAAATTCATTTTCAGCTTCCAGACTTACAGACTCAGAGAATTTTATTTTACGTTGGCTCCTTATCTCGTAAGCCTGGAGGCCACCTGTACGAGCGACGGATCGTAGCTTTCCTTGGAAACGGTAGGTTACTTTACAGAATATATGACTTTTTTCTGACGCCAAGTGGGTTGTGTAAATCTGTCCAGTGTGTTAATACAACTTGCTTTTCGTTTATTAGTCCTCAAATGGCTCAAATGGCTCTGAGCACTATGGGACTCAACTGCTGTAGTCATAAGTCCCCTAGAACTTAGAACTACTTAAACCTAACTAACCTAAGGACAGCACACAACACCCAGCCATCACGAGGCAGAGAAAATCCCTGACCCCGCCGGGAATCGAACCCGGGAACCCGGGCGTGGGAAGCGAGAACGCTACCGCACGACCACGAGATGCGGGCTATTAGTCCTCAGTTGCTTTCTTATTCGCTAGTGTTATAGCTTCACGATAAGTATTTACACAACTTGTTTGCAATCTCGATGTTGTCTATAGCAGCACTGCTGATTATTGTAAATTGTATGAGGGAGAGTTAAATAATATAAAATGATAAGAGACTTGAGTACAGCTGTATAATAGATTTTCCATGAACATTTAAATGAAAATGTCCTCGTAACATCGCAGTACGTCTGCCATTCTGCTTATAAATTAAAAACTGTAATAATGCTTATAATTATTTCGTAAACAGCTCAAAATCATGAGATGGAGCCTTTGCATGGCGAATGTTATTATGGACTTCCCATCGATTGTACTTTTGTAGTAGAAGCTTCAAAATGCTAATCGCTGCAGAATTGGAGGGTGTATTCTGTATTACTTCTTAATATAAATGCCAACTTTGGTCTTGACTTCTCAGATAAATTCGTGGCTCCTGAGTAACTAGAAATTCTAACGTAAATTTCTTACTCAAAAATGGTTCAAATGGCTCTGAGCACTATGGGACTTAACATCTATGGTCATCAGTCCCCTAGAACTTAGAAATACTTAAACCTCACTAACCTAAGGACAACACACAACACCCAGTCATCACGAGGCAGAGAAAATCCCTGACCACGCCGGGAATCGAACCCGGGAACTCGGGCGTGGGAAGCGAGAACGCTACCGCACTACCACGAGCTGTGGACAAAATTTCTTACTCAACGTGGGCAAAGCGATCGAAACAACACTGCACAACGACGCTTAATAACAAGACAAACGAGTCGGCCATACGTCATTGCTAAACATCCAGGCAACCATATTGCAAGCACCGACCCATCATGTTGCCTGTGTTGATTTCCGTGCGATCAGCGTCTGCTCGCTGCGACTTGCCCACACACGTGCGCTCTATGAAGTGATCGGTCTTCTATATGGTAGGAATTGGAAAAACGGACCGGTTAAAACCGATACCGGTATCTTAGTTCTGAATAACCGATATTTTTAGTATTTATTTGGTCTCAGTTATAACAGGTATATTTATTTTTTACTAGTAACCGGTTAAGAAACCGAAATATCAATTAGCCATAGCAGCAGTAGTGCCATACGGTCATCATTATCTGCACACAGCATTGAATTGAGTTCTTCGACGTCAGTTTTCACCCCTCGGAACTAACTAGTATAATGTACAAAAAATAATGGGATGATCCCTGATTATAACATGATTTTTAGCAGAGTTTTTTTTTTTTTTTTTTTTTTTTTTTGAGTCAACCACTTATCACATTTTGAGAAAAGGTGGGCGGACCAAGTTTCCTTTTATTTTCCTATTTAATTTAATATTTTCATTCTATGTATCTTTAAACTAGGGCAGTCTCTGTTCGATTCCTACGTTTCTTACAGAAAATAATAGGAACAGAAACTTAAAATCAGTTATTTCAGAAACCGGTTATTTTGAGCAGTTTTAACAATTCAGTTAAAATGGCGTTGGAAAAAAACGATATAACAGAGAACTGGTTGTTTCAGCAATAACCGCCAACCCTAGCCAGTGCGGCCCTAAACGTAGCTCAAACATTAGTGCTTGTAGCCAAGTTGCTGCTGTCGTATACCAACAAGACTTTTACCGAAGCTTAGTATAGTAGCGGGAGCCGAAGGTCGCATATGCGGTGTTCTCATTTCAGTGAGTGTGTCGGTCATTGTACAGGACCTTGCGAACGTATTCAGAAAACCGTGCAGGACCGCCTCTTCACCTGCGCGAATTACCAACCATAGCTGAATTGTATTCACGCGTTAAAAGCATTCACTCGTACCGAGCTACACGTCACGATGTAATTCGAAGCTGACGTGTCCCGGTGTCACACCTTTTTTTGGTCTCTGTCGTGGCTGAAATCTGCGTGTTCCCTCGTGCGCGCACACCACCCACCTCTACGTCGGCAGGGCGGAAATGAAATTAAAGCCGATCTGGTCGGCGAGTACATTCTTCCGCTGGGAAACAAAGCGGAATGGGAGTGTTTTATTTTTCAGACGTGCGGCTGGGCTCACCTGGAGCTGTGTCCTGTGGGAGCGGCAGAGGGGAAGGCCTTCCTGGAAGGCTGTGGCCGCGCTCGGGTTTCTCCTGAGCAAACAGCCGCGGCGCAGCACGGCAAATAAGTGACGCCGAGGCGCTGATAACGGACACGGCCCGAGCTCACCGCCGCCTCTGCCGCTGGCACACAAAAGCCACACACAGCGCGCTGCAGCCTCTCCTTTTGTTCTCACAAAAATATTAATTTACATCGAGAAACAGTGTACAAAAAACTATTTTTATTATTGTTTATAACGGGCAGTCGAATGAAAACGAGATGTTGTTGTGGTCTTCAGTCCTGAGACTGGTTTGATGCAGCTCTCCATGCTACTCTATCCTATGCAAGCTTCTTCATCTCCCAGTACCTACTGCAACCTACATCCTTCTGAATCTGCTTAGTGTATTCATCTCTTGGTCTCCCTCTACGATTTTTACCCTCCACGCTGCCCTCCAATGCTAAATTTGTGATCCCTTGATGCCTTAGAACATGTCCTACCAACCGATCCCTTCTTCTTGTCAAGTTGTTCCACGAACTCCTCTTCTCCCCAATCCTATTCAATACTTCCTCATTGGTTACGTGATCTACCCATCTAATCTTCAGCATTCTTCTGTAGCATCACATTTCGAAAGCTTCTATTCTCTTGTTGTCGAAACTATTTATCGACCATGTTTCACTTCCATTCATGGCTACAATCCATACAAATACTTTCAGGAACTACTTCCTGACACTTAAATCTATACTCGATGTTAACAAATTTCTCTTCTTCAGAAACGCTTTCCATGCCATAGCCAGTCTACATTTTGTATCTTCTCTACTTCGACCATCATCAGTTATTTTGCTCCCCAAATAGCAAACCTCCTTTACTACTTTAAGTGTCTCGTTTCCTAATCTAATTCCCTCAGCATCACCCGACTTAATTCGACTACATTCCATTATCCTCGTTTTGCTTTTATTGATGTTCATCTTATATCCTCCTTTAAAGACACTGTGCATTCCGCTCAACTGGTCTTCCAAGTCCTTCGCTGTCTCTGACAGAATTACAATGTCATCGACGAACCTCAAAGTTTTTGGTTCTTCTCCATGGATTTTAATACCTACTCCGAATTTTTCTTTTGTTTCCCTTACTCCTTGCTCAATATACAGATTGAATAACATCGGGGAGAAGCTACATCCCTGTCTCACTCCTTTCCCAACCACTGCTTCCCTTTCATGCCCCTCGACTCTTATAACTGCCATCTGGTTTTGTACAAATTGTAAATAGCCTTTCGCTCCCTGTATTTTACCCCTCCCACCTTTAGAATTTGAAAGAGAGTATTCCAGTCAACTTCCTCAAAACCTTTCTCTAAGTCTAAAAATGCTAGAAACGTAGGTTTCCCTTTTCTTAATCTTTCTTCTAAGATAAGTCGTAAGGTTAGTATTGCCTCACGTGTTCCAACATTTCTACGAAATCCAAAGTGAACTTCCCCGAGGTCGGCTTCTAGCAGTTTTTCCATTCGTCTGTAAAGAATTCGCGTGAGTACTTTGCTGCTGTGACTTATTAAACTGATAGTTCGTTAATTTTCACGACTGTCAACACCTGCTTTCTTTGGGATAGGGGGATGTCGCATTTGCGATAACGATTTTCAGGAAGTTTTGGCCTTAAATGTGGATGAAGTTGCGAATTTGATAAATGTACTGAACCTCTGTAATATCGATATAATCATTTTCTTTGTAAGACTTTGTTCGGGACCAGAGTTTTGTTCAGTGAGGGTAATTTTGCTTTGTCATAGTAAATCAGAGAGCAGCAGTATCAGAGGGTGTTGGACAGTCTGGCAATGGTTACAAAAGGATGGAAACTGGCTTGCTGTGTAGAGATGGCAGCTTTATTTCAAAAGGATTTTGTAGTAACATGTTCTGAGGAAAGATATTTAGCAAATGAGATTATGCGAATGGTGAAAGTTCTCTAAAAATAAAAATATATAGAAAATTATCGAAATAAATAAAAAAATATAGTCTGTAGTACTCTGTTTCTGATTGTAAGCCTGAGCTGTGGTAAGAAAGGAACTTTCGTAATGAAACTTGTACTGTCGTAATGTGAAAGACTAGCTACACCGAAAAATCAATACACTGTCGTAATGAAAAGGGAAGTCTTTCGTACTGTAAAAATTAGCAATCTGACTGCAACAATTCTGAACAGTATAAACTGCCTGAATAATTAACTTAGACTGAAAGGTGTCTACTGGGGCACACTTGTTTGTGGCACCAGAATAAGATAAGAATATTATTAAATTAAAATGAAACTAATGTACTACAAGCAATGTCTCTGATAGCCTCGATCATGTGGATCGCTGACTGCACGACCACAGAGTCTTTGCTTTGTTGGGGTAACAGAGCGCTGGGCGCCCATTTGCAGGTAGCCGTCTGTGAGGGAAAGAAGATGGAGTAGACAGTTTTTAAGGTGTGCTGTGTGAAGCCACCAAGAGTTAGATTAATTTAGGTATGTCAATGTTGTAGAACATGGAAGCAGAAAGCTTCATGCAACCAAGGAAAAGATGTTAAATAATTAAGATTTCTATTTTTGCCAGCACGTTAGTATAGATGAGTTAGCTGATAATTTGTAATTTTTGAGTGAACCTAAAATGTATGTAAACGGTTTTGACAAAAAAGCTAGTTAGATATTTAATTTTTGCAATGCTTTTAAGATTTGTTAACAGAGCTATGTGAAATTTGATAATTTGCCTTTATGTTGGATTAATGAAGTTAGATAATATTTGCTGTTTAAATCTTATTGTTTGTGAATGAAATGTGGGTAATGTAACTTCAATTGTCAGATGTTTTTTGAAAAGTCAAACTTAACTCGCTATATAATTTTGCTAGAAAACTGAGTGTTAGTAAGTCCCCATAATCAGTACTGCCTCCCAGTCCAGGTCATATATTTCTTAAAGAAGTTGAATTTTCTTAAATGTTCTCGTTTATCAGCCAAATGAATTTCATGTGCATTTCAAGTATTATGGCCAGCGTTGCACACTGCTGAGCATGTACCTAGCATTCAAATTTTTTGTGAGAGACCAGAATATATCGTGTTAATCCGTTGCTGCTTTAGAGGTAAGATAATTTAAGGTATTTGTTTTGTGCACAAGGACCAAAGTTATCAGTTTTGAACAGAGCCAGATGATTCAGTGCCTAAGGGGCTGAATATATTTTGCAGTGACTGTAATTCTTTACTGGTATTGGGGTCGTATTGCCCAATGGATTCGTAAAGTTTTGCTAGCAATAACACAAAGTAAGCACACCACTTGCACTTACAACACACAACACGACAATTCGAGTTCATTGATTGTAATCTTAAAGCTTTTATTAATCCACAATTTCTTAAAGAACGTTGCACTTGGCGACAGCTCTTCCAGTCGTTCACTTTGTGAAAATTTTGATATTAAAACAGTCATATAATATATTTTCTCTCAACCACTCTGTAGCGATAATAGCAGTTAGATTTTTTGGTGAAACGCAGTTTGCTAACTTGTACAAAATTTTTCCACAGTTCATCGGCATTCTTATGTTGCGTCTTTTTTTTCATGTAGTTGTTGAGCCTTGAAATTTTGTCTTTCGATTTGTTTAAGATGCTGCGCAAAATTGTTAATGTTCCGGCGCGTAATCTTACAACTAAAGATACCGAAATGGATGACTGTCCGATTATTGAGAACAATGTTGAGAATGA
The DNA here is from genome assembly GCF_023864345.2 of Schistocerca serialis cubense. Lineage (NCBI taxonomy): Eukaryota > Metazoa > Arthropoda > Insecta > Orthoptera > Acrididae > Schistocerca > Schistocerca serialis. The sequence continues at coordinate 393,005,363 of NC_064638.1, forward strand.
CTGTGACCACTCTGCGGTGCAACAGTTGCAAAGCGCCACTGGAAACGTGAGTTCCGTTTCCAAAAATAATGAACAAACTTCTGACACTACAATTTAACCCATTAATTTGACTAGTAATAAGACGGTAGATTCCGATATTGCGGACGCCGCCGATCTGCACATGGCTGATGTACATAATTCAAAATTTGATTGTTTACCGAAAGAGGTCAATGATTTACCTACTTTTCACACAATTAATCAGGTTGCCGATAGTATGTCAGAAGAGACAACAGTGCAGAGTACTCAGTCTGTTTTAAAAAATCCGTCATGTTTCATAAACGGTAATTATGCAGATAATGCAACAAACGAAACGTCCGTGGTTGTAGATGATGTCTGCACATCACAAAGAATTAAACAGGTGACACTCGATGCATGAGTTCAAAGCAATATGGGAGCGATGTTTCAAAATCTCATGCATTTTTTCAATGAACGATTTAATAAAAATGATGAACAATTTTCCATCATACGAGAAATACAAGTTGACACCACGAATCAGTTACGACAAGAAATACGAGAAGTACAAGTTGACACCACGACTCAGTTCACTGAACTATTTTCCACCACAAGTGACAAGCTTAAATCATACACAGAAACGATTGATAACTGTGTCAAACAAGTAGACACAGACATTAAGGCCAGTGAAAGACGTCTTTGCAATAAAATTGAAGCCATAGCCAGGCAATGCGCAGACAGTAGCGAACCTTTAAGAGATGACGTTCATGCTTTAAGACATCAGTGTAGTGAAACCTATAAAAAGCTTACAGATGAAATTGAATCAGTTATTGAACGAATACATCAAAAACGCACTCGATTAGATGCACGTCTTAAAGTTCACACTGAGGCCTCAGAAAAGGAATACAAAAACTTTATCCGTAAACACACAGAGGAAAACAATCAACTATTACAGTCATTAACAGTGCGAAGACAGGAAGTAGAACAACAGTTGCTCACTAGTGTTACAACCCATGTTGACGCTAGTATAAATTCCGTTACAAGCGAGGTTAATAGAGTAAAACAATCACAGAACCAAATACAGACAGATGTAAATGATTTCAAAACCACTGTTTACACACGAATCCAAAATGTTGAAGAAAATTGTACAGATGACATTGAGTCGTTAAGCTCCCGTCTTGAACAAATAGAACTGGTGCAGGACCCTGACACAATTAAAGCAGCTTTGAAAAAGATGAACAAAACTACGCACAAACTACAGAAGCAAGTCGACGCTTTGGATTCAAACAATTCCACACACATTCTTACGCTCACGGAAAGATGAACACTTGAAAATCAAACGAAAATGAATCACACCACACAGCTCCCATTCCGTTCACGGAATCTCAAGAATATCAACACATTCTGCAAACATTAAACCAGCTTGGTGCACATAACAGTTCTCTACTTAGGAAAGTCAGTTTACATTAGGAAGCAGACAATATTAGAAAATTTACTCCATGTAATCAGTTTCAAACTAACGTGCAACAGCAACAGTCGCCTACTTTTCAGCCTGACAATGATATGAGCAGACTACTAGGAGTGCATGACTTTGATACAAGCCAATCATTTCTCAATCAGTTTTTTACCCCGCCTAACCCTCTCAAAATTTACAACAAGAAGGATTCGACTATAAACATTTCCTATCTGTATAAAAATTCAAGGTATTTAGAAATGACCGCACAGATCTGCATCCCGTTGTTTGGGTGCAGCCGTTTTCATTTTCGCTGCCACCAAACGGGCCAGTGACGCACAAGCCCGAATTTATCTGTAGCTTTTCAGCGGGAAAACCTCCGATGCGTATGAGACCCATAGCAAGGCAATGTCATTCCGTCGAAGAGTTTCAGAATGCTTGTCTGTCTGCGTATTGGTCGGAAAAGACTCAGCGAGGCATTAAAGAACAGTTCATCAGTTTACCCAGTTTTGAACACTCAAGTTTTTCCACTATCACCCAGTTTTTTGAGTATATGCTCCAACAAAACAAGTACCTGACCGAACCGTATAGCCAATCTGCTCTCATACAATGATGCATATCGAAACTTCCACTTTCATTACGAGTTTCCCTTCTAACTGGAAAGCGAAAGGAAAGTATTTCAGTATTAAGAGACTTATTAAAATTATTAGAAATTCAGCAATCGGACTATTCATTTGTCAATAAGAACTATAATAAAAGCAATCAAGGTAAAAACTCATTCGGCTACAACGAGCAATCCCGCCCATTTCATAGCAAGAGAAATAAAAGATTTGATTCCGATAACGAATTTTATGGACATGCTAACAAGGGACAACATTTTGATAACCAGTGTATTCAACAGCAGCAACAATATCAGAATTTCGACGCCAACAATTAGTTTACAGCCGCAATTCTTGACGCAGTTGCAGCAGCCCGGAAATATCCAACAACAATACGGTCGACAAGCCCAACCGAAGGTCAATGTGCCACCGCCCAGCTTTGCCAGTACAGCCTAGTCAAGTAAGTTTACGCAACCGCAAGGGAATAACTTCTCCCACAAAAACCAATTACCACATTCACATTGAAACGGTCAGCAGCAAATAAGTTTTCACTACAAGCATGAACGGAATATTCAACGATTTAAGCGTAATTTCGACAACAGCAACTTTTATCATAATCAGTCCCAGCGGTCTCAGTTCATTTTTAATGATCCTAGTGTTCATTTCCATCCACCGCGGCATTCTGCAGACCAAACCAACCGTACAGTACAAGTAACTGAACCATCACAGTAATCTTCTGCCACCAATCAGTTCACCAGCAATGCATGACTAGAAACTTAACGACGCTGTTCAATGCAATTCTTCTACTCATAATACCGTTCAGCAAAACTTTATAACCTTCGACGACATTAGAGACACATTATTACGAGAGAGACACCGAACTCATTATTTCTCATCCCGTAGTCGAAATTAAAATTGGTTTGTATTTATTTTCTGCAGTGATCGACTCACCAGTAACAGTGATAAATGAAACAGCATTCTAAAAATGTAACGCTGACAATACCTGTCCTACCTTTCCACTTAGTAAGACAAAAGTTCGAGGAGCAGCCTCTAACAAGGGAGTACATGTGAAACTACAAACCCATCTACATTTTATCCTTGCTGATTACACATTTCATGCTAATTTCTGGATCGGTCCTCTCTTAACAGCCGACGTCATCCTTGGTACGGATTTCCTTGTCGAACATGACGCTGTTATCAACTTTTAAAGAAGTCATTGCTGATACTGAAATCCAATACGCAACACCTATCTGTCACTTTTCAGATTACTTTGTCAGCTGAGAAACAAGACATTAACAGAGTAGAGGTCATTTCAGCATCTAAGAATACCAATTGTCGTACAACATTCTTTACAGACACATATTTCCGTAGTAACAACATCCTTAAGTAAGTGGATTATGACATTGTGCGGACGATCAACAGTAAGGTGAATGAGTGTAAAGCTTCGACCGACGAACGGCGACAACAGTTGCAGGGTATTCTTTTACAGCACTCTGAAGTATTGAACAGTGTACCAGAAACCATGTCCAGTTTTGCTTACGAATTCCAAGTAAAACCGCATGATACACTCAAGGCAAAACATTATTCCTTTCCGTTCATCTATAGAGATCAAGTCGAGCAAAAACTTCAGGCTATCTTAGACCAAGGTATCATTGAACCAGACGTTAGTTAATATACTAACCATCTTCACGTTGTTAACAAGAAAGATGGCTCCCTTCGTCTTGTGTTGGATCCACGTCAGATCAACTGAAACCGATCGTTCACAAACGCTGAAAGAGTTCTTACAAAAATTTCACGGAACGTCAATCTATTCTACTCTGGGCCTAAATCTGGATTCTAGTAAATTCAACTTTATCCTAATTGCAGAAGATACACTGCTTTCCTTTGTTTCGGTAACTGCTACCAATTTTGTAAATTGACTTTTGCTTGAACAATTAGCTCCGCTGCTTTCATACGTGCGATGAATTCTATTCTTCCAAATGAATTAAGACAGAATCACCACTAACACTGATGACATTCTAATTGCAGGACCTTCTTGTTTGGAACATAATTCTGTTCTTCGCATGCTATTGCAAACTTTTCTTGCAGAACGTTTTACCGTGAACCTCAGTAAATCTCATTTTGGCAAGACTTCCATTAAATTTCTAGGTCACATAAATTCGGCTGATGGCATTATGTTTCTCAGTTTAAAAAATGCTTTACTTAACGCTCCTCTCCTATCACATCCTGACCCGACAAAGAATTTTTCTGTTGCTACATACAGTCCCAAGACTGCTCTTGGTGTCCACGTAGTTAAGGAAATAGAGGAAAATGATACAACTGTTAAGAAGAACATCGCGCTTGCTAGTCGCATCCTCACATAGGCTGAAAGAAATTATTCTGTCACCGAACTCATAACATTATGTGTAGTTTGAGCTTTCACTAAATTTCGTCACTTTATCTACGGCAGACACACAACAGTTTACACGGATCACAGAGCTATTCAATTTCTTTTATCAGCTAAATTCACACATGAGAGACTCAGTCGTTGGAAACTTTGTTTGCAGGAATTTGATTTTACGGTAATTCACCATAATCAGTACCGCCTCCCAGTCCAGGTCATATATTTTTTAAAGAAGTTGAATTTTCTTAAATGTTCTAGTTTATCAGCCAAATGAATTTCATGTGCATTTCAAGTATTATGGCCAGCATTACACATTGCTGAGCCTGTACCTAGCATTCATATTTTTTGTGAGAGACCAGAATATATCGCGTTACTCCGTTGTTGCTTTAGAGGTAAGATAATTTAACGTACTTGTTATGTACACAGGGACCAAAGTTATCTGTTTTGAACAGGGCCAGATGATTCGGTGCCGGCCAGCGTGGCCGTGCGGTTTAGGCGCTTCAGTCTGGAACCGCGTGACCTCTACGGTCGCAGGTTCGAATCCTGCCTCGGGCATGGATGTGTGTGATGTCCTTAGGTTAGTTAGGTTTAAGTAGTTCTAAGTTCTAGGGGACTGAAGACTACAGCTGTTAAGTCCCATAGTGCTCAGAGCCATTTGAACCAACCATGATTCAGTGCCTAAGGGACTGAATATATTTTGCAGTGACTATTTCTTTATTGGTATTGGGAGTTGCATTGCTCAGTGGATACGTAAAGTTTTGCTGCCAATAACACAGAGTAACCACACCACTTGCACTTACAACACGCAGCACGACAAGTCGAGTTCAGTACTCATTCCACAGATCAGACTTAATTCATCGTAATCTTAAAGCTTTTATTAATTCACATTTTTTTAAAGAACGTTACAAGACATGAAACCTAAGGTAATCGTTTCTCGTTACCTCTATTCTGCACAAATCCGGACAACGCGTTCCATTACTGCTCCGTCTTGCGTGCCGAGAACATATTTGGTTGGATAATCCATTAAAAGGAATTGTAAGGGAAAGGTTGGTAAGAAAATGAATTCTTCTTTTTCTGGTGCCTTTGCACAACAGTTTTGCAGCGTCGGCATGGTTATGTGCAGATTTGGCAGGGTTAATTTAAGGGGTGGCCGGATGTCCTTCCTGTCGCCACCCCGATACGCGAAAGATGAGTGTGATGAAATGATGAGAACAACACAAACACCCAGTCCGCGGGCAGAGAAAATCCCCAACCCAGCCGGGAATCGAACCCAGGACCCTGTGATCCAGAGGCAATAACGTTAGCCACTACACCAAGAGCTGCGGACTGGTAAGAAAATGAATTATGCGCATAAACGACAACACTGTGTTTCTTTTATATATTGAGAAAAAGTTCTCAATGCAGATTTTAAATTTAATGAACTTCTCAACATCCAAACAATACACTTTCCTATCTCACTAATCTAACAGTTTTCAGTACAATAACCAAGTTAGGTCGTGGCGCAGAAATAGTGAAAAAAGAAATAGCATCATTATCGCATTTATCTGACATTCCATTAGATTTCTCCCTTCACAAATCAGTTTCATAATCATGACGACTGAACAAAATGATAGTTTGAGACATCGAATTTGAATCATAATATTGCCATAGCTTCGTCACAAACACTGCTTAACATTATCAGCGTAACTCTTAACACAGCTGAACTTCGACAGCTCTCTCTACCAAAGCTGAACATTGAACCACTGTGCCCTCGCGCAGCTCAAAGATACTCAAGTTCTGCGACACAGCTTACAACATCGCTGCTCGCTCACAATCGAATCATTAACCAAAAATTCAGATACCAAAATTATACATGATACCTTTTTTTCTTTTTTCTTTTAAGGTAATCCAGTTATTTGTATTTGTAACTGTGTAGCTTCTAATTGTTAGTGCAGAAATTTTGCAAAGAATTATATGGTCTTGTAGTTGAAACAAGTGGACAGGGAGGCAATTATACACAGGAATATTTTGCTAAGAATTATATGGTCTTGTCTTGTAGTTGAAACAAGTGTGTACAGGAAAGAAACTATACACAGGAATATTTTGCTAACTTGTCTAAATGCGAGAACTTCATGAAAACGTGTATTGTTGTTATGGCTCAGTAAAGTACAGCTAAATTTGGAGTCTTTCTTCTGATTTATCAGTCGTTAAGATTAGTTCCTCATTTTCATTTACTTTCATGACTGGTTGCACATTCACACTGCACATCACGAGCTGTGTACTGAGAAGCATTTATGAAAATTGTGAGATACCGTCTTACACTGCACAGCGTAGGTAAGTGAAACGAAATTTGATTTTGGAACAGTCACATGATCATCAAAATTCATGTCTTCTGTAAGGCACAGTGATTGACGGAGAGTATTTGTGAAAATATCAATATCAGTTCAGAGAAAATATCAATATCAGTTCAGAGGCTCAATGCCAGTAAAAGATTTTAGTTAAGTGCTATCTTGTGAATTTTTAAGAAATTTTATCAGAAAATCAGATGCGTAAATTTTTATTTACCTTTGCTGTGTAATTACAATAACAGTTCCGGTACAGAAATTGTCTGCAAGCTAAAGGTAAAGATTAGCAATATTCGGGACTAACATTTTAAGGTGAGTCATTTTGTTTTGCAGTCAGATGGCGTATGTAAATTTAATTGAAAACGGATTACTTTCTCGCAGACGGGCTGATGTACTGACTACTGTCGATTTCACATCGTATAACGTGAACTCCACATATTTCCGTTCAAAAATAAATTTTCACGTAGTTCTGTTGCCCGGCACTGAGATTTGCATATTTGGATGGCAAAAACAAGTTTTACACGTTTCTCAGAAACCAACTTGACATTAAAACACGAATTTAACTATATAAGAAACTTTCAGCTGTTTGTTATTTCGGAAGTAATCTCCTTGATTGTTAATACATTTACCCTACTGTGAGACAATATGGTCAATGCATTAATGGAAAAATGTTTGCGGTTGCGTACTATAATGTTACATATCCCTTGCTACCAAACTGTTCGTAGATGTTCAGAAAGTAAATATTCTACGTTGACTATAGCGATATGTATAATTAGCAGATAAAGTTATTCATCTTACTATGGCTGTCTCGTTGCCTAGGATATCAGTTCCTGTTTTTGCTTTCCAGTTAATAGATACAAGACGGTTTTTTTTTTCATTAAAATTCTGTGGAGTATTGTTGCTTTTTGGCATCACAGGTATTTATTCATAAATTCTTGACACTTTCTACGACACCACTTGTTAAGTAAATGCATTGTGCCACGTTTCAACACAACACAAAGAACTTGATAGCTACATTGACCAATCTCGATAACAATTAAAGCTATTATGGTGCGTTTGAGGCCTAAAATTTCCATAAGTATTACGTACACAGCTTTGAGACACTTCTAGAACAGGATGTAGTTAAAATTAAATTTATTATGACTCTCTCAAGTGAATTTATTTTTCAGCTGTAATTTACATAATGTTTTCTGGAAATAATTATTTATATAAAGATGCGCCTAATAATAATGAAGGTTGCAAATTCTGAGAATGTGCAACTGTCACATTTCTGTCTTTGTATAAGTGTCTACTCAGTTATCGATAATCAAATTATAACAATTAAAAACGAAAACAAAAATTTTGTTACCATGAAAAATAAAGCATAATAATATTAGTTTAGCTGTCAAGTGGTTTTTAACCCATTTAAGTTAACAATGTATTACTAATTTTCAATGTTCAAGAACGATGTTGCTAAATGGATTGATGTGAAACATAAAATTATATTATCAGAAAAATAGTGTTATGGTGATCAAATACATGCAAAATTATCTTTAGTTGTGGAATATATGAGTTTTGCATATAAAACTGAAGTCAGGCCGAAATTTATACGGAATCGAACATTTCATTTGAAGTACGAATGTTCTGAGGAGGTATTACACTGCTTATCCAGGCATGCATCTCTTCACCCGAAGCAGATCGACCGCCACGCATGTGTTTCTTCAAGAATCTAAAAACAGGAAATAGTATGCGGAGAGGTCCCCACAATTAACGCACAGAGGTACATGGAAATTTTGCAAAAATGAAACGAGCCATCAAGTCCAAACTACCAGAAATGAAGACAGATAGCACCATTCTGTAGCAGGACGATGCCAAGGTTGTTTCTATGACACTGCAGTAGTTTCGCTAGAAAGCCCTTAGATGTCCTGCATATAATCCCAATCTTTCCCCATGCGGCTGCCATATTTTTGGAGCTATAAAAAAAAAAATCGTTTAGTGGTCCTCGATTTGCTTCGGACGAAGAGGTGGACGTCTGGTTTTTCCACGAAGGCACTGACCATCCTGTCTCATAGTGGGATAAATACAGGGTTATTACAAATGATTGAAGCGATTTCACGGCTCTACAATAACTTTATTATTTGAGACATACAAAAACTCAAAAAGTTTTTTTAGGCTTTCACAAATGTTCGATATGTGCCCCTTTAGTGATTCGGCAGACATCAAGCCGATAATCAAGTTCCTCCCACACTCGGCGCAGCATGTCCCCATCAATGAGTTCGAAAGCATCGTTGATGCGAGCTCGCAGTTCTGGCACGTTTCTTGGTAGAGGAGGTTTAAACACTGAATCTTTTACATAGCCCCACAGAATGAAATTGCATGGGGCATAGTAAACAGTGTACTTATTTTCCTCAACTGTTTCGCTTTGATTTGCATGGGGCATAGTAAACAGTGTACTTATTTTCCTCAACTGTTTCGCTTTGATTTGACTGCCCCATATACTTTCTAGAATGACTTCCGACTCTGTAGTGGAATGTGCGCAGATGTGGGTAATTTCCAAGAATGATTGCCTATCGAAGTCGCTGGGACCGAACGATACATATCGAATGTGCGATCGTAAATCGATAATGCGACTCCGGTGGCGGGCGTTGTGATCAATTATTTGTGATCGTTATTTTTACCTGTTTCCCGTTGTTCCTGTAGTTGCTCTAAATTACAAAAAAATGGTTCAAATGGCTCTGAGCACTATGGGACTCAACTGCTGAGGTCATTAGTCCCCTAGAACTTAGAACTAGTTAAACCTAACTAACCTAAGGACATCACAAACATCCATGCCCGAGGCAGGATTCGAACCTGCGACCGTAGCGGTCTTGCGGTTCCAGACTGCAGCGCCTTTAACCGCACGGCCACTTCGGCCGGCGCTCTAAATTACAGTACCTCCGCGAATTATTTGTGAGTTGCTAGGGTAACCCAGACGATTTGTGTCGTTAGTCAGTGGGATGTGTGATGTTCTTGATGTTTCTTCGGCGGATTGTCTCACATGGAAAAAGTAATTCCATGTTTATCCAGCGCAGAAAATTGTTTGACTTTTCGTCGCAAATATGGAGTACTATCAGACGAGGGAAGAAGGGACTGTGTAGAATGGTGGTGCGAAGTGTGTAAAACTTCGTTAAGAAGAGTTTCGATGCTGAAATGCTGTTACAAATTCATTGCGGACAGTGCGGAAAACGAACGAGCATCAGGAAGAATACATGGTTCGACTCTTTCAAATTATCGGTTAAGACCACCGTAATGGATTTTAACATGACAACACCGACGACGAGTAAGGTAAGTCGTCTCCTTTGCAGTTGCAAGTATTTTTGTAACGCTCTTCGTTTGTCATTGCTGTAGTGACCACCGTAAACATACTCATAACGCCTGCCACCAGAGTTGCATGATCAATTTACGATCCACCGTAATGGATTTTAACATGACAACACCGACGACGAGTAAGGTAAGTCGTCTCCTTTGCAGTTGCAAGTATTTTTGTAACGCTCTTCGTTTGTCATTGCTGTAGTGACCACCGTAAGCATACTCATAACGCCCGCCACCAGAGTTGCATGATCAATTTACGATCGCACGTTCGCTATGTATTGTTCGGACCCAGAGACTTCGATAGGCAATCATTCTTGGAAATAACCCAGATGTGAAACTTCCTGGCAGATTAAAAGTGTGTGCCGGACCAGGACTCGAACCCGAGACCTCCCGCGGGGAAGTGCTCTACCGACTGAAATATTCTAACACAACTCAGGACTCGCTAGGACGGATCATGTGTCATGCTTGGAAAGCTCAATCGGTAGAAGAATTGTCTGAAAGAAAAATGCCCCATGTTCGACTACCAGTCTGACATACAGTTGTAGTCTGACAGGAATTTTCATGCTATTTACTTTATTTGCTGTTATTTACAGTGATCTGCCACCTGGTGACTATTCCAGGTTGTGTTTTCGCAATATTAAACTGTACGTTTTCCCACCTCTCGCGGTATGAGGGAACGTAATGCGCACAGGAACACTATTGAACATGATCGTTATGGTGGTTTAGGTGTTGTGGTTTGAGGAGGCATAATGTTTGGATGGGCGTATTAACCTCCAGATCTTTGAACACGTCAGCCTCACCGTTTAACGTTATTGTGACACCGTGTCCTTTCCCCATGTGTGTCATTTCAGGGGTACATTCGTTCCACACTTCATTTTTACGGATGATAGTGTGATGCATTGAACAGCACAGGTGGAGGAGAGCTCTTGGGACAAGATACTGAGAGAATGGACTGGACCGCCCGTTCCCGCGATTTAAATCCCACCGAGTACGTGTGGGTTGCGTTGGGAGATATACTGGATCACGTTCACGTGCACCAACGATCATCCAGCAATCCTCCACCGCACTGGTGAAGGAATGGAACTCACTACCACAAAACTCCTTTCCAACCTCGTGGCCAGCATGGAAACACGTTGTAGAGCATCTACTGCCATCCGTGGTGAATACACGCCCTATTCACAGCTTTGTCCTGCCTTTTACAACGTCCAAAGGACATTACCAAAAGACTACCATGAATCGCAGTGACTCCAGTGTAATTGCTGTATTTGAATAAAAGTGTTATTTCTATTTGTTTTATTATTCTCGCTCGCTTGGTCCATAAATGCGCAGAGTCCAACTTGCCATTCCCCCGTGTTCCAAAGATCGATACCCTGGCTGGTAGCCGTTTATCTCTGTGCTAAGCGTACAGGTCAGGGACTTTACCTTGAGAGAGCCAGTCAGAAGCCCTGCTGCCAATCTCATTTGGAGGAAAGCGTGGCCTGGCCAAAAATCAGTCTAGCAGCGTATTCTGCTTGATTTGGATCTACTGTGGGCTAAGATTTTGTGTTGGGTGGACGCTGGTGGCAAGTCTACAGTTTCAGCATGCTGCTTCACATTTGGGTGAGGTCACTACGTGCTCTTCGCTTTAATCGCGCTTCCCACACGTGTTGTATGATGTCTAATGAATTGAATGTCTCTTCGCTAGTAGCTGTGGACATTACAGTTACATTTGAAATTGCCCTGATCAAAGATACCCTCTTTACAAGTGAGTAAAGCACAAAGTAAATAATAATATTACGCGATCTGAGTATCTTCAGGAATAATTCATCACAGACACCCATACAAAAAACAACAGAAATTCCCTGGGCATCTGAAATGATCTAATATTGATTACGGTGACCTTGTAACGTAACGTTGTCGCAGAGCATAAGCAGAAGACTAATAGCAGATTAATATTACATGACTGACATTGTGCTCTCAGCACAATCATACAAAGACCTGCTCCATAATATGAATTTGAGAAGCAAATCAAATGGAAAACGCAATGGTGATTAAGATATCGGCTTGCTAACCCGATTACCAATCAAATAGCTTGTAAACACAACGGGATCTGCGCCATAATTATCGTAACCGCGAACCTCTCACTTCTACGTATTCGACAACGTTGCCTAAACAATAACGCTGTTGTACTATTGCTCGGCAGATCGTAAAAGAAAGCAATACGTTATTTGTGTTGTGGAATAGGGGCATAGAGAGCTGTACACGGTTGTTGTAGCCACTTCATCAATAAAAGCTCATTGCTGCTTTCGTGTATGTCTCTCTACTCCTCCCCCCTCCCGTCCCCCCCCCCCCCTCTCTCCTCCATCTCAGTTTATTTATTATTTGCGAAGAAGCCCATTAGGACTATTCTGAGGACTTAGGGATGGAAATTTGGTTTCCCTTATGGCCGTATTACTTTCTTCCTGTGGGCTACCTGTATCTCTTCACACAAAGTTCGCTTAGTCTTTTTCTTCGGTTTTTCCTCCTGGTCAACTTGGCAGTTGGGAACTTTCGACTTGAACATTTCGTGGTTTTGAACATGTTCTCGAGTAATTCCTGCCAGCCTTAGATCTGTTTTGATCTCGTCAAATCATTTCATCGTGTCCATTTTGGTTTGCACCTGTTGTCAACAAAACTGACTATTTGTTTTGCAAGTCTTATCTATGTTTTCAAAGTCATTATGGAAATTTATGTGTTGTTTGATTTCCTAACTACTTCCGACCCGGTATTTTTCATCTATAACTTATGGACCCAGAATTTTTCTTATGATTTTGCGTTCTTTTCTCAGTGTTTTCAGTGTCCATTTCCTGATCCACAAAAGCATTTTGATTTATTTACTGTATTGTAATGTCTTATTTATGTGTGTTTTGAGAGGAATTTCTTGTAGATATTTCAGATAAGTCGGCATGCAGTTTCCATGTTTTATAATCTAATTTTGTTCGCTGTTGTTTTAGTTCAGTTTTCTCAACAGTTTCATCAAATATTTGATTGTGGAACTCGTTTAATTTTGCAATATTTCACTGCTTGTTTGACGTATATCATGTACTCTGCCTTTCCAAAAGGTAGCTGGAGACCGATTTTTTCTACACTTCTTTCAAGAGTTCAATCTGATGTTCGGCTGCTGAAATGTCGTAAATTAATAGTGTAAAAACTTATGCAAATGCTAGGCAGTCTACAGGTAACTCGTGTCTACCTAAAGTGACTGGTTGCTCAATTTTGAGGATTGATTTCTGTTTGCGCCATTCTTGTACTACTTTCTAAAGTGCACAGTTGAAAAGTAATGGAGACAGCCCATCTCGCCCGCATCTCGTGGTTGTGCGGTAGCGTTCTCGCTTCCCACGCCCGGGTTCCCGGGTTCGATTCCCGGCGGGGTCAGGGATCTTCTCTGCCTCGTGATGGCTGGGTGTTGTGTGCTGTCCTTAGGTTAGTTAGGTTTAAGTAGTTCTAAGTTCTAGGGGACTGATGACCATAGATGTTAAGTCCCATAGTGCTCAGAGCCATTTGAACCATTTGAACAGCCCATCTCCTTATCGTAGTCCCGTTTTGATTTAGAACGGATCTGAGAATTGCTTCATAAATTTAACCTTGGACTTTATATCTGTCAGTGTCTCTATTATGATTGCAAGTGTTTGCAGATCTAGATCTTTTTCTTTTAATACTTGAAAGAGAGATTCGCGGTCAGCTGAGTCACAAGTTTTTTTTTGAAATTGAATTATTGATACAGTTCTGTGATATATTACGATTAGCTTTAGGTTCAATATTTTCTGTGGTCATGAACGGCCTGGTCCGAATCCTGCTGCTAGTCTGCAATTTTTGGTTAAAATTGTTTCTGTGCTGTATCGAGAAGGCACCAGAATAGAATTTTGTATTCAGCCGACATTATTGAGATTCCGCTGCAGTTATTTACATATGTTCTGTCATCCTGCTTGTGTAGTACGAGAATTAACACATGTCTGAAATCTTTGGAATTTTTTCTGTTTGCCAAATGTCTTGAATGATTTTGATAATTTTTTATGCAGTTGGAGCCTGCTGATTTGATGATTTCTGCTATGATACCATCTTTCCTAAATGCTTTATTGTTTTTGATGCTTTAGATCCGTTCAGCAATTTCTTCTTCGTCGGGTGGTAGTGAATTTGTCCTCAGATTCTTGAGGTGAGAACTTTTTGATTGTGGGTAGTTAAATATTCCTCTGAAGTACCTGGCAAGTTCCTTGCTGTTTTATCGATTGTTTGGAGCCAACTGTCCATTTTCTCTCACATCAGTATATGTTAATGCAGCCATAACTTGTTAGCACACTATATTACACAGGAGAAAAACACATCTACATTTCAGAGCAGCCAAAACGGAACAGACTGCAGCAGAACGCCTTGTTTTCCTTCCAAACTCGCAAGCCATGTGTGGCGACCACGCCCTCGCGAGACATTGGCCGAAAACGCTCTGGTCTCAAAGACCTCACGTGGATATAGTCGTACAGCCAAAGCAGCCATGTATATGCAGAAGACGATTAATCGGTCCAGATATAATACCAAAGAAAACGCGCACGAGAAAGCTACGTAAAAACAAAATATATCGAAGATGAGACAGATACCTTTCACACAAAATAAATTCTCAAGTCACGCGTTTGTTCAAACTGAATTGGAACTCAGCATGCCTTTGTGGTATGTTCGGAAACATGGGTTCACCATTCGTACCATTCGATCGCTCTCGCGCACGCATTGTGAATACTGAGTGCTGGTGTTTAAACTTCCCCTATTTAATAGGTAAAAGGACGAGGGCTAGTAGAAATCCTTGGGTAACAGAAGAAATGTTGTTGTTGTTGTTGTTGTTGTGGTCTTCAGTCCTGAGACTGGTTTGATGCAGCTCTCCATGCTACTCTATCCTGTGCAAGCTTTTTCATCTCCCAGTACCTACTGCAACCCACATCCTTCTGAATCTGCTTAGTGTATTCATCTCTTGGTCTCCCTCTACGATTTTTACCCTCCACGCTGCCCTCCAATACTAAATTGGTGATCCCTTGATGCCTCAGAACATGTCCTACCAACCGATCCCTTCTTCTGGTCAAGTTGTGCCACAAACTTCTCTTCTCCCCAATCCTATTCAATACTTCCTCATTAGTTATGTGATCTACCCATCTAATCTTTAGCATTCTTCTGTAGCACCACATTTCGAAAGCTTCTATTCTCTTCAGTCCTGAGACAGGTTTGATGCAGCTCTCCATGCTACTCTATCCTGTGCAAGCTTTTTCATCTCCCAGTACCTACTGCAACCCACATCCTTCTGAATCTGCTTAGTGTATTCATCTCTTGGTCTCCCTCTACGATTTTTACCCTCCACGCTGCCCTCCAATACTAAATTGGTGATCCCTTGATGCCTCAGAACATGTCCTACCAACCGATCCCTTCTTCTGGTCAAGTTGTGCCACAAACTTCTCTTCTCCCCAATCCTATTCAATACTTCCTCATTAGTTATGTGATCTACCCATCTAATCTTTAGCATTCTTCTGTAGCACCACATTTCGAAAGCTTCTATTCTCTTCTTGTCCAAACTATTTATCGTCCATGTTTCACTTCCATACATGGCTACACTCCATACGAATACTTTCAGAAATGACTTCCTGACACTTAAATCAATACTGGATGTTAACAAATTTCTCTTCTTCAGAAACGCTTTCCTTGCCATTGCCAGCCTACATTTTATATCCTCTCTACTTCGACCATCATCAGTTATTTTGCTCCCCAAATAGCAAAACTCCTTTACTACTTTAAGTGTCTCATTTCCTAATCTAATTCCCTCAGCATCACCCGACTTAATTAGACTACATTCCATTATCCTTGTTTTGCTTTTGTTGATGTTCATCTTATATCCTCCTTTCAAGACACTGTCCATTCCATTCAACTGCTCTTCCAAGTCCTTTGCTGTCTCTGACAGAATTACAATGTCATCAGCGAACCTCAAAGTTTTTATTTATTCTCCATGAATTTTAATACCTACTCCGAATTTTTCTTTTGTTTCCTTTACTGCTTGCTCAATATACAGATTGAACAACATCGGGGAGAGGCTACAACCCTGTCTTACTCCCTTCCCAACCACTGCTTCCTTTTCATGTCCCTCGACTCTTATAACTGCCATCTGGTTTCTGTACAAATTGTAAATAGCCTTTCGGTCCCTGTATTTTACCCCTGCCACCTTTAGAATTTGAAAGAGAGTATTCCAGTCAACATTGTCAAAAGCTTTCTCTAAGTCTACAAATGCTAGAAACGTAGGTTTGCCTTTCCTTAATCTTTCTTCTAAGATAAGTCGTAAGGTCAGTATTGCCTCACGTGTTCCAGTGTTTCTACGGAATCCAAACTGATCTTCCCCGAGGTTGGCTTCTACTAGTTTTTCCATTCGTCTGTAAAGAATTCGTGTTAGTATTTTGCAGCTGTGACTTATTAAGCTGATAGTTCGGTAATTTTCACATCTGTCAACACCTGCTTTCTTTGGGATTGGAATTATTATATTCTTCTTGAAGTCTGAGGGTATTTCGCCTGTTTCATACATCTTGCTCACCAGATGGTAGAGTTTTGTCAGGACTGGCTCTCCCACGGCCGTCAGTAGTTCCAATGGAATATTGTCTACTCCGGGGGCCTTGTTTCGACTCAGGTCTTTCAGTGCTCTGTCAAACTCTTCACGCAGTATCATATCTCCCATTTCATCTTCATCTACATCCTCTTCCATTTCCATAATATTGTCCTCAAGTACATCGCCCTTGTATAGACCCTCTATATACTCCTTCCACCTTTCTGCTTTCCCTTCTTTGCTTAGAACTGGGTTTCCATCTGAGCTCTTGATATTCATACAAGTCGTTCTCTTATCTCCAAAGGTCTCTTTAATTTTCCTGTAGGCGGTATCTATCTTACCCCTAGTGAGATAGGCCTCTACATCCTTACATTTGTCCTCTAGCCATCCCTGCTTAGCCATTTTGCACTTCCTGTCGATCTCATTTTTGTGGCGTTTGTATTCCTTTTTGCCTGTTTCACTTACTGCATTTTTATATTTTCTCCTTTCATCAATTAAATTCAATATTTCTTCTGTTACCCAAGGATTTCTACTAGCCCTCGTCTTTTTACCTACTTGATCCTCTGCTGCTGTCACTACTTCATCCCTCAAAGCTACCCATTCTTCTTCTACTGTATTTAATTCCCCCATTCCTATCAATTGCTCCCTTATGCTCTCCCTGAATCTCTGTACAACCTCTGGTTGATTTAGTTTATCCAGGTCCCATCTTCTTAAATTCCCACCTTTTTGCAGTTTCTTCAGTTTTAATCTACAGGTCATAACCAATAGATTGTGGTCAGAGTCCACATCTGCCCCTGGAAATGTCTTACAATTTAAAACCTGGTTCCTAAATCTCTGTCTTACCATTATATAATCTATCTGATACCTTTTAGTATCTCCAGGGTTCTTCCATGTATACAATCTTCTTTCATGATTCTTAAACCAAGTGTTAGCTATGATTATGTTGTGCTCTGTGCAAAATTCTACCAGGCGGCTTCCTCTTTCATTTCTGTCCCCCAATCCATATTCACCTACTATGTTTCCTTCTCTCCCTTTTCCTACACTCGAATTCCAGTCACCCATGACTATTAAATTTTCGTCTCCCTTCACAATCTGAATAATTTCTCTTATTTCATCATACATTTCTTCAATTTCTTCGTCATCTGCAGAGCTAGTTGGCATATAAACTTGTACTACTGTAGTAGGTGTGGGCTTCGTATCTATCTTGGCCACAATAATGCGTTCACTATGCTGTTTGTAGTAGCTTACCATTCCTATTTTCCTATTCATTATTAAACCTACTCCTGCATTACCCCTATTTGATTTTGTGTTTATAACCCTGTAGTCACCTGACCAGAAGTCTTGTTCCTCCCGCCACCGAACTTCACTAATTCCCACTATATCTAACTTCAACCTATCCATTTCCCTTTTTAAATTTTCTAACCTACCTGCCCGATTAAGGGATCTGACATTCCACGCTCCGATCCGTAGAACGACAGTTTTCTTTCTCCTGATAACGACATCCTCTTGAGTAGTCCCCGCCCGGAGATCCGAATGGGGGACTATTTTACCTCCGGAATATTTTACCCAAGAGGACGCCATCATCATGTAATCATACAGTAAAGCTGCATGCCCTCGGGAAAAATTATGGCTGTAGTTTCCCCTTGCTTTCAGCCGTTCGCAGTACCAGCACAGCAAGGCCGTTTTGGTTATTGTTACAAGGCCAGATCAGTCAATCATCCAGACTGTTGCCCTTGCAACTACTGAAAAGGCTGCTGCCCCTCTTCAGGAACCACACGTTTGTCTGGCCTCTCAACAGATACCCCTCCATTGTGGTTGCACCTACGGTACGGCTATCTGTATCGCTGAGGCACGCAAGCCTCCCCACCAACGGCAAGGTCCATGGTTCATGGGGGGGGGGACAGAAGAAATATTGAATTTAATTGATGAAAGGAGAAAATATAAAAATTCAGTAAGTGAAACAGGCAAAAAGGAATACAAACGTCTCAAAAATGAGATCGACAGGAAGTGCAAAATGGCTAAGCAGGGATGGCTAGCGGACAAATGTAAGGATGTAGAGACTTATCTCACTAGGGGTAAGATAGATACCGCCTACAGGAAAATTAAAGAGACCTTTGGAGATAAGAGAACGACTTGTATGAATATCAAGAGCTCAGATGGAAACCCAGTTCTAAGCAAAGAAGGGAAAGCAGGAAGGTGGAAGGAGTATATGGAGGGTCTATACAAGGGCGATGTACTTGAGGACAATATTATGGAAATGGAAGAGGATGTAGATGAAGATGAAATGGGACATATGATACTGCGTGAAGAGTTTGACAGAGCACTGAAAGACCTGAGTCGAAACAAGGCCCCCGGAGTAGACAATATTCCATTGGAACTACTGACGGCCGTGGGAGAGCCAGTCCTGACAAAACTCTACCATCTGGTGAGCAAGATGTATGAAACAGGCGAAATACCCTCAGACTTCAAGAAGAATATAATAATTCCAATCCCAAAGAAAGCAGGTGTTGACAGATGTGAAAATTACCGAACTATCAGCTTAATAAGTCACAGCTGCAAAATACTAACACGAATTCTTTACAGACGAATGGAAAAACTAGTAGAAGCCAACCTCGAGGAAGATCAGTTTGGATTCCGTAGAAACACTGGAACACGTGAGGCAATACTGACCTTACGACTTATCTTAGAAGAAAGATTAAGGAAAGGCAAACCTACGTTTCTAGCATTTGTAGACTTAGAGAAAGCTTTTGACAATGTTGACTGGAATACTCTCTTTCAAATTCTAAAGGTGGCAGGGGTAAAATACAGGGAGCGAATGGCTATTTACAGTTTGTACAGAAACCAGATGGCAGTTATAAGAGTCGAGGGACATGAAAGGGAAGCAGTGGTTGGGAAGGGAGTAAGACAGGGTTGTAGCCTCTCCCCGATGTTGTTCAATCTGTATATTGAGCAAGCAGTAAAGGAAACAAAAGAAAAATTCGGAGTAGGTATTAAAATTCATGGACAAGAAATAAAAACTTTGAGGTTCGCCGATGACATTGTAATTCTGTCAGAGACAGCAAAGGACTTGGAAGAGCAGTTGAATGGAATGGACAGTGTCTTGAAAGGAGGATATAAGATGAACATCAACAAAAGCAAAACAAGGATAATGGAATGTAGTCTAATTAAGTCGGGTAATGCTGAGGGAATTAGATCAGGAAATGAGGCACTTAAAGTAGTAAAGGAGTTTTGCTATTTGGGGAGCAAAATAACTGATGATGGTCGAAGTAGAGAGGATATAAAACGTAGGCTGGCAATGGCAAGGAAAGCGTTTCTGAAGAAGAAAAATTTGTTAACATCCAGTATTGATTTAAGTGTCAGGAAGTCATTTCTGAAAGTATTCGTATGGAGTGTAGCTATGTATGGAAGTGAAACATGGACGATAAATAGTTTGGACAAGAAGAGAATAGAAGCTTTCGAAATGTGGTGCTACAGAAGAATGCTGAAGATTAGATGGGTAGATCACATAACTAATGAGGAAGTATTGAATAGGATTGGGGAGAAGAGAAGTTTGTGGCACAACTTGACCAGAAGAAGGGATCGGTTGGTAGGACATGTTCTGAGACATCAAGGGATCACCAATTTAGTATTGGAGGGCAGCGTGGAGGGTAAAAATCGTAGAGGGAGACCAAGAGATGAATACACTAAGCAGATTCAGAAGGATGTAGGTTGCAGTAGGTACTGGGAGATGAAAAAGCTTGCACAGGATAGAGTAGCATGGAGAGCTGCATCAAACCAGTCTCAGGACTGAAGACCACAACAACAACAACAAGTCTAGGGGACTGATGACCTCAGATGCTAAGTCCCATAGTGCTTAGAGCCATTTGAACCATGTTGACACGTCAACAATTGCGCTGCAACCTGTCAGGTGTATGAGACTATGAATCGCGATGACTGATCACGGCACCTGGTGGCCATAGTTGGAACTGGATGTTGGTGCTGTGGCGCATGGAAATCACGCAGTGCATACTCTGGACATTAATGCTAGTAAGTCTGGTACTCGTAGGGTAACTACCTTTTGTGTTATAACGTGTTAAACAGGAAAAATTTAATTACAACCACCCGGTAGATCGTTTTGTGTGTTTTATTTCTTGCTCGTGTTGTAAAACCAGGGATTTGTTGGCTGCTATACAATGCTTCAGACTGTTCGTGATCGCCCATATAGGGTTGCCTATCCTGTAGTTAAAGTTCTTGAGTATTAGATCATCTTTGGAAACGATTCAGAATTCGTCTTTTCATTCGCCGTGTATTCATGAATCTACGTGGCTCTGCATATTCACGACTGGCCATCTAATGACTCTCTGTCCCATTTGACAAATCTTTTCAATAAGCAATGCACTTGCATTGTACGCATTTCCTTTTGGCTTGCGTAATATTTTCAGCTCCAGGGTAAGTACCGGTGTTATAGTTTGTGACTGAATGCAATTCCGCCAACAGCAGCGTCTTCTGATCAGTCTTCTACGAAATTTCATCTCTAAGCATTAGAGTTTAATCACTTATTTTCTAGAATACTTGGGTTCAAGTCGTACAGCGGCAAATATATTTGCATTGGATACATGTTTGTCTACAAGATGGGCCTCATTGTACGAAGCATTCATTACCTTTACAGAATTCCTTGCTAATCATCTATTTCCTTCAGAAACAATATCTGAAATTTATGGTTCCTTGCGAAAGTTTAACCTTCGTCACTGAATTTTTCGAATCAGTTCAAGTTTCACTGAGTTTTGCCTGGAAAAGGCTTAAAATCAGTTTAAAAGTTGTCTCAACATTTTTTGGATTGCTTAACTGAAAGTTACAAGACGACGGTTACCTTCAATGTGAGCCAAATTCCGTAAGATTTTAGTCTTGGCATTTTCGCATCGAGTTTAGTTTTTATTTGTTTTTTTCCTTTCTATCCCCTTGTCAGTCGTGTAAAATCGGTACATTATAAACATGATCCGCATGCAAACAGAACCAGCAGTCTGTGAAGGTCTCTTAGTGCTATTTTGGGTAAATGGTCTTCAGAGTCATTGGAAACTGTAGGAATATTGAATTAATTTGTAAGGCACTTACAAGGGAACCTCCCCATCGCACCCCCCTCAGATTTAGTTATAAGTTGGCACAGTGGATAGGCCTTGAAAAACTGAACACAGATCAATCGAGAAAACAGGAAGAAGTTGTGTGGAACTACGAAAATAATAAGCAAAATATACAGTGAGTAGTCCATCTGTAACATAAGCAACAACAAGGACAGTCTTAGATTAGGAGCACCGTGGTCCCGTGGTTAGCGTGAGCAGCTGCTGAGCGAGTGGTCCTTGGTTCAAACCTTACTTCGTCTGAAATATTTTAATTTTTTATTTTCAGACAATTATCATCTGTCCGTCCGTCCGTCCGATGCGACGTAACTGCGCCGTAGTATGGGGACGCTACACTTTAACAAAAATCGAAACACTCGACGTCAGTCGACTGCAGCGCACGGAAGAGAGAATATTCTTGCTAACGAGGCTCCCTGGCTGGCAGTTGACTGTTCGCTACTTTGGACGAGAGTGCATTAAATACGTGAGATGTATTTCGTGGGCAATACGTTTTCGGTTCCCATTGGAGAGGCACGTCCTTTCATCTACTAATCATACGGTTTTGCGGTGCGGTCGCAAAACACAGACACTAAAATTTTTACAGTGAACAGAGACATCAATGAACGAACGGACAGATCATAACTTTGCGAAAATAAACTTTTCATTCGAAGGAATGACTTGAACCAAGGACCTCTCGCTCCGCAGTTGCTCACGCTAACCACGGGACCACGGCGCTCCTGATCTCGGATTATACTTGATGTTACATATCTTGCACATGGGCTACTCAGTTTGTACTTATTTTTTTCATAGTTCCACACAACTTCTTTCTGTTTTCTCGATTGATCTGTGCTCACTTTTTCAAGGCCTATCCACTGTGCCAACTTATAACTAAATCTGAGCGGGGTGCGATGGGGAGGTTCCTTTGTTAGTGATCTGACGTAATGTTTTTGATTTCATTAGAATGACACCGAAAGCAACCATAACAAAAGAAGCCACTTCAGCTGAAAGCGGGCAGTTGTGAGCAGTCCTCGAGAGTATTGAGATAGATAGGCTAGTGAGGCTGATAGTTCGATTGTATTAAACAGTGTGGTGGCAACACCGACTACACCAGGAGAAGGTGGAGCACGTTGCCTTTTTTTGCTGGGTAAAAATAACAAACAATAAGCAAAGTTTTTGCATGTTACGTGTTGTCTTCTTTGTTTTTCGGCCTCTTTTTTCCGCAGTCGTATATGTACAAGTCGTATAGGTTAAATCCGTCTTTTGCAAACGTAATAAAGTCTTATTAAGAACAAACATGGTTCGCATTATTCTAAAGCATCTTTGGCAGTCACTGTAACAAAATGGTTTTAATGTCGACAATTCTGTTTGCTAGGATCGCGATCAGTTCGCATGCTTTAACTTAACTACGTTCTGCTTCACACAGTATTAATTCTTATCGTTACTCACAGCACTTTCACTAACACTAAATATATTTACGTTTTTGTGTTTCGAAGAACCACTGTCATCTGGCACTCGTCCTTTTTTTTTTTTTTTTGGTAGTAGTTGGAGCGTCTTCTATTGCACTGTATGTGGGAGCGTTTATATTTTCCCTCTAGTGTGTGTGTGTGTGTGTGTGTGTGTGTGTGTGTGTGTGTGTGTGTGTATGTGTGTATTTGTGTCAGTGTATGTGTGTGTGTGTATACTTTTCGTCAGGTTTAGGGGCGGGCGCGCGCGCTCGCGCTTGTGTATGTGTGTACCTGGTTTGTAAAGTGAGCTGACATGTCCTAACTACTGTAGTGAAAATTACTGCTTTTCTGCAGCCCAGTTGTGGCTGATCTAGGGTGTGGATATTGCCTATTTTGTGACAGTTGGTGATGTCTATGGTGGTTTTCCTTTTTCTACAATATGGTTCATTAGTTTAAATAACGACTGGCTGCTGATGTTTGTCTGATCTTTTACTATGTGTTTCTTCTCAGTTATTGCTTTTTGAATCTGCAAGGTCTCTTGTAATTTTAGGAGATGTTTATGGTTAAAACCCATTAAGAATCAAACAGATCATCCTTCGGTTCTCTCAAAATGAGAAAATTCAATGTTTCTTGCTACTGAATCCATTTTCATGTCCTTTTCCATCGTGATAGGCTGATGGTTTTCTTGCTGGAGGTGTTCTGCAAATGTTGAGTGACTAGTGTCGTATATCCGTGCTTTTCGTGTTCCATATACAATACCTTATTTCAAAAGTCCTGTTGGCCTACCCTAAGTATTGAGTATCACACCTGTTACAATGTAGTTGGTAAATGCCAAATTTTTGGTACATGCCAGAGTGATCTTCCTTATTTAGACATTTCTGCGTAGAGTTATTGCTTTAGTATGCTACTTCTATTCCTTGTTTCTTGAGGATGATCCCAATACCGTGTATCATTTTGTTTCCGTATATGAGCGTTTACTAGCTTGTCTGTTGAGTTTCTGTGTTGTCTCCTTTCTGTGTAGTTGAGTCTTGATGTTGCTGTGTGTGTTTGTGGTGGGTTCTCTATATTTGTGTGTGTGGTTCTTTTTATTTTTATGCTTTTCTGGATTTTTCTTGTTCAGTTTTGTTACTAGGGATTCTTGGTATCCGTTATTTTTTGCAGTCTGCATTATTATCTCCAGCTCCTCATTATACTTCTGTTTGTTAAGTGGTACTGTATTTAGTACCAGCGCCTAATTGCGTATCATGACACTAACACCACTAACAACGAATATCGTGTAGCGCACGGTCTTAACGTCATTCGTATCATGTTGGGTATCCATACGGTACATGGTTTACCGTTTACACCGGCTCATATAGCGAAAGTATAATTACAAACACGCTCTACTGGTGTACTGTTTGTTTTTAATCCATATGCCATTTAAATTAATTATACCATACATTTTTCTAAGAACTTTTCATTCTTCCTTTCCAATTTCATCAGTTTTTGGGTGGCCTCCTAGAGCTATAGTTTCTGAGGCGTATAATGCTTCAGGCACTACAAATGTCTTGTAATACCGAATTTCACATCACGAGATATCACTACTTTACTGTCAATAAATTATCATTATTATATTAATATATTATTATAACCCAGAATTGCCTATCTATGTATTCCAATTCTGTTAGTTCGTCTTCTCCTTCCCCATCTGCCCATCTCGTCGTCCGCCCTCTCTCTTCCCATCTCTCCCTCCCCATTCCCCCTGTCCCTCTCTTGTTATTGTTGCATTCTGAGGTGGCTCGCTTGCAATTTTTCTGGCGGTCTTTTTTGTGAAGTCAACTCTGTCTATTTTCTAAATGTACTGCTAAATGTTGTATAGATGGTTCGTTCGTGTATGGGAACCCGAAAATCGGCCACGCTCCTTCGTTACTGTTGATGTATCTTTCCATTTGTTACATGAGGATCTCGTCGTTTCTGTTTTGACTTTCGATGTTTTTGCCTATTTGAAATACTGACGTGTCCACTGCCTTGGGTCACATACTTACAGACATATTCGATGGAGTTCACTGAATTGCAGTATGTGAGCTTGGAACATTATGGAAAGTTATTGTATTATATGACACTACCCACTGATTATCTATTTCCAGTTCGCCGCAGCCTCGTATTCGTCTTATGCTGTGAAGCCATCGATTTTGGGTTATAGTCTTCTGTATTTCGGATAGCCTCAACTCCGGTTTGTGTGTCCTCCAAGTATGGTTTTGCGTATTTTTTGTACATTTTCCATCACTCGTACATAGAATATTGGCGTCTAATGAGCCGTGAATCATGTTTTTCACTACTACGTCGTATAGTTTCGGGTCTTCTTGTGGATTGGTAAATTCAGCTTGGATGATTTTGTTGATATCCGTGGGATGAATTTTGTAATGTAGCCATATGAGATTGTGTGACTGAAGCAATCTCCGTTTTTGCCATTCGATTCTCTACATCTAGCATCGAACGGTTGCAAAGATGTGGTATTTTGTGATGACTTCAATAAATCTCATCTTTTCTTGTCGGTAAACTGGGTCTACAATGTCGTGTCGTGAATGAGGGCTTGTCCGTATTTTAGTTGTTCTTTGATTTCTGATCACGACGAGTTGCATGTGAATGTTATGAACAAGTCATATTTTCTTATGCAGTCATGGCATCTTGAGTGTATTCGTGCGTCTCGGACTTCCTTTCCGTCGTGTGTGATTGCGTCTCGAAGGTGGATGAATTCTTCCGTGCGTAGTTTCTTCTGATTCAGTCTTATGTAAAACTCCGTTCCGCTTCTGTTTTTGCACATATGCCTACCAAGAATTGTTGGGATAAACAGTGAACGTTAAGAATGTGATTGTCTCTGAACATTAAGCAGTAAGCGTAGAACTCCTTGGAAGTGATTTGTTTGTTTCTTTCTACTCCTGTTTCGTGTTGGACTTGATTCATATTAAAATGATACCCGTCCTCTCCGTGCAGAAATATTAATGGATGTTGGAGGGCATCATGTGAACGGTGTGTCTTTGAATGCTTTGCAGTCCTCTTCTTCTCTGTACAGTTATGTCACGGCTTGTGTTTTTATTGTACACAATCACAACGGCGACTTAGTTTATCTCAGGTTCATTAAATAGCCGTTCGTGTTCTCCAAATGTTTGTGTCAGATCGAATGATAACTTTATAATCATAAGAAATCATTCTGTCTGCTGCTGTTTTGAATAAGTGAATCAGTTGATTTCTATAAGATTCTCTGTACATCCTGGACTATTTCTCCTCTCAATCCAATGATATTTGTGCATCGTAAATCAATTTCTGTTTCTTCATTTCCGATGGAGTACACTTGCAGAAATTTATGGTCTTCGTTGGGTAGTGGTAGTGATGATTCCTTGTTGTGGTAGATTTGTCCTTTGATGGACAAAACATAATCGATTTCATCTCTGTTAGTGTTGAGCGAAGTGACACCGAAAGAAGTTATTTAGAAGCAGCCGTTTCATGTAATGTAAAAATTACTGCTTCTAGTGGTGGTAATCCAATTTTTCCATTCAAGCAGCAGAGTCCTGGTGTTTCTCGATTGAATTTTTACGTCTTGCAAAACTGGCAGATGTTATCTATTCTCCAATTTCGACGTGTGGGTGTTCGTTATATTCTTTCATCGGGTAGTAGTGGAATGCTTCATTTATTGGGTTGTATTGTTTAAAAGTCCTCGACCGCACTTCTCGTAGGCTGATATTTTCACGGCTGACTTGAGTTCGCATTATTTTATTGTAAGATTGTGTCTCAATTCTTGATTCTTCAATTGGTTCATTTCATTGCTTTTCTGTTTCTCTGCTTCTCGCGATGGCCATTGTCGTTCGTTGGGAGCTTAAACGTAATTCGGGTTCTTCGTCTTTTTCGTTTTTTTCTGTTCATTTTGCTTTCGTCGTTTTGCTTCGAAATTGGCAAGATTTTCTCCTATTTTACGTCTGTGTCATAATCTAAAATAATACATCAAACGAACTTTTTATCAACAAGTACACTAAGTACACTTTACACACTTTTCACACATTGTTTTCGATTTATAGTCAGTCACGGTATCACTTTGACTACTCGCACTTCCTGTTTGTTTTAATTCAGTCACTACACTACTTTTTCGGTTTCTCTCTTCGTCTCTGATAAGAAACTGACGTTCGAACCGACGACGGGTTTTGCTTCATATATTCCTACTACATCTACATTTATACTCCGCAAGCCACCCAACGGTGTGTGGCGGAGGGCACTTGACGTGCCACTGCCATTATCTCCCTTTCCTGGTCCAGTCGCGTATGGTTCGCAGGAAGAACGACAGCCGGGAAGCATCCGTGCGAGCTCGAATTTCTCTGATTTTAAATTCGTGATCTTCTCTGGATGTATAAGTACGGGGAAGCAATATATTCGATACCTCATCCAGAAACGCACCCTTTCGAAACCTGGACAGCAAGCTACACCGCGATGCAGAGCGCCTCTCTTGCAGAGTCTGCCACTTGAGTTTGCTAAACATCTCCGTAACGCCATCACGCTTACCAAATAATCCTGTGACGAAACGCGCCGCTCTTCTTTGGATCTTCTCTATCTCTTCCGTCAACCCGATCTGGCACGGATCCCACACTGATGAGCAATACTCAAGTATAGGAACAACGAGTGTTGATGGACTACATTTTCTAAGGACTCTCCCAATGAATCTCAACCTGGTACCCGCCTTACCAACAATTAATTTTATATGATCATTCCACTTCAAATCGTTCCGCACGCATACTCCCAGATATTTCACAGAAGTAACTGCTACCAGTGTTTGTTCCGCTATCATATAATCATACAATAAAGGGTCCTTCTTTCTATGTATTCGCAATACATTACACTTGTCTATGTTAAGGGCCAGTTGCCACTCCCTGCACCAAGTGCCTATCCGCTGCAGATCTTCCTGCATTTCGCTGCAATTTTTTAATGCTGCAATTTCTCTGAATACTACAGCATCATCGGCAAAAATACTAAACACCTTTTTCCAAAGCTATTTCACAGAGGAAGACCGCACTGCAGTTCCTTCTCTAAATCCTTGCACAAACGAAAAAATGGCTGACATCGAAATAAGTGTCCAAGGAATAGAAAAGCAACTGGAATCACTCAACAGAGGAAAGTCCACTGGACCTGACGGGATACCAGTTCGATTCTACACAGAGTTCGCGAAAGAACTTGCCCCCCTTCTAACAGCCGTGTACCGCAAGTCTCTAGAGGAGCGGAAGGTTCCAAATGATTGGAAAAGAGCACAGGTAGTCCCAGTCTTCAAGAAGGGGCGTCGAGCAGATGCGCAAAACTATAGACCTATATCTCTGACATCGATCTGTTGTAGAATTTTAGAACATGTTTTTTGCTCGAGTATCATGTCGTTTTTGGAAACCTTGAATCTACTCTGTAGGAATCAACATGGATTCCGGAAACAGCGATCGTGTGAGACCCAACTCGCTTTATTTGTTCATGAGACCCAGAAAATATTAGATACAGGCTCCCAGGTAGATGCTATTTTCCTTGATTTCCGGAAGCCGTTCGATACAGTTCCGCACTGTCGCCTGACAAACAAAGTAAGAGCCTATGGAATATCAGACCAGCTGTGTGGCTGGATTGAAGAATTTTTAGCAAACAGAACACAGCATGTTGTTATCAATGGAGAGACGTCTACAGACGTTAAAGTAACCTCTGGCGTGCCACAGGGGAGTGTTATGGGACATTTACTTTTCACAATATATATAAATGACTTAGTAGATAGTGTCGGAAGTTCCATGCGACTTTTCGCGGATGATGCTGTAGTATACAGAGAAGTTGCAGCATTAGAAAATTGTAGCGAAATGCAGGAAGATCTGCAGCGGATAGGCACTTGGTGCAGGGAGTGGCAACTGACCCTTAACATAGACAAATGTAATGTATTGCGAATACATAGAAAGAAGGATCCTTTATTGTATGGTTACATGAT
Source organism: Schistocerca serialis cubense (assembly GCF_023864345.2). Classification (NCBI taxonomy): domain Eukaryota; kingdom Metazoa; phylum Arthropoda; class Insecta; order Orthoptera; family Acrididae; genus Schistocerca; species Schistocerca serialis. The sequence continues at coordinate 393,034,529 of NC_064638.1, forward strand.
AACGGAACAAACACTGGTAGCAGTTACTTCTGTGAAATATCTGGGAGTATGCGTGCGGAACGATTTGAAGTGGAATGATCATATAAAATTAATTGTTGGTAAGGCGGGTACCAGGTTGAGATTCATTGGGAGAGTCCTTAGAAAATGTAGTCCATCAACAAAGGATGTGGCTTACAAAACACTCGTTGTTCCTATACTTGAGTATTGCTCATCAGTGTGGGATCCGTGCCAGATCGGGTTGACGGAAGAGATAGAGAAGATCCAAAGAAGAGCGGCGCGTTTCGTCACAGGGTTATTTGGTAACCGTGATGGCGTTACGGAGATGTTTAGCAAACTCAAGTGGCAGACTCTGCAAGAGAGGCGCTCTGCATCGCGGTGTAGCTTGCTGTCCAGGTTTCGAAAGGGTGCGTTTCTGGATGAGGTATCGAATATATTGCTTCCCCGTACTTATACCTCCCGAGGAGATCACGAATGTAAAATTAGAGAGATTAGAGTTCGCACGGAGGCTTTCAGACAGTCGTTCTTCCCGCCAACCATACGCGACTGGAACAGAAAAGGGAGGTAATGACAGTGGCACGTAAAGTGCCCTCCGCCACACACCATTGGGTGGCTTGCGGAGTATAAATGTAGATGTAGATGTAGAAAAGCCGCATGGAACTTCCAACACTATCTACTGGGTCATTTATATATATTCTGAAAAGCAATGGACCCATAACACTCCCCTGTGGCACAGCAGAGGTTACTTTAACGTCTGTAGACGTCTCTCCATTGAGAACAACATGCTGTGTTCTGTTTGCTAAAAACTGTTCAGTCCAGCCACACAGCTGGTCTAATGGGTAGCCCAACCATTGGCGAATTCCGGAACATACCAAAAAGACTTCGAATGGTCCATGACATTCGAGAGTGTTCTGGAATGTCCTATAATAATCTGGGATGTTCCGGGATGTTTCCGAAGATTCTGAAATCTTCCCGAAAGTTCCTGTCTATTCCTGAACATTCCAGAACATCCTCGATCATTCTGGAACATTCCTAAATATTATGGAATGTTTTGGGATGCTCTCGGACACTCTCGAATGTTCTGGAATGTTCTAGAAATTTCTAGAGGGTGAAACTTTCCAGCCCTTATATCTTCAAAAGCACGCCCTTCAGGATAAAACGGGAACCTTCTTCCGGATTGGGTTTAGAGGGCTACCACATCATGTAACTTCTTTGATCATACTGGGACTCGGTTCTGAGTTTTAGCGGCACGCACGTACTACACCTACTTTTATAAAATATATTGATATTGATTAAGCCGAGGATGGTCAATGATCCCTTCAGCGGAGATGCACAAAAACCTCGAACTCTTACGGGAATCGTGGAAATGCCGCAAGTAATGATACTGGGCAAGGGGCACTACATGAGTAGTGTGGATAAGCTGAGAATTTGGGTCTGATGGCAGAAGTGCTAGAGTAGTCAGTGTTGTTGTGTTGCCCACTGTGTCCGGATGGCGTAGTGGTCAGCGCATCTGCCTACTAAGTAGGTAACTCGGGTTCGAATACTGGTGCAGCATATATTATCGACTTTCTCCACTGATAAAAGTCATTGCCCTCTGACAGGTAACGTCATTAATTTCTTTGTATCTTGATTCTTAGTATTACTAAAATGCTCTACACATGTATTACGTTAAAAGTACACTACTGGCCATTAAAAGTGCTACACAACGAAGATGACGTGCTACAGAGGCGAAATTTAACCGACAGGAAGGAGATGCTGTGATATGCTAATGATTAGCTTTTCAGAGCATTCACACAAGGTGCTGAAGTGAGGAACGTTTCCAACCGATTTCTTATACACAAACAGCAGTTGACCGGCGTTGCCAGGTGAAACGTTGTGATGCTTCGCGTAAGAAGGAGAAATGCGTACCATCACGTTTCCGACTTCGATGAAGGTCGGATTGTAGCCTATCGCGATTGCGGTTTATCGTATCGCGACATTGCTGCTCGCGTTGGTCGAGATCCTATGACTGTTAGTAGAATATGGAATCGGTGGGTTCAGGAGGGTAATACGCCGAGCTGGATCCCAACGGCCTCGTATCACTAGCACTCGAGATAACAGGCATCTTATCCGCATGGCTGTAACGGATCGTGCAGCCACGTCTCGATCCCTGAATCAACAGATGGGGACATCTGCAAGACAACGATCTGCACGAACAGTTCGACGACGTTTGCAGCAGCATGGACTAACAGCTCGGAGACCATGGCTGCGGTTACCCTTGATGCTGCATCACAGACAGGAGCGTCTGCGATGGTGTACTCAACGACGAACCTGGGTGCACGAACGGCAAAACGTCATTTTTTCGGATGAATCCAGGTTCTGTTTACAGCATCATGATGGTCGCATTCGTGTTTGGCGGCATCGCGGTGAACGTACATTGGAAGCGTGATTCGTCGTCGCCATACTGGAGTATCACACGGCGTGATGGTCTGGGGTGCCATTGGTTACACGTCTCGGTCACCTCTTGTTCGTATTGACGGCAGTTTGAACAGTGGACGTTACATTTCAGATGTGTTACGACCTGTGGCTCTACCCTTCATCCGATCCCTGTGAAAACCTACATTTCAGCAGGGTAATGCACGACCACATGTTTCAGGTCCTGTACGGACCTTTCTGGATACAGAAAATGTTCGACTGCTGTCCTGGCCAGCACATTCTCCAGATCTCTCACCAATTGAGAACGTCTGGTCAATGGTAGCCGAGCAACTGGCTCGTCACAATACGCCAGTCACTACTCTTGATGAACTGTGGTATCGTGTTGAAGCTGCATGGGCAGCTGTACCTGTACATGCCATCCAAGCTCTGTTTGACTCAATGCCCATGCGTATCAAGGCCGTTATTACTGCCAGAGGTGGTTGTTCTGGGTACTTATTTCTCAGGATCTATGGACCCAAATTGCGTGATCACATGTCAGTTCTAGCATAATATATTTGTCCAATGAATACCCAATTATCATCTGCATTTCTTCTTGGTGTAGCAATTTTAATGGCCAGTAGTATAAATATGACAGCAAATTACGTGCGGAATGATTGAGGGGGAGGGGGAAGTGTCGGAGGGGAAGGAATATAGTGCTGAGACGTTTTAGGCGGCCTCGGTAGCTAGAGGGGACAGTTCGATCTGGGGGCTGCTCGGCATCCCGCAGGAGGCCATAAATTAGGCGCGGGTTTGCGGGCAGCGAGGAGGCGGCTGCAGCATCTGGCGACGCGGCGCGTGCAAACAGCGCTCTGTCTCAAGACGCGGCGCGGCGGTGTGCCAGATGTTTGCCGGCGCCACTCGCCTAAGCTTAATTTCCTTTACTAATTGGGAGCCGGCTCTGCGCGGGCCGAGGAACGAAACTTGCCGGCATTGTTCGCCACTCGGAAGCAATTACAGGGCCACGTGTGTGTCTTGCAGCGATTCCGTCTCGCGCCTGTGTCAATAGACTCAAAGGATTAGCAAGTTCTGGATTTACTGATCCGCGGTGTGCTGCCTGCTGCTACACCCCCACCCCCGCCCCCTTCCTGCTGCCCACTTCCTGCTAGGAACGGCGGCAGGTGGCCGTCCTTGCATACTTCGCTACAAGTAAATTATTCAGTCCAAACGTTTGCACACTTCGCTTCCCCGAGACTCATAATACCTTGCACTGTCACAACGCCACGCTTCACGAAGGTTCGAAGCGTGTGGAAAGAGTGTATTTATTAGTGATGGAACCTGTGGATGTGTAATACAGAACTCTACAGTGGTTCAACAACTCCTCTAAACGCAAAATTCGTTTCTCCTGAATTTGGTATAGTGAGAAAATTAACAAATACTAAATGTGTGTTTTTGTTGCATAGGCCCGTTCCTCAAGCGTTGTAAATTTATTACTCCGCCTCTGAATACCGCATCACGACAAGAAGAGCTGCACAACTGAAAAACGCAATGCTTTAGAAAAATTGACTTAAAGAATTCTATGAACCTTAAATTGAAATAGTATAAGCTTCCACTAAATTTCAAATAAGTAAATTTGGCATTAAATTCCATTATAGTCCATACAACAGATAATCGATATGTAGTTCTGTTCCGATCGAATGTGAGATGTTATCGGATAATTGTTAATTAGTTCTTTGAGTAGCGTCTCTTTTTTTAAATTTCTAAAAACTTTTTTGTTTTTATTATGACCTCTCATTAAATATTTTCGCCGTTTATCCACCCTCAATAATATACACACATGAACAGAAGTTTTTCATCATCTCGGTTCCGAGAGTTCCGGAACCTGTACAGAAAACTGGAATAGAGATCAACATAAACATCATTTTCGTTCTTTTTAATGCTCATGAAAACCACACGTTGCATGTTGTACCACAATACAGCGAGACCTTCAGAGGTGGTGGTTCAGAATTCTGTACACACCGGTGCCTCTAATGCCCAGTAGCACGTTCTCTTGCACTGATGCATGCCTGTATTCGTCGTGGCATACTATGCACAAGTTCATCAAGGCACTGTTGGTCCAGATTGTCCTACTCCTCAACGGCGATTTGGCGTATATCCCTCAGAATGGTTGGTGGGTCACGTCGTCCATAGATAGCCCTTTTCAATCTATTCCGGCCATGTTCAACACTGTTCATGTCTGGAGAACATGCTGGCCGCTAGTCGAGCGATGTCGTTATCCAGAAGGAAGTCATTCACAAGATGTGCACGATGGGTGCGCGAATTGTCATCCATGAAGCTGAATGCCTCGCCAGTATGCTGCCGATATGGTTGCACTATCGGTCGAAGGATGGCATTCACGTATTGCACAGCCGTTACGGGACCTTCCATGACCACCAGCGGCGTACGTCGGCCCCACATAATGCCACCCCAAAGCGACAGGGAACCTCCACCTTGCTGCACTCGCTGGACAGTGTGTCTGAGGCGTTCAGCCTGACCGGGTTGCCTCTAAACACGTCTCTGATGATTGTGTGGTTGAAGGCATATGTGACACTCATCATTGAATAGAACGTGATGCCAATCCTGAGTGGTCCATTCGGCATGTTGTTGGGTCCGTCTGTACCGTGCTGCATGGTGTTGTGGTTGGAAAGATGGATGTCGCCATGGACGTCGGGTGTGAAGTTGCTAATCATGTAGCCTACTGTGCACAATTTGAATCATAAGACGACGCCCTGTGGCTGCACGAAAAGCATTATTCAACATAGTGGCGTTGCTGTCAGGGTTCCTCCGAGCCATAATCCGTAGGTAGCGCCATCCACCACAGTAGCAGCCCTTGGGCGGCCGGAGCGAGGTATGTCATCGACAGTTCCTGTCTCTCTGTATCTCCTCCATGTCCGAACAACATCGCTTTGGTGCACTCCGAGACGCCTTGACACTTCCCTTGTTGAAAGCCCTTCCTGGCACAAAGCAACAATGCGGACGCGATCGAATCGCGGTGTTGACCGTCTAGGTATAGTTTAACTACAGACATTCCTGGTGGAATGACTGGATTCAAATGGTTCAAATGGCTCTGAGTACTATGGGACTTAACATCTGAGGTCATCAGTCCCCTAGAACTTAGAACTACTTAAACTTAACCAACCTAAGGACATCAAAAACATCCATGCCCGAGGCAGGATTCGAACCTGCGACCGTAGCGGTCGCGCGGTTCCAGACTGTAACGCCTAGAACCGCTCGGCCACTCCGGCCGGCGGAATGAGTGGAACTCATCGGCAGTCGGACCCCCTCCGTGTGATAGGCGCTACTCTTGCATGGTTGTTTTCATCTTTGGACGGGTTTAGTGACACCTCTCAACAGTCAAAGGGACTGCGTCTGTGATACAATAACCACAGTCAACGTCTGTCTTCAGGTGTTCTGGAAACCAGGCTGATGCAAAACTTTTTTTGATGTGTGTATAGTCTTTTACTTATTGTCATAAATACATTCGAACCTCCATCAAGCAAAATCAGTACTTAAGTCAAAAAAACAAGTGAAAGAGAATCTGAAATTGCTGTGTCAGAAAAATACCAAGTGCAAAATTGCCACTTGTGAAAATTAGTACAGTTTAATAAGTAACGTTAATTAGGTACACTTCAAGAAACACGAAAACATAAAATCACAAATTGACTTATATAATAGCGAGAATTTCCATTTCTTTCCTGTATGATGCAACGCACGAAATTTCGTAATGTTTGCAACAGCTACAATCGTCGAAACAGTATCTGTTCCTTCAGCATGCATACATGTGTGAAGGACATTGTAATGCAAGATACAGACACTTTGTCAACACCGTCCGTGTAATGATCAATGATATTGAAACTTATGACCATTGTGTCAACACCGACAATGATTAATGATATTAAAAATTTCGTTCAACCTACCTTATACATCAAAACTTTCAGAACTGCAAACTGGCCGTTCTGCTTGAATGGCCCATGCATACCTGCCAATAGCAAAGCTGAAGTGACATTGTTCTGGAAGTGGCGAATCATGAAGTAGTCAATAACTAGACACAACTGCGCTGATCGGGACAAATTAGGAGACAGAGAAGTGGATTTTTTCGTGCACTTTCGGGCACTTCACACATATTTTTTGCTTGAGTCGTTTTCCTTGCCGGAATGCAATATGATACCTTTTTGTTCATAGATGATTCTTAGTGATGCGTCGTGTGTTATAGATACGGAGCTGTAATGGAATGCTTGGACTGGCTTGATTACATGCGCTATGTTCCAAATGATTTATTAAAAACTGCTGCAGAGTATGAAAGCAATCTTGCAGTCACTTAACTCCACCGCAGAGTATGAAATCAACCTTGCAGCCTCGTGACTCCTGAATAAGACATACTTGAAAGACAATAAACAAGTCTTTTCAGAAACAATGCTACTGAAGAGCATAATAAGTATACAATATAAAAGTGGTCCATAATATATTTATAAGATTTGGTAATGAACAGCAGAATTGTCCACCACAGAAAATGCTCGAAACCACGAGTTCCACACACCAATCGCTTGCTGTCACTTTTCTGCGCATGCGCACCTCCTGCATTCTCTGCTCGGAGTATTCTGTTGTGTCGTTGTATCTGAGTGAGCTAGAGGAGCAGACCAATTGAATGCAGCACATAATACTGTTCATAATAAAACATCGCCTACCAATTTATGAGTGTTGTACGAAGCACTATATGAGGAAAGATTGTGAGGAACTGTTTGAGCACAAGCTTAAGAGTGGAAGTGTTTTGTTGAAACCTCCTGCGAAGTCTGCAATGCAAAACTTAGCGGCATAACGGTGCCTATGGGTTCTGTAGTGAATAAAAACCATAACTATCGAAAAAGTAAAGTTCTATGTACTGAACTGGCAGAAAATCCTAAGAAATTTTTGTCCTATGTCAAAGCGGTAGGTGGATCAAAACAAAATGTCCAGACACTCTGTGACCAAAATGGTACTGAAACAGAGGATGACAGACAAAAGGCCGAAATACTAAATGTCTTTTTCCAAAGCTGTTTCACACATGAAGACTGCACTGTAATTCCTTCTCTAGATTGTCGCACAGATGACAAAATAGTAGATATCTTAATAGACGACACAGGGATAGAAAAACAATTATAATCGCTCAAAAGAGGAAAGGCCGCTGGACCTGATGGGATACCAGTTCGATTTTACACAGAGTACGCGAATGAACTTGCCCCCCTTCTTACAGCGGTGTACCGTAGGTCTCTAGAAGAGCGTAGCGTTCCAAATGATTGGAAAAGGGCACAGGTCATCCCCGTTTTCAAGAAGGGACGTCGAACTGATGTGCAGAACTATAGACCTATATCCCTAACGTCGATCAGCTGTAGAATTTTGGAGCACGTATTGTGTTCGAGTATAATGACTTTTCTGGAGACTAGAAATCTACTCTGTAGGAATCAGCATGGGTTTCGAAAAAGACGATCGTGTGAAACCCAGATCGGGCTATTCGTCCACGAGACTCAGAGGGCCATAGACACGGGTTCCCAGGTAGATGCGTGTTTCTTGACTTCCGCAAGGCGTTCGATACAGTTCCCCACAGTCGTTTAATGAACAAAATGGCTCTGAGCACTATGGGACTTAACAGCTGTGGTCATCAGTCCCCTAGAACTTAGAACTACTTAAACCTAACTAACCTAAGGACACCACACACATCCATGCCCGAGTTTAATGAACAAAGTAAGAGCATATGGACTATCAGACCAATTGTGTGATTGTATTGAAGAGTTCCTAGATAACAGAACGCAGCATGTCATTCTCAATGGAGAGAAGTCTTCCGAAGTAAGAGTGATTTCGGGTGTGACGCAGAGGAGTGTCGTAGGACCGTTGCTATTCACAATATACATAAATGACCTTGTGAATAACATAGCAAGTTCACTGAGGCTTTTTGCGGATGATGTTGTAGTATATCGAGAGGTTGTAACAATGGAAAATTGTACTGAAATGCAGAAGGATCTGCAACGAATTGACGCATGGTGCAGGGAATGGCAATTGATTCTCAATGTAGACAAGTGTAATGTGCTGCGAATATATAGAAAGAAAGATCCTTTATCATTTAGCTACAATATAGCAGGTCAACAACTGGAAGCTGATAATTCCATAAATTATCTGGGAGTAGGCATTAGGAGTGATTTAAAATGGAATGATCATATAAAGTTGATCGTCGGTAAAGCAGATGCCAGACTGAGATTCATTGGAAGAATCGTAAGGAAATGCAATCCGAAAACAAGGGAAGTAGGTTACAGTACACTTGTTCGCCAACTGCTTGAATATTGCTCACCAGTGTGGGATCCGTACCAGATAGGGTTGACAGAAGAGATAGAGAAGATCCAACGGAGAGCAGCGCGCTTCGTTACAGGATCGTTTAGCAATCGCGAAAGCGTTACGGAGATGATAGATAAACTCCAGTGGAAGACTCTGCAAGAGAGACGCTCAGTAGGTCTTTACGGGCTTTTGTTGAAGTTTCGAGAACATACCTTTACCGAGGAGTCAAGCAGTATATTGCTCCCTCCTACGTATATCTCGCGAAGAGACCATGAGGATAAAATTAGAGAGATTAGAGCCCACACAGAGGCATACCGACAATCTTTCTTTCCACGAACAATACGAGACTGGAATAGAAGGGAGAACCGATAGAGGTGCTCAAAGTACCCCCCGCCACGCACCGTCAGATGGCTTGCGGAGTATGGATATAGATGTAGATGTAGAAAACAATGGTTAGTATCCCGTTAGTCTGATAGTAAATATTTTCCGGACCAAGTTTATTTTGCTCACCTTGCGTAATATTTGCATATAATATTAATACTGTATCAAAATTCCTAATAATGAAAATCAATGACAGTTCTACTCCACAAGAGATGATTCCCCGAAAAATAATGATTCTCTTCCCAATAATAGCAGCTAACCTCGAAACACACCTCAAATAACAAATAATAATATATCAATGTATCTCTTATGACCTGACGAAACTACAATCGTCGGTCAAAACTATAGGTTCTTAGATTGCTGTGGAAGATGGTTAATTGGAACTACAACATATGAAACATTAGTTCACGTTATTGCAAGAAGGATAAGAAGATTTGCTCAGCTTCATACAGTCCATTGCAACAGGAATTTACCTAAAACTTACAACTCTCCATGATTATTTGTGCATTACTTGATGCACAATTTTACTAAACTCTTCTTTCAAAGTACAGAGTTCTCAGTGCCCAAAGTACAGTTCCATCTAAGACATGAATAACACATATGTCCTAACTACCCTATTTGCCATTAAAATTGCTACACCAAGAAGAAATGCAGATGGTAAACGGGTATTTAATGGGCATATATTACACTAGAACTGACATGTGATTACATTTTCACGCAATTTGGGTGCATAGATCCTGAGAAATCAGTACCCAGAACAACCACCTCTGGCCATAATAACAGCCTTGATACGCCTGGGCATTGAGTCAAACAGAGCTTGGATGGCGTGTACAGGTACAGCTGCCCATGCAGCTTCAACACGATACCACAGTTCATCAAGAGTAGTGATTGGCGTATTGTGACGAGCCAGTTGCTCGGCCACCATTGACCAGACGTTTTCAGTTTGTGAGAGATCTGGAGAATGTGCTGCCCAGGACAGCAGTCGAACATTTTCTGTATCCAGAAAGGCCCGTACAGGACCTGCGACATGCGGTCGTGCATTATCCTGCTGAAATGTAGGGTTTCACAGGGATTGAATGAAGGGTAGATCCACGGGTCGTAACACATCTGAAATGTAATGTCCATTGTTCAAAGTGCCGTCAATGCGAACAAGAGGTGACACAGACGTGTAACCAATGGCACCCCATATCATCACGCCAGGTGATACGCCAGTGTGGCGATGACGAATCCACGCTTCCAATGTGCGTTCACCGCGATGTCGCCAAACACGGGTGCGACAATCATGATGCTGTAAACAGAACCTGAATTCATCCGAAAAAATGACGTCTTGCCATTCGTGCACCCAGGTTCGTCGTCGAGTACACCATCGCAGGCGCTCCTGTCTGTGATGCAGCGTCAAGGATAACCGCAGCCATGGTCTCCGACCTGATAGTCCATGCAGCTGCAAACGTCGTCGAACTGTTCGTGCAGATGGTTGTTGTCTTGCAAACGTCCCCATCAGTTGATTCAGGGATCGAGACGTGGCTGCACGATTCGCTACAGCCACGCGTATAAGATGCCTGTCATCTCGACTGATAGTGATACGCGGCCGTTGGGATCCAGCACGGCGTTCCGTATTACCCTCCTGAACCCTCCGATTCCATCTTTTGCTAACAGTCATTGGATCTCGACAAACGCGAGCAGCAATGTCGCGATACGATAAACCGCAATCGCGATAGGCTACAACCCGACCTTTATCAAAGTCGGAAACGTGATGGTACGCAATTCTCCTCCTTACACAAGGCATCACAACAACGTTTCACCATGCAACGCCGGTCAACCGCTGTTTGTGTAAGAGAAATCGGTTGGAAAGTTTCCTCTTGTCAGCACGTTGTTGGTGTCGCCACCGGCGCCAACCTGAAAAGCTGATCATTTGCATATCACAGCATCTTCTTCCTGTCGGTTAAATTTCGCGTATGTAGCACGTCATCTTCGTGGTGTAGCAGTTTTAATGGCGAGTAGTGTAGTTGATGTCTGCATCGTCGGAGGTCACGAACAGGACAGACCCATCCTCTGCTCGGCTGTGTACCGGTCTCCGTGCGGTGGCGCTGCGGCACTGGGAGAGGGGACGCGGCTCTGCCAACGCCTCCCATTCGTCGTTGCCGATAGCAGCGAGGCATTGCTGACATCTATGGTATCGATGTGAGTTTCCGAATTCGGTAAATATGGGCCCCACTGATCTGTCTCTTTCATACCTAGTCAACGAGGATGACAACTCGATAATACCAAAAGACAGACAAAATAACCTTCCCGCAAGAGAAATGCATCTTTACTTTCTTTATGGTGAGGAATCTGTGTTGAAACGTCGCCTTAGAAAAATTATGAATGGCTCTGCTAGTAAACCTCTACGTTATTTGATACAAAGACAGCTGAGTAAAACTGAACGTACTCAGACAGTTCTCTCTTTACTTATTCTGATTATCACTAAACTGACACACAATATTTTTTAGCGCAACGCAATCTGACTTTCAAAAATCCCTACAAAAGAATGGCCCTGACTAACCTTTCGTGAATCACTTACCTCACAAAAATCTTGGTTACTCGAACTACTGCAATACATCGAGGGCCAATACTGCCAGCTAAATAAAAGATTCGAACTACTGGAGGCACCAACTACTGATAGGCATAGTCAGCAAATGAAAGATTTTGATAGAGTACAAACAATGTATTTACCTTAATAATGTTCAAAAGTCATCATATATAGATCTATCAATTCATGACATCCATCTTTACAAATTTCCTTTGTCTGGCGGACACACGTCCAGATCGTCCGCTCTAAACTCTGGTATCTGGCATCTCTCTCCCCACATCTACCACTGCTGGCGGCTCACCTCCAACTGCCCAACGCTACGCGCTGTTCACATCCAACTGCACAACACTACAGTCGTGAATATTTCAAGAATGAGTCCAACCAGCCACAGAGTGCACACAGCGCAGTCAGTGATTTTCGTACAGAGCGCTACGTGGCATTACCAACATAGAAACCTAAACAGCCTGCTTACAGTGTGTTACCTTTGTTTGTTCGTTTCATTCGTTAAGAGTGAACCAAACATTTGTTAGTTGGGATCAGATGAGTCCCGAATGCTTGGTCTTTATTTCTTATGTTCCCATTTCAGTGACGGGTGTCGTCCATTGCTCTGAAACACATTCACCGACAAGTATATTGTAAATTAAACCTACCAGTTGTTTGGATGGTAACATACCTGCAGGGCAACACCAACGTTTCCCCCTCAACGATGATCTTTGGTTCTTCCGTCAGTGATGGTCTGTCAGTCCGTGTAACCACACGGAAATAATGTTTTCTACTTTTTTATAGTCTCATATGCTGATGCAACGTCGAAATAAATAACCATCATTTACTAGTCATTTTCCTTTCTCCAGTTTTCCTTGCAAATTCATGTGGCTTGTCAGCGTAAAAACTTTACAGAAGTGACCCAAAAACATGCAATTCTAACTGAACAGTGTCTAAGTCCATGGCGTTGTCGCAGCCCTCTCCCCATCATGGCGTGCTTCCCGATTACCCACATCTGAGAGGTTTCAAATTAAAAAATACAACTTTCATTAGAAAGTTACCTCAGTTACCCGTAAAGCAAAGAGAGTACACCGCTTCCGTCAGTTCACATCCTCAGCAGCGTTCCTGACCAAGCGTTCGCCCTTTTTCTTTGCTGATTAGCCTCTGGCTGTGCTTATCTTAACAGCCAAACAGCTAATACCACTGATTTTTTTTTCTCCAACACAGGCACTTGAAACAGACGATCTTCCACTAGCCAGCCGCCACATCTCATGTGGTAACTTCAGCAAGAAAGTTAGCCGTCCTCGTTGCCGTTATGGCCAACAGTCTGTACCTGCGAGGACGCTTAAGTAAACTTCGTCAGCATAAACAGGGGGTTTGTTCGAACGCTACACTTGAATTTCCTGTCTCAGGAGAACGTTCAGATAAAGCCGTCACGTAAGGCTTGTATCAGCGGTGTGCCGTAGAGGCGAGTCAGTACCGGTGTGAGGCCACGCCAGGGCAGCCTGGGGGCCTGCGCCACAAGCCGTGGTGCCGTGATCGATGCCCGGCGCGGGCAAACACGTGCGGGCACGGGCGGTCCGGGGTCCGGGGCTGGCTGTTTGCTCGGCCGCAATTACCGAACCCGCCGGCGTCGCGACGCAACGCACCACGCAGCGCCGCCCGACTCCAAATTCAGACCTCCCCCCCCCCCCCCCTCCGCCGCCCCCACCTACACCCACACGCACGCCGACCTTTGTAGCGACGCCGCCATACCACCCGCACAGGCACAGGAACCACCTCACAGCCTCGGGACAGAGCGGCGCTCACAGAATACCGCATCCGATCTCTTGGAATGTAGCCTACACTCTCGTCACTAATCGTGATTCCACACGGCGTGAACAAGTCGCCAGGATAATCTCTTAGACCTTCCCGTCTCCTCCGCACCGTTTTTCACGAAGAGTAAACGAAAATTCCATTCACCTGTAATCTTCAATCATGCACGTCCATAAGGGGCAAGAAGAGACAGTGCATCTACATCTACAATAATGCACTGCAATTATTATTCAGTGTTCGGAATAGGGCTTAAAGAACCACTTTCAGATTATTTCTCGACTGTTCCACTCTCGAGCAGAACGCAGGAAAAATATAACACCTAAATCTTTCCTTGCAAGCTCTGATTTCTCTTATTCTACACTCCTGGAAATGGAAAAAAGAACACATTGACACCGGTGTGTCAGACCCACCATACTTGCTCCGGACACTGCGAGAGGGCTGTACAAGCAATGATCACACGCACGGCACAGCGGACACACCAGGAACCGCGGTAGGAACCGCGGTGTTGGCCGTCGAATGGCGCTAGCTGCGCAGCATTTGTGCACCGCCGCCGTCAGTGTCAGCCAGTTTGCTGTGGCATACGGAGCTCCATCGCAGTCTTTAACACTGGTAGCATGCCGCGACAGCGTGGATGTGAACCGTATGTGCAGTTGACGGACTTTGAGCGAGGGCGTATAGTGGGCATGCGGGAGGCCGGGTGGACGTACCACCGAATTGCTCAACACGTGGGGCGTGAGGTCTCCACAGTACATCGATGTTGTCGCCAGTGGTCGGCGGAAGGTGCATGTGCCCGTCGACCTGGGACCGGACCGCAGCGACGCACGGATGCACGCCAAGACCGTAGGATCCTACGCAGTGCCGTAGGGGACCGCACCGCCACTTCCCAGCAAATTAGGGACACTGTTGCTCCTGGGGTATCGGCGAGGACCATTTGCAACCATCTCCATGAAGCTGGGCTACGGTCCCGCACACCGTTAGGCCGTCTTCCGCTCATGCCCCAACATCGTGCAGCCCGCCTCCAGTGGTGTCGCGACAGGCGTGAATGGAGGGACGAATGGAGACGTGTCATCTTCAGCGATGAGAGTCGCTTCTGCCTTGGTGCCAATGATGGTCGTATGCGTGTTTGGCGCCGTGCAGGTGAGCGCCACAATCAGGACTGCATACGACCGAGGCACACAGGGCCAACACCCGGCATCATGGTGTGGGGAGCGATCTCCTACACTGGCCGTACACCACTGGTGATCGTCGAGGGGACACTGAATAGTGCACGGTACATCCAAACCGTCATCGAACCCATCGTTCTACCATTCCTAGACCGGCAAGGGAACTTGCTGTTCCAACAGGACAATGCACGTCCGCATGTATCCCGTGCCACCCAACGTGCTCTAGAAGGTGTAAGTCAACTACCCTGGCCAGCAAGATCTCCGGATCTGTCCCCCATTGAGCATGTTTGGGACTGGATGAAGCGTCGTCTCACGCGGTCTGCACGTCCAGCACGAACGCTGGTCCAACTGAGGCGCCAGGTGGAAATGGCATGGCAAGCCGTTCCTCAGGACTACATCCAGCATCTCTACGATCGTCTCCATGGGAGAATAGCAGCCTGCATTGCTGCGAAAGGTGCATATACACTGTACTAGTGCCGACATTGTGCATGCTCTGTTGCCTGTGTCTATGTGCCTGTGGTTCTGTCAGTGTGATCATGTGATGTATCTGACCCCAGGAATGTGTCAATAAAGTTTCCCCTTCCTGGGACAATGAATTCACGGTGTTCTTATTTCAATTTCCAGGAGTGTATTTAATGGGCTCTTCGCCCTATGTAAAAATAAAAAAAATATGTAGGTAACAGGAGGAGAAAGTTGGTGATTGAAATTTCGTGGAAAAGAACTCGCAGCAGCGATAAACGCCTTCGTTTAAACAATTGCTACCTCAATTCGCGTACCACATCCGTGACACTCTCTCTCCCCTGTTGTGCGATAAAACAAACTAAGCTGCCTTTCTTTGAACTCTTCCGATGTCTTTCCCCAATCCTCTCTAGTAAGGATCCCATTACGTGTAGCAATACTACAGAAAATGAAGGACAAGCGTAACATAGTCAGACTCTATTAGATCCGTCGCATCTTCTAAGTGCTCTGTAAATAAAACGTAGTCTTTCGTTCGCCTTCCCCACAACATTTCATATGCGATGATTCCAGTTGAAATTGTTCGTAGTTATTTTACAACGTATCCTCGTTCAGGCATTTATGCATGTCTGGACCAACAGGCATTGCATAACAAGTATTGCACTTAGATGACAAAAGTCGTTGGATATCTCCTAATATAGCGTTCGACCTCCTTCTTCCCGAACTAGAGCAGCAACTCTAGGGAGCGTGCACTCAAGAAATCTTCGGAAATCCCTCGCCGAATTACTGCGCCATGCTGTCTCTAAATCAATCCATAACTGCTTAAGTGTTGGCGGTGAGCCGGCCGCAGTGGCCGAGCGGTTCTAGGCGCTATAGTCTGGAACCGCGTGAACGCTACGGTCGCAGGTTCGAATCCTGCCTCGGGCATGGATGTGTGTGATGTCCTTAGGTTAGTTAGGTTTAAGTAGTTCTAAGTTCTAGGGGACTGATGACCTCAGATGATAAGTCCCATAGTGCTCAGAGCCATTTGAACCATTTTGTTGCCGGTGAAGGATATTGTGAACGAACTCATCTCTCGATCATATCCCGTAAGTGTTCGATGGGATTCATGTCGAGTTGTCTGAGTGGCCAAATTATTCGCTCCAATTGTCTACAATGTTCTTCAAACCATTTGCGAACATCTGTGATCCGGTGACATGACATCGTTGTTGGGGAACATGAAGACCATGAATGGCTGCAAATGGTCTCCAAATAACTGCACATAACCATTTACAGTCCATTATCGGTTCAGTTGGACAGAGGACCCAATTCATTCTATGTAAACATAACACACATCGTTATGGAGCCACCACCAGTTTGCACAGTCCCTTGTTGACAACCTCCGTTCACGGCTTCATGGGGTCTGCACCACTGTAACATCAACTGTTACTAACTGAAATTGGGACTCGGCTGACCGGGCCACGATTTTACAATCGTCAATGATCCAATCGATATGGTCATAAGCCCAGAAGAGGCACTGCAGGCGATGTCGTGCTGTTATCAAAGGCACTCACGCGCGTCGGTCATCTGTTGCCATATGCATTAACGAGAAATTTCACCGCACTGTCCTGTAACGGATACGTTCGTCGTATGTCCCGCATTGATATCTGCGGTTATTTCACGCAGTGTTGCTTGTCTGTTAGCACTGACAACTCCGTGCGAACACCGTCGTTAAGTGAAGGCGGTCGGCCACTATCTTGGCCATGGTGAGAGGTAATGCCTGAAATTGACTCATGACTCTGTGGATCTCGGAATATTGAATTCCCTAACGATTTCCGAAACAGAATGTCCCATTCGTCTAGCTCCAACTACCATTCCGCTTGCGAAGTCTGTTAATTGCCGTCGTGCGGGCATAATCACATCGGAAACGTTCTCACATGAATCGTCTGAGTACGAGTACTAGAGATGGGTGGTTCGCGAACGAACGGGTGCAAAGGTACGGTTCACCAAGATGAACGAAAGGACCGAGGAACGAATTCCCGGGGAACGATCGGTTCATAGTTCACTTCGGTCGCGGCGGTCTACTTATAGTTCCCGGGAACAAGGAACGATCGGTTCATAGTTCACTTCGGTCGCAGCGGTCACCTCGGCAGTTCTCGTTCCAGCCTCGGTCACGTGCTCGTATCAGTCTCGGTCTCCCTAGGCCGCACTCGTCGTTCTTCGCATGACCACCTGTCGCAGTTCCACTGCCGACTGCTCCTAGTTAGTTCAGTATCCAGTTGTTCGTTACGTTCACTGCGCTCGCCTATTTTACATGTGTTCGAAACTGTTCTTGCACTTGGTTCTGGCTATTCAGCGTCCACGATCGGTAATCAAAAAGTATTTTATAGTTACGTAAATTACATAAAAATTACGTTGTATGTAATAGGTACGTCTTTTCAGGTAACAAAAGGGAATATCAGCTCACTTCATTATATCGATGAACAGCAGAAGACATACTTATAACAAGGCAAGTTTTTTTTGTTATTCATATATTTTTTGGTTTCATCGACTTGATTTAGCAGCTAACTTTCAATAATTTGCATAATTTTTAGTTTAAGAAAATGCATATAAAACGATTTTCGTGTATCTTTCATATACAAAACACTACATTTTGAAAGGCTCTAATTATTTTTAAGTTTGGTTGTTTCCAATTTGCATTACCTGCTAGTTTGGTTTCCATAAAAAAAAGTGGGTTGTGGGTCATTTTGGCTCTGTAGGAAAAGCAGTGCCTCTCCATTTGAAAAGACATAGATTGCCATAAAATCGTATTTACTTATTATCTCAAAAACATTTGTTCAGGAGGAGCTTTCAAACCAAAAACTTTATTACTGCGAACTTAATTATTATTATTAATGCTGCATTAACTTTAATAATGCAACATAAAAACCTAATTTTTACTAAGCGTGTGACGCAAGTATGAGAAAACCACATTTTATTTTATGCTTCCATAAATGCCTACGAACTCAGAGACAACGTGAAGTATATATAGGGTGTAAACGATTACTGTTTACGACGTAGCATAGCTATGTAGTGGAAGTCGAAACGAAGAATTTTATACAAGACACTTGTGGTCTATTAAGTTGGGAAACAGCCACCAGCAGGTTTACAAGACTACATGAGCTATAGCTCATGCGCGTCGCGTGAGATTTTCATGTTCTCCTCTCCAGCTCTCTACACATCGTCATCGATTGTTTCGCAATTGTTGTTTGCATTAGCTTGTTATTTCTTCACTGCCTAATTATTACATGTTTGTCTGTTTGTTGTATCTGCTCGTAACTGGCAACACATCGTCCATAATTGGCGAGCAGTCTGTACTCGAGGCCGGTTTTCCGTGCGCCACCCTATATTATTTCCCTGCGATCAGCCACACAAGGCTTCAGTTGGCTAAACGAGAGGTTCTGCAGAATCACAGAAATTACTTCCAAAAGTATGTAAGAATTCTGTAATGAATAAAAACTCTATGCTCCAGGGGGGAGGCAAGTGCCCCCTCTTGGTGCCCTCCATCCTTCAGTCACCTACACTACTAGTTTTCAGTTTTTCATAAGAACCATATATCAAGCACAAATGAAAGGTGAACGAGTAAAAATGAACGGTTCCCAAAAAAGAACGATCAGCAGTGAACTAGTTCCCAAGGATGAACTAGTTTGCCCATCTCTACTGAGTACAAATGACAGATCCGCCAATGCATTGCCCTTTTATACCCTGTGTACGCGATACTCACACCATTTGTGTATGTGCTTATCGCTATGACTTCAGTGTAGTCTGAAGACTACCTTACAATTTAGCGGTAGCTATTTACACAGTAATTGGAATGTCTAGAGTCTCGGTGTAACCCCCCCCCCCCGGTCCCCTCCCCTCCCTCCTTAATCGGCCTGCGATGTAATCGACCGTGATCGCATATGCCTAATGAAATTTAGCAGTGAATAAGGCTATCGTTACCGAAGGAAAATCATACCTTATAGTAGAAGTAAACTGTACAACAGACTCTTCTGATGGAAGAATCTATTTTAAACCTAATCTAAACACTGATAACAGTTTTCAAATGGATGGAATAAAGTGCAATTGCTCACGAACCACACAAGGAGAGGAAACGGGTACCACGTAATATTTTTAACACAGAAAATACTGATAATGTAAAAGATACTGATTAGCAAAAAAGGGATAATTAAATGGTCGCCAGCCCACTAGGGCAATGGGTCTCCGGCATCTTAAGAAAGGTAATGGCGAAGGAAATGAAGCAAATAATCAATGAAGTGGCAACAGAAGACCGTCAAGCTTGCCCACAACACAACAGTTCACTAGAAAATAAATGAATCAGAAACCAATAAGTTTGCAGTTACTTAATCTGAAGTACTACAGTTTGAAAGCAAAGTTAAGTGAAGTTATTGGTTAAATAAGTGACTGGCTGTAACTGAAACTTCGTTACGTGAAAAAATGATTTTCAGTAACCTCAGCGTAACGTAATGCAAATTTTGAAAAGGGGAAAGCTATTTACTTTTAATTATTGAAAGACTGAATTGAGTTTACTCTAAGCAAATGAGTAGCTGAATTTAATTTTAACAAAGTGCAATAACATACAAAGCCAGCAGAAGTCAGTCGCTAAGGTAAATAGAAAATAAATGCAATTGTGCACTCCTAACTTGTGCTGTAACCTTAGTTATTAGTTTTGCCAATGAACTTTTGCGTCACTTTAAGTGACTGAAGTTAATACTCAAAATAGAAAATACATTAAACCTCTGTTATGCAACACAAGAATGAAACGTTACTAGGCAGCATAATTTAGACTGAAACTGAGCATTAGGAAACAAACAAAACTGCCAGCAGATAGTTAATCAACTTTCACATTTTTACGAATTCGGAGACTGCATGGAAAGGAAAGGGACTCTGCTTGGTAATAATGTCTGACGACAATGACAACGCAGGTGCCCAACAAGTTTGAACTAATGCAGGTTATTATTCGAGAAAATTGTTAAAGTTTGTGAAAGTCTTTGCAAGTTGTTATTCAGGAAAACTATTAAAGTTTGTGAAAAAAATTCCACTGGGTAATTCCTGTACAATATTAGTAATATTCTGTCAGTTAACAGTCTTACGATGTAGCTATGCGGACGACGGAGGATGTAGCCGACGACAATGCTGAACTGCTGCTGTTTGCGAACCACGAGTCGTTTCCAGAGCCGTGGATAATTTTGAGACAAGCAATAGCTGGAATGTGCAGCTTCCTCCGCCTGTCCACGCCGACCGTGCTCTTATTGCTTGCGTGTTAACGAATTATGTGCGCCTACACTGGCGCGACCATACAGTATCTGTACACCCATCTGCAAGAGCCCCCAACAACACTTGCGCACTCTTTCATGACTCAAGCTGCTCTGCTTCCTCTCTGCCCGCAGCGCGACAGAGACTCTCCATACGCAAGCTTGAACAATGGCACAGCTATTCCCATTTCGTTGTTGCTATCGATACATTTAAATAACGTTCCCTTGCCTGTTACCCAGCAATTTACAATATTTACATTATAATTACAATCAGTTTTACATAGTCGGAAATAAATACACTATTACATCCATTACATATTAACTACAGTTTCTGTAATGAAGTTTACAGATTCAGAATTAGCAGTACAGCACAAGTTATCAACGGATATTAAACGGCGAAAAATTTTGGACGGTGCAAATGGTATTTTATCTGCATTTTTGTTGTTACATCTGCAGTATTACTATCAGTTATAGTGAAAAGATATGGATTGTCAAAAGACAGAAAAGATATCATTGAGGTAGCTTTAGGATCACAAGAGCCACGCAGCAAATTGTAAGTTAAGTACCATTTTGTTCAAATGGCTCTAAGCACTATGGGACTTAACATCTGAGGTCATCAGTCCCTTAGATTTAGAACTACTTAAACCTAACTAACCTAAGGACATCACACACATCCCTGCCCGAGGCAGGATTCGAACCTGCGACCGTAGCAGCAGCGCGGTTCCGGGCGGAAGCACCTAGAACTGCTCGGCTACAGCGGCCGGCTTACCAGTTTGTAACACACTTTTAATAAACGTTATTTGCTACTTCCTATTGTGTTGCCTCCCTATCAGAAAAGTGTGTACTTATCGTAAACGTGCAACGGTTACATTAATAAACTATAGCAGTTTTCTGCTACCATGCATGTTTGGGCTGAATTAATAGTAGCATTCAATTATTACATTCAAAACAGAATGAATGTGTTCTTGTCAGTGTTTTCTATCCTTTTGATATGATGGATTTAACCATATACAGATATATAATTCAATTCAAAAAAGGGGCATACAATCATATTAATGTAAGTTTTGGATTAGAGATTTAAGGGTTTTCTTGCCGACAGGACAAGTGACACACCAGAGGAGAAGAATAATGCAGAATACTTTTTGTGCTTTCGTAAAGAAACCAAGATCACACAGAGGAAGCGAGTTGCATTGGACCGTTCTTTCGTTTTGATCATTGTTAAGAGTATGTAGCGGTGAGAATAGTAAACAGTTTGTGTGAACGCTGGAACCGCTTCTTACAAATTTTGGAGGCTCCGCCACGATTAACTGCTGTACGAGTGACGACGCAGTTTAATTGCCTATCTAGAACGTTCACGACGACTTTTCTGGCACCGTTTTGCTTGTGGCGAAGTAGCGACGTGTGATTCTGTGATTGTGGATCTACGGTGGGGTACACAGTTTAACGACGATTAGCAGTAGAAGAAAAACTGAAGGAGAAATTTTAAACGCTGCGGCGACAGAAGAAATATCCGACGAGTCAAAAACTATTAGACGATATAAGTTGTGGCGTGGAACGCCGAGAAAGGACTCATAACGACAGTGGTGCTATAAAACGTTCGTTTTTGGAAGTTTGTAAACGTTGTGAAGAGTGAAACAAGCCGATAACTTTTCTATAAATGGCAACGTTAGGCAAAATCGAAAAAGTAAATGAAAATATAGACTGTGCAAAGGTTAAAGCTGGTAAGTCTTTACACAAGTTCCAGATGACTGAAAATAATGGGAAAGGCTCGACAGTATTTGGTGCCTTTGCTTTTCAATAAAAAAAACTGTTGAACTTAAACCTAAGAAGTCATTTACTGAAGCGTCATTTTCAGAAGCGGAAAAGGAGCAATATGAAATATATTGTGTATAGAGAGTGGGGCGAAAAATGAAATGGTTACTGACGCTTTTTATTATTTTTTCAACATCGACGAACTAGCGTTGAAAATTAACGACGACACAGAACGTGAAGAGAATGATGACGATGAAGAGTATGATGTTTCCTAATGGGTAACAATAAAAGATTGAATTTATTGGAGAAGAAGACGAAAAAAGATTCCGATTTAAAAGCACTACTATAAAAGGGAAGCACATTCACAGAACCAATGTAAATTTTGTGTGTCGTTTCGTGAAATTGAGGATGCTCTAAGGTCATATAGTCATAAGTGAATGTATGATTTCGAAGTAAAAGTTTTTTTAATGGGTTGGAACCAACTGCTCATGGTTTTTTCCGCAAAACAAGTAGCTAGAAGGTTTTGCTAAACTTCTCTTGCGACGAAAAAAAACGGCGTAGAGCTTCTTCAAGAATATTGTCTGGTAATGGAAGAGACTGCCAGCCGTGCTGATATAGATAACGCCTAGCTACTACAGATGTCATTGACGATGTAGAAGACGATTAAAGCACAAAACTTCTAATTAATGGGGCTAAAAATGTGGAAGAGTTTAAGGAAAAAAAATGAGATGTTGCGAGAGAGCTGTGACGTCAATGTCTAAAATAAATAATGGTAAATTTAAGAAATGTCCAAATAACTAAGCAGGAAGCTAATTGACTGTGGCGGTTAATTTATTATGACAAAATGTTTATGAGACTACAGATACTTCTTTAAAAATTGATCATCGTTATATAACATGCTGTGTTTCGGCTCAGTTTGAATTGGAGTTCTGCTATAGACCTATATGTAGTGACATGTTCGTGGTGTTCATGTAAATACCTGCATAACATGCTTGTAATGTGTTTTAATTGTAACATGCTTTTAACAAGCGTTGGCAACAACGTTAAACAATGACTTGTCTGTATATAGTAAGCCTGCTATAGCTTCGTTTACTACTGCTTTCACATCTGTAAAGTTCGGCTCACCTGCCTCTTATATATTTCAATTCCTTCGTCGATAATTCCGTGTCCTTTTATGGTAATTATTTCCAATTATGTATAGGAGACAAAATTTCAATTAATGTGATTTGGATTTACGGATTATTTCAGTTCCCCAAACTTATGCTAGTAAAATGACAAGATCATTCTGACAGCAAAGAAAGTATTTTAATTCAACGACATTTATCAACGGCAGTGCGGAAACAGAATCCACACAATTTTCCACATACTTTCGCATACTTAAACATAAAACTCTTAGACACTGGAGTATTAGTTGCAAATTCACTCCATTAGACCACTCGGTAACCAAACAAGCTTTTGACAGTAAGCTGTTCTTTCGTCTTCATAAAGAGACAAATGTGCTGAAAGGCCGTCGCAATTTGTTAGTGACATTGAGATCTGCTTTCTCACTGTTAAACTTGGACATCATAGGAGGGTACTCTGTGAACATTCAAAACACTGCATTACGTGACTAAGCTGAATGTTCTGCGGCCTGATACTTTCCGTGTACATAAATTGAAGTAGCTTCGGATATAAAAATCAGTGGGCAGTGCCAGTCGTCACCTCGTGTCGTACAGTCCGTTCCATTCACCATTGAGTATGTTATATGTACATGCTGCACTATGTATGTTACTGAAGACAAAGAACGAAAGACTGGCTGCACTGAAACAACTGAGGAGGGAGGACCTACACGCAGACGTTATTTACTTAGCTAATGAACCACAAGTAGTTAAATAACTAAACTAATTTCTGAATGATATGAAAAATTAGTCATACTCTTATCGCAGCCTCATTACATGTCAGTTGTTGCCGTCGTGTATATTGTAATGTACATCTGTCACTGACTTCAATCAGTGCTGTAGACTGATTAGTGTTCAGACATGATAAAAACTGGCAACTGTTGCACAGCTTACATGCACATGCCGAAGTTATACACATGATTCCCGCAATGTGGAAGTCCTGCTAAAGAAATTTTGGGGTACATTAAAACAGCAAATAAACAACTTCTCTTTTTTTTAACTGCAGAAACTCATTTGATTCAGTTTTCTTCCATTAAGTTTCAGTAATAGCATATCTCAAACAGCTATCATTACTGATGAAACATTTTTATTGTTCTTAGGTTATTTAACAATGAGGCGCTCCCTTTTTGGCGCCATTGTCGAATCGTCAGGAATCATCAGGAATAAGACGACATGTTTCATCCGAGTGTTTCAGGAACTTCCCACTGCATAGGCCTGAACATTTGCACCGGCATGGCTTCCTAATAGGAACACACTTAACTGATCAATCGTAAGCTTGATCAAATAAGAGTTTAATGATCAACTTTTCTAACAAAATATATTAGCGTTAAGGAAATGGAATTATCAATTTCGACTTTTCCCTCCTGAGAAATCGTCCAACGCAAGCGCAGTGTTTCCTAGACCAATACTAAAGGGGAGAACTATATTCTCGCCGTGTGATATAAGCAGATGTGACAGAACAAGGAAGTTTTCCTAAAAAAGTGCAGAGTAGAAACCAGTCTCAATTGACAGGAGACGGTTTAGGTATTCATGTTTATTAAACGAACTTACAGAAACCAGTCTGTGCTTTCATCATGGCTAATACGGTATATATGAAGTAATCAACGAAGTAAATTGCTTAAGCTATTCGAGCGCACTACGTAGTGTTACTGATAACTTAGTCACAAATATTTTCTTCTGATTAGCATAGTTGTTCATAAATTAGATAATTCTAGCTAAGCAATGGTTATACTAATTCATATCTGTTTACCTATAACTTCTTTTCGCAAAATAAATGCTGCATGAAGGGCAAAACTGCATGCGTGCAGTGCTATGCGTCAAATGACAGTGAGACATATATACCAAATTTCAGTCACTACAATATTAACAGTCCAGTTGAGAAACAAAACTATTAATTAAGAAAAGTCAGCCCTGCGAAAAGCAGATTATGATGCGTAAACTTTTTCAGAAATTCATTGAAAACTGTCAATCTCAAGGTCGTAACCATCATCAGTGATACATACCATGGTTCCAATTTAAAATCTTTGGTAAAAATATCATAATTTCCAAGCTGAATATTTCTGTAGCAGTTTAGGCGCGTAATAGCGTTCTATTTATTTTCTATTAGTGGCGCAGTAAAACGTACTAAATCACAAATAACAACACAGATAAATATGTCAATGTTTTTAACCAAAATTTTTCCCTAACATTTTTTGCGCACAGCCATTAAATCGAAAGTAAACAAATTCTATATACTGAAACAAGTGTACAATGGCTTCTGATCGTCTCTTCATTCAGCGTTAAAGGGACCGGAATTATCAGTTTCGACTTTTCCCTCCTGAGAAATTGTCCAACGCAAGCGTAGTGTTTCTTAGAGCAGTAATAAAGAGGAGGACTATACTGATTGCTAATAATCTGAACAAATTTTTCTTGACACGTATTAGCAGTTTGTCCTGGACTTACCCATTACGCCGTCCCTAATACTTTCAGATGTAGACCACGGTACTCCTTAAATCACGTTAACAGAGACACGCTCCGTCTTTTCCGACCTCTCGAACCCAACTAAGTTGTTTCCAAAGATGATATAACGTCTAGCTGCAACAGCGACACTACAGAGTTTACATAACCATAACCATAAAATTAATGTCAAGAAATGACGTACAAGGAATTAACTGTCGGAATAATTGTCGATACACTTTACAAAATATTTATTAAGAAGAGCAGGACAGTAGTTTTGACCAAGTAAATATTTCAACAACAGTGTATGTTTTATGTTTTACACCTTGTATTAATATATGGTGCGCTGGCCCCAAAACAAATGTGTGAGATGTCTCATAGTGATCAATGGCGTCGTATCGACGTTGCGATACGCTACAGAACTTCCTGTCCCCCGTAGTGAATGACTTAGAAGAGGATTTGTAGTTTCAACAGTACCTGGGAATCACAGTCTACTAATCTTGTCTTGTCAATTCTATTCACTCAACTGATCTTTTATATTATTACAATATGTCAGTCCGAGCACCAACCTAACCTTTGTGATATTTTTTCCTAGCACATGCAGCAAAGCTAGGCTCTGCATACGGCACCCTGGAACTAACGAACGATTAACTAAAACAATACGATAAGAAATCACCTCAGTTCGAGGTGCAATGACTCTCAATACGATGAGCATCTGCTCTAAACAGTATCACTCGTCCAACGAAAAAAAAGTTGATGCAAACGAGCTTTTTTCAGATAAAGAAAAGAAAATTTTCTCTTCCTTCTTTTGTTTGATTTTTATGACTTCTAAAATTCAGAGGTCATAGCACGAAGTACGACAGTATTTCTGCCTCACTCTGTAGTGTCCGTAAACTTTTTACCGAATATTTAGAGATTCAGATCGCAACTACTCTTTTGTTACAAGTCACAATGTTGCAGTCTTGTGGACCCGTCAAACCCCGATTATTTAAAGAATCGAATTCACATGTTTAAAACAGCTTCAAATATCTGATTAGTGATTACTTTACAAATGAGTTACTGTGTTAAATTTTTGACGTTAACTATGTAAGCGAGAAGAAGATTAGAAAAAGGTCTGAAATTACGTTTTAAGTTCCTTGGGAGTCGCTAAGTGCTCCCATTACCCGACGACGAATGAGTACAGTATGGTTAATTTATTGTCTGATTTAAGCCAAACCTAGTTTTCACGCATTTCAATGTTTATGGCGTCATATACCCCGAACTCAGTGTCGTACAATTACATAATTTTTCATGTATATTCAGTGGTTTGTGTGGACTCTGCAAAATGTATTTTGCGAATAAAGTTGGTAGAAAAGAAATATAAATGAAAATGTCACGCCTCATGTGGCTGTTTTACTGCACGAATAGCGAAAAAGTAGTGGGGGATGTAGCGAGAAAAGGTTTCATAAAGGTTTGAAAACATGTTTAAAGATTGTGGTAAGTCGCTAAGTGCTCTCAATCTCAAACGCTGGATGAATATAATCTGGGTATCTGTGCGAGCTGAGTTACGCTACTTCATGACATACTCGTGCACATAGTTTCTAACTATAATACTTCTCTTATTATATTGAACGTTTAACATAAGCTTATATCTCTTAATGAGTGGATTTAGAAATAATTTTAAATTTTCAAATTCGGTGAGTAACGAAGCGAAATACTGAAAATCAAAGTTTTATTGCCCCTGGAAGCCGTCAGGTGGGCAGGAACCTGCAGCTGGTTGCGTGAACCATGAACTAAAAACAATTAACCGGGATACCCGTTTAGTAACGCGGATGTTTCCTCGCTATTTTTGCAGCGTTTTGTTGATAAGTGCTGTTGTTTTCTCTAGGAACTAGTGGAATGATGGTCTGCACGAACGTTATTTTGTACGCATTTTTTCACTGCTGATGTAAAATAGAGGCCATCAACAAAATAACACAATCATGTCACGTAGCCAATCATTAAATCAAGAAATGTAAGAAACGTGTATCTGGTCATCAGATTTATGCCACGAAACGTGTTATAAAACGCAAATACAACAATACGTGTTTTTGTATTGTTATCTCAGACGGCTGCAGACAAACTATAAATAAGCCTATCGTACTATCATACACTCCTGGAAATTGAAATAAGAACACCGTGAATTCATTGTCCCAGGAAGGGGAGACTTTATAGACACATTCCTGGGGTCAGATACAACACATGATCACACTGACAGAACCACAGGCACATAGACACAGGCAACAGAGCATGCACAATGTCGGCACTAGTACAGTGTATATCCACCTTTCGCAGCAATGCAGGCTGCTATTCTCCCATGGAGACGATCGTAGAGATGCTGGATGTAGTCCTGTGGAACGGCTTGCCATGCCATTTCCACCTGGCGCCTCAGTTGGACCAGCGTTCGTGCTGGACGTGCAGACCGCGTGAGACGACGCTTCATCCAGTCCCAAACATGCTCAATGGGGGACAGATCCGGAGATCTTGCTGGCCAGGGTAGTTGACTTACACCTTCTAGAGCACGTTGGGTGGCACGGGATACATGTGGACGTGCATTGTCCTGTTGGAACAGCAAGTTCCCTTGCCGGTCTAGGAATGGTAGAACGATGGGTTCGATGACGGTTTGGATGTACCGTGCACTATTCAGTGTCCCCTCGACGATCACCAGTGGTGTACGGCCAGTGTAGGAGATCGCTCCCCACACCATGATGCCGGGTGTTGGCCCTGTGTGCCTCGGTCGTATGCAGTCCTGATTGTGGCGCTCACCTGCACGGCGCCAAACACGCATACGACCATCATTGGCACCAAGGCAGAAGCGACTCTCATCGCTGAAGACGACACGTCTCCATTCGTCCCTCCATTCACGCCTGTCGCGACACCACTGGAGGCGGGCTGCACGATGTTGGGGCGTGAGCGGAAGACGGCCTAACGGAGTGCGGGACCGTAGCCCAGCTTCATGGAGACGGTTGCGAATGGTCCTCGCCGATAGCCCAGGAGCAACAGTGTCCCTAATTTGCTGGGAAGTGGCGGTGCGGTCCCCTACGGCACTGCGTAGGATCCTACGGTCTTGGCGTGCATCCGTGCGTCGCTGCGGTCCGGTCCCAGGTCGACGGGCACGTGCACCTTCCGCCGACCACTGGCGACAACATCGATGTACTGTGGAGACCTCACGCCCCACGTGTTGAGCAATTCGGCGGTACGTCCACCCGGCCTCCCGCATGCCCACTATACGCCCTCGCTCAAAGTCCGTCAACTGCACATACGGTTCACGTCCACGCTGTCGCGGCATGCTACCAGTGTTAAAGACTGCGATGGAGCTCCGTATGCCACGGCAAACTGGCTGACACTGACGGCGGCGGTGCACAAATGCTGCGCAGCTAGCGCCATTCGACGGCCAACACCGCTGTTCCTGGTGTGTCCGCTGTGCCGTGCGTGTGACCATTGCTTGTACAGCCCTCTCGCAGTGTCCGGAGCAAGTATGGTGGGTCTGACACACCGGTGTCAATGTGTTCTTTTTTCCATTTCCAGGAGTGTATATTACACGGAAGCAGGTATTGAATGGTAATATTCAAACACGATAAATCCATTTGCTTAGTAACTCTTCTTTTATGAGACAGACATTGATCAGCCAGAACATTATGAGCACCGACATAATATCGATATAAACCTGTGCAGGCGATAGCAGCGTCACCTGGCAAGGAAGCGATCTGTCTGTGTTTGACCGAGAGCAGTTTGTGAAAGCCTGGAGACTCGTAACGAGCGTTTCGGAAACTGCACGACTCGTCGGGTTTAGAGGAGTGCTGTGGTGAGTGTCTTCAACACGTGGCGAAACGAAGGTGAAACCAAATCCAGACGTCGTAGGGGTGGGTGGCCACCCCTCACTACAGATGTCGGACATCGTGAACTGGGCAGCCTGGTAAAACAGGACAGGCGGCGAACTGTGGCGGAACAAACATCAGACGTTAATGCTGGGCAGAGTACAAGTATGTCTGAACGCACAGTCCACCTAACTCCGCAGCCGACTACCCATGCGCGTGCCAATTATAACACCAAGGCAACGACGACTGAAATGGGGACATGACCATCGGCAGTAGACGTTGGCGCAGTGGCACAACGTTACATGGTCTGATGAATCCCGGTACCTTCCTCATCGTGCCAATGGGAGGGCGCGAGTACGCCGTCTTCCAGGGGGACAGCTCCTTGACGCCTATATTGCGGGGCGGAGACAAGCTGACGGCGGCTAAATTATGCTCAGGGGGACATTCACATGGCCATCCATGGATCCTCTGGAGCTTGTGCAAGTTGCATGTCGGAAAACCGTGCACTGGTTACAGACCACGTACACATGTTTCCCGCCGGCAGACGCATTTTTCATCAAGTTAATGCACCGTGTCACAACGACAGGAGAGTGATGTTTGGTTCGAGGAACTCAATGGTGAGTTCCAGTTCATGTGCTGGTTCCCCAGCTGGCCAGATCTGAACTCGATCGAACACATCTGGATTGTGGTTGAAGGTGAAGTCATAGCTGATCGACCCACTCCCTGGAGTGTAGGAGAATTAGATGCCTTGTGAATGCAGATGTGGCGCCAATTCCCTCCAGCGACCTGTCAAGGCCCCATTCCTTTCAAGCCACGACGCGTCGCTCGCTGTTATCCGTGCTAAAGGTGGACGTACCGGCTTTTAGGAGGGTTATCATAATGTTCTAGCTGATCAGTGTATGGCTCTGCTAAAATGAAGACCTTCTCTTATCGTAAAGTATACGTGTAAAATAAACTATCATTAATTCGGAATTCGCGATAATTTTTACCACGAAGTGAAACGCTGTCTTGTGTATCAGATATCATTCGCGCCAAGATCATTTGTTGTGAAATTCCCAATCATTTCACCCATGTCCGATAACGAAGCGCCAAAGAAACTGGTATAGGCAAAGACATGTAAACAAGCAGAAAACAGCGCTGCAGACAGCAATGCCTATATAAGACAACAAGTGTCTGGCGCAGTTGTTAGATCGGTTACTACTGCTACAACGGCAGATTATCTGGATAAGTGTGTTTGAACGTGGAGTTATAGTCGGCGCACGAGCGATAGGCTGCAGCATCTCCGACATAGCGATGAAATGGAGATTTTAGCCGGCGGGTGTGGCCAAGAGGTTCTAAGCGCTTCAGTCTGGAACCACACGACCGCTACGGTCGCAGGTTCGAATCCTGCCTCGGGCATGGATGTATGTGATGTCCTCAGGTTAGTTAGTTTTAAGTAGTTCTAAGTTCTAGGGGACTGATGACCTCAGATGTTAAGTCACATAGTGCTCAGAGTCATTTGAAGTGGAGATTTTACCGCACGCCCATTTCACGAGTGCACTGTGAATATCAGGAATCCGGTAAAACATCAAATCTCCGACATCACAGCGGCCGGAAAAAGATCCTGCAAGATCTGGACCAACGACCACTGAAGAGAATCGTTCAGCGTGACAGAAGTGCAACCCTTCCGCAAAATGGTGCTGATTTCTGGGCCATCAACAAGTGTCAGTGTGCGAACCATCCAACGAAGCATCATTTCGGAGCCGAAGACCCACTCGTGTACTCTTGACGACTTCACTATACCAAGATTTACGCCTTGCCTGGGCCCGTCAACACCGAGACTGTTGATGACTGGAAACATATTGCCTAGTTGGACGAGTCTGAGTTTCAAATTGTATCGAGAGGATGATCGTGTGCGGGTATGGGACAACCTTATGGATCCATAGACCCTGCATGTCAGCAGAAGACTGTTGAAACTGTTGGAGGCTATGTAATGGTGTGGGGAGTGTGCAGTTGTAGTGATATGGGATCACTGATAGGTCTAGATACAACTCAAGGCAGGTGACACGTATAAGCATCCTATCTGATCACCTGCATCTTTTCATGTCCGTTGTGCACTTCGACGGACTCGGGCAATTCCAGCGGGACAATGCGACACTCCACACTTCCAGAATGACTACTGAGTGGCTCCAGGAATACTCTGAGTTTAAGCGCTTCCGCTGGCCTCCAAACTCCCCAGACATGAAGATTGTTGAACATATCTAGGATGCCTTACAACGCGCTGTTCAGAAGAGATCTCCAACCCCTCGTACTCTTATGGTTTTATGGACAGCCCTGCAAGATTCCTGAAGTCAGTTCCCCTCAGCGCTGCTTCAGACATCAGTCAAGTTCATGCCACATCATGTTGCCGCACATCTGTGTGCTCGCGGGGACCCTACATGATATAAGACAGGTGTACCAGTTTCTTTGGCTCTTCGGTGTATGTAGACTACCATTGTTCGTCACAAGAGAACAACAACGTCGAAGCTTGTTCATTTGAAACTCACAGGAAGAGTTATATTAAATTGCATCTCTGCGACCGCTTAAAAGTTCATTAGAGTGTCATATAGTCCAGTATAGTTACCAAGATGAGTGTGAGAGCTAAATACAAATTCTTCATGGTAAATGATGACAGCCAAAACAGTCGCAGGACCCTCTGTCCATAATCATGTTGTATAAATGGAGATGATGTTTTAACTACTGACGACGCCTTTAGCACAATTGTTTTATTAATCTCCACTGCAGGATGTAATTTTAGGGTATTTTACTTCTGATGAAGGTATATTTAGATATACCGAAACCGTGGTCAAGAATTTTAATAAATCTTTATTCTGCAACTGTTTTGGCTGTCATCATTTAGCGTTTAGAATTTCAACAGTCGCTGTTTCAGCCATGTTTAAAATCTTTAAATACAAATTGTTAAGTTCAGAAGATAAAATGAGAGTGCTTGATAAAATCCGAGCCGATGCTCCAGTCCAGAGTGTGCAGCTACTGTCATATGAGTAGAACGATCAGTGTCAAAACCGCTCGCTCTATCTCAGCACTACGCGGCAGAAATGTTTGGTAGGAGTTCTAAATTTTCTTTATTCGCTTTAGGCTGACTTCTTTTCCTAGAGATTTTGTATTGAAATTCATTGAAGGAGATAACTTACAAAACATGCAGTAATTGTGGCGTATACTGAAAACTGCTGTTTCACTGCCGGCAGCTGATGGCCAAGCGGTCCTAGGTGCTTCAGTCTGGAACCGCGTGACCGCTACGGTCGCAGGTTCGAATCCTGCCTCGGGCATGGATGTGTGTGATGTCCTTAGGTTAGTTATGTTTAAGTAGTTCTAAGTTCTAGGGGACTGATGACCTCAGACGTTAAGGCCCATTTGAACCATTGCTGTTTCACTGTCGAACAGGACATTGAAGAGAAAGGCGTATCAATACCTTAATCAATTTTTAAGAACAATCCTTAATACAAAATATATTTGTAGTTAGATTACGTACTTTTAGCGAAGGCAATGCCTAATTCGTGCGCGAAGCTTACAAGAACTACCACTACCTTAACAAAAGGTCTTGCTGAAAACACGAGAAAATTCTGGTCCTTCGTAAAAGGGCTAAGTGGGTCTAAGGCTTCTATCCAATCACTCGTTGCCTAGTATGGAGTGGCAGTAGAAGATAGCAATAGTAAAGCCGAAGTTTTAAATTTCGCATAGAGAAAGTCGTACAAACACATTGTCGTTTGACCATCGCAGAGACTCCCGTACGAAGGATGTAACAATACGCATCCCAGATGCAGAGAAACAACTGAAAAGCTGGAATGAAATACATCGCCGGGCCCTGACGGAATTCCAATACAGTTTTATAAAGAGTAACTCTACAACATTACTTCGCTTGTATTTCCCAAACGAATGGAAAAAAGCGCAGGTGACCCTTGTGTATAAGAAGGGTGAAAGAACGGACCTTCAGAAATTACGGGCAAATATCCTCAACATTATTTGCTGCAGAATTCTCGAACATAAATTTCTTTGAAAGGGAAAAGCTTCTGTTCACAAATCAGCACGGTTTTCGAAAGCGTCGCTCGTGTGAATCCCAGCTTTCCCTTTTCTCACCTAGTGTACTGCGAACTTTGGATGAAGAGCAACAGTCAGATACCATTTTCCTAGATTTCCATAAACCGTTTGACACAGTAACACACTGCCGAGTGCTAGCGAAGGTACAAGCGTACGGAACAGGTTTGCAGATATATGTCTCGAAGGCTTCTTAAGTAACTTAGCCCAGTATGCTGTTCTTGACCGAATGTTCATCAGAGACGAGGGTACCGTCAGGAGCGCGCCACGGTAGCGTGATAGGACCGCTGTTATTTTCTACATACATAAATGATCTGGCGGAGAGGGTAAGCAGCAGTCGGTGGCTGTTTGCTGATGATACTGCGATGTACCGGGAGGTGTCCTCGTTGCCTCTGTAGGAGGATACAAGATCACTCAGACAAAATTTCTACTTGGCATGATGAATAGCATCGAGCTCTAAACGTAGGAAAATGTAATTTAATGCAGATGAATAGGAAAAACAAACCCATAATGTTCGAATACAGTATTAGTAGTGTGCCGCTTGACACAGTCTCCTCGATTAAGTATCTAGGCGTATTGCAAGGCAATATAATGGAACGAGCATGTAAGGATTGTAGTGGGGAAGGCGAATGATCGACTTCGATTTAATGGGAGAATTTTACGAAAATGTGGTTCATCCGTAAAGGAGACCACATATAGGCTTAGTGCGACCCGTTGTTTAATACCGTTCGAGTGTTTGGGATCCGCACCAGGTCGGATTAAAGAAAGACATCGGAGTATTTCAGAGGTGGGCTGCCAGATTTGTTACCGGTAGGTTCGAACAACATGCAAGTATTACGGAGAACTCAAATGGGAATCACTAAAGGGAAGGTAACGTTATTTTCGAGGAGCACTATTGAGAAAATTTAGGGAATCGGCATTTGAGGCTGACTACAAAACGATTCTACTGGCGCCAACGTATATTACTCGTAACAACCGCGAATAAAAGATCAGAGAGATTACGGATCGTACGGAGTCGTATGGAAAGTCATTTCTCCCTTTCTCTATTTGAGAGTGGAACAGGAGACGAAATGACTAGTAGTGGTACAGGGTACCCTCCGCCACAAACCGTACGGTGTAGAAGTAGAGGCAGATGTAATATTTTGCTACGTGTAGTACCATTCGTTTCGCTCGAAATGCCTCCGCTAAGGAACTAGAATATGTCAAAACG
Organism: Schistocerca serialis cubense; assembly: GCF_023864345.2. NCBI lineage: Eukaryota > Metazoa > Arthropoda > Insecta > Orthoptera > Acrididae > Schistocerca > Schistocerca serialis. The sequence continues at coordinate 393,069,360 of NC_064638.1, forward strand.
TATTAGATTTTATCTGTCAAACGAGTGATGTTTCCGGTAATATTACGTTATTGGTGTAATGAATGCACAACAAAATGTGATACTATCTCAGCAGACTTTCCTGTGAAACAACACTGTCGTCGCGCATTACTGTGCGTGGTGTGGTTCCATTCCAACCCCTCTGCCTAATGATATACTGCCGGTATCGCATACAACTGTTCACCGTGAGGTCATTCACATAATAGGGATTCTTAAAATGATGAAGTGCCTTACGAATATTTTTCCTGTTTTTGTTCATATACCGTAGGTACAGATAAGAAAATGTTGTTCAGTTAGGGGCTTACTATTTTACGACTTTTTGAATGTTTCCTATCAAAACAGGCGTCAGTCTCGATCTGTCAACATTGGCAATTTCTATTCGTCAGATTGGCAACTACACGCTCACACATTGCACAAAACCACAGTTTATAAAATTTTCAAGTGCTGAACTAGTTACTTCGAAATTGTTTACTTTGTCATGATGTCAGTGCATGTGTGTGGCTGTCCTTTCCATTTTTGTTTGTTTTCCAGCTGAATTCGCCGCGCGCCTAGTTGCGAGACGGAGACCTGACCACAAAAACTGAATCCGGACTAAATTGACGATCTTTTGTCCAGGAAAGTAATGGCGCTGTGTTTGAGGCTGTTTCCGAAACGGTTCAGATGCGCTCGGAACGAATTCAAAATTTACCTATGGGCTAAGCCTATGTCTAACCCTTTGGAATAACGACGACAATGGGTCACTTAGTCACGAATACATATGCAAAGTTTTCGGATTTAATTCTATTTAAAAACATAGATAGTATGATAACGCATTGTCAACACCGTCCAAGGGGACTCTTAGGCCAGATTCCGCATTTATATGCAACAAGAACACTACTACGAAAAAAAATGGGTCAGCTTTTTTTTGTGTAAACGGAAGTATCTGCTAAGTTGTAGCAAAGGCGCTTAGGAAAACAAAGTTAGATTTGCGTACGTATTCATACGTAAGTGAGCAGCTTCTGTCGAACATGTAAGCAATTATAATGCCTGATACAACGACGCCATGTGACACCCATCGGGCGGAGTTAACACGGCACTAGTCGATTCCATGCAGCTTGCCTTTGAATTTTAGCATGTTTCTTTGACATTTTGCGAAAAGTTGCAGTGATGACATTTGTGTTGTCACCGCCAGACACTACACTTGCTAGGTGGTAGTTTTAAATCGGCCGCGGTCCATTAGTACATGTCGGACCCGCGTGTCGCCACTGTGTGATCGCAGACCGAGCGCCACCACAAGGCAGGTCTCGAGATACGGGATAGCACTCGCCCCAGTTGTACGGACGACTTTGCTAGCGACTACACTGACGAAGCCTCGCTCCTTTGCCGAGCAGATAGTTAGAATAGCCTTCAGCTAAGTCAATGGCTACGACCTAGCAAGGCGCCATTAGTAACATTGCATGTATCTAAAGAGTCTCACTTGTATCGCCACAATCTCCAGATGTACCACAAGGATGGATTAAAGTTAAGTATTCCAGCAGCTACGTACTTTTCTTTATAGCATTCATTACGTATCCTGTTTCAGACCTCACGCCATCCTGCTTTAGCTTAGCGCGTGTCTTTCGGCTTCCTCTCATTGTGTCTAGGCTGTCTTGTCTAGACACAACATTTTTGGCGACGAGTCCATAAAGGGTCTTGTTCTTTCTAATTGCTTACATTTACTTGTGTCATGGCTTCGCCAGATGTACCATCCGAATTTTATCGCTTGCAGAATCAGCAGACGCAGGCGTTATTGGATGCCCTTGGACAGCTCGTCCAGGGTCAACGTGCACTGCAAAACGATGCGGCAGCCGCCGCTTCACCGCTACCGCAGCCACAACATGCAGTTGCACCACCATTCCGTAATTTTCAAGCAGACGTGGAAACATGGACGGAGTGGTCACGCCAGTTTGGATTTCATCTCGCCGCCTACAGAATTCAAGGTAACGAGCGGCAGCCTCATTTATTGGTGTGTGTAGGGGTGCAAACGTACCGTGTGATAGTGAAATTATTTCCCCGACGAGACGTAGCAACTCTGTCCTACAAAGAAATTTTGTCTGCTTTAGATGCCTATTTCAAGGAAACAGTTAATGTAGTTGCAAAAAGGTATACTTTCTTTCGTACAAAACGTACGGCTGGTCAAACTAATAGGGAGTGGGTTGCAACATTGCAAGGCCTTACAAGGGATTGTGCTTTTGAGTGTGCATGTGGCCTCCCTTATTGAGATACTATGGTACGTGATGCAATAGCACAGAACGTTTCTGATGTTCGCATTTGGGAACAGATTTTGAAACTCGTCAATCCCTCCCTTCAACAAGTGATAGACATATTGGATAGGCAAGACACACTTGACTTTGCACAGGAATCATTTGAAACTTCGCCAGCCGTGTGTAACATTAACCGGCCCGCCGGGCGCGCTGCACGGCCCGGTAAACTGCCCTCGCACACGTCCACGCAGCTGTCGCCACGCTCTAAACCAGGTGTGCCGCGACAGCATACAAATGCAGTGAAATCATGCCCGCGGTGTGCTACTAGACATTCACGTGAAAATTGCCCGTCACGCCAAGCTATTTGCTTTTTCTGTAATAAGAAAGGACATGTTCAAAGTGTTTGCCAGAAAAAGCTCAGATCAGACAATCACAACCATTCCAGGCCCTTTGCTTCGGCCGGAATCGAACCAAGAATACTCAGGCTCGTGAACCTTCGCCCATGGACATTCATGTAGTTAATTCCACTTCGTTCAGTGCCACTTTCTCTAACAGTGACTGTGTTCGTCCCACAAAAAGTGCGCGTCGACGTCGCCGGAAATCACGTCAATTAGCAAGTGATGCTGTACCTGTATCAGTTCAAATTGCACGAGACAGTCGCTCTTGTCGTCAGCAGGACAATAAACTTTTTGTAAATTTGGACTTTAATGGCAAGGTCATACCATTCCAGCTCGATACCGGAGCTGCAGTTTCATTGCTCAATCACGACACGTACAAACAACTGGGCAAACCTCCGTTGCGTGCCGCGAATGTTAAGTAACATAGTTATTCAGGACAGCATATCCCTGTGTTAGGACAGTGCACTCTTCTTGCAATATATAAGGGACAAACAAAACTAGTGTCATTTTACGTTCTTCGTTCTTCTTCTGCAGTGAACTTGTTTGGTTTAGATTTATTTCAATTGTTTAACATGTCTATAGTAAATCAGGTCCTATCAGTGAATCAGACTGTGCCTTCCGCCAGTGTTTCTCGGCTATGTGAAGAATTTGCAGACATTTTTGCACCGGGCCTTGGTTGCGCTAAAAACTATGAAGCACATTTGGAACTGAAAGTCAACGCGCAACCGAAATTTTTCAGAGCGCGCAACGTTCCTCACGCATTGCGTGATGAGATCGCAAGTACATTACACGATTTAGAATCACAAGGTGTGAGTGAATGTGCGCAATGCCTCTTCCATCCCAGCTCCGCTTCATCGCTTACGCCGTACAGGTGTTCCGTTCGTCTGGACGACGGAATGCGAACGCGCTTTTCGCCAGATGAAATCGGCGTTGCTTTCCACTACTTGCCTTACGCCATTCGATCCCTGGAAACCCCTTTTGTTGATGGTAGATGCATCGGATTTTGGGATCGGTGCTGTGCTTGCGCACAGAGATGGGTCGCATGATCGCCCTATTGCCTTTGCGTCCAAATTGCTCTCGTCTGCGCAAAGAAATTATTCACAGATAGAGAAAGAAGCTTTGGCTCTCGTGTTTGGTGTTACTAAATTCCATGATTTCTTGTATGGTCGTCACTTTACTATCATCACAGACCACAAACCTTTGACGTCGCTTTTTCATCCGAACAAGCCAGTACCTCCGCGTACAGCGCAGAAATTCATTTGCTGGTCTATTTTCCTCTCGCAGTACCGCTACGATATCTTGTATCGGTCCACTGCTAAGCACGGAAACGCCGATGCGTTGTCCCATTTGCCTGTTACTGAGGATAGAGCATTCGATTCTTCCGAACTTGCTTGCATGTTCATTGATGCTGAATCTGATGACGTGCTCAAATCGTTTCCGATTGATTTTCGTCGTGTAGCTACAGCCACAGCTGCTGAACCTGTCCTTGCTACCGTTTTGCGTTTTGTTGCTACGCAATGGCCTTTGTCAAAGTCTCGGATCGAGGATCCGTTGGTTCGCCGATTTTTTGCTCACAAGGAGCGACTTTTTGTTCGACGTGGTGTTTTGTTGTTGCGTTCTAATAATGATCAGTCCCGAGTCGTGGTCCCACGTTCGTTACAGTCCTCTGTTTTACGGCTTCTCCACCAAGGACATTGGGGTATAGTGCGAACGAAACAACTTGCTCGTCAGCACTGTACTTGGTTCGGAATCGATGCTGCGATTACGAATATGTGTTCTTCTTGCACGGCGTGTGCCGACCAACAATCCGCGCCGCCGCGGAAAGTCTTTGCATGGCCAAAAGCCACTTCCCCTTGGCAACGCTTGCACATCGATTTTGCTGGTCCATTCTGGAATGCTAGATGGTTGGTTGTGGTGGATGCCTTCAGTAATTTTCCTTTTGTTGTCCGGATGTCTTCCACGACGTCATCTGCCACCATCCAAGTGTTGTCTGCTATCTTTTGCATTGACGGTCTTCCGCAGACTATTGTTTCCGACAATGGCCCACAATTCATGTCCGCAGAATTTCAGTCATTCTGCCAGGCCAATGGTATTCAACATCTGACATCCGCGCCATTTTCGCCTCAGTCAAATCGTGCCGCTGAACGGTTGGTCCGGACTTTCAAGTCACAGATGTTGAAGTTGAAAGAGTCGCATTCTCGGGAGGACGCGTTGTTGCTCTTTTTGTCATCGTATCGCTCTCAGCCCCGAGATGGTCGCTCGCTGGCTGAGTTGCTCCACGGTCGTCCTCATCGAACCTTGATGTCTTTGCTGCATCCGCCGCATCAGGTTCCTGTGCAGCGGCAGACTCCTGCTTTTGCTCCAGGCGACGTTGTATTCTATCGCAACTATCGAGGTTCACGGCGTTGGCTCGCAGGGCGCATTCTTCGCTGCCTCGGCCGCGCGATGTATTTGGTTTTGGGGGCCTCTGGTGAGGTGCGTCGGCATCTCAATCAGCTGCGCTTCTGTCGTCGCACGGGTTCTGCCGCTCCCCGTCAGCTTTCAGCGACGGTGCCGTCCGGTCAGCGCCCTGGGGTCCCATCTCCTGGCTCGCCTCATCCCCAGGTGTTACCGACGATGCCTTCCATTTTGCCCCATGGCGACGCGCCGCCGCCGCCTCCGCCGCCGCCGCCTGTCCTCCAGCCGGCGCCGCCCGCAGTGGACGCCTCGCTGCAGCCGCCAAGCGCCTCCCTGGGTCACGCGCCGCCGATCGCTTCCCGTGACCAGCTGTCCTCCGCCATGGAACTCTTGCCCGCTCCGGACCACATGGCGTCTTCGCGTGTCGGGTACCCCGACGCAATGGAGGTCGACCCTTCGGCCCCTCCTGTCTCTTTACGGGCGCATACACCGCATGTTGACGTGCACCCTGGACTAGGTTTTCAGGCGTTTCCTAGCTCCCCTCGGACCGAATGGCCGGGTGCGGGTGGCACAGCCTCGCCTGTTGTTAGGCTCCCCACCTCATCGCACACGTCAACATGGGGTCCTCCCCACGGCGGGCGGACGCCTTGTAACACGACCGTTCGCCGATTTGCGGGGGAGGAATGTGGTGTCACCGCCAGACACCACACTTGCTAGGTGGTAGTTTTAAATCGGCCACGGTCCATTAGTACATGTCGGACCCGCGTGTCGCCACTGTCTGATCGCAGACCGAGCGCCACCACAAGGCAGGTCTCTAAATACGGGATAGCACTCGCCCCAGCTGTACGGACGACTTTGCTAGCGACTACACTGACGAAGCCTCGCTCCTTTGCCGAGCAGATAGTTAGAATAGCCTTCAGCTAAGTCAATGGCTACGACCTAGCAAGGCGCCATTAGTAACATTGCATGTATCTAAAGAGTCTCACTTGTATCGCCAGAATCTCCAGATGTACCACAAGGATGGATTAAAGTTAAGTATTCCAGCAGCTACATACTTTTCTTTATAGCATTCATTACGTATCCTGTTTCAGACCTCACGCCATCCTGCTTTAGCTTAGCGCGTGCCTTTCGGCTTCCTCTCATTGTGTCTAGGCTGTCTTGTCTAGACACAACAACATTAACAAGCGTTACGTCACTGTACTCTTCTTTTCAAGTGTTTACGAAACCCGTTAAAAAAAGTACGAAGAGGACCCAGAAACAACGAGAATTGACTTGTACAAAATCTTGAATTTGACGGAATATTTTCAAAACTTAAACACCTTCAAATTAGTGTCCATTCGGACGTAATGCACTTGCCTCAATAATTTTTTTTCCATTGGTAGCAATAGTTTTTAAGCTCGTCCGAAACCACGCCGTGTAATGCTTCCAGCAGCTTTTTTTTTCACTTCCTCTACGCCTTTAAACGCTTCTCTTTCAGGTTTGTTTTCATTCTTGGGAACTAAAAAAGATCACAGAGGAGTCACGTTCGGTGAGTAGGGTCAGTGAGAAACCGTTATCAATTGGTTTTTGGCCAAAAACTGCCTGACATTCAATACTGTGTGCACATGGGCGTTTTCCCGGTGCAAAAGCCAATCTCCTAATTGCCACAGTGTGGGTCGCTTTTTCCTCACTGCTCCACGTAATATTTTTAGCACTTGAAGCTTCTAACGTCGGTCAACTGCGCTATTCTGTGGAGCGAGCTAACGACGGATGGTCCCATTGATGCCGAAAAATCAAACAAACATTGTCTTCACATGGGAACTCATTTGCGTTGCTTCCTTTGTTTTGCTGATGGAGGCTTCCTCTAGCTGGATTGTTGGTTGGTTTCTGGGTCGTATCCATAACACCAAGATTCATCATCTATGATGACTTTTGCGCCAAAATCCGGATCGGCTTCTGATTATCCTTTCAGTTCCCGGCACATGACAAAATGATTGGCTTTCTGGTCGCGGAACGAATTTTACTGCAACATGTTTCATCTTCATATCTTCAGTCAAAATTCTTTGGCATGAGCTCCAGGATATTTCAGACATTTCTACCAGTCCATCAATTGTTCTACGATGACCAAACATGATCGCAACATGGATTTTTTTCCAATGTTTTCGTCTTTTCTGGAGGAAGAGGGACGTCTTCAATTGAGATTTGACCACTTTCTCCTCATAAGCCGTCCGAAGTATTGTGACTATTTTTACTTCTGATTTTCTAAACAAGGTAACAGGACCGGGTATTAGATCGTTCGTATTTAATGTCTGATATTGCAAAAACCGCCGAACACGGGGAATGACGCTTATAAAAACAGTCACACTGACCACAATTAAGCCACGCCAATGCTGCCAGGGTAGCTCGTAAAAAATGGTGTCTAGTGAAGGCATCTAGTGGGAGAACTAGGAAGTAGTGATCTGCCATCTGCCAGAGGAAAATTCCTGTTATTTTTGGTTCCCTCCCACCCTACACCTTCGCCCCCCCTCCCCCTCTGCCCCGCTCTCCTTATAGACTATCGTTCCTCTAAGAAAAATCATACATGTTTCAATATGTCTGTTGACACAAGGGTTAAGAGTGTTAAGCACGGAACAGAATTGCGTGACCCTTTGCCGCCTATCATTCACCGAAAATGACATTTCGACATTTTGAAATGTTCGCAAATAAAAGGGTGTTACGTTTTAACTGACTCATCCCGTGGTGTCACAGCCAGACACCACACTTGCTAGGTGGTAGCCTTTAAATCGGCCGCGGTCCGTTAATATACGTCGGACCCGCGTGTCGCCACTGTCAGTGATTGCAGACCGAGCGCCGCCACACGGCAGGTCTAGAGAGACGTCCTAGCACTCGCCCCAGTTGTACAGCCGACTTTGCTAGCGATGGTTCACTGACAAATTACGCTCTCATTTGCCGAGACGATAGTTAGCATAGCCTTCAGCTACGTCATTTGCTACGACCTAGCAAGGCGCCATTATCATTTGCTATGTATCTTGTGATGCACGTACCGTCAGACCGATGGTCACCAATTATGGATTAAAGTTAAGTATTCCAGAAGCTACGTACCTTTTTTGCTAGTATGATTACTTTACCTGTTCCAGACCTCACGTCAGCCTGCGTGAGCTTAAACGCGTGCCTTTCGGCTACCTCCTAGTGGCTTGGCTGTCTTGCCAAGTCACAACACATCCTATTCATATAATTATGAGCCAAAACATTATGACCGCTGCCAATCACGGTGGCGCTACGGGCATGTGACACAGCAGGAAAAGTATGTAAGTAGTGCAGAGAGTTATGGGGAGGCGTTGATATGGACATAAATACAGAAATCCACCGACGTCACGGACACTGACAAAGGGCAGATTGTTATGGACAACGTCTGAAACGAGCATCTTAGTTACGGCAAAGCTGACCAACTGTTGGTGTGCTACCGTCGTGACTGGTTGAAGGACAGTAGAACCACGAGAAAGCAAAAACAAAACAAAAAAAAGGGTGTTGAACCTCCATTCCTCATCACAGAAGGTGACAACTTGAGGGCTGGCCGCTCTGTATAGTGGGACACGAGGCGACCTGTGGTAGATCTGACGATAGAGTACAATGCCGATACAGGCACAAGTGTTTCGGAGCTCACTTTTTAGTGTGCTGTGCTGAACAAGGGGATTCACAGCAGCACAGCAGATGACGCTATGTATTCCCACGTTGATCCAACAACAACATCAATAACGAATGCAATGGAAACGGGATCATCCATACTGGAGTATGTACCAATCAAAACGCGTCACGATGGTCGCGTCCGGATACACCGTCATTAGGGCGAATGGTTGTTTGAAACTTGCACCGTGTCACGGTGCCATTGGGGACTTTATTATGGTATGGGGGACTTGGACCAGGGCTTCCGTGGGAGCTGGGGTAAAGTCCACACACAATAACGTGCTCAGTAGACGCACAGTCGGCAGGGCACGGGTGGGGAGAACGGTAGTGGTGAGAGTTACTTGCAGACGCTGTAGGGGAAGTACAGAGTGCTGGAGGGGAGGTGCCTTTCTAAACTGAAGTCTACGCTCACATTTTTGAAACTGTTAAGTGGAGCCCCTCCACGCTCACACTTGCATGTTGGTCTTTCAAAAAGATCGGTCACCACCGCTTTGGTTAGAATCTTTTAAAAATTCCGCAAGAAAAGCAGTGATTAATTTTCTCCTAGCTTGTTAACCGTTTTAACTTTTAGAGAAGCGTCATGACTGGCGAATTTCAAGTAAAACCTACACATTTCTCTTGTTGCCGTGTTAAAATTTGTTTCTTTTGTCACAAAACATTGGAGTTTGCACAATGTCAGCTCTCTAACGCATTGTGCAGACGCAGTTGCGAGAGAATTCTGAAGGAACGGTTTCTTAAGAGTATTGTATAAGAAAATGAGGAAAAATAAGGTCAGTAGCTTATGAAGAAATACTTCCCTGGCAGAAAAATGAACGTATAATGCCTTTACTTACGCTGTTTCAACACCCGTGCCATTTCTCGTTTCACCATTTATCGCCGGCCGTGGTGGCCGAGCGGTTCTAGGCGCTACAGTTTGGGACCACGCGACCGCTACGGTCGCAGGTTCGAATCCTGCCTCGGGCATGGATGTGTGTGATGTCCTTAAGTTAGTTAGGTTTAAGTAGTTCTAAGTTCTAGGGGACGGATGACCTTAGAAATTAAGTCCCATGGTGCTCAGACTGCAGCGTTGCCAATTTAGCGACTTTGTCGCTAGAAATGGCGACTTTTGCCTTCGTTTTAGCGACAAAAAAAAACATTTTAGCGACAAAAATTATTTAGCGACTTATCTGGCGACTTTTGGAGTACTGACGACTCAAAACTATTTTGGGCCAGTATTTTCATTAACAAAACTAAGATTTTAATTATAGAAATTGTCTGAGTCAAGTTTGTCTGAAGAAAATAAAGTTTATTTGAAGAAGAGATGCATTCAGTTTAGCCTGAAACTCATAAAAGAAATTCAACAAAGACTGCCAAGTAAAGTTACGATCCTGAAAAAAATGTCAATGCTGAATGTTGAAGAAACACTAAAAGTGAATAAAAATAATGCTGTAGCGCATGTAGCCAAAGAACTGGGTTTTAGTAGCGATTTCATAGACGGTATGCTGCAAGAATGGCATAATATCAACTTCATTAGGTGGAATAACACTACTAACACTGTTTTATTTTGGAGTGAGGTTTTGCAGTATGAAAATACCGCAGGGGAGAATCCTTTTTCTTTGATTTCACAGGTAGCAATGACTGTTCTATGCCTACCGCATTAAAATGCAGAAATGGAAAGAATATTCAGTTCTATGAACATTATAAAAACTGAACAACGTGACAGATTATAGTTAAAGACAATTAATGCTTTGATCATATTGAGAGACCAGCTGAAGAAACAAAATAAAGATTGTGCATCTTTTGACATACCGTCAGACGTATTGGAGCTTGTTGGAACGAACAAAAGTTACCCTTTTGCGACAAAACCAGTCGAACTGCATCATCTGTTGAGCGACGTTCAACCCTCTACATCAACTACAGTTCTGTCAGAGCATGAAACAGAAGAGTTATTCGATCTTCTGAGTGACGACGATGAATAGCTGACATACCGGTATTTATATATTTTGTAACTTAATTTGTTTTCTTGCTTTCTTTTGTTAGAAATATAGTTGTATATTTCTAGTATATTTGAGTACTGTGATTGAAACAACAATTTATGTGTTGCGTCAATTATGATAACAAGTTTAATTAAATGTTAGCGTATTTTATATATATGTTGTTGCAAGTGATGCGTCATTTAATTAAGACAATATAGCAATTACGTATGAGAGTTTTTATTAATATTTTATTCCCCCCCCCCCCCCTCCCCCACTGGCTTATTGCACCATTCACAGCACGAAATTTTCAGTACACCCCTAGTAAAATCAGTTTTAGCGACTTTCTAGCGACTTTTGATATTGAATCTAGCGACTCGGGTCTTTTAGAGTTGGCAACACTGGCTCAGAGCCATTTGAACCACTTTTTTGAACCATTTATCGATGCCCCTTAAAAATTACATTCTTTCATCGAAAAAGTGTGTATTTAGGTGAAAAACACAGTAGATAATGGCGTTTTGCATGATAACCATACGGAAAAGTACTCTTCTCTTTGCATATGATCATTTGCCAAAATCTCATCTCGATATCTCAAACAGTTTATTAAATATGAGGAATGTTGTGGATATTTCACTGCTGGTGCGCGCGATCGCAGGTGTGTGTGGTACATCGGATCAGTTTTCTTGAAATTGGCGACAGATAGAGACCTCCATAAAATTTTAAAGAAAAATTCAATATTTTATCTAAATGTTACATACAGTAACATGTTATGTTATACGCATCAAACGCAAAATAAAAGCGACCCCTATTTTTCATTGCAAATTTTTTCGAATTTCACGCAGTGTCTTACGTAAAAATATCACTATAACAACGACCTTTAACGAAATGATGGGCACATCATCATGAAGTTGACATATAAAGTTATAAGTAACTCAAAAAAAATTACCGTGTAGTTTCTGGAAAATGGTTCGAGAAATATTGCAGGGGTGCGCCTCGATTCAGTAATCGGAGATCAGCCGAAAGGAGGCAAAAACACTGACCTCCCCTTCCGAACTAACTAACGAACCCCCCCCCCCCCCCCCCCAGCACTTTAGACAAAAATTTGAAACCGCGCATCGGCCACCGTATCCGGCGTGGGCTGCAGTAGCTGTATGCAAGGTGACAGCTGTGGACTACATTAACATTATTTCAGGCCATCTGAATCCCTTCATGTCCGATGTCTTCCCCGACGGAGATGTTATCTATCTTCCAGCAGAAGAACTGTCAGCTTCACAAGGCCAGAATCACACTAATGTCGTTTGAGGAGCGTGCTGAGGCACTCACGTTGACGTCGCGGCCACCAGATTCGCCGCTGAAACACTTCTGGGACGGTGTGGGGCTGCAGCTTCACGCCCACGAAAGACCGGCCCGTACTTTTCGGGTATGGCGTGACCTGTGAGTAGACTTGCGCAGCACATTCTTCTAGAAATCTGCTCGTCGAATTCATACCACAGAAAATCACTGCTGTATTGTGCCAACCCGCTGTCAAGCAGGAGGTAATAATGTTTCGGCTCATCAGTGTGTGTGTGTGTGTGTGTGCGTGTGTGTGTGTGTGTGTGTGTGTGTGTGTGTGTGTTACATACAGGGTGGTCGGAATTTCCTGTTACAAACTTCTAGGACATGTAGAGGGTAGTGAGTACATAACATTTTGAATAGGAAACCATGTCCGGAAACGTATCGTTCCTTTCCACCACAGTTTCAGTTCATATGTTTACCTCGTCAACGTCTGCTTAGGGCAAGAGAAACGTCTCCTTCCATCCAAGGCCACGGGTCCCGCATACTTAATCGTCCTACGGTACGTAATGGACCCGTTCTTGGAAGCTGTGCCACTGAATGTCCGTCAGGAAACGTGGTTTCAGCATGATGGAGCACCACCTCACTTTTCACTGGCTGTCCGGAGACATCTCAACTAACGGTATGGTGAAAGTTGGATAGGCCGTGATGGTCCAACCGCGTGGCCAACACGATCGCCGGATATAACCCCCGTGGAGTTTTGGAGGCGTATGAAGAACCTAATTTATGCGAAACCTGTAGTGACAGAGGAAGATCTGCTGGCACGAGTTCTGGCCGCTGCACTAGACGTTGAAGAGACACCAGGTGGGATGGAGAGAGTGCACCAGAACATGCTTCGGAGGTACGTTGATGGTCGCTACATCGAGCCGATGTTGTAATGCATCGGTACGTTGCGGCTGGTGCCGTAGATGCTCGGTTCTTGTTGTTGTCGACTAATGTAAACCATAAGGTGTAAGTTGTAATGCAAATGCGTAAGTAATAACGGAACGGGTCAGTTACAGGATCATTCGGTAATCGCGAAAGCGTTACAGAGATGATAGGTAAACTCCAGTGGAAGACTGCAGGAGAGATGCTCAGTAGCTCGGTACAGGCTTTTGTTGAAGTTTCGAGAACATACCTTGAAACGTCCCCTTAGAAAAATTATACATGACTGTGTTTAAACTGACACACAATATTTTTAGCGCAACGCAATCTGACTTTCAAAAATCCCTACAAAAGAATGGCCCTGACTAATATTAACCTATACGTTTCACAAATCATTTACCTCACAAGAATCTTCGTTACTTGAACTACTGCAAAACAGCGAGCGTCACTACTGCCAGCTTAATAGTGTTCAAAAGTCATTATATATATAGCAGTTCATGACATCTATTCCTACAAATGTACTGTTTCTGATGGACACACGTCCAGCTCATCCGCTCTCAAAAATCCGCCATCTCACTTCCCCACATCCACCACTGCTGGAGGCTCACCTCCAACTGCGCGCTGTTAACAGCCAACAGCCCAACACTACAATGGCAGACAACAATGCAAACTATCCACAGACTGCACACAGCACAGCCAGTGATATTCATACAGTGCGCTACGTGGCGTTACCAATATAAAAACCTAAACAACCTACTTATATAGTCCCCATGCTCCCCACAAAAAATTTTACAAATTGTTTTGGGCAGTGGACAATACAGATTTGAAAAAAAAATTTCATAATTACAGTTACAAAGATATCAAATGCACACACTTATTGATACAGTGTTGGTCAAAAGCTAAAATTTTCTCACAGTCCATGAAGACAGTCCTGATCATCCATCATAGTAAAATTTCAGTTTTTTTCTCAAAGTCTGAGCAGTAAAAGAAAATGCACACGGAAGTAGTGGATTTCCATGCAGTCTTGAAGAAGTAGTGTTGTCCTTCCAACGGAAAGACAGTGCTGACTCTTGACATGTAGACAGGTAATGGGCCACAACAGAGAAAACCCACAACAGAGTCAGTCGAAGTTTTGAAGAATATTGGTAGGTAAGTCATCACAGAGCAGATCCATTGTAGTCCCGGTAGAGATTACGGTATTGGTGGGCCACCAGAGATGCAGACCCACTGCAGTCCTTGTAGAAATAATCGTATCATCAAAGGTGTAGACCCACTGTAGTCCTTGTAGAGATGGCTAGCAGCCATCCGTTGCGACTGTGCAGGTGCACAATCACCATCGAAGAGTCTTGCGGAGAACAAAGCAAGTCCATAAACCACCACTTGTGCACTCACGAAGTTTTTTTAAATTGTCCTTAGAACCAGACATGGTGTTAACCAGTCCCTTGCTGAATTATTAACACACGGGCAAACACTATCAGTCCCTACTTCTCACATATTGTCCATATACTATGACCAACAGAAACATGTGCAGTGAAATGTAACTTACAAGTTACTTAATTTGATGAACTGGTGACAATTACAATTTTATAACATGAGAATACAATTACAAAGGTACAAAATACATCATTAAAGAACATAATATTACAGATAATATTTGTAGTAATACAGGCTTTACAAAAGAATATAAATAGACATATACATCAGTGTTACAGGAATTATGACATAAAAGATCAGAATAACTTTCGAAACATCAACTTCACACATGAGCATTAAAACAAAACGGAATAAATAATGTCTAAACATCTTTACAAAGTAAATAACATATTATCAGAAAAATTCTACAACATCACTCTTATTAGCTAAACACATAAATACAGGAAAAAACACAAATTCACACAGTGTAATAACACAAAAATACAGGACAGGGTTTGTTTTCAGTGTGACATTTGGTACTGCAGTCCAACCCAAAACTTAATTCTGCAGATCTTTCCGCTTATTTCAACATTTGTTTCCACCAAAAAAAAAAAAAATCCTATCCAAGCATGCTTTCTGTATTCTGTTCACATCCTGTTTCAAAAATAGTTTTTCTCCACTGTACACTACTTTTTTGGCCAAACCATTTTCTTATAGCTTCTCAATGCATTTCTTCCAATTCATCATAGTTAGTTTCTTATATAGTCTACCCCCTCTTAAGCTAACTGAAATCTACCGAGCTCAGATGCTAAACTAAGGGACGAGGCAATGCAGCAGCACAAAACAATTAACACAAACAGCAATGACAAAAAAATGGAAATTGGCAAAGCAATCAGCAATATATATAAATTAGGGAAGCTAATGCAACATTACAACTAATATGAGCCAATGTGCAGCAACAAGAAAAATAAATCAGTAGTAAAACTGGCTTAACAGAGTAATACAAAGTGAAATTCAGTAGCACTATGCCTGGCAAACAGCAGCAGCAAATGCAATAACTTATATCTAAACATGACAAAGCTCAAGCAGAAACAATATTACAGCAAAGATGGCCATGTCTGATGCCTATGTCACACTTAACACAAGAGTGATGCATCACCTTGACTTACTCTAGCAGACAAGTTACCAAACCGTTAAAAAATTATTTTTGCAATTCCTGTGAAGGGAAATGTCTATTTGTGCTCTCTTTTCTACAAAAGTACATCATAAAATTATTCTTTAATGGGTCTGTAGACAGAAAATAGTGATATTAGTATATCTATTAAATTTTATTTTAACCAATGCTGCTGTGCAGCTAGAAACTAGATATTAAACAAAATGAGCAATCTCTCAACTACAAACACAATAGATGTAAAATGTTTCTCATCATTTCGTTAGGCATTTTAGTAAATATCATAAATTACGAGCTCCACAGTGTAATCATATGTTTTCAAGTTTGAGTGTGTCGTATTTGCGATGCTTTCTACAAAGAAATGTCAATAGCGAGGATAATGGCCTCTTTTTTTTTCACCTAATGGCTTTCTTTTTTCAGATGACTATCTCTCAGCTGGGCGCCCAAAACGCATTACGTCAAGGTCACTTACCTTTCTTAACGAAATATTTACGACAGCAGTTTCTGCTACAGTGACAGTCTCATATAAAAATATCACAGGTCGAGAATTTGCGTTACAAATGAGTAGAAACAAATTCCTGTAAATATAACAGTGTCCAAAAAAGTTTCGCCGGCATTGTGATACATTCACGCATTTACACACATTTCATAACTCTTAAAGTACGATTCTTGGTTTCCTACATCCTTTTTCACAAGTCAGAGTCCCTAACCACTACTCATTATTCCTTACCTTATTACACATATACGTATTCGTCGACACTTCTTCAATATTTCATCATAACAGATACGTAGTATAATCAAATTCCTCATATAGCATCAGCTTATTGATCATAAACATACCGCAACAGCGTAATACGCATCGTCATCATAACATCATGAAACCTCAGCCAAATCTCAAAATCGTCCTAGCTTCCTTCAATAATTTCAAAACCTAAAAAAAATTCTCTGCTCATGTCAAAAGTGTCATCTACCTCAAACGTACTTTAAAAATCATGATCCCATACCAAATACATCATTCAAAGCTCTCATAGTATCACAATGGTTCCGAAAAAATATGAACAGTTCACAAAGTACAGACAAAATACAATTTCATAAGTGTGAAATTATCCAACTGTGTAATTGCATAAACATGTGTCACTGACATAGTAAAAAAAATGTTTGTCTCTCTCAGTTAAATAATCAGATAGCTGTGTAATTTATGTCTTAGGGAAATATGGTACCTATGTGTAAAGTTGTATAAGCAAATACCATATTAGCTACGGATCCTTGTGCTTGCCAAACACGTGGTACACAAAGTAAGCGTATACCCCCTGAGGATTAATGTAATTATACCCTCAGGCGTTACAGATTACAGCAATGGAATGAAATGTATCAGGGACAACCTTTGTATCATTGTAATTCAAAAATCTTTAAAAATAAACGTTTTAAGTACAAAATTAATCACTCAAGTACGTGTACTTTAGCGCTAAATGTGCATCTTGCTGTAAGATAATTCTGTGGAACTGCCGTAGTTATCGTCCTCCGAAATCTAAGTTCTGCAGAAGTCAATGTACTTACCTCATCGTAAACAAAAGTGAAATACTTTGCGTATAGATATCTTAGTTATTACGCTTATTGCCGTGATGAAGGTAGTACTGTGCTGTAACGTATTGTTGTGCTATGGAAAAGGCTGTCTCACTGTAGCTATACCACAAAAGTTACTACTAAAACATGTTTCACTTTCCAGAAGAATTCAGAAAAACTGTGCAGATATAAAACAGATACACTGCAAAGCAATAATGTAAATTGTGTCACACATTAGTAACGTCGTGATATAAGCGTGCAGCTGTCAAATAAACGAAATACTAAGTCATCTTTAATCTCACAATAACTACTTCAAATAAGGAATGTCTTTTCAAGTAAACCAAAATGTTGCATTAAAATCTCATTAGCAGTACCTGTATATGTTCTAAGTATGTAAGCCTTATAGTTGTTACGTAATAGTGCAACTAACAAGTAAGAATGTACACACACAATAAAACTGTGTCATCTGTTCACTATAACAATGCATTCGTAATTACTGTCTAAATAAGTTCTCTTGGTTCTTGCGTGGATACTTAACTTCAAACATTGTTGCATGTTAACAGATTCTAAGTCTGACAAAGCATACCAAAAATGTAAAGTGAAAAATTTTATAGCAAAGACTAAGTTAGAAAAACAGATTATCTCTCAATAAACGGTTTTACATGTGAAATGTGGTGTACACCTTTACTCTTCCTAGTACGCAGAGTTTCAACTTCAACGGAATTATAATGTGGTATATGGTACATTGGTAAAGAATGCTCAAATTTTTCTCAAGGTTAGCGCCTATGTTATTTTTCTCTGAGCCAGCCAGCGCACGTGGCTGCCTGCAGTGCGAGTCATTGTCTGCTATCTCTTTGTTGATGCGTGTCGTTATTAGGATTAGGAGACCTAACTTCTACAAATTCACCTTGCCGAGAGGGTCCTGCCCTGTTTGAATCCTGCCGGTTCTCATGAAATTCAGGTCTGTCGTTCTGTCGGTAGTTTACATAGTTTCTTTTTTGACGGTCATGTGGTGGAGAATTTCTCCCGGAATCGTAAGTGCACGGTGGACCGTTGCGTCTGAAGTTATTCTGTCTCCCTTGATAATACTTGTTTTGGTTCCCATACTGTCTGTTTCTATGGTTGTCTCTGTCACATTCATTACTATGGAAGTGCGATCTTTCTCTGTAATTATTACTACTCTGCCAACGGCTGTCATACTGGTGGTGTCTGTTTTGGTCACGATTTGCGTTGTAAGAATAGCCTTGTCGTGTCCAGTTATTATTTCTGTCATCGCGGAATTTTGACGGATGTGACCTGCAATTGTTGTGCTCCTGTTTTCGCGTTCCGCAATTGTCAGTTTCAATTTCCAATTCTTGTAACAGTCCCTGAAAAGCTTCAATGTCGTCTTTGCAACGTCCTGCCAAAATAGTATGTCGTAAATGTTCAGCCAATTTGATTAAGCAAATGCTGATGAGTTCTGAGGGGCTGTAAGGGTTTGACAGGTACTGATTCTTGTGGAACATGTCTTCAAAATATTTCACAAGACTGGAAAATTCAGATTTTTCGAAATGTTTCATCATTATGATGCTATGTTTTACTCAGTCTTGTGTGGATTGAGACCAATATGTTGAGAGGAAGGCATGATAAAATTCTCCTTCACTGTGGTAATCGTGAATGACCGATCGCATTCTCACAGCTGGTTCATTCTCTAAGTAGCCACACATAAATTCTAATCTGTGCTCTAATGACCAGTTGGGAGGAAAACAATGAGAGAATTGATGGAGCCACACTTGTGGATGAATGTCGTTGCCAGAATTCTTAAATGTTTTGAATTTACGTGTAGTAATGAACAGCTTATAGTCAAAATCATCGTGTCGGCGAGTCGCATATCGGTCATTGTAACGTCGTGTCGGCGGTTCCATCTCAAAATTCGGTGCACCTTGCCAATTTCTTTCATAATATCGGAAATGCCGTGTGTTATTATTTTGTGACTTTTCCGTATTTCTAAGTCCCTCTCCGCATGTTGGAGCGCGAGTGTCCTCTGAAATTTGTAATTCTCGTATTACTTATGCCAAGTGATCTTGTACTTCCCGGATTTCTCTTTGGTGTTGCGTATTAATTTGATTCTGTAACTCTTCAGGCTTTCCCGGCGATCTAATGACATCTTGGGTTGTCGGGTGTTCTGCCGGATATCAGCGTCGTACTTGCACGATATTTCGGTCACGTAGCTCGAGACCTTCATCAGGTGCGACCTGAGACTGCTCCTCGAGTGGACCTGGTCCAGTATTTATGCCTATGGCCTTCCCCCTCCACCAACGGCTGCAGGCGCTTCCTCTGTGGTCCGCGCCCATTCCCTGCGACCTGCTGGAGCGTTGCTGCTCCGTTTTCCGTCCGCTGCGGTTCTAGGTGTTCCCTCTGCGGTCCGCGCCCACCAAACCCGCTCCTGGGCGTTTCATCTACGGTCTGGGGTACCAGGCGTTCCCCCTGCGGTCCGCGCCCGCTCTCCACGACCTGTTGGAGCGTTGCCGCTCCGTTTTTTGTCCGCTGCGGCTCTGGATGTTCCCTCTGCGGTCCGCGCCCACCAGTCCCAGTTCTGGGTGTTCCATCTTCGGTCTGGTGCTCCTGGCAGTCCGTCAGGGGCTCGTTTACCATCTCCATGTCTCTGGTTCTCCTGTTTGTGTAGTGTTGCAGCTGGCCCCGTTGCTCCTTTAACAATTCCAGAGCCGGATCCCAGGCTCTGCTTAGCTGGTACCCTGTGTCACGATTCACAAGATCGTCAGCCATTTTAATCTCAATCGATTCTCTTATAACGCTGTCCCAAAATCTGGGTGTTTGTGCTAGAATCTTGGTATCCTCATACTTCATGGTATGATCTAGTTCTAGACAGTGTTCAGCAATGGCTGACTTAGTCACCTGTCTTAATCTAGTGTGCCTCTGATGTTCTTTGCACCTGATCTCCACAGTTCTTGTCGTCTGGCCAATGTAGGACATGCCACATTGACAAGGTATATTGTAAATCCCTGGTTTTCGTAACCCCAGGTCGTCTTTGACACTCCCCAGCAGTCCCCCGATCTTGTTGGATGGACAGAAAACACACTTGATATTGTGTTTACGCAGGATCCTACTGATTCTGGCAGAAATAGAGCCAGCATAGGGCAGATATGCCACCTTCTTTGCTTCATCTTGGTCTTCTTCAGGAACCTGTGGTATAGTGGCTGGTCGGAGTGCCCTCTCAATTTGTCTGTCCGTGTATCCATTCTTGGAGAAAACTGTTTTGAGACGTTCTATCTCTGTGGGTAGATTCTCTTGGTCTGATAGGGCACGTGCTCTGTGGACCAAAGTCTTCAGAACCCCATTCTTCTGTGCAGGGTGGTGACAACTGCTGGCCTGCAGATATAAATCAGTGTGTGTTGGTTTTCGGTACACACTGTGGCCAATTGATCCATCTGCTTTCCTCTGGACTAGTACATCCAGAAATGGCAGCTGGCCATTCTTCTCCAGTTCCATGGTGAACTTGATATTAGGGTGGCATGAGTTAAGATGTTCAAGAAACTCATTGAGCCTGTCCATCCCATGTGGCCAGATCACGAAGGTGTCATCCACATACCTAAAGAAGCATGTGGGTTTGAATGTGGCTGTCTCCAATGCCCTCTCCTCAATCAGTAGGATCCTGCGTAAACACAATATCAAGTGTGTTTTCTGTCCATCCAACAAGATCGGGGGACTGCTGGGGAGTGTCAAAGACGACCTGGGGTTACGAAAACCAGGGATTTACAATATACCTTGTCAATGTGGCATGTCCTACATTGGCCAGACGACAAGAACTGTGGAGATCAGGTGCAAAGAACATCAGAGGCACACTAGATTAAGACAGGTGACTAAGTCAGCCATTGCTGAACACTGTCTAGAACTAGATCATACCATGAAGTATGAGGATACCAAGATTCTAGCACAAACACCCAGATTTTGGGACAGCGTTATAAGAGAATCGATTGAGATTAAAATGGCTGACGATCTTGTGAATCGTGACACAGGGTACCAGCTAAGCAGAGCCTGGGATCCGGCTCTGGAATTGTTAAAGGAGCAACGGGGCCAGCTGCAACACTACACAAACAGGAGAACCAGAGACATGGAGATGGTAAACGAGCCCCTGACGGACTGCCAGGAGCACCAGACCGAAGATGGAACACCCAGAACTGGGACTGGTGGGCGCGGACCGCAGAGGGAACATCCAGAGCCGCAGCGGACAAAAAACGGAGCGGCAACGCTCCAACAGGTCGTGGAGAGCGGGCGCGGACCGCAGGGGGAACGCCTGGTACCCCAGACCGTAGATGAAACGCCCAGGAGCGGGTTTGGTGGGCGCGGACCGCAGAGGGAACACCTAGAACCGCAGCGGACGGAAAACGGAGCAGCAACGCTCCAGCAGGTCGCAGGGAATGGGCGCGGACCACAGAGGAAGCGCCTGCAGCCGTTGGTGGAGGGGGAAGGCCATAGGCATAAATACTGGACCAGGTCCACTCGAGGAGCAGTCTCAGGTCGCACCTGATGAAGGTCTCGAGCTACGTGACCGAAATATCGTGCAAGTACGACGCTGATATCCGGCAGAACACCCGACAACCCAAGATGTCAATTTGATTCTGATTTTGTTTGAATTTCCTAATTTGTTCGTACTCTTCTGTGTCATTAAAGACTACCGGTCTTGCGTCATTCAGATTATCATCTAACTTCGTAGATAAAAGTTCGACTACTTTCTCTGATAATGAACTAATTTCCTCCATGTGTCTTTCTGAACCGATTTTCAGAGTATCTACTGTGTCCTTTGAGTATTCCTGAGTTTTTGCAAGTAGCGTAACCGAATCGGTAGACGCAACTGAGTCTATTTTAGCCCACAAGCTCTCATGATTTTCATGAACAATGATTTGCAGATCTTTTATGGCTGCTTCGTGATTCTGTAATGCATTTTCATGCCGCAAAAAAATGGGTTGAAAATGTTCACAAATTTGTGTTTTTACGTCATTGCAGACTTTTTGACATTTCGATTCAATGTTATGTAACTCAGTAGTTAAATCTTCACGTGTTTGTTCAAGTGTGGTGTCTACCTTTTGAAGATTTTGTTCCATTATGTCTAGCTTCCGAAGATTTTGTTCCATTGTGTCTAGCTTTTGAAGCTTTTGCTGCGTTTGTCTCTGATTTTGTTCCATTGTGTCTAACTGTTGGTTTGTCTCTGATTTTGTTTCATTTGTTGCATTAATTGCAATAATAATGTATTAGTGTCTGGAATCTATTCCTCTATGCTTTTCGGCAGTGCATTTGCACCGGCAACATTCACATTTTGACAAGCAGAAAATGTGTCTTGGCTTATTTGAGAAAACAGTGAGGACGCAAAACCTGAATCTACAGTTTTTGCAAGATTGTGTCCTGTCATTTCGGATTCCTGAGGTGAGCTGTTGCCGACCGATAGATCGATAATGCTTCCCTGTTCGCTAATTGTGTCACTGCCTACACCATTATTTGCAGTCCGCTCCATTTCCCTATGCACAATTACCAAATTATTACTGACGGCGCTAACACACTGTTTTCGTCTTCACTATCATTTCTCAGTTTACTTTGGAGCCTAGTATTACGTTTTTCACACGCCATTATTGTCACAATATTTCACACGACAACACAGAAAAGCACAATTTGAAGAGCAAAATAAGAAAACACGTTAACATAGCATTGAAAATAATATCTCCTTAATTGCAAGCACAGCTGCAGAATACTTGGTGCAAATCTACATGCATGGCACAGCTGTTTTACTGTGCAAGAAAGAAAAACTACAACTACAAAGGAAATTATCTCTACAATTACGCGCTAGCAATAAACAAAGGCTGCACTAATTACACAAACTACAAGAAAAAATCAGAAGATTCCAGTGAGGTATCCTCGGCTAAGGGTCGACATATGAAACGTCCCCTTAGAAAAATTATACATGACTGTGTTTAAACTGACACACAATATTTCTAGCGCAACGCAATCTGTCTTTCAAAAATCCCTACAAAAGAATGGCCCTGACTAATATTAACCTATACGTTCCACAAATCACTTACCTCACAAAAATCTTGGTTACTCGAACTACTGCAATACAGCAAGCGTCACTACTGCCAGCTTAATAGTGTTCAAAAGTCATAATATATATATCAGTTCATGACATCCATTCTTACAAATGTACTGTTTCTGATGGACACACGTCCAGATCATCCGCTCTCAAAAATCCACCATCTCACTTCCCCACATCCACCACTGCTGGAGGCTCACCTCCAACTGCGCAACGCTACGCGCTGTTAACAGCCAACAGCCCAACACTACAATGGCAGACAACAATGCAAACTATCCACAGACTGCACACAGCACAGCCAGTTATTTTCATACAGTGCGCTACGTGGCGTTACCAATATAAAAACCTAAACAACGTACTTACAATCTTAACCGAGGAGTCAAGCAGTATATTGCTCCCTCCTACTTATATCTCGCGAAGAGACCATGAGGATAAAATCAGAGAGATTAGAGCCCACACAGAGGCATACTGACAATCTTTCTTTCCGCGAACAATACGAGACTGGAATAGAAGGGAGAACCGATAGAGTACTCAAGGTACCCTCCACCATACACCGTCAGGTGGCTTCCGGGGTATGTATGTAGATGTAGATGTAGATTCTTTTCAAATAGATTGCAACAATTGTACTGGGTCACACCTAAGTACATTCCTCAGGTGGGTGTGGACGAGATAATCATCTGCATTGAAACTGTCGTAGAACGGAAACGATGCGTTTCCGGACATGAGTTCCTATTCAAAATGTTATGTACTGACTACCCTCTACATGTCCTAGAAGTTTGTAACGGGAATTTCCGACCACCCTGTATGTATACGTAGACACACATCTGACTGTCACATGGTGTAGAATTGAAGAGCCACCAAACAGCCAGTTTGTGGAGGAGGAGATAAGTGTTTAACCTCCCGTCGTCATTAGAGACGGAGCACAGGCTCGAATTAGGAAAAGATGGAGAAGGAATGCGGCCATGCTGATTCAAAGAAATCATCCCGGCATTTGTCTTGAGCGATAAGGGAAATCACAGAAAACCTAAATCTGGATAGGCGGATGCGATTTCTTCGTTCTCCTGCATGTCAGTCCAGTGTGATAACCAATGCGCTAACCCACTTGGTAGCCGATTTGTATCCGAACTTGCTGTTTTTAGAAACTTATGACTTTAGGATTTCTCGCCTGTGATAATGAAGACAATCATGATTCGTTTGAATGTGATGTTAATGAACGTGGCTATCACGTACTGGTACCCGATGAATTTACTGCCAGTGCCATCGACGACCAAGTCCCTGGAGACAACGAGAAAGAGGCTATCAACAGCGACCGTGCTGAGAAGGGACCAGCCACTGAGGGCGCTTTTCACTACCTTGAGATGGCTACAAAGTGGCAGGACAACAAGAAGAATTTGATGCTGTCCAGTTTCTGCCAATAAAATGTTGTAGATGCAGGTGTAGATGTACACACAGATGTAGATGTTTGCGCGATTTAGATGTAGATAAGAGTTGTAGGTGTTTGCGAAATTTAGCTCTATAGTAAAAACAAAATTTTGGCTTCTTTCCATAAACAGTAGGTCTACTTTAGGTCTACTTTTCATATTAGGCTGTTTAGTAATTTAGCTATGTTGGCTGTACGAGGTGTGATACAAAATACAATAGTTAATTTTTTTCAATTTTCCGACGCAGTCACAATTATCGTTACAAATTAACAGTTTCGACCGTTTCCAACAGTCATCTTCAGAACTACATTTAACAATTAAAATTAAATCTCTTACATGTCACATGTTGCAAATATAACGAGATAATAGGGAGATAAAATAACGAGATAATATAATTCTCATACCCAATTGCTGCACAGGAGAACCATGCGCCGTCACCTATTAGTATTTTAATACATTTCGTGTACCAGAATCTAAAAGCAAAAGTAATAGAAAAATCTTATCCACTGTCGACATTTGATGGTGGTTGCAAAAGAGGTAAAAATATGTTGTGTATGTTAAACTGTTTCGTTAAAATGTGGAAGATATAAATTTTATTTAAAATTCCATTACATTGTTGTTACAAAAATATTTCTTATTTCCTTTTACAACATAAATATTATAGTGGAAAAATTATTCTTTTTCTTTTCTGCTATATAAAATGTAGCAGGACACTTTTACTCTAGTGACAAGGCATGGTTCTGCAACTGGGTATGAGAAATTGATTACCTACACACTTTATAATAGTAGGCTAAATGCATTTTGCATGTGACATATAGAAGTTTTAATTTTCATATTGATTTTCAGATCTGAAGATGGCCGTTTGAGATGGTGTAAACGGTTAATCCGTGAAATGATTGTGATCGCGTCGGGAAATGGCAAGAAATAAATAAAAACATCTTAACTATTATATAAATTGATATATACAAAGACCGACGTCCAATTTGGTGTTCTATTCAATGTTTCTTTGTTTCATATTCATACGAACACTCGAACGATATGTTTTCATGAACTATTGGTTATCCAAGAAATTAGTTACCTGAACAGTCTCCCACACCTTGACCCCAATTCTTTCAGATAATTAATCGATGCCCACATGTCCGTGACATAGCGGTGGCAGAGTGGTAAAGTTCCAAATTACGAATTCAAAGGGCACTCGTTCGATTGTCAATCACTCCTAGGATTTTTATCTGTGACTTATCACTTCTATCCCCTCTGGCAACATTCGTTGACGTGAAAAATGCCGAGTTGCTCCGTGGTTCAGAGCCCACGTTAAACTGTAGGTCCCCTATACATCTACATCTACATCTACATCTATACTCCGCGAGCCACCTTACGGTGTGTGGCGGAGGGTACTTATTGTACCACTATCTGATCCCCCCTTCCCTGTTCCATTCACGAATTGTGCGTGGGAAGAACGACTGCTTGTAAGTCTCCGTATTTGCTCTAATTTCTCGGATCTTTTCGTTGTGATCATTACGCGAGATATATGTGGGCGGTAGTAATATGTTGCCCATCTCTTCCCGGAATGTGCTCTCTCGTAATTTCGATAATAAACCTCTCCGTATTGCGTAACGCCTTTCTTGAAGTGTCCGCCACTGGAGCTTGTTCAGCATCTCCGTAACGCTCTCGCGCTGACTAAATGTCCCCATGACGAATCGCGCTGCTTTTCGCTGGATCATGTCTATCTCTTCTATTAATCCAACCTGGTAAGGGTCCCATACTGATGAGCAATACTCAAGAATCGGACGAACAAGCGTTTTGTAAGCTACTTCTTTCGTCGATGAGTCACATTTTCTTAGAATTCTTCCTATGAATCTCAACCTGGCGCCTGCTTTTCCCACTATTTGTTTTATGTGATCATTCCACTTCAGATCGCTCCGGATAGTAACTCCTAACTATTTTACGGTCGTTACCGCTTCCAATGATTTACCACCTATGGCATAATCGTACTGGAATGGATTTCTGCCCCTATGTATGCGCATTATATTACATTTATCTACGTTTAGGGAAAGCTGCCAGCTGTCGCACCATGCATTAATCCTCTGCAGGTCCTCCTGGAGTACGTACGAGTCTTCTGATGTTGCTACTTTCTTGTAGACAACCGTGTCATCTGCAAATAGCCTCACGGAGCTACCGATGTTGTCAACTAAGTCATTTATGTATATTGTAAACAATAAAGGTCCTATCACGCTTCCCTGCGGTACTCCCGAAATTACCTCTACATCTGCAGATTTTGAACCGTTAAGAATGACATGTTGTGTTCTTTCTTCTAGGAAATCCTGAATCCAATCACAAACCTGGTCCGATATTCCGTAAGCTCGTATTTTTTTCACTAAACGTAAGTGCGGAACCGTATCAAATGCCTTCCTGAAGTCCAGGAATACGGCATCAATCTGCTCGCCAGTGTCTACGGCACTGTGAATTTCTTGGGCAAATAGGGCGAGCTGAGTTTCACATGATCTCTGTTTGCGGAATCCATGTTGGTTATGATGAAGGAGATTTGTATTATCTAAGAACGTCATAATACGAGAACACAAAACATGTTCCATTATTCTACAACAGATTGACGTAAGCGAAATAGGCCTATAATTATTCGCATCTGATTTATGACCCTTCTTGAAAATGTCACTGCAGTCGTCGGAGGAAGACAACGGCGTACCACTTCCAATAACACTGTGCTTAGTAAAAGCACTGCGGAGTTCAAACCAATCTTTAGATTCCAGAATGAATTTTCAATCTGTAGTGAGGTGTGTACTGATTTGAAGTTTCCGTTTAGATTAAAACTATGTGCCGGACTGGGACTCGAATCTGTGACCTTTCCCAAGATTCCAGGTCCTGGATACTGTTTTACTCTGCAGGGAAGTTTCACTCTTCAGACTGATGACGACTTCACAACATAACATCTGAGAATCCAGACTCGTCAGGCGAACCTGTGGTATTTGCCGAACAATAGGAGACTGGGGAGCATCTTCCATAGTTATCTCCAGCACGTCGAGGCACAAGTAAGAGACGTGAGGTAGATGAAAATGCCGATGAAGACGAAGACAGCAAACAAAGATAAGAATGTGCTAAATAGAAAGCGAGTCGTGTGAATGGCGTAAGACATGGGCTGCGAGAGGAGGAAGGGTCGGAGGGATTGGCGTCCCGGCCCTCGCGAGGGAGCGCGCAGCACGGAGCGCAGGAAGGGCTGTGTCCTGATTACCCGTCCTGCTGCCTAATGAAGTCTTTGACGGCGCGGCACGGCGGGACTTGTCGCTCGCTACAACTTCGGCGCTAATTCCAAATTAATCAGTTCTCCATTTACATTTTTTTCTTTCTCGTCGCCGCACTCTGTCGTTTTAATTGTAGAATTACACCGGCGGAAGCGGAACGTCAAAATGAACCCCAGCTATCGATTCTTTCCGCATTACCAAGTCTATGCCTTGTCCTCTGGGCAAAAAAAGTTTCCATTTAACACCTCTTCGCCTGGAATGATTGCTTCTCCCCCTCTGTTTCGACCTAAAAACTTCGTTAAAACAGCTCTTTCTAATATACTCCCTTCTCAAATAAATTTATAGCTAAATAAGGAACTCTGCCGCTTTTTAAGTAGTACGGAAGTGAAGTTCGTAGATTGAATTGACTCGTGTGAGAACTGACAGTTTTAAAAGCCACAAACACGTGTGTGTGTGTGTGTGTGTGTGTGTGTGTGTGTGTGTGTGTGTGTGTGTGTCTGCGCGTGTAGTGAGTGAAGTGTTATGAAACAATGTGTGTATAGTGCGTGCAGTGACTGATAGTGAGATATGAGTGAACAGTGTGGCATTACATTATTTAATAAGTTATTTGTAAGAAAAGTATTGTATATCAGGAGTAAATCTAACGATTGTCTCTAACTAGAATTCTGTAAATATATGTGTATACGAATTAGCTTATATTAAATTGATCTAAACTTGTAAATACTTTGTCATGTCCTACATCCTTGTAAAAAGAGATCTACGGATGAATAAAGCTACTCCTACTACTACTACTACTACTGCTACCACTCTTCACGCAGGATTTGCAACGTCCCCTTTGAACAATTATACATGACTGTGCTTAAACTGACACACAATATTTTGTTAGCGCAACGCAATCTGACTTTCAAAATTCCCTACAAAAGAATGGCCCTGACTAACATTAAACTATACCTTTCACAAATCACTTACCTCACAAAAATCTTCGCTGCTCAAGCTACTGCAATACAGCGAGCGCCACTACTGCCAGCTAAATAAAAGATTCAAACTATGGAAGGCACTAACTACTGATAGGGATAGTTAACAAATGAAAGATATTAATAGAGAACAAACAATAGGTAGCAGTGGTGGATGTGGGGAGAGGGATGGCGGAGATTTGTAATTTGTCATGAACTGCTATATTTATATATGATGATATCAAGGTTAATACATTGTTTGTTCTCTATTAATATCTTTCATTTGCTAACTATCCCTATCAGTAGTTAGTGCCTTCCATAGTTTGAATCTTTTATTTAGCTGGCAGTAGTGGCGCTCGCTGTATTGCAGTAGCTTGAGCAGCGAAGATTTTTGTGAGGTAAGTGATTTGTGAAAGGTATAGTTTAATGTTAGTCAGGGCCATTCTTTTGTAGGGAATTTTGAAAGTCAGATTGCGTTGCGCTAACAAAATATTGTGTGTCAGGTTAAGCACAGTCTTGTACAATTGTTCAAAGGGGACGTTTCAGATTAAGCTGTGGTTCAGGGGCTGGATCCACATTCAGGAGAAGGGGAGGTGAAATCAAGTCTTACGTTTTCTCCCAGTTGCTCGAAACACTCGAGCAAATAAAATAGCGCAGCCTTTCGCGGCCAGAGTCAGCTAACATCAAAGTTTTTTAGTTGTTGTATCGCGACATATTGTAAAAAGCCATTACTGGTGAAACCAATGTTTTGGTCTCGGTTAAAGTGGCCTTATCTTAGGGCTAATGGTCACAGCAGACCCAGAAGTAGGTCGCTGTAACTGTGGCCGAAATGTTGCTTTTCCAAGTATTAGCTCTTCTACAATATGAGATGGTATAATACCAAGAAATCTGTTACGCCAACTTGAGACAAAGTCAGGTAGTTTCTTCGAGAACATCATATAAAATTTTCCTCTCCTCAGAAAAGTTCAAGTAAAAGTTCCCTCGACGACGAAATCATTTACAGACGAAGAAAACCTTTCGTTTGGACAAAAATGACGGATAAGATCGGTTGTCGTCTTTTTTAGGAAATACGAACGTTTCGGAGAGAAAGTCTGAATCTAGAAGGGCGGAGGAGCCTTGCAACTTTATTTCTCACGAAAACGAGGGGAGTATTTTAAGCGCTGCATCAGAAAGCATTCACACATGAGAAGGCAATTTCGAGAGCACGCCAAGGCAATGTCTGGGCTGTTATGTTTTGCAATATATATATAGTCGTAACTCCATCGCTAGGTGGACTACGCCTGTTAGTGTAAACTATTCGTTTTGCGTCCACGCCATCCACAATTCAACACCTGACCGATTGTCCAAGGGAGAATAAATTTCATTGGCTTGCTCTTACCACATATACTTGGAGGTGCTAACCAACCTAAAAACATAGGACTTGTAATAGCCATAATTGTTTGTCTACAAATGACGTAAATACTGGTGTATTCTTGTTCAGTACACCGTCATCAGTCACCATTAAAAATTTCTGCTCTTATACCCGTTACATCCTGTCTATAGACACTAACGCCGAAGCCCCCACGAAGTTCACAAATGATGTGTGTAGGAAGGCTGGAATCCCAGAAGAACGCAGCGAAATGAAGGAAGACCCGAGGAGACGATTGCTCCACCGATGTCAGTTGATCCTAAGTGTAATTAATTTTAATGTATTGTGCGTAAGTAAGCGAAGATATCCTGTACTGTTCGATTACTCTACTGGCAAACAAACCTGTGGAAACTACTATAAAATACTTGGGGGTAACTGTGCGGAGTGATCCACTAACAGAGTAACTGTACAAAAAGCTGTAGGAAAACCCGTTGGCAGGCTGGCATTTATTGGGAGAGTCTTAAGGAAATATAATTCATCTGCGAAATAAGTGGCTTACAAATGAATTGATATGCCGATTCTCGAGTATTGCTCACCGGTGTTGGAGCCTTGCTAGCTTGAAATAATGAGAGAGACAGAGAATATAAAAAAAAGAGCAACGCGTTTTGTCATGGCTTTGTTTAGCCTGCGCGAGAGCGTTACGGAGATGCCAACGAACTGCAGAGGTAGATGCTACAGAAAAGGCGTTCTGCAACACAAAGAGTTTTTTTGGTGGTATTTCGGCAGCGTACATTCCAAGAAAGTCGGACGACGCACGAGGGCTATTCGGAAACTAAGAAACGATAGGTCGCGAATTGGGAACCACAGTGGAAATAAAAACTGTTTCATTTGCAGCAGTTAGCTACACCTTCCAGATACTTCTCTACATAGTCGCCACTCCGACTTAGACACCTGTCGTAGCCTTGTACCAACATTCCAATACACTGGTCGTAGAAGGCAGCCTCCTGTGCTTTCCGACAATTTGCTACACTAGACTGCAGCTTGTTAACTGTGTGAAAACGCTGTTTTCATAGCCAATGGTCCATGTGAGCAGAGATGAACATCAGTGCGAACCAAGTCCTGGCTGTATGGTGGGTGATCAAACACTTGCCATCGAAAACGCTGAAGGAGATTCCTCATTGCCCCTGCAGTGTGCAGCCGAGAACTGTCACGAAGATGGAAATGTGTGACAGTTATGTGTTATGTTATGTCGGGTTGCATGAAATTAGGTGAAATGTTTCGGCAGGTAACCACCCATGCCTGGCATGAGACATTGTTTTCTAGGCATCCTTGAGTGCTCACTGTACGCACAAAACTGAAATGAGCGACATGACGATATCTACAGGCACACAATAGACACTGCCCAACGCGTTTGTGCAAAGCTTCATCGGATTGCCACTGTGGTTTTCAGTTCGTTCCCGATCGATCCTTAATTTCCGAACTGCCCTCGTATTACTTGTGCCAACATACGTCTCATGAAATGATCACGACGAGAAAACAACTACAGCTCATATCGAGGTTCAAGATATTCTTTCTTCGCACAAACCATCTGCGAATGGAGCACGGAATGGCAGAGAAAAGAGATATGCCAAAAGTATCCTCAGCCTTGCACCTTAGGATGCCTGGCCAAATATAAATGTGGACGTAGGAGAAGTATACGTACAAAACATGTAGCCTATATGTTGCACTAGCGGAAGTCTGACTGAGGTCTTCATCCGGTATCAGATGTCAAATGGCGGCTGCTGCAGAGAATGATGAACAACTTCATAACAGATTATAAGACCCAAGCTGAGCTGTGCGTGGTGTGTCATAAAGAAACGCAGAAAACTGGCGCAGATGCGTTAACAGAAGCGACAACTGCGAATGTGTGGCTACGAAGCGCCACTGATTTCGGTTTGAGATACTGGTAATGTCATAGCTAGTACACACGTATCTGAAATGTAGAATTTTCGATTTGTCTCCATCTCATTGAGCTCGAACTTCAACCACTATGGTCAACGCATAATCGTCTGAACTATGTTTACAAATTTCATTTGAATAACAAGATAGATATTATGCAAATGAAGTACATAAACATGACTGACACGAGATCACTTTCTTCTTAAAAGAAATGATTACGCGTTGACGCAAATCAGTGTGAGATGTCGTTGGAAAATGGCATAGTAGGCCGAAATCGCGAGATGAGACGGTGATCGGTTGGCTTAGCTGAAGAACTCTGGGCCAGAGAAAGTAGTTCCCATTTAGAGATATGAAATTTTGAGAAGTGGAGAATTGAATATCATTCGACGAAAGATTTTTGGAATTTGATTTTGACGTACAAACGACTCAGCATCGAAAAGGTATTTGTCGGATTGTTTGTGATGTGTCGACAGAAGTGTCGACACAGTGTGGTTTGAGGAGACCGAAACGCACGCTATAAGCTCACGCAGGATGGCGTGAGGTCTGAAACAGGATACGTAATGAATGCTATAAAGAAAAGTACGTGGCTGCTGGAATACTTAACTTTAATCCATCATTTGTATACATCGTTCTTGATGAGACATGCTTCATACGATAACTATCAATTGCTATGGCGCCTTGCTAAGTCGTAGCCATTGACTTAGCTGAAGGCTATTCTAACTATCTTCTCTGCAAATAAACGAGGCTTCGTCCGTTGCATCGCTAGCTAAGTCGTCCGTACAACTGGGGCGAGTGCTAGTAAGTCTCTCGAGACCTGCCGTGTGGTGGCGCTCGGTCTGCGATCACTGACAGTGGCGACACGCGGGTCCGACATGTACTAATGGACCGCGGCCGATTTAAAGCTACCACCTAGCAAGTGTGGTGTCTGGCGGTGACACCACAGTTTGCGTGCATTTATCGATTATTGTAGTTTGTTGATTTCCGATGTTCAGTGATTTCGAGTGTTATCAGTCATATGTGCAAGTTGTTAGTCAGTTCCATTGATTTAATAATTTAAAAGAAAAATTTGTAGCAATTTTATACTTCGGTAATGCTTGGTGTCGGTGATAGGGCTAAAAAGAAAGAGTAAATTTTTAAAAAGGAGTTTCAATGTCGGATTTGCAATTATGAGAAAATTAAATAAGTTCTAATTTCATTTTATTTTTCTTTTATAATTATCTTCTTCCTTTCTTAAATGACATACGTTTTGAATACATATTGAATGCAGTGAGTAGTAAGAGCACTGTTAGCAAATGAACACAATGACAATTGGATAGGCTGTTGTCTTTCATGACAAGCGGTAATTTATAGCGCTTTTCTCTTTCAGCTTATTATGTCACAAAAGCATTGTCATCGGCTGCTATGCCGATACAGAATAGAACTGACTGTCCGTTGCAGGTAAGACATGATCAGGGCCTAATTACAGAACTCATTTGGATTGAGATTTCCCTGTTGCGTGCAATGAAATAAATCAGATGTGAATAGATCCTCGACATGTAATGTATAGTCAATGTGAGTGAACATTTCCGCGATAAGGTTAGTTTCATTTAATACTGTCAATGTTCAAAGTAATTTTCATTAGAAATTTCAAAATTAAATAATTTTCATTTTGTTAGATACTTTCCACAATTTCCCTTCATTCAATATTTTTCATTAAGTACTTTCAAACTGTAAGGCCAAATTGTATCAGATGTGGCAAAAGATTAGGAAGATCAGCTGAACATAATCGTCAAGCTCCCACGCCAACATACGGGCTGTTTCGAGAAATAACGGACCGTGTGGAGAGGTGACAACCGAAACTGTTCCACGCGAATAACAGCATGCAGAAAATACTCTACTCTCGTACTGTTTTCTGGGACACAAGCAGCTGAAAGCCACCCAA
This sequence comes from Schistocerca serialis cubense, assembly GCF_023864345.2. Classification (NCBI taxonomy): domain Eukaryota; kingdom Metazoa; phylum Arthropoda; class Insecta; order Orthoptera; family Acrididae; genus Schistocerca; species Schistocerca serialis. Next base: position 393,103,267 of record NC_064638.1, read on the forward strand.
GATCCGAAAACAATGCAGGATGGGATGAAAAGCCTGCCTCTACTATTTGGGCAGCAAATTAACTGACGATGGCACAAATGGAAAGGATGTAAGTTAAGAGGCAAACAAAAAAAATTAAAACAAGGGCAGTCGAAAGTAGTCAAATTAAAATATATGATGCTGGAGAAATTAGATCATGAAATGAGGCATTGAAAGTAGTAGGAATCTCGGTGTTGCGGTACCAAAGTAACTAACGATGCTGGAAGTAAGGAGCATATGAAATGCAGACAATTAACAGTCAGGAAAGCCCTTCTGTAAAAGGCAAATATGTTGACATCAGTTTGACATCAATTATAAATGCAGGTTTTAGGACGTATTCTCTAAAAGCATTTGCCTGGCGTGTAGCCTCGTATGAAAGTGAAACGTGGACCATAAACAGAACAAATAAATAGAGAATAGAGGTTTACGGAACTTAAAATTGCAAAAGAATGCTGAAGATTAAAATTGGAAATTTGTGCTAAGGACTACGGGACCAAACTGCTGAGGTCATCGGCCCCTAGGCTTACGCACTACTTAATTAACTTAAACTAACTTACGCTAAGGACAACACACACACTCATGCCCGAGGGAGGACTCGAACCTCCGACGGGGGGAGCCGCGCGAACCGTGACAAGACGCCTGAGACCGCACGGATACCCTGCGCGGCTTGAAGATTGGTCTACTTACTAAAAGAACGGATAGATTAACAGGATACATACTGAGACATCCAGGTATAGTTTCTTTTTGAATGGAGGGAAGCGTGATCATAAAAATTATATAATGACACCAAGGCTGGTTGAAATGAATGTACGTTTCAGTAGTTATGCAGAGATGAAGAGGCTTGCACGGGATAGCGTGGATAACGTCTATGCAGTCTTTGGACTAAGACCAAAACGACAACAGAACGACAACGTGTCTGAAATTCGTTGTTGTGAAGCAGGGGATGTCTACATTCGCTAATAAGACTTTAGAGAAGTAAAGTCCGTATTTTTAAGTTGTGTAGTTGGTTACACCAAAAGTTAAATCAGTAGTTATTCTGATTTTTGTTTATATTTATTTACATATTCCGCCACTGCAATGTAGTGATTTACATTTTGTATTAATAACGTGCCTAAAATCAACCGCATCATTCTGATTATCACCGAGAAATGAAGAAAGACAACGAATGAAAGCCATTACCGTGACGTTGATCCATGAATCATGGTTCATTACTGTTTCGCGTTGACTGTCGACTTTAAGGCTGTGGTGTAGAATTAAGCCGACTACCAAAAAGTATTCTACAAGAAGAAAATTTGCTACCACAGAAGCGAATTATTGTAGACGGTGTCACATGTGGAACAGATTGAAGAACGACAGTTTGTGCTAATATATGCTTTCATTTATCTAAACAAACAATGCCTTCCATTATTGGAAAAGTCATCAGAATGAAGAAGCTGCAGCTAAAGAGAAATTTTTGCAACCGGAGGCGGCGCAGAATTCAAAGTGAATAAGAGCTGGTGCTTCAGGATGAAGAAGAGGTTGGCGCTTACATCCCAACGAACCGGAACGCTACATCAACGGATGTGCGCCATTTGTGATAAAAAGATAATTTTATTGTGATAAAGTTATTTACGAAACCAAAACGTAGCTTAGGTTAACTGGAGTTACTGTAATTTTGAGGGTGGGCCTTGAGATAATGTGATATCGATGAGATAATTGTTTCGCCCATACAGGATAGCATTATGGGGATTGCGAGTGACAATTAAATATAAATAAAATATTTTCTGCGCCATCATTCAGGTGGAGAATTATATAATTACATTCTTGGTGTTAGTGCAGAGAAAACGTGGCCTCTTTCAGCAAAAAGGCTTCTGTGTTATACACTAACAGCAAGACCATAAAAGAATGTAAAAGATGATGTGAACTATCGAGATGCCTATTGGCACAGTAAACCAATGACTCACGCAGAAAATCTTTTATTTGTAATTCTAGTTGGAGAGAATTTGTTAAAAATAAGGATAATCTCAACTAACCACTCCAAAACGAAGAGTCGTCTTTTACTCTTATATATTTTGGTGATACTGAAAGGGAGTCTGACGCAAAACTGTACGGAGTCGGAATAAAATTAGAAAATAAAATAAAAGCCATGTGGGGTGGGAGAAGGCAGTCGGTACGGACGTACAGGGCGAGGCGCAGCGCCTTTGAAGTGCCCGCCTGGTTGGTGGAGTAGGAGTGGCAACAGCGCGCGCGCCCTCTGCGCCCTTTCGGCGGCTCTCGGCAGTCTCCGCCGCCGTTCGTCGCCAGCCCAATGGCTGAACACCGCTATCGATCTGGAGCGTGGTGGGGGAGAGACGAGAGGGATGAGGGGCGTTGTCGCGGGCGCCTCGCTTCCGCTTCCGGGGCGGCCAATGCGCGCGCGCCGCCTCCCCCCACTCCAGACTCGCGCCCCCTCCCACTGCCCAGCCGCGACTGCCGACGCCTTCGCTTATTAGGCTGGGCCAGCTCCGCGACGCACGTCACCCGTAAAGCTGTAAGGCGACACTCGACAGCTCTCACTAACCGTAACTGACAAAGCTGAATTGTCGCCATAGTCTGTTTGGCTTCTTCTCGTTCACGACGAATTTCGGAGAACGCTGCCTATTTTCGGAAATCCCTTTCGTGTCTTGATACATCTGATCTCCTAGATTAAGGAAACACAGTCTAAACATTTAAATCCTTCTCTGTTTAATCTCTGACTTACAGCTCAAGCCTTCCTTTTTTTTTTTAAATTTTATTTGACCTTTTGCTTCAACGACATGGGTTGGGCTCAGGTCGAATACGTATCTCTTCATATCGATTGCAATAAAAACTCGAAACGAGTATAATAGACCGTGGAGGTTTCATTTCTCGTCTACCAATTTTCATTCTGCCTCAATAAAAAAAAGAGAAGTTGGGCAGATACTATGTAATCACATACAGCATTCGCTTTATTAAATAATATCTAGCGTCTATATGCACTCCACTCTGTCACGCGTCATACTGTGTAATATGCGCCAAGAAGGGAAAATTATGAAGACCTCACTATGGCAAAAAAAAGTCTTTCAAAAATTGTGTTAGGATTCAGTGACAGCTATACTTGCTCTTGGCGAGACATTCAGCTTCAGCTCACTGTTAATCTGGCCGTTCGATAGAGTTTTCTTTGTCACTCAGTTACAGAATCGACTTTACAGATACGACTAATGCGTAGAACGTTTTCTGTAACCCAGCTTACGGAATGGAAGCAGTTAGGAAAGCGATAGATTCTGCAGTGGAATGTGACAGGGGCCAAACAGGCAGAAACGAACCGACCGCTACTGAGAACGACTACGACTGACAGAGTTACATGCTTCGACATATTAACAGTTTTGTTTATCTGGTATCATTCACGGGCATTTGAGTTTAATTTTTATTTTGCGTAATATACAGTATAAAGCAGAACTTGAATCTTATTCTTTAGCGGTCGATCAGCAAATCAGTCGGCGGAGTATTTTGTTCCTGGAATTTTTTATTCCAAGGTACCGTGGCCAAAACAAAGAAACTAATCAGATAGTAATTCGTTGTAGGGTTATCACGAGCACAGAACATCGTATAATTATTCACGGTTAATACTAAGAAGCGATATGAAATGGAATGATCACGTAAAATCAGTACCAGGGAATGTGAATTTAGAGCTTAAATTTATCGGAACAATATAAGACATCTTCAAATGGAATGCAGATTATTCATTGGTGTGGCCGTATTGTCCGTAGCTGCTTTACAATTCCTGGGGGTATTTTCGTTGTGTCGTTCTTTTCCCACCAGACGCGTTTTGCTTTATTGACGTAAAGCTTTCCTCATCAGTGGTGGTGATTTCCGTCTGGGTTCTCTCCTACATGGGGAAATGCGCCTGGTAGCATATTCTGGGAGTTTATCTTCGCTAGACACTGATACTTGTAGTCAAATTTTTAGTTTCTCTGCAGAAGTATGCATTTCTTACGAATTAGAAGTACAAAAATAAAGAGAAAACGGTGGTATGCGAAAAAGTGTGCCGTGTAAAACGTGACAAATGCAGAGTTCTGCAGAGAAACTAAAAGCTAGCCTACAAGTATCAGTGTCTAACGAGGAAAAACTCCAAAGACGTGCTAACAGACGGCATTTCCGATGTAGGCGAGAAACCAAGCGGAAATCACCACCACTGATGATGCTTTGTCTCAATAAAGCGAAATGCATCTTTTGAAAAAAAAAAAAAATCAGTCATTTCCTTGAAGTTGCAACAACGAAAATACCCGTAGGAATTAAATGGAATGCGTTTCAGATGGTATATGCACGATATGACGTATTACGACTTAACGAATACCGTACAGACCTAATAGTCTCCGAGGAGCCAAATTGCACCTACACTCCTGGAAATGGAAAAAAGAACACATTGACACCGGTGTGTCAGACCCACCATACTTGCTCCCGACACTGCGAGAGGGCTGTACAAGCAATGATCACACGCACGGCACAGCGGACACACCAGGAACAGCGGTGTTGGCCGTCGAATGGCGCTAGCTGCGCAGCATTTGTGCACCGCCGCCGTCAGTGTCAGCCAGTTTGCCGTGGCATACGGAGCTCCATCGCAGTCTTTAACACTGGTAGCATGCCGCGACAGCGTGGACGTGAACCGTATGTGCAGTTGACGGACTTTGAGCGAGGGCGTATAGTGGGCATGCGGGAGGCCGGGTGGACGTACCGCCGAATTGCTCAACACGTGGGGCGTGAGGTCTCCACAGTACATCGATGTTGTCGCCAGTGGTCGGCGAAAGGTGCACGTGCCCGTCGACCTGGGACCGGACCGCAGCGACGCACGGATGCACGCCAAAACCGTAGGATCCTACGCAGTGCCGTAGGGGACCGCACCGCCACTTCCCAGCAAATTAGGGACACTGTTGCTCCTGGGGTATCGGCGAGGACCACTCGCAACCGTCTCCATGAAGCTGGGCTACGGTCCCGCACACCGTTAGGCCGTCTTCCGCTCACGCCCCAACATCGTGCAGCCCGCCTCCAGTGGTGTCGCGACAGGCGTGAATGGAGGGACGAATGGAGACGTGTCGTCTTCAGCGATGAGAGTCGCTTCTGCCTTGGTGCCAATGATGGTCGTATGCGTGTTTGGCGCCGTGCAGGTGAGCGCCACAATCAGGACTGCATACGACCGAGGCACACAGGGCCAACACCATGCATCATGGTGTGGGGAGCGATCTCCTACACTGGCCGTACACCACTGGTGATCGTCGAGGGGACACTGAATAGTGCACGGTACATCCAAACCGTCATCGAACCCATCGTTCTACCATTCCTAGACCGGCAAGGGAACTTGCTGTTCCAACAGGACAATGCACGTCCGCATGTATCCCGTGCCACCCAACGTGCTCTAGAAGGTGTAAGTCAACTACCCTGGCCATCAAGATCTCCGGATCTGTCCCCCATTGAGCATGTTTGGGACTGGATGAAGCGTCGTCTCACGCGGTCTGCACGTCCAGCACGAACGCTGGTCCAACTGAGGCGCCAGGTGGAAATGGCATGGCAAGCCGTTCCACAGGACTACATCCAGCATCTCTACGATCGTCTCCATGGGAGAATAGCAGCCTGCATTGCTGCGAAAGGTGGATATACACTGTACTAGTGCCGACATTGTGCATGCTCTGTTGCCTGTGTCTATGTGCCTGTGGGTCTGTCAGTGTGATCATGTGATGTATCTGACCCCAGGAATGTGTCAATAAAGTTTCCCCTTCCTGGGACAATGAATTCACGGTGTTCTTATTTCAATTTCCAGGAGTGTATATACCTGAGAACAAATACATTACAGTAAGTGCTCTACAGCGGCACCTTTCGTGTTGAAGGTAGGTTTCGATGTCAGCACACGTTCGAAAATTCCAGACGTGCTCCGAATACTGCTCAACTACTAGTATACAATAAACTGTGGGTGAAGCCCGATCAACAGGGACTTAGATGATTTTAGCGAAAATAATGGTGCATTGAGAATGGCTAGCTTCTAGCCGAAATCTAGATCCGCATAATAAATTTAAAAAGGACGACTGATTGCTGAAATCTATAATTTACAACAAAAGAATCGTCTACATATCTGGTAAAAGAACACACAGATTTCAAAGCCTTCGACTCCAAGGCACGTCCCTCGAAACCGTCCGTAGACAAAATGGCAATAATAGGTGACAACGGGCTTCCCGTCGCAACTCCATGTGTCTGCTCGTAGTACTGATCATTGAATAAAATGTATGTGGAAGTCAACAAATTTGGAAATAGCTTCTTTGATTCAGCACCAAACCTGACCTTAATCAGCCGTAACGGATCAGCCAGAGGAACACGTGTGAAGGGAGAGATCACATCAAAATATATTAGAATATCAGAGTCTTTCAGGCGCATTCTCACTAAGCGACGTAAGAGATGCGCGGAGTTCTTAATGTGGTGCTCACACCGACCTTCTGTAGATCTCAATATAGTAGCAAGATGTTTGGTTACTCGATGTGTTGGAATACCAATGCTACAATTGGATCCTTGTGGATCTTAGGGAGATCCTATAACGTAAGGGGAACAGCACAATGAGAACTAAGACTCTTGACAGTCTCCAGCGATAAGGAACTTTTTGTAAGTTTTGTTCCCAACACTTTTTGTGGGGTCAGCACCGATACTGCGATACGCTGAATCAAACACTGCATATTTTAAACTAATCCTGCTTGTCCAAAACAACGGTAGCATTGCACTTGCCCGCGGGTAAAATAGTAACACCCGTATCAGATCTAAGTGAATGTAAAGCAGCCCTGTCAGCTGCTGCGATACTACTCTCGGGTGGACATACCCCAGTCAGCACACGACATGCCTCCCTCCTCGCCTCCTTTGCAACGTCAGGAGGTAGTTTAAAAACAGCCTGTTGAACAAAACTAACAAAATCCTCTGGTACAGGCTTGGGAGTCGGTGCAAATTTTAAACCTTTCCCTAACACGGGTAAAGCTGCGTCGTCAGAGCTTTCTACGTGAGATTTATCACGGAACGTCGAGAGATAATGTTAGACTCCGAGCCATGGAAACGTTCAAACTTCGCAAAATGACGGGCAGTTACAGAATGAAATTCACAGTCTGACTGTGACCAAGAAGCACCGTTCAGCCAATCCCAAGAAAAGGCAGAAATTTTTGAAGCAGTCATTAAATGAAGCCGAAACAGCTCCTTGGAAACATAATGCAACCGTCGACGAATGTAATGGATTCTTCCACGAGCAAGATCTAGGCCAACGTATTGCTGGGTGCGCTCCTTCCAAGTACCGGCTTTTGTGGCCCACATCATCCGGCTGCATTCCCGTAAGTTATTTGAGCTTTGTAAACGCCAGGAGAAACACAGGTCTTGTGCATGCTTGCATACGTCTTATCGGGATAACAATTGCTTTCCGTACCTATGCTGATTAGGATTACTTGCTTGTTTCATGTTCTCTGCTCGTCCGTTTCGTTTGTAGTCTATCTGCAGAAGTAAAACAACTTCTATACGTAAATGTAGAACTCTTTTTATTTGGTATGCACTAAAACTCGTAACTTGAATCTCCTTTTTTGGGGATGCAGCCGGTTGACGTCGTCGACAACCGCCGATATTTCGATACGTGCGCACCCTGTCATTTTGAAGGCAAAACTTCAGCAAACAAGCGCTGTCTTGGCGCCGGTCGTGATATGGAATATAACAACACGGAGATTCTGATATGACTTCCAGCTTTCCGGATAATGCTATTACGGAAGGAACTGAAATTAAATCTGCAAATAACCTTATAAATAGAGATGGGAATCTTTACTTAAATTCTGCTTAGCATCCTGCTCTCTCCCTTGTTGAAAACAGAGAGACAGAGTTAATGCTACCTCACCCGTTGGTTATTAATTTCACCATCGATAGCTCCTGACATCGGTCAGCTTTCGTTTGTGATGGCGCTGGTGTTTACAATTTGTGTGTGTGTTACTTTCCAGGAATTTCTGTGAAATCTAAGGTTTTTAATTCCCTTGCACAGCACTTACTTACTGCAGTTTTGCCTTGAAAATAAAGGGATCCGCACATGTAGAAATGACGCTTGACGACGCCACCCGGCTGCATTCCCGTAAGCTATTTAAACGTTGTATACCCCATGAGAAACTCAAGTTCCTTCTTTGTTGCCTGTCCGTAGACCAGTCAGCGGAGTACCCTTTTTCTAGAATAGGCCTATTTATTTCCAAGGTAGACCCTCGCCTTAGCTAGATAATGTGCTAGGGAATCAAATTAGGTGGTTTTTCGTTACCATTCTCATCCCAGTAGTATGACCAGTGGAGTCGTCATTTAACAGCTGATATTTTTTATGTCAAGTTAAGCGTTCATGCGATTATCGCCATCGTTTTTCTCCCTCTAACGACTTGAAATAATCGATAAATGTACTGGTTAGCCAACACGTTATGCCCACTGTCCACTGCGATATTCACTGTCGCCTGGTGGCGCTGCAGGCTCGTCACGCTATAGGTAAAGTATATAGGAGAACCAGACACAAATGTGGAAACATTCTAGAGACGATACGGGACACAAATGCAGCTATCCACTGATAAAGAGCAGTTTGTTGTGGTTCGGTACCTGTGAACGAGCACCGATTATAGAACACAGCGAAGCATTTTCTACTGTCATGAGCGTGTATGGAAACTCACAAAGCAGGGCAGGCGGCGACCTGTGCAGACCTAATTACACAGTACGAAGCTGGTGCGGCCACAAGTGTTTCGGAACGAACCATTCAGTGCCCATTGTCGAACAACGGGCTGTGCAACAGATGACTCCTACGTGCTCCCATGTCGACCCAATGAGATCGTCAATTACGACTACGGTAGTCACAGGATCGTCGAGATGAGCCGTGGATGAATAGAAATGTCATGACTGGTCGGATGAATCACGTTGTATCTGGGTAAGCCATCATTCATATTAATGGCTGCTCGAAATATGCACCTCGTCACAGACGCACGCCTATGAGGGCAGCGTTATGTCATGGAACTTGGGCTACTAATGGAAGTACCTTGATAGCTGTGGAATTCTTGAACATAATTGCGACCATCTCCATCCCTTCATCACTGATGTTTCCCTTGACGGCGATGGCATCTTCCAGGATAATTATCCGTATCACAAAGCTGGAATCGTTCTGTGGGGCTTGGAGGTGTATGTCAATGAACTCACGTTGATGTATCCTCCCCCTTCCCCCCTCCCCTACCCTTAATTCGACCGACGTGAGACCGACTAAGCACACGGGCACCAGTTTAGCGCTTAGAAAACACCGGCTCGCAATTTACGGAAAGGGCGTGATCTCTGTGTAGCCATACGCTGCTATATACCTCTAACAACCTGATAAAGACTTGTTGAATCTGTGTCACGCAGAATCAATGCTGTACTGAGCTTCAAGTCTGGGCCAGTATGCTGTTAAGCAGGCAGTCAGACCGTTTTGGATCATCATTGTACCATAAAGTAAACACTTCGAGTACCGTTATTTCCTCCTCTGCGCATTAACATTATTAACTGAGACATCGTCATGCAACTGGCGCGAATTTCAAACATCTGTATACACAGAGACATAAATTTGAAATACGTAGTTGTAAATTAATGAGGGATAATAATTACAGTCGAAAAAGCAGCCTATGAGTTGGAGACAGATAGTTTTCTGCTGCTTAATTTGATGGCACACATAGATTTCAGAAAATGCTCTTTGCAGACGACTTAGACAAACTAACGTTCACAACTGTTATCAGTGAAGCAAACAAATATATTTAGAACTCACTCACTTACACACACACACACACACACAAGCTCGCGCGTGCACGTGCGCGCACTAGCGCGCATGCTTCACTTTCCTTTCTCAATTGTTTGCCCTAGCGAAAATAACTACCATAAGAAAATAAGTTCCATAATATACATGTTACACGTTTCTAAATTACCTTCAAAAAATCAACGTTATTCAAAAAGATGCTGTAACATTTTATGCAGTTTCAAGAAAGGCGTTTCTTTGGTTACTGTCTCGCTGCATCAAATTGAGCTTTATGTCGCTTTCATCATTTTAATTTTCATGGAAAATATGTTTTGCAAATATCAGTGAATATTTCGACCATAATAGACAGCATTATGAGGGCTGCGACTGTTTATAAGTACAAATACAACAATTTTCTGCGTCAGTCACTTATTTTGCCACTATGCGTTTCCATGGTTCACATTATTTTCAGATGGCGATTTCTTTAGTTAAAAAGCTCGTGTTAGTGAAGAGCAAAGGCGTCTTTCCAAAGAAACAGCGCAAGGACGATGTAGGTTATGATGCGCCTTTTGCAGTTGACAAAAACAATTTTTTAATAAAAGGCACTTTTAAAGTTAGAAAGCATGTATTGGTGACAGTCAATTGTGCTTATGGAGGCAGTAGAATCGTAAAGACAAAATGAAAAACTGTTGGGGAAAGTCTACTCAACGAAATTGATGAAATAGGCTCATCCAACTTTTCAAACAGCTTAGACAAAGAACTTCAACCATTCTCATAATTTACAGCTCAATGTACAGCAGTTTATTTCATCACCCCCATTCATTTCCACATAAGTTCAACTCCGCGTATATGCATGACCTGTTGTAACTTTTTCTATATAGAAGCATTTAATATAATAACCAAATTGTGCCCATTTTGATGTTCTGTTATAGTTCACACATACTCTTAAAATATAAGAAAACTATGTTTGTGAAAATCTAACTATGTAATACAGTAACAGAAATGTGTACGTGTCCATATTCTGTTGTAGCCCATTCACCATTTTAAAATAAAAGAAAGACGAATTTATGTATATAACCGTTTAATAGTACAATGCAGAGTAACGAAAAACCAAGCTCCTGGAAGAGGACATACAACGACTAACAGTATGCAAACTTTTTGAGACTCTAATTTCACAGTAGAATTTACTGTCAAAAAGTCATGTTTTATAACTTCAAAAGCACTTTCCGTAAAAAAATAAAAAAAATAATAAAAAAAGAGAGAAACGCGTCATACACTGCCTTTGTCTTGTCTGCTGCTTTGGAAAGGTGTCTGTTCTCTTCACTAACACCAGCTATATAACTAAACAGTTCTGCACCTGAAGATGATGCTGCGAACCATCAAAACGGGTAGCAGCAAAATAAATGATTGGCCGGCCCCGAAAACTCTTTTACTTTTAAATATCAGTAAGTCTTTTACGCTTCTATCATCGCTTGGACTCAACATCGGACGGATTAAACTGCTTGAACCATTATGACGCGGGATTGGGTTTGCCATTCATACTTTTGTAACAAATGGTTCAAATGGCTCTGAGCACTATGGGACTTAACATCTGTGGTCATTAGTCCCCTAGAACTTAGAACTACTTAAACCTAACTAACCTAAGGACATCACACACATCCATGCCCGAGGCAGGATTCGAACCTGCGACCGGAGCGGTCACGCGGTTCCAGACTGAAGCGCCTAGACCGCACGGCCACACCGGCCGGCATACTTTTGTAACGACGACCATTTCCTTAAGCAACTATATCTATGCTACTAAAATGTGCCCTGATTAATTTTACTTTGTTTCTGTATCGATTGAAACTTTAACCTTCAAGCCGATACTAACTATTTTCAGAACTGAATTGCTCTTCTAAAGTTTAGGAAGGTCTCCGTGCTAACTTTCTACTTGGACAACAGTGTTTAAAGCAGCTGTTCCACTTCCCTTCGCTCCTCCTACTTTTCGTCAGCTGCTAAATTTTCAAAGGAAAATTCCTATGCTACTGAAATCCGTGACAGACACGGCACAATAAGTCTTATGTATTAGTACACGTTTTTTGTATGATTTTTTAATACATACGTCGCTTACTGTTAAATAATTTGCACTCATTGTTAAAGAGTAATTTACAAACCTGAGTCGTCTAATTACTGTTCGAAATAAAATATACTGACACTGAGTAGTACATCATAAACCACAAAACCCTCCTGCGAAAAATTTTCAAAATGGCGGGAAACTACCATGTTACTGAAGTTGTGAGATCACTGATCTCCAACAGAAGATACTATGTGGAATTTCAAGAGTAAAGAAGTCGCTGGAGGAACCAGAAGAATGGGCTCCCACAAGGTAGTGTTTCGTCCCCTCTTCTTTTCAATCTGTGTACAAATGACCAACCAGTTGGACCAACGACAAGAAGTTTTTTCTAAGCTGATGATGCAGCCATTGCCTGCCAATCCAGATCAACCAAACAGATTGAGAGAAACCTAACAGGTGATTTAGAAGTATTAATTGAATATTACAACGGGAACCAGTTTCGACCGACTCCAGCAAAGACGCAGACTTGTTTATTTCATCTGAACAATAAGGAAACAAACAGGGAATTACAATTGGAATAGAAGTCAGTTAAACTTAAACACTGCCGAAATCCAGGTTATCTGGGAGTCACGTTAGATCAAACATTGTATTACAAGAAAATGTAGAAAAAAGCTAGAGCGAAAGTCAACATACTGAACGGTATAACCCACAAACTTCCAACTCACAGTGGGGAGCAAATCCTGAAATTCTATGTGCATCTTCCATGGCATTGTGATTTGCTCCAGCTGAATGCGCATGCCCCGTATGGAGAAGATCGACGCATGCCCAGAAGCTAGATGCAGTACTGAATGGAAATGGAAATGCCGTGTGGCTAGGGCCACCCGTCGGGTAGGCCGTTCGCCTGGTTCAAGTCTTTCGAGTTGACGCCACCTCGGCGACTTGCATGTCGATGGGAATGAAAGGATGATGATAAGGACAACACAACATCCAGTCCCTGAGCGGAAAAAATTTCCGACCCAGCTTGGAATCGAATCCGGGCCGTTAGGCATGACATTCCGTCGCGTTGATCACTCAGTTACCAGAGGCGGACACACAGCACTGAATGACTCATGTCGATTAATTACGGGATGCCTGAAGCCTACAAACCATGATCTCCTTTATATGTGTCTGGAATAGCCCCCCACCCCCCCCTGCCCCCGCGGCCACAGACCAGACAACAATCGTTGGCGATGGCCGAACGAAGCAGGCAGTGCGAAGGTAGAAGACATCCCCTGTACGCACATCAGCCAGCGGTGGCAAGATTTAAATATAGGAAAGATTTCGTAAAAGTTGAACCTCCACTAAACGAAAGTCAACCTACAACCAGAGAATCAATGTGGAAACAGAAATTGGATAAAGGCTGCCTGAAAAGTTGGAACATTAAAGAAAAACTCCCTGCTGGATCACCATTGGAATGAAGAATCTGGAAGAGCCTAAATAAGTGTCAAATCGGAAGATCAAAGGAGAACCTGTTCACATGGGGATACGCCGAAGAAGAGCTCTGCCAATGTGGAGGAAAACAAACGACGACACACCTGTTGACCTGTCCATCTTGCTGGCCCCATGCACTTTCCAAGACCTGTGGTTGGCCAACGACGCTGCAGTGAGTGCGCTGAACACTAGAGAGGGATATGAGCCTTGCTATAAACAATACTGACGACTTACAATATGTGAAGATCACGAATGTATATATGAATATATAACTATTATTCAGTTATATTTGTAACCTAGTATACATAGCCTATTAATTAATTACAGATGTAGCTCACAAACGATTAAATAAATAAACATGAAATGAATTTTTCATAATTTAAACTAGCGAGAGCAATCAGAGTTTAAAATACTGCAAAGAAGTTAAAGATATTACAGTGGTCAAATTTTTGCAGTCACCTAAATTTCATGGTAGTTTAACTACACTGCTTGACCGGAAGAGTAAAGCATCCAGAAGACATGACGGATGTCAGTGCAACTCCGTACACGAACACGCCATCGATCTGTAAGTGAACGATTAGAGTTGTAATTCCCTATGAGAGGTCAAAAGGCACAAGAGCGCGTTAGTGTTCGTGTTTAGTGTTGTTACCAGGCCTGGTGCGGCATATACAGGGTGACAATTATTGAACTACATCACAAAAAAAGGAATTAGTTACAAACTACGGCGTGTACACGCTTCATTCAACATATAAACGTCACTACAGACATTCAGATTTACGTTATGACATGTTCTATATGCCTGCCACAAGTGGCGTTGATACGGCACAGACGAATGGCGAAATTCTGCATGACCCACTGAAGTGTCGGAAGATCGATGCTGTCGATGACCTTCTAAATGGCTGTTTTAAGCCCAGCAATTGTTTTTGGGTTATCGCTGTACATCTTTTAATATAGTCCCACAAAGAGGAGTCGCATGTGTTGAGATCCAGTCGAGGTCCATGCCAGTGACCCCTGGGTAAACCAGAGCCAGAACGTGGTCCCCAGAGTGCTTCTCCAGGACATCAAACAGGCTCCTGCTTCTACGAGGTCGAACTTCGTCTTGCATGAACCACATATTGTCGAAATGAGACTCACTTTGGATAATGAGGATGAAATCATCTTCCAAAACCCTCATGTACCGTACGGTAGTCACCGTACCATCATAGAATGTCGCACCGATTATTCCGTGGCTGGACATTGCTCACCGCACAGTCGCCCGCTGAGGTTAAAGAGACTCCTGGATCGCGAAATGTGGATCCTCAGTGCCCCAAACGTGCCAATTTTGCTTACTGACGTACCCATCCAAGTGAAAATGGGCTTCGTCGCCAAACCAAACCATACAATTTCCATCATGCCCCCCGACCAACTGTGCGGTTAGAACGCCCTAAAGCAAACTGTTCAGAAGTTACAACGATTTTCTTTCATGTTGTTGTGGTCTTCAGTCCTGAGACTGGTTTGATGCAGCTCTCCATGCTACTCTATCCTGTGCAAGCTTCTTCATCTCCCAGTACCTACTGCAACCTACATCCTTCTGAATCTGCTTAGTGTATTCGTCTCTTGGTCTCCCTCTACGATTTTTACCCTCCACGCTGCCCTCCAATACTAAATTGGTGATCCCTTGATGCCTCAAAACATGTCCTACCAACCGATCCCTTCTTCTAGTCAAGTTGTGCCACAAACTTCTCTTCTCACCAATCCTATTCAATACCTCCTCATTAGTTACGTGATCTACCCACCTTATCTTCAGCATTCTTCTGTAGCACCACATTTCGAAAGCTTCTATTCTCTTCTTGTCCAAACTAGTTATCGTCCACGTTTCACTTCCATACATGGCTACACTCCATACAAATACTTTCAGAAACGACTTCCTGACACTTAAATCTATACTCGATGTTAACAAATTTCTCTTCTTCAGAAACGCTTTCCTTGCCATTGCCAGTCTACATTTTATATCCTCTCTACTTCGACCATCATCAGTTGTTTTACTCCCTAAATAGCAAAACTCCTTTACTACTTTAAGTGTCTCATTCCCTAATCTAATTCCCTCAGCATCACCCGATTTAATTTGACTACATTCCATTGTCCTTGTTTTGCTTTTGTTGATGTTCATCTTATACCCTCCTTTCAAGACACTGTTCATTCGGTTCAACTGCTCCTGCAAGTCCTTTGCTGTCTCTGACAGAATTACAATGTCATCGGCGAACCTCAAAGTTTTTACTTCTTCTCCATGAATTTTAATACCTACTCCGAATTTTTCTTTTGTTTCCTTTACTGCTTGCTCAATATACAGATTGAATAACATCGGGGAGAGGCTACAACCCTGTCTCACTCCTTTCCCAACCACTGCTTCCCTTTCATGCCCCTCGACTCTTATAACTGCCCTCTGGTTTCTGTACAAATTGTAAATAGCCTTTCGCTCCCTGTATTTTACCCCTGGCACCTTCAGAATTTGAAAGAGAGTATTCCAGTTAACATTGTCAAAAGCTTTCTCTAAGTCTACAAATGCCAGAAACGTAGGTTTGCCTTTTCTTAATCTTTCTTCTAAGATAAGTCGTAAGGTTAGTATTGCCTCACGTGTCCCAACATTTCTACGGAATCCAAACTGATCTTCCCCGAGGTCCGCTTCTACCAGTTTTTCCATTCGTCTGTAAAGAATTCGCGTTAGTATTTTGGAGCTGTGACTTATTAAACTGATAGTTCGGTAATTTTCACATCTGTCAACACCTGCTTTCTTTGGGACTGGAATTACTATATTCTTCTTGAAGTCTGAGGGTATTTCGCCTGTCTCATACATCTTGCTCACCAGATGGTAGAGTTTTGTCATGACTGGCTCTCCCAAGGCCATCAGTCGTTCTAATGGAATGTTGTCTACTCCCGGGGCCTTGTTTCGACTCTGGTCTTTCAGTGTTCTGTCAAACTCTTCACGCAGTATCTTATCTCCAATTTCATCTTCATCTACATCCTCTTCCATTTCCACAATATTGTCCTCAAGTTCATCGCCCTTGTATAAACCCTCTATATACTCCTTCCACCTTTCTGCCTTCCCTTCTTTGCTTAGAACTGGGTTGACATCTGAGCTCTTGATATTCGTACATGTGGTTCTCTTCTCTCCAAAGATCTCTTTAATTTTCCTGTAGGCAGTATCTATCTTAACCCTAGTGAGACAAGCCTCTGCATCCTTACATTTGTCCTCTAGCCAGCCCTGCTTAGCCATTTTGCACTTCCTGTCGATCTCATTTTTGAGACGTTTGTATTCCTTTTTGCCTGCTTCATTTACTGCGTTTTTATATTTTCTCCTTTCATCAATTAAATTCAATATTTCTTCTGTTACGTAAGGATTTCTATTAGCCCTCGTCTTTTCACCTACTTGATCGTCTGCTGCCTTCACTACTTCATCCCTCAGAGCTACCCATTCTTCTTCTAATGTATTTCTTTCTCCCATACCTGTCAATTGTTCCCTTATGCTCTCCCTCAAACTCTCTACAACCTCTGGTTCTTTCAGTTTATCCAGGTCCCATCTCCTTAAATTCCCACCTTTTTGCAGTTTCTTCAGTTTCAATCTGCAGTTCATAACCAATAGATTGTGGTCAGAATCCACATCTGCCCCTGGAAATGTCTTACAATTTAAAACCTGGTTCCTAAATCTCTGTCTTACCATTATATAATCTATTTGATACCTTTTAGTATCTCCAGGATTCTTCCAGGTATACAACCTTCTTTTATGATTCTTGAACCAATTGTTAGCTATGATTAAGTTATGCTCTGTGCATTATATATACACTCCTGGAAATTGAAATAAGAACACCGTGAATTCATTGTCCCAGGAAGGGGAAACTTTATTGACACATTCCTGGGGTCAGATACATCACATGATCACACTGACAGAACCACAGGCACATAGACACAGGCAACAGAGCATGCACAATGTCGGCACTAGTACAGTGTATATCCACCTTTCGCAGCAATGCAGGCTGCTATTCTCCCATGGAGACGATCGTAGAGATGCTGGATGTAGTCCTGTGGAACGGCTTGCCATGCCATTTCCACCTGGCGCCTGAGTTGGACCAGCGTTCGTACTGGACGTGCAGACCGCGTGAGACGACGCTTCATCCAATCCCAAACATGCTCAATGGGGGACAGATCCGGAGATCTTGCTGGCCAGGGTAGTTGACTTACACCTTCTAGAGCACGTTGGGTGGCACGGGATACATGCGGACGTGCATTGTCCTGTTGGAACAGCAAGTTCCCTTGCCGGTCTAGGAATGGTAGAACGATGGGTTCGATGACGGTTTGGATGTACCGTGCACTATTCAGTGTCCCCTCGACGATCACCAGTGGTGTACGGCCAGTGTAGGAGATCGCTCCCCACACCATGATGCCGGGTGTTGGCCCTGTGTGCCTCGGTCGTATGCAGTCCTGATTGTGGCGCTCATCTGCACGGCGCCAAACACGCATACGACCATCATTGGCACCAAGGCAGAAGCGACTCTCATCGCTGAAGACGACACGTCTCCATTCGTCCCTCCATTCACGCCTGTCGCGACACCACTGGAGGCGGGCTGCACGATGTTGGGGCGTGAGCGGAAGACGGCCTAACGGTGTGCGAGACCGTAGCCCAGCTTCATGGAGACGGTTGCGAATGGTCCTCGCCGATACCCCAGGAGCAACAGTGTCCCTAATTTGCTGGGAAGTGGCGGTGCGGTCCCCTACGGCACTGCGTAGGATCCTACGGTCTTGGCGTGCATCCGTGCGTCGCTGCGGTCCGGTCCCAGGTCGACGGGCACGTGCACCTTCCGCCGACCACTGGCGACAACATCGATGTACTGTGGAGACATCACGCCCCACGTGTTGAGCAATTCGGCGGTACGTCCACCCGGCCTCCCGCATGCCCACTATACGCCCTCGCTCAAAGTCCGTCAACTGCACATACGGTTCACGTCCACGCTGTCGCGGCATGCTACCAGTGTTAAAGACTGCGATGGAGCTCCGTATGCCACGGCAAACTGGCTGACACTGACGGCGGCGGTGCACAAATGCTGCGCAGCTAGCGCCATTCGACGGCCAACACCGCGGTTCCTGGTGTGTCCGCTGTGCCGTGCGTGTGATCATTGCTTGTACAGCCCTCTCGCAGTGTCCGGAGCAAGTATGGTGGGTCTGACACACCGGTGTCAATGTGTTCTTTTTTCCATTTCCAGGAGTGTATATATATATAATTCAATAATTTTCAGCCTGTAAGAGGCGTTAACAGCGCCAGGTGCTCGGTGATCGCTGTAAAAGACATAGAACTGCCGCGTAGTCGAGTAAGATAGCGTTATCACAACCTGACAGAGCTTGGGAGGAGCCTCATCGAGGCTTCTCTTATTGATCGGTTGGTTGGGTCGTGCAATTTCCATATCTGTGGGACATTCGATTGTGACAGTGGACAGATGTTGAAGTGCATGGGAAAGTCAGGGCAGCCACACTCGTCGTCAAGATTCTGTGCTGCCAAGTGTGACCACTACAGGGAAGGATCGCCGCATTGTGCACCAGGCATATCGCAACCCTCTCCGACAGCAAGTAAAGGACTCCCTGGAACATTCTGTAGGCCTATCATTCCACACCAATGGTCGTGTACTAGCACCAGCAGCTGCTTTTGGAGTGCTGCCGTGACCCGGAAACATGGACTGGCGATCGGTGGCGTCACGCTGTATGAATGTGTTTATCGATGAACGGCGGTTCTGCACTACCATCGTCGGCGAGTATAGAGGTCCTAATTGTCCTAAGTTTTGAGGGCCGGAGGTGTCCTAGCGTCACGGTGTAGGGAGGCATCTACTATGACTTCAGGTCACGCTTGGTAGTGACTGGGGGAACCCCGACAGTACAAGGGTATGCTACGTACATCCTGAGTCTGTGTGTGTTACCTCTCGTGCGAGAATATTGTGGTGCCACTTTTCAACAGAACAGTGGTCGCCTAACCTAAGGACGTGTCTCTAAATCGTGTGCGTGATCATAAGGTACTCTCGTGGCCAGCGAGATCCCCCGATCTGTGGAGTCAGATCGGACGTCAACACAGAACCAGTGCCAGTATCCTGGATGTCGACGACCAGTTACAACAGTGAAATTACACTGAAATCCAGACCATTAGCTACTTACAGGCGTTGATAAATATCAGCGGGTATATTTGAAAATGTTTGCCCCGACTAGGAGTCGAACCCGGTGTATCCTGCTTACATGGCAGATGCTCTATCCGACTGAGCCATCGAGGACACAGAAGATAGTGCGACTGCAGGGACTTATCTCTGGCACGCTCCCCGTGAGACCCACATTTCCTACTTACTGTCCACACACTACATTTGTAGTACACCTGCCCACTATACCCATAAGTCGCGGCAGTCAATCTACCAATTCCCGTAAGAGTTTGAGCAATGTGAGTGCATCCACACTGTAGAAGGTAATTGGCGCGAAGGAACAGATATGATCTTCATATAGTTACAGAAGTTGTGGGCCAGCTTGCCTCAGGAGAGGATACAACGGCTTTAAGACACCCGGAAGAGTGCGTTCATCCATGAGGTCGTACTGACACGTGGGCTTATACTGTCAATTCCTTTGTAAATTTTGCTCTCTTAAGTAATATCTGAAATAACATCACATAACTTTCAAATGCGAACCTTTCTGTGACACGAGGAAGCTTTTTGGTGCACGCAAGTTCTTTATGAGTACGAATACTTAACGCGTCTGAAACAATTTGGCACTTTCTGTAGATGATGCAAATGTCAAAAGTCCCTCATTGAGTCATTTCCTGTGTAAGCCTTTTCTGTCTTATCGTTAAAAGATAAATTCAAAGTGAACGACTTCGGTGGCCCCACACCTGATTCCAAACGTAACATTGCACGTGCAGGTGGCAGATCTATTCAGAACGAAAATTCCTACTCTCAATGATGCTGATGCTAGTACAAAGTTATTGAGTTTCTCAACACAAAATTTCGTTACTGAAGAGGAGTCATAAAAAATTGCATCATCTGCGATAAGTGCCACGTGTGCTTGATGAAAGTTAAATTGAAGCTCATTCTCGTGCGAAAGGAACAGGAGTTGATACAAAACGCCCGCCAGTCACAGGAAAGGCTGCAATTGAAGATGGCTTCGTAACCAAAACCTTTCAATTATGCAAATGGAATAAAATGAAAAAAATATTTTACTCTATACGGCAGCAATGAAATACCTCAAGTATAGGCCCTTACGTAGTAGTAGGTGGTGAGTTAAACCTACTCAGAATCAAGTGGAAAAATTGCACATGCGCTATCAGCACTAAGGTCAAACAGCATTGCGAAGTAATGCCGAAAACGGTCTGACAACTGCCTCAAACAGTTAGGCCACCAACCGACTAACGAATGGAATAATTAGACCTCCGATCTATGAGCAGATCAGATCTTTTCAAGAGTGATAGTAATGAGAGAGGGATGAGCTACCGTTATTTTATCACAGGATCAACAATTACTAAACAAAAAAGAAACGATAAAGAAAGCGACTCAGGGTGTATCACAAGTAATCTTTATAAGACTATACTACTTTCAGTACACTTAAACCACTTATCAGATTGGGCCAGCAGTACTGTGAGGTGTTCTTTGACGAAGCCTCTGTGTACAGGAAAGTACAAACGTTGGGCGAACGTAAGGAGCTGCAGGAAGGCTTGGATAAAATTTCCACTTAACGTAGCGAATGGCGGCCCATTTTAAATGTGGGAAAGTTGTACGATAATGCCTACAACAAATAGAGAAAACCTTATAATATCTGATCACTAGATTAGTGGTCAGCAGGTTGAGCGCGTCAAATCGTGTAAGAGGCGATATGAAATGAGAGTATAACGTAAAACCAATATTAGGGAAAGAGAATGGAAGACTTCAATAAAATTCAATGCATCTGTAAAGTAAATGCCATACAGGACTCTGGTGCGACCAGTTTTTGGGTATTGCTTCGGTGTTTGGGAGTCCGCATCAAATGGGCATCACTACAGACATCGAAAAGTCGTATAGCATTGTTGTCTGGGAGACCACGAAGGGTAGGTTCATTTCCCTTAGAACTATATGGGATGTATCTTCCCTTCGCCATTATGGCGCCTTGTACTGTGCTGGGAATACATTCGGTCAGGTGAAACTTCCTGGCAGATTAAAACTGTGTGCCGGACCGAGACTCGAACTCGGGACCTTTGCCTTTCGCGGGCAAGTGCTCTACCATCTGAGCTACCCAAGCAGGACTCACGCCGGGTCCTCACAGCTTTACTTCTGCCAGTATTTCGTCTCCTACCTTCCAAACTTTACAGAAGCTCTCCTGCGAACCTTGCAGAACTAGCACTCCTGAAAGAAAGGGTATTGCGGAGACATGGCTTAGCCACAGCCTGAGGGATGTTTCCAGAATCAGATTTTCACACCTCAGCGGAGTGTGAGCTGATATGAAACTTCCTGGCAGATTAAAACTGTGTTTTGTAAAGTTTGGGAGGTAGGAGACGAGGTACTGGCAGAAGTAAGGCTGTGAGGACGGGGCGTGAGTCGTGCTTGCGTAGCTCAGATGGTAGAACACTTGCCCGCGAAAGGCAAAGGTCCCGAGTTCGAGTCTCTGTCCAACACACAGTTTCAATCTGCCAGGAAGTTTCATATCAGCGCACACTCCGCTGCAGAGTGAAAATCTCATTCTGGATTCAGTGAGGTGTCTGAATGTCTGTGGAGGAATGGCAGCCCATTCTTCCTTAAGAGCCGAAACCAGAGGGAGTGGTGACGTTGGACGCAGCGGTCTGGAGTTCCGTTGGGTTCAGGTCGGGCCTCTGCGTAAGCCAGTCCATCTCAGGAATGTTATCGTCCACAAACGACTGCCTTAGAGATGATGCTTAATGACAGGGTGCTTTGTCATCCTGATGCAAGCAATGACCGTCTCCAAACTGTTCTTCCACTGCACGCAGTACACAATTCTATAAAACGTATTCATATCCTTCCCCTTTCAGAGTCTTCTTAAGCGCAATAAGGGGAGAACACCCTAACCACGAAAAACACCCCTGTTTTGTGAAACGACCTAAGCCGTGCTTCACTGCTGGCGCGACACGCTGATGGCAGGTAACGCTCTTCAGGAATTTGCCAAACCCAAACGCCAGCGTTTCTGGTTGCCGTATGATGCATCCTCATTCATCACTCCATATCACTCGTTTCCAGTCATCCGCTGTCTAGTGGCGTCTCTCTTTACTCTATCTCCAGCATTGATAAACGTTAACTACAGGTATGTGTGGCTTATGAGGAGAAGCTCGACCGTTGTACCCCATTATTTTTAACTCCCTACGCACAGTTGATTCTGCTAAGTGGACTCATGCCATCACATGAGAGTTTATACACTCAGTCTACGCTATGTTCAACGGCCACTGTTCTTCAGTGCAGAGGGTCCCCCTGATCTTGATTTAGCTTTGGTTGTTCTTTCGCGTTTACCGTACAGAATCACATCACCCGTCAACTTGGGCAGCTGTTGTTGTTGTAGTCTTCAGTGCATAGACTGGTTTAATGCAGCTCTCCATGCTACTCTACCCTGTGCAAGCTTCTTCATATCCAAGTAACTACTGCAAACTACATCCTTCTGAATCTGCTTAGTGTATTCATCTCTCGGTCTCCCTCTACGATTTTTACCCTCCACGCTGCCCTCCAATACTAAATTGAAGATCCCTTGATGGCTCCTCTTTTCCCCATTTCTATTCAGTACCTCTTCATTAGTTACGTGATCTACTCATTAAATCTTCAGCATTCTTCTGCAGCACCACGTTTCGAAGGCTTCTATTCTCTTCTTGCCTAAACTATTGATCGCCCACGTTTCACTTCCATACATGGCTACACTCCATACAAATACTTTCAGAAAAGATTTCCTGACACTTAAATATATACTCGATGTCAAGAAATATCTCTTCTTCAGAAACGCTTTCCTTGCCATCACCAGTCTACATTTTATATCCTCTCTACTTCGACCATCATTTATTTTGCTCCCCAAATAGCAAAATTCATCTACTACTTTAAGCGTCTCATTTCCTAATCTAATTCCCTCAGCATCACCCGATTTAATTCGACTACATTCGATTATCCTCCTTTCGAGACACTGTCCATTCCGTTCAGCGGTTCTTCCAGATCCTTTGCTGTCTCTGACGGAATAACAATGTCATCGGCAAAGCTCAAAGTTTTAATTTCTGCTCCATGAATTTTAAATCCTACTCCAATTTTTTTTGTTTCCTTTACCGCTTGCTCAATATACAGATTGAATAACATCGGGGATAGGCTACAACCCTGTCTCACTCCCTTTCCAACCAATGCTTCCCTTTCATGCTACTTGACTCTTATAACTGCCTTCTGGTTTCTGTACAAATTGTAAATAGCTTTTCGCTTGCTGTATTTGACCGTGGCAACCTTCAGAATTTGAAAGAGAGTATTCCAATCAACATTGTCAAAACCTTTCTCTAAGTCTACAAATGCTAGAAATCTATCTTCAAAGGTAAGTCGTAGAGTCAGTATTGCCTCACGTGTTCCAGCATTTCTACGGAATCCGAACTGATCTTCCCCTAGGTCGGCTTCTGACAGTTTTTCCATTCGTCTGTAAAGAATTCGTGTTACTATTTTACAGCCATGACTTATTAAACTGATAGTTCGGCAGTTTTCACACCTGTCAATACCTGCTTCCTTTGGGATAGGAATTATTATATTCTTGAAGTCTAAAGGTATTTCGTCTGTCTCATACATTTTGCTCACCAGATGGTAGAGCTTTGTCAGGGCTGGCTGTTCCAAGACTATCAGTAGTTCCAATGGAATGTTGTCTACTCCCGTGGCCTTGTTTCGACTCAGGTCTTTCAGTGCTCTGTTAGACTCTTCACGCAGTATCATATCTCCCCACTCTGCACTTACTGATTCCCTGCTGACAGCATGATGCTCCCAGATTCCTTTTACTTGTGACATGTAGTGCACAACTCTCCATCACAACGGCGTGTCCGGATGCTGTTGATCAGAAGTGTATGTTATTTATTTCTTCCACTAGGTCTTCCGAGGCTTCTTAAGAGCCGACAAGAAGGACTACGTCCTTTGCAAACGTTAGCGGTGGCAGTATAATTTGTATTCTGGACGTTCTTCTGACGATGAGCAACTTTTTTAACTTGATGGCGAAATGCACATAATCGTCGCGTAGATTTATCTTAAAGAACTGATGTGGTGTAGTTTGTGCAGTACATGATCTGAGCATCCAATAATAAATTTATTTGTCTTCATCTCAAATTTATGGAAGGATGACCAGTGGTGACTGATCAGGCAATTATCTTTAGATCACCGAAACTCGTTGCAGTCAGGGCCAGTTTAAGGGTACCGCAGTCACGACAGCCGTGGGAGCCCCGAGCTCAAATTCTTCAAATTTAGAACGTTAATAGGCTCCGTTCACGCTAGTCCAGTTATCAAGAGCACCTTCGTTATTGATTCCATTTTTTTCTGAAACCGTACAGATTTGATGAAAACCGTGGCAGTAGTTCTGCCAGTGAACCGACGAAAACAGGGATTTCCATTTCGGTCCCAATCGATGGCCGACCTATAGGGGAATACTAGGGACGTTTGACGTCGCTGACTGGCGCGGTATACCTTATATGTAAATTGAAGGGGTATCGCTGCTGTCAGCTGCAGCGGGACATTACGCGGAATCAGCGGCGACGAGTGAAAATATGTACCATATGGGGATTTGAACCCGGTATTTCCTGCTTGCTAGGCAGGTGCGTTAACTACTGTGTAATCCAGGACACAGCGTCATCTCAACCGCG
This sequence comes from Schistocerca serialis cubense, assembly GCF_023864345.2. Lineage (NCBI taxonomy): Eukaryota > Metazoa > Arthropoda > Insecta > Orthoptera > Acrididae > Schistocerca > Schistocerca serialis. Next base: position 393,128,389 of record NC_064638.1, read on the forward strand.
CGGCACGCCTCACAGCCGATCCACATTCCCACCGAGCGCCAGTTACCCTGTCCCTGTCCATTGTACTCACTGTTCACTACTGTGAGAATCCCACATAACGTCGGATGCATTTTTGCATCCGGACTAAAGAAAGTGGATCCATTGCTCATCTAGGCATATCAATTATATGAATGAGTGGTGTCTGTTCTTTCGGACATGTCCGAAATAACAGAAACCACGCATTCATATAAGAGGTATACCTTGCCCGCTACACAAAGTGCACCGTGCATGACAGCTACCGGTTTGGAATTTCCGCTGCTAATCCACGGGCGGACACGCTCGAGTAAAGCACCCCAGTTTTTCTCTTATCTTGGTTCAGCAGCTCAGTCAGATATGAAGTATGAAGGCAATCTGTGGTCTGCGTTGTTGCTGTCGGAGCCTATAATTTTTTTTATGCTAGAGTGTAGAAGGGATCGTAAATACTTGTCAGGTGCAAAAAAGGAAAATGTAGGTGTGACATCCTAAAAAAGCAGCTGTGGCAAAATGATTTATTAAATAAAATTGTAAAGCGAGGTAACATTGTTTCAGTGAATGCACAGAGGCAATGAAAGAATGCAGTGTTACTAAGGTTTCATCAGTTGATTATGCTGCAGAATCGTACGTTACGTGCAAGCAAGAACTAGTGGCTGATGAAAATGTTGCACTAGCGTAAACAGCTAACAATAACGTTAAAACGTAAACTCCGCCCGAACAGGTCATGAAGACCCAAGGGCTACTGACCGGTCGCCGTGTCATCCTCAGCCCACAGGCGTCACTGGATGCGGATATAGAGGGGCACGTGGTCAGCACACCGCTCTCCCGGCAGTATGTCAGTTTCCGAAACCGGAACCGGGCGCTCGGCAGACCGGATGGTCACCCATCCCAGTGCTAACCAAGTCCGACAGCGCTTAACTTCGGTGATCTGACAGAAACCGGTGTTACCCTTGCGGCAAGGCCGTTGGCAACTATAACGTTACTGCGGAAGAAACCGGAGCAGGCCAAGATCTCCAAGACGAAGTAAAATTATATGAGGAACATAACGGCGTTCAGGCTGTCGATTTTAGCGATCTGGGCATCCGGACATATATTAAAAATGATAATTTAAGGATAAGAGCAATTAAGGAAGGTCCGCAAGGCATTAGCGCAAGAATGTCATAATTCCTCTGGATTGCGGGACGAGAAGGTATTTAACTGTAACTGTTTTCCATGCTTTCATCATCTTTAAAAAGACGAAAAAGTTAAGCGAACGTGGCTTGTATATTCTCGAACAAAAGATGCTGTGGATGGCTTTTGTTGCAAGTTGTTCGAGTGCTGGCGCTATAACAAATGGTTTAACAGACTGGAAGAGCTTGTCAAAAAAAGTGCAAGAAGAGTGGTTCTCAAGTTCGAATTTTTTTTATTATGATTATTCACATTATTTTCACCCTCTTTGAAGCACTGGAAAGCACTCAAGAATCACGTGAAGCTGACTCTAAAGCTGCTGTGTGATACGAGATGGGAGGATGGGATTGAAAGTTTCTAGGTAGTAAGATCTGAGCTTAACAACATTGGGCTTGCATCAACAGAGTTAAAGAACACGTGCAAAAATTATCCAATGTATTTCAGTGAAATATGTAGTCCCTTGAACGAAATCTCAAAATTTAAATTTTCTTTGTGTGCTATGCTATGGCATAATGTCCTTATGGGTGTCAACAGAGTCAATAATGCAGTTCAGTAATTAGGATGCAATTAGACACTGCAGTAAAATTAATAAAATCAACACTTAGAGCAAACGGTTTTGAGAAGGCTAAGAAAGAAGCAGAGGAGTCGACACAACAGTAAAATTAATAAAGTCAACACTTGGTGTTAACGAAGAATATAGAGCAAACGGTTTTGAAAAGGTTAATATAGAAGCAGAGGAATCGATTGCATCTGTAGGAAATATTGCTGAGTTAACAAAATCAGATCTGCAATAATTAAAAGGCAGTTTTCTTACGAAAGTAAAGATGAACCCTTCCTACGGGGAAGAGAATCTCCCGTAAACTTCTTTTATCTTGTGGCAGACACGGCTATTACGTCAGCAGCTCAGTAACTGTTTAGTGCTATTTTTGATATTAAGAATTTGGCAACAAAGAAATACGTTCTCAACAAAGGAAGCAGAAGTCTTGCAAAACATTTAAGAGACCATGAAACGCATACAATAGATATAAATTTGCAAAATCTTGCAAAAGAATTGGAATTGTTGTCCCCTACGCTTCAGGAAACTACGAACACATGTTTAGAAGTACTTCAGTATTCTTCGAAATGAACATGCAAAACGTTTTCCCAAATGCTACTCTAGCGTTAAAATGTTTTTGTGCATGGCAATGTCTGTAGCTTCTGCAGAATGTAGTTTTTCCAATTTAAAGACTATTAAAAACTACTTCAGATCTTCAGTGACCAACGGTTAGCTGAGAAATCTTGCATAATAGACGTGGAAATACAGACTGCACTTTCGTTCGACAGCGAGAAACTGTTTAAAGGCTGCGCTACTGAAAAAGCAAGAAAAGTTAAGATTAACGTGAGTAATTTTTAAAATAATATTTTTACAATTTATTAGGCTTTCCCCCATTTTATTTTTCGTTAGACAGAATCTGTTAAACTATATGCTTAATTTTTCATGTTATAGCGATGCATGTAATAGTTGTCACTACCAAATCAATCGGGCTTCGCTCGTAACTATTGTGAACTATTACTAACATGTGGTCGTCAGTGATAAACGATCATGAAAACAAAATCTGAGAATGGATAAAAATAGACAGATCTTACCGGCTGCTTGTGTTGAATGTAAAAACCGATCAATGTTTCGCACAATCTGAAAACCCAGCGTTGAGACAGCCATTGTTGCTTCTTAAGAAGTAAAAATTACGAAGAAACGCTCAGTCGTTAAAGCCATTGCAATATCTGTAGTAATCTGTAATTCCCTCAGTTTATATGAAATACTGCACTCAAGTTTTTAGTACATTTCAAAATCGCCATATACTTGCTTGGTGTTCAATTTGTGAGTTAAAGAGAAACATTATACCAGTTATCACGATTCCAGACGTACTCTTCGAGGATTATTTTGCAAGCGATATTGCAACAAGGAAGTTCTACTTTGTACCACAATGTGCCACAGAGGGGATTTTTGCAAATGTAAAAACTGTTTTGACAGATGTAATGATAGTCTTTTTGAAATATTTGGAACGAAAGTTGGTAATTTACTATAAAAGACACAACTAAAATCAGAATTCATTCAGTATTATTTTAATTTAAGAAACTCCTACTAAGTTTTTAGATTCTTGTTTTTCCACTTTTATTCGGTGTTCGTTTCGGCACAGGTACGTTAACTTTAAGTGCATATTAGCATATTTCTGGTGCATAATTTGCTTGTTTTAGTATATATTTCAGGTATTCTTGAACATAAAAAAAGAGAGAAATACACGAAGATATTGTAAAATCCACACTATCTGGTGTTCTTACAACTCGAGGTTAACGCGTTAATGTCCTTCGCAGAGGACACGAAAATTACTTAAACCGGTTCTGGTTGCAGTGAATAATTTGTCAAATGCAGCAGAAATTCATACTGTGCCATTTGAACACAATAAAATTCAATAAGTACTTTTACTGTACCTGACGATTTACTGCTTCTAACGAAATCTTTAGAGTAGCAGTAAGTCATGGATTCCCTGTCGTCCAAAATGGCAGCAGATTTTTCTAGCAGCAAATAATTTGCAGGATATCGTTAAATCTTGCCATTTCGTAGCACCCCGTTGCTATGTTATGCTTCATCGTTTATCCACAGATCCTGGTATATTGTACTTTGTGCGACGAATGTGTGCTACTGATGACAAGACAAATAAAGAACAAGTTTCTCATCGTTTGCAATTTCTCTTACGGGTATAAACTAATGGATTTGTCAAAAGCATCTTTGTCCAACGTTTCCCACCTTCATTGAGAAAACTTCCTATTCTTCACACTCTGGTGGTGTCAGCGTCAGTACGCTCCATGACATTTCCCCTTTAGGCGTGTTGGTCGTCTAGTAGTATTTGTGGGAGGTGACAAATTAGTTTCCGAGAGGACCCTGAAGCGTTTAAAACTATTGAAGCAAAACTTGAGAACTGACGTACACAGTAGAAACTGAATGTGACACCTGATTTCCCGATGAGACAAGCGGATGACACACTCCGGGAAAACCCGCTCCCCGTTTTGCAGCACTTCAGGGCGGGACGGTTGCATGCTAGTAAAGAAAGGAGAGAAAAGCTGCAGAATACAACACAGCTAAACGAATGAGTTGTAGGATAAAACATAAGTGTGAGGAGGTTCGGTAGCTTCGTCCAACAGCAACAGCTCCTTGTGTTGTGGGTTAGCTACTCTGCAGGAGTATACGTTACGGACGTGGCTGTAATACATTGCACTGTAAATGCACTGTACACACTATTTTCTCACTGTTATTTTCTTCCTCCTACTTACAATGCCTGCTTATTAACCTAACTATATCCTAACTCCGACCTGTCACTTGTTTGTTCTGAAAAATATATGACGACAGGTAGTCCATGACTTACTGCGACACTAAAGATTTCATTAGAAGGAGTAAATCGTCAGCCGATCGACGAGTTGATATACAGATTTCGCAGTACCATTCAACAGATCTCTGTTTAGGCATTCTGTTATACATTTTCCGAGTATTCCTTAGATCAGTTTAGGCAGACTCCTAGATGTGTCCTTTTAGTGATTCACGGAACACGACTTTTAGACCGTATCTACATATAGTACCGAATGCACCTGGAAAGCTATATTCATCCAGTATGTGAGACTGTGAGCACTCAGCGACTTCCGACAAACCTTAAACATTATTTCAAACCTTTTTTTCCACTGAACCGACCCCCCCCCCCCCCTCCCGTCCCCACAGACATACACACACAAATTAATGCAAGGATAGCAGTGTATCGCTTACTCGATTTTGGTTGTCCACGCTGTAAAACTTAAGCGTTAGGCATGATGTTTTAATTAATTATCCCATTACTACTAACTCCGCTCGCAACACATTTTGCAAAGAGTGTCCACGTGTGCTACTGAATGAATCTGCAACATTTTATCATTTTACGACACATAGTCCAGGATATTTGACGTCGTTGTTGTTGTGGTCTTCAGTCCTGAGACTGGTTTGATGCAGTTCTACATGCTACCCTATCCTGTGCAAGTTTCTTCATCTCTCAGTACTTACGGCAACCTACATCCTTCTGAATCTGCTTAGTGTATTCATCTCTTGGTCTCCCTCTACGATTTTTACCCTCCACGCTGCCCTCCAATGCTAAATTTGTGAGCCCTTGATGCCTCAGAACATGTCCTACCAACCGGTCCCTTCTTCTTGTCAAGTTGTGCCACAAACTCCTCTTCTCCCCAATTCTATTCAGTACCTCCTCATTAGTTATGTGATCTACCCATGTAATCTTCAGCATTCTTCTGTAGAACCACATTTCGAAAGCTTCTATTCTCTTCTTGTCCAAACTATTTATTGTCCATGGACATGACGTCATAAACATTGAAATCAGGGAAAAACAAGTGTATATTAAAACGGAGCGAAAATTACACAGACTATACTCAACCGATGTTTGACAGTGACAGCATTAATCTGTAGGTGAATAATTCGAAACTAATAAAACTAATATTATTGAGTTTCTGCGTCTTCAACAATAAAGATTTCCCATGCTTAAACTGAAATGTTTATTTTGTTTACTTATTTATAAAGTAATCAGACGTTTGTCGTTGTTTGGTGTTTTAAACATGAGATTTAGATTTTTTGAAGTATCACAGGCGGTGGGTTACTAGTAACTTACTATCTGAGAGAAAAATAGAAACGGTGAGATGAGGCACACTTACCACTCATAAAGATGACTCTGTTTTGAATCGTACGTCTTCTCTCTGTTGTGTCGCAGCCTACCAGAAATTCCTCTGCTGTGTCAACCTCTTCATTTCAGAGTAGCACTTGCATCCAAAGTCCTCACTGATTTATTGGAAGTATTCCAGTCTCTTTTCCCTGCAGTCTTTATCCTCCACAGATCCCTCAAACACCATGGAAGCTATTCCTTCATATCTTAACATATACGCTATCATCGTGATCCTTCTTCTTGCCAGTGTTTTCCTCATATACCTCTCCTCGCCGACTTGGTAGAGGACTTCCTCATTTTCTGTGTTAACAAACTATTTAATTTTCAACATTCTTCTACAGCGCCACATCTTACCCCCTCTAATCTCTTCTTTTCCAGTTTTTACCACAGTTAATGATTCACTCCCATACAACGCTGCACTTCATATATCCTCAGAATTTTTTTCCTCGAATTGAGATCAAAGCTTTATACATTGGACTTCTTTGGACGAGACGTGCCCTATTTGTTTGTGCTAGTCTTGGCTTTTTTTTTTCTCAAAGTAGCAGATTTCCATCCCTTTATCTACTTCAAGGTCTTCAATTTCTGTGTTATATTTACCAATTATCTCAATCCTGCCATTCGTTATTACTCTTGTCTTTCTGGTTACACTCAATCCACACTGTGTCCTCATTAGACTGTGCATTTCATTCAACAGGTCCTCCAGTTCTTCCTCACTCTCACTGAAGATGGCAATGTCATCAGCGAATCTTATCATTAATATCCTTTCACCCTGATTTTCAAAGGTAAATAGAACTCAGTAACGGCATTAGCAACTACATCCAAAATTGGTTCACATATTAGTTACTCTCTGGACTTGTAAAAATAATTATCAATGGGGAACACTGAGTAACGAGCTTGTAAAGATATAACTGTATCAGCCCCTACATTCTGCACGAAACTCTAAGATTCATATAGATCAGGCTTGGACAAGATTTGCGCTCCTGGAGTGACCTCGTGCTCCGTGAGCGTAGTCGAGTATGCTCAGCTCCGCAGTTTCCTCCAACACTGCGCTATTTTGAGCTGTTGTGTAACACAGATGTCGAAGGTTGCAGGTAAACGTATCTGCAACACAGTTCAACTATTTCTAAGAGGCGAATATTGCAACATATTTTATAAGCAGGAGTGTAAGATGTGTATTGAAGGTTGAATAACAAGTACACTGCTTTTGTTCTACTATAGAGCGAAAACAGTGTACTTGTTATTCAGCCTTAAATATTGTTCTACCAAGAAGTAATGGACGAATCGATAAATAAAAAAAGTTAATCGTGTGTCTTCCCTTCTTATTCTTCTTCCAAAGCAATAACTGTTATTACTTGATTAAACAAGGGTATTAACAAACTCCTTCCAAAGAGGCCATAAAGGCCCAACGGTACCGACTGGCGCCGTGTCATCCTCAGCCAATAGGCGTCACTGAATGCGGATATGGAGGGGCATGTGGTCAGCACACCGCTCTCCCAGTTGTATATCAGTCTCCGAGACCGGAGCCGCTGCTTCTCAATCAAGAAGCTCCTCAGTTTGCCTCACAAGGGCTGAGTGCACCCCGAATAAAGAGAATTAGATAATGCTGATATGTTGAGGAGAAATATAAAAAACTTTACAGACAGGGATTTAATATTAAACTGTAATGTTTATATATATCTAAACACATTTCAGTTTTAGAATATATAATATAGCTGCAACTATGGTTCACGTACAGTGAAACCACATATACACACATCAAAAAAAGTTTTGCTTCACCTTGGTCCGAGAATTCCGGGACCTGCACAGAAAATTGGAATAGAGATCAACATAAACATCATTTTCGCTCTTTTTATTGTTCATGAGAACCACATATTGCATGTTGTACCACCTTAGAGCGAAACCTCCAGAGGTAGCGGTCTAGATTACTGTACACACCGGTACCTCTAATACCCAGCAGCACGTCCTCTTGCATTGATGCATGCCTGTATTCATCGTGGCATACTATCCACAAGCTCATCAAGGCACTGTTGGTCCAGATTGTCCCACTCCTCAACGGCGATTCGGCGTAGATCTTTCAGAGTGGTTGGTGGGTCACGTCGTCCATAAACAGCCCTTTTCAATCTATCCCAGGCATGTTCGATAGGGTTCTGGAGAACATGCTGGCCACTCTAGTCGAGCGATGTCGTTACCGTGAAGGAAGTCATTCACAAGATGTGCAGGATGGATGCGCGATTTGTCGTCCATGAAGTCGAATGCCTCGCCAATATGCTACCGATATGGTTGCACTATCGGTCTGAGGATGGCATCCACGTATTGCACAGCCGTTACGGGGCCTTCCATGACCACCAGCGGCGTACGTCGGGCCCACATAATGTCACCCCAAAACGGCAGGGAACCTCCACCTTGCTGCACTCGCTGGACAGTGTGTCTAAGGAGTTCAGCCTGACCGGGTTGCCTCCAAACACGTCTCCGGCGATTTCTGGTTGAAGGCATATGCGACACTCGACGGTGTAGAGAACGTGATGCCAATCCTGAGCGGTCCAATCGGCATGTTGTTGGGCCCATCTGTACTGCGCTGCATGGTGTTGTGGTTGAAAATATGTACCTCGGCATGGACATTGGGAATGAAGTTTGGCATCGTACAACCTATTGCGCACAGTTTGAGTCGTAGCACGACGTTCTGTTGCTGCATGAAAAGCATTATTCAACATGGTGATGTTTCTGTCAAGGTTCCTCCGAGCTATAATCCGTAGGTAGCGGTCGTCAACTGCAGTAGTAGCCCTTGGGCGGCCTCAGCGAGGCATGCCATCGACAGTTCCTGTCTCTCTGTATCTCCTCCATGTCCGAACAACATCGCTTTGGTTCACTCCGAGGTGCCTGGCCCTTTTCCTTGTTGAGAGACCTTCCTGGCACAAAGTAACAATGCGGACGCGATCGATCGGCGGTATTGACCGTCTAGGCGTGGTTGAACTACAGACAACACCAGCCGTGTACCTCCTTCATGGTGGAATGACTGGAACTGATCGGCTGTCGGATCCCCTCCATCTAATAGGCGCTGCTCATGCATGGTTGTTTACATCTTTGGTCGGGTTTAGTGACATCTCTGAACAGTCAAAGGGACTGTGTCTGTGATACAATATCCACAGTCAACGTCTATCTTCTGGAATTCTGGGAACTGGGATGATGCAAAACGTTTTTTGATGAGTGTAGTTAAACAGATTAAAATCTGTTAAACCTTAATGTTAGTGGGACTTGTCAGTTTCATAACAGGGGAAAAAAAAGAAAAAAACTTTATCACACATGTGGCGAAGAAAAAATTGAAATAACGTTAGCGGCTTGTCTGTGCAGTCGAAGATACTCTTGGGGTAACAGTTATAAAAGTAATGTAAACTCATTAAATGGACAAACAGGTCATGGAGCTGGGTGTTTCACAGTACATCTATCTGCTCAACTTGAAAGTAACAGCGTACATTAGCAGCCAAAAGCGGGAATGGTCAGACAAATACATCGAAATCCTTCTTCGGTCGTGCAATGTCTTCAGATCTCTTTGAGATCTCATGATGAAATGTTTCAATTGCTGTAACGTAGTCACTCATGTCTGGTCCACAAATGACTGCACTGAGTTACGCGAAATGTACCATGTCATGAGCTTAAGCTGATTTTTCGATATGATTCCTTTGTGTTTCGTAGTATCAATCCTGTCTGCCACATCTGTTACCAAATGACTCTCCCCTTGTATTAAGGCTCTTAACGAATTCAGATAATTGGTGAATTCATCTATAACAGATTTTGGTATCATTCTATTTATTCTTAACTTCGTTTTTTTCGTAATGGTCGCCTTCACTTCAGCGAGCATTCACTGTGGTCCGTCAGAAAACAAGTGCACTATATCGTCTTTGTGGTTGGTGTTGTAATGATGCTCCAGTAAGTGTTATCCAAGCCCACAATAGTGCGATGGCATATTAACCACTTTGCATGGCCTTGAAACGATACGAAAAGTAATGCATTTCCCGTTCAGCGTTGAATTTTTTGGACAAGTTGTAGACGCCATAATATTCCTAACGCAGAACGTAAATGTTATTTGACTCAAATAGTGTTGTCAGGGAACTGCTTCGCGTTTGACAAGCCGACTGCTCCGCTCGAGCGATGTTCTTCTGCAGCCTTCATGTTCCCCTTCCCCTCAAACCTCGGCTCCACTCGCTAAGCGGGGAGGGCGGATAGAGTGCAACGCCCGCGGACCGTTGTTTGGTTAGGTCTGGTAGAGACGGTAGCACTTACTTTTATATAGTTTTAGTATCTATTTTTTAAAGCCATTTTAGTGGAAATGATAAGATCATAACATTTCTGTACGAACTACAAAGAAAGCAGGAAAGGTAGATAGCACATTAAGGTGTGTCACTTATTACGAATGACACATATACATAAACTTTTTTTGTGTTACACCCCTGCATAATATCTGTGATTTCGAAGACAATAAGTAAACGTTAAAAAGTTAATGTTTGTGTACGTAAAGTTAATTACATTCTGGCTCCACAGAAGATGTATCCTAAGGGTATTTAAATAGCATTAAAAGTAAATGTCTCGGGTAGTGTGGGTTCGTAACATAGGTGTTACGTTTTAGCTGGCGGATTAAATTTCACAGAAGAGATGTAGAAGCATAACGGTAGAGCAGGCAGTGTCAGCTACAATGCGCCCGCTCGAATCTGCTCTGTTTGCTGAGTAAATTCCTCGGCGACATACCGCCACACATTTACCCAGACATCGTCGTACACGGACGCGAATCGACGCCCCGCATCGTTTACTCCGAGTGGCTGCAGACCTGTTTTGCATTCCTCGCGATAAGAAACATTTAAAAGGTGCTCCCCGTATTGACCGAGCATATATTTGTTGTATAAGGAGCGTGTTTGCCGCCGAGTACCTAAATATTTGTGTGTGGACACAGCGTATTGGTCCCGGAGCTGCGGAATAAGTTGATACAGTTGAATGGGCGTGATTCAACAGGCGGACCACTATCTGTCTAAATATTTTCACACTCGCTCTCCCGTTCGCGGCTGCGCCGAGCCGTGCCCCCGGCGCTGGGCGCCTATTTGATTCCGTGTGTGTGCGTGCGAGCGCGTGCCTCCTAAAGAAAATGTTTGCCGGCGTATCTAGGGGCGGATACTGTTTATCGAGCTTATGAATTTAGCACCTGTCCAAAGCGCCGCTATCTGCCCATCAGCCGTTCAAACAATCGGCACAGCACAGCGCCGAGTGCGCCCGCAGCGGCCCGGCTGAGCTGCCGGCACAATCTGCTAGTCTGCTTACCTGTCTACTTGTCTCGTCTGGACGGCACGTCTCGCGTCCTGGCACTATCTCTGCGTTTCTGTTGTAAAAGAACTTAAACTGGCCCAGTACACAGAAATTTGATGTCATTAAATTATCAATATTCTGGAAAAAGGGGTCGCCTTTATTTCGTAGCAAAAGTAATAAGCAACATGTGCAAAGTAAGTACCTCTGGAGTTTCAGATGACGACCGCGCGAAAACTACGAGGGGCGTTGTATAAGTAATGCAACACATTTTTTTCTCTCGGCCAGTTTCGGTTGAAAAAATGCTTCAGCGCCTATAGTTTCATGAAGTTCCGATAGACGGCGCTATGCGAAATTTTCAAACCGATTTCCGTCTGATCCAACGAGGGTTCCACTCCGCGGGGAGCAGTACATGTATGATAGGGAGTTTGTTGATACAGAAAGACATTGGCTCCAGCGTCGAGCAAACGGAGAGCTGCCATTGAGTTTCTTTTGGAGGGAAACCAGACCATCGCAGATATTCACAGGCACGTGTAGAATGTCTACGGAGATTTGGTAGTGAACAAAAGCACTGTCAGTTGTTGGGCGAGGCGTCTGTCATCGCCGCAACAAGGTAGCTTAAACTGGTCATATCTGCCGCGTGCCGGTTGGCTGCACACAGCTGTGACCCTGGCAATTTTGGAACGTGCGGACACTCATATTGGAGGTGGTCGGCGGACCACAATCAAACACCTCGTTGCTCAATTGGACGTCTCTGTTGGTAGTGATAACACACTCTGAAACGTCCCCTTAGAAAAATTTATGAATAACTGTGCTTATAAACCTCTTCCATTATTTGATTTACAAACAGCTGAGCAGAACTGAATGTACTCAGACATTTCACTCTTTATTTATTCTGATCAACACTAAACTGACACACAATATTTTTAGCGCAACGCAATCTGACTTTCAATAATCTCTACAAAAGAATGGCCCTGACTAACAATAACGTATACCTTTCATGAATAACTTACCTCACAAAAATCTTCGTTACTCGAACTACTGCAATACAGCGAGTGCCAATACTGCCAGCTAAGTAAAAGATTCTAACTACTGAAGGCACTAACTACTGATAGGCATAGTTAGCAAATGAAATATTTTGACAGAGAACAAACAATGTATTTACCTTAATAGTGTTCAAACGTCATTATATATATATATATATATATATATATATATATATATATATATATATATAGGGTGTTTCAAAAATGACCGGTATATTTGTAACGGCAATAAAAACTAGACGAGCAGCGATAGAAATACACCGTTTGTTGCAATATGCTTGGGACAACAGTACATTTTCAGGCGGACAAACTTTCGAAATTACAGTAGTTACAATTTTCAACAACAGATGGCGCTGCAAGTGATGTGAAAGATATAGAAGACAACGCAGTCTGTGGATGCGCCATTCTGTACGTCGTCTTTCTGCTGTAAGTGTGTGCTGTTCACAACGTGCAAGTGTGCTGTAGACAACATGGTTTATTCCTTAGAACAGAGGATTTTTCTGGTGTTGGAATTCCACCGCCTAGAACACAGTGTTGTTGCAACAAGACGAAGTTTTCAACGGAGGTTTAATGTAACCAAAGGACCGAAAAGCGATACAATAAAGGATCTGTTTGAAAAATTTCAACGGACTGGGAACGTGACGGATGAACGTGCTGGAAAGGTAGGGCGACCGCGTACGGCAACCACAGAGGGCAACGCGCAGCTAGTGCAGCAGGTGATCCAACAGCGGCCTCGGGTTTCCGTTCGCCGTGTTGCAGCTGCGGTCCAAATGACGCCAACGTCCACGTATCGTCTCATGCGCCAGAGTTTACACCTCTATCCATACAAAATTCGAACGCGGCAACCCCTCAGCGCCGCTACCATTGCTGCACGAGAGACATTCGCTAACGATATAGTGCACAGGATTGATGACGGCGATATGCATGTGGGCAGCATTTGGTTTACTGACGAAGCTTATTTTTACCTGGACAGCTTCGTCAATAAACAGAACTGGCGCATATGGGGAACCGAAAAGCCCCATGTTGCAGTCCCATCGTCCCTGCATCCTCAAAAAGTACTGGTCTGGGCCGCCATTTCTTCCAAAGGAATCATTGCCCATTTTTCAGATCCGAAACGATTACTGCATCACGCTATCTGGACATTCTTCGTGAATTTGTGGCGGTACAAACTGCCTTAGACGACACTGCGAACACCTCGTGTTTTATGCAAGATGGTGCCCGGCCACATCGCACGGCCGACGTCTTTAATTTCCTGAATGAATATTTCGATGATCGTGTGATTGCTTTGGGCTATCCGAAACATACAGGAGGCGGCGTGGATTTGCCTCCCTATTCGCCAGACATGAACCCCTGGGACTTCTTTCTGTGGGGACACTTGAAAGACCAGGTGTACCGCCAGAATCCAGAAACAATTGAACATCTGAAGCAGTACATCTCATCTGCATGTGAAGCCATTCCGCCAGACACGTTGTCAAAGGTTTCGGGTAATTTCATTCAGAGACTACGCCATATTATTGCTACGCATGGTGGATATGTGGAAAATATCGTACTATAGAGTTTCCCAGACCGCAGCGCCATCTGTTGTTGAAAATTGTAACTACTGTAATTTCGAAAGTTTCTCTGCCTGAAAATGTACTGTTGTCCCAAGCATATTGCAACAAACGGTGTATTTCTATCGCTGCTCGTTTAGTTTTTATTGCCGTTTCAAATATACCGGTCCTTTTTGAAACACCCTGTATATTTATATATATATCAGTTCATGACATCCAGTCTTACAAATTACTGTCTCTGATGGACCCACGTCCAGATCATCCGCTCTCAAAACTCCGCCATCTCCCTCTCCACATCCACCACTGCTGGCGGCTCACCTCCAACTGCGCAACGCTACGTGCTGTTCACATCCAGCTACAATAGAAAAATTCCAACAATGCAAACCAGCCACAGACTGCACACAGCACAGCCAGTGATTTTCATATAGAGTGCTAAGTGGCGTTACCAATATAAAAACCTAAACAGCCTAGTTACAACTCGTCCACCAGCTGGGATACTCAAAGGTGTATGCCCACTGGTTTCCTCGCCATAAAGAGCTCCAAAGACCATCTGTACGGAATTGATCGCGTGCTAAGAGGCTGATCGTGGCAATTTTTTCTCGAATATCGTCACATGTGATCAGACATGGGTTCATCATTTCGAACCGGAAACAAAACGGCAATCAGTGTAGTGACGTCCCACCACCTCTTCTCCGAAGAAAAGTTCAAAGCTGCAACCTCAGCCGGTCATGGTGACGGTCTTCTGGGACTCTGAAGGGATTTATTCCGTTTGATGTCCTCCCTCACGGTGCAACAGTCAACTCTGAAGTGTTCTGTTTTACCCTCAGGAAACAGAAAAATCGACTCTGACGAATTCGTCTCCATAACGAACTTCTCATTCTCCATGATACCGCAGGGCCTCACACCAGACTGTGCGCACGAGCGAAGCTCACAAAATATCACTGGGCCGATCTTCCTCACGCAATCCACAGCCCGGACTCGTACCTTGCGACTTTCATCTGTTTGGCGCAATGAACGATGCATTCCACGGGAAGCGGTACGTAGATGAGGGGGATGTTATTGATGCAGCAAGACGATGGGTCTCACGTCTACCAGTAGAGTGGTATCATGCGGGTATATAGGTCGTTCCAGTAACGTGGCGTAAGGCTGTCGCCGTGAATAGAGATGAAAAATTGAAAAAAATGGTTCCAATGGCTCTGAGCACTATGGGACTTAACATCTGAGGTCATTAGTCCCCTATAACTTAGAACTACTTAAACCTAACTAACCTAAGGACAGCACACACATACATGCCCGAGGCAGGTTTCGAACCTGCGACCGTAGCGGTCGCGCGGTTCCGGACTGAAGCGCCTAGAACCGCTCGGCCACATTGGCCGGCCTGAAAAATAGAGTTTCGTGGCCAAAAGAGTGGGGAATAATGTGGTGTATTGGAATCCTGAATAAAACCAACCTGAATGAGAGTTTCACTCTGCAGCGGAGTGAGCGCTGATATAAAACTTCCTGGCAGATTAAAAATCGACGTGCTTCGAGAATAAATTGTGTAGCTTTACATACTGAACGCCGATCGTATAATACACACTGACAGAAAAAAATAAAACACCCAGAAGAGTGGAGGAGGAGGATATTAGTGTTTAACGTCCCTTCGACAACGAGGTCATTAGAGACGGAGCGCAAGCTCGGGTGAGGGAAGGATGGGGAAGGAAATCGGCCGTGCCCTTTCAAAGGAACCATCCCGGCATTTGCCTGAAGCGATTTAGGGAAATCACGGAAAACCTAAATCAGGATGGCCGGAGACGGGATTGAACCGTCGTCCTCCCGAATGCGAGTCCAGTGTGCTAACCACTGCGCCACCTCGATCGGTCCCAGAAGAGATGTTGCATGTCAACGTAACTTAACTGACATACACAGCATACCTGTGTATGTAAATGTTTAGAGTCACGGATGGAATAGCTCCCAGAATGCATTGGTGCTGGCCATGTGTAGTGTTTCTACCAGGCCTAGTAGGGTGTATAAGTGATCAGGGTCAAATGTTGAGTGAGTGCGGTTACGGACAAAGAGATGTTGCGTACTCATATAACACAGCATTATCAGGACCCGAAGTTTGAAAGGGGGCCTTGTCGTGGGTCTCCACTACGCCGGCTGGACGAATCGTGCAATATTGATTTCCGACAGAATACACTCGCACGGTTCTTCACATTTTAAAATCGAATTTATGTATGAAGTGAATGGCAAAAGGCGACTGCATAAAAATGATTTACCTAGTAGTTTCGATTTTCTAAGTCACTTTGCAAAAATTTCGTTACACACCGTCATGTGCCACTCTCCTTTGTTTTAATAGCACAAAACATGACGGAAGACTGTTCAGGTTGCTTCACAATGGTCGCAGTGTCGCGTCTCTATGGTATTCTATTTCTCTGATGGTAGTATAGATGCCTAGTGTAGCATGGGGAGCTCTAGGAATGAGAAGTTTTCTAACTTGGCAAATACTGCAATGAATACGGACGGCGTTCCAACAGTGACTCCGAGGACGTCCCGACCGTGGGGCTGAACCGTGGCACGCCCACCTCAGAGCGGCGCCGGAAGTGTCGGGCGCAGCACAGGGCGGTGTCGGGCCCGGAGGAGCGCTAATGGGCCGGGAATGCCGGCGCTGGCGCTCGAGACGCGGCGCTCGCCGCCGTGTTTGCACTCGGCTGCGCCCTGTCCGGGAACACGCGGCGCCGACAAAGGCCGCGGCCGACCGGGCAAACACGCTTTCCATTAGGCGCAAGATAAAACTAATAAGCGACCACTGGCTGCTGGCTGTTTGCTCCCGCCGCCGTGCCTGAACCAGTTAATTATTGTGCGCCGCGGCCAGAGCCGGACGGCGGGTACGTCTCTGCCTGGAGCAGTCGCACGGGCTCCTAGTCAAAGGCGGCCGCAGCAGTGCTCACGTTACGGCACCACTGTCCGAGGCTGCTGCAGGGCTGTCACTGTACAGAGGCTCGTCATCCCCACATCCTCGTTTCTTCTTTCATTACGTTATACAGCGTGATCCTTACCAACGTTCGAAAACCGAAGGGACGTAGTTGTGCTGAGAGAAGTGATTTAATATCATACACATACGGCGGCAAATGTCGGGAAATACCGTCAAAAGTGGGTGACAAATGTTGAACGTCTGACGTCACTAGGTGGTGTACACCGCCTCACGCGCAGCGGTTGACGTTGTCGCTCTGTCGCAACTCATCCTGTCCCCTGTCCCCCCACCCCCCCTCAAACTCATATTCACATCGATGTAGCTCCGAGCCTAGCCGTCACGGTAGCTCAGCGTGTTCGGTCAGAGAGCTGGCTCGTCTCTGTAGTAAAAAAACTGAGTGAAAGGATCAATAACGAACTTCCACGGATGTCATGTGACGTCCGCTACGATCAAATACAACGATCAACAATGAACAAAATGATGTGTTCGGTCAGAGGGTTTAGCTACCCTCTGTAATAAAAAACTGAGTGAACCGATCAACGAACAACCTGAACGAGTGTCATCGGACGCCCGCCACGAACAAAGTCAACGAACAATGGAACAAAATGAGATTTAAAAATAAAAAATGCCTAGTGCGCGCCTTTAGCGCGTGGGGCTTAGGGTTAACGTCTTGGCTCTACAACGTCGTATTCTTTTTCACTGCGTGAGACAATTGTCTTTACATTGATGCATTAATTTATTTACTTGTCGCCGGTCTCCGCAGTTTTATTGCAAAGTACCGTACAACAAAAACTTACCTTATTGCGTCACAAGTGAGTGTAAGCTTCTGAACTGCGTCGTTATCTGCAAATAACCTACGCTTTGTTTACTAAATAGTGCCCATAAACAAAAAAAGAAGGGACAAAAGGAAAGTAACACAAAATAAAAGCAGCTTTTCCTTGGTTACAGCGAAGGCAATAATTTTGTGACTTCTACGTTTACAGCAGATCACATTTACAAAAGATGCTCGAAATTTTCACTGTTTACTTGAATGCAGGTATTGCATCGCTCAGTCATCTCGTCACGCACGCCATCGAAAATACTCCCGGTATTTCCGATACGACGTTTCAGGTCGAACATTTACCATCCTCGTTTGAGCTACCTGCCGCCATCTGTGACACTATAGGTCTTATTTAAATCGCTGTTAAATAGTGCTCGCTAGACAAGTGACATCTTACCAGTTCCTAACACCAATGACTCCATTTTTCTAAGGCAAAGTTTCATTAAGACTTTTCTAGGCAAATTGAAGTTATTATATGTGATTTAAACTTCTGAGGTAAAGGGGATTACATTAATAAATTAACAACTTGAGGAAAAAAAGAAAAGAAACCAGTCACGTGAAACACGGATCCTTATTTTCACACCCGGTATTTTATAAACGCTAGATGCAAACGAACAGGTTCATTCCTCTTTCTTAGATTTACGTAAGGCATTCGACTGAGTCGCCTGATAACAGCGATACGATGGTGCGAAATATATTCTCAAATGTATGATTAGCCTGAGTATTTTTGTTTCATAGACACCAGTACGCTATACTGGATAACAAATGTTCAAGAGAAACGGAAGGAAAACCGCGTTAGCCTCAAAGAAGGGCTAATGGCCCGCTAACATTTTCAGTGTACATGGTGTCCCCAAAAAGCACCGACAACGCTTAGCATGTTGTGCACGAAGGCACACAGATTGGTTTTCAAAAAGGAATCCACATCCCGAAGCTCACAGCACGCTGAAGAGGTCGAAGTCTGAGATGGGTGTCCGTTCCATATTACGTCAATAAACCGAACATGAGCAGCACATCGCGCTACCTACATTGCAAAAGGGCTTCAAACTGCGTACCTCCTACGTCAACGCAGAGCCTACATCACTGTGTCGAGCCCCACACGCGTGAGCCTATACGTGCGGCTATCTTTGAAGTATTTCAGTCGCTCCGTAGACTCGAGGAATAAAGCCCACCAAAAAAATGTTCAAATGTGTATGAAATCTTATGGGACTTAACTGCTAAGGCCATCAGTCCCTAAGCTTACACGCCACTTAACCTAAATTATCCTAAGGACAAAACACACACCCATACCCGAGGGAGGTCTTGAACCTCCGCCGGGACCAGCCACACAGTCCATGACTGCAGCGCCCCAGACCGCTCGGCTAATCCTGCGCGGCAATATAAAGCCCTCCGCTGACGTGACAGGTGTAACATACACTATACTCTTCGTACTATAGCACAGAGAACAGTATAGAGGTGTTACATTCGGCAGCCGTGCTGGCCGTAGAACTGGCCCACCTCTACCAACCCAAAGATTGTGTTATGCGACGTCGAGGTGATTCCGCATATCAACATCAAAGTGTGCTGGAGATCCTTTGTGTTGGAGTCACATCTCCACCCAAACATTTAGTGGCATTACATCTACTAGGGTAGGTAACAAATGTGAAGTAGACCGGTCCAGTTGATCCGCTTGTCGGTAGACATGATCCAATGACATGGGCACCAATTATCCCGCCCCAGATGTTAATACCGACCCTATGTCGGTGATTTTGAATAACATGCGCACGCGGATTTTCTTCCACCCAAACATGCACATTGTGCAAGTTTAATACATCGTCTCTAGTAAACGTGCATTCATCCGTATATAGCACCAAGCTCGGGAATCGTGGCTGGAGATGCGTTGTCGTACCCGTCATGGGTAATGCCTGAACTTTCTGCAGATGGTGTGGGTGGAGCCAGTGTTCATGGAAAAGACACTTTACGGGACTTTTACTCGTGTGAAGCACGTGTGCCACCTGCCGGGGGCTGGTGTCTCGATCCTTTTCCAACATTGTCAGCACGCCCTCCTCCAAGTGTAGTGTTCGAGCCGAGAGTGGACGTCCCGCATCACGTTTCGGCACCTACCAGAGGACTTCCAGTAAACTGTAACACAAGGCGTCGCTACTTTATTGTACAATGGACACATCTCTGGCAGAAACTACCTACGTGTAACTTTCCAGCTTCTCTGAGGCGTCTCTCGGTGACAGAGAACGTAGAGTGATGTTTGGAAAACGTTCCGCATACAGTCTTGCAGTGGCTCTCCCACTGCAACCCTCTTCGCCGGTCATTTCCACAGCTGTGTACTGGTAAAGTCACACTGCTCTCAACAGAATTACTGCACTGGAAGATCACACAAGGTCCGGATTAGGATGCGCCCAAGGACTCCATGGAGGAACTGTAACACCCCACCTGTCACTTATCTGGTTTTGGCATGTGTTTACCCCAGGTAATTGACTAACAGATCAACAGAGAGTGCAAAACTGCCGCAATGTCGGATAACACAAAGAAAGTAATAAGGCCCTGTGACTCCTGATTGAACTTCGGTGGCAGTGTTGACGTTAATTGATTCAGAATTGATCCCTTTTAATTAAAAAGGTGTGCACATTGATGTTATATTCAGCTATTGAACATCAGATGCAAATGTTGAACATAAAATTAATTAAGAAAGTGACTTGGGATTTCAACTACTTGATTGAAAACAGATGCAGTCGATTAGCACTATTTTAACTCACGACCTTCAATCATCACATTACATGACTCTCCTAACAGGCAGTGGTAATAAATTGCGTTTGCGTGGAGTAAAGCGCGACAAATCAAAAGTAATTTCTATCGACTGACCCATGCGTAATGCGAAGTGCGAGAAGAATTCTACAATACACGGCCCATGAAACCCTCGTGGAAACTTTGCCGACGTGATCCAACAAATTAATCAGTGGCCTAATTCAAGCCGGAGTGGGTGCAATATCACCGAATTCAGCGTGGCGGGGCGGCGTCATTGTGCGGACGTCAGCCGACCTCGTGGTGCTGCAAGGCTGCGCTCATCTATTCACTCCTAGCTATCTTGTTCAGTACATAGCTGAACCAAAACTTTCTATCTCCAAGCTCAATCGTTCTGTTTACTAAGTCCTAAACTGCATAGATGCTCACTCTCTCTCAGGCAATCAGTAAAGAACGCCACGTCTGCAATCTAGGCAAGGCAAGCTGGAAACGGAAGACTTCTATGGAGACTTCTGCCAGTCCGCTTTTCGCCTCGGTTTCCCCTCCAGCAAAATCACTTACGCCAATTGCAGAGCAAGTCGCGTTAATTATGCATCATTTCCCAGTGCCGACCAATGCCTGCTCTGGGAAGTGAACAAATTCCCACGAAATTTCCCTTCCTCTCAACTTCTGCTATTTAGCTCCTCCCAGGCCACCCATCATGGTTAGCGTCTGCACAAAACACCAATTTTTCCGGAATTCTGACTCCCAGGAGACTGCTTCAATTTCCTTGGTCCTATGCTCCCCTCGGAGGTCGGCGTAATTCATTCTGTCGCTCTTCACCTGATTTACTTCAGACTCTGCGGACCATGAATTCAGCGTGAAGTTGCTATAGTTACGAACATGCATATTTTGGCCTCTGTTGACCGCTCCACCGTAGCTTTGCACGGCTTTCTTGCATGTTTCACTGAAAATGGGACGACGGACATTTATCAACAGGTGTACATGTTCTCTGTCCGATTCCCGGTACACCAGCATTTGGTCAACCACCCCTGCTCACTGTCACTCATCTTAAGGCAGCTGGAGGCCGTGCCCCGTTACCGCTTTCTCAGAGCTTGAGCTGCCCTAAGCTGACTATTGTCGCTTCCCTTCGCCGATCCCCAGACCGGCCACGCTCAACTCTGAATACTTCCTTGGGATAAACTAGCCTCCAGTAAATCGATGCGTTTCCACAAAGTTTTCATGTCACATGAATTACTTTAAAACCATCACCCAACATTAATTATTCCAATACGTCCAAACTATACTCTCTACAGGTTGCATTGTGCCTTGTCAGTCATTTTTATTCAGCCCTACTGTTCACTCAACATGAGTTCGGTGATCTTTAATGACTTCATGTAAGGGGCATAGTTCTTGCCATCTTACAGAACTTAGAGCATGCGCTGTATTATTATTATTAGGGTCGAGTCGTCCATCCTTAGTACACAGATGGCTGAAGTGTTATGTATCTTCTGTATTCAGATGAGAATTGGAACAAACCGTCAAACTTCGGCCTTCTCCAGCATCCAAGCCGTGCCTTTCCGGATATGGGTTTATGTGTTCTTCCTTGAAAACCGATCAGCAGTGTGCCTTCCCGCACAACTTACTTAGCATTGCCGTTTCTTTTTTGTTTTTTTTTGGGGGGGGGAGGGGGGGGACACCTTGTATAACGTTCTCACTCAGCAACGACAAGCATCTCAAAATACGCTGATGACAAAAAAAGTGAAGTACTCTCAAGAGGAGAAAAAACGAAGTGAAACTTCTCGAATTGAGAGCGTATGTGACTTTATTTTAGTGACTACAAAATAGAGTCAAATTTCGAAATAACTTGAAATGTGAGAATAATACCAGTATGACGTTTCTCCGCCTCTGGCCTAGATTCATGCACTGCTTGGTTGGGAAGGCTATAGTAAAGTCGCCGCGCTCTCTCTTGAGGCATCTTGGTCCACAAACGTTGTAACTGCTCCTTGACAGCGTGGATACTGCCGCTGGGACAGAGCTGGCGTCCGACCTGGCCCCACACATTCTCTATTGGGGACAGAATCGGTGATCTTCCTAGTCACAGGAACATTTCAGCATCAGCCAGACATTGTTCTGTTGAAAAGCGGCAAAATGACACCATCGCACGAAAGGTAACACATCAGGACACAGGATGCTCCAGTTTCTCCTGCAGACGCTCCTGCAGATATATCAATGTGCCACAGCCATACGCCGAACACGATAGTCTTCCCTCTCGGTAGCATCACATGGTTGGCAGGAGCTGGTCTTCTTGCTACCGTATATTCTTGTGATTACCGCTGCCAGCAATCATTTAGAGTGGGCCGGCCGGAGTGGCCGAGCGGTTAAAGGCGCTACAGTCTGGAACGGCACGACCGCTACGGTCGCAGGTTCGTATCCTGCCTCGGGCATGGATGTGTGTGATGTCCTTGGGTTAGTTAGGTTTAAGTAGTTCTAAGTTCTAGGGGACTTATGACCACAGCAGTTGAGTCCAATAGTGCTCAGAGCCATTTAGAGTGGCTACATTCCTGTCAATTCTGACGTTGCGGTTAATAATGAAAGCAAGACTAAAGAAAAATCAAGACACGATCATAGGATTTGTCGACCTGGAAAAAGCGTTCGACAAATTAAAATGGTGCAAGATGTTCGAAATTCTGAAAAAAAGTGGAGGTAAGCTACAGGGAGAGACTGGTCATGTACAATATGTGCAACAGCCAAGAGGGAATAATTAGAGTGGACGACCAAGAACGAAGTGCTCGTATTAAAAAGGGTGTAAGACAAGGATGTAGCCTTTCGCCCCTACTGTTCAATCTATACATCGAGGAACCAATGATGGAAATAGAAGGAAGGCTCAGGAGTGGAATTAAAATTCAAGGTGAAAGGATTTCAGTGATATGGTTCGCTGATGATATTGCTTTCTTAAGTGAAAGTGAAGAAGAATTACATGATCTGCTGAACGGAATGAACAGTCTGTTGAGTACAGAGTATGGATGCGGCTGGTCTTCAGCAGGTCGTGTGAAATCGAGGACACAAAATAATTTTAAACAGTCCAAATCATTGCGGCTCTTTCAGCCGCAGCAGCTTAATCGACAAATGAGGGCTACTCCGGAAAAAAGTTCCTATTAGTCATGAAATGGAAACCACTGTAACAATAAAAAATATGTTCTATTTGCAACACTTTGCCTCACCTTCCACCCGTTTCTCTACATAGTCACCGCTCCAACTTAGTCACTTGTCGTAGCGTTGTACCAACTTTCCAATATTCTCTTCATGGGAGCCAGGCGCCTGTGCTTTATGCCAAGCAACGGCTCGTTGCCTATGCCAAAACGTTATCTTCATAGCCAGCAGCTCATGTGAGCGCTCGGAACTCACCTTCCAAACAGCCCTCGTATGAACAAGCGATGTAGATCGAAGACTGTCAAGTCAAATTTGGGTGCATGTGAATGAATGGAACTTGCATTCTGTCATTCGCACATAATCTGAAATTATTATGAACATTTTACCTTGGAATTGCCTCAAATATATGGGGATTCACATGCAAAATGATCCAGAAATACTGAGGAAGCAAGGGCTGTTGCACTAGCGTTGCAAGAGAACGCGCAATTGGCGACAGGTAAAGGCTGGTAGCGATTCGCACGGCTGTGAAAAGATCCATACGCAAAGCATGCAACTACCACCATCATACCTTAGCAAAATATCTGGCCGAGAAATTTCGGACCCGCTTCCATCCAGTCACTCGTTGACTAGTCCGGTATGGCAGTTGAAGACTGCATAACAAACCTGGAAGCTTCAAATTTCGCGTTTAAAAATTTTTCACGCAGGAGAATCGTGCAAATATACCGTCGTTTGAAACTTCCTGGCAGATTAAAACTATGTGCCGGACCGAGACTCGAACATCTCCCAGGCTGTGGCTAAGCCATGTCACCGTAATATCCTTTCTTTCAGGACTGATAGTCCTGCAAGGTTCGCAGGAGAGCTTCTGTAATGTTCGGAAGGCAGGAGACGAAGTACTGGCGGAAGTAAAGCTGTGAGGACGGGGCGTGAGTCGTGCTTGGGTAGCTCAGATGATGCCGGCACGGTAGCTCAGCGTGTTCGGTCAGAGAGCTGCGTGCTCTCTGTAATAAAAAAAACTGAGTCAAGGAATCAACGATCAACTTGAACGGATGTCTTGTGACATCCGCCCAGACCAAACGCAACGAACTATACCGAAAAAAAAAAAGATTGTAAAGCATTTGCCCGCGAAAGGCAAAGGTCCTGAGTTCGAGTCTCGGTCCGGCACACAGTTTTAATCTGCCAGTAAGTTTCATATCAACGCACACTCAACTGCAGAGTGAAAATCTCATTCTGGAAATACCGTCGTTTGCTCATCGAAAAGACCACCGTATAGACGACGTAGTAATAAGCATCCCTGGAGTAGAGAAACAAAACTTCAATTCGATTTTGCAACGAGTACTCTGTGACTATGAGCCTTATTTAGCTTGCGTTTACCGTGAATCTGTCACACAGCGCAAAGCCCCAAGCGACTGGAAATAACCACAAGTGACTCCTACGTATTAAGAAGGGTAAAAGAACGGACCTGCAAAATTACAGACCAATATCCCTAACTTCAGTTTGTTGCAGAATCCTTGAACACATTCTCCGATTGTATAAAATTTTCTTGCGACCGAGACGCAAGTCCACGAATCAGCACGGTTTTAGGAAGCATAGCTCGTGCGAAAGTCAGTTTGCCCTTTTAACATGTTATACTACGAACTAAGGGCGAATGGCAACAGGCAGATTCCATATTTCTAGATTTCCAGAAAGCACTTGACACAGTGCCTCACTACAGACTGTTAGTGAAGGTATGAGCGTATGGAAGAGGTTCCCAGATATGTGAGTGGCTCGAAGACTTGTTAAGTAGCAAAACCCAGTATGTTGTCCTCGACGGCGTGTGTTCACACGAGACAAGGGTATCGTAAAGAGTACCCAAAGGTAACGTGGGAGGACCGCTATTATTTTCTATATACTTTATGATCTGGCGAGCAGCGTGGCCAGTAATCTGCGGCTGTTTGCTGATGATGCTATGGTGTAAGGGAAGTTGTCCAAGTTGATTGATCATAAGAAGATAAAAGGTGTCCCAGACAAAATTTATAGTTGGTGTGGTGAATGGCAGCTAGCGCTAAATGCAGAAAAAGTTAATGCGGATGAGGAGGTAAAACAAACCCTAATGTTCTGCATACAGCATTATTAGTGTCCTGCTTCATACAGTCACTTCGTTCAAATATCTGTGCGTAACGTTACAAAACGATATAAAATGGAACGAACATCTGAGAACTGTGTAGGGAAGTCGAATTGTCGACTTCGCTTTAGAGGGAGAATTTTGGGAAAGTGTGGTTCATCTGTAAAGAAGACCGCATCTAGCACGCTAGTGCGATATATTCTTGAGTACTACTCAAGTGTTTACGATGCGTATAAAGTCTGATTAAACATAGACATTGATGCAACTCAGAGGCTGGTGCTAGATTTGTTACCGGTAAGTTCGAACACTCAAGTGTCACGGAGATGCTTCAGGAAATGAAAAGGGAATCCCTGGAGGGAAGGCGACATTTTTTGGAGGATTATTATTAAGACAATTTAGAAAACCGGAATCTGAAGATGACTGCATAACGATTCTACTGCCACCAACATAAATTTCGCGTAAGTACCACGAATATAAGGTACGAGAAATCAGGGCTCATACAGAGGCATACAGACAGTTGTTTCTCCCTCCCTCTGTTTGCGACTGGAACAGGAAAGGAAATAACTAATAGTGCCACAGGGTATCCTCCACCACATACCGTATGGCGGCTTTTGGAATATGTATGTAGTTATATGTATAGATTAGACGTTGCAGTTTCAGTATGTAAACAATTATACTACTCTTGGACTTCATATCTATTTTTATCATTTACGTAGTGTATTGCTTTTGCACTGTAAGTATGCTTACTTTACTGGATATGGCAGTTCTGTTGCAATGAGATATTTATTTGTTCTATTGGTGCTGATTTTGCCCTGTATATCTGTTGGCAGGGAGGGGGGGGGGGGGGGTACACCATTGTAACATTCAAAATATATGAACTCTAGACTTCCAACATTTGATTGGTTCTTTATACCCTGTTATAACCTACATAGAGGCTTGTTCGCTTGAGCTAAATTAAATGTTTACCAGGGTTATCTGCCTTCTATGAGATCACACCAAAAATAAATATTACGCCTATACAATATAAACCAAAGCATATATTTTTGTTAGACGTTCTGAATCTCAATGGAAGAGGAGGTAGATAGAACGGGAAAACGAAGAACAAGCAGATTGTGTTAACTGAAGTGTGTAGAAGGTTGATAATGCAGGGACAAACAAACACGCGCTGTGTTTGCTCTGTCTGTGATCCGCTGTTTGACCGGAAACTGGTCACTCTTAGCGACATTTCGCATTGTAGTCTGGCGCCCTTCATTTTGATTCGCACATTTCTGAATGGTTGCGTACAGCATAACGACTGGCTGTTGGAAATCTTCCAGTATTTCGGCTTCGCGTCTATTCTTACAACTGTGTGACTTTCTATCTGATGATAATTCGTCAGCCGTCTAAAGAAATAAAGAATTTTCAAAATGTTCCACAGTTTTCGTTACGTAATTTCCTCTGTGCACAAAATGCAGAAAGCACATGAGAAAATTCCTTTATAATCAGAAATTGTTATACCTAAACATCAATACTATAAAACCTCGAAAGCCTTTATTGAAAGAATTTCATTGTTTTACACAGATGTTGTGATTATGGTAGTCGCACATGTGATCATGTCAATATTTGTTCACACAGAAAACTATCGTACCAGATTTACGTGGATTGACTCAATAAAGGAGTTCATTTTAACATCCCAGACTAAATTAGCAGCAGAAAATGTCACGATGATAAATGAAGATAATCGTGATTTTGCCGCAGAAGACACTGAAAGGTGGCTACACTGAGCCACAACGCCAGAGATTGCGCCAAAGAGTATTATTCAGCCGCCTCCACTGGCAGTTCTTGTCGAGGTGGAGAGTGCTTGTTGAGATGTAGCAGTGATGAGTCGTTGTTGAGAGGTTCCCATGGAGAGTGCTTGTTCAGATTTTTGTCATATTGTTTTGATGGGCTAGACACCAGATGTTGTTGGATTAGGGATGCAGTAATGTGCTTTTCGTCAATATATATGAAGGTAATAAATTCTTTTATTTTTTATTTCAAATGTGCTAAATAACAATGCCTCTTGGTCACAGGTTCAGTCAACAAAGCATCTGGCTTGTGTTCATGTATTAGAGTGTAATTCTGGTATCTATGTGCAATTATAGTATTTCTTTTTTTTAATTAATTCAGTGTAAATGGTATTTAAAATATCTTGTCTTTTTGAGGAAGAACCGTGCCAGATGTGTACGTTGAATCACACTTCCACACACAGAACAGCGACACTTATGCCTTGTTGTTTCGTAGCTTTCATAGTTGCTGGGGACTTAATTAATTAATTGTGTTAACGGAAATTTCGTTTCACTCTTTTTTGTTGTTCTATGCAGTCAGATTACGTACAAATACTAGTCAGGGCAAACCGTTTACGAGACTTCGTAATCGGACAGTCAGCTACTAAAAATTTAAAAATTATTTGCATTCTATATAATTAAGCCCCCATGCAACACTTGGGCGTATATTGCCAATGAATCATCGCGAGCACACGAGCGGAAAACAAAAATACTGAATGAGGTGGTATACTGTTCAAGACACTGGACTCGCATTCGGAAGAACTGTGGCTGAAATCCCGTCCAGCCATCCAGATTTAGGTTTCCCGTGGTTTCTCTAAATCACTTAAAGCGAATGCCAGGCTGGCTCCTTTGAAAGGGCACCAACAATATTCTTCCTCATCCTTTCCCAGTCCGAGTGCTCACTTTCCTGCTACACTACTGCCCATTAAATTTGCTACACCAAGAAGAAATGAAGATGATAAACGGGTATTCGTTGCACAAATATATTATACTAGAACTGACATGTGGTTACATTTTCACGCAATTTGGGTGCATAGATCCTGCGAAATCAGTACCCAGAACAACCACCTCTGGCGTAATAAAGGCCTTGATACGCCTGGGCATTGAGTCTAACACAGCTTGGACGGCGTGTACAGGTACAGCTGCCCATGCAGCTTCAACACGATACCACAGTTCATCAAAAGTATTGACTGGTGTATTGTGACGAGCCAGTTGCTTAGCCACCATTGCCCAGACGTTTTCAGTTGGTGAGAGATCTGGAGAATGTGCTGGCCAAGGAAGCAGTCGAACATTATCTGTATCCAGAAAAGGCCGTACAGAACCTGCAACATATGGCCGTGCACTATCCTGCTGAAATGTGGGGTTTCGCAGGGATCGAATGGAGGGTAGTGCCACGGGTCGTAACACATCTGAAATGCAACGTCTACTGTTCAAAGTGCCGTCAATGCGAACAAGAGGTGACCGAGACGTGTAACCCATGGCACCCCATACCATCACGCCGGGTGACACGCCAGTATGGCGATGACGAATACACGCTTCCAATGTGCGTTCACCGCGATGTCGCCAAACACGAATGCGACCATCATGATGCTGTAAACAGAACCTGGATTCATCCGAAAAAATGACGTTTTGCCATTCGTGCACCCGAGTTCGTCGTTGAGTACACCATCGCAGGCGCTCCGGTCTGTGATGCAGCGTCAAGGGTAACCGCAGCCATGGTCTCCAAGCTGATTGTCCATGCTGCTGCAAACGTCGTCGAACTGTTCGTGCAGATCGTTGTTTTCTTGCAAACGTCTCCATCTGTTGACTCAGGGATCGAGACGTGGCTGGACGATCCGTTACAGCCATGCGGATAAGATGCCTGTCATCTCGACTGCTAGTGATACGAGGCCGTTGGGATCCAGCACGGCGTTCCGTATTACCCTCCTGAACCCACCGATTCCATATTCTGCTAACAGTCATTGGATCTCGACCAACGCGACCAGCAGTGTCGCGATACGATGAACCGCAATCGCGATAGACTACAATCCGACCTTTATCAATGTCGGAAACGTGACAGTACGCATTTCTACTCCTTACACGAGCCATCACAACAACCCTTCACCAGGCAATGCCGATCAACTGCTGTTTGTGTATGAGAAATCGGTTGGAAACTTTCCTCATGTCAGCACGTTCTAGGTGTCGTCACCGACGTCAGCCTTGTATGAATGCTCTGAAAAGCTAATTATTTGCATACCACAGCATCTTCTTCCTGTCGGTTAAATTTGGCGTATGTAGCACGTCATCTTCGTGGTGTAGCAATTTTAATGGCCAGCAGTGTATCTTGTCGTCGATGGGACGCTACAACCAAATCTTCCTTCCATCTCTTTTTCGTCGGAAAGAAATGTTGCTCCTGTTTGTATTGTTGCAGCATCTTGGCTGTCAGCTGCTCGAAGAACGAGTGACACCACTCAGCTTGTAACTATACTATCAGCTACCCGTTTTATCTCTGTCTTAATCTGGAGAGTTTGTTTTGTCAGGTGATACATGTAAATAGACACATGAGTGTGTAATAAAAGAATCACTGTAATTTTTAATTTTCTGTTTTTTATGACCCCTGGGATTTTATGAACCATATCCAATTGGATACTAAAAGAGTCACTACATAATTGACAGAAGGCTGATAGGAAAGTAAAAAAGCCGAGAAAGTAAGACTACGAAAACAAGAAATAAATGTATAAAAGTCTAGCGGCTACTTTGTATGCAACAAATTCTGCATTACAGTGTAAGGCTAGAGTCTGCGTGGACCTCGTGAACAGAAGAAAGAAGTATACTGCAAGGGAGACATTGAACTTAGATTTGGAAAGTTAGTGTTTGTCCACAATTTCTTGAGTTCTATTAGAAGAGTATTGAGACTTGCCAGACAGTGCATACCTTTCTGTACCATGGTTAAAGCAGTGTCACCAAGTGCCGGCCGGAGTGGCCGAGCGGGTCTAGGCGCTACAGTCTGGAGCCGTGGAACAGGAAAAGGAGGTAATGACAGTGGCACGTAAAGTGCCCTCCGCCACACACCGTTGGGTGCCTTGCGGAGTGTAAATGTAGATGTAGATGTCTGCTACGGTCGCAGGTTCGAATCCTGCCTCGGGCATGGATGTGTGTGATGTCGTTAGGTTAGTTAGGTTTAAACATTTCTAAGTTCTAGGGGACTGATGACCTCAGTCCCATAGTGTTCAGAGCCATTTGAACCATTTTGTCACCAAGTGCAAGTAGTTATTCTGTCTAGTGTTGGGTGGTACTAGCGAGTGAGTCCCTATTATTAACCACAGATCACGTTCGCGAGTGTATGTAGAGAGACGTCAGAGTTTGAGACGTTTGAACAACGGGCTGTACACAGTTAGTGAACTGACGCCGCAATCGTTGTGACAGCCCTATTTTGGGCTAAGGATATACGTTGTGAATTTACAAGATATCTAGAAAATATCCCGTAGGATATAAGAGTGAAAGCTTTCGCGTTGCAGCGATAGAGACAGTGGAAATTATTGCTACAGTGAAGGTAACAGAGCCGGCCGCGGTGGTCTAGCGGTTCTAGGCGCTCAGTCCGGAACCGCGCGACTGCTACGGTCGCAGGTTCGAATCCTGCCTCGGGCATGGATGTGTGTGATGTCCTTAGGTTAGTTAGGTTTAATTAGTTCTAAGTTCTAGGGGACTGATGACTTCAGATGTTCAGTCCCATAGTGCTCAGAGCCATTTGAACCATTTGAAGGTAACAGCATTTAGTTTCTGCACAAGATCCTCAATGTGGTACGCAATCGGTCTTTTCGACCTTTCGGCTCTCTTCAGCACTTAGACTTTAAAAGGTTTCATTTCAGTGAGTATTAAATGATCACCTCGTGCGATTAAAATTTTGCTTCTACGTGAGTTCCATGTCAGAAGCATCATGTACTGCCATTTGCTGCAGATAAGGGAGACCAAGTTTTCTGTAAGCTGCTAGCTAATGTTGTCCACTACTTTATTTGCGAAGTCATTCAGGTTGTATTCCACGCCCTTGAGGGAAACACAACAACTGCAGCTCTCTCTCTCTCTCGCTCTCTCTTGTAGAGGGGATTTAGTTGGTAACACTTTGACAAAAGCCCATATGAAAAGGTTTTAAAATACCGTGATCAGTGACTTGTAACGATATTTGAAAAACCTTTTCTTATTTTTGAAACAATCACGGTCGATTAATAGTCAATATGGCTTCAAATTAGAGGAACCCTTATCCTGAAATGTTACCATTTGGCTGTTAAATAAATTTGAATAGCTCTGCTCACGGCATGCACACAACGAAGACAATGAGCTGTGATATATGGTCTCTAAAGGAGCTGTTCCACGTGACAGCCCTCCTGTTCGTTACAAAAAAAGTGTATGTGGGGCTCATGCATTCTTTGACATGGTCTACAAACCCTAGTGCCCGCCCTCGTAGCACCACAGTCGCGCATCCTAGTTGCGAAGCAGCCATTGTTGTAGTCGGACGAAAATGTGGTATGTGAGGGACACATCTGACGTGGGAAACGTCCTCGATACATGAGTTGTGTAGCCCTGTCATTATATACCGTACCGTAAAGCGGGAGATTTGAAAGTGCTCCGATCTTCGAACTTATTTTAAACGCAAACGATACATCGTCATGTATGTGTTCCGCATGAAAATCTACTAAGTCCTCTCTAAATGTTCTGTTAAGTCTGTAATAAGAATTGTGAAATAGTCTGTATATACCGGATTCAGGCTAGAAGCCAGTGGCAAGCCAGATTTTCAAGCACTCCACTCGGAATCAAATTTGCTGCCTGTCCGTTGGTACTAATGGATAACCTACTGTTTCCTGCTTTGTGGGTGCAAGATTAACCAGAGTTCACCTTTGCGCTTACTGAGTGGGGTTCCAACTTGTGCGAAACTGTGGCACGGTGCAGACAATCACATGCTTACGCCAAATCGAAGAGGATACCTACTGCTCCCAACTTAATATCTAACCCAGCAAATGCCTCACACAAAACAAAGATTTTCCATTTTTTTTTGTTTCTTTACTGATGACAAATCGCGATGTGATATCAATTTATGTGAACTAAATAGTGTTAATTCTTTCTTGTAGATTGTCTTCTTAAAAATCTTCGAAAAAGATATTCACCCGTAAGTGAGTACGTTATCTCTTACTCCCTGTCTATGATGTGCTTTTACTAACGAATGTTCTAGTTTATCTGGAAACTGAGTATACTTGTAAGGCATTTTTCACAAATGACTGAATGTAAACTAATAGCGCGCCCATAAAATGCTTTGATTTACTCTTTTACCGGCTGATCCTGTATTATCTAAGACGACATTTTTTTTACACTAGAGACACTTTGGTTGTTTTGACCTGAGGTAATACGATAAAAAGAATATATTATATATTTTTGATTACGGTAGCTCTGTGGTGTATTGAGGCTTTCACGATAATTTCCTTCTACACACTACGGTGTTCCCGGAATTCTGTCGCTTTGGTGCGCCCGTTGTTGTTCAAACGTGACTCTGTTGGCTAACAGAGACCTCGAAAGTATACGACACAGCCTGCCCAGTCAAAACAAGACTCGAGCATCACTCTGAGGTCAGAGAGGGAAAAAAAGGCAGCTTGTACGTACGCTATAAATTAACTGGAAAATGGAGCAGTGTATGTGCGAGGAGGCAAACACACTTGATTCTTAGTACACAAAGCGCCATCACGAAATTAGTAATTACATCGAGTGCGTGTTTTCCAATACGCACTCGCCGCTGTCCATTTAAGCGGGCAATAAAATGAGTTCCGATGGAAACGGCCGATATTGCGGCGGCCAATCCATTACGCGGCGACAGTTACTGTCCGGGCCGGGCTGAGTGATGGCGCGGCCAGCCGCCACCGACACACCGGTAGAGCGGGTCGCAACCGAGCCGCGCCCGCCGCCACCGCCTAATGGAACGCTGCTTTTTCTTTGTTTATCATAAGAATAATCCACATGTAAACATTACGCTCCGTATTCTTCCGCATTTGCTATTACCTTATACGATTTTACACTACTGGCCATTAAAATTGCTACACCAAGAAGAAATGCAGATGATAAACGGGTAATCATTGGACAAATATACTAGAACTGACTTGTGATTAAATTTTCACGCAATTTAGGTGCATAGATCTTGAGAAATCAGTACCCAGAACAACCACCTCTGGCCGTAATAACGGCCTTGATACGCCTGGGCATTGAGACAAACAGAGCTTGGATGGTGTGTACAGGTACAGCTGCCCATGCAGCTTCAACACGATACCACAGTTCATCAAGAGTAGTGACTAGCGTATCGTGACGAGCCAGTTGCTCGGCTACCATTGACCAGACGTTTTCAATTGATGAGAGATCTGAAGAATGTGCTGGCCAGGGCAGCAGTCGAACATTTTCTGTATCCAGAAAGGCCCGTACAGGATCTGCAACTGGCGGTCGTGCATTATCCTGCTGAAATGTAGGGTCTCACAGGGATCGAATGAAGGGTAGAGCGACGGGTCGTAACACATCTGAAATGTAACGTCCACTGTTCAAAGTGCCGTCATTGCGAACAAAAGATGATCGAGACGTGTAACCAATATCACCCCATACCATCACGCCGGGTGATACGCCAGTGTCGCGATGACGAATGCACGCTTCCAATGTGCGTTCACCGCGATGTCGCCAAACACGGATGCGACAATCATGATGCTGTAAACAGAACCCTGATTCATCCGAAAAAATAACGTTTTGCCATTCGTGCACCCAGGTTCGTCGTCGAGTACACCATCGCAGGCGCTCCTGTCTGTGATGCAGCGTCAAGGGTAACCGCAGCCATGGTCTCCGAGCTGATAGTCCATGCTGCTGCAAACGTCGTCGAACTGTTCGTGCAGATCGTTGTTGTCTTGCAAACGTCCCTATCTGTTGACTCAGGGATCGAGACGTGGCTGCACGATTCGCTACAGCCACGCGGATAAGATGCCTGTCATCTCGACTGTTAGTGATACGAGGCCGTTGGGATCCAGCACGGCGTTCCGTATTACCCTACTGAACCCTCCGATCCCATCTTTTGCTAACTGTCATTGGATCTCGAACAACGCGAGCAGCAATGCCGCGATACGATAAAACACAATCGCGATAGACTACAATCCAACCTTTATCAAAGTCGGAAACGTGATGGTAGGCAATTCTCCTCCTTACACGAGGCGTCACAACAACGTTTCACCGGGCAACACCGGTAAACTGCTGTTTGTGTATGAGAAATCGGTTGGAAACTTTCCTCATGTCAGCACGTTGTATGTGTCGCCATCGCCGCCAACCTTATGTGAATGCTCTGAAGCGCTAATCATTTGTATATCACAGCATCTTCTTCCAGTCGGTTAAATTTCGCGTCTGCAGCACGTCATCTTCGTGGTGTAGCAATTTTAATGGTCAGTAGTATAGTTCCCGCCGAGCGTCTGCTGTATGTAGTCGATTTCAATAAAAGCATCGCGCGAGCGGTTCTAGGCGCATCAGTTTGGACCCGTGCGACCGCTACGGTCGCAAATTCGAATCCTGCCTCGGGCATGGATGTGTGTGATGTCCTTAGGCTAGTTAGATTTAAGTAGTTCTAAGTTCTAGGGGCCTGATGACCTCAGATGTTAAATCCCATATTGCTCAGAGCCATCTGAACCAGTTTTGAAAAGCATCGCGTTTTATGCGGCATCGTAGCGAGCAGTATACCATCAAGCACGTAGCATCGGCTGTTTAGTGTTCACCAGGAACATGGTTTCTGGTACTGTGCAATGGAAATGTACTCGAATTCGGTATTGGCAGACGCCCATGC
The DNA here is from genome assembly GCF_023864345.2 of Schistocerca serialis cubense. Lineage (NCBI taxonomy): Eukaryota > Metazoa > Arthropoda > Insecta > Orthoptera > Acrididae > Schistocerca > Schistocerca serialis. Next base: position 393,163,543 of record NC_064638.1, read on the forward strand.
GCTGTGTGGGACAAGGACTTGGCCAAACGGGGCGTGTCTATTATCGAGACCCCCTGTCTCATCCCTATCAGCTAAATGAAATTAAATTACGAACTATCTAGTTGCCATGTTGTGAAATTGAGAGGTATTTTGATTTTCAATAATACTACAAAAAGGGATATCGGTAGTAAATAAGGCCATTGATAGATTTGACTGTCTGTATATAGATAGCACTATGGGCTACCGCCCATCCCTACTTCAGTCAAGACCAACTAATGTACATTATTGGCCTTACTTGATCTCAGTTATTGTTTACTCAATCAGTTAAGTTCTTACTTGCGGTTGGATTTAACATAAGTGCTGCTGTTTATTGTTTATGTGGTTTTATCTGTCACGATAGTTTCTTCGATATATAGCTATACATACAGTTGAGAAGAAGCAAAATACTAACTCGGAAATCTTTACAGACGAATGGAAAAACTGGTATAAGCCGACCTCGGGGAAGATCAGTTTGGATTCCGTAGAAATGTTGGTCACTTGAGGCAATATTGATCCTACGACTTATTTTAGAAGACAGACTAAGGAAAGGCAAAACCTACTTTTCCAGCATTTGTAGGCTTAGAGAAAGCTTTTGACAATATTGACTGGAATACTCTCTTTCAAATTCTGAAGGTGGAAGCGACCAAATACAGGGAGTGAAAGGCTATTTACAATTTGTACAGATACCAGACGGCAGTTATAAGAGTCGAGGGACATGAAAAAGGAAGCAGCTGTTGGGAAGGGAGTGAGGGAGGGCTGTAGCCTATCCCCGATGTTATTTAACCTTTGTATTGTGCAAGCAGTAAAAGAAACAACAAAAATTGGAGTAGGAATTAAAATCCATGGAGGAGAAATTAAAATGTTGAGGTTTGCCGATGACATAGTAATTCTGTCAGAAACTGCAAAGGACCTGGAAGAGCAGCTGAACGGAATAGACAGTGTCTTGAAAGAAGGATAGAAGATGTACATAAATAAGAGCAAAGCCAGGATAATGGAATGTAGTCGAATTAAATCAGGTGATGCTGAGGGAATCAGGTTATGAAATCAGACACTTAAAGTAGTAGATGAGTTTTGCTACTTGGGGAGCAAAATAACTGATGATGGTCGAAGTAGAGAGGATATAAAAAGTAGACTGATGATGGCAAGGAAAACGTTTCTGAAGAAGAGAAATTTGTTGAGATCGAGTATAGATTTAAGTGTCAGGAAGTCATTTCTGAAAGTATTTGTGTAGAGTGTAGCCATGTATGGAAGTGACACGTGGACGATAAATAGTTTAGACAAGAAGGGAATAGAGGCTTTCTGAATGTGGTGCTGAAGATTAGATGGATAGATTACGTAACTAATGAGGAGGTACTGAACAGAATTGGGGAGAAGAGGAATTTATGGCACTACTTGACAAGAAGAAGGAATCAGTCGACAGGACACATTGTGAAACATAAAGGAATCACCAATTTAGTATTGGAGGGAAGCATGGAGGGTGATAATCATAGAGGGATACCAAGAGATGAATATACTAAGCAGATTCAGAAGGATGTATGTTGCAGTTGTACTCCGAGATGAAGAAGCTTGCACAGGTTAGGGTAGCATGGAGAACTGCATCAAACCAGTGTCTGGACTGAAGACCACGAGAACAGCAATTGTTGAGAACATGTGTTAATTTTTTTAAGAAAAGTTTTTCTTCCTCAATTTTATAAACCAAATACTCTTTCCATGGAAGCTCCCTGACTGTATACATTAGCAGGTGGTAATGGCGACGGCGCTCATTGACAGTATCAAGTGACGGTTCCAGAATGACAGTGCCGTGACAGGAAGGTGTTTCACAAAAGAACTCGACGCCATTTTCATCGTACACGCGGGAAACACGAACGAGTGAGAACCACGACAATGACCGCTGCGTGGTTGTTGGAAAGCGATTGGGTGGGAATGGGGAGAGAATTACCGCCATTTTCTTCAGTACTCGCTTCACATATCTGTAAACATGAAGTACAAACAAAATGTAAATTTCGTTTTCAGAAAGGCTTTTTAACAGAAAATGCTATACATGCTTTCACACATCAAATATTAAATGTTCTGAATAACCGAACATGAACCACTGTAATTTTTTGTGGTCTCTTAAAGGCTTTTGACTGAGTGAATCATGAAATTCTTCTAGATAAGCTTGAATATTTTGATATGAGTGGAAAAGTGCACAAATGGTTTAATTCATATTTGACTGGAAGGATGCAAAGGTTGAAATTAACAGGACAAATAGTCTGCAAAAATCAGCAAACTCCTTTAATTGGGGAGGACTCAAGAATGGGGTAGCACAGGGTTCCGTTCTGGGTCCCTTATTGTTCTTATTATATATTAATGACGTACCACCCTGTACTGATGAAGTTGCAAAGCTAGTTCTTTTTGCTAATGATACAAGTATAGTAATCACACCCAATGAACAAGAATTAGCTGAGGAAATTGTAAATAATGTCTTTCGGAAAATTATTGAGTGGACAGTCATTAAATTATGGGAAAACACGGTGTACAGTAGAGTATATGGCATAACCCATTGATAAATATAGATTTTGAACAGAAGTCTGTTGCTAAGGCAGAATATTCAAAATTTCTATGTATGTACACTGATGAGAAATTCAACTGGAAGATACAGTGATGATATGCTGGAATGTTTGAGTTCATGTACTTACGCTGTTAGGCTTATTGCAAATTTTGGTAATGAACATATCAATAAATTAGCCTACCGTGCCTGTTTACATGTACTGCTTTCACATGGCATTACGTTTTTGAGTAATTCATCATTAAGAGAAAAAAGTATTCATTGCACAAAAGCGAGTAATCAGAATAGTAGCTGGAGCCCACCCGAGATCACCTTGCAGACGTTTATTTAAGCAACTAGGGATTTTCACAGTTACTTCACAGTGCATAGTATATTCACTTATGAAATTTGTTATTAATAATCCATCACAATTCAAAACCAAAATCAAAGTGCACAGCTTCAACATTAGAAGAAAGGATGACCTTCACTATTTTGGGTTAAATCTGACTTTGGCACAGAAAGGGGCGAATTAGGCTGCCACAAAAGTCTTTGGTCTTTTACCAAATACCATTAAAAGTCTCACAGATAGCCAATCACTATTCCACAACATATTAAAAGAATTTCTGAATGACAGCTTCTACTCAGTAGATCATTTTTTGATATGAAGTAGTAACTGAAAAAAAAAGGAATTGTGAAAAGAAACTGAGACGTTCCAAATCATTATGACATGTCGTACTAATTATCTATGCAACAAGTATTTATGTAATGCAATACACCTAAGTCTTAATTGTGTAATCGACGGCTATTCATGCACCAATATAACTTGAGTTTTACAACTCACTGAATGGACAAAATACTGTGAGTTCCCCTTTGTTTCTCTCACCATCATTGAACTTTCATAACATTGTGAGAATCGTAATGCACCTACCAGTAGCGCAGACCTTTCCACAGTTCACAGCCCATGTCTAGTGATGATTAAATTCATAAAATAAAAATAGTTGCGTTAAGTTGTTGAAATATTTCCCAGTTCTACCGAAACGCCTCCAGTGCTAATGTTTTATTTTTAAACAGCTCGCCTGCTAGAATGAGATTTTCACTCTGCAGCGGAGTGTGCGCTGATATGAAACTTCCTGGCAGATTAAAACTGTGTGCCGGACCGAGACTCGAAATCGGGACCTTTGCCTTTCGCAGGCAAGTGCTCTACCAACTGAGCTACCCAAGTACGACTCACGACCCCTCCTCACAGCTTTAATTCCGCCAGTACCTCGTCTCCTGTCTTCCAAACTTCACAGAGCTCTCCTGCGAACCTTACAGAACTAGCACTCCTGGAAGAAAGGATATTGCGGAGACATGGCTTAGCCACAGCCTGGGGGAGGTCTGCAGGAGAGCTTCTGTTAAGTTTGGAAGGTAGGAGACGAGATTCTGGCAGAGGTAAAGCTGTGAGGACGAGGCCTGAGTCGTGCTTGAGTAGCTCAGTTGGTAGAGCACTTGCCCGCGAAAGGCAAAGGTCCCGAGTTCGAGTCTCGGTCCAGCACACAGTTTTAATCTGCCAGGAAGTTTTAGCCTGCCTGCTAGTTCATTTAGTTGCTTTTTTTTAATTGTGCGGTAATTTCTGCTTTTTCTGTTTCCTGTTACTGGAGGAGTCTAGAGAGAAATTTTCTAGGTTTGTATGCACTCCACTTTCGAGGATAGTCACAATGTAAAGCTTCATAAAAATTATGCATGTTAAAGAAATACCATTAAATAATTAGAAATATCCAGTATGTCTCTTTGATCTGTATTGTTTTAATGAAAAAGAATCAAGACTTTTAAATCTTCATTCACGTGGAAAAACTACTCGGCTGTATTTCACAGTGACTCAGGCGTGGACTTCCGTCGTCATGCTGAATGTGTTTGCACAAAGAACGGAAAATCCCAGTTGTGGTTTCTGGGAGCCAAGCCAGCACCATCGCTCTGCAGCTCCACAACTGCCAGTAAAAGACTTTATGAATTCGTTAACTGCAAAATGATTTTAAAACAGGGTTTTGTGAAAGACTGACTTTTGCTTCAAAAAACGGGGATGGCGTAATTTCTAGGCCTTGTCTAAGCAGGTGGGCAGAGTCAGTAGTTTTTAATTGTTTATAAATAATTGCTGAAAATGTATGGGAAATTTATTTGATAGTATTTAGGCAGATTTCGTCCATTGACGTTATGAGCCCGCATTATGCCATTTAAATAATGACTTATAGATCCACTCTACATATTGTCAGTATTGTGTCAATGTGTCTTTCTTACGTCTGTATAGAAATAGGCTCTGAATAAATGTTTAATATTATTTCTGAACCACTAAACTCAGTGGAGATGAGGACAGTACATTTTCATAGTGATAGCTTTAGTATTCTTTTATGTCCCACCTAGTATGGGTTCACTACGGTAGAAATGTCTACACTCGAGAAATGTCTACACTCGAGTTCACTAGAGAAGCACACGGCAGCTACTACCAATTTTGCGCCGTGCACTTCCATACCAAAACCTTAAATCTGAATAGCGAACGGAGTTTGATGGTTGATACCCACACTTCTTGAATGTAAATCCATTATCTTAAATACTGCGCCAGCTCTCTTGGAGACGCCAACGTTCTAGGCTGTTTGGGTTTACGAAGTCTTGGTTTGGCGTTACGGGTGTACACCATAAACACATAATCTGACTAAAAACCGATTTAAACCTACCTACTGTATCTTCAAAAGTCATGTTACTGTATTATAACAAAACCAGAGTAATTATCTTCTCAGCAACTTTAACTACGAAACTTTTCTTTAGGATATTTTCTTCTAATTGGCTTATATTTTTAAAAAGAGCGTTTCAAGTTTTGATAAAATTTTATTTTAAATCATCTAAAAATGAAGTGTGGCAATGGAAAAGCAAAGAAAAGACGATAAAAGTAAAAATAAAATAGAAGAGATGTAGAATATCCGACAAAGAGCGGCTCGTTTAATCACAGAAACGTTTACTCAGTGCGAGAGATGCACAACAAACTCCACTGGAAAGCGTTACAAGAGAGGCGTACGTGCATCACGAAGAGGATCACTGTGGATGATTCGAGAGCTTATGTTCCAAAAATAGAAGGGCAACCTATTACCTTCTCCAACAAACGTCTCGCGAAATTATCACGAGGAAATCAGAGAAACTAGATGTGGTAAAGAGGTTTACAGACGATCATTTTTCCCACTCACCATTTGTGAATGGAATAGGAGAAAACGAAAAGGTTGTGGTATCCTCCACCACACACCAGAACCTGGCTTACTTGTGGATTATAAATGTAATCATACATTCCTCTCGTGTTTTGAAGCCAGAGTATTTCCATCAGGCGAAACATTCTTAAACATTATCCCGTAACAGGTCTCATAATTTTTGTGGATATCACACAATTATACACTCCTGGAAATTGAAATAAGAACACCGTGAATTCATTGTCCCAGGAAGGGGAAACTTTATTGACACATTCCTGGGGTCAGATACATCACATGATCACACTGACAGAACCACAGGCACATAGATACAGGCAACAGAGCATGCACAATGTCGGCACTAGTACAGTGTATATCCACCTTTCGCAGCAATGCAGGCTGCTATTCTCCCATGGAGACGATCGTAGAGATGCTGGATGTAGTCCTGTGGAACGGCTTGCCATGCCATTTCCACCTGGCGCCTCAGTTGGACCAGCGTTCGTGCTGGACGTGCAGATCGCGTGAGACGACGCTTCATCCAGTACCAAACATGCTCAATGGGGGACAGATCCGGAGGGTAGTTGACTTACACCTTCTAGAGCACGTTGGGTGGCACGGGATACATGCGGACGTGCATTGTCCTGTTGGAACAGCAAGTTCCCTTGCCGGTCTAGGAATGGTAGAACGATGGGTTCGATGACGGTTTGGATGTACCGTGCACTATTCAGTGTCCCCTCGACGATCACCTGTGGTGTACGGCCAGTGTAGGAGATCGCTCCCCACACCATGATGCCGGGTGTTGGCCCTGTGTGCCTCGGTCGTATGCAGTCCCGATTGTGGCGCTCACCTACACGGCGCCAAACACGCATACGACCATCATTGGCACCAAGGCAGAAGCGACTCTCGTCGCTGAAGACGACACGTCTCCATTCGTCCCTCCATTCACGCCTGTCGCGACACCACTGGAGGCGGGCTGCACGATGTTGGGGCGTGAGCGGAAGACGGCCTAACGGTGTGCGGGACCGTAGCCCAGCTTCATGGAAACGGTTGCGAATGGTCCTCGCCGATACCCCAGGAGCAACAGTGTCCCTAATTTGCTGGGAAGTGGCGGTGCGGTCCCCTACGGCACTGCGTAGGATCCTACGGTCTTGGCGTGCATCCGTGCGTCGCTGCGGTCCGGTTCCAGGTCGACGGGCACGTGCATCTTCCGCCGACCACTGGCGACAACATCGATGTACTGTGGAGACCTCACGCCCCACGTGTTGAGCAATTCGGCGGTACGTCCACCCGGCCTCCCGCATGCCCACTATACGCCCTCGCTCAAAGTCCGTCAACTGCACATACGGTTCACGTCCACGCTGTCGCGGCATGCTACCAGTGTTAAAGACTGCGATGGAGCTCCGTATGCCACGGCAAACTGGCTGACACTGACGGTGGCGGTGCACAAATGCTGCGCAGCTAGCGCCATTCGACGGCCAACACCGCGGTTCCTGGTGTGTCCGCTGTGCCGTGCGTGTGATCATTGCTTGTACAGCCCTCTCGCAGTGTCCGGAGCAAGTATGGTGGGTCTGACACACCGGTGTCAATGTGTTCTTTTTTCCATTTCCAGGAGTGTATTTCAGAAATGATACTTACGAGGGAGGGGGATAGCAAAAACAATTAATTGTTTGAGGTGACATACTTCCTCGTTGTCTTGCATCTTTTGAGTGGATACAGTTCTTCTTTGTTTTGTGTCTTTGTGCCTCATCGGCGCAAGGTCGCACCAAGGTTACTAATGGATTTGTCATAATTAGTTTAAGGGTTGGCCGGCAACCCACTAACAACCGCCCCCCCCTCCCCGCTCCCTCCTTCCACTAAAGTATGTGTACCTCCTATTGACTACTTCTATTATTACTCATGTGGAAGTGAGCGAAATGTTTCTAGTTAACTGAATCGAACTTGGTTACCAGTCAGTATTCACCTAGCGGTGTGTGGGAAACCGCCTAAAAACCACAGCCAGGCTGGCCGGCACACCGACCCTCATCGTTAATTCGCTGGGCGGATTCATCCGGGGACGACGCAAATCCCCAGCCCAGGAACGACACTTTAACACACTCCTGCACAGGCCGTCAGTAAATACGCACACAGCTTTAATACAGCGTGGTTCAGCTGCTCCTATCGACGTCGTTTTACGCAACCCGCAATGTTCCGTCAGAGCTTCAAAAACCAGGCTCGAGATTTTCATATTCTCTCGCTGGCTAAGTGCAAATTACTTGTCCTACAGAAGAAGATTAACAGAATATTTTTGTAGGATATTTAATCTAATTAAACTTTATAATGGCATACCTTATCGCTACATTCTGTAGTTTTCGAATTATTCGAGATTAACGCACGAAAGTGACCTCCAAATGCACCCCCACTCCCACAATCAGCCTCCACATGTCAGGATTTCTGTGTTGTTCATGGCACTCCCTTCTAGCACTGTACAAAAATTGGAGACTGCACGAATTATTTCCCACATTTGCCCTTTTAGGTTTATCGTAACGTTTACAAAAGTCGTTACTCTTTCATTACCCTCACGGGCACATTAAATTAATAGTGTTAATGAAATAGGCAACAATGCTTTTGACGTAATAGCTCAATCATAGAGACCAAAAAAGATCGAATATCGGTAACAGTTCGTGTATTTGAAAATGTTTGTACAGTGGCGGGAAGAAGTGCCACGAAAAACGTACTAGAAGTTCTGATTTGTGAGGGGTGTGTTGTGGGGGTAGAGGTGCGTTTGAAGGCCAGTATTGTACGTTTTTCGTAAATAATTAGAAAACCTTTGCCTCCAGCGAAAAAATATTCCAGAACAAAATTGAAATGCATTAAACTTCTTGCCAAAGGGTCCTGTTCGTTGTTTTTGTAAGGCTAATGGTTTGCACATAGCGAGAGAGAAAATATGTACATCTCGCGCTTGGTTTTTGGAGGCTAGATATAACATTGCGGGTTTTTAAAATGACATCTGTAGGGGCAACTGACTCACCCTGAGTATCAAAAGAGGATTGCCATTTCCATGTAGGCACTATCGCTGATCGCAGTTTATGTAGTACTTCAGCTGATATAGCATCGTATGGCGTTCCCATTTACCTGTAGTTGGCACTCATACATTAAAAAGGCTTCTGACTGCGATGGTCTACGAAATATGTGTAGGGCTCTATTCGGCCCTGGTATCTGTTTGCCCAAAGGTGAATGAATGATAGTTTACAATGTAATTATATGTTGTGTACATGTGTGTAGCTAGTAAAATTATGGACTATCGGGGTTCATACAGTTCTTCGTTGGATGGATGTTCCTCTCACTTTTCGCTTCATGGTGTCTACATGTACGGATTGTCTATCCAAAGTGAATGAAGTAGTATGATTTACAGTTTTCCTTCAGCTCTCTAAAGTTTCACGCTGCCGTAGTTTTTATTATTCAGGTAAAATTTATATACGCAATGTGAGGCTTTAAAACATGTCTTCCGCTTTTCATTTAGATGACAGTTTAAAATACACGCAAAGTCTTTAAATTGGCTGAGCCGTGCTGCGGCTAACGTTGGTGCCGTGTGTAGGTTTCTGCCAGACCCCATCATTTAGTTGGCATGGTTGCGTTGTTTGTCTTTGTCTCGTGTTCACTGGCGCCATTCGGTTTCGTAGCGTTGCCTGTCCGCTAGTGGCAGCAGCGTTGCTTATCGCTTGTACCTTGTGGCGTGAATGTGGAGTTCGGTTGGGGACACAAGAGTTGCGAGGTGTGCACAGAGCGCCAAGACGCCGGGATCGCTGGCGGCTTGTATGGACTGCCGGATCGAAGGGCAGTGGTCACGAGGGTGCACGACCTCGTAGAAACCGGATCCTGCATGTTTAAGTTGAGTGCGTTGCAATTCGCATAGAGAAACCTCCAGTGACTTGGGTTCGTGTTGCTGCTCGTAGTGTCGCCAAGGCGAAAAGCAGCGATGGGAGTACCTGGGGATGGCGGATCTGATTAGCCTTCCTGAGCTTCTAATTACTGTTTACTGTTTTCAGCTTCTTACATTGTTAAGTTCAATCAGCGGTATTTTTCTGTCTTGTGGCCGTTAACGCCCCAGTTACCTGCCCTGGGGGTTAGTGTATGTAATGGCAGTGTACATTTCCTCGCCTTGCCGCCGCTGTCCGGTGAGCCGTGTAAGTTTGACAGCTTCTTCATTGTAGGTTGGTTGGCGTTCTTCTACCTTTAGTGGTAGTCATTCCTTCTTGTTCCAGGCGCTGTAAGTACAGTATTCTGCGGGCGGAGCCCAGACAGCCGGTTCTGGCTTTGGCGTAATTTTACCTCTTGCATTTGTTGGTTGGATGTGAGGTAGCCTCACCAAGATTATCATTAGTCGATCGTTAGACTGCCACTAGTCCGAGTTACCATCTTGTGATCTAAATGCGACTCTTGGCTGCCTTTCTCTTTCCTCCCTAAAGTATTTTCGGTGTCACACAGAGGTCGATTCCTGGAGCACCGTCTGTCACTGGCCCTTGTGTTTTATTATCGTGTTATTATTTTATTATTGTGTTATTAAGTTACCATCATTTGTGTCACCTGTTTGGTGATCTGTTGTTTGTTTTTTATTAAATTAACTTATGCTATGCCATTCGCCGATTGACAGTATATTGGTTAAATTTTTTATAATTGCCATTTTGGCGTTAGAGTCCAGCCGTGATTGTTGTTACTTGCTTAAAATTCTGGTTGCGGCCACATTGGCTTGTTTTCCAAAATTATTTGCTGGTTGTATTTTATGTATGTTTATTCAATTTTTTATAATTGCCATTCTGGCGTTAAAGGCCTTCAGCCGTGATTGTGGTAACTTGCTTTAAAATTATGATTGTGACCACATTAGCTTGTTTTCAAAGATTATTTGCTGGTTGTATTTTATATATGTTTATTCAATTTTTTAATAACTGGCATTTTAGGCGTTAAAGGCCTTCAGCCGTGATTGTTGTTACTTACCTTAACAGTCTGATTGCGACCTCATTGACTTAATTTCAAAAATTATTTATTAAAATAAATGGGTGAAATTGCAAAGTAAACCAATAGTAATTGATTCGGGCCCCGTCCACAATCGTAACCCAATCCTGCCTTCCTTAATTATGAGATTTCGTTGGCCTGTACTTAGAAGTGAACATGAGTAAGTTGCAGAAGAGGTGCAAAAATGGTTTTATTCAATAAAGATTTACGATTCGTCATTTTTTTTGTTTCCAGTCTTTCCTTAGTTGCTTCAAAATTCAGCGGGGTATCTTTCGTCTTTGCAACTGAATGAAATGCAGTTTGTTTTTCCATACGCTTTTCGCTTCTTTTATTTATGAAGCATCTTCAGTGGCGAATTGCAGTGTTGCTAGTCCATGTGTGTGGCCTGGAGATGTGTTTACTCGGTCCCCACACTCCATCTTCTGAGCCGCACACATTGACTAGCAACACTGGAAATCGCCTCTGGAAATGTTTCATAAATAAAAGAAGCGAAGCCCGTATGGCAAAGGAACAAATTGCCTTTCATTTATCTGCAAGAACCGAACACCCTTGCATGAATCCATGAATTTAAGGTTCCTTTCCTTAACTGGGATCAGCATTTACAAAAGTATGGCACAACGATTTTTATAACTACAGGAAGTATACAGATTTTAAATTGTATCTACGAATTCTCGAATCCTCTGTAAAGGTTTCTGTAAGTATTCCAGTTTGACTGAAATAACTCTTTCAATCGAACTGTGGCTTTCATTACAGAGATATGGTCATTCTACGGTGTTTGCTGTCGCAGGGGAGGGGTGGGACAAGCAAAGCGTCCTTGAAGCAGCTGGCCTGCTGGAAACGTCCAGGATTCCGGTGTAAGAGGCTGGAGCGGAGCTTCTGGGAAGCACCGTACGTGCCCCAGCCGGAGAGCGCTGGCGGCGTCCCGGCGAGTCACGTCTGATTTGCAGCGGACCGGGGTGTGAACACGGCCAGCGACGGCAAATATTTGACGCGACGACACGGGAAGACACGACACGGAAAACATTTGCCTCCTTCATTTGTGAGCTCCTACCCGAAGGACAGCTGGCACCGCGATTTTAGTCAACAAGTCAAGGCTTGCACCAGCCCGCTCCTCTCGTGTTTCACACATGAAATATCAAAATGCTTTTCACTGCTAAGTTGATGAAATATTATTGATGACTGACATTAACATATCCTTATTCAAGACGTTCTAGGTTTTTACATGTACTTCACTCCAGATTAAAGGAAAATTTGTTGATGAATAGGAAAAAATCACATAATTTTCGAATATAGTATGCCGTTTTGTGCTGCTTGACGCAGTCTCATCGTTTAACAGTCTATTTGTGACGTTGCGGAGCGACATGAAATGGAACGAGCACTGAAGTGCGTAAGGTTACTGGCTTATTTTTTGGTATTCAATGAAAGTAATGTGTGCTCTTTCTATTCGATGTGTCATACTTTTTATTTCTACACTGGATATTTTCCAACAGATGTCTTTAACAGTCGCCACAGAGGTTTAGAGTGCTAGCAGTGTGATCTTTGGTTGTCAGTAGCATTGTCGTTGGCATTAGCATTTAGTGAGAAGTAAGGGTGTTGGTGTTGATTACTCTTCTGAGCGGTCAGTACACAAAGAGGCAAATGCAGAGGATGTTGTTTTTTTGGAGATATGGTCTGATAAAGACTGATTTAGAAGCGCGGAGATTTTCAAGTAATGTCGATACATTGCTTGATCGCGCGTAATTTATCATTTGTTTGACAAAGATAATTACTTAGAAATTTTCTTTTTATTGGTTTGCGTCAGCTAGTTTGATTGCCGAGACGAGTTTAAGCATAATTGTCTGTTCACATGGCCTGCAGTCACAGCTACAGTTCCACCACTCCTTTACCATTTCAGTAACGTATTATATGACAGAGTAATACTTTTTAATAAGAAGAGATTTTTGTAAAGATTGTTGTTATTGTCAAGGAATGAATTTCATTATTCGCAATACAGTTTTGAATGCTAGTCTCTTTTCAGTCATTTACTAAGTCCTCTCATGACAGTTTTATTTTCTAATTGTGTGTCGCCACATTGCACTAGAGGAACACAGTAGCTCAAAGTAATGAATGATGTGTTCATGTGTTCAGCATAGCTGTTTTTCTTTGCATTGCACTTGGCCAAGGCTTTTTATTTTTCTTAGTTGGTTTGCTTCTGCGCTGCATTTTGTTTTCACCATTTTAGAGTAGTACCGAGTTTCCGTGGCCACTAGGTAATTCATCTAAATTTGCTAGTGCCTGTTTAACATCAGTCAGGACGTACTAACATCATTCACACTTAAACATAACATTTAAAAATTATGGTCAGGTTCAGTTTAGGTAAAGTTAAGTTCAGATTTCATTTCTTTGTCAGACAGTCTTATTCTTATATTGCATCGTTACATACGAGGTGCATAATTTAATGTTGGGAATCTTATTTAATCAGCTTTCTCGCGTAAATTTACAGGGCGTTTTCACAGAAGCATTTTGAACATGCATTTTATCAATCTTCAATTTGTAATTTCATTTAAAACTTTTGTTATTTGGAACAGCAGTTCAAGAACTGTGACGTGACGCATTGTAGCAATGTTCACCGCACTGCGCAATAGAGAATTTCACAGGACAGGTTATTTAGGATAGAGTTTTACGTATTCTAATTATTTTTGGTGAAAGTTAATTGACACACAGTTGTATAGTTTCAGACATTTTGCGACTCTTTATATTAGATAGCGTTTACGTAATCACACCGCAAGGAAAGCTCAGGTTAATATTAGAACACAGACATTCACGAATGTCTGAGGATAGGAAATCAGTCTAATTTACAACCACCACAAAAACATAACACTTACAAGTGTTTCCTTTTGTATAAATCTATTAAGTTTCCAGATTATAAGTATCGTAAACTAAAGGATCCACTCCAAATGCGGTAAAAATGGGGAATGCGACTATTCTCATTTCCAACTGAAATTGTTGTAAACACATTATTTTACTTTAAAAGGAATAATGTTAGTTGCCTTGAATAGAATGAATCAAATTTAATTTCAAGCCAAAAAGCTATTGTTGGTTAATGGTGCGTTTGGTGATGAATGACTGTGTGTGTAGTTATTGTTTGCACAAAGGAATTTATTTTCTAAAAAGTTAATCGCACTTTAAATTAAGCTGCAGGTCCGACTTTCTAATAACAAAATAACTAATGACAGAGCCGTTAAGACTTTCGATCGTTGCGTCACCAAACAAGTGGCTCCCAACGTAATTTAAACGGTCAGAAATTAATTACGTGGTTTGATTAAAACAGAGGAACTGAGAGGTTTATCGTTTTACAAAATGAAACATATTTTAAATGTAATACTCCAGTTATTATTAGCAAACGTTCAGTGAGTATACTTACAGTCGAATCGTGGCGATGTCAGAAGAGGAAGAAGGAAACAATCTAAGTTCACTTACTTCAAAGGTAGAGTAATTACTATATCGTAGAAGAAAATATTGGAATTATATCAGGGTTTACAGATGTTAATTTTCCGGAGACTTTTCTTTTCTACTAGTACAAACAAAAGAAGTAGTTTTTTACGGTTCATTCAATTTGTTTGGCATAATTATGCAAACATGTTACCTAAAATAATGTTAGGATGTTACGAGCCAGTCCACAAGCAGTAATATCACTTGACATTATTATTATTATCACCATGTCTCTTCAGGACTATTTAATCAGGCAAATGAGTTGACTTTTGCGATTTTGTCAAAAGATATAGGACGTAGGGTAGTATAGACGGCGAATACTCAGTTCAAATTTAACTGAGAAACAAATTTTTCCTTCAGAACCTTGAAGATATACTAGTTCAAAACAAGTAACCACTCAGCAAACCCTACACCGACTCCCCATTCCATCCCCAACCAACGACACCCTCCCTCCCTCTCCTTACATCCTAACCACACCGGTGCAGATGATGTCCAGTTGTATCACTTGTGACACCGTTGGGTGGCTTGCGGAGTATAAATGTCGAAATGTAGATGTAGATGTAATATCCTACCACAGAATAAAAACTGTACTATATTTCTACTGCTAACATAAATCAGTACTTTTATACATATTACTTCTAGCTGGAACAAACAGAAGCTACCTTTACCAGTATTCCAGATCACTTTAATGTTAGAATAAATATAAGTCAACAGTTAACAGCTTTAGTTCATTACAGTCAGTATAACTTTTTACATATACCTTTAGCTAAAATAAACAGAATCTACTCTTGCTAATACCCCAGATCATGTTAACATAACAACAGAAATAAGTCAACAGCTCTTCTGAAGGTCTGTTATTGATTTAAATTTAAATATAAAGGTCCTAGTCTAACAGACAGCTGCATATCACTGCAGATACAAGAGCTCTGTAGTGGAGATTCATGGGTATCCATGTTAATGCCAATCACATTAAAAAAATATATCAAAAAATGCTATAAACTGCCTGTATTATATGTAATATACAAATAGAAATATGATATCAGATCACCTGAAGTTTGTTCTTGTAGTAGTTTATTTATTTATTTTATTTTGTACTCCCATGTTATCGCCAGTGTAATTAAAATATTTGCCCTTATATCGTCCTTAATACATGTAAAGAAAAACAAATTATGTCTCTGTGCAAAGTAGGCCTATGCCATATCCTTTTGTCAAGATCTTTGTTACAAGCAACAGTTGTACAGCGCATGCTGGATGCTGGAAAAGTCTCGCTATCAGAGTGTAAATTAATATAGTTTGTCTGGAAGTGTGTGTAGTGATACAAAAACTGGACATCAAAATGGAGACAGACAGATGGACACTAACCGAAAAAAAGAAGCCTATGCTGTCGCAGTAATTAAAAAGGTAAATTTACATCCATATCGACAGATAAGCTATAGTAATGGCGATACATTGAAGTGTTTTCCATCTTTTTGTCATAGAGCCAGCACACAGCATTATGCTGGAAATAATGATGTAACTTCCTGAAGCCATCTGAAGGTGAACCTGAAAAGGTTCGAAAACCGGTTCATGGAATAAAACACAATTATTCAAAAAAGTGACTGGTTGCAGCTTTGCATAACTTATTTACAAATAAATGTACAGTCACGGTTCTAAAATATCCGTAACGGATAAGCATAATTTATTTATTTGTTTATTCGTATGGCTAGGGCCCCGCGTCGGGCAGGCCGTTCGCCGGGTGCCGATCTTTCAATTTGACGCCACTTCGGCGACCTGCAGTCGGTGAGGATGATAGGATGATGATGAGGACGGCACAACACCCAGTCCCTGGGCGGAGAAAATTCCCCGGGCCATCCGGGAACCGAATCCGGGCCCAGAGGATTGACAACCCGTTACGCTGGCCTTTTTTTTGTTTTTTGTTTTTTTTTTCTTTTTGTTTTGGTTTTTGTTGAGTTTCGTGTGGGCGGACGTCACAGTACATCCGTTCAAGCTGATCGTTGATTCCTTTACTCAGTTTCTTTAATACAGAGGGCGAACAGCCCTCTGACCGAACACGCTGAGCTATGGTGCCAGCCCATTCAGCTATCGGGGGCGGATTACTGAACTATGACAGTAAGTAATGATAACAATGAATTTCTGTTTTCAGGACAGTTGTAACACAGAATATGAAAACCTTAAATACGAGGCACCACAGTTTAAAACGCAAACCCTCTCAAATAAATGTTTAACATAAAAGCAGAATGAAATCGCTTGCTTCATCCAGAGACGAATACACATTTTTTTTCTTTGAACTAACATCAAACAGAAGGGCGAATTGGAACCAAGCAAAATTGGAGATATCTCTTGCATGGCACAACATGGTACACAGCGCTACACTTCGTTTGGAAAAGTTCTATGCATGCATTCTAAACAAACTTTTTTTCCTCCTCCACGACTAGCGAGTGCAAAGGTTTAGCAAGTTATTTCAGGGCTTCCGCAGCGGAATCTGATCGCAGCATAGTGCCTCTGAGAATATTTATACCTACCTTAATAGTCTGAATGACTTGCAATACTCTTAAATAGTTTATAAGCTTTTCCCACTTGATTAATTAATAATTAATTATAAATTTTGGTGCCAGAAGTAAATGTCTGTTTTCTTTTCTATCTTTATCATACTCCATTTATACGTTTCGCCCGTTTCATAAACATAAATGTTTGTCTGTAATTAGTTTCTCAACATTTATACATACCTTCATGAACCCCTTCAAAAACTGTATCGTGGCTTCACACATTTCAAGATCGTTATCACACAGCTTGCTTCGAGATCCTAAACGTGCACAACAGGCTTGTGAATTATTTTCCACTTCCCAGATAACACAGTGTTACTGCCAATCTGAGACAAGGTGGAATGGTTTCTATAAATCTGTTTTTCTTTTTCTTCACTTTTCCGCCAAAAGTTGAAGCAGAACTATCACTTCGACTCAAACGGATGAAGTTTCGGAAACTCATGCTGTCTTCTACTTTCAAAATCGAAACTAAATTACAGCCGAAATGATGCCTCTCCGCAAAAATTTCAGGTTTCCAATAACTTCTCACCTGCAGTTTCTTTCACTATCGATTATCATCATTGCGCAAGCCACAATTCTAATGAGGTCTGCCATATTTAGCAAATAAACTGAAACAAAGCAGCCAAGGGTGTACACGCGGCGAAGTCTGTAGACTAACTACACACATCAAAAAAAATTTTCCATCACCTCGGTTCGACGAATTCCGGAACCTGTACAGAAAATTGGAACAGAGATCAACGTAAACATTATTTCCGCCCATGTTATTGCTCATGAAAACCACACATGTTGTACCATCATACAGAGAGATCTTCAGAGGTGGTGGTCCAGATTGCTGTACACACCGGTACCTCTAATACCCAGTAGCACGTCCTCTTGCATTGATGCATGCCCGTATTCGTTGTAACATACCATCCACAAGCTCATCAAGGCACCGTTGGTCCACATTGTCACACTTCTCAACGGCGATTCTGCGTAGATCCCTCAGAGTGGTTGGTGGCTCACGTCGTCCGTTAACAGGCATATTCGACACGGTTCATGTCTGGAGAACATGCTGACCATTCTAGTCGAGCGATGTCGTCATCCTGAAGGAAGTCACTCACAAGATGTGCACGATGGGAGCGCGAATCGTCGTCCATGAAGGCGAGTGCCTCGCCAATATGCTGCCGATATGGTTGCACTATCGGTCGGAGGATGGCATTCACGTATCGTACAGCCGCTACGACGCCTCCCAAGACCACCAACGGCGTACGTCATCCTCCCATAATTCCACCCCAAAACAGCAGGGAACCTCAACCTTGCAGCACTCGCTGGACAGTATGTATAAGGCGTTCTAAGGCGTTCAACCTGACCGGGTTGCCTCCAAACACGCCTAATGCCAATCCTGAGTTGTCTGTTCTGCATGTTGTTGGGCCCATCTTACCGCGCTGCATAGAGTCGGGGTTGCAAAGATGGACCTCGCCACGGACATCGGAAGTGAAGTTGCGCAGTATGCAGCGTTTTGCGCACAGTTTGAGTCGACACACGTCGTCCTGTGAAAAGCAGTATTCAACATGGTGGCTTTGCTGTCAGGGTTCCTCCGAGCCATAATCCGTAGGTAGCGGTCATCCACTGCAGTAGTAGCCCTTGAGTGGCCTGATCGCGGCATGTCATTGACAGTTCCTGTCTCTCTGTATCTCCTCCATGTCCGGATAACATCACTTTGGTTCACTCCGAGACGTTGTTGAGAGCCCTTCCTGGCAAAAAGTAACAATGCGGACGTGGTCGAACCGCGGTATTGACCATCTAAGCATGGTTGAACTACAGATGACACGAGCCATGTACCTCCTTCCTGGTGGAATGACTAGAACCAGTCGGCTGTCTGACCCCCCCTCCGTGCCGGCCGGTGTGGCTAAGCGGTTCTAGGCGCTACAGTTAGGAACCGCGCGACCGCTACGGTCACAGGTTCGAATCCTGCCTCGGGCGTAGATGTGTGTGATGTCCTTAGGTTAGTTAGGTTTAAGTAGTTCTAAGTTCTAGGGGACTGATGACCTCAGATGTTAAGTCCCATAGTGCTCAAAGCCATTTGAACCATTTGACCCCCTCCGTGTAATAGGCGCTGCTCATGATGCATGGTTATTTACATCTTTGGGCGGGTTTAGTGACATCTCTGAAGAGTCAAAGGGACTCTGTCTGTGAAACAATATCCACAGTCAACATATATATTCAGGAGTTCTGGGAACCGGGGTGATGCAAAACTTTTGTATAAATACGTTGTGTATATTCGTTGTCTACTATTTGTCTATAGACAGTCCCTGCACATTGTCTATAGACGATTATATGCACAAGGGGGTACTTATGTTGAGGAATCAGGTGTCGTGAGGTAGCATATAGACACTTCCCTCACTCTATTTTTAGATGGACCGGGAGTGGGAATAATTAGCTGTGGTTCAAGATACACTCCGCCATGCAGTGGCTTTTGGAGTACAAGGAGAGCATGGTTAAGCAAGTTGTTTGCAACGAATATCACTCAAAACTTAGAACAGAAAAGCATTGCGTTTTGATGTGAATTCACGGGATTTTACGGCGTACTAAACAGTCGATCATAGTGATCCCGAGCCGATTCCAATCGGCGGGTTAACGACTGCTAGTCTGCTACGGCGGCCTGCTCGAGTGTGGTTTTTAGGCAGTTTTCCACGCTCCTTTAGGCAAATGCTGGGCTGGTCACCAATATCCGCCTCAGAAATTACTGCCTACAAACATCCAAATTATGGAATCGCATAGAACAAAGTTTATAAGATTCATGGACAGATGATGCATCGACTTCTTTCCTTTAACCTAACTGACTACCTCGGCGACAGAAGGGGCAAGAACTATCATTTACTAAAAACTTCTCAGAAAGAGACTGAATAACCGATCGAAGTTCGTGGTGGTAGCAGTCGGGACTAAATTACTCCTTCGAATCATTACAGCGCGCAGATTCGCAGTGTGGGGAGGAGGGTGAAGGGTACTTGGTGCTATGAACTTCGAGTAAAATGTTTTTGGTTTAGCCTCGACCAGCGGCCATTTATATAGCCATTCGAAACATCTGTCTTACAGTATCTATGTTACAGTATATTTAGCAAGGTTTGAACGACGAACCGGAGCTGTCAGCCAGGCAAATTGTGCGAAACGATTAATCACATTTGCTAAAGATTTTAATTGGATTGAAATTAATGCTCAGCTAATGTCATCATTTATACGTCCACCGTTCGGTTTTTTTGTGCAAAAACAGTCGCCGTCATTCGGATTTTACGCGCAAAAACAGTCATGCGGACTGGAGCGAGACTGATGGTTCACGTCTGGTCCACCGGTGTGTCGGACCTTGGTCTAATGTGTACGTCAACCCTATGAAAAAGCCTTGCATTGTTTGAATTTTACGTGAAAAAAAAACACGTTTTTCTGGGATGTTTCTTAAGTGTGTCACTTCCATACTTTACACTTTCACGAACTGGTTAAAACTTTGCACGAAGGGAGATAAATGGATAAAGTCAAAAGGAATTTGTTTCACCCTATAATCTTCATCCATTATCGAGGTACGATGTTTTAAAGTCGACCTAAACGTAGCACGTAAAATTCGTTCCGACGTGTATTGAGTGCGCGGAAACAGTTTAAAGTGAATCAAATAAATAAAACTGCATTGTGAAGGTAAAACTGAAAAGGCGGTTTCAAAAAAACTAGCTTCATTCGGATACTATGCGCAAAAAACACGTTTTTGTGTCTTTTTTACGTACCTACCTCTATGTTTCCGACTTGTGCGAATCGGTTCAACTTTTGTAAGAATTTAGGCAGATATTTGTAATTACCTGTCCTCCTGTTGTTTCGTGAAAGCTTTATCCGTTGCCACGATGTAAGCAACATGTTCGCAGGACAATAAAACACCTACAACCGATCAGTTGTCCCTGAATCAACAAAAATCTACAGCGATTGTCAAGCTATGGCGGCCTAATGTCAAAATTATGGTAGAGTAAAAGTTGGGAAAAAAAATGAAAAATGCTCCTATCACAGCACAAAGAAGGCGAATATGCTCTGGGCAGACTTAGGAGTGTGAACCAAGGGAACTAGCTTCTCGACTTATTGACAGCTTCAAAGTCATTTAAATCAAAACATTTTGACGTATTCGATCTTTTTTACGAGTTAACCCTACCTCCCCAGCTCAAGCTCCTGATGCTGTGCTCAAAATCTAGAAGATTCGCCAGCGATAGTAAATAATATGTGATATTCTGTGGCTGAAGAGCATACATGTAAGAGCTAAAATGTTTTTCTGGAGGGATAAAATTTCTGGGGGTGTATTTGTTCCTAGTTTTTGGTGGCTAAATGTGGGGGGGGGGGGGGGGGGGAAGGGATGATTTTTTTTTTTCCCCGAGGGGACCATTTCTTCCCCAAACCCATGCCATATTATTTGTATGGTGCGGGGTATAAGAATAAATAGACAAAAAAATCATGTGCTTCTAGGGAGTGGGAAGCATCTACAATAGGAAGTATCCAATAGTATGGATGCATCTACAACAGAAAGTATCTCAGAGTGGGGATGTACGCATTCCAAACTTTAATGACACATTGTATCGCAATGCACTACATGACAAATTCCATGTTGAATGGTAGGATGGTTTTTGTCGTGTTATACGACATGACATCATAGATCACGTTATTTCACTTGAGACGATGCATGATGTTGTATGACATGGCTACTAATATTAACAAGTAAAAAAGTGTGAATATGTCAAGGTATTTTGATTTACATGTCTTTGAGGCTGCCAGATAAATCGAGAACCTAGTTCCCTTCTCTTACATCCCCAATTCTCCCCATGCCTAGATTTTCCTTTTTTATGCTTTGGCAGGAGCATTTTTCATTCTGTAATATTGTGGCTAACTTGCTTCTGCCCAATTTCAGCATGACCGAATGACTTGTGTCATGCCTTTCACACGTCCAGAATTTTTATTCAACGAGAAAGAATAAGCCACATAAAAACTAACAAATGTTGGAATATCATGTATTTATTTATTTAGCTTTACACTTGATTGTTACGTAGAGCAGAAACCAGTTCTGGAGTACTATACTGCGTAATTATTTTTGTAGCAAAATGAGGAAAACGTGTATTATCAAATCAGAATTACAAACAGACAGACGTATCATTTATACAAAAGAAGTCCAACATGCGCAAGTTTATGATTAACAGTGATTAAAGAAGTAGATAACAAGGTTAAAATAATAGAAAGTTAAGAACAGGCATAGAAGGTAAACATAAATCAGTGTTTTCACATGTTTCTTTCTTAACCTGTTTTGAGGATATCCTCCTCATTCGTTATATTATCAGTCCACCTAATTTTCAAGCTGCTCTGGAACATTAGGTTTCAAACGCTTCGATTCTCTTCTTTTCAGTTTTCCCACAGTGAATGGCCCACTGTGCTGTAGACGTAGATCCTTAGAAATGTGTCCCTCAAATTGAAACCAATATTTGATACCAGCAGACTTCTTTTGATTGTAGAATGAAGGCTTTCACAACCGGATGACATGGCTGTTGATATACTTTCCGGGACGTCAGGTCGTGGTCCAAGAACTTTTCTGCTCCTTACGTTTCGTCCAGGACTGCGCTGGACTTCCTCAGAGGCGCTGCTCCGCTGAGTCTTTCCGACTGACTAGTTGGGTGTCTGAGAGCGACTTATATATTGTGAGAAAGGGGGCGTAGTTCAGGTGACACGTGATGAGCAGTGATAATCCATAGCAAAGATAAGGTTGACTATCGATTACCACCTTGTCAAAGATAAAAATTGTTAGCAATTTTGTAGAGCCACTGTCCATATATCGCTAAGTTTCATAGCCTCCTCTTTCCTATTAAAATTATCGTGATGTTTGTAAATTTCAATAGCTTCTCTATATAGCCGTGGATAGTAATTTAACGTTGTAGATAAAACTTCGGTATCCGAAAACTTCACTTGGTGGTTGCCTGGTTGAAGAGCATGTTCCGCTACAGCTGATTTTTCTATTTTTCCAAGTCGACAAAGACTTTTATGCTCTTTCAGTCGCGTGTTTACGCTTCTTTTGGTAGTACCAATATAAACTTTACCACAGGTACATGGAATTTTATACACACCACATGTCGACAGGGGAGGGCGTTTATCTTTCACAGATCGTAGTACTTGACTTATTTTCTTTGTTGGTTTAAAGACAGGTTTTATGTCATGTTTTCGTAAAATCTTACCGATCCGATCTGTTACTTTTTTAATAAAAGGGAGAACTACTGTATTTTTCTGTCGTTGTGGTCCATTCTTATCTTTTGGTCTTCTATTCCTTGGACGCAAAATTATATTTATCTCTCTTCTTGAGTAGCCGTTTTTTTCAAAAGCGTGCTTCAGATGTTTCACTTCAGCATCCAAATGTTCAGGTGTACATATTCGTTCCGCGCGATCGACAAGACTTTTTATGACACCCCTTTTTTGTTGTGGATGATGATTAGAATTTTTATGTAAATATCTGTCGGTATGTGATGCCTTCCGAAAAACTTTATATTCCAAGCTTCTATCGGACCGTCTCATAACTAAGACATCCAAGAAAGATATTCTGTTATCCTTTTCTATTTCCATGGTAAACTGTATTTTTGGGTGAATTTTATTTAGATAATCAAAGAAATCGTCCAAGGCCTTTCTGCCATGGGACCAAACCACAAATGTGTCATCTACATATCGATACCAACGAGATGGTTTGTTATTAGCTCTGTCTAGGGCTAATTTCTCCATGTAAAGATTGGCAATCGCAGGGCCTAATGGATTACCCATTGCTACTCCATCAAGTTGTTCATAAAATTCATTATCCCACTGGAACTGACTTGATGTAAGACAATGTCTGAAAAGGACAGTCAAATCTTCTGGAAAAATATCCGCTATGAAAATCATAACTTCGTTAACAGGAATCATTGTGAATAAGGACACAATGTCAAAACTTACAAGAATATCTTCAGGGGCCAGAGTTAGTCCCTCTAGTTTTTCAATAAAATGACGCGAGTCTTTTATATATGAGTCAGTTTTTCCAATAAATGGTTGTAAACAAGTTGTTAAATATCTTGCTATTTCATAAGTGGGAGAATTGATGGCACTGACTATGGGTCTTAAAGGAAAATCTATTTTATGAATTTTAGGTACACCATACAATCGAGGACACATAGCTTCACTTTTCAACAAAGTTCTTTTATCTTCTTTTCGGATAGAGGTAGATGACTTAATCAAATTATTTGTTTTCCTAAGTACACTGGCTGTAGGATCCCTCGTAAGTTTTTTATACTGTCCTGACGTTAAAAGGTTCAAAATTTTCCTTATCTTTGCTATGGATTATCACTGCTCATCACGTGTCACCTGAACCACGCCCCCTTTCTCACAATATATAAGTCGCTCTCAGACACCCGACCAGTCAGTCGGCAAGACTCAGCGGAGCAGCGCCTCTGAGGAAGTCCAGCGCAGTCCTGGACGAAACGTAAGGAGCAGAAAAGTTCTTGGACCACGACCTCACATCCCGGAAAGTATATCAACAGCCAGACTTCTTTTGGTCAGGAATACTCGCTTTGCCTATGCTAGTCTACTTTTTATGCCCTCTTTGCTTCGTCCTTGTTACGTTGTTTTGCTCCCAAGGCAGCAGAATACCTACGCTTCAATCATTTCAGTCTTCCGTTATTATTTATCATCCATCTCTACGTACTAAATTACCTGGACAATTCTCTGATACAGTGTTTCCATCGTAGTCGCCGTCGACCATAAAAATTATTATTTATGTGCACTGTTGCAATTTCGGTCTTATGGCCCTTATCAAGTGGTATACTGCAAAGAAAAGAATAGTGACTTGGTTGAATTTATGTTGCAATTTTTAATATCGGTACGGTAAACGTAATACTTACGTAAGCCGTTTTCTCGATGTAAGTAACATCGCGCTCTGTTAATGCTTCCGTACTCTTTCAGTTAAAAGGCTCAACATACAATTGAGACGACGACATGTATAGATGGCCCTTGATTGTTAGATCTGATGTGTGCTCTTTTGCAGTACACTATTTGCTAATGGCCACTGGGCCGTAAGTTCGATTGCGAAAATAAATAATAAAATCTGTAGCAACCATGGTTTTAAAAGTTTTTTGCGTATGTTTGCTACCGATTGTGATGAGAATAAGTTTATCTCTGAATTGTTGAAAATAAATAACTGTAAAATACTTTTCTGTTCACTACGAATCCTACTCCCATTACACTGTTTTCCGCTGTTGCATGTATTACCCCATATTCTTCTGACCAGAAATCCTTATCTTCCTTCCATTGCGCTTCACTGATCCTACACTATATCTAGACTAAGTCTTTGCGCTTCCCTTTCCAAATAGTTCAGCTTTCCTATCACATATATTCTGACGCTCCGCACTCAGAATCGTAAAATGTTACCCCTTCGTTGGTCATTCAATCTTTTTCTCACGGTTATCTCCACCTGATCAGTTCCCTACCGGAAATACGAATGTGAAACTAATGCAGTATCCTTTGCTAACGCACGATCATCATCATACTTTTTTTCATTTTCATGCTACTTGTCTTGTCGATACACATTGTGTATCTTTAAAGCAATGGTTTCCACTACCTTCTGCATCCTCATGCAGTTGATCATCGCTGATTCTTTCACCTTGTAGAGGCAGGGCAAGGGCAAGAGGGTGCCCTGAATCTCTGTCCACTCGTCCACGTTCTCTGATAAGGCCGTGGACAGAGTGATTCCTTCTGCCGGAAATCTTTGACCACCGTTGTTGATAGTTTTTATTCTAAATTTAAGCAGTGGCTCTGATCGAACTGGGACCCGCGACGTTTTGATAAGCTGTTAAGAACACTACTCGCAGATCACAGTGATCCCATAACACATTGCATTTTTAATTCTGCGAAACACAAAAACAATTCTACAGTGGTGATGACATGAAATACTTCTGACTGGTTGATACTCGAGATCTCCAGATGATTGGTATCAACACAGCAATGGCCCTACTAGAGGTGATGTTACCTTCTAACTGACTTACACAGTTGTAGGGGGACCTAAACATTCCGAACGAGAACGCCACTTGGCATTCTTCCCACATAAAAATACTTGCAAGAGGTAAAAGAAGCGATAAGTTATCAAGAAAAACGTAGAATGACTGAGGATTGAGCCCCCAGCCTTCAGATTTGTAATGTGACATTTTCGCATTTAGACGCCGTTTAACACCGTAACTGCATTATCCATCGATATTGCAGGATCTGCAATCAGTCTGTCTGCGGACTAAACAGACTAGACCTGCACCTGGCGTTATGGTCTGGGGTGAGATTTCGTATGACAACAGAAGCACTCATGTTGTTATACCAAGTATGCTAACTGCAGAATTGTACGTCACTCTGGTAATTCGACCTGTTCTGCTACCATTGATGAACAGCATTCCAGGGGTGTTTTCAAGCAGGATAACACTCATCCGCATAGCGTTGTTGTAACCAAACATACTCTACAGAGTGTCGACATGTTGCCTTGATATGCTCGTTTAGCAGATATGTCTCCAATCGAGCACATATGGGACATCACCGGACGACAACTCCAACGCTTCCACAAACAGCACTAACCGTCCCTGTATTGGCCGATCAAGTGAAACAAGCATGGAACTCCAACCCCAAACTGACATCCGACATCTGTGCAACACAAAGCACGCACGTTTGCATGCTTGCATTCTACATTCTGGTGGTTATACCGGTTATTAATGTACCAGCACTTCGGATCTGCAGTGTCTTATCCCGTGCTTACGTTAACTTGTGACCTTGAAATGCTAATCACTTTAATATGTTACACAGACAAATTTATTCTGGATATCTCATTACTCTACATTAATTATTTTTTGGTGTTGCGATTTTTTTCCTCCACTGTATTTCACCTTCTTACTGCGTAATAGAGGGCGGATGACATGATCAGAATTTCATCCCAGCAACTATCACCAACTGGAGACATAAGACCTGAAGGAAAAATGGCTCGCAAGTGTGCAGCGGTTGCGTATTCGAGGCCAGCGCAAACAAAAGAGCGCGCGTGCGCCATTGCTCATTAGCCGCCGGCCTTGAATAATAATAACAGGAGCGTATCAAACGGAATAAACTGGCGCGCCAGCGGTCAACACGCGCGAAATTTATGAGGAGGCGCGTGTTTATCTGGCCCTGTGTCAGCGACGCCTAATGAATGGCGCTGCAATACATCAACTCGAATCGCCCGCGCATTGCAGCTTTTCTGGCATTACAGTCGACTAATTCATCGACTCCCGCTGGCTCCCTTTTTTCGGGGTTTCCCTTTTGTTTTCGCAGTGCAGTCAAGTTCCGGTTTTTCCGTAAAATACGATTCGAAGTCGTGACAGTAACGAATGTCCCATCGGCTGTTGTGTTCGTCCTTTCTCGCTGCTGAGCTGACAGTCGGCACTGCTCTATCGCGACTGCGTTCTGCACCTTTAAATCAATGTTTCCCCACTGTTCGTCGACATTTTGCTAATGTTCTGCTGTTCAGCTTTCCGTATAATTTACCTGTATATGAATTACTGCATATTCTTTTTGAAAAACTTTCTCTTAGTGTAACGTGTCCTTGATCAGCTGCTGAGCAACGCTAACTGTCGGCTGGACCTCTACTGCACTTGTGAACAGTGCCGTGAAACAGAACTTTAATCTTGTTTAAATGCTGAATGTAAAATAATGGAAACGAATGAAACTAAATCCCAAGAGAAACTAACTGTGTCCTCGGTGAAAACTATTTAACTGAAACGCAGTACTGAAATAAAGTCATAAAAGTTACGTAACGTGAAGTGCAATGTCCGACTTGAAATATCCATAAAATAAAATACTGCTCAACTCGGAAGAAAATAACTGTATCAGACTATCTTCACTATTCACTGTAAATTAACCTGCTTACTAAGCACAACACTTGAAAATACCCTTTGTTCACAATAATTCAAAGAAAGATCGGCCCTGAAAAGGAAAGTAACTTTGTCTGATGTACTGACATTCTCGAAAGCAAATTGAAATCAACAAATGCAAGAGCTACAGAAAAATAATCATCTCACTACCAAATTTGTCTTTGCTTGTGGCTGCGTGTGGCCTAAGCTGCAATGCCCACGCACCAAAATACGGAGGAGAATTTTATTTTAGTGAAAAGCGTTCTTGGAAAGCTAAACAGTGATTGTTGTCAAAAAAGATTGTACGACATAAGAAGACTCCAAAAATTACAAAATTCACTCATTACAAAATTCCAGACTTTTAAACCAGTTGCGTTATTTGTGACATAATGAAAACAAAGAGATCAAATTAACATTAAACATGAACATTATTAGTTATTTTAGCAACAAAGTTTTCCTTCAGTTAATAGTTCGGACAAACAAACATTTCATTCTTGCTCATTACGTTAAAATATTCCTCCAAAAATTTTCTCTATTAATTTAATGAACAAAATAGCTTTATAAACAAGTTTTCATCTCCATAACAAAGTATTCCAGATAATTTCTCCCACATTCAAAAACATCATATATCGTTCTCTGAAACTCAACTGATCGCCACCATGCCATTAATAAGAATGCTCCAGCGCTGCACAACTAACTGGCGACCAAGCGCTCTACAGATTACATTAAACACGGAGTCAAAGGCCTTATCCACTAATCGTGCAGCGCGCACATGCGTCTTTGCCCCCTTTAAGTAAAGGTGAAATATTTATAGTCGCCGGAAACATATGAACGCCTTACCAGCATTATTATGATACTTCTTAATTACAGTGCAGCATAGAGTTAATGTGTTAAGAGATCGAATTTGGCTTTCTCCATGAAATATAGCGTTTGTAATTTTTTAAGTTCCCTGCCTCATTTCATATCATGTCTCATTTCTGCTTGCAGCTTCCCATCTCTCCAAATTTCCACACCTTACAACATTCGGCTTTCCCGACAAAATATTTTAATTCTTTCCCTTTCCTCCACTTCTTATTTAATATTGATTATCCATGCCAAATTGAATAGTAGTAACGGCAGGTCTCCACCTCTCTTAGGTGCTTTTACGACCTTCTTTTCTAATATTAATTCCGAGCCCTCCTCAATTAGTAATTCATTTACTGTCTTTAATGTAAGAAAGTCATTCAAAAAGTAAAGTACGTAATGATCTGACGTGTCACGCAATTCTGTGATTTTAAAATGTGGGAAGTAATTAACGATCACTCCAATTGTAAGTTTCCTAGCGTAATTCGGTTTCTGACAGCAGAGAAGGTTCATCCTATCGAAATTTGCTCGCAAATAACTGAAGATTATTGGAATATGATGGTATTTAATGATCGACGAATGAATATTCACGATGAATGATCAGGTCGACTTTAGTTGCGACTGCTGACCTCAAATCAAGGATTGGGGGAAAAAATCAACTACATAAACGTTGCACTACTGATGGACTAAGCGTGTGCTTTCCTGAAATTTCAGGAACAGTTCTATAGCATTGTGTATGTTAGGTGGATCCCTCAACTTTTAACAGATTTTAAAAGAATAAATAAAGAAACAATTGCTTCGAGTCACACCGAGTTTTCATATTCGGTACTACATGGAAGGCAATGAATTTTCGAACCATACTGATATTTGTGGCGAGATCGAGGTTTTACTAAAAGCTTAAGAAAGAAACCGCCAATCAATACAATGACATCGTTCGCAGTACTCATCACAAGCGAAAAAAAAAAAAAAAAAAAAAATTCTGTGCGTCATAAAGATTATGTCAAATGTCTTGGGATCGAAATAGCGCCCCAATCATCGATTTTACGGTTAGAAAGGAAACCACAAACGGAGCGGCGTACTGTTAGACTCTTCACCGACTGCGCCGCACTGTTCAAAGCTAACGGCGTCGACCGCTGCTCAGCAGCTTTGAGCACGTTCACGCTGCAGGGGCCATGTCGAACACGACCGCAGACGGCAGTCAGCCACAAATGCCTTCGGTCCTGGCGTTAATGCTGCAGCGTGATTGAGTGCACGTTTGTCGATGTAATTTATATAATAATGTGACAAAATTGACAAATTCACGCATTTTATTATCTGAAACCAATGATTTTACATTCCGTAACAAGATGTCGTAAACACCTATATGAACCTAATGATGGCCCGTTGACCGAAACTGGTTGTTAAATAAAGAAATTCTATCAGCAGCTCTTGGTGGTAATCACGATATTCTTCGAGTATCAGCCGAGACAGGGGTCAGTAAAGGGAATCAACTATTAATTTCTAGAACGAAAAACAAGTCCAAGTAGCAAATTTTTACATTTATCCATTCGATGACTAGTTTCGGGACGAGACCCAAATACGTCAACAATGTCCAACGAACAGTTACAGTGCATACAGATAACTTCGGAAATGCCGTTTTCGACTTCCTTACGATGATTTGAAAATGGGTCTCGGCCCGAAACAAGTCACCGAATGGGGACAGAAAGTAACAAATGAGAAGGTAATTCCAAGTGTGAGTGCAGATGGAGAGTATAGATTACTGGTGGGACAATGGAAAATGAATCAGTGTGTGAAAAATAGAAAACAGGAGAAAGTGAGGAGGATACGGGATTGGAAACTGAAGGCTAATAAAAGTGCTGAGAAGTTTAGAGAATTAATCACACAAAAATTTCCGAAATAAATTTTCCGTGATGGAGAAAAAGAATGGAGTTTATTCAAAGACACTTTAGTCGAAGTAGCACAAAAAGTATGTGGCAAAACATCTGGAAAGGAAAAGTTAAGACAGATAAGTTTGTGGGATGATACCACAATCCAAGCAGTTAGAAGAAAAAATGGAGCATGGAGAAAGTGGTGGAAAACAAAAAATGACGAGGACCATAAAAGCTATATAGAGTAAAAAAAAGAAGAGCAAAGAAATAGTGGAAACAGCAAAGAAAAAGGCATGGGAAGAGTTTACAAAAAAGCTTGAAGAAGATGTGAAGAGCAATAAGAAAATGTTCTATAAAATGATGGTAAGTAAAGGGAAGGCTTCTGAAGTACCAATAAAGATGGAAACAGAGGATGGTACTGTGATTGAAGATCCAGGGATTATAAAAGATCTCTGGAGAGAAAATTTTAAGAAACTGTTAAACGCTGAGGCCCAGGTACACGAGGTAACAACAAACAATGGAGAAATTGAGAGAAGTTGGGAAGCAGAGTTTGGGCACAGTACACGGGAAGAAACGGAAATAGCTCTGAAGAAGATGAATGGGGGGGAAGCCCCAGGACGTGGTTAAGTATCAGTGGACACGATAATAGCAGCAGGTCCAGTGGGAATGCAGTGGCTGTATAGAGTACAATCAAGTGTGAGGAGAAATTTTACAATACCTGACGATTGGAGAAGAGGAGACATTCTTCCGATATTAAAAAGAGGGAATAAATGACTTTGTAAAAACTACAGAGGAATAACCCTTACGAGTCATACAGCCAATTTTTTGAAAGAATTTTACTAAATCGAATATGTGAAAAGATAGAAAAGGAGCTGAGTGAAGAACAGCATTGGTCTAGGAAAGGAAGAAACACGATCGATCTGATATTTTCTATTTGTCAATTGATGGAAAAAATAGGGAGTATAACAGAAGGGTAATAGTTGTTTTTATAGACATAGAAAAGGCCTGTGACTCAGTTAACAGGGAAAGACTCTGGGAAGAAATGAAGAAGATAGGTATAGAAGATGGATACATTAATGTAATAAAGACAATGTACAGAGGACACAATTGAAGAATTAGAACACCATTGGGGAAATGTGAATACTTCGAAATATGACAAGGACTTAAACAAAGAAGTATTCTATGTCTTGCACTTTTTAATGTTGTGATGGAACGCATGAGAAGGACAGCTAAAAATATAGTAAAAGAAAAAGACAAAAAGATGATTTGTGCAGATGATATGGTAATATGGGGCGATAAAGAGGTAGATGTACAGTTACAACTTGATGCGTGGAAGGAAATAATGAAAAGGTGTGGATTAAAAATAAATAAAGATGAAAGTGAAGTAATGGTATTTGGAAGAGACAAAGGGATCAACAGGAATACTACTTTGAACAGAGAACCCCCTAAAAGCGGTAGACCGTTTCACTTATTTAGGGAGCGAAATATCTAGTGATGGAAGAATAACCTACGAAGTTAATAGGAGGCTACAGAAGGGAGGCAATTTCTACTAAACAATAAAATACCTGATTTGGAATAAGGAAGTTTCAGAAAAAGCAGAACTCCTTATGAATAATACTTACCACTTCCCTAGTGTCAACTATGGAGGAGAAACATCGACAGTGACAGAAAGGGACTGGAGCAGACGCAAGCAGGGGAAAATGAAATTTCTCAGAGCAGTTAGAGGAACAACAAGAATGGACAGAGTAAGGAATGTAGATATTAGAAAGTAACTTAAACAAGAAAGTATGAGAGAAGAAATTGAAAAAAAGAGATTAAGATGGTACGGACGTGTTAAGAGGATGCGTGGGCAGAGACTTCCCAAAACTATGGAAGAACTAAAGATGGATGGAAAAAGACCTAGAGGGTGCTCAAGAACACGATGGAAAACGGTATTGAGAATATCTTTGGAAAGGAGAAGTGCGACCTGGCAGCAAGTGTAGGAAGAAAAGTGGTGGGAAGACCGAGCTAAATGGAGAGGACTCGTCAGCACCCAGACCCGGCAGTAGCTGGAGCGGTATCCGGATACAACAACTTCGTTGTTATTAACTATATTCGCAGGCTGCACCCACGTTTGCCGCTGAATGTACCTACAAAAATATATCATTCTGCGACACATAGGTCAGAAGATATATCAAATATTCAGACGCGAAGAAAAACCTGCCGGACCATGCATGACAGTTTAACTTACTAATTCTTTACCGATAACACGTTACGTGTCAGTAGGCACACGTGCTACTCGACGTATTTGCAAAATTATATCATTGCACAGCTTATAGTTCAGGAGATACGACGTCATAAACATTAAGCTGCCTGAAAATGAAACTACAGAGTGAAATTCGCTAAATATACGGAAGAAATATGTGTACAAATAAGCGTGAAATATGTGAAATATGAGTTAAATATATTTGACATATACGTATGCGAGCGAAGCCATGGGAAAAAGGTTCATCCTAAACCACTGGAAAGACTTAAATTCAATTTGGTACACACACTAATTATAGTCCGGAGAGAAATTTTGCAGGGTAAGAACCACCAGTCTCTTACTGGGGTGAGTGTGATAATGTGGAGAGAGAAGGGAGCATGTAGAGATGAACCGACAGTGAGCGGAAAGGAGGATATAGACATTGGTAGAAGGAGAAAGAGATGTAGGAAAAGGGAGGCAAAGACATAGGGGAGGAGGAGGTTGTAATGGTTCTTTATTTACGTGACCATTACGGCACTCCAACCCCAGTTCTCGATACCAGTAATATCGTACTACTTTTCTAGAAGTTAAGTTGTTATTTCGCTTTGTGAAAGAACAGTCAAGTCTTGTGTTTGGTTAAAGTGTAAATCAAATAGATGAAGATTGATACAAAACTGTTTTCTTGATGATGTGACAACTAAGAAGAAGTATATGTGAATTTACAAGAAGTTTAATAAAAATGTGGATCGTGAACACCAAGTCAACAATTATTTCTACCATACCATTGTTCTGGGATTGTTTGATCGTTAATAATTTCCTGAAAAACGCATTTGTTAGGTCTTCAAATATTGCTAAAATACAGATCTGGGCCTTCTAGCAGTCAAAGTGGAATCACCCTAGAGTCAACAAGATGAGCCATAACAACTTCGACGAAATCTACGTGGGAAAACATTCAGGACAAGTGTCAAAATTAATGACTTATTTACAGTGACTTCATTATTTCCATTCTGACGATACCATTCACAGTCAATAACTTTGTTCTTGCCCGATAAAGCGAGCATATGCTGCGTGAGCAACATGATTAATCTGATTCCTACCCTACTTTGCAAGTGGTGGTGTCGTTAGAAGGTGAACAGAGAAGGAAGAGGGAATGGATAGAGAAAGGGAAGAGTAGAAAATGGACAGAGAGAGGGGAGAGGAGAATACGGACAGAGAAAGGAAGGGGGAAGAGATGAATAGGGAGAGGGGGAGGAAGAGATGGACAAAGAGGTGGGGAAGAGGAAATAGAGAGAGAGAAGGGGTGAGTAGATTGACAAAGAGAGGAGAAGGAGGGGACGAGGAGGAGGAGGAGGAGGAGGAGGAGATGGACAGGAAGGAGCGGAGCTGGACAGAGCGAGGGGAGGTGGAGCCGATGGATAGGTGCAGGGGGATGGGTAGAGAGAGGAGGAAGGAGGGATGGATAAAAAGAGAGGGTATGTGTCGAGAGAAAGGGGAACAGGAGTTGGAGAGAGAGAGAATGATGGGGAAGGAAGGAGGTGGACAAAGAGAGGAAGGAGGAGGAGATGGACTAATAGAAGACTGGATAAGTAGACTGAAGTGAAAAGAGTCATGGGATACCTCCTAATATCATGTCAGACCTCCTTTTGCCCGGTGTAGTGCAGCAACTCGACGTGGTATGGACTCAACAAGTCGTCAGAAGATCCTTCCGAAATACTGAGCTATGCTGTGTAATATTTCTGGCTTATTCAGCCATCATATTAGGCTTCAGGAAGCTATTTCCAGGGCAGTGGAGATGCAAGAAGCATAGAGATGACGCAATGTGGGATGAGGTACCGGTGACAGATGTTAGAGTCGGTACCATTCCCGTGAGAAAGACCGCCTGCATGATGCTGGTGCTCTGTGATAGGCTGCTGTGTTCGGCGGTGGGGCGCAAAACGTTAAACTTTAGTTGCTATTATTAATTAAACCTGTCATCCAAATTACTTCATTTTTTTAAATAAACATCTCTCAACAGCCAGCTATCAAGCAGTCATTTCAAAACTATTAAAATCAAAGTAATACTAAAACAAAATACTGACGATATTACTGCCAATGCACTTCGGTGGCGTTTGGGTCACGCCTTGCTGGCTTGTCGCGCGAAGTGTCTCGGGCAGTCCGGCTCTCCAGTTCTGATCGTTCCAGTAGACAGACATGTTGTCTGTGGCAGGATGTATTTCATGTTATTTTAGCCAGATATAATGACTGTGGAAGGATATGTTGAATACGTTGTGATCAAGAATAGTTTCTTGTGTCTATATCAATAAAAATGCGAGACGCATCCCAAGTGAGTTATAGTTTAATCGTAGCAGCAGTTCCTTGCAAAGTTAATGTCAGCCTCAAGAAAAAGAATCCACGACCTGCGTGCTGTTTTCTGCGCTGGGGACATCATCATCATGAAGACAGCAGGTTAGTGAAGTGTACAAGAACTTATG
Source organism: Schistocerca serialis cubense (assembly GCF_023864345.2). Taxonomy (NCBI): domain Eukaryota; kingdom Metazoa; phylum Arthropoda; class Insecta; order Orthoptera; family Acrididae; genus Schistocerca; species Schistocerca serialis. The sequence goes on from NC_064638.1 coordinate 393,198,616, forward strand.
TATTCCACACAGGGCAGTGGAAACAACTAGTGGCCGAGCGGTTCTAGGCGCTACAGTCTGGAACCGTGCGACCGCTACGCTCGCAGGTTCGAATCCTGCCTCGGGCATGGATGTGTGTGATGTCCTTAGGTTAGTTAGGTTTAAGTAGTTCTAAGTTCTAGGGGACTGCTGACCTCAGAAGTTAAGTCCCATAGTGCTCAGAGTCATTTGAACCATTTGAAACAACTAGGCACCTCACGTGTACTGCATGCACAGTACAAATGTGCTCAGTGACACGTCATCTGCAGTAATGCAGAGGAGGTAAAGAAGGATGAAAGTATTAACACTATCTCACTTTTATTCCTTTTTCTTTCCGTAGATGCCTTTATAGCCTTCAATAATTGCGAAAGTGTTGCCGCTGCAGGATTTTGTGCACGAATCGACCTCTCGTTTATGTGCCATAAATGATCGATGGCATTTATATTGCCCTACATGGGTCTCATTGTCCAGAATGTTCTTCAAACTAATAGCGAACAATTGTGGCCCGGTGACATGGCGCATTGTCATCCATAAAAATTCCATCGTTGTTTGGTAACAAGGAGTATGTCAATGGCTGCAACTGATCTGCAAGTAGCTGAACATAACCGTTTCCAGTCAATGATCGGTTAAGTCGGACCAGAGCAACCAGTCTGTACCTTGTTGACAACTTAATTCCGTGGCTTCGTGGCGTCTGTGCCATACTCGAAACCTACCATCAGCTCTTAACAACTGAAATCAGGCCACAGTTCCCAAGTCGTCTAGGATCCAACCAATACGGTCACGGGCCCAGGAGAGGCGATGCGGGTTCAAATGGTTCAAATGGCTCTGAGCACTATGGTCATCAGTCCCCTAGAACTTAGAACTACTTAAACCTAACTAACCTAAGGACATCACACAACACCCAGCCATCACGAGGCAGAGAAAATCCCTGACCCCGCCGGGAATCGAACCCGGGAACCCGGGCATGGGAAGGCGATGCGGGCTATGTCGTGCTGTTAGCAAAGGCACTCGCGTCGGTCGTCTGCTCCCTTAGCACATTAACGCCGAATTTCGCCGCGCTGTCCTAACGGATACGTTCTTCGTACGTCCTACAATGATTTCTGGGATTATTTCACACAGTGTTGTTTGTCTGTCGACACTGACTACTCTATGCAAACGCCACTACTTTCGGTCTTAAGTGAAGTCAGTCGGCCACTGCGTTGTTTATTGTAGAGATAATGCCTGAAATGTGGTAGTCCCGTCACACTTTAGACCCTGTGGATCTCGGAATACTGAATTCTCAAACTATTTCTGAAATGGAATGCCCCAAGCGTCTAGCTGCAACTGCCATTTCGTGTTCAATGTCCGTCAGCTCCCGTCGTGCGACCATTATTTCATCAAAAACTTTTCCACTTGAGTAAATATGGCAGCTCCGCCAATGCATTGCCCTTTTACGCCTTGTGTAGGCGATACTACCGCCATCAGATGGTTCAAATGGCTCTGAGCACTATGGGACTCAACTGCTGTGGTCATCAGTCCCCTAGAACTGAGAACTACTTAAACCTAACTAACCTAAGGACATCACACACATCCATGCCCGAGGCAGGATTCGAACCTGCGACTGTAGCGGTCGCACGGTTCCGGACTGCGCCCCTAGAACCGCGAGACCACCGCGGCCGGCGCTACCGCCATCTGTATGTGAGAAAGATATCTGTCTCATGACTTTTGCCACCTCGGCGTAAATATCCGTGCAAAGCCGGGTTTCTCAGCCAGTATTATTGTAAAAGATGGATGCAAATCGCGGGCCGCACGAACACGTGATTCGGGCCGCATGTGGCCCGTGGGCCGCAGTTTGACGACCACTGCACTAGACAGTTATTAAAACTTGTGACTGTGCCTATTAAATACACAAACGCATAATGAATTTAACAACGCAAATTACAAAAACTCTCTTTCCGTCCGAACAGGCCCTGGAAGGCCCAACGGTACCGACCGGCCGCCGTGTCATCTTCTCAGCCCAGGGGCGTCACTGGATGCTGTAGCAGCCCTTTTCCTGTTTTCGCTTTTTCGTCTAATAGGTGAAAGTTTCATTTTATTTTTTACACCTTGACTGTCATTGAAGGGTTTTACTTTTATTTAATATTGTCCCGGCTAAGTATCAGTTTGATTACTTTTAAAACCCAATGTTAAATCTTTTGTAGCTTTACTACCAATGTTTACAGACGACGATACTTTAACCATCCGTTCAATTGTTTTAGTTACGAATCGCTAGTTTGTTCTTGGCATAGATCACGTAACCTCGACGTCTATTAATCTAAGTTAAATTAATGCTCAAGACTTGTATTATGTTTCAAATTAACAACGTCAGTTTATTGGCAAGAATTATTAATAAATAGTTTCACTCATACGATCTCATTCAAAGAAGTTCTTTAATTAGATGTCAAGTAGGATTACCGCAAGCATCAGAGATGTTAGATAATATCCTGTCACTTCCAGCAAATAAGTTATTTAATATCCGCAAACTGCCGTTAACTATGATCACTAGTCGCGTGAAGTTAAATTTTCCCAGTATCACAATTCAAAGTCCGATTCCGGTTAAAATTCTGAATTCAGTAAAGCGTTTAAATATTCACACGAATTGACATTAAGCCAAAGAGATTCCTATTCACCCTCCCGTTTATCTAATCTGATAAATGTCCAAATTAAAGTCTTGAATTGACAATCCTCAAAAACAATCTCGTCATGATCTATTCTTGATCCCCGTTTAATAACGTCACAATTGTTGTCCTCTAAAGTTGTACGTCCTAAATAACTTCCGAACTAGAACAGACTAGAGACTGGAGTGTCGTAATTACAACGTATGGCTATTTATACTTTAATAAACACTATCTTTGGTGTCCCAGACCTACGTTCTACGACTATAATATTGATTTTCTTACGTATTGGAATAACTAATATTATAATATTTTCTACTGTTTTTCCCCCTTCCCATGTTTCTAAAATTTATAATTAAATTTTCCTTTTCTTTTCTTTTGCTTTCTATACTAGGAACAATTGACAAGAATGGGGGAAAGAAATACAGTAGAAGAAGAATGGATAGCTTTGAGGGATGAAGTGGTGCAGGCAGCAGAGGATCAAGTAGGTAAAAAGACGAGGGCTAGTAGAAATCCTTGGGTGACAGAAGAAATACTGAATTTAATAGATGAAAGGAGAAAATATAAAAATGCAGTAACTGAAGCAGGCAAAAAGGAATACAAACGTCTCAAAAATGAGATAGACAGGAAGTGCAAAATGGCTAAGCAGGCATGGCTAGAGGACAAATGTAACGATGTAGAGGCTTACCTCACTAGGGGTAAGATAGATACTGCCTACAGGAAAATTAAAGAGACCTTTGGGGAAAAGAGAACCACTTGTATGAATATCAAGGGCTCAGATGGAAACCCAGTTCTAAGCAAAGAAGGGAAAGCAGAAAGATGAAAGGAGTATATAGTCTATACAAGGGCAGTATACTTGAGGACAATATTATGGAAATGGAAGAGAATGTAGATGAAGATGAAATGGGAGATATGATACTGCGCGAAGAGTTTCACAGAGCACTGAAAGACTTAAGTCGAAACAAGGTCCCGGGAGAAGACTACATATCATTAGAACTACTGACAGCCTTGGGGGAGCCAGCCCTGACAAAACTCTACCATCTGGTGAGTAAGATGTATGAGACTTCAAGAAGAATATAATAATTCCAATACCAAAGAAAGCAGGCGTTGACAGATGTGAAAATTACCGAACTATCAGTTGAATAAGTCACGGCTGCAAAATACTAACGCGAATTCTGTACAGACGAATGGAAAAACTGGTAGAAGCCGACCTCGGGGAAGATCAGTTTGGATTCCGTAGAAATATGGGAACACGTGAGCCAATACTGACCCTACGACTTATCTTAGAAGCTACATTAAGAAAAGGCAAACCTACGTTTCTAGCATTTGTAGACTTGGAGAAAGCTTTTGACAATGTTCAATGTTGAGTGGAATAATCTCTTTCAAATTCTGAAGGTGGCAGGGGTAAAATACAGGGAGCGAAAGGCTATTTACAATTTGTACAGAAACCAGATGGCAGTTTTAAGAGTCGAGGGACATGAAAGGGAAGCAGTGGTTGGGAAGGGAGTGAGACGGGGTTGTAGCCTCCTCCGATGTTATTCAATCTGTATATTGAGCAAGCAGTAAAGGAAACAAAAGAAAAATTCGGAGTAGGTATTAAAATCCATGGAGAAGAAATAAAAACTTTGACGTTCGCCGATGACATTGTAATTCTGTCAGAGACACCAAAGGACTTGGAAGAGCAGTTGAACGGAATGGACAGTGTCTTGATGGGAGGATATAAAATGAACATCAGCAAAAGCAAAACGAGGATAATGGAATGTAGTCGAATTAAGTAGGGTGATGCTGAGGGAATTAGATTAGGACATGAGACACTTAAAGTGGTAAAGGAGTTTTGCTATTTGGGGAGCAAAATAACTGATGATGTTTGAAGTAGAGAGGATATAAAATGTAGACTGGCAATGGCAAGGAAAGTGTTTCTGAATAAGAGAAATTTATTAACATCGAGTATAAATTTAAGTGTCAGGAGGTCGTTTCTGAAAGTATTTGTATGGAGTGTAGCCATGTATGGAAGTGAAACATGGACAATAAATAGTTTGGACAAGAAGAGAATAGAAGCTTTCGAAATGTGGTGCTACAGAAGAATGCTGAAGATTAGATGGGTAGATCACGTAACTAATGAGGAGGTATTGAATAGGATTGGGGAAAAGAGGAGTTTGTGGCACAACTTGACAAGAAGAAGGGATCGGTTGGTAGGACATGTTCTGAGGCATCAAGGGATCACCAATTTAGTATTGGAGGGCAGCGTGGAGGGTAAAAATCGTAGAGGGAGACCAAGAGATGAATACACTAAACAGATTCAGAAGGATGTAGGCTGCAGTACGTTTTGGGAGATGAAGAAGCTTGCACAGGATAGAGTAGCATGGAGAGCTGCATCAAACCAGTCTCAGGACTGAAGACCACAACAACAACAACTAGATATTTCCCTCTATTTGTTTTTTATTTATTTTTCGTAATTACTACTTGTGGAGGGACTTGGGTCATTTTGTGAATTGATATTTTAAGGACATGGGAGCTAATTTGGGAGCTATTTTTGTTTTTTCTACACCGAGAGGCGCTGTAGGTGTTACAATGCGGATACGGAGGGGCATGAGGTCAGCACACCGCTCTTCCGGCCGTTGTCAACTTTAATGAACAGAGCCGCTACTTCCCAGTCCAGTAGCTCCTGAGTTTGCTTCACAAGGGCTGAGTACACCCCACTTGCCAACAGCGTTCGGCAGACCGGATGGTCACCCATCCAAGTGCTAGTCCAGCCCGACAGCGCTTAACTTCAGCGACCTGACGACAACCGGTGTTACCACTGCGGCAAGGCCGTTGGCGTTAAGTTACAAAGCATAGAAGTATATCAAAATAAATCACTTCTAGTTAGAAGAGCGTAAAATAATTCACAAACGGAACGCTGTGCTGCACTGCTGAGGGCCGAAAGCTGCTGGCTAACTGAAGCTGTCTTAAACTGTACCAACTGTAGCTGCGTCTTCAAAGGAAAACAAATGACCGCAGTGATGCGGACGTCAGAACTAAACACTACCTGGGACCGACTGCTAGTGGAAACGACTTCAAGAAATTATAAAACAAACTTACTGACGCAAAATTGCTGTTAAAGGATAATGTCCTACACTCCTTGGTTACAACATATAGGAACTAATTATTGTCTCTTGTTCTCGTGCTGAGTGCAGTTGTCCAGTCATTAAAGCTGACGTGGAGATACTACTAAATTTTCAGTGGCTGTTGACTTTGATAGCCTGCTGCTTCTGCATTATGCTGAAACTGATAAACTTATTTCCACCGTCAAGAAGCATCTTCCAACGGCTCTGACGTTGAGACGGAAATCTTCATTGGTCATAGAAACCATTTTAACTCGACTGTAACCCTTTGTTTACGCAATGTCATTCCACCATTCGCAGGGTTCGTGTGGCTAGCTAAAGCGGACCGCTAAGCAATAAAATGGAGATATTTTAGAAGGAATGAAGAAGAACGCAAACATCGGTACTAATCCTGAATGCAGTCCAATAAAACTTTTCTGTAATTAGCTCCTTAATAAATTTGTTTCTAGCTACTTAACAAATGTGTTTGAAGGCAAAAATTCAGCAAAAGGGATATGGAAGCTATAGCAGAAAATAACACGGAATGTTCAGAAGGCAATAAAAATGAAGAAGAACGAAGAGGTGACTTAAAACAGATAAAAATTGTTGCAGCAACTAAATGTAGCCCTTAAAAGAATGTTATAGTGGGGTATTTGAAAAATAAAATTGTAGAACTTGATAGCTTCTCATTTCCCTATAAAACAGATATATTTGATCCTTTGCTCAAGTATTATCCTAAATACAAGTGGACAGGCGTTCCCTTTTCTCTTTGACACTTTTAAGTACGCACTGCATTCGTGAGACATTGAGCTCAAGACCACTGCTGGTGTTTTGTTGTCAAATGCAAAACCCACGTGACATTCATGAACTTTTCTTACCAGTCTGACTTCTACCCACATATTTTTGTTGCTCTGTTGGATTGAAGTCGCATGGATCAGCTGGCCGATAGTTTCAAAAAAAAAAAAAAAAATGGTTCAAATGGCTCTGAGCACTATGCGACTTAACTTCTGAGGTGATCAGTCGCCTACAACTTAGAACTAATTAAACCTAACTAACCTAAGGACATCACACACATCCCTGCCCGAGGCAGGATTCGAACCTGCGACCGTAGCGGTCGCTCGGCTCCAGACTGTAGCGCCTAGAACCGCACGGCCACTCCGATCGCCCGATAGTTTCAGAAGATATTCATAGTTAGGTTCGGGAATATTGAAGCCTACACCAGTAACAATAAATCTGTTGTGGTTTAGTCTGGTTAGTTGATAAATTTAATTTGATTACGACTGCTACTACTGAAAAGACTCTTGGAGAACTTGCGCCTTGAGCACGTATACTTGTCGTGCACCAGTTTTATTCGGAGGAGGCAGTTTGTGCGGCTGGCCGCGAGTACAGTAGAGTGGCTTGTGTGAGGCTGCGGTTTGCCTGGCAGATCGCAGCGCGCGCTGCTGCGGGGCGGTGTGCCGTTCTGTTCCGGTCTGCTCTCTGCGGCTGTTTGGACAGCTGCGAACTGCGCCGGGCGCTCGCTGCCATCCCCGTTGTCACACGCGCTAAACCTGGCGCTCGCAGGCGCGCAAGTGTTACTGCGTCACACGACAGCCGTGCGCTCTAAAGGATAAGGCCGCACACAGTCCGAACTCTCCACCGTTGTGCTTTGATGAAAAAAAAGAGAGATAGAGAGAGAGAAATCACGTTGTGACTTACTCCGCAACTGTGGGGAACCAGTTGTAGAACGAACCCTGACATTTATTCCTTTCAGATGGATGAGTTACTCTCGTCTCTATACACAGATGCCGTCGTTATCAAAACAATATTCCTTTTACACTATCATTAAAAGAAAGAAGAACAACTACGTTATTCACAGTGAAAATTGTATTCGTTTGGATTCTTATGCCGTATGTGAAGTGTTCAATGAATTCCAGAAAAGAATTCTATCTAACAATCTGACACAAAAAAGATGTTTCGGTCTTACTTCAATAAACGGATCGAAACAATCCGTCCACGCACTCTGTGATCACAATGTAACAGATCTACTAAGGAGACTGCCCACACTACGCTTGTCCGTCCTCTTTTAGAATACTGTTGCGCAGCGTGGGATCCTTACCAGATAGAACTGACGGAGTACATCGAAAAAGTTCAAAGAAAGGCAGCACGTTTTGTATTATCGCGAAATATGGGAGAGAGTGTCACAGAAATGATACAGGATTTGGGCGGGAAATCGTTAAAAGAAAGGGATTTTTCGTTGCGACCAGTCTTAACACAAAATTCCAATCACCAACTTTCTCCCCCGAATGCGAAAATATTTTGCTGACACCGACCTACATAGAGAGGAACGATCACCCCGATAAAATAAGGGAAATCAGAGCTCGTACGGCAAGATATAGGTGTTCATTCTTTCCGCGCGCTATACGAGATTGGAAAATAGAGAATTGTGAAGGTGGTTCGATGAACGCTCTTCCAGGCACTTAAACGTGATTTGTAGAGTATCCACGTAGATGTAGATGTAGATAGCATCGAAATAGAGGATGACAGAGAGGAGTCTGAAGACAATTTTTTTTTCCAAAAATAGTTCAATGAATAAGCTTGTACTATGGTTTCTCCTTTAGATCCTTGCACGAACGTCTGAATGACAGGCAGCGAAATAAGTGAGCTCGGAACAAACAAGCAAATGAAGGTCAATTTCTCACCTCACATAAGAGTTTTAAACATGGTAACGGGGACGTGAATATGACACCTAACTTACTTCGGCGGTAATGAGCAGATTCGCCTATGAGTATGTAATGCAAAAGGGATGACACTCAATCGACAGCATTTACACACTGCTCCTATAAAATGCATGTCAATGAGCAGAAGGTGAACAAGCAGCAAGAGGAAACGTTTTGTTTGGAAGCAAGTGCAGACAGATGCAGAGGCCACACCACAGGAGGCACCACGAAAAGCTCTCAGGGGGCGTCCCGCAGCGGGAGTGAGCTACTGGACAGGTAACGCATACTGCTGAGCAAGTAACGGGCCACCAAAAGTAGGGCAGAAAGAACCTTTAGAAAACTGCGTTTTGGAATTCCAAATGGATACGAACAAAACCAACACAAGAATTGGTGCTGGACCTGACGTACGATTCTACACAGAACAGGCGAAAGAGCTTGTTCCTGCTCTAGCAGCAGTCTACAAAATGGTTCAAATGGCTCTGAGCACTATGGGACTTAACTTCTAAGGTCATCAGTCCCCTAGAACTTAGAACTACTGAAACCTAACTAACCTAAGGACATCACACACACCCATGCCCGAGGCAGGGTAGCGGTCGCGCGGTTCCAGACTGTAGCGCCTAGAACCGCTCGGCCACCCCGGCCGGCCAGCAGTCTACAGTAAGAGGTCGGAGGAGCGAAGCGTTCCTAGTGACGTCAGTATATTGTCCAGTTCTGGAAAAGCGTCTTATGCTCGCGTATTATGACATCACAAGAAATCGGGAACCTCCTCTGTAGGAATCATATGGACTCCGCAAACAATGATCGTGTGAAACGCAGCTTGCGCTGTTCGTCAGCGAGACCCAGAAAGCAACATGTTGATGCTGGTCTGGGCTGCGTGATTGGATTCCAGACCTGCGGAGAATCGATGTTTGGTGCAGTGAGTGGCAGTTAACCCTTGTTAGTGTGCCCATTCGTGCTTGTACGTAACATTCATATTGGTACCTGATGCTCTGGGTCCTGTGATGTAGGGGCTCCCATGAACTTCAGCGCTTAATAAAGCTGTGCATATTAGGAAACACTGCCAATAGATTAATTGGAATTTCATCCCTAATGCGACTTCTTTCTATGACGGTCTCTAGCGCAATAAAAAAAAATTAATTCAGAGATAAATCTGAGAGAAAGCTACAAAACATAGAATCTAATTTGAAATGAGGCGGTAAGAGTGCGATGGAATTCAAGCAAAGGAACAAGTTCCATAACTTCTTTCATGATGCAATAATGTAAATTACATTACTCTAACTGGCACTGGATAACTATTCGAATCAAACCGTTTAGGAGAAGACAATTGAAAAGTTAGTACTACAAGCTCGACTTTCTCTCTTTCATTGCAGACACTGATCACTTAACACCACATTACCTATCCTGAAATCCACCCATCTCTCCGGGCGTGTGGCCGAGCGATTCTAGGCGCTTCAATCCGTAACCGCACTGCTGCTACGGTCGCAGGTTCGAATCCTGCTTCAGGCATGCATGTGTGTGATGTCATTATATTAGTTAGGTTTAAGTAGTTCTAAGTCTAGGAGACTGATGACCTGAGATGTTAAGTCCCATAGTGCTCAGAGCCATTTGAGCCATTTTGAACCACCCATCTCTTCCCAACCCTACACTCGATGCTTCACACTGCGCAGCGATTTTACCACGGCTGTATCTGCGGCTGCAGCAGCACACGGCGTACTGCGACTGCAAGCTGCACCCTCGGCTAATCAACGAACAATATGAGGAAATCGTTTGCTAATGCTTTCAGCCTCCACTTACGATCGGTTCTGCCAGATGAAAACGGCCAGTTCTACGCAGCTAAAACGGCTAACTATACTTTTAAACCTGACAATCTGCACTTCACCGAAAACTTCTATCATTCGAGGAATGAGCATGAAGTGTTCGAGTCAAGTGTTAAATTCCCGAAACCCGAATCTGAAGTATTCTAAAAGCATAACCGTGGAGCATAGTGTCATTGCCTCAACGCTTTTTTTTTTATTTTTGGCTTTCAGACCGTGGCCATTTAGACATCTCAACAATGTAAAATCAGTTATGATGAAACGAACCTAAGGACAGCTAACACCCAGTCTCTGAGCGGAGAGGATACTCACCCCGCCCGGGCCTCGAACCCGCGCCCCTTCGTTTAGCAATTTGCCGCGCAGACCGTGGAGCTACCGAGGCCGACACGCGTCGCTGTCTTCTCTACAGCCAATAGCTGAGAAGACGGCAGATGCACCTCTCAATCAGATCTCTGGTCACAATTTTTAATCTCCTACCAGTGTGGCTAACATAGAGGGGCGAATCAATTTCGCTCGCACCAAAAGGCAGACGAGCCCTCTAAATGTTGCATCCCTTCAGCTGCTTGCACACAAACACAGTGGAATTTTACCTCCTACACAAGAATACAAGCTAAAAAATGAACGCCGCTCGAGGTAGCCGTGCGGTCTAGGGCGTCTTGTAACGGTTCGCTCGGTTCCCCCCGTCGGAGGTTCGAGTCCTCCCTCGGGCATGGGTGTATGTGTGTTATCCTTAGTGAATGTTAGTTTAAGCTAGATTAAGTAATGCGTAAGCCTAGGGATCGATGACCTCAGCAATTTTGTCCCATAGTCCTTACTACAAATTTCCAATATAAAAAATGAACCTCAACTAGAGTCCAGTTTGCACAAGGCTGGGAACGATTTTGTCTTGAGTGAAAGTGTTCGCTGCATTCTTCGGTCTTAAACTTTTTGCAAGACAGTGCCAACTGGTGACGGTCTGATAGGCGTCCTGCAGGTAGGAGCCCAGTTTGATTATGTCGTGGCTCTCGCCGCGTTCTGGTCTGCCCATCTACCCATCTCCCATTTCGCCTGAAATGAGGAGACTGACTACGGCCGTATAGTGCCTCCTTGCTGATAGCGAAAACTGCTCGGAGCTCTCCCTTTCCGCCAGGCCTACCTGCCTGCCACTGGCGGCTCTCGCCACTCACCCCACACACGAAATGATAGCAATACATTGTTTGCTCACTTCAGCCCAAAAGTAAAACAGAGCTTCGGCTCAGAATGAAACTTACCGGAACATCATTAACCAGAGTGAATTCTAAACGTTAAAGAAAATAAGCAATGAAAGCTGTACCAAAGTTCCATTCCACTTTACTCGCGTTATCATTCTTTATTGGATAAATAAACAGGTTGCTATCAAAATTAGTACGAAAAAAAGCATAATTCGAATCTATCTGCTGCTTGATAATGAAATGAGAAGAGGAGGTCTGAAAGAGACCGACACCTCTTACTCTCAACATAAAGATCGTGCACAAACAGGTAGAAAGCTCTGTTATTGTGTGATTATACGATTGCAGCACAATTAATCACTGCAAGAAATCACATCAACTAATGGCTAAAGGAATAAGTATGGATCAGTTTAAAATGGAACGACCGCCTGATACCAACTGTTGGCAAGGCAGATGCCAGACTGGGATTCATTGGAAGATTTCTCAGAAAGTGTAATCCACATACAAATGAGGTACCTCGCAAAACCCCTCTTTCGGCGAATACTTGAATGTTGCTCGTCATCCTGGCATCCATACCATATATGACTGATAGAAAAAATAGAGAATATCCAACGGAGAGCACCGCGTTCCGTTAGAGATTCACTTCGTAAACAGGAAACAGTCACGGAGATGCTCATCCAGCTCCACTGGCAACGTTACAACAGACGCGTTCTGTATCACAGGGTGGCCCACTGCTAAAATTCCAAGAGTAGACGTTCCTAGAAGAGTCAACCATTATGCTGCCGCGCGGGATTAGCCGAGCGGTCTCGGCGCTGCAGTCATGGACTGTGTGGGTGGTCCCGGTGGAGGTTCGAGTCTTCCCTCAGGCATGGGTGTGTGTGTTCGTCCTTAGGATAATTTAGGTTAAGTAGTGTCTAAGCTTAGGGTCTGATGACCTTAAGGCCGGCCGGAGTGGTCGTGCGGTTCTAGGCGCTACAGTCTGGAGCCGAGCGACCGCTACGGTCGCAGGTTCGAATCCTGCCTCGGGCATGGATGTGTGTGATGTCCTTAGGTTAGTTAGGTTTAATTAGTTCTAAGTTCTAGGCAACTGATGACCTCAGAAGTTAACTCGCATATTGCTCAGAACCATATTGATGACCTTAGCAGTTAAGTCCCATAAGATTTCACACACATTTGAATTCAACCATCATATTGCTTCCTCCTACATGTATATCACGAAAAATCTATGAAGGTAAAATCAGAGAAATTGGATCTCACATGGAGGCTTACCAACAACCGTTCTTCCCGCGTACGATCCGCGACTGTAATCGTAAATGGGGTAAGTACTGCGGCACAGAAAGTAAAAATTGGAAATTTGTGGTACGTTCCTATGGGATGAAACTGCTGAGGTCGTCGGTCCCTAGGCTTACACACTACTTAAGTTAACTTCAACTAACTTAGGTTAAGGACAACACACACACCCATGCCCGAGGGAGGACCCGAACCTCCGACGATGGGAGTCGCGCCAACCGTAGTAAGGCTCTCAGATCGCGCGGCTGCCCCGCGCGGCGGCACACGATGTACCCTCCCCTATACACTATAAGGTGACTTACAATGTAGATATATGAGATTACGATCTGTAAACTCTCTGTCATCGAATTTCCAAACGTGCAGTGCTGAAGGTAATGAAATAGACTTGGTAGGTGTAATGAGCTCAAAACAAAAATCTTTCAACCACAAAATGATGTGCCTTGCGCATGCGGAGGAGAGGAGAAGTATTTAAACGCTGCGGCGATCTGGAGAAAAGGAGAGTGTGACACAGGTGGCGAAGAGCGCAAGTGAGGCTGCGTGCTGGTTTCGCCAAGCGTCTGCCGTGGCCCGTTGGCAAGAGTGGAGCCTTTGCTCACTGCGGGTTTGCCGGGGCCGAGTGTTGGTCGCAGCCGTGAACATTGCTCGTTAAAAGCTTCTTCGGCAGTACGCGCAGTATTCGGCGTGTCCTCTGCTACTGAATATGGAAGCAGTTTGTGTCCTTTGTGGTGCCAGGTTGGAGTCTGGTCTGGCCTTTACATGTAATGGACGCGGTGGCGTAAGCCGGATGATACCCGTGGGTTTCTGACTGCGAGTAACGTTCGTTACATCCTTCTCTCGGCGCTCTCTAATCAAGCGTTCGCCAGTGGGTGCTGGATTTTACGAGAAATCACGGTGAGCGTCCGATTAGTGTTCACATCACTTGGTGTCGCGTGGTGGCCATTTTGACTCCGTATCTTGGTTGTCCGCTGTTATGTATATGTAAATGTTTTATTTGTGAAGGTTTTGCCTGGTACTACTTGAGTTCAGTTCTGTCAATGTCTCTAGTTACCTGTTGGCTAGAATCATGAGCTCGAGCTGTTTACATCTACTAAAAAGAAAAAAAGAAAAGAAAGAAAAAGTTCATGCCTCTGTAGTTTCCTGCGCAACTTTCGTACATTTCTGCACTTGCAGTATGTTTAGTTTTTGCTAAATAATTAGCGAGTTGTCTCTGTGTTACAGGCTAGGTGACTGTATCTCTTGTTAACTGTGGCCTTGCTAAGGATGCCTGTGTTCCATGATTGAAGTTTTTAATGAAGGTTTCTAGTAATGTTGTAGCGGCAAACGCCGTCCTGTGTTAGTACAGGAGGAGGAATTATTGCTACTGGCGTTGCCTCTGCCACCGCCTTTATCATCATTAATTTGGGCCACATTTGTCAGTCATTTTGGTTACTTAGAAGGTAATGGCGTTTTGATAATTACTGGCAATAGCCACTGGTTGATATTTGTGACATATTCATTTGATCACATGTTTTGCTGTTTGTAACGTAAATGTATGTTTACTTCATTTAATATTCTTAACTAAAAGGAAGTGATTATATACTGTTGCCGTTTTGAGGTGTTTGCTATCAGCTGTGTTACTGAAATTTAGTTTTTGCAGTTCTGGAGGCAGTTTGTTAATGTGTTTTCGGATTTTTGCTTTTTAAAAATAAATTGATGAGTTTGTTTTCAGTCGGTAATAAATTCATTATGGCTCAATACCTTTCCATTCAACACTAGCTCCCTACTGCAATTCTGATGAGAATGTCAGTAACATGTTCAATAATAATAATAATGACGTTGATAGTAATACGAAGGTCAATCAAATGAATACTGTAAATAAGCTACATATTTTAAAAACTGTTTAATGTTAATATACTTTTCAGTATCGAAATCACATTGTATCATCATCAGCTCTTACGAAAACCATTAATTATTGTTAGAAAAAGAACCATAACTAACCTTAGTAGTAGAGCAGAGAGGAGTCATGCTACACAGGCCTCAGAACATTCAATGCTTCGAATTATATTTGATTATATGTATCATGTTCGTATGTTCAGTTTGTGTTTTTAACATTATGTAATGGCATACACACAAGTACTTTGTTGAAAATTTTATTATGCCACATGTTGATTTCTGAAAATCAGAAATGGCAGGAATAGTAAAAGTTTTTAACAATTTCTATAGTACATATAAGCTGTGGGGACACCAACTACTGAAAATATATTTCGAAATCATATTCATTGCGTACAAGCGGCACTAAGCTGTGTTTACTCGACATGACCTTCCCCAATTGGCAATACTTACAAACTGCTATCATTTCCACAAAAAAGAATTTATTTGCGACTTCCTTCTTACATTATCCAATCACATAGAAAGATATGATGAGTATGTTGGATGCAGAAAACACGAACTTCGAGTCCGTGGTTGTTACCACTATTCCACGGGTCTCCACAACTGCATCTACGTGATTGCTATTCACAATAAAGTGCCTGGCAGAGGATTCAGTGAATCACCTTTAAACATTCTCTCTACCGTTATACCCTTGAAGGGAGCGCTGGAAAAACGAGCACTTAAATTTTTCTGTGCGACCCCTGATTTCTTTTACTTTATCGTGACGTTCATTTCTCCCTATGTAGGTGGATGCCAACAGAATGTTTCCGAAATTGGAGGAGAAAGGTGGTGACTGAAATTTCATGAGAAGATCCCGTCGCAACGAAAAACGCCTTTGTTTTAATGATTGCCACTCCAATTCATGTATCATGTCTGTGGCACTATCTCCCCTATAGTACAAAACGAGCTACCTCTTCTTTGAACTTTTTCGATGTTATCAGTTAGCCCTACATAACGCGGATCCCACACCGCACAGCAATACTCCAGGGTAGGGCGGACAAGCGTGGTGTAAGCAGTCTCTTTAGTAGACCTGTTGCACCTTCTGAAGTTCTGCCAATGAACCGCAGTCTTTGGTTTTCACTGTCCACAACATTATCTATGTGATCGTTCCAATTTAGGTTATTTGTTATTGTAATCCCTAAGTATTTGGTCGAATTTACAGCCTTCAGATTTTTGTGACTTACCGCGTAATCGAAATTTAGCGGATTTCTTTTAGTAGTTTTGTGAATAACTTCACACTTTTCTTTATTCGTGATGAATTGCTACTTTTCGCATCATACAGATATCTTATCTAAATCATTTTGCAATTCGGTTTGGTCATCTGATGACTTTACAAGACGGTAAATGACAGCATCATCCGCAAACATTCTAAGAGGGCTACTCAGATTGTCTCCTATGTCGTTAATATAGATCAGGAGCAATAGAGGGCCTATAACACTTCCTTGGGGAACGCCGGATATTACGTCTGTTTTACTCGATGACTTTACGTCTAGTACTACGAACTGTGACCTTTCTGATAGGAAATCACGAATCCAGTCGCACAACTGAGGCGATACTCCTTAGGCACGCAGTTCTGTTACAAGATGCTTGTGGGGAACGGTGTCGAAGGTCTCCTGGAAATCTAAAAATATGGAATCAATTTCTCATCCCCTGTCAATAGCACTCATTACTTCATGAGTATAAAGAGCGAGTTGTTTTTCACAAGAACAATATTTTCTGAATCCTTGCTGACTATGTGTCAATAAATCATTTACTTCGAGGTAATTCATAATGTTCGAACACAATGTATGTTCCAAAATACTACTGCAAATCGACGTTAGTAATATGGGCCTGTAATTCAGCGGATTGCTTCTATTTCCTTTTTTGGGTATTGGTGTGACTTGAACAGTTTTCCAGTCTTTAGTTACGGATCTTTCTGTGAGCGACCGGCTGTATATAATTGCTAAATATACTACTACTGTTTCAGTATACTCTGAAAGGAACCTGACTGGTATACAATCTGGACCCGAGGCGTTACTTTATTAAGTGATTTAAGCTGCTTTGCTACACCGATGATATCTACTTCTATGTTTCCCATCTTGGCAGTTGTTCTTGATTGGAATTCAGGAATATTTACTTCGTCTTTTTTGGTGAAGGAGTTTCGGGAAACAGTGTTTAATAACTCTGCTTTAGTGGCACTGTCATCAGTGACTTCACCGTTGTTATCGGGCAGTGAAGGTATTGATTGCGTCTTGCCACATGTGTGCTTACTGCATGACCAGAATCTCTTTGGGTTTTCTGCCGGATTCTGAGAAAGAGTTTCGTTGTGGAAATTATTAAAAGCATCTCACATTGAAGCACGCGCTGTATTTCGAGCTTCTGCAAAACTTTGGCAATGTTGGGGATTTTACGTTCTTTAAAATTTGGCGAGCTTTTTTCGTTGCTTCTACAACAGCGATCTGACCCATTTTGTGTACCATGGGGTTCAGTACCATCACTTATTAATTTATGTGGCATATATATCTCAATTGTAGTCGATACTGTCTCTCTGAAATCACTCCACATCTTTTCTACGCTTTCATGATCAGATCGTAAAGAATGGAGACTGTCTTAAAAAGCGTTAAGAGCATTTTTATCAGCTTTTTTAAATAGATGTACTTTGCGTTTCTTTTTGATGGTTGTGGGTGTTACGTTATATCTGTCATGACATTCCTTATTTGTCCAAGATTATTTGTTGCTTAGAGGTTTGAAGTATGCTTTCGCAACCATTCACGCTTCGAGTGGGCTCATGGACTAATTGCTCGAAATAATTTTCTGAGAAAGCATTCAGTACAATTTCGGATGACGTTTTATGCGGGGGTCGACGAATAATAGCTGATCCATAACATAAGTAAGTATGATGTATTCAGTGTGACTAGACGAAGTGATCCATTGTTGTTCGGTTATCCTACTATCAGGAAATAGTTGGAAACAGTAACTGTCGTGAAATACTTACGAGTAACTTTTCGGATTGAGCTCAAGTCGAATGGCCACTTAGAACTAGTGTTAAGGAAAGAAGATGCTAGGCTAAGAACAACTGGAATAAACTTAACGCAATGTAGATCCTTCGAGAAAGAAGTGTCTTATAAAACAGTGAGTCTACTGATTCTGAAAAGTGTTCTGTGGTTGTTCCCTTTTCTAGATTGTATTAATAGTAGAGATGAGACAAATCCAAGAAGAGTGGCGCGTTTCGAGAGCCGATCGTTCAGTCAGAGCAACAGCGTTGCAGAGAAGCTCAACAAACTCCAGTGGAAGACGCTACAAGATCAGAAGGGTTTCTCTCTGGTTTCGAGCGACTAACGGAAGTGGTAAAGGTTGCCAGTCTTGCTTGCAAGATGAAAGCAGAGCTGACCATTTGCAACATAGTCGACAGGAACGATTGCGGACCTTTGATACAGAGCTGAGTGAAGGGCCTGAATCAAAGGCTCAGACGGCTCTGCGATCGTGTACGCTGCAGATTCCTCGACTTGCGCCAAAGGGTGACGGATTTCGGGTTCCACTGAATAGGGCAGGTGTCCACTATACGCTGGAGGCGGCTACAGGGGTACTAGGGGCTGTGTGGCGGGGACTGGGCGGTTTTTTAGGTTAGAGGGTCTCGGGAAAATACAAGAAGGGCTTCAGTCACAGACGGTGCAGGCCGAACACAGGAAGAACGTAGATACAGGAACAATCGGGATAAATGTTGTAATTTGTCGTAGCTGTGTTGGGAAAGTACCAGGGTTCCAAGCGCTAATAAAAAGCACTGATGCTCAAATCGTTATAAGCACTGAAAGCTGGCTACAGCTGGAGGTAAGCTCAGCCGAAATTTTTGCGAAGAACCTAACGGTGTTCCGAAAGGATAGGCTAAACGCGATGGCGGTGGCGTGTTTGTGGCTGTTAAAAGTAATTTATCTTATCGCGAAACTGAAGTAGACAGTTCCTGTGAGTTAGTGTGGGCAGAGGTCATTGTTGGCTACTGGAATAAAATAATAATTGGATCCTTTTACCGACCTACGAATTCAGATGATACAGTTGCTGAAAGGTTCAAAGAAAACTTGAGTTTGATTTCAAACACGTACCCGACTCATACAAATATAGTTGGTGGTGGCTTCAATTTACCCTCTATATGTTGGCGAAAGTACATGTTTAATTCCGGAGGTACGCATAAAATATCATGCGAAATTGTGCTAAACGCATTCTCTGAAAATTATTTGGAGCAGTTAGTTCATTAGCCCACGCAAATAGAAAACGATTGTGAAAACACACTTGACCTCTTAGCAACAAATAATCCTGAGTTAATAACGAGCACCAAAACCGATTCAGGGATTAGTGAACACAGGGTTGTCGTAGAGAGACTGAATATTCCAATCCCCAAATCCGAGAAAAATAAGCGAAAATATATTTATTCAAAAAAGCAGATAAAAATTCACTTGACGCCTTCCTGAGAGACAATCTCCAATCATTCCAAATTAATAATATAAGAGTAGACCAAATGTGGCTTAAATTCAAAGAAATAGCATCGGCAGCAATTGAGAGATTTACACCAAATAAATTAACAAACGACGGAGATGATCCTCCTTGGTACACAATACTGGTTAGAACACTGTTGCTGAAACAAAGAAACAAACATGCAAAATTTAAACAGAAGCTAAATCCCCAAGATTGGCCATCTTTTACAGAAGCTGGAAATTTAGCGCGGACTTCAATGCGAGACGCCTTCAACAGTTTTCACAACGAAATTTTGTCTCGAAACCTCGCAGAAAATCCAATGAAATTCTGGTCGTATGTGAAGTATGTTAGCGGCAAAAAACAAACAATGCCTTCTCTGCGCGACAGCAATGGAGATACTATCGAAGACAGTGCTGCCAAAGCAGAGTTACTAAACACAGCCTTCCGAAATGCCATCACAAAATAAGACGAAATAAATATTCCAGAATTCGAATCGAGAACAGATGCCAACCTGTGTAACATAGAAGTAAATGTCCTCGGAGTAGTGAAGCAACTTAAATCACTTAATAAAAGCAAGACTACTGGTCCAGACTGTATAGAAATTAGGTTCCTTTCGGTGTATGGTGATGCATTAGTTCCATGCTTAACAATCATATACAACCGTCCGCTTGACGAAAGATCCGTACCCAAAGACTGGAAAGTTGCACAGGTCACACTAATATTCAAGAAAGGTAGTAGGAGCAATCCACGTAATTACAGGCCCAAACATTAACGTCGATATGCCGCAGGATTTTGGAACATATTTTGTGTTCGAACATTATGAATCACCTCGGAGACAACGGTCTGATAACACCCAGTCAACATGGGTTTAGAAAATATCGTTCTTGTGAAACACAACTAGCTCTTTACTCGTATTCGCATGAAGTGTTGAGTGATACTGACAAGGGATTTCAGATCGAATCCGTGTTTCTGGATTTCCGGAAGGCTTTTGACACCGTACCACACAAGCGGTTTGTAGTGAAATCTCGTTCTTATCGGATATCGTCTCAGTTATGTAGCTGGATTTGTGACTTCCTGTCAGAGAGGTCACAGTTCGTACTACACTACAGGCCATTAAAATTGCTACACCAAGAAGAAATGCAGATGATAAACGGGTATTCATTGGACAAATATATTATACTAGAACTGACATGTGATTACATTTACACGCAATTTGGGTGCATAGATCCTCAGAAATCGGTACCCAGAACAACCACCTCCGGCGGTAATAACGGCCTTGATACGACTGGGCATTGAGTCAAACAGAGCTTGGATGGCGTGTACAGGTACAGCTGCTCATGCAGCTTCAACACGATACCACAGTTCATCAGGAGTAGTGACTGGCGTACTGTCACGAGCCAGTTGCTCGGCCACCATTAACCAGACGTTTTCAATTGGTGAGAGATCTGGAGAATGTGCTGGCCAGGGCAGCAGTCGAACATTTTCTGTATCCAGAAAGGCCCGTACAGGACCTGCAACATGCGGTCGTGCATTATCCTGATGAAATGTAGGGTTTCGCAGGGATCGAATGAAGGATGGAGCCACGGGTCGTAAAACATCTGAAATGTAACGTCCACTGTTCAAAGTTCCTTCAATGCGAACAGAAGGTGACCGAGACGTGTAACCAGTGTCCCCCATAACATCACACCGGGTGATACGCCAGTATGGCGATGACGAACACACGCTTCCAATGTGCGGTCACCGCGATGTCTCCAAACACGGATGCGACCATCATGATGCTGTAAACAGAACCTGGATTCATCCGAAAAAATGACGTTTTGCCATTCGTGCACCCAGACTCGTCGTTGAGTACACCATCGCAGGTGCTCCTGTCTGTGATGCACAGCGTCAAGGGTAACCGCAACCATGGTCTCCGAGCTGATAGTCCATGCTGCTGCAAACGTCGACGAACTGTTCGTGCAGATGGTTATTGTCTTGCAAACGTCCCCTACTGTCGACCCAGGGATCGAGACGTGGCTGCACGATCCGTTACAGCCATGCGGATAAGATGCCTGTCATCTCGCCTGCTAGTGATACGAGGCCGTCGGGAACCCGCACGGCGCTCCGTATTACCCTCCTGAACCCACCGATTCCATATTCTGCTAACATTAACTGGATCTCGACCAACACGAGCAGCAATCTTGCTATACGATAAACCGCAATCGCGATAGGATACAATCCGACCTTTGTCAAAGTCGGAACCGTGATGGTACGCATTTCTCCTTCTTACACGAGGCGTCACAACAACGTTTCACCAGGCAACGCCGGTCAACTGCTGTTTGTGTATGAGAAATCGGTTGCAAACTTTCCTGATGTCAGCACGTTGTAGGTGTCGTCACCGGGGCCAACCTTGTGTGAATGCTCTGAAAAGCTTATCATTTGCATATCACAGCATCTTCTTCCGGTCGGTTAAATTTCGCGTCTATAGCACGTCATCTTCGTGGTGTAGCAATTTTAATGGCCAGTAGTGTAAGTGACAGAAAGTCATCGAGTAAAACAGAAGTGCCAGAATGAGATTTTCACTCTGCAGCGGAGTGTGCGCCGATATGAAACTTCCTGGCAGATTAAAGCTGTGTGCCCGACCGAGACTCGAACTCGGGACCTTTGCCTTACGCGGGCAAGTGCTCTACCATCTGAGCTACCGAAGCACGACTCGCGTCCGGTACCCGAGATCGAGTCTCGGTCGGGCACACAGTTTTAATCTGCCAGGAAGTTTCGAAACAGAAGTGATTTATGGCGGTCTCTAAGGTAATGTTGTAGGCCCTTTGTTGTTCCTTATCTGTATAAACAATTTGGGAGACAATCTGATCAGCCGTCTTAAGTTGTTTGCAGATGAGGATGTCATTAATCGACTAATAAAGTCATCATAAAATCAAAACAAATCGCAAAACGATTTAGAAAAGATATCTGAATGGTGCGAAAATTGGCAGTTGACCCTGAATAACGAAAAGTGTGAGGGCATCCACATGAGTGCTAAAAGGAATTCGTTAAACGTCGGTTACAGGATAAATCAGTTAAATCTAAATGCCGTAAATTCAAGTAAATACCTAGGAATTACGATTACGAACAACTTAAATTGGAAGGAACACATAGAAAATGTTTGGGAAAGCTAATCAAAGATTGCGTTTTATTGGCAGGACACATAGTAAATGTAACAGATCTACTGAGGAGACTGCCTAGACTACGCTTGTCCGTCCTCATTTAGAATATAGCTGCGCGATGTGGGATTTTTACCAGATATGACTGACGGAGTACATCGAAAAAGTTCAAAGAAGGGCAGCACGTTTTGTATTATGGCGAAATATGGGTGAGAGTGTCACTGAAATGATGCAGGATTTGGGCTGGACATCTTTAAAAGAAAGGCATTTTTCGATGTGACGGAATCTTCTCTCGAAATTCTAGTCACCAACCTTCTCCTCCGAATACGAAAGTATTTTGTTGACACCGATCTACATAGGAAGAAACGATCACCACAATAAAATAAAGGAAATGAGAACTCGTACGGAAAGATATAGGTGTTCGTTCTTTCCGCACGCTATACGAGATTGGAATAATAGAGAATTGTGAAGGTGGTTCGATGAACCCTCTGTTAGGTACTTAAATGTGATTTTCAGAGTATCCATGTAGATGATGTAGATGTAGAAGAGAGCCGTTGTGTGTCATGAAAACTCTCTTACTGTGGAAATTTAGAAAGCCTAGATTCCAAGAAGAGTCATGTGGACAATGGAATACCACTGTATAGCTACCCGAATTCATCACCCAACGACATCCATGTTTCACTATTGGGATGTAAACTCGGTCTGAATTTGGAAACACTATGGAACAAGGCTCATCCGACAAAATTAATGTCTCCTGATTCTCCGAACTCTAGCTTTTATGGCTTCGGCACTACGTTTTCCTGTTATGGATATTTACTTCACTGGTGTTTTTGTAGTTCCAGCTCGAACTGCAGTTCGCAGCTTCTAAAGCTCCCTTCATGTTGCCTCGGTACTAATAGGGTTCGCGAGAGTGGCATTCCGTTCTGCAGGTACTTTTGCAGCTGCTGTCTTATCATTTTTCGTCCGAGTCCTCTCCAGTGACAGTCAGTCAGGATAACTCAACTCACACTTCCGTCCGTGTTGTGATTCCGCTTTCCCTGTACGCGATGCCTCTTGAAATACCAAACATTTCTGGCTGCCTAGCTTACTGAACCTCTTACCATACGGGCACCACCTATCTGCCCCCGTCCGAATTCACTTAGCTTCGGCATAACGCACTCACTACTACACATAACATCGTTCCGACCACGACTGACACCTGCAACGTTTTGAGAGCATTACACAGTCGTGGTCAAACATCTGAGCATCTACATTTATGTTCAAGCACGCGTTGCTCATGGAAGGTACCTCGTACTACAACTAGCATCTTCTCTCCCTGTTCCACTCCCAAACAGAACGAGGGAAAAATGACTGCCTATATGCCTCTGTACGAGCTCTAATCTCTCTTATCTTATCTTTGTGGCCTTTCGGCGAAATGTAAGTTGGCGGCAGTAAAATTGTACTGCAGTAAGCCTCAAATGCTGGTTCTCTAAATTTCCTCAGAAGCGATTCACGAAAAGAATGCCTCCTTTCGTCTAGAGACTCCCACCCGAGTTCCTGAAGCATTTCCGTAACACTCGCGTGATGATCAAACCTACCAGTAACAAATCTAGCAGCCCGCCTCTGAATTGTTTCTATGTCCTCCCTCAATCCGACGCCATAGGTATCCCAAACGCTCGAGCAGTATTCAAGAATAGGTCGTATTAGTGTTTTATAAGCTGTCTCCTTTACAGATGAACCACATCTTCCAAAAATTCTACCAATGAACTGAAGACGACTATCCGCCTTCCCCACAAATGCCATTACATGCTTGACCTTAGGTCGTTTTCAAGTGGTTACGCGTGCTGAAAACACGGCTGTAGTCAATATTAACAAAGTGAATAAAACAGACGTGAGCGTCTGTATCTTGTCAGACACACCATCGGCATCTCACATAGCCATGGTGTATGTGACAAAAGCTGACACGAACCATATAGGCACACATCAATTATATTCTTTTTATTAATTTTTATTCTTTTTATTAATATTGACTACTGCGGTGTTTTCAGCAACTGTAATCACTTAAAAATGATCTTCGCCGAAATTACAATAGCCACTATTGTAATAAATAGTACATTCGATGGTGAATATGAAGTAATAGTGATCTCACATCAAATATAAATGTTCAGTGTTGGTGAAAATATAGTCTTATCGTCTATGAACATTCAACACGCTACAACCCAACTAATGGAAAAAAAACTGCGCTCTGACCAGATAAAGAAGCAGCTAACTGTTTTTTTTTCTTTTTCAGAGATGCGAAAGAAATAATTGTCCTCGTTAGTGAGCAATGAATGAGGTAATCCGGTATAGAGTAATCTTTTAAAAGCGCTGGACGAGTACTTGCAGATGGCAGTTTTGCCTCAGAGGGCGCTGCTGTTAGGAATTTACGGAGCTGCTGTTCCGGGATGTATCCGGCAGTTTGCAGCTCATCAATACAGCCAGCCGGAGAACTTAAAGACGAAGAAGCGGGCCAGGGCCTCTAAAGGAGAGCGCCCACACGCCCACACGCTCCGCCGCCTCTGCCAGTCAATAAACCAGCGCACAGGTCTCTGCCTGCCCGCTCGCTCTCAAACGAGGAGTAGGTAGACATTAACACTGCCACCTACTACTTGTGAAATATAACTTGGTTTCAACAGCGTCAACAATTCAGTATGTTTGTTAGGCTTTTCCTTCACTTTTCAGTCCGCCCCGATAGCTGAGTGGCGCCGGCACGGTAGCTCAGCGTGTTCGGTCAGAGGGCTGCGTGCTCTCTGTAATAAAAAAAACTGAGTCAAAGAATCAACGATCAACTTGAACGGATGTCTTGTGAAGTCCGCCCAGACCAAACGCAACGAACAACATCGAACAAAATGAATTTAAAAAAAAAGTGTTCGCTACCCTCTGTAACAAAAAAACTGAGTGAATGGATCA
Organism: Schistocerca serialis cubense; assembly: GCF_023864345.2. Lineage (NCBI taxonomy): Eukaryota > Metazoa > Arthropoda > Insecta > Orthoptera > Acrididae > Schistocerca > Schistocerca serialis. The sequence goes on from NC_064638.1 coordinate 393,223,759, forward strand.
ACGAAGAACCTAAATGGGTGTCATCGGACGTCCGCCTCGAACAAATTCAACGAACAATATCGAACAAAATGAGATCAACAAAAAAAATAATAACAATAATGATAAGTGGTCAGCGTGGCGGTCTGTCACGCCAAGGTGCCCGGGTTCGATTCCCGGCTAGGTCGGAGGATTTCTCCGCTCAGAGACTGGGTGTTGTATTGTCCTCATTACCATTTCATCATCATCAGTGGAAGGCAACGGGAAACCACCTCTGGAACCACTTACCTAGACGCTCATGCGGTGGACCTCTCTGACGAAGCTTTCCCCATGACCAGACATGCGGTAAAGCCGTCGACGCACGGACCGTGCATCCGAACGTTAAGCGTTGAGCCTGCCGAGTTTCTGACGTCATAGCGTGGAACAGTACGTTCGGGAGTCTTTCCGAACGTGCAGAGCAGTATCTGGCATGTCAGATATTCTCAGCGTGCGTCTGAGCGTTGACCAATCACATGGCACAACCCCACCTACGTCACACGTACGCCATCTCCCTTCAGCACAGAGCTGCGAGGCGCCATATTGGCATTCAGTTCAAGCCTATACGTATATATGCAGTTACTGAGCACCAGAAAATTGACAATCACTCGAAAACCCCTTGATTAACTATGTGATTCGTTGCAATAACATAATGAGAAACGTCATATCCGTGGCAAAAGAATCATTTTAACGTGCATATTATGAGAGTATGTCATTTGACGATAGCGACACTCTGAGAATTCACCAAAAATCCATTGTTCTTGGTACAATTTGTTATAATTAAATTTCAGATAGTAACATAGCTACGATTAAAGCATTTAGCATGTGGTAACATGTTAAAATTGGAGAAAGTTGAATTGTTGTCACTTTAATGCCGGCACGGTAACTCAGCGTGTTCGGTCAGAAGGTTGGCTGCCCTCTGTAATAAAAAAAAAAAAAAAAAAAAAAAAAAAGAAACAGAGTTAATGGATCAACAACGAACTTCAACGGGTGTCTTGCGACGTCCGCCCCGAGCAGATACAGCGAATATCAACGAACAAAATGAGATTAATAATAGTAAAAAAAGCGTACTGAGTAGTGTCAATGATCCACGACCAATCGGGTGATTTTAATGATGGTTCGTGTCTCACAAAACTTAAATTTTTTTTTCCCCTAACATTCGCGTGTTTAATAGGTTCTGATGCTTTATTATTAGTCTAATGTAAGTATATACTACATATTTGATGTTACGTAAATATAAGTTCACCTTTTTTTTGAGGAGTGAGTTTGTTCTATTGGCTTAATCAACAGGACAGCTTGCGCTACGTGTGCTGACGGCTTAAGGCAGAACACAAAGTTACGTTTTCACTTTTCAACATTTTCCAGTTTTGGTGTTCTAGCGTGAGAATAACTTAATATCGCGTCAAACTTTGGGATTTTTACTCGTCATTTTGACATAGAAAATACTCATTATCAATTTGCTACGTTGCTAAATATAGTCCTGAAGTTTAATATTATACTTTGTTTCTTTGAGAGGTTGTCTATCTTAATTCTTTTAGAGACTCTATATTTATGCTTTTTTGCATCCAGTCCGTTGTGCATCTACTACTACCTACATACTTCCACAAGCATGGGGGAGGGTACCTTGTACCACTGACACCCATTTCACTTTCTGATACAACTGCAAAAGAAGCAAGAGTAAAATAATTGTTTATATGGGTTTGTACCAGTCCTCATCTTCCTTATTTTGTCGTTCCCCACGCCAAATGAACATTGGAGGCAGTGCAGTGCTGATTCTGTGAACGTTCAACACTGCATTGCACGGAAGCATTATCTTCATCCCTCCAAAGATGTCCATACAACCTCACGGAATACCGAAACAGATCGGTAACAGATCTCGCAGTACACCTCTCAATTACTTAAATGTCTTCCTTTAATTCGATCTGATGGAGATCCCAGATACTCGATCAGTACTCAAGAACGCATCGCAAAAGCGTTTTGTACGCGGTCTCTTGTTTTGTAGGTACGCTACACGTTCTGACAACTCTCTCAACAAATCATAAGGACCTTTCACCTCGCTTAGAACTGACTTTTTGTGATCTTTCCATTTCTATCACGACTAAATATTTAATCGACTTGGCTGAATCAGGTTGCAGATAATCCACGATATCTTCGATCTTTGCAGGAATGTTTCTCCTCCTTATACACACTAATTTTATATTAATCCACATTTAGAACAAGCTACCATCCATCGCAGCAGATATAAATTCTTACAAATCATCGCATAGTCAGCCACCGATGACACTTTCTTGTAGGCAGCGGCGTCTTCAACAAAAGAGACTCATATTGCTACTCATCGTATCTGACACATCGTGTGTGTAAATGGAGTATATGTTGTGGTATGGCTGCCGCTACTTTTGTCTCTAAAGAACAATCATCCTCCAGCACAACGTAGCTGGGCCAGTTGGTCAAAACATCTCCTAGCCAGTCACTTATTTGAGTACATATTCCGTAAGCTCGGATTTTCATTAACAGGTTACCCCACAGCCTGGCAAGGTGCCGAATGATTTCCAGAAATCTGAAAACATGGAGTTTGTCTTACGGCCTGCATCCGGCGTTCACAGGATGTCGTGTGTGAGAAGGGCAACCTACAGGGGGTGGACAAAGATATGGAAACAACGGAAGCGCACACTACCATTCCCAATACGGTATAGGAAACACTCTTAGCATTCAACACAGCTTCTAGTCGTCTCGGTTTGGATAAGTACAGGTCCTGTATTCAGAATGAGATTTTCACTCTGCAGCGGAGTGTGCGCTGATATGAAACTACCTGGCAGATTAAAACTGTGTGCCTGACCGAGACTCGAACTCGGACCTTTGCCTTTCGCGGGCAAGTGCTCTACCATCTGAGCTACCGAAGCACGACTCACGCCCTGTCCTCACAGCTTTACTTCTGCCAGTATCTCGTCTCCTACCTTCCAAACTTTATAGAAGCTCTCCTGCGAACCTTGCAGAACTAGCACTTCTGAAAGAAAGGATACTGCGGAGACATGGCTTAGCCACAGCCTGGGGGATGTTTCCAGAATGAGATTTTCACTCTGCAGCGGAGTGTGCGCTGATATGAAAGTTCCTGGCAGATTAAAACTGTGTGCCCGACCGAGGCTCAAACTCGGGACCTTTGCCTGTCGCGGGCAAGTGCTCTACCATCTGAGCTACTGAAGCACGACTCACGCTCTCTGCAAGGTCCGCAGGAGAGCTTCTGTAAAGTTTGGAAGGTAGGAGACGAGATACTGGCAGAAGTAAAGCTGTGAGGACCGGGCGAGAATCGTGCTTCGGTAGCTCAGATGGTAGAGCACTTTCCCGCGAAAGGCAAAGGTCCCGAGTTCGAGTCTCGGTCGGGCACACAGTTTTAATCTGCCAGGAAGTTTCAGGTCCTGTATTGTTTCCAACGGAATCTTATACTCTTATTCCTGCAAAATAGTGGCAAGTTTAGGTAACGATGCTAAAGGTGGATAGAGATACGCATCCTTATCTCTAAAATCAACCGCAAAGGCTCAGTGATATTGAGATCCGGAGAATATGGTGGCCCGGGGAGGTGGGAAAATTCATTCTCACAAAACCAGTCGTGGATAACGCGAGCTATGTGAAAATCTGCCCTGTCGTCTTGGAACACAGCATCACCATTGGCGAACAGACATTGTACCACCGAATGGACCTTGTACTGTATCTCCTGATGTGGTCATGAACTTGAAATATGTAAATGCCATGTATCGATAATTATTGTATAAATAGTTGGCGAAGCATGCCAGCCAGTAAACAAAGGCATTATATAGCAATTCCATGGACATTCGAGATTCTGTCTGTTCTTTTGACATCTTCTTCTGTTATTGAACTTGAAGAGAAAAGAACGATTGTCTGAATTTCATCTTGCAGTAATAATCTATGTAAGCTGAAAACGAAGAAAAAATATAGTTGTTCATAACTTAAAATTTGTGTACGGTATTCAATAATGTATAGTCTTCAACTTTACTTGTCCTGGGTAGACGTGGCCTTAAAGGAATACTGACCGTTATTAAGCGCCATACTAGAAAATAATTAGTAATTTTGTTTCAGCTCATCTTCAAGACTTGCCGTCGGTTAGGACACTAAACTTTCTTTCAGATTCTACGAGCTATGTGGCTGCTACGAATAATTTAATATATTTCCCTTTCAGGTTTTCTCGGGGTTGCGAGATAATATCCCAGGCAGAAAGGCCTGGCCACAGGATTTTACGTAGTTCTAATATGTCATCTGCGAAAGATTATGCATGTTATCTTATATTGGTATTCGAGACGAAATCATGATTTGGATTTACGGGTTTGATTACTTCAGATTGAACTGGCATACGAAATATTATCTGGTGCTATAATCGCACGAGTTTTAACTATATTTCTGATACATACACACACACACACACACACACAAACACACACACACACACACACACACACACACACACACACACACATATATATATATATATATATATATATATATATATATATATATATATATATATATGTCTACCTTGGCCAGAGTATAAATATGAAGGGAGACATAAGGCCAGAAATCTATCGACGCATCAAGCTTGACTGGCAAGCATTTGGGAAGAATTCAAAAGTATTCAGATCAAAAATGCCAGTAAATTTGAAGAAAGCAGTATTTGATCAATGCATTCTTCCTGTGATGACGTATGGCTGCGAGACATGGACACTGAACTCATTTACAAAAGGGAAACTTAGGACAGCACAGAGAGCCATGGAGAGATCAATGCTGGGCTACACAAGAAAGGACAGGAAAAGGGCAGATGACATCCGGTCTGTGACGAAGGTTAATGACATCTTAGAGACAGTAGGTTCCTTGAAATGGCAGTGGGCTGGCCACGTCGCAAGATGAAAAGACAACAGATGGACGAAGCTAGTACTGGAGCGGAGTCCGAGGGAGCGCCGGAGGCCTAGAGGAAGACAACCAGACAGACGGAACAAAGACATCAAGAAGATCGCTGGTATCACCTGGCAGAGAACTGTCCAAGACCGTCCCACTTGGAGAAGACTACTGAAAGCCTACCTGAATCCACGACTCGAAGAGGCCACATAATTTAATGATTGAATTGGCTGATGATGATGATTATAAATAATAATATATTTCGTATGCCAGTTCAATATATATACATTGGAGAATATTTGTGAGGCTTCAGGAGAGAGACAACTAATTATTTATGGTCTCGTAACTACCCTCCGTACTGAGCTAGTTTGCTGATTGCTGATCCGCCACGGGCTAAATTAAACTACCTTACACTGTTCATAGTATTATTAGAGTTATTTCGATTTTGTTTTGACGTCACTTTATTAAAAGCTATGAAAGAACATACAATAAATTTAAAATTTTATTAAATTACATTACAACCTGATCAGCCAAAATGGTCAGGAATAAAACTGTATGGGTGCCTAAATCATCTCCGAATTCCCAACATGCTTCACTCTTGGGACGTAAACTCGGGAAAGAGTGTGAAGCAACGTTCATACATGAAAATGACTTTCTTCCATTCATCCGAGGTCCAGTTTTTAATTACTTCGACACCACATTTTCCCGTTGTGCAAATTTCTCTCACACATGTGTTGTTTTGGAATACGAGGCCCAGTAATTCCCTGCTTCTGGAGCTCCTTTCGTGTTGTTTTGGTACTGACATGGTTCGCGAGTGTGACACCCAATTCTGCAATGACATTTTCAGCTGTCGTCCTCTCATTTTTCGTCACAGGACTAGGCGCACTTGTTACAAATACTGGTGTCTGTGCGTTTCAAGGATGCTCGGTCCATGTGCAGAGTTTTGCTTATCTTTCTCACTCACTGCGCACGTCTCACTTCAAACAGAACAGGACACTTCATTAAAGTTAGACACTCTTCTCGGTGCATTCATGTCCATTGACTTACCAGTCACAAGATTTTTCTCGTCCTGGAAAGCCCATTACAAACAGTATGCCCATTACAAACAGTATTGTAAGGTGCTTAAAAAAGTTATTAGGAAGGCAAAAAGTATATGATATGCAGATAGAATATCTAAGTCTCAGGATAAAATTAAAACCATATGGTCAGTCGTAAAGGAAGTGGCTGGTCTGCAGAGACAGGTCGAGGATATAGAATCAGTGCGTAGTGGGAATGTCCGTGTTACTGAAAAGCGTATATATGTACAGTATTTAATAATCACTTTCTGAATATAGCAGGTGAACTAAATAGAAACCTAGTCCCAACAGGGAATCATACAGCGCTTGTAGAAAAAAGTGTTCCGAGACTGTTACCTGAAATGCTCCTCCATGATACTGACAAGGGGGAGATTGAGTTAATAATTAAATCACTAAAGACCAAGAACTCTCATGGATATGACGGGGTATCTAGCAGAATACTGAAGTATTGTTCCATGTATGTTAGCCCAGTACTTAGCCATATCTGTAACTTTTCCTTTAGGAGTGGTCGGTTTCCTGACCGATTAAAGTACTCGGTAGTGAAGCCACTTTATAGAAAGGGAGACAGGCATAATGTTGATAATTATAGACCTATTTATATGCCATCGGTGTTTGCTAAAGTTATCGAGAGGGTTGTATGCACAAGGTTACTGCAGCATTTAAATTCACATAATTTGCTGTCAAATGTACAGTTTGGTTTTAGAAATTGCTTAACAACTGAAGATGCTATAGTCTCTTTTCTCTGTGAGGTTTTGGACGGATTAAATAAAAGGTTGCGAACGTTAGGTGTTTTCTTTGATTTAACGAAGGCTTTTGACTGTGTTGACCACAAAATATTACTGCAGAAGTTGGAACATTATGGAGTAAGGGGAGTAGCTTACAATTGGTTCGCCTCTTACTTTAAGAACAGAAAGCAGAAGGTAATTCTCCGCAATATTGAGAGTGGTAATGATGTTCCGTCCCAATGGGGCACTGTTAAATGGGGCGTTCCTCAAGGATCGGTGCTAGGGCCACTGCTGTTTCTTATTTATATAAATGATATGCCTTCTAGTATTACAGGTGATTCAAAAATATTTCTGTTTGCTGATGACACCAGCTTGGTAGTGAAGGATCTTGTGTGTAATATTGAAACATTATCAAATAATGTAGTTCATTAAATAAGTTCGTGGCTTGTGGAAAATAATTTGATGCTAAATCACAGTAAGACTCAGTTTTTACAGTTTCTAACTCACAGTTCAACAAGAACTGATATTATAATCAGACAGAATGGGCGTGTTATAAGCGAGACGGAACAGTTCAAGTTCCTTGGCGTACGGATAGATAGTAAGCTGTTGTGGAAAGCCCATGTTCAGGATCTTGTTCAGAAACTAAATGCCGCTTCATTTACCATTAGAACAGTATCTGAAATAAGTGACATTTCAACACTAAAAGTAGTCTACTTCACATATTTTCATACGCTTATGTCATATGATATTATTTTTTGGGGTAATTCTTCTGATTCAAAAAGGGTATTTTTGGCTCAAAAACGGGCTGTTCGAGCTATGTGTGGTGTAAGTTCGAAAACCTCTTGTCGACCCCTATTCAATAGTCTGGGAATTTTGACATTGCCTTCACAGTGTATATTTTCTTTAATGTCGTTTGTTGTTAGCAATATTAGCTTATTCCCAAGAGTTAGCAGCTTTCACTCAGTTAATACTAGGCAGAAATCAAATCTGCATGTGGAATGCACTTCCTTGACTCTTGTGCAGAAAGGAGTGCAGTATTCTGCTGCATCCATTTTCAATAAGCTACCACAAGAACTCAAAAATCTTAGCAGTAGCCCAAACGCTTTTAAGTCCAAACCGAAGAGTTTCCTCATGGCTCACTCCTTCTACTCTGTCGAGGAGCTCCTGGAAGAACTAAAAAATTAAGCAAATTCCAGTGTTACATTCTTGATTTTCTTTATTTAAACTAACGACGTGTCGCCTGAATATTTTTCTTATATTTCATTTTATCTGTTTCTACAAACTACAACTGAATATGTTTCTTATATTTCATTTTATCTGTTTCTACAATCGTGTTATAATTTCATGTATTGACTCGTTCCTTGACCATGGAGACTTCTCCTTAATGTGGTCCCACGGAACAATAAATAAATAAATAAATAAAATTTCAGCAAAGGCCATCAGCTCTTTAATTCCTGGAGTACATTTTTTGACTTCAGAAATGATGCTTGTGAAACTAGGACTAGCAAGAGTGACTGTTCAGTTTTTGGTTTCCCGAGAGTCCCTTTTGGAGTGAGCTGCTGACTAAGCCTATGTATTGCTACCCGCTTCCATCTTTAAAACACTCTTGCAGGCTAGCTGCTAGTATCTCAGTACTTAGTTCACATTTTTTTCCTGAATCTAGCGTATCATAACCTGTAAATACTATCTAACGTGTTGTTTCCCCGTATATTGGTCCATCAATTCCCCCAGTTTCTTCTTTTAAGGTGTTAAATTCTTTTTCAGCTAACATGTTGAACAATTTTGGTGAAAAAAAGGCAGTGCGCTTAAGAAATGGTTGACGCAGGAGAATCAGACAAACGTACCGTCGATGACCTTCGCTCAGAGTCCTATATGGATGACATAGTTATACGCATAACTGGCGTGGAGGAACAACTCGAAAACAAATGCAATACGAGATCAAAAGTATCGGGACATTCCCAAAAGCGAACGTTTTTCCTATTAGGTGCATTGGGCTGCCACCTACAACCAGGTACTCCATATCAGCGACCTCAGTAATCATTAGACATCGTGAGAGAGCAGAATGGGGCCCTCCGTGGAACTCACGGACTTCAGACGTGGTCAGGTGATTGGATGTCACTTGTGTCATACGTCTGTACGCGAGATCTCCACACTCCAAACATCCCTAGGTCCCCTGTTTCCGATGTGATAGTGAAATGGAAACACGAAGGGACACGTACAGCACAAAAGTGTACAGGCCGACCTCGTCTGTTGACTGACAGAGACTGCCGACAGTTGAAGAGGTTCGTAATGTGTAATAGGCAGACATCTATGCAGAACATCACACAGGAACTATAAACCGCATCAGGATCCACTACAAGTACTATGACAGTTAGGTGGGAGGTCAGAAACTTGTATTACATGGTCGAGTGGCTGCTGATAAGCCACACATCACGCCGGTAAATGCCAAACGACGCCTCGCTTGGTGTAAGGAGCGTAAACATTGGACGACTGAACAGTGGAAAAAAAGTTGTATGGAGTGACGAATCACGATACACACTGTGGCGATCCGATGGCAGGGTGTGGGTATGGCGAATGCCCTGTGCACGTCATCTGCCAGCGTGTGTAGTGCCAACAGTAAAATTCGGAGGCTGTGGTCTTATGGTGTGATCGTGTTTTTCATGGAGGGGGCTTGCACCCCTTGCTGTTTTGCGTGACACTATCACACCACAGGCCTACATTGATGTTTTAAGCACCTTCTTGCTTCCCACTGTTGAAGAGCAATTCGGCGATGGCGATTGCATCTTTCAACACGGTCGAGCACCTGTTCGTAATGCACGGCCTATGGCGGAATGGTTACATGACAATAACGTCCCTGTAATGGACTGGCCTGCACAGAGTCCTGACCTCAGTCTTATAGAACACCTTTGGGATGTTTTGGATCGCTGACTTCGTGCCAGGCCTCACCGACCGACATCGATACCTCTCCTCAGTGCAGCTGCCATTCCCTAAGAAACCTTCCAGCACCTAACTGAACATATGCCTGCGAGAATGGAAGCTGTTGTCAGGCTAAGGGTGTACCAAACCATATTGAATTCCAGCATTATCGATGGAGGGCGCCACGAACTTGTAAGTCATTTTCAACCGGGTGTCCGGATACTTTTGATCACATAGTGTGAGTCGCCTGGTCCTAATGGAATCCCAATTCGGTTTTACAAACAGTAATCTACGGCATTGGCTCCTTACTTAGCTTGCGTTAATCGCGAAATGTCTCTTCCAGCGCAAAGTCCCAAGCGACTGGAAAGAAGCGCAGTTCACTCCTCTATATTCGAGAGGTAAAAGAATGGAGCCACGAAATTACAAACGAATGTCTTTAGCATCGAAGAATTCTTGAATATATTTTCAGTTCGAATGTAATAAATCTCCTTGAGACCGAGACGCCTGTGTCTACGAATCAGCCCGGTTTTACAAACTACCGTTCGTGCGAAACTGAGCTTGTCCTTTTTTCACATGACGAACTGCGCAGTACGGATGAAGGTCAACAAGCAGATTCCATGTTTCTAGATTTCCGTTTGCAGATTATTAACGAATGTACGAGCATGTAGACTAGGTTCACAGATATGTTAGTGGCTCGAAGAATTCTTAAGTAATAGAGCTGAGTATTTTGTCCTCGAATGCGAATGTTAATCGGAGACCAGATATGCTTCTACCATCTTCTGTCTCTCGCTGTCTCTCTCCACCCTGCGGGGATTCCTAATGCTGCGACGTCCTTCTCTATGTCATCTTTCACCCTGTGCGACGTGGACCCAATGGTCTTGTTACTTGGAGAGTGCCCTCAAATGCCTCCTTAGGAATTCTGTTGTTTTCCGTGCTAGCCACATGCCCATACCATTGTAGGCCCCTACTTTTTAATTCCTAGTGATAGTGGGTTGCTTCATTAACTGATAAATTTCACTGTTATTTCGAACTCTCCATATGCCACTCTCCAACACAGGTCCCAAGATTTCTCATCACTTCTCTTTCGAAAACGTTCAGTTTTTCTCTTTCTTTCGTGGTAAGCGTCCAGCTTCCCGGACCATACAGTACTACTGAGTGGATGATGATATTATATATATCTTAATCTTAGTGGTGACTGACAAAGTTTTAGTTTTGAATTGGCTGCTTAGAGCGTGTAATGTTACTTGAATTACGTAATCATTACGGCGCCTCAACTCAACCTCTCGATACCAGCAATATTCTACCGTGTTTCTGTAAAGTAGTTGACATATTTCTGAGACAACATTCAGAGTTGATTTCATTTGTAATACATCGATATGTTTATGCAATGATATTATTCTTATGTGTATTCTTTCTTTCGTCACTATGATCTTTGACGTACTTGTAACTCTGACTTTTGGGCGCGTAAGCGACTGTTAGTGAGTTAGAGAGTCGGACCATGAGAGGGTCAAGTCTTGGACGTCATGTTGGAAAGACGCATATTGTAGTTGGCTTATAAAATGTGAGGAAGATGTTTTCAAGTATGTTTTGTATTGTGAAGTGGTGTTTTGTGTGTTACGTGATATTGCAATAAAAGCAATTAAAAGGAAGTGTAACTTAAATTCGGAGTGCTGATTATTTTTTTACATCACTATTGTGCTAACTTTGAAAGGTTTAATCTTCAAGAATGGTTTGTGAAGCTCATCTACAAAACTTTTGAATATAGCAGAATAAAACCTAGACCTCTTTGCATCCGAGCTTGGAATCATCACCAACTAGATTTTCGACGATTGAGCCATGATTTTACAACGAGACCAGCGTAGGAAACACGAAAAGATGAGTGCCTAGTTTATTCGTTATTACATGAAATGACTTTATTAACTGTGCTCTAATGACACCTGCCACATAATAACTTTGTTGTTGCCCGAAAATTCAGTATTTAGGAGCGTGAGCAACATCACAATCATTATTAAATTTTGACCTTTGTTGTGGTAGGGTAGTTACAAGCGTAAAGACATCTTGATCCTGAGGCTGTTCTCTCGTTTGTGTCCAGATTTATTATATTTTTAACGCTGAAGCGCGATCCAAGGTATTTAAACTGATGAACTTTCCTCAATCTAGAATGATGATCAATTTCAGAGTGTGGATTTGTGTTTATGACTCGACCGATTTTCATATATTCAGTTCTTTCTTCGTTTATCAAAAGTCCTATTTTGCTGGAATTGTGCTTGAGAGATATCCTTCAGCTCTTCTTCTGTTTCAATGAGTATGAATGTATCATTTGCGTATGCCAGGAGTTTTACTTCACTGTGTTCGAATCGGAGACCATTGTATAGCTGTATAGCTGTGAATAACTCTCTCAAACCACTTTCTCTAATGCAAGGTTGAAGAGAACACATGAAAGAGCATCTCCCTGTCGTAAGCCTGTTTTGATTGGGGAGTTTGGGGATATGGATCCTGGATCCTGTGAACTTCAATACTGTCTTTGAGCCATCCATGCGCAGTTGTATCGTCCTAAAGGTTTTACTTGGTATTTTAAATTCTCTTAGTGTACTGTAGTGGCTACTTCTGTGGATGATGTCATAGGCTCACTGGAAATCAGTGAACAGACAGTGGATCCTTTTGTTAATTTCCAATATTTCTCAAAGACCTGTCATGGAGTAAACAGCTTATAATTTGTGGAACGGTTTGGTCTAAATCCAGCCTAGTACTCGTGAATAATGTTTTCTGTGTAAGGCTTAATTTTGTTCGGAATGATCCTTGAAGAACTTTGTATGTTATTTTCAGCAAACTGATTCCTCTGTAATTTCCACATTCCATTTTGTTTCTTTTTTTGTGTTTCGGGGGCAAATTACTGCAGTTTTTCAGTCTTCAGATACTGTTCCAGTTTTCCAGATCATTGTGATAATGTTATCAATTTCTTTGAGTACTTTATTTCCATCGTTTTCTAACATCTCTGCTGATATCTGATCCTCGCCTGCAGCCTTGTTGTTTTTCAGCTTTTGATTGGTGTCTACCAATTCCTGTTCTGCTGCTGTTACTCTCGATCATTGCGTAGTTGAAGGTTATGTGAGGGTCAGTGCAATTTAGCATTTCTGAGAATACTCTTTCCTTCTTTTATCTTTTATGAATACGTTTTCACTTTGATAACCTCTGTTACTGTTCTTTGTATACTGAAACAGTCTCGTTGAGTCTCTATTCCTGCTGTCCACTTCTTTAAATTCTAAGACTCCAGTTCGACATTTCCTTTTCAGTGTTATTAGAACCCTTCCTGTCTCTCTTTTCAATGTGTTGAAGGTCTCTCTCCTGTCGTCACTCTCCATATTTTTCAACCACAGCATCTTGGCTTATTTCCGCTTTTCCATTGTTCTCTGACTTTGCATTGAACAATTTCCGTTTCTTCGGTTTCTTTTTCTGGCCCAATGTTTTCTCTGCTGCGTCTGTTACTACTGTCTTTATTCTTTTCCAAGTCTTCCCGATACTATTTCCGTCCTCAACTTCTTGCAATTCTGTAAACCGGTTATTAATTTCTGTCACGTGGATTTGTTTAACAGACAGTTCCTTCAGTCGTTCAACATCGAACTTAGATTTTGGTGTGGATTTTTTTTGCTGATTCTAAATCATCTTGATTTTCACCTTTCTTACACCTAGGAAGTTATCTGCGCTACAGCCTGCTCCTCCGTACGTTCTGACATCTCTCGTCAATGAATTGCACTTTTGGTCTGCCCTAACGTGGTCTATCTGATTTACAGTTTTGCCGTCTGGAGAGCACAATGTTACCATTGTGAATTTCTTTGTGAGGGAACATCGTGGAGAAAATTCTCATATACTTTGACAATGGGAAGTTGATCGTTTCTAATCCATTTTGGTTTGTCGTGGAATGCTTGCTATGTTTTCCTATTTCGTTTTTCAGTTTGTTCGTTTTTCTTATTGACATATTTTCTCGCCTCCGTACTTACAACGGCAGTGGACCTGTCTCTAACGTAATCACAATTGTTGTAAGCATGTAGGAATTCTGCTGCTATGTCACAGACGTCTGTCGTTTCCTCTATACCTCAGTTTCTTCAGATGCAGATTGTGGCCAAAACCTAACTATCCCTAAGCGTAGAACCAGGCGCAAGAAAATCAGAGAAACTGTTAGTAAACTGACTCACATCTCAGTGCTTTGAACTTTTATCACAAGACTCTGCAAAGAGCGTTTTTGAGGAACGCTAGCACGAGCTCGTCCTTTTCGCGCAGATGTCCTGTGAATCATGAACGCAGGCCATAAGGCAACGTACACTGGCGTCTGAAATCTTCTTTCGTCCGCTTGCTATAAAATATTTTCTTTTTGGATGCAGGAAAATTTTATAGAATGGTAGGCGTCTTTGATAGTTTTCTGTCGCCATGGGATTGAGACTATTCACTGAATAGTAAATTTTGATTAGGAGCGATGGGTATGCCTATGATCTTTTAACGTTGTCAGTATATTTATTAATTTTAATATCCACAAAACGTGGTGACACTATACGTTGCTGTTTATCATGTAGGTTGCACCTGGTTTTGCGGCTCTAGGCTGCGAAACCGGTTGTGTTTTAATAAACAAAATTTTTTTCTAGCTGTTACCGGAATTCTTTCTAACATCATAGCTTTCAACAGCTGCGGATTCTCGGAATATAAACAGTTTTAAAATGTAGTCTCTTTAACAGCAGTAAGTTCATCATTCATAAGCCATTGTGGCTCTCTGGTTACTGACATTTCACCTAAGTGCATGGTTTGTTTACGAGGGCGTGGCAGACGAGTGTTGGCACATTGGGTGATTTCGAGGTGGGGGGGGTGGGGGGGAGCTAAACGTTAAGCCCCGTCGCCATGAAGAAGAGAGTTGAGTCCCTCCCATTCAGAAGCTTAAAATATTTGAGTATGGTCTCTCCCCTTGTAGACAATTATCGTATACAACATTTAATATAACATTTTAAGACAGGTTAGTAACCAAATCCAATCATTTAAGAGTTTTTTAAAGTTTGGTTTTACATTTATATTTGTATTTTTAAATGACTGCTAATCTGTTCTGTACTATGTGAAGTAATGTCACCTGAAGTTATATTTAATATTGTATTCCGTTCGCCTTAGCGTGGAAGTAGGATATAGTATTAATTATAATATGGTTCTTTAGTGTTTATGTGTAAGCACATATTGCTCCTCATATTTGAGTTTGAATTTGTGATCAGTTATAAGTGAGTGGGCCAGGACAGCCAAAAGTGGTGAAACCTATGACAAATGGTTCTTGTTCGTTACATCTGATCTTTGTATGTTATCTTTAACCTTGTTATTTAACTTTACTGATCTATAGTTTGTATGCCAGGTAGCCGCGTCACGATTACACTAGTCCTAGTCCGGGTCAGCCACTGTGGCCGAGCAGTTCTAGGCGCTTCCCCTCGGAACCGCGCTGCTGCTACGGTCGCAGGTTCGAATCCTGTCTTGGGCATGAATATGTGTGATGTCGTTAGGTTAGTTAGGTTTAAGTAGTTTTAAGTCTAGGGGACTGATCACCTCAGATGTTAAGTTCCATAGTCCTTAGAGCCATTCGAACCTAGTCCGGACTGGTGGTTCTGTGTAGCATGACGAACCTTCTCTATGCATTTCCTTTCCTGTTTGGTCTTTCGTGCCGGCAGAACGGAATTTGAGTGCGACGCAGACGTGTTGAAATGCCCCCTTTCGAAAATTAATGAATTACTGTGCTGATAAACCTCTTACGTTATTTGATTTTCAAACAGCTGAGCAAAACTGAACGTGCACAGACATTTCTCTCTTTACTTATTCAGATTATCAATAAACTGACTCACAATATTTTTAGCGCAACGCAATATGACTTTCAGTAATCCCTACAAAAGAATGGCCCTGACTCGAACTACTGCAATACAGCGAGCGCCAATACTGCCAGCTAAATAAAAGATTCTAACTACTGAAGGCACTAACTACTGATAGGGATAGTTAGCAAATGAAAGATTTTAGATTTTGATTGAGACCAAACAATGTATTTACCTTAATAGTGTTCAAAAGTTCAAATGGTTCAAATGGCTCTGAGCACTATGCGACTTAACTTCTGAGGTCATCAGTCGCCTAGAACTTAGAACTAATTAAACCTAACTAACCTAAGGACGTCACACACATCCATGCCCGAGGCAGGATTCGAACCTGCGACCGTAGCGGTCTCGCGGGTCCAGACTGCAGCGCCTAGAACCGCACGGCCACTTCGGCCGGCCCAGATATTTTGGCATCACCCACTAGAGTCCAAGCGCCCCAAGTGTATGCTAGTCCTAATGTATCAGTAGATAATAATTTGGCCATTAGTTTGTATATCATTATTGAAGCCACTATTCATTTTGTTATTTTGTTCTTCGTGTATATTAAAATTCCATTTGCAGGGGCTATGTTGGCGATCCTATTATGTTAATTAATGTCTACATAATATTAATGTACTGCTGAGTGTATGTAAACCGAAAATTGTTCCGCATTGCTGCTTATGCTATGGAAGTTTACACCTTTCTTTTTTTCTCTAATGGTGTTGAAGCCTTAAGGTCTGTTTTTGTGATAAAATTCTGTGCCAGGTTCTTACCGAAGATTAAATTACTATTATAATTGTATTTAACTAACTGAGTTTGTTTTCTTTGGTATTTAGGCGCCTTCCTTGTTAACTGACTTTTTTCTTAAATTACGACACGCAAAATCTCTGTTCATATTTATTAATATTGCAAAATAGTTCGCTGACCATTTTGCCAAAGATATTTAATCGTCGAATAAATTGTCAAATTTAATTATCAATAAAACTGTAATAAAAGGTAAATGAAGGTTTTTAAATCTCTGGTTCAGTCCTTTCCGAAGTTTCCAATAGTCAACTTTCCAATTAATATGCTCATTCACAGCCCGCATCTCGTGGTCGTGCGGTAGCGTTCTCGCTTCCCACGCCCGGGTTCCCGGGTTCGATTCCCGGCGGGGTCAGGGATTTTCTCTGCCTCGTGATGGCTGGGTGTTGTGTGATGTCCTTAGGTTAGTTAGGTTTAAGTAGTTCTAAGTTCTAGGGGACTGATGACCATAGATGTTAAGTCCCATAGTGCTCAGAGCCATTTGAACCATTTTTTTGCTCATTCACACATCGTATTCCGTGATTCCCATTATGAAGGCGATGTTTCAGGGCTACATAACGAACTAAATTGCTCATTAATAGATATAATTAGCCACTGCATGCAACTTCTGTAAAGTATACTAACAACAAATTACGACTAGTACGAACACTACTGCTTCCTATTAACCATTTTTCACTGGTATCAAGCGGAATTTACATACCAGAGTCTAAACAGTCTCATAAATTACGCAAGTCGTGGCTAATAGGGTACTATTTTACTTTGTTTCTGAAGATCTAGGTACTCAGATAAATCTACACACTTGGAGAGGTGAAGATGATGGATGCAAAACTTGCAAAACTGAGTAAGTGCAGGCTAGATATAACAGCACTGCCATACATGAGGTGGTCCAGAGAAGGGATACGTAACGATCAGTGTTTCAGCTACTTCAAGAGCGGACACAGAGAAGGGACCAAGGCGTTGATTTTGCAGTAGCCAACAGAATAAAAGGAAATGTCATAGACTTCAAGGCTACCAATGAACGAATATATTGCATGAGAACGAAAGAAAAATTGTATAACTTAAAATGGTTTCGTATCATGCACCTATAGAAAATAGATAATAGTGAAACGGTTTTTATGAAGACCTAGATCAGTATACAAAGTACACAGTGTTACTATGTAAGTGTTCGTTGATGACATTAACGTCAAATTAGGCAGAGAGGCTTTTTTGAGAACCTTCGTTGTTTCCACAGTCTCAACAATTCCTACAGCAACAATTCAGTGAGACTAGTCTATATGGGCAATTTAAATAAACCTTTTGATTGCAAGTAGTTATTTTTTTTCCAAAACCTTTGTAAGGTAACCTGGAAGTCACCCAACCAAACTCTAATAACTGCGAGTGTCAGAGGGCAACGGACATTACGGATGCTGAATGATGAAGTGTGCAGATGGCGGTGAAAGACTGTCAGGCGCCCTGGGCGTTAATGAGACAGCATTAGTGGTTCAGACACTTACTAGTTTTGCTCGAATAGTCCACGGTTGTACTGCCGGTTCATAGTGTCCAACGGGCACAATATTTCGGCGATCAGACATGTCGCCATCGTCAGGTGCGCTGACAAACTGAGCTCCTGGGGACGGGCGGCCGATTTAAATCCCCTCCCCCCGCGGGCCGCTCTCTTCGCCGTCCGCGCTCGCGCGCCGGCGGTCGCGAAGACGTGGGCGTCGGAGTCTGTCGTAGTGTCGATATGCTTGCTACGTCCGCCCTGGTCGCCAGTTTGTACTTCTTGCTGAGAGTCTTCTTAATTGCATTCAATGTTGGGTCCCAAGGCTTGCTGAGATTGTAGCCGCAATCTCGGTTGATAAGATCTTCCTTGGTGCGAATTTCGATAGCCTCCATTATAACGCTGTCCCAATATTTAGAGGTCTGAGCAAGGATTTTGGTACGCTCATAATCCATCTCGTGTTTCTCGGACAAACAGTGCTCTGCTACTGCCGACTTATTTGGATATTGCAGTCGAGTGTGCGTTTGATGTTCTCGGCAACGATCTTCGATGGTGCGTATTGTTTGTCCGATATAAGTATTCCCACACTCACTGGGAATTTGGTATATGCCGGCCTTCCTCAAGCCGAGGTACCGAGGTAATGCCGGGAGAAACTGAAGAATCACTTACTAGTTTTGTTTTACAGTTGATTCAGCTTCTCCGTGACAGCAGCGACGGCAACGGAGATGGCACGTAGGAGTGGAACATGCTTATGCGTTCACCCCAGCAGTTTCAAGGCCGTCGGTGAGGTCACAGCCACTAGAGCAGCAGAAGCGGCGCCACGCAAGGCGGCCTGCACAGCTGGCGGCAGGCGTTGCTTGTCTGGTGGGGTTATCCCAAAGCTCGACGACACGTTACACTAGGGCGCACTTGCGCACACCTAAGGAGTGTCCCAGCAGCTCTATGCACGGGACGGCTATTCTGGTGCAGCAGAGTTATGCCATGGTCTCTCCTCCAGGAAAAGCCCATGGGTGCCAGTGTCCGCTAATGGATGCAAGTCAGGTGACAGCAGCTGGTAGCATACCTCCCCCCTACAGTCACAGTTTGGCAATGTGCCAAACACCATCAATTTGTCCCCCGTGAGCCTCTATAGAGAACTTCAAATCAGCAGAACCCAGCTCGGCAGCTCACAACGGCTAATTCCAGCAGACTAGCAGATGGTAGTCGGCACATCACAGGTACTCCCGCGAAGCTGACTCATTGCAGCTGGAACAGAAGGTTTGGGAGCCCGAGTGTTTGTAGCTGTCTGCAAGACAGGATGAGGATGATCGAATATGGTCCAGTTTTTGGGACTCATCAGCATTTTCCACCATTCCTCACTGTGTCAACTGCAGGTTTAAACTCTTCAGTCTGGCTCAACCTGCGAAGTCAGCGGGTTGAAAGGTGTTCTTGTGGAGATTTACACATTATTATGCCGCGCGGGGTAGCCGCGTGGTCTAGGGCGTCTTGTCACGGTCCGCGGGGCTCCCCTCGTCGGAAGCCCTCGGGCATGGCTGTGTGTCTTGTGCATAGCGTAAGTTAGATTAAGTAGTGTGTAAGCTTAGGGACTGATGAACTAAGCAGGTTGGTTCCATAAGATCTTAGTACAAATTTACATTTTGCATATTGTTATAGCACCTTGCAGTGCCGTCAGAATGTCGTTATGATCCATTCATAGTGAGGTCGTATTCCTGAAGTGTTGATTCAGACATTTCGTTCGAGTGATATTTCGTAATGCCCTCAGTTTTGTGCCACTAAGTTTACAGTGTCAGCTCTCCTGTCTGTTTGTAATTCGGGCTGTGACACTCTCAAGCCTCTCGTGGCTTGGCTCGGCACTTGGGGAAAATTTCCAAAATTTTTACATCAGCTCAGTTTAACTTTCTGCAGCACAATGCTGTCCTTTCCTTTGGAAAATTGCCCCGAATTTTTTCCCAGTCTACTTCTGAAACAATATCATTACATATAAGGTATGTGGACCCTTATAAACTGTGCAAAATCTATTATTTAGATGTCTGTGGAAGGGGCAACGACCTTGCCCCAGTGGATACACCGGCTCACGTGAGATCACCGAAGTTAGGCGCTGTCGGGCGTGGCCGGCACTTGGATGAGTGACCATCCAGACCGCCGTGAGCTGTTGCCAATTTTCTGGGTGCACTCAGCCTCGTGATGCCGATTGAGGAGATACTCGACGGAATAGTAGCGGCTCCGGTCAAAGAAAACCATCATAACGACCGGGAGAGCGGTGTACTGACCACACGCCCCTCCTATCCGCATCTTCAACTGAGGATGACACGGCGGTCGGATGGTCCCGATGGGCCACTTGTGGCCTGATGACGGAGTGAGAGTGAGTGAGTGAGTGAGATATTTGAGGAAGATGATTCACAAAGTCCTTGCTTCGTTTCTTAGTTATATGTTGTACACTAATACAAATTGGTAATTTTATTAGGTTGCACTTTCTGTTCATTATTTTCACTAGCAAGACACTTGACAGGTATCTGAGGTGCTGGTACCTCATAGGGATGGGCAGTTTTACGTTTAAAGCAAAAGTAGAGTACACAGACTGCCAACAGAACCATGGCGACACTGTTAGTTGTAATACTTACCGTGGTGATGTTATATCGTTGGTTCTCTCGATAGTGTTGGATATGCTGGAACATTTGTTCTGCGGAAATACATCTTCACTGCTATCTCAGAAGTTCGTGCTATCAGTGTAATAGGTTGGGGTTCAAAGTGTGTTTTAGGATTGTTAGGTTTTGTGCTAGTGGCAATTCCAACGGTTTTTCCAGCCAGTACAATGCAGGGTGCAATAAATTGATCGTAGTCATACCGGTGATTGTAGCTGGAAGGCGCAACCGTTCTCCGCCGTGCCACAAGTTAAACCATTTAACAGTATACCGCTGTCTGATAACTCTGCTTTTGTCAAACGTTTGGATTTTTCATTCCTGTAATAGTTCGTGATTACGACTAGCAGTGAGAAAATTGAATGAACCCAGTGCGCGAGTCTTTGGGAATCAAGTCTCTTGCATCCTAACAGCAGCTGTGCTTCGCATGCCTGTGCGTTAGTCTGTATCGCTCTGGCTGGATAAATCATAATGCTTTCTCTCAAACATTCTCGCAAGCCTCCAAAGAACATGAGAACGTAAGATTCCCTGTGTTCCTGAGTTTGTGCTTGTATCCGTTTGCCCCCCTTTATTGGATGTGGGTGAACTGTAAAACACTGAAAGATTAAAACTGTGTGTCGGACCGAGCTCGAACTCGGGACCTTTGCCTTTCGCTGGCAAGTACTCTACCATCTGAGCAACCCAAGCACGACTCACGCACCTCCATCGCACCTTCTCTTCTGCCAGTACCTCGTCCCCTACTTTCCATAACCTTTCATATCAGCGCACACTCCGCCGCAGAGTGAAAATTTCATTCTGTAAAACACTGGTATCATGCGTTCATGACAACTACTGGAATTAGGATTCAGCAAACCGTGTGCCCATCAGCACCAAACGGCAATTAGGAGGCAAGTAACCCCCATGGCGGGCGGTTATCGAATGGCTACGAAAAAGAGATTTCTCTCCACAAATCTCTACTTTCTAAAAAGCTGTTCATGAACTCAATGCTGTTGTCAGTGTGCCGGATGAAAATATCGCTTATTTCATGAAAAAACCGGGGGAATGCTGCAGAAACTTCCACTCTTAGTGTACAGAACGCAACTTAAGAAATGAGCGGTCGTTTCTGGGACGGAGCAGTGCTATCGATTAGTTAGCTTCGTCGTTTCAAGCACACTACCGGGACGAGTTAATTAGATTACACCAAATTTTGGAGCTAAATCAATGGATCTTCCCTCGCTGGTTGAGCGCCGTCTCGGTGTCTCGTCCTTTGATGTTCGAACAGAACCGGCAAAAATATCGTGCTCTATTATTCTCTGGCAGCAACGCACCTTCTGCTTATCGTTCGGAGAGGTTCTGACTCTGCCGACGAAAGTACAAAGCCTTACTTCTGCAAAAACCACCCATCTCCCAGAGGATCTTCGCCCTTCCTAATCAGATTCGCTGATCACTTCTTGCCGAGAAAGAGGATACAGAGACCACCTTGGAAGAATACCTTCCCAGTGAGAAAACGCAAAGATTTCGTTCTACCAAATGTGCCCACTACACTCTAAATAAAATTAACCAGAAAATGGAGGAAAACAAATTAATATTGTATAGCGATATGTGACAGTAATGCCACAAAATATCTAGGAGTATGCATACTGAATAACTACGTGAAACTAATCGCAGGTAAAGCAGATGCCAGACCGAGATTCATTCGAAGAACCCTCAGGAAGTGCAGTCTGGTCACAAAAATGAGTTAGCTACCGAAACGCTCATTCGAATATTGTTCGTCAAACGGGGATGCCTACCAGATAAGACTGGTACAGGAAATGGAGAAGATCCAAAGAAGAGTAGCGCATTTTGTTACAGGTCATTTAGCAACCGTAAAGGCGCCACGGAGTTACTCAACTAACTGCAGTGGCAGACGCCGCAAGAGAGGCGTTCTACATCACAGTCTGATATGCTGTTAAAATTCCGAGAGCATATTTCTTGTATTATATTGCTTCCTCCTACATGTATCTCGCGAAAAGAGCACGAATGCAAAATTGCAGAGATTCGATCTCACACAAAGGCTTACCAGCACTCGTTCTTCCCAATTCGGTTTTGGAAAGAGTACTCTACGCCACTGGTTCCTTACTTAGCTTGCTTTTGTTGCGAATTTGAGTAAGTCTGTTCAAACGTCGGAGGAAGCCAAAGGCATTGTCACCTTCAATAGGATCATGTCTAGTAACGCACTGTAACGTTCAAACCAAACTTCACGTTGAAGGCATTTTTAAGTTCTACGGAAGTTTATCGACTGCAGTTGGTATAAGGTGGCGTGTGGATCATAAATGTACAAACATAGCGTTGTTTCGCCCCTTCGCACAGTCCTGTATGGACGACATATTAATAAGCATCCCTGGCGTAGACAAACAAGTAAAAGAGTTGAAAACAGGTAAGTTGCCAGGTCTGGGTGGAATCCCAAATTTGGTTTGCAAAGAGTGCTCTACGGCACTGGCTGCTTACGTAGCTCGCATTTATTGTAAATCTCTCGTCCAGCAAAAAGTCCCATGCGGCAAGAAAAAAAGCGCGGGCGAATCCGGTGTATAAGAAGGGCAAAATAACGGACCTGCTGAATTACATACCAGTATCCTTAAGACCAGTCGGATAAAGAATTCTTGAAAATATTCTCAGTTCGAACATAATAAATTTTCGGGAGAACGAGAGGCTTATGTTCAAGAGTCAGCATGGTATTAGAAAGCATCGCTCGTGCGAAACTCAAATTGTTCAAATGGCTCTGGGCACTATGGGACTTAACATCTGAGGTCATCAGTCCCCTAGACTTAGAACTACTTAAACTTAACTAACCCAAGGACATCACACACATCCATGCCCGAGGCAGGATTCGAACCTGCGACCGTAGCAGTCGCGCGGTTCCGGACTGAAGCGGTTAGAACCGCTCGGCCACCGCAGCTGGCTGCGAAACTCTTGATCTTTACTCACTTGATGTACTACGAACTATGGGTGAGGTACAACAAATAGATGCCATATTTCCAGATTATCGAATGGCTTTTGATTCGGTGCTCCACTACAGACTGTTAACGAAGGTACGAGCCTATGAAATAAGTTCTCATATATGTGAACGGCTTAAAGATTTCTTAAGTAGTAGAACCCAGTATGCTGTCCTCGACAGCGAGTGCTTATAGGAGACAAAGATACCGTCAGAAGTACCCCTGGGGAGTGTGGCAGGATCGTTACTGTTTTCTACAAACATAAATGAACTGGGGGACAGGGTGGGCAGCAATCTGAGGAGGATTGCTGATGGTGCTGCGGTTTGCGGGAAGGTTCTGAAGTTGAGTTAAAAAATGGTTCAAATGGCTCTGAGTACTATGGGACTTAAAATCTGAGGTCATCAGTCCCCTAAACTTAGAACTACTTAAACCTAACTAAACTAAGGACATCACACACATCCATGCCCGAGGCAGGATTCGAACCTGCGACCGTAGCAGCAGCGCGGTTCCGGACTGAAGCGCCTAGAACCGCTCGGCCACCGCGGCCGGTGCTGAAGTTGAGTGACTGTAGGAGTATACAAGATGGCTTAGACAAAATTACTATTTGGTGTGATGAATGACAGATACATCTAAATGTCAATAAGTTAATGCGGATGAGTATGAGAATCAAATCCGTAACGTTCGGATTCAGCATCAGTAGTGTCTTGCTTGACACAGTCACGTCGTTTAAATATCTGGGCGTAACGTTGCAAATTGGTATGAAATGGAACGAGCATGTCAGGTTTGTGGTAGGGAACGTGACTGGTCTACTTTGGTGCATCTGTAAAGGACACAGCATATAGCAAGCTGATGCGACCTATTCTTTATTACTGCTCATGTGTCTAAGATCCGTACCAGGTTGCATTAAAGGTGGACACCGAAGCAATTCAAGGCGCGCTGCAACATTTGTTACGGGTAGGTTCGAACAACAAGAAGAAATGGAAATCCCTAGAGAGACGGCGACGTTCTTTCCTAGGAACGCTATTGAGAAAATTTAGAGAACCAGCATTAGAAGCTGACTGCAGAACAATCCTACTGCCGTCAACATCCATTTCACGTAAGGACCACGAGCATAACATACGGCAAACTGGGGCCCAGATGGAGGCATATAGACAATCGCTTTTCCCTCGCTCTGTTTGCCAGAATAACAGAAAAGAAAATTATTAGTAGTGGTACAGGATACCCTCCGCCACTCACTGTACGGTGACTTAGGGGGTAGGTATGTAGATGGGAATGTAAATGTAGATGCAGCGTGAGTGGTTGCAGTTCAGGCTGCCATCTATCTATAGACGTGGCAGTACGAGGAGTTACTTAATTACAGCAAATACAGAAGCGCGTGTATCAATGTTACCGCGTGTATTAATACCGAATGTATTTTTTAAATGTCGCTGGTGAAAGAGGCGGAAAACAGTCGCCGCCAGTCTGGCAGTAAATAAAGTAGAAACGGTCTGGTCTCTGGAGCATTTTTTTTTAACTGCAGCAGGTGTCGCTCAGCCTGGGAGAAAAAAAATACACCGTGGGAACAGCAGCTGGAAAAATTCGCCCGGATTAGTCGGTAATGCCGGACGAGCGCGTCTGGGGGCAGAGCGACCCGGCGCTACTGGCGCAGCCGTCGACGCGGCCCTCGCTGCGGCCGCGGCCTGCGCGCAGCGCAGCGCAGAGCGGCGCTCATTGCGTAATTAATGCCGCCACCCCCGCCCCCGGAGGCGTGGGCGGGGGCAGCCACCGCATTTCAATTGGCGCCGCTCCCCGTTAATTGCGATCGGGAGCCTGAAGGTACACACGCCTCCTGCGGGCAGCCCCGCTTGTTTGGGAACAAAGTCAACAATCCATTCAACACCTGCATTTCTCTATGCATGGCAAATTGGTGTTTGATGTGTGATTGGCCGGCCGGGGCCTGGTCCGGGCCGTGATGAATCGGGTTTATTGTTTGATCGAATGTGCCAGAGCGCTGCGCCGCCGGGGCTCGAACGCAGCAGCCCGGGCTCGGCGCCCTCTGCCCGCGTGTGCGTGCGTGAGTGCGTGAGTGCGTGCGTGCGTGCGCCGGTCTGCAGGTCCCCGGGACGGTGGGCAGCGGTCACCAGGGGCCGCAGGCCGCAGTTGCACGCTGTACCGCACCAGCCCAGACCGATTCAAGGCTTCCTCTCTCAGAGTAGGCTAAGCCTCCACCACCACTCGCAACGTTTCGATGGATGTTATTTGTCGAAAATTTAATTAAGAAGGGGTTTTCGTGAAATTAATGATCTTTCCTTCGTCGGGGACTAAAGTCATATAAATTTTTTTCAAAGAAATTTTCTTCCATCTGACTATTAATTGTTCAGCTATTTCACACAACCGTGATTTCGGCTTAGTAGCCCTATTCAACTGCATGTTGAATGT
Source organism: Schistocerca serialis cubense (assembly GCF_023864345.2). Classification (NCBI taxonomy): domain Eukaryota; kingdom Metazoa; phylum Arthropoda; class Insecta; order Orthoptera; family Acrididae; genus Schistocerca; species Schistocerca serialis. The sequence continues at coordinate 393,249,540 of NC_064638.1, forward strand.
TTAACCATGTCTGACCTGCCCGTGATATTTTTTTCCTTTATTGAATTTCGATTCCCCCCGAAGGGGGCGGGCTGGCAGCAGCTTAGTACGCTGCTCTACAGCCTACAGACTTTTTTAAAAACGTAAGAAGAAAAGAAACAAGAAAAACAGGCGATAAAACGGTGACTTAAACTGTAAAACGGCGGAACATTGTGGAAAGTTAAAACATAAAGCAAAGCTGAAGAGTTTCATGGACCACGACCTTACATCCCGCAAGGTTTACCAGAAGATATGTCATCCGGTCGTGAAAGCCTTCATACTATGATAAAGCAAAGGGGTTGGCAATGTTAATAAAACACTCAGGAATCAGACAAGTAACATAGTAGACACACAATTAAAAAAAACATGGCGTCAGTCTGGTTTATGTTCGCAAGAGATAAAAAATCACACCCAGCGACAGTATGATGGCCGTTCGCAACACTTCCCAAAAGACACACAACACGGAACACTCACTGTAAAACACTCACTGTAAAACTGCACGAAGATGGCGGCACAAAGATGACACTCCCGAACCAAGAGAAGACGGGGGGAGGGGGACCTGGCAGAGGGGGAGAAACAAGGAGGGAGTAGAGGAAAAAACGAAAAAGGGGGGGGGGAACCAAGGAGTGAGAGGACTCATAAGGGTGGTCGTCGTAAAAACATATTTCTGGTTTTACAGACCAGCTTTCGTATTATAGGATACGAGTACATATCGAAGACACGTAAGATGGCTGACATTGTGCGCAATGAGAGGCAGTTAAAATATAGTATGGCGTATCTAACAGCAAATACACTCAAGTGACCTGCATTCATCACTTCTGTCGGTTAGCTAATGTAGGACGCTGGTGCGACTTGTTCTTAAGTACTGTCAAGTGTTTGGGATCCGCAGTAGGTAGGATTGAAGGAAGACATAGAAGCAGTTTAGAGGCGGTTTGCTAGATTTGTTACCGGTAGGTTCGAACAAAATGGAAGTGTTACGGAGATTCTTCGGGAACTCAGATGTGAACAGAAGTGATGCCGACCGGCGACAGGAATGTATTAGCTGTTAAATACGCCATTTATTTATTTATTTATCCGTATGGCTAGCGCCCCCCGTCGGGCAGGTCGTTCGCCGGGTGCTGGTCTTTCAATTTGACGCCACTTCGGCGACCTGCAGTAGATGAGGATGATAGGATGATGATGAGGACAGCACAACACCCAGTTCCTGGGCGGAGAAAATTCCCCGACCCAGCCGGGAATCGAACCCGGGCCCAGACGACTGAAAATCAGTCACGCTTACCATTCAGCTACCGGGGGCGGACAAATGCGCCATACTATGGTTTAATAGTTTCCCACTGTACACAATGTCAGTCATATTATGTATTTTCGCTGTGTATTCGATTATATAACACGACATCTGGTCTATAAGACCAGAAACACGTTTTTTGGCGATGACATGTCCCAGACTGGTCAAACACACTTTAACATTTTAACATTCTCTTGAGAATGGCTACAAAGCCGAAATCATGGTTGTGTAAAATAAATGAACAACTAACAGTCAAATGACGGAAAATTCTTTTAATAATGTGATCAAAAATGTCGCTCCTCAATTTATTTTTTATTTATTAGTAGAACTTATGGACAATACGTTCCCAAAGTTTCAATGATGAAATCACATCCAAAGTACCTGAAAAATGGTTAAATGTGTGACATACCTTTCAACCACGGCCATTTTTTGAAGCAACACTTCCGTATCTAGAGGCTCCGAGTGATAAAAACCCCTACATTCAAAAGAGGACACTCCCAAATTGTGTCCTGGATGCTGTCAAGCCCAGTTACAGATTTCTGGCCGATTTCGAACTTCTACAAAATTGTGTTAATGGCAGAAGGCAAAATCCAAATCAGTCTCTAAATTCACTCACATGGGAAGGAACCCACATTAATCCTCTATTGTCAAAATTGCAGCTTATGATGCAGTTCTTGTATTTAATGAAGTGATAATAGAGAGGATGGCGGTATTAGAGACAATGGACTTTAAGATAGGATATTTCACTGGAGACATCTTGACAAACATAGATTTACAGCGCATCTCTGGAGGCGAAATGTCAGCTGAAAAACTGCTAAAGAAAAAAAGACAGCAAACAAGAAATTAGAAGAGAAGCCTTGAAGGGAAAGAGGACCACAAATGTGGGGCCTCCTGGAAAGGTGACACAGGAAAAGAACGTTAGGCTTAAATTCAAATGGCATTTCCTGAAAGTTATGTTTTTTGAAGTTTACGTACCATTTCCTTGGAATGCCAGGTTATGAAATTTTGTGGGTTTATTTCCATAAACCCAGTAAATCTTGTGTGAAGAGCAAGATTTGAAATTCTGAGTGTAAGCTGAGGTAGGCGGCAAAGTGCTTGAAATTTTGCATGAATTTTATATTATACTTACAGAATTATAATAAAAACATTAAAAATCTCTTATTCGATGTATTCAAAAGAGCTTATGAGAGAAGTTTACTACACGCAAAGAGATTAAATGCTGAATATTTTGTAGAAATCTCTTGAATAGTTTCTAAGAAAAAGGTACATATATTATTTTTTGAACATAAAACTCTTACATTCCATAAAAAAGTTAAATTGTATAATCCAAAGAACTTGGCAGTAAATTTGTTAATTTCACGTACAACATGGTACAAAAATTTCATTGCTGTACCTTCAATATTGTGTATTTGATGCATCTTTTAAATAGTGTGTGTTTTTATGAATGTCCCCTGGGTAAGGCAGCTGGATGTTATTTGAAGATTTCTTGAAAATGATGGCCAACAGTTGTTAACTGTTTTATGAAATGCACCCCATTCAACTGTCCAAATACCCTTTACCGTCGCTAGCTGTTTCGCTTAATAACCGTCGTCACAGTATGAAAATTCGTATATTAAATCGTTTCATGCTGTCTCATGTCATTGTGGTAGTGTTATTAATAGAACCCCACCAAAATTTCTGAAAATCAAAAGAACAACCAGGTATCAGCAATCAAAGGGGTGGGATGTGAGATGTATGAGTTCGAAGCGTTTTTGTTTTGCATGTTGTCATTCCGTTTGCTGTGGTCTTATTTATCGAGTGTCACTTTTGATTTTTAATTCGCTGTTCCTATTTGAGTTCACATATTATTATTTTGTTATTTGGACTTAGTGAGTGGAGCTGTGGACGCTAGAAAATGGAGTGTCAAGTGGAGAAATCTGGACATTTCCGACATATTCTTCTGTTTGAATCAATAGAGGGATGAGAGCAGCGGAGACAGCCGGAAACATTTGAGACGTGTATGGAGATAAAGCCATTGGGCAGAACACGGCAAGAGAGATTTTCGGTAGTTCTTTGGTTTTAAGGCAAATGGTGGAACTGTTTCCCTGTCCCCCCTCCCCCCGTCCCCCCAACCTACCCCGCCCGCTCACCGAATCTCACCCCCAATTATTTCCTACTAAGAACCTTGGTACCTTAAAAGTTTAGTAATGACTGTCGGTATGCAACATTGCTATTTACTATGTCTGAAATCTGCAACGTTTTAGCGACATAGTCACAAAAAAACCACACACACAGTAAATTTAAAATACTACATGAAATCGATGTAACTATCCCTATTCAATAAAATGAAGTACAATCAAACAAGATGCGCGAGTACAGTGCTCCTTACCTCCAAGCAATAATAAGAGAATAATCTTTGAGTTTTGCACAAAAACATAAGGTCGTCACACTGAGCACAACAAGCTTAGGTGATATTTATTATTAGAGCGTCGCCTGACCATGCAAAAATTGTAGATCTTGAAACCTGAGTCAAGTCTGAGATTAAGGGGAGGTTTACTATCTTTTAGTTCAAAAAATGATTTTTTTTAATTTCATTTTTGGATCCATAAAAGTGTTTAGAATCCACCCCTGAAACGGTTTTTCCGAATACTGAACGGAAATGTTGGTTATTCGCAGTTGAACAAAAAAATGCACCTGCCTGAAATCGGCCATTTTCACGCACCATTTTCTTTCTTTCGGAGGACGAGTAATTGTACCGGTGCTTGGGAGGAAACACACAAAAGTCAAATGAAAGTTTGAACACGTGTGTTTGTAAGTTAGCCCTCAAGCATTTGCATTTTGGTGGGAAGACTGTGGAGATTGCGACTTTCCTGGCAGTGAGCAGTTTCAACGAAGGGTATTCAGCAATTCTGAAGACCATGACAACGATGGACGTCATCCTGGGACTCTATTCGACGCAGTTCGCCAAGCATTCGAACGACCGCCGGATTCGAGCGGCCGAAAACTGCTTGTCACCGGCCGTACGAGCGGCTCTAGAGCAGCGCAGGATGGCCCAGATCGAGCAGAACGCCCTGTATGACGAAGGACTAGTTTATGGACCCGGAATAGCAGATTTAACGTAAGTTGCATAATATTGCATTTATATATAGTCAAAACTTCAAACTCGTTTTTCTCGAAATGACTTTTTTCATCGCGCGGTATGGTAAATTCAAATCTACCGAACCGATTGGCATGATTCTTTGTTTCCGACGAAGCTAACCAAATTGTCTAGGAGCTGTACCACTTTTATTCCGATCCATCAACTATAAATATTTTTACCTGGCCGACGAAGTCGAAAAATCGATGAAAAAAACCCCTATTTTTTCAAATGGCCGCCATTTTGTTTCCTATGGTCCAAATAACTTAACCGAGGTACAAATCCTAAAGAATCTTATATACTTCACTAACGTCAACTCAATTTTGATTTCAGACGAGCCGGCTGACCTGTGGCACTCCGCGCGTGGAGGTCTACATCGAAATTATGTTTCGTTCCGACGGCACTTCCGCCTTTGCTCTTCGACATTTCCGGTCGAAAAAATTTCTGTTTGTAGTGGAAATATTAATAAACATTTTGACCAATATTGGCATTGATATCTATAACACATCCTGAGAAAAAATTAAAGTACATGCTTTTTTCGGGCCAAAGGTAGTAAACCTCTCCTTAACAGATATGTATCTAATGACGACAAAGTTCTAAACCTCAATTCGTATTACCCTATGACTCTAACATTTTGGTGAGACACCAAAACGTGCAGAAGACTGTATGGAGAAAGCACAACAAGACCTGTTCATCTGGACAGCTCGTGAAATCGAAGTTAGCGATACAAAAAGAAGCCACAAAATACAACTTAAACAACACAACCTGCGTGGAAGAGTAAGCAAGTAACAACTGCTCAGAATACGGATCGCGCTGCCGCAGCTTCAACACTTGCATTTCTCCAAAAACAGCTGGAGTGCGACTATCAGCACCAGAAGGGCAGCGCACGGAATAAACGCCCAGCACAGCGGCCCAGACCAGGATTAGCCCAGAATCTTAGTTCACTGCTCTCACCTGCTTAGTATTTTGAAAATATGCTAGGGGACAATCCGTGTCTATTGCCAATGTGATGAACGAGAATATCGATTATTTCATAAACGCAACAGAAACTTCCCAGACCTGGCATACAAAACACACATTAACAAACACGAGGTTGGTACCAGGTAGTAGCAGTGACTCCATCGATTGGTTGGGTTCTTCAGCCCAAATACAGTGCCGGAGGAACTCAGTTCGTTTGGGTCACCAACATTCTATAGTGAAAGCAACCGTTTGCCTCATGCTGACTGAGTCGCACCTTGATGTTCATACAGACAAAGCCAAAAGTCAAACTGAATTATCCTCTGAGGATATCAGGCACCGGCTCTGTTCATAAGAGCCCACAGCCACAGTCTCACTTCTGCAAAAACTGACCATCTTCCTGCGGAGGTTCGCCTCTCCTAACGAGATTCTCTGACTACCTTCCAACGACAACAGCTGGGAGGGCAACTTTCCAGTGAGAAAAACGCAAAGCATTCCTCCCAAGCACGCATGTCCAGTAGTCTCTATAAAATAAACTCAAATTAGTGGCAGAAAATGAAACAATATCGCTTAGCGATATGTGACTATAATGTCAGAACCTTACTTCCATTTCACATGGTAGACGGCTTAAAAGAAACTTGACTTGGTAATGAACATCATCTCAAACAACCAGTTTTGCTTCTCAGAGTCGAACATGAAAAGCACAAATGGAAGTTTCATTTATCCACTGTTAAAATTTGTTGTCAGCTATCTGTTTGTGTTTGCGAGCACTTGAGATTTTCACAAATTCAGTGTGAGAAACAAAATTAATTTGCATTCCCTCACAGATAATCTAGTTTTAGCACAGAATAGATCTAAATACACAGCTGTAAAATTCTGAAAATGTGTCCAAAGAAATAAATTAGTTGACAGGCAGCAAAAGTCTTTTCGAACGTAGATTGTAATAGACTACTAAGTCTTCTAGGATGGATTCCTTTCATAACATGTTCTCGGTAAAACTGCTGCGTCAAAATCGGATAAAATCACCTTTTCAGTGATGAGGTAATCATCAAAAGCTTGAGATTTTATCCGAATTAGCTAACAGTTGTTTCTCCATATCAAATCTTTCAGTACCACCAAGACGTTCTGGCATATACATAAACGTAAAGTCACAAGCCTGCAATCTGTCTGTGCAGTCTTCTGTTCCACATTATAAAATTAGTCATTAATAAGGTCTACATAACTCGCAATTAAGTAACTAACAGCGTAACCAATGCAACTGCTTCAAAGGCATTGATTAGGGAACTGTACGACTGTATGTGAAGATTAGGAATGGGTATATCTTTACTGACAAACCAGTGTCCTCTAAATATTCTGAAAACAGCTGCTGACGAAAACAGTGGTACTGTTCTGTCTCTAGATTGCTGTCTATAACAATTGAACCAGTGAGTTGGCTATAAATGATGGCCACCGCACGGTGTTCATGTCGTAGTCATTAGTCTGAACACTGATTGATGCATCACTGCATGACGATGTACCCTATGTTAACCTCCTTATCTCTGTATCACTGTTGCAACCTTAGTCCAACTGAAACTGCATACTGCACTAGAGACTTGGTTTTCCCTCTACAATCCCGATCACAACCAAACTTCCTTGCGTCACCAAATTAACAATTTCTTGATTCTCAGAGTGTGTCCTGTCAGCTGATCGCTTCCATCAGTCAAGTCGTGTAAAAAAAAATTATTTTTGTCCAGTTCGATTCAGTACCTCCACATTCTTCAATAGCAAAGCCCTTCAAAATTTCTATTCCCTTCTTGTCTGAACTGCATATTATTCATGTTTCACTTCGGTACAAAGCTACAATTCAAACTTAAGAATTTTAATTCGATATTAATCAAATTAATCTGCCTACCGCGCATTGACTCACAAGTCACCGAAGTGGCGTCAACTAAAAAGGACTTGCAATACGGCGGCCGAACACCCCCGAAAGGGGCCTCCCGGCCAACAATGCCATCCGACCATTTTTCAATCTTTTTCAGAAATTGATCAGTGCGAATGCACTTGTCAATGGTTGCTACGCCCGCCTGTCTTCGCTCAAAGAATTCTGTCGCCAGTGGAGAGAAGGCACAGCCAGTGTAGGGATTTGGATTTAAGCTGCCCCGCCAGCACCCAAGAGAAGAAAGCCGGCGACTGCAGTGTCTATGAACAGCTTTCCTCACGGCCACAACATAGGCAGTGGCTTTGCCGGTGATTGCGCTGTGAGGCCGTACGAAGGACTTGGATCTGCGTTGGTGTTGATATTCAAGCGGCACTGGTTAGGTGAAGAACACTCTTACACGGGAAGGCAGCCTGGACTTACTGATCTTCTCAACTTCCCTAACGAATGTGGACTGGTTGTCGCTGAGAAAGATTCTGCGGTGAGCAATTTGTGCATTTTGTACTCCCCGTGTCGTCGAAGGCGGTTAACGGGGCTGACTGCTAATGTTGTATACCAACTAAGATATATTTTCCTCCCAGAATTTGCCGTCTTAATTCCACAAAATTTAACGTTAAATATTTTAAGCCTGTGTTCGATTATGTATTTTAGTATTTTATCCATTGTAGTACTGGTCCCTGTTGCCTGGCTTATAACTTTTTTTTTTCTGGGACTTATTGGCCAGCGATTTAATTGCAATTAATTTGATGTTACTAGAGCGAATAAGGTCGTGAAACGCTGTTGGCTGCGTGGCTGCGAGCCAGATAGGTCACTGTAAATTGTGAGTTGTCATCAGTAAGTGGAAGCAATCTACGGTGACTGGATTTTGAACGTCCTTGCAGTTGAAATAAAATTATATATATATATATATATATATATATATATATATATATATATATATGTGTGTGTGTGTGTGTGTGTGTGAATGAGCCCATTAGGTCGACGCAAAGTACTTAGTGGCGAGCATTTGCCTTTCTTTGTGCCCATACTTCTTTCATTCTTTTGCTGTGGGCTTCTTTTCTTTCTTGAGACCACGTTGTTCCAGTCTTCTTCTTTGGTTTCTCCTCTTGGACAACTTGCCACTTGTGAATTTTGGATCTGAATATTTCCCTGTTTTGGATATCCTCTGGTGTAATTCCAGCTAGTTTCAGATCTTTTTTTGATTTCGCCAATCCATTTCATTGGGTCTGTTTTAGATTTACTCCAGTTTTCATAGAATTCAACTACTTGCTTTGTAAGTCTTTCCGGATTCACTCTTTTGATGCGTTTTCTAATGTCACTGTGAATTTTAGAGTATTGCTTGATTTCGTGTTTGCCTTTCAGCTGATACTATTCATTTACAAGTTTTGGGCCTAAAATTTTTCTGATGATCTTCCGTTCCTTTTTCTGGATGTTTTCTATGTCTGTTTTCCTGTTTGAAATTAGTGTGTCTGATCCATATAGGCATTCTGGTTCTATGACAGTATTGTAATGTCGTAGTTTTGTGTGCTTGGAGACACAATTTTTACTGTAGATATTTTGAGTGAGTCGATAAGCAGCGTCCTTCTTTTGGCATCTGACTTTGTTGGCTTTCGTTTCTATTCCATTTTCCTGAATCGTTTCACCAAGATATTTAAATTGTGGGGCTCGTTTAATTTTGTCTCCATGAATTTTGGTGGTTGTTTGTTGCAAGTCATATATTCTGCCTTTTCAAAAGATACTTGCACGCCGACTTTTTACGCAATTTATTTCAGGAGTTCAATCTGTTTTACGGCTGTTGAAACATCTCGAGTTAAGACGACTAGATCGTCTGCAAATGCTAAGCAATCTACTGTTAATTTTCCTCTGCCGAGAGTAATTGATAGGTCAATCTTGAGGACTGACTTCAGTTTGCACCATTCTTGTATCACCTTTTCAAGGGAGCAGTTGTACAGTAGTGGAGACAATCCATCTCCTTGTCTTACTCCTGTTTTGAACAAAAAAAAGGTTCAGAGATTTCCCCCGTAAATTTGACTTTAGATTTTGTGTCTATCAATGTCTTTTGTATGACTGCAGGTGTTTTCAGATCTAAACCATGTTCTTTTAATATTTGGAATAATGATTGACGATCAACTGAATCGTAGGCTTTTTTAAAGTCAACAAATGTGCAAACTACATCTTTGCCACTTATTCTCTGATGTCTTAAGATTAGTTTTAAGTTCAGAATTTGCTCTGGACATGGACGGCCTGCTCTGAATCCTGCTGATATTCTCCAATTTTTGGTTCTAGTTGTTGTTGTGCTCTATCGAGAAGACACTGGGATAGAATTTTGTTAGCTACTGATACCAACGGGATTCGCCTATAGTCGTTTACATCCGATCTATCTCCTTTCTTGTGTAGAGGACGAATTAATGTATTTTTCCACTCGTCCGGAGATCGTTCTGTTTGCCAAATGTCTTGTATTATTTCGGTGATTTCTTTTGTAGTATTTTACTATTGTCTGTTGTCTTTGAAAGCTGTTTAACAGTCAGTTCGCTGAAACTTGCCATTTCGACAGCTGCGGCATTTCTGTTTCATTCCTTATTCACTGACGGAAAAAATCGCAGCACCAAGCAGGAGTTGTGCAACATAAACGAAAGTTGATAGGCGTGTTTCTGGATCTGAAAGATGATATACTAAAATTTCGCGCCAGTTATGTAAGAGTGGCGATAGGAGAGGCGTCATGAGGACGCGAATCAAGATTGCTCTGATTACGCGCTGTAATGGTCGTGAGCATTAGTTACCTTTGAGATTCCACTTGGTGAGTTGACATTAGTCAAGAATGTCTTTAGGACGGAAAAGACGCCATTATCAACACCTCACAGAGTTTGATGAGGTAATGTACGAGGGTCAGAACTTTAATAGTGGCAACTATTTATTTACAGCTCGTACAAAATAGATACGTGTTTTAAAGTTTTACTTGTAAGTAGGCTGTTTATGTTTTCTCTATGTAAGTAGGCTGTTTATGTTTTCTTATTGGCGACGTTACGTAGCGCTCAATATGAAAATCACTGGCTGTGCTGTGTGCAGTCTGTGGCTGCTTTGCATTGTTGTAATACTCGCCATTGTAGTGTTAGGCAGCTGGCTGTGAACAGTGCGTAGCGTTGCGCAGTTGGAGGTGAGCCGCCAGCAGTGGTGGATGTGGGGAGAGAGATGGCGGAGTTTTGTAATTTTTCATGAACTGGTATATTTATATATGATGATATCAAGGTAAATACATTGTTTGTTCTCTATTAATATCTTTCATTTGCTAACTATCCCTATCAGTAGTTAGTGCCTTCAGTAGTTTGAATCTTTTATTTAGCTGGCAGTAGTGGCGCTCGCTGTATTGCAGTAGCTTGAGCAGCGAAGATTTTGTGAGGTAAGTGATTTGTGAAAGGTATAGTTTAATGCTAGTCAGGGCCATTCTTTTGTAGGGAATTTTGAAAGTCAGATTGCGTTGCGCTAACAAAATATTGTGTGTCAGTTTAAGCACAGTCTTGTAGAATTGTTCAAAGGGGACGTTTCATATGTCGACCCTTAGCCTAGGATACCTCACTGGAATCTTCTGATTTTTCTTGTAGTTTGTGTATTTAGTGTAGCTTTTGTTTATTGCTAGCGCATAATTGTAGCGAGAATTTCCTTTGTAGTTGCTATTTTTGCTCTTCAAATTGTGTTTTTCTGTGAAATACTGTGACAATAATGACGTGTGAAAAACGTAATACTAGGCTCCAAAGTAAACTGAGAAATGACAGTGAAAATGAGAGCAGTGTGTTAGCGCCACCGAGTAATGAATTAACTGATGTTCAAAGTAGTAATTTGATAATTGTGCATAGAGAAATGGAGCGGGCGGCAAACAATGGCGTGGACAGTGAAACAATTAGTGAAGAGGGAAGTATTATCGATCGACCGGTCGGCAATAGCTCGCCTCAGGAAGCCGAAATGACACGACACGATCTCGCAAATACTGTAGATTCAGGTTTTGGATCCTCACCGTTTTCTCGAATAAGCCAAGACACATTTTCTGCTTGTCAAAATGTGAATGTTTCCGGTGTAAATTCACTGCCGAAAAGCACTGAGGAACATGTTTCAGACACCAATGCATTGTTATTACAATTAATACAACAAATGGGACAGACACAGCAAAAGCTTCAAAAGTTAGACACAGTGGAACAAAATCTTAAAAAGTTAGACACAATGGAACAACACCAGAGACAAACACAGCAACAGTTAGACACAGTGGAACAAAATCTCAAAAAGTTAGACACAATGGAACAAAATCTTCAAAAGTTAGACACTACACTTGAACAAACACGTGAAGATTTAACTAGTGAGTTACATAACATTGAATCGAAATGTCAAAAAGTCTGTAATGACGTAAAAACACAAATTTGTGAGCATTTTCAACCTATTTTTTCGCGGCATGAAAATGCATTACAGAATCACGAAGCAGCCATAAAAGAACTGCAAGCCATTGTTCATGAAAATCATGAGACCTTGTGGGCTAAAATTGACTCAGTTGCATCTACCGATTCGGTTACGCAACTTGCAAAAACTCAGGAAAACTTAAAGGACACAGTAGATACTCTGAAACTTGGTTCAGAAAAACACACTGAGGAAATGTGTTCACTATCGGAGAAAGTAGCCGAACTTTCGGATCAGGTCATTAACTTATCTACAAAGGTAGATGATGATCTGAATGACACAACACCTGTAGCCTTCACTGACACAGAAGAGTATGAACAAATTAGGAAATTCAAACAAAATCAGAATCGAATTAATACACAACACCAAAGAGAAATCCGGGAAGTACAAGATCAGCTGACACAGGTAGTACAAGAATTACGTATTTCAGAGGACACTCGCGCCCCAATACGGGAAGAGGGACATACAAATACGGAACAGACACAAAATAACAACACAGGGCACTTCGGAAATTGTGAAAGAAGTTGGCAAGGTGCACCGAATTTTGAGATGGAACGGCCGACACGACCTAACTATGACCGAGATGCTACTCGCCGACACGATGATTTTGACTATAAGCTGTTCATTACTACACGTAAATTCAAAACATTTAAGAATTCTGGCAACGACATTCATCCACAAGCATGGCTCCATCAATTCTCTCATTGTTTTCCTCCCAACTGGTCGTTGGAACACAGATTAGAATTTATGTGTGGCTACTTAGAGAATGAACCAGCTGTAAGAATGCGATCGGTAATTCACGATTGCCACAGTGAAGGAGAGTTTTACCATGCCTTCCTCTCAGCATATTGGTCTCAAGCTACACAAGACCGTGTAAAACATAGCATCATGATGATGAAACACTTTGAACAATCTGAATTTTCCAGTCTTGTCAAATATTTTGAAGACATGTTGCATAAGAATCAATATCTTTCAAACCCATACAGCCCCTCAGAACTCATCCGCATTTGCTTAATCAAACTGCCTGAACATTTACGACATATTATTTTGGCAGGACGTTGCAAAGACGACATTGAAGCATTTCAGCGTCTGTTACAAGAATTGGAAATTGACACTGACAATCGGGGAACGCGGAAACAGGAGCACAACAATTACAGGTCACATCTGTCACAATTCCACGATGAAAGAAATAATAACTGGACACGACAAGGCTATTCTCACAACACATATCGTGACTAAAACAGACACCACCCGTATGACAACCGTTGGCAGAGTACTAATAATTACAGGGAAAGATCACCTCTCCGTGGTAATGACTATCACAGAGACAATCAGAGAAACAGACAATATGGGAACCAAAACAATTATTATCAAGGGAGACAGAATAACTTTAGACGCAACGGTCCAGCGCGCAGTTACGATTCAGGGAGAAATTCTCCACCACTTAACCGACAAGAAAGAAACTACAGGAGCTATCGACATGACGACAGACGATGTGATCGTAACGACAGACCTGAATTGCATCAGAACTGGCGAGCTTTAAACAGAGCTGGGCCCTCTCGGCAAGGCGAATTTGTGGAAGTTAGGCCTCCTAATCCCAATAAAGACGCGCGCCAACAAAGAGGCAGACAATGACTCGCACAGCAGGCAGCTGCGTGCGGCCGCTGGCTCAGGGAAAAATAACAAAGACGCTAGCCTTGAGAAAAGATTTAGCATTCTTTACCGATGTAAACAACATGATAATTGCTTTGAAGTTGAAAGTCTGCGTACTAGGAAGAGTAAAGGATTGCACCACACTTCACATGTAAAACCGCTTACTGAGAGATAATCTGCTTTTTAACTTTGTCTTTGCCATAAAACTTTTCACTTTACGTTGCTAGTATGCTTTGTCAGACTTAGAATCTGTTAACATGTAACAATGTTTGAAGTGAAATATCCAGTCAAGAACCAAGAGAACTTATTTAAACAGACATGACGAATGCATTGTTATAGTGAACAGACGTCACAGTGTTATTGTGTGTGTACATTCTTGCTTGTTTGTTGCACGATTACGTAACGACTATAAGGCTCACATACTTAGAACATTTACCAGTACTGCTAATGAGATTTTAATGCAACATTTTGGTTTATTTGAAAATACATTCTGAATTTAATGTGCTTTCTGAGAGATACCAGATGACACAGAGGTTAGTTTATGTGACAGCTACACGATTTTTATCACGACGCTACTAATGAGTGACAATATACAATGTTGCTTTTGCGGTGTATCTGTTTTATATCTGCACAGTTTTCTGAATTCTTCTGGAAAGAAAAACATGTTTTAGTGGTAACTTTTGTGGTATAGCAACAATGAGACAGCCTTTTTCGTGGCATAACAATACGTTACTGTACAGTACTTTCTTCATCACGCCAATAAGCATAACAACTACGATATCTATACGCAAAGCATTTCACTTTTGTTTATCATGTGGTAAGTACATTGACTTCTGCAGAACTTAGCTTTCGGAGGACAATAACTACGACACTTCCACAGAGATTATCTTACAGCAAGACGCATATTTAGCGCTACAGGACACGTATTTGAGTGATTAATATTGTACTTAAAACATTTATTTTCAAAGATTTTTTTATTACAAAGAAAGTTTTCCATGATACATTTCATTCCATTGCTGTAATCTGTAACACCTGAGGGTATAATTACATTAATCCTCAGGGGGGTACACGCTTACTTTGTGTACCATGTGTTTGGCAAGCACAAGGAACCCTAGCTAATATGGTATTTGCTTATACAACTTTACACATCGGTACCATATTTCTCTAACACACAAATTACACAGCTATCTGATCATTTCACTGAGAGATAAACATTTTTTTACTACATCAGTGACACATGTTTACGCAATACACAGTTGGGTAACTTTATACTTATGAAACTGTATTTTGTCTGTACTTTGTAAACTGTTCATATTTTTTCGGAATCATTGTGATACTATGAGAGCTTTGAATGATGTATTTGGTAAAGGGATTATGATTTTTAAAGTACGTTTGAGGCAGATGACACTTTTGTCATGAGCAGAGAATTTTTTTAATTATTGGAGGAAGTTACGACGATTTTAAGATTTGACTGAAGTGTTATGATGTTATTATTACGACGACGATGTGTACTATGCTGTTGAGGTATGTTTATGATAAATAAGCTGATGCTATATGAGGAATCTGATTATGCTATGTAGCTATTATGATGAAATATTGAAGACGTGTTGATGAATATGAATATGTATATGTGTAATAAGGTAAGGAATAAGGAGTAGGGGTTAGGGACTCTGATTTATGAAAAGGTTGTTGGAAACCAAGAATCGTACTTTAAGAGTTATGAAATGTGTGTGTATATGCTTGAATGTATCACAATGCCACTGAAAATTTTTTTGGACACTGTTATATTTATAGGGTTTTGTTTCTACAGATTTGCAACGCTAATTCTTGACCTGTGAAATATTTTTATATGAGACTACCACGGTAGCAGAATCTCCTGTCGTAAATATTTCCGTACGAAAGTTAAGTGACCACCTGCACGTAATGCGTCGCGGGCACCCAGCTGTGTCAGACGCCTGGAGAAAAAGCCATTATTGCGAGCCCTTTTCAGCGGCACAGGTAGCACAAAAAAAAAGGGGAGGCCATTATCCTTGGAAATATTCTTACATCTGCAAACCTGATAATGACAAGTGTCTTTCTACGAGAATTGAGAGCTACTGACTTACGAAATGTCACATGACTATTGAAAGATATTTTTATGCTTTGGTTTGCGTAATTGCTTATTTCACTTGATATCTGGTTTCCAGCTGTGTTGCAGCATTGCTTTTATAAAATAAAATGCATTTGCTAATGTGAACACTTTCTGTCAACAGATCTATTAAATAATTATTTTATGATCCACATTCTTTGAAAAAGGAGCACTTGGAAAGGAAAGAACAGTAAGAAGGAACTAGTAACTGCATTCATAATTTTCTTTTCAAGTAATTGGTAACTTTTTGGTAGAATAACTTCTTGTGGTGCACCACTTTAATTACATAGACATTAAGATGTGATTATACATTTCCCTTATCTGCATTGTTATCTTTAGTGTACTATTTTTTCTGCTTGAGCTATGTCATGTTTTGATATAAGTTATTACATTTGCTGCTGCTAGCTTTGCCAATCTGTATTTTTTGTCATTGCTGCTTGTGTTAATTGTTTTGTGCTGCTGCATTGCCTCGTTCCTTAGTTTAGCATCTGAGCTCAGTAGATTTAAGTTAGCTTAAGAGGGGGTAGCCTCTAAGAGAATGAGTTGCGATGAATTGGAAGAAATGCATTGAGAAAACAGGTTTAGGTAGGATTTTCTTGGAAATAAATGTTGAGGTAAGAAATGTGTGAACATATAAATACAGAAAGCATGCTTAGATAGAATTTTTTTTGGTGGAAACAAAGGATGAAATAAGAGGAAAGATATATGAAGTTTTGGGTTGGACTGCAGTACCAAATGTTACACTGAAAACGAACCCTGTCCTTTCCTACTGGTGTTATCCCACTATGTGTTTGTGTACCCTTGAGTATTTGTTTTCTTCCTGTCTCTGTGTACTGTTTCATAGAATTTTTTTTCTCTTCTAATACTAAGCTATATTCACTATGAGGAGGAATACTGTTATCCTCAAATATAAGTTGCATTAATAATATGTTATTTTCTTTGTAAAGTTGTTTACAATTCTGTTCTGTTTCAATGTTCATGTGTGAAATTAATGTTTCGAAAACTATTCTCATTATTTTATGTATGTACTTATGTCACTATTTTTGTAACACTGATGTATATGTTTATTTCTATTCTTTTGTAAAGCCTGTACTACAAATGTTATCTGTATTATTATGTTTTTAATGATGTATTTTGTACCTTTGTAATTGTATTCTTATGTTATAAAATTGTAATTGTCACCAGTTCATGACATTATTAACTTGTTAGTTACATTTCACTGCACACGTTTCTGTTGGTCATAGTATATGGACAATATGTGAGAAGTAGGGACTGTTAGTGTTTGCACGTGTGTTAATAACTCAGCAAGGGACTGGATAACAGCATTGCTGGTTCTAAGGACAATTTCAAAAACTTTGTGAGTGCACAAGTGGTGGTTTATGGACTTGCTATATTCTCCGCAAGACTGTTCGATGGTGAATGTGCACCTGCACAATCGCAACAGATGGCTGCTGGTCATCTCTACAAGGACTACAGTGGGTCTGCACCTCTGGTGGCCCACCAATACCATTATCTCTACAAGGACTACAGTGGGTCTACATCTCTGATGATCCATCAGTACCATTATTTCTACAAGGACTGCAGTGGGTCTGCGCCTCTGGTGGCCCACCAATATCGTAATCTCTACCAGGACTCCAGTGGGTCTGCTCTGTGATGACCTACCTACCAATATTCTTCAAAACGTCGACTGACTCTGCTGTGGGTTTACTCTGTTGTGGCCCATTACCTGTCTGCATGTCGAGTCAACACTGTCTTTCCGTTGGAAGGACAACACTACTTCTTCAAGACTGCATGGAAATCCACTACGTCTGTGTGCATTGTCTTTTACTGGTCAGACTTTGAGAAAAGAAACGGCAGTTTCACTGTGATGAACAATGTGGACTGTCTTTATGGACTGCGAGAAATTTTGATCTTTTGACCAACATAATATTAATAAGTGTGTGCATTTTATATCTTTGTTATTGTAATTGTGAAAAATTTTTGTCAAATCTGTATTGGCCAGTGCCCAACACCATTTGTAAAAATTTTTGTGGGGAGCATGGGGGCTATGTAAGTAGGCTGTTTATGTTTTCTCTATGTAAGTAGGCTGTTTATGTTTTCTTATTGGCGACGTTACGTAGCGCTCAATATGAAAATCACTGGCTGTGCTGTGTGCAGTCTGTGGCTGCTTTGCATTGTTGTAATACTCGCCATTGTAGTGTTAGGCAGCTGGCTGTGAACAGTGCGTAGCGTTGCGCAGTTGGAGGTGAGCCGCCAGCAGTGGTGGATGTGGGGAGAGAGATGGCGGAGTTTTGTAATTTTTCATGAACTGGTATATTTATATATGACGATATCAAGGTAAATACATTGTTTGTTCTCTATTAATATCTTTCATTTGCTAACTATCCCTATCAGTAGTTAGTGCCTTCAGTAGTTTGAATCTTTTATTTAGCTGGCAGTAGTGGCGCTCGCTGTATTGCAGTAGCTTGAGCAGCGAAGATTTTGTGAGGTAAGTGATTTGTGAAAGGTATAGTTTAATGCTAGTCAGGGCCATTCTTTTGTAGGGAATTTTGAAAGTCAGATTGCGTTGCGCTAACAAAATATTGTGTGTCAGTTTAAGCACAGTCTTGTATAATTGTTCAAAGGGGACGTTTCATACTGACTTTCAAAGTAGTCACCAGCATTGTGTATAACCTGTGGCCAGCAACGCGGAAGTCGTAGGGTACTCTTAGCAGTCCCAGTTGTGTTGACTGTTCGAGAGGCGCGGTCTATTCCCAGTCCAATTTGTAGCAGTTCTCAAGCGAATACCGTGAAGTGTTTCCGTCAGTTTAGAAATCGAGTTGAACTCACGAGGGCATATGTCAGAGGAGTGCAGTTGGTGTTCATTTTTGGCACACAACCTACGACTAGCTTAGAGACAGAATTGATGACACTTTCTGCAGGACTGACCATCATTTTGCAGGACAATGCTCAAGCACGTACAGTGCAAGCTGTTACTGATTTATCTGACTGATGGGGCTTCTATGTGCTATTCCACCTACTGCACTCCCCTGACTTAAGCCCTCGTGAGTTCAATTCGATTTCTAAACTGAAGGAAGCACTTCACGCCATTCGCTTCAGATCTGCTACAAATTCGTCGGGAAATAGACCGCGCTG
Source organism: Schistocerca serialis cubense (assembly GCF_023864345.2). Lineage (NCBI taxonomy): Eukaryota > Metazoa > Arthropoda > Insecta > Orthoptera > Acrididae > Schistocerca > Schistocerca serialis. The sequence goes on from NC_064638.1 coordinate 393,268,186, forward strand.
TTCGAACTGTTAACACAACTGGGACTGCAAAGAGTATCCTACGACTTCCACATCGCTGGCAACGGGTTATAAACAGTGCTGGTGACTTCTTTGAAGGTCAGTAAAACTTTGAAACGCGTATCTTTTTTGTAGGAACTGTAAATAAATAGTTGCCACTATTAAAGTTCCAACCCTCGTAATAGGGTTGCGAGGAGCTGGATCTTCCTCCTGTGATATTGCAGAAAGACTTGGCAGGATAGTATTCACCGTATATCAGTGCTGACAGCGGTGGACACTAGAATGTCGCAGGAATGTCGCAGGAAGACCGGGGTCCGGATTGCCACTTGGCACTACCGAGAAGAAAAACCATCGTGTTCGGCGTATGGCTCGGGGGCATCGTATTGCATCTGCAGCAACAATCTGAACAGCAACTGGCACCACAGAGACACAACTATCTTTTACAAATTGGTTACTTCCAGGGCATCTCCGACCCAGATACCCTGTAGCGCGTATTCCACTGACCGCAGACCACCACCATTTGCGATTTCAGTGGTCTCGGGCGAGAGCTCATTGGAAGGCAAGGTGGAGGACGGTTGTGCTTTCTGATGAAAGGTGGACCTGCCTCGGTGCCAGTGATGGCCGTGTGTTGGTTAGATGTAGGCCAGCCGAGGGCCTGCGACCAACCTCCTGCGTTCTGGACCTACACCTGGAATTATGATCTTGGGTGCGATTTCGTATGACAGCAGGAGCACTCTCGTGGTTATCCCACGCACTCTGACTACAAATTTGTACCTCAGTCTCGTGATTCGAACTGTCGTACTGCCATTCATGAACTGCATCCCAGGGGTTGTTTTCCAACAGGGTAATGCTCGCCCACATGCCGCTGTTGTAACCCAACATACTCAACAGGATGTCGTGATGTTTCCCTGTCCTACACAATCAGAAGATCTCTCTCGAGTCGAGCATATATAGGACAGCATCGGACGACAACTTCAGCGTCATCCACAACCAGCATTAACCGTCCCTGCATTGACCGACTAAGCGCAACCAGGCATGGAAATCCATCCCACGAACTGGTATCCGGAACCTGTACAACACAATACAAGCACGTCTGCATGCTTGCATTCAACCTTCTGTCGGTTACAATGGTTATTAATGCACCAACAATTCACATTTCCAGTGGTTTATATCGTGTTTACATTAACCTGCGACTTCGCAATGTTAATCACTTAAATATGCTACCTAGGCAAATACGTTCCCGAAATTTCATTACTCTACATCAATTATTTTTTGGTAATGGGAATTTTTATTCTGTCAGTGTGTTGTTCTTAAAACGTTATTCCTATCACAATTGTAATTGAATATCAGTTCCTTCCATTTAATTAAGAGCCTTCGGCTGTTGAATCATTGTGGTTTTTTTTAAAATCTGCATACATGTTTGATAAACTTTTTTCTTATTATGGGTGCACTTTGACTAAACATTTTGGGTTAGTCTGTAAATGCAGTAAGTCGCCTTCTGCACGATCTCGGTAAGCACTTATTGTTGTTCATTTTACCGCCTTCTGCGTTTACCCTTGTCATTTTTTTCCATTTTGTTCAGTAATTTTATAAAGGTTGACAATTGATTTTTTGATCAAAAATTTTTGTAGTTATGTGCTTAAACAGTTATAAACAAAATCTTGTGCGACATTCCTGGCAAATAAATTTACCCCTGGCTGTTTCCACTCCATGTCTTTCTCTCCCTCACCCCCACCTCCACCCCTCTGCCCTTATCAGAAATGATTTCCTTGATGTTGCCAGCTTCCGGTTTATGTCCTCTCTACTCACTCAATTTCACAGTTAACGTAAATCATCTACTAATTACTTTGGTTTCTTATTTCGTGATCTAATTCGCTCTGCATCGGCTGATTCAAATTGACTACGTTTACTGAAAGGAATATTTATGTACGTAGTCAGCTGCCACGTAAACTTTATGAAAATGTGCTGCTACTTACAGTGTATATGGGCCGTCTTCCCCATGAGTCAAAAATTTTTTTTAGCATTTCTGATGTACGAGGGCTTTTGTCTTCCATTTTTTTTTCAACCTCTGATTGGTCTCGACATGGAAATTATAGTGAAAATAAAAAAATTTTCATTTGCAACGTTTAGCTACACCATCCAGCTATCTCTATATAGTCGTCACGACATATGTCATAGCATGTTATCAACTGTGGAGCTCTCTAGCCGTAGAAAGATGATGTTTGGTTTTGTGGGGCGCTCAACAGCGCGGTTATCAGCGCCCGTACAAATTCCCAACCTTTGCTCAGTCCAACCTCGTCACTTTCATGTATGATAATGAAATGATGAGGACAACACAAACACCCAGTCATCTCGTCTCTCTCTCTCTCTCTCTCCTCGTCATAGAAGGCAGCCACCTGTGGTTTCTGCCAATTTCCTAAGCTGATCTTCAGCTCGTTGTCTGTGACAAAACCCTATCCTCATAGGAAGCGGTTCATGTGAGCGAAGAGACGAAAATCAGAAGGAATGTAACTCCATCTTCTGGCTGGAGCGTGGGACTACGGCTGGTCAATATCCAATAAAACAATACCAATCGCCGTTATTTAGGTTTCATTTTTACTTTTAGTAAAAACAAAATAAAATTTTAGTGAAAATAAGACCTAAATAACGGCGATTGGTATTGTTTTATTGGAAAATCAGAAGGATCCAACTCCGAGCTGTATGGTGCCTGATCACTCCCAATCGAATACACTGTAGCAGCGTCTTCGTTGTACCTGTAGTGTACGGCTGAACATTGTCATGAAGAAGGAAACGCATGACTTTTACGTCGTATGGGTGCATAAAATCAGGCGAAGCCCTCAACAGGTTCTGCTTGGAGGGAGACACTACTTTCTAGGCTCTAACTCTTCGATGGTTGAATGAACGGGCGGAGAAGAGGGGGTTTTAAGGTTCCAACTGAGATGTCTGCACTTGTGGGAGCAGAAATGTTTGGCAGTGACGATCAAAAAGCTGCGGTTGGTGAAGTTAAATATCCGGCCGTGGTGTTCCTACTGCACGTCGCTCAGGCGGGATCGAGGCACCTGAGAAAGACAGAACGTGGTGCTTACGTCACAGCACGTGACATTGCAGGTCTTACGAGTGCCAGCAGCGGTCTCCGGCGGGGAGCGAGTAACTATTTCCGAAGCACTTAATAATTCTTCACAGCGAGTTTCAGTATTTAGAAGTTCTCGATAGTACACGACAATACCTTAGTTGGGCAATTTTTCAATCAAATATTGGTTTCCTCTGGGCCATTCAAAGAGCCTAGCGTTCACCAAATATGGCGTATAAGCCAACTAGTGTGACGTCACAATTTCGATGCAGGGTCCGCATACCTCGTTGGCCCCAGGCGGGATGAAGTAATCCTTCGAATGGGGTACTTACTGCGGCGACAGGATTCCCCATTCCATGATGCCTGTAGCTTGCAAATCACTTCAAGCCATATTTTAATTGAGTGCATTCTCTATTTTGATGAAAGGGTGGAAGTGAATTTCTTTGGGGATCTGCCCTCTATTTTAGCTTATGGCGATGCCAGTGTGGTCAAAGTTTTAAAGCTTTGTGTTGTGTCCGGACTCTGGCATCAGCCTTTAGGCTGGAGATTTTAGTGTGTTGCAGAGTGGCTGGTTCATCCTTTCTCTTCCTGCGATCGGCCAGCCATGGCCATCTGCTATGTTGTTTTTACTCCCTCTAACTCTGTCTCCCGGTTTAATTCAATTGTAAGTTTTAATTTTGATATTATACCTTTTTTCGTGCTTCAATGTAGGTGCACACATTGTTTGCCGCAATTTTGTTACTTTTAATTAGTTAATGAATTGCTGTTTCCTACTCCTGGTTAATGTATTTTGCCCCCAGTGGTCTCTTTCTATTTTCATCCTGGCGCGAAAGACGTTGCTGTCGTGCGCCCAAACCATCCTATCCATCCATCATACTGTATTTTCTGTGCACCTTTACGTGCTCGCCGTGCGCTCAAAATTGCAAAGAGCGATGTGACGCGATCGACGGGCATACTAGAGACACTGCCCAACACATCTTCGCAAAACCACTATATTTTCACTCTGGCTTTAATTTCGTGAGCAACTCGAGGTTGAAAAAATAGCCCGCGTATTAAAAGTAGTTGCCTTCATATTGACTTAAATAGGTAAACATCAGTATTTATATTACATAACACTAAAGCACTTTTGATAACTGGTCACATCCGTACTGCCGTTGCTACGCCGGCATACATACATTCTGTAAGTCCTGCACAAGTTGCTGTTATTACTCTGCGTCGCAACCGTTGTGAAAACTCGTAAACGCATACATGAAAAACTTATTACATTTTTCTGTGGTCGACTGTTCATCAGTTTTACTGTGTAATTTTGCAGAGGTGTATATGCCACCTCCCCCCCCCTCCCCCCCTCCCCAAGAACCATGGCCCTTTCCGTTGGTGGGGAGGCTTGCGTGCCTCAGCGATACAGATGGCCGTACCGTAGGTGCAACCACAACGGAGGGGTATCTGTTGAGAGGCCAGACAAACGTGTGGTTCCTGAAGAGGGGCAGTAGCCTTTTCAGTAGTTGCAGGGGCAACAGTCTGGACGATTGACTGATCTGGCCTTGTAATACTAACCAAAACGGCCTTGCTGTGCTGGCACTGCGAACGGCTGAAAGCAGGGGGAAACTACGGCCGTAATTTTTCCCGAGGGCATGCAGCTTTACTGTATGGTTAAATGATGATGGCGTCCTCTTGGGTAAAATATTCCGGAGGTAAAATAGTCCCCCATTCGGATCTCCGGGCGGGGACTACTCAAGAGGATGTCGTTATCAGGAGAAAGAAAACTGGCGTTCTACGGATCGGAGCGTGGAATGTTAGATCCCTTAATCGGGCAGGTAGGTTAGAAATTTAAAAAGGGAAATGTATAGGTTAAGGTTAGATATAGTGGGAATTAGTGAAGCTCGGTGGCAGGAGGAACAAGACTTCTGGTCAGGTGACTACAGAGTTATAAATACAAAATCAAATAGGGGTAATGCAGGAGTAGGTTTAATAATGATTAGGAAAACAGGAATGCGGGGAAGCTACTACAAACAGCATAGTGAACGCATTATTGTGGCCAAGATAGATACGAAGCCCACGACTACTACAGTAGTACAAGTTTATATGCCAACTAGCTCTGCAGATGACGAAGAAATTGAAGAAATGTATGATGAAATAAGAGAAATTATTCTTATAGTGAAGGGTGACGAAAATTTAATAGTCATGGGTGACTGGAATTCGGTAGTCGGAAAAGGGAGAGAAGGAAACGTAGTAGGTGAATATGGATTGGGGCTAAGAAATGAAAGAGGAAGCCGCCTGGTAGAATTTTGCGCAGAGCACAACTTAATCATAGCTAACACTTGGTTCAAGAATCATAAAAGAAGGCTGTATACATGGAAGAAGCCTGGAGATACTGACAGGTTTCAGATAGATTATCTAAAAGTAAGACAGAGATTTAGGAACCAGGTTTTAAATTGTAAGACATTTCCAGGGGCAGATGTGGACTCTGACTACAATCTATTGGTCATGAACTGCACATTAAAACTGAAGAAACTGCAAAAAGATGGGAATTTAAGGAGATGGGACCTGGATAAACTGACTAAACCAGAGGTTGTACAGAGTTTCAGGGAGCGCATAAGGGAACAATTGACAGGAATGGGGCAAAGAAATACAGTAGAAGAAGAATGGGTAGCTTTGAGGGATGAAGTAGTGAAGGCAGCAGAGGATCAAGTAGGTAAAAAGACGAGGGATAGTAGAAATCCTTGGGTAACAGAAGATATATTGAATTTAATTGATGAAAGGAGAAAATATAAAAATGCAGTAAATGAAGCAGGCAAAAAGGAATACAAACGTCTCAAAAATGAGATCGACAGGAAGTGCAAAATGGCTAAGCAGGGATGGCTACAGGACAAATGTAAGGATGTAGAGGCTTATCTCACTAGGGGTAAGATAGATACTGCCTACAGGAAAATTAAAGAGACCTTTGGAGATAAGAGAACCACTTGCATGAACATCAAGAGCTCAGATGGAAACAAGGGCAATGTACTTGAGGACAATATTATGGAAATGGAAGAGGATGTAGATGGAGATGAAATGGGAGATACGATACTGCGTGAAGAGTTTGACAGAGCACTGAAAGACCTGAGTCGAAACAAGGCCCCTGGAGTAGACAACATTCCATTCGAACAACTGACGGCCTTGGGAGAGCCAGTCCTGACGAAACTCTACCATCTGGTGAGCAAGATTTATGGAACAGGCGAAATACCCTCAGACTTCAAGAAGAATATAACAATTCCAATCCCAAAGAAAGCAGGGGTTGACAAATGTGAAAATTACCGAACTATCAGTTTAGTAAGTCACAGCTGCAAAATACTAACACGAATTCTTTACAGAAGAATGGAAATACTAGTAGAAGCCGACCTCGGGGAAGATCAGTTTGGATTCCGTAGAAATGTTGGAACACGTGAGGCAATACTGACCGTACGACTCATCTTAGAAGCTAGATTAAGGAAGGGCAAACCTACGTTTCTAGCATTTGTAGACTTAGAGAAAGCTTTTGACAATGTTGACTGGAATACTCTCTTTCAAATTCTGAAGCTGACAGGGGTAAAATACAGGGAGCGAAAGGCTATTTACAATTTGTACAGCAACCAGATGGCAGTTATAAGAGTCGAAGGTCATGAAAGGGAAGCAGTGGTTGGGAAGGGAGTGAGACAGGGCTGTAGCCTATCTCCGATGTTATTCAATCTGTATATTGAGCAAGCAGTGAAGGAAACAAAAGAAAAATTCGGAGTAGGTATTAAAATCCATGGAGAAGAAATAAAAACTTTGAGGTTCGCCGATGACATTGTAATTGTATCAGAGACAGCAAAGGACTTGAAAGAGCAGTTGAACGGAATGGACAGCGTCTTGAAAGGAGGATATAAGATGAACATCAACAAAAGCAAAACGAGGATAATGGAATGTAGTCGAATTAAGTCGGGTGATGCTGAGGGAATTAGATTAGGAAATGAGACACTTAAAGTAGTAAGGGAGTTTTGCTATTTGGGGAGCAAAATAACTGATGATGGTCGAAGTACAGAGGATATAAAATGTAGACTTGCAATGGCAAGGAAAGCGTTTCTGAAGAGGAGAAATTTGTTAACATGAAGTATGGATTTAAGTGTGAGGAAGTCATTTCTGAAAGTATTTGTATGGAGTGTAGCCATGTATGGAAGTGAAACATGGACGATAAATAGTTTGGACAAGAAGAGAATAGAAGCTTTTGAAATGTGGTGCTACAGAAGAATGCTGAAGATTAGATGGGTAGATCACATAACTAATGAGGAAGTATTGAATAGGATTGGGGAGAAGAGGAGTTTGTGGCACAACTTGACAAGAAGAAGGGATCGGTTGGTAGGACACGTTCTGAGGCATGAAGGGATCACCGATTTAGTATTGGAGAGCAGCGTGGAGGGTAAACATCGTAGAGGGAGACCAACAGATGAATACGCTAAGCAGATTCAGAAGGATGTACGTTGCGGTAGGTACTGGGAGATGAAGAGGCTTGTACAGGATAGAGTAGCATGGAGAGCTGCATCAAACCAGTCTCAGGACTGAAGACCACAACAACAAACAATATGCCACCTATCCATCGAGAGTACAAAATGGCTCTGAGCACTATGGGACTTAACATCTGAGGTCATCAGTCCCCTAGAACTTAGAACTACTTAAACATAACTAACGTAAGGACATCACACACATCCATGCCCGAAGCAGGATTCGAACCTGCGACCGTAGCGGTCACGCGGTTCCAGACTGAACCGTCTGGAACCGCACGGCCACATCGGCCGGCTCGAGAGTACGGAGATATGCCCAGTTAATCAAAAGTGTAGTAATCACATGTACTATAAATACTGATGTTCCTCTATTTAAGTCAGTATTATGGCAACTATGGCTAATACATCGGATATCAAAATGCTACAAAGAATTTTTGATCAGTGCCTGAAGGTGCCCCATAAAGACTGAAACTATTATCACATTTCAATAACGATTATACAGTAGCTGATGGTACTCATGAATGTGCCTTTCACTAACGTCAGTACAGAGGTGGTGCACCACCTTGCAGGAATAACTTGACTATATTCCATTGTCGTTGTTCTTTTATTTGTATGTCTTTTATGGTCTCTTTATTTGTAGAACCGTAAGTTATTTTCCTCCTCAAACATAAGTTGCAGGTTTCTCACCTCCTCCTCATTTGCTATTGGGTTTGGTGAGCATTTCAGGTAGGTATGTCCCAGAAATCACTTATAAAGCAACATCATCATCCTCACCACCCTCTTTAAGAAGAACAAAGCACACTTACAAGACAATAGTCTCAGCATTGGATCCCGCACAAAAAATTGGTCCATAATTCTGACAAAACGCAGTTATAACCTTCTGAACGTACAACTTTTAAGTACGCACGCTCTCCGGTTGTCACTCGGTCTGTCGCTATGCAGCCACTTAGTACCGGAGCGCCAAATACTGTACAATAGAGTGAGATGTTTGTCAAATACTGTTTGGACGACGGTAACATGCTTTGTTCATTGTGTCAAAGTGCGCGTTTTCTAACCTTTACTTGTTGCCAGATATTTCTTTGCTTTGAATTTTTCCATGTTTCGATCCACAAAGGTAATGCAAATTGATTAAGCATTGTAAAAGTAGCGTTCCGCTATTTAATTATAAACATAGCTGTTGTAAGTTATTTTCTTTGGATTTTATCCTGAGGTGGGAAAAGTCATGAGATACCGCCTTAAATCGTGTCGGGTCTCTTTTTGTCCGACGTAGTGCAACAACTGGACGTGGCATAGACTCAGAAAATCGTTGGAAGCTCCCTGCAGAAATATTGATCCATGCTGCCGCTATAGCCGTCCAGAATTGCGAGAATGTAGCTGGCGCAGGATTTTGTGCACGAACTGACCTCTCTAATATGTCCCCTAAATGTTCGATGGGATTCATGTTAAATGATCTGGGTGGACAAATCATTCACTGGAATTGTCCATAATGTTCTTCAAACCAATCGCGAACAATTGTGGTCCTGTGACATGACATCATTGTTTGGAAATATGAAGTACATGAAAGGCTGCAAATGGTCTGCGGGTGACCGAACATAAACTTTTTTAGTGAATGATCGCTTCATTTGAACCAGAGGACCAAGTTCACTAAATGCAAACACGACCCACACCATTATGCGATCACCACTAGTTTGCGCAGCGCCTTGTTCACAAAATGGAAATTTGGAAATTTGTGGTAAGTTCTATAGGACCAAATTGCTCAGGTCATCGGTCCCTAGGCTTACACACTGCTTAATCTAACTTAAACTAACTTCCGCTAAGGACAACACACACACTTATACCAAAGGAGAAGTCGAACCTCCGACGGGAGGCAGCCGCGCGAACCGTGCAACGCGCCCGAGACCGCACGGCTACCTCGCGTGGCTCACAAGATGCGTCCATGGCTTCGTGACGTCTGCATCACACTCGAACTTTGCCATCAGCTCTTAGCAACCGCCCTAGCCACAGTTTTCAGTTATCTAGAGTCCAACCGATATCGTCACGAGCCCATCAGAGGCGCTGCGGACGATGACATGTTCTTAGCGAGGACACCCTCGTGGGTCGTCTGCTGCTATAGCCCATTAGCGCTAAATTTCGCCGCACTCTCCTAACGGATACGTTCCTCATACATCCCACATTGATTTCTGCGGTTATTTCACGCATCGTTGCTTGTCTGTTAGCACCGACGCCTCTACGTAAACCCCGCAGCTATCGGCCACTGCGTTGTTCGTGGGGAGAGGTGATGCCTGAAATTTGGCATTCTGGGCATACTCTCGGAATACTGAATTCTATTACAGTTTCCGAAACTGAATGTTCCCTGCGTCTAACTCCCATTACCATTAGTAAAATGGTTAAAGGCGCTGCAGTCTGGAACCGCAAGACCGCTACGGTCGCAGGTTCGAATCCTGCCTCGGGCATGGATGTTTGTGATGTCTTTAGGTTAGTTAGGTTTAACTAGTTCTAAGTTCTAGGGGACTAATGACCTCAGCAGTTGAGTCTCATAGTGCTCAGAGCCATTACCATTACCCGTTTAAAGTCAGTTAATTCCCGTCATGCAGCGCTAATCACGTCGGAAACGTTTCCAGATGAATCGCCGGAGTACAAATGACAGTTGCACCAGTGCACTGACCTGTTATACCTTGTGTAATCGGTATTCCCACCATATGTATTAGTGCATATCGTTAGCCCATGACGTATGTTGCCGCTATGTAAGGCTGGCACTATTAAAGAAAAGAAAATCTGCACAATATTATCGAGGAAGGTGAGATTAACGGTTAGCGTCCCGTCGACATCGAGGTCATTTGAAACAGAGCACAAGCTCGTATTGAGCAACTAGGGCGAAGGAGAGCGGTCGTGCCCTTTGGAAAGAACTATCCCGGAATTTGCCTTAAGCGATTTAGGGAAATCACGGAAAACGTAAATCAGGATGGCCGGACGCGGGTTTTAATAGTCCTTCTCCCGGAGTCCAGTGTGCTAACCACTACGCTACTCGGTTTGCACGAGATGCCTTGCTCTTCAACGTGATTGGCGTAATTAAATCGTAGATCGAAAATCAGCTTCATTTCACACTAATTTTTCAGCCATTTAAGATAATAATTTTGGTTTTGAGGCACATATATAGCAGCGGAATATGGATACCAGGTCAATGTTATAACAATACTGAACGTACACTACTGGCCATTAAAATTGCTACACCAGCAACATGACGTGCTACAGACGCGAAATATAACCGACAGGAAGAAGATGCTGCGATATGCAAATGATTAGCTTTTCAGAGCATTCAGACAAGGTTGGCGTCGGTGGCAACACCTACAACGTGCAGACATGAGGAAAGTTTCCAACCGATTTCTCATACACAAACAGCAATTGACCGGCGTTGCCTGGTGAAACGTTGTTGTGATGCCTCGTGTAAGGAGGAGAAATGCGTACCATCACGTTTCCGACTTTCATGAAGGTCGGATTGTAGCCTATCGCGATTGCTGATTATCGTATCGCGACATTGCTGCTCGCGTTGGTCGAGATCCAATGACTGTTAGCAGAATATGGAATCGGTGGGTTCAGGAGGGTAATACGGAACGCCGTGCTGGATCCCAACGGTCTCGTATCACTAGCAGTCGAGATGACAGGCATCTTATCCGCATGGCTGTAACGGATCGTGCAACCACGTCTCGAACAACCATCTGCACGAACAGTTCGACGACGTTTGCAGCAGCATGGACTATCAGCTTGGAGACCACGGCTGCGGTTACCCTTGACGCTGCATCACAGGCAGGAGCACCTGCGATGGTGTACTCAATGACGAACCTGGGTGCACGAATGGCAAAACGTCATTTTTTCGGATGAATTCAGGTTCTGTTTACAGCATCATGATGGTCGCATCCGTGTTTGGCGACATCGCGGTGAACGCACATTGGAAGCGTGTATTCGTCATCGCCATACCGGCGTATCACCCGGCGTGATGGCATAGGTTGCCATTGGTTACACGTCTCGGTCACCTCTTCTTCGCATTGACGGCACTTTGAACAGTGGACGTTACATTTCAGATGTGTTACGACCCGTGGCACTACCCTCCATTCGATCCCTGCGGAACCCTACATTTCAGCAGGATAATGCAGACCGCATGTTGCAGGTCCTGTACGGGCCTTTCTGGATACAGAAAATGTTAGACTGCTGCCCTGGACAGCACATTCTCCAGATGTCTGACCAATAGGAAACGTCTGGTCAATGGTGGCCGAGCAACTGGCTCGTCACAATACGCCAGTGACTCTGTTTGACTCAATGCCCAGGCGTATCAAGGCCGTTATTACGGCGAGAGGTGGTTGTTCTGGGTAATGATTTCTCAATATCTGTGCACCCAAATTGCGTGAAAATGTAATCACTTGTCATTTCTAGTATAATATATTTGTCCAATGAATGCCCGATTATCATCTGCATTTGTTGTTGGTGTAGCAGTTTTCATGGCCAGTAGTGTATGTGCAAGTGAGGTTGGCATCTTATGTACTCATATTAATTATGATTTTTCGTGTACAACAACATATTTTCTCGAGCAACATTCGAAAACGTGGTGGACAGATGTATCCACCTCCCCTTCCTCTTTCCTCGCCTTTAGCATCCCGCGTATACGAGGGCTCTGGTTGTCAGTCGACCGTATAGTAAATACTTCACGCTAGGACCTTAAGTGGCTGCAGAGGCGTGCAGCGAGTGACAAACAAATGGTACCCGCGAAAGTTTATTTTCATAAGAGCTTAACTGCATAGTGTCACAATTGTGATTCAAAGGTTTGCGCGGGATCAGTTGCCGGAGTTCACATTTTGCAAGTGCTCTTTCCTCTCCTTAAAATATGAGGCCAAGTTGGTGATGTTTATTTGTATGAGGGTAGAATACTTTCTATGTGCCATCATTCTGTCGGGATAGTTTGTTGTCACCCCTCCACGCGGTCCGTTCTTCCCTCAAGCAACCCGTGCGCCGACACGGGAAACCTCGTGCTTCCATTAGCGTGCTAACAACGCGAGACGCATGGTGTCCGTGTCGGTGTCGGTGGTGGTTGCGTGATGGCCGGCGGACATTCCGCGGGCCGAGAAGACAGTGGGCGAGGGTGCGGAGCGCAGGGGGGCGGCAGAGGACGTGTGTGCGCGCGACGGCGCGGTGTCCGGTACAGGTGTAGCGCCGAGATCTCGACAAACACTCCACTCCGGTCCGGCACGGCGCGGCGCGGCGAAAGCAGGCGAGCGGCCCGGCCGGCCTCTGCAAACAGTGCAGATTGCGTCCGCCGGCCGCACGCGCCCGCACTCGCTCGCCACACACACACTACGCACCCTATGCACTCGTCGCCGGGATGGCCTGATCCACGCCTCCAGGGAGATCCCCGACAACCTCTGCCGTACAGCAGCAAAGCTAACCGAAGACTTCCGCCTCCTTCGACTGTCCGATAACACGTTAGTTGTCTCGCGCTAGGTTTTAAAATCTGAACAAGTTTATCACAAACAATCTGACGAGTTCTTGAATCTTTATTTTCATCGACAGTGAATGCAAGTACGGGGGGGGGGGGGGGGTGTTCCATAAGTAATGCAACAGTTTCGGTTACAAAGATGCGGAATTTGTTGTGGGAAATCGAGGAGTACACCCGCTTCAGCTTCTCTAGTTTCAGTAAGTTCCGATAGGTGGCAGCGCTATACTTAGACTTCAAAATGGCGTCTGTAACGGTGAATATCTACGGAGACCTGGCAGTGAACAAAAGCACGGTGAATCGTTGGGCGAGGCGTCTGTCATCATCGCAACAAGGGCCGGCCCCTATGGCCGAGCGGTTCAGTCTGGAACCGCGCGACCGCAACGGTCGCTGGTTCGAATCCTGCCTCGGGCATGGATGTGTGTGATGTCCTTAAGCTAGTTAGGTTTAAGTAGTTCTAAGTTATAGGGGACTGATGACCTCAGATGTGAAGTCCCACAGTGCTCAGAAACATTTCAACCATTTTTCGCAACAAGGTCACGCAAACCTATCCGACCGGCCGCACACAGCTATGACACCTTCAGTGCTGGAACATGAAGACATTCCTGTTCAAGGTGATCGATGGATCACAATCAGACACCTCACTGCTCAACTGGACGTCTCTGTCGGTAGTGCTGACACACTCATTCACCAGTTGGTGTACTCGCTGGGTTCCTCATCCACCCTACACCCTACATACATTACGACTTCCATCTGTTTGGCCCAATGAAGGATGCATTCCCATGGAAGGAGTACTTGGATTATGGGAGTCAGACACTGACTCTGACGGCGACCTGTAGAGTGGTACCATGTGGGCAAAAAGGCCTTCCCAATAAGTGGTGTAAGGCAGTCGCATTGATCGGAGATTGTGTTGAAAAACAGGTTCTCTGGAAGCAAATGAGTGGAGAATAATACGGTGTATTGGAATCTTGAATAAAACCAATCTGTTTCCAGAAGCAAATGTGCTGCATTACGTACTGAATGCACCTCTTACAGGGTGACTGAAAAATCCGTTAACATTTGGAGACACGCTAACTCACAGAATACTGCAGGCAGAGAGGTAAGAATTAACACACAAGCCTGAAGTGACATGTGTTTTTTGTTGAAACAAAAAAAAATGAAAGACTGGGAAACAGTGGCGGTGCGCAGCAATACGTCAGTGATGTCGCATGAGAATCGTGTATAAAAAGAGCTGTAGTGAGAGAGGGAGTCACGTTATCCCTAACCGGGCTAATAAAACACCTGCTGGATGGTACGACTTTTAAGCAGGACGGCGCTCCACTCCTAGTTGCTGTACGTGTGAAAGACCCATTGCGCATATCGCTTGGTGAGGATCGCGTGCTGAGCCGTCACGTCCGTCACACTTGGCTTCCCAGGTCTCCAGACATCAATCCGTGTGACTATTGGGTGTAGGGTTACCTGAACATGCAAGTCTGCCGGAATCGTTCGATCTCATTAGAGATGCTAAAAGACAATTTCCGCTGCATCTTCTCACCATACCTACTGATATACTGTACTGTCCTGTTCCTCGACTATAGTTACTGTTGATGAACGACGGCTGACATCTTGAATATTAAGAATATCTTACGTAAATTGAAGGCGGGGTGTGGGGATGGTGAAAGGGAAGGAATTCATGATATCAGCTGCATCGGGAGTCAGTGACGCAGAGTGAAAAAGTATGCCGAACCTGGATTCGAACACAGGACCTCCCGCTTACTAGGTAGTTGCGATAACTGCTGTGCCACCCAGGCACAGTGTTTGTCGCACTTGCGTAGACTGTCTCGGGACACGGCTCGGTCGTCCCATATTCCCACCTAGCGGCGCCTATCCGCAGCTCCCAACCATGTCCTCCATGCTTACTAACAAAGATATTCCCGCTGGTCGAACGTGATTCTGCACTGGATTCGGACATGTCCAAAAGATTGGACACTACGCATTAAAATAAAGAACACAGTTTTTTGCAAAAAATTAGTTTTTATATTAATTATTGCTTTTATATCAAATGAAACGCCATCTGTTTGTCATTTTGTGCAATTTTTTTTTGTTTCAGTAAAGCCCCATATCACTTCAAGCACGTGTGTCACTTTTTACTCCTCTACCGTATTGAATTTTCAAACGTTAACGGACTTTTGGGTCACGCTGTACTTCTGGCAGAAAATCCAAAAAGATTCTGGTCGTATCTGAAGTACACCAGTGGTAGAACACAGTCAACATCTTCACTGAGCGACAGCGATAGTAGTTTTATAGGGCAGTACCACTAAAGCGGAGGTATTATGTAAGATTTACCGAAATTGCTTCACCATAGAAAATGAAGTAAATACTCCAGAATTCGAATCTAGGACTGCTGCCAACATGAGTAACTTAGAAGTAGACAAGCTCGGTGTAACAAAGCTACTGAAATCACTTAATAAATACAAGTTTTCGAATTGAGATTGTATACCAGTCAGACTGCTTGGCATGTCTTACACGAGCTCAAACATCTGTTCGCGAAGAACAATTTACACCTATGTCGCTAATGCAAGATTGCACGGTGGCCCTCTACTCAGTGATAGCTAGTTTGAATCCTGGAGTTGGAATGAATGTCCACAGCTACTGTTTGGCTGGCAAGTGGGGAAAATCGGAAATTTGTGGTAAGTTCCTATGGGACCAAACTGCTGAGGTCATCGGCCCTATGCTTACACACTAGGTAATCTAACTTTAACTTACGCTAAGGACAACACACACACCCATGCCCGAGGGAGGACTCCAACCTCGGACGGGGGCAGCCGCGCGAACTGTGTCAAGGCGCCTGAGACCGCGCGGCTACCCCTCGCGGCCAAGGAGAAAGAGGCAGTGATGTAAAGTTTGTAATGCAAAATTTTACCCCTAATTCCTGGTTAATTTTGAAATGAGTCGTGCTTCGTGAACTGAGAGCGTATGACATTGTTATTTGTCATCCGTTCGTTGTGTCGATGGACGTTATGCCTGGTGGTCTCCTTGGTGCAATTCGAGACGGGTAGTTACATGTCGGCTCATGCTTTCATCCTGCTCGTTCTCTCAGCATCGTACAATACATGACACCACAATATATACAAATCCATTACAGTCTCCTACACTCAACAGATACACTTAAGAAACACCTCCTACACACCGCACGTAAAGGCGTCATTCACTGTGGAGAAAACCCTTTTCTGTTAGATGGCTGAACAAATGCCTCAGGGTTTCCGAGTAACACTACAGCTACCGACAACAAACTGACGATTTCGAGACTTGGAAGAAACAGTGCTTGTTCTTTTATATGAAGGAAATAAGAAGAGGGTTTGACATCCGGTCGAAAATAAGACCACTAGAGACAGAGGTGGAAGGAAATCGGCCACTTTAGTTTCAGAGAAACCTCGTGACGTTATAGAGGCTACAAGAGATGCGGCATCAACGGTTTGCTTCAGGAAAACGATGCCCCAAGCGACAAGCTGTCGATTCGCAGTTGCCTTCCAGTCACCTCTAGAGTAGGTCAGGGCATGCCATAGTCCAGCGAACGGCCAATCCTCCCATACCCCCATTCCCTGTCCTGTCCGTGTCTTGGCCTCTTGAACTGTATAATTAGATTTTCACATTTTTGCACTTTTAGTATATTAAAGTGTCTAGGTGGTTTCACGAGAAATCAGCAGCCATCCCACCTTTACCCTCATGCTAATCAGCACACCCAGGACGCCGTGGAGAGAAATGTGCGCGTTTGGGAGCCATGTTCAAACCAATCTCCAAGAGTTATTAGCGGCGCTCGATTGGTAGAAGATCACGAAGACTTCGCACCGCCTTCGGCGTCAGCATTGGGAAAGGAAGTAATTTCTAGCGGTAATTAGTTGGTAGGAACCTCTTTCTGCATTTTTTTCGTGGAAAGTAGGGGGCTGTAGAAGGTGACCAGACATAGACCAAAATATGTTGAAGTGGATGTGAAAGGGATATTACTATTAGTAGCGGTGTGACGTAGTTAATCGTACCCCTTACGCATCGCTGCTTCTCTGAAACGTTCGGAGCTGAGGGTGCATTTTATAATGACAGGTAGTGTCTTGCTGTTTCGTCAACAAATTTCAAGTTCAACCGTCCCCCGTCTTTAAACGAGATGAGGACAGTCGTAGTTCAGTTTTCAGCTGAAACGGTCTTATAGAATCGAGTATAGAAAAAAAGAAAGAAACGTATGAGCAGTTTGCAGAGGGTGATAAAATATGAGTGTGGAAGTTTTCCGTCGAATGATAGGGCAACAGCGGGTGGGGTGGATTGGGTGGGTGGGGGGGAATGCATAATTACACACGAAACCATTGGGCAAATCTCTATCGTCATCCTTGGTTAATAGCATCCCTTAGTGGGCTATAATATTATTTGAACAATTGTTAAGGATGCCGCAAATTGTTACAACGTGATCGTTTAATCTGCACAGCAGTACAGCGATAGCTGAAAGTGAATGTAACTGTTAATACTGAAAGTGATCTGTTTTATGCCGCTTTCATTTTCCTCAATTTATCTTTCCTTGTTATTAAGATTGTGAGTTCGAAAGGTTCAAATGGCTCTGAGCACTATGGGACTTAACATCTGAGGTCATCAGTCCCCTAGAACTTAGAAACACTTAAACCTGACTAATCTAAGGACATCACACACATCCACGCCCGGGGCAGGATTCGAACCTGCAACCGTAGTGGTCGCGCGGTTCCAGACATAAAGCGCCCAGAACCGCTCGGCCGCACCGGCCGGCGTTTGTGAGTTACTCAGATGTTTTCTGTGCTATTTGATAAAAGTTCTTCGGGAAGGAATACGTATGGAGCGAGCAGGCTTAATTCATTTTGATAAACAGTAACCTGTTTCCATCCTCATCTTGTCCCTGAATGGTATATCCAGTTGCGAATGTGTGAGCGAAGTAGTTTCAGATACTTTGGTTATGGGGTAGAGTACTGTCAAGTCCTTAGAGCTCCTGCACACTGTACTGCATTACAGTGGTCACTCGATCGTAATATTTCCCGCTCTAGTCGTCTGTACAGCTGGTTAAACAACTTCCCCCTCTCCTCTGAAAAAACAAAAAAGAAGCTGGTCCTTGCAGAAGTGGTTTTGGCCAGCGCTTTTGTAACTTACTCTGGGGTCCGCCGCCCAGCTGTGTGCATGACTTCGTCCTCCAGAAGGTGGCTCGGTATGTTTTCATTTGGGTAGGTTTAACGGTTATTTTCTGGTAGGGAATCATAAAGGTATTTCAGTCACACGTCTGAATATGTTTTAGATTTTATTCACGATGTGGTGTAATTTCTGGACTTTTACTGTAAAATTAGCATACGCAACATTGTCCCTTGTTCTGAGTTGACATAGGCAAGTGCCTCCATCACTTGTGCCTGTTACCTTGAATCTCTTCGTGTGTATACAAGAAGTAATACCTCTCAACTCGCGAGCGTTATATTCCGTTGGATCAAGTATTTTAAATTACATTTTCAGGGTGTGAGTAAGTTAGTGACATCAAGTGATGAATTTCAGTGTATACTCGCTGCGTAAAGCTTGTGTTTGTTTAGTTGGGTAATCGCCTCCAGTGATTATTATTTCTATCTTAAGGGAACATTTTTCTTTCAGTGTTGAATCAGTAATGTTTGATGTGCATTTCGTGGGTATTCATAATATTTTAATAAACTTTCTTTCTGATCCTAACTGATTTGCATATGTTAGAGCCTATCACAATTTCCATATCCTAATGACCAACAGCGCCTACTTTCCAAGAATTAAAATATTAACTTACCAGATAGTTGTCACCATGAGTGATACAGATTATGTGATGTGTATTTCGTGTCCGTGTGTTCGTACCGTATCTGTAGCTTCCCGCCGTTGCCCAATCTAAATTCAGGCCTTAATAAAGAACTTAAGGTGCCAGGAAGGTACGGCCTTCGACGCACTGTAGACGGTAGTGACGCAGGAAAAAGGTAAATTACTAGCTTAACCCGTTTCGAGTGCAGGGATAGCATAAAGTCCATGGCTAAACAGCAAAAAGTGGACTTCCAAGGTAATGGCTAGTTAAACAATTATAGCTGATAGAATATATGATCGGAAAACGAATAGGCGGTTTTCACTTTCCGATACCTCCCAGTAGACTGCCTTTAACATGAGCATGGCTGGATATAACCATCGATATGACGTCTGTTGCTGAAAAGCTCAATAAACGAAGTAAATGATATGAATTGTTATCCTTTCAAAGGTACATTTCACTCAAATGAAATACTGATGACTTTAATATTTCTTAAGAAAAGAGACACGTTTTCGTTTTAGACGACACACTCGAGTTTCGTACGAAATGTGACGAAATATGTTGTCTCTGTTAAACTTTCCTTACCCATGCGCGATGGCCGCAAAGAAACTGAATTAACAATCAGTAGAATACAGCATGGGGGGAAGGAGGACGGGGGGGGGGGGGGAGGGGGGGAGTGAGGTAACAGTAACCTGTAGTACTTATCCGGAGATGAAAAGTCGATGTAGGTACAGACGTTAATACTTCGAACTCTTAGGAGACCAGGCCGCGCGTACGCCGACCGCAACTTTGTGCTAAAAAGACCGGTCCAGAGTGAAGGTCGGGCTGCAATTTCCTCGAACGTGTCACCCACATAGCGAAATAAAACTGCACTAATTTCGTATGAGAGCACTGTACGGACGTCTCACGACCTGCCCCTTGACTAGTTCTACCTTGCGTTGTCAATTTCTAGAATTATTTCGAAAAAAATATTAGCGAAGGTAACTGCTTCTGTCGTGAATGTCTGAGGTAATATGATGGCACTGACGTAATCTCGTCAGTGTACTCGTTAGCTTACGCACTTCACTGTACTTCTGTTGCAAATACGTCACGTTTGTTGCGTGAGCAAGAAATTTTGGAAGCCCAAGAAGAAGAAATTGCTGAATAACTCTTCTCTGGCGGATAATTGTATGGATTGTCGTCATTATTTTAAAATTTGTAATTTATCAAAGAACTAAAGTAAATACGAAAAATAAATGGTTCAAATGGCTCTGAGTACTAGGGGACTTAACATCGGAGGTCATCAGTCCCCTAGAACTTAGAACTACTTAAACCTCACAAACCTAAGGACATCACACACGTCCATGCCCGAGGCAGGATTCGAATTTGCGTCCGCAGCGGTCCAGACTGAAGCGCCTAGAACCGCTCGGCCACTCCGACTGGCGAAAAACAAATCTTTAAGTTTGGCCCGTTTTTAGTGTGTCTTACTCTTGAAGATACATCAGTAACGTATGTGCCTCTAACGCTTTAAAAAACGGCAAAAAGAAAAAAAAAAGAAATGGCGGCCGCGGTAGCCGAGCGGTTCTAGGCTCTTCAGTCCGGAACCGCGCGACTGCTACGGTCGCAGGTTCGAATCCTGCCTCGGGCATGGATGTGTGTAATGTCCTTAGGTTAGTTAGGTTTAAGTAGTTCTAAGTTCTAGGGGACTGATGACCATAGATGTTAAGTCCCATAGTGCTCAGAGCCATTTATAAAACTAGTTTCCGCACTGATGACAACAACGTGAGTGTATTCACCTGATTCAGTACCATTATTTATATATATAATTTCCAATAGCCGTAATAATCATTCGTATCACTGCACAACAAATCTGAAAGTCACATACTCAACTCGTGACAGGACACGAACCAATTACCTCCACGAAACAAGACAGCCTCGCTACGTCGACAGCACAGAAACAGACAAACATAACATCTAGGGGTAATTAGTGCTGGGGATCAGGTAGCTGTCCAGCCTTCTGCGCGGATACTTCACTAGGGACCCAAGTGAGCTGGCAGACCGGCGGCGCTCGTGTGAATGTGAGCAGAGAGAGAGCTGGTGGTGTGGTGGTGGCGGTCGCCCGCCGCCGCCGCCGCCGCTGTGCGGGCAAACAGCCGCCCGGCCGCTGTTTACTCAGCATTTCATAGTTGCGGGCCCGAATAAAGCAACTCAATTTCCGCTTGTTTTAATACATCGATTCCTGGTGCGGCCGTGCGCGGCTGGGCGCTGGATGGCCAAACAGCACGGGAGCGGCGGGCGAGCCGAGTCGGTCGTGCGTCCACTGCCCGCGGTGCGGCGTGACGGCAGTGAAAGAAGCGGGCCGGTCCAGCGGGACGCGGCACGCCTGCCGCCTGCTGCCGCGCTGTGTCAGCCTCTCAGAATGCGTGGCCACACTCACACGAGGCCGGGTAATACCTTTTAAAAGCCACTGCGGTGCTACGCCCGTATCCACCAGCCTCCACATACGACGTTTGTTTGATAAGTCTGGAAAAAAGTAAGAAATAAATGTTTATTTCATAAACAACTCACCTTACTTCTCGCCATAGTCTCTTTTGAGAGGTATACACTCGGTTCAGGAGGATACAAGATGACCTGGACAGGATTTGTGGGTGGCGTAAAGAATGGCAGTTAACTCTAAATACAGGGTGTTACAAAAAGGTACGGCCAAACTTCCACGAAA
The DNA here is from genome assembly GCF_023864345.2 of Schistocerca serialis cubense. Classification (NCBI taxonomy): domain Eukaryota; kingdom Metazoa; phylum Arthropoda; class Insecta; order Orthoptera; family Acrididae; genus Schistocerca; species Schistocerca serialis. The sequence continues at coordinate 393,289,717 of NC_064638.1, forward strand.
CATTCCTCACACACAAATAAAGAAAAGATTTTTTGTCGATATGTGTCCGGAAAGGCTTAATTTCCATGTTAGAGCTCATTTTAGTTTCGTCAGTATGTACTGTACTTCCTCGATTCACCGCCAATTGGCGCAATTGAAGAAAGGTAATGTTGACTTCGGTGCTTGTGCTGACATGCGACTCATTGCTCTACAGTACTGAAATATAGCACAAGCACATCAGTACGTAGCATCAACAGGTTAGTGTTCATCACGAACGTGGTTTTACAGTCAGTGCAATGTTTACAAATGCGGAGTTGGCAGATGCCCATTTGACGTATGGATTAGCACGGGGCAATAGCCGTGGCGCGGTACATTTGTATCGAGTCAGATTTCCAGAACGAAGGTGTACCTACAGGAAGACGTTCGAAGCAATTGATCGGCGTCTTAGGGAGCACGGAACATTCCAGCCTATGACTCGCGACTGGGGAAGACCTAGAACGACGAGGACACCTGCAATGGACGAGGCAATTCTTCGTGCAGTTGACGATAACCCTAATGTCAGCGTCAGAGAAGTTGCTGCTGCACAAGGTAACGTTGACCACGTCACTGTATGGAGAGTGCTACGGGAGAACCACTTGTTTCCGTACCATGTACAGCGTGTGCAGGCACTATCAGCAGCTGATTGGACTCCACGGGTACACTTCTGCGAATGGTTTGTAACCTCCCCACCGCAATTTTTTTAAAGAAAATATAGCAATACTTAATAGAAATGGGGGCCAAGTGTAACCTCCCCACAAAAATTTTAAAAGAAAATAACGATACTAATTAGAAATGCTGATGGACATGGCTCTATGCGTAACCTGCCTACAATCAAATGTACTGACAATGGCAACAAATGTGAAATTCGCAATCTGACTCAATTATAAATCCTTCAAAAAAAATTAAAGTCCATTCAGTGACAAGAAAATTCAATTAAACCGAAATATCGGTTTTTGGCCCTGTGTAAAAACAATCAGAATTAAAGTCTTACCTCAGAATAAATGGATGTCACATATCTGCTCTTGTTGTTGCGCACCACTTGGAGGAACTACATTGCAAATAATAATATTCTCCTTTTTTTTTGTAATTCTAGTGAAATTTTTCTTCAAAAAGAAGTGGAATGAAATGGGAAGTGCAACGAGATCTTTAGTTCAAAAAAATTAAACTTTTGAGAAAATGCTTTTGAAATAAAAAAATTATTATTGGAAGACTTGTTGGAGAATAATTACAATAAATAAAATTTTTCATTATCTAATGATTATATTAATTAACAGTATACCTTATTCCTCATCTTGACCATTGTTGCCGATCGCCTACATCACACAACCGCACTGGGCTGCTACTACTGACCGACCGCTCTGCATGACGACTACAGACTGAGTACTGCTCTCAACTAGACAGAGCTACAGACTCGCAACGACTGACTGACTGCTACTCTGCATAGCGACAACTAACTCGCAAAGACCACTACTGACTGAGAACCGCTCGCAACACTCGCGCGGTCAAGCGCATACTCTCTGGTCACAGATGCTACAATGCCTCGCCATCGCTGCTGCGTTACATACGTGTTTCATAACCCTCCACTCGGGGGGCAAAAATTTGGCAGCGATGGTGAGTCATTTGGACTTGCCAAGCGCGGCAAAATTTTTCTTTAATTAACAAAATCCTACAACTTACAGAATATTTAAATGTTGTGCACACGCACTAAGTACAAAATATATCAGACAAGGACAAAATGTGAATACTAAACATAGTAGCAAATCAGAAAAAAGTATATACAAACTTTTTGACAGATAAAGTGCACAGGCACTGAAAAAATTCTTTAGCATATGCAGAACAAATAAACAGACTGGCAAGAATAATTAGATGTAGTACATAAAGTAAATGTTGTGCACACGCACTAAGTACAAAATATATCAGACAAAGACAAAATGTGAGTACAAAACATAGTAGCAAATCAGAAAAGTATATACAAATTATTTGACAGATAACAAAGTGCACAGGCACTGAAAAAATTCTTTAGCATATTCAGAACAAATAAACAGACTGGCAAAAAATATTATGTTGACAAGTGTACATGCACTGAAAAATGTCTTTAGTATTTTCACAACAAATAAACATAATGGCAAAAAAAATTCATGTCCAAAGTGCACATGCACTGAAAAATGTCTTTAGTATTTTCACAACAAATAAACATAATGGCAAACATCATGTCGACCAGTGACATAAGTGTACTCACACTGGAGTTTAGCGAATCGAAAAATGTATAACCTATGAACATAAATGATGTTACCAAAAAAAAATTTTTTCTTTATGTGACAAGAATCAGGATAGGAAAGGGAAGGATTGCATCATGGTTGTAGCACTTTAGATTGCACACAGCTGCTCTGAAAGTCCATATCTTTCCACAGTAGTACAACACCAAGTGACACAACTTGAAGTTCTTTTCCCATCAGAATTTATCAGTGTAGCCAAGACACTGAACTGTCGTAGTAATGTTCCATGTTTTCATTTTGGCAGTACATTAGGTACACCAAACAGTGGGACCATAATAATGTCTTCATCGCTCATGGTGGTGGACAGCATGTCGTGTCAACACCACACTCTTACAAGGCACACCAACGTAGAATTAGTGCAAAACCAAATATAGTGCTCCATGATCACTGGGATAAACAGGACAAATGGACATTGCAGTAATTCAGGGTAGTCAGCTTATGAGGTGAAGGACATCAAGTCACATAATATTGACAATTACAGTCTTCATTGATAGTTCGTGGCATTCATAGCCCAGTTATTGAACATTTCTGTACCAAGTATGTAGTATTACAGAAAAATGTTCATTAATTGTTTTACATAGAATCAGTAGCCTTCTTTTCCTGGTTACAAAATATTATGAAATAATCGCATTCTTTTCAGTTACAGAGTATAATTAAGAATCATTAACCTTTTCCTAATTACAGTTAATTAATCATTTGTCATTAATTAATCATTTGTCTAATTACAGTTAATTAATCATTTGTATAATTACAGTTAATTAATCATTTGTCGTTAATTAATCATTTGTCTAATTACAGTTAATTAATTAATCATTTGTCATTTCAATATACTAAGAATTATTAGCCTTAATTAATTACAAAGCATTATTAAACAGTACCATAGTTAATTAATTATGTGTCATTCCAATCTATTAAGAATCATTAGTCTTTTCCTAATTACAAAGCATTATGAAACAATCACATTTATTTCCAATTACAAAGTATGAACATTGAAAACAAGAGTTAATTAATGGCATAATTAATAACAATTTCGTTGATTGACATTAATTATTGGCACTCAGTGGCCATCAAGTATTGAATAGAATAAAACATAGTTCATCATTCAGTATTATTCAGATCATTACAAAGTCATTATTAAAAATCAGTTAATTACAGTCAAATCATTAGTAATCACAGGCATTACAATAAACAGTGGCAGTTATTAGCTAGTGACAAAGCATTATTTTGAATATAGTCTCATTAAGAGGTCATTACTCGAGTGACATGCTATTCAGAGTTGATCAGTATTATTCAGAATTATCATAAACTAGTGACATTATGTGGGACTGGTAATACATTTTTTTGGTAGCAATGCATTGCGTTGGGATCGATAATTAATTGCTGAGGCATAATACTTTTTGCTTTTGACCTATTGCTGCAAATGAGGATAGGTAACGTCATTCGTCATGAGTCAGCTGTATCAAGATTATGTAACAAGGCAGTACATGTGATCACATTTATAAATGATAAACACAAATGGGTAAAAATATAAAAATGCAAGTACTAGAACAGGTATAATAAGTAACAGGTTTAGTAAGTGTCATGAAAAACTTCTCCTGGAAAAAATACAAAAACGGATTATTGACCTGAAAGAAGAAACGCACACTATGCTGAAAAGTAGTGAACTTCGAATTAACAAGTAGTGAAATGTGTATAAAATGTGTTCCATAGCTGTCCTTTCCAAAACTTTCCGTCATCCTACTATGCAATGTAACACCTGCTGTCAAAGCAAACCGCAACAAATACTTAAATAACTACGTAGCATAAATACATAACTTCAACATTATCCTCATCTGTAAAGAAAAAACTTCATTATCCATCACTTCATTATCCATATTATCATAACTTCATTATTATCACCACCTGTAAAGAAAAACTTCATTATTCATAACAGCATATCCTTCATCATTATTCATCAGTATTCATTATCATCTGCAAAAAATCACTTCATTACTCATTACATAACTATTCCTTATCTCTAGCATATTTCATCACTAAAACTAAGATGTGTAGTTCAGTCTGACAGCCTGCATCAATCACCTTGTAATCTGAAAGAAAAAATTAGTTAAGACTGCTATTCTGTGATGAGTATAGTATAGTCTTGTTAATGCTTGTTAATCCTGATCCCTTTACTCTTCCTCATAAAGTTATTGCATCTCCTTTCGTTTATTCCGTAGGTGAAATTCCCATTTATGTTAAATTTATTTCTTAGAATCATCATTCCTTTCTGAAATTGATGAACAAAGATTAATGTCTTGCATTTAAATCCTATACCCACTAAATAATGACTGGTTTATGGTGACACAATTAACCATACAGCATAACATGACAGAAAACGTAATATGTCCAAGACATTGACAGTGTTCGGATGCGAAAAAATGTACACAGAATAATACAATGCAGTAGCAAAAAAAATGTGAAACAGTCACGATGTTGAGATGTCATAAGGCAAAAAAAAAATGTCAAAGTCGACTGGTGTGTGTTATATCTTAACTATTTCATAGTGCATACAAACAAAACTGGAGTACAGTCATATACACAAAAAAAATGGAAAATGTGCACGGTCTGATGTGTAACGACAAGAAAAGCGACCTGCTAACCTTACCTTGCCGGGCACTTGCCAAGAAAAAAAATACGATAATCATCAATAAGTAGTCACATAAATATAATTGCAGAAATAGTCGTAAATGTGTAAATTCATCTGGAAAAATATGCATGGTCTGATGTGTAACGACAAGAAAAGCGACCTGCTAACCTTACCTTGCCGGGCACTTGCCAAGAAAAAAATACGATAATCATCAATAATTAGTCAGGTGAATTAATTGCATTAGTAAATGGCATCATAGTGTGTTGAATCATACAGTGGTTTCACTCAATAAACGGTTTAATGTTTGAGATATGGTGATTGCCTTTCGATTTTCTGGTTCTCAAAGTTTCGACGTGTACAACATTGGGGTGAGGGATACTGCGAATCCGATACGGACCTGCGTATAGAAGTTCAAATTTACTGCACTTACCTTTTAATTTGCTGGATAAATAGTGTGTACGTACTAATATCTTCTGTCCAACGTGAAAGTCGCGGCGTGTACAAACCTGTTTTTGCTGTCTTCTCCGGCGCTCTGCGGCACGTTTGATGTTGTTCAGCGCAATGTCAATTATTTCGTGGTGTCGTAGGCGTCGATTTTTGGGGAATTCTATTAATTCTTTAATTTTGTTCGGTGGTTCAACGTTTTTCAGTATAACAGTCGGAGATAGCATAGTGGATTCATTTGGAATGGAATTAATTACATCTTGGAATGAGAGTATGTGTGTATCCCAATCAATATGTCTTTTGTGGCAGTATATTCTGCACAGCTTACCAATTTCCTTCATTAATCTTTCACAAGGGTTCGAAGAAGCGTGGTACTTGGATATATAGATCGGAGAAATGTTTCTAGCTCGTAACATGCGTGTCCATACACTACTACGAAATTGAGATCCATTATCAGAAATTACTTTCATTACATGCCCTACATGAAATAGAAAATGTTTTACAAATGCTTTCGAAACAGTTTTAGCAGTAGCTTTGCGTAACGGAGTGAAAGTAACAAATTTTGAAGTGAGCTCAACAGCGACAAAAATGTAGCAAAAACCTCTGTTAGTTCTCGGAATCGGACCAAAAATATCTACTGCGGCCATGTGTCTTAATTTCACAGGTATAATGGGATATAAAGGAGGAATATGTGAAGTGGTGTCTGATTTAGCTTTCTGGCAAATTTTACAAGACGCTAAAACTCGTCGTATACGTTTTTCCATGTTGGTAAAATAACAGTTCTGTCTCAGTATAAGAAAACATTTTCGTGCTCCGTAATGTGCGTAACTTAAATGAGTGTACCAAATTAGTTTGTTAACCAGTTCGTCAGGAATGCATAATAACCAAATGTTGCTGTCAGGATGAGAGCGGCGAAACAGAATGTCATTGCGTACAGTGTAGTGGTTCCTAATCGTAACATTTTTCCTATCTTGCCAAAGGTGTTTAATTTCTTTCCACACATTGTCCTTATTTTGTTCTTGTGCTATGTCCTGTAATGACGATGAAATAAAATTTTCAAATGCAACCTGCTGAATGTACATGACACTGAAATTTGCTTTGCAGAAGTTGGTTGCTACGTCTTGCTGATTGTTACTGAGAGAACGCGATAGTGCGTCTGCTATAACATTTTGCGTACCGGGAATGTGAACTATTGTAAAATTAAATTCCTGTAAATATAGTTTCCATCTGCTTAACCTGTCGTGAGTGAATTTAGCTGAAAGTAAAAATTGTATCGCTTTATGGTCTGTGTAGACGGTGGTATGTCTGCCGTAAAGAAAGTGCCTAAATCTCGTGAAAGCCCATACAACACATAATGTTTCAAGTTCTGTGACGGAATAATTTCGTTCAGCAGGTGACAAAATGCGACTTGCAAATGCGATGTTTTTAATTACTGTAGAACCATCTTCTTCTATTTCCTGGAAAATGTGTACGCCTAAGGCGGTGTTGGAACTGTCGGTGGCAATGGAAAAATTTCTAGTAAGATCTGGGTGCGATAAAAGTAGAGCATTCAATAAAGCATGTTTCAAATAACATTCTCGTGAACAAAATTCTGCGTGTCAAAAGTAATGTTTGCGTTACTGTAGTATGCAATCTGTGCTGTATCTGGTTAAATTCTATCGTTCGTCCTGTTATTTACGGGAGGATGCTGTGGCATATCCACTATATGAACTGTTCTGTTATTTCTTACTGACGTGTTACGCTATGGATGACACCTATTGTCTGTTCCATTCATGATTATTTGTTGTTGCTGATGTTGTTGCTGCTCATAAGATCGACTGTTATTAAATGTACGCTGAAAATTGTGCTCATCATTCTTTTTACGTCTGTCCTAATAATCATTCCTATACGGTGTATTGCGATAGGAATTGAAATAGAGTGTTGTCTGTACGTAGTTATTTCTTTGCTGCCATGCGTTACTATTTGTTGGAGCTGAGACTATACATGCACGCGGCGAAACATTAAAGTTTGGTTGACCTTGTAGACTGCATTGTTGGTTAGGTATGCTAAGCGGCTTACTTTCATGCTGTTGTGGTGAAAAACATCTATTGTTACAAAAATATGGTTCCTATTGCTGATAATTTTACACATACTGATGATTACGACTTTATCTGTTATTAAATTTACGGCTGATTCTGGAGTGCCTAATGAAAATTGTCACATTCGGTAAAAGATTTGTCGTATCCGGTTTTCATTACATACGTTTCTTAATACTAGGTAGAGCAATAGTTAAAGAGCAGTTTGGATAGATATAAAGGATAGTAGAAGAGAAGGCAGCAGTGCAGAAAACTAAAGATGAAACAGCACTACTACAGCTCGGGGCCCTATGCTCGCTACGGCACATATTCATTAAAGCGTAATGAATCCCCTGAGGTCTATTACGCACTGCAAATAAATTTTAGCTTTTGCGTTGCACGCAATAGCGGTAAAAATTCAAAAGCAAATAGTTGTATCCATGTTAATTCTAGTTTCCTCATTACAGGCAATGCTGATGAAAATACAATAGCAATTTGTCGCTTCAGGTTCAAAGCTAGTTTCTCCATTACAGATAATAGCGGTGAAAGTACAAAAATAAATTGTCGTATACAGTGCAAATCGTGTATCTGTGTTCTGCCATTATTAAATTCCTTACATTTTCTTACAAATGCAAACTGCTTATTATCAACGTTCTCGTCACTGAATTTGAGAACACGTTCGGGTTTGTGTGTGAATCTGTTCGTCTCTGTCATTTCGGTTTTCAAGTTGCGTAGCTTTTCAGATTTTAATTCGCGTGGCTTTTCGGATTTTAAGTCGCGTAGTTGCTGTAAATTGCTCACATTATACACGCTGCGTGACTCTGATAAATGCTCATAAAGTGGCGTCTGTTGTGGTATGTTATTAACTGACATGTTTTTCATCTTTGTTACTTCTTGTTGTAAATTTGATAACTTCCGACGTAACGTGTTGTTAGATGAATCGATTTCATTAATTGTCAGCTGTAAATTTTGAAATTCAGGTGTTTGGATAAAAGAAACCGGTGCAGTATCGTCTGATTTATTGTCATTAGTATTTTCGATAACATCAATACGACTGGCCAATTCATCACATTTTTCAGTCAGTATTTTAACCTGATCATCGGTTTTAGAATCAGACGCATTAATCTGTTTTTGCAACTTGCGCGTAGTTTCGCTCAGTTTTTTAACATCAGCTTTGATGACATCGCAATCCTGTGTTAGATCTAGTTGTTCAAATCTATCTGTCACTGTTTGAATATTTACTGTGTGTGTATCCGTTTTTGCTTTAAGATCAGAAATTTCATCCCGTAATTCCGCGTTCAATTGTTCTATGGTATTAATTTTGTCGGACACTGTAGTAATATTATTGTCTACATACGTCTTCGCTTTCGCGAATATTTTACGTTTGTCCTCTTGTCTCTGTGCAGTGATTGTTTCCATGACTTGTCGTTTTACTTTGTTTTGATCTTGAATAAATCTGCGGAAACGCGTATCACTGTTCTGTATGTGCTGACTAAAGCGCTCGTTAATCTGAGTGTTCTGCTGTTCGAATTTCGCGTCTATCTTTGCGTCCATAGTGCGCGAAAGTTCTACCGTCATTGCTTTAAACTCGTCCCGTAATTGTGCAGCTTTTTCAGAGCACTGTTTGGCGACTCCGCTAATTTCGTCTCTGAGTGTATCTGTCGCGGCTGTTTGCATTTCCCTTAATTCTTGCGCAACCGACTTTATTTCTTCGCTATTTTTTTGTGAACAAGCCTCAATTTCCACGCGCAACTGTTCCTTAGTGTCATGGCACTGCGCGGCAACGGCTCTAATTTGTTCGCTAAGCTGTTTGAGATTTTCGTCATTATTGTCAAGTTTCTCATGTAAGTGTTTGTTATCTTCCCTAAGTTGTTTGAGATTTTCGTCATTATTGTCAAGTTTCTCATTTAAGTGTTTGTTATCTTGTTTGTTATCTTCCCTAAGTTGTTTGACCTGTTCATTAAGTTTGTCTTGTTTTTTGTCACTATTGCCAAGTTTTTCATTAATTTGGTTAAGTCGTTGCAGCAATAGTACCATAATTTGATCTGAGCCAAAATTAGCATTTCTATTCTCTGTGCTAATTAATGGTGGAACTGGAATTGTTTCGCTTTGTGTGACCATTTGGTCATTCTGTAATTTACAAAAAGGTTTATCGGTCGAATGTAGACTGTCACACACTATTTCGGAATTAAATAAATCCGTCGTACTTTGTGTATCCTGTTCATTTTCATTAGACAAATTTGTCTGTACATTACTTGAATTTTCTAAATCGGGTGTGTTAAGCTCGGCAGCGCTCATTACAATAGAGCATTCTGCGTCATCAATTGTCGTCAAGTTAACAGACGAGACAATTGAGTTCGTTTGTTCATCATTAAGGTGAAAGTCATCATTAGTGGTTGGAATGCACTGATTGTTAGTGAACGCAGGATTGTCATCATTACGTTGCGTATCACAATTACTATCGGTCACGTTGTTTAAGTCGGTAATTTCATTCACAATACTTCGCGATACACTATTCACAGTCTTTCGCGGCATTTTTACAATAGTCAAAATTTTTCACAAAACAAATAAGCACAATGCAAAAGCAACACACAAATACAACAAAGCAGCAAATTGCCGTTGACCTGTAGAAAGAAAGTCACAATATTATTAAAAGCGTTGCGCCAAATCCTAATTATCTAAGCAAATAAGAGCAGATATCTGACTGTCGCTCAAAAGACTCTCAACGAAATACGATCCTGGCAGGGTCGCCAAGTGTAACCTCCCCACCGCAATTTTTTTAAAGAAAATATAGCAATACTTAATAGAAATGGGGGCCAAGTGTAACCTCCCCACAAAAATTTTAAAAGAAAATAACGATACTAATTAGAAATGCTGATGGACATGGCTCTATGCGTAACCTGCCTACAATCAAATGTACTGACAATGGCAACAAATGTGAAATTCGCAATCTGACTCAATTATAAATCCTTCAAAAAAAATTAAAGTCCATTCAGTGACAAGAAAATTCAATTAAACCGAAATATCGGTTTTTGGCCCTGTGTAAAAACAATCAGAATTAAAGTCTTACCTCAGAATAAATGGATGTCACATATCTGCTCTTGTTGTTGCGCACCACTTGGAGGAACTACATTGCAAATAATAATATTCTCCTTTTTTTTTGTAATTCTAGTGAAATTTTTCTTCAAAAAGAAGTGGAATGAAATGGGAAGTGCAACGAGATCTTTAGTTCAAAAAAATTAAACTTTTGAGAAAATGCTTTTGAAATAAAAAAATTATTATTGGAAGACTTGTTGGAGAATAATTACAATAAATAAAATTTTTCATTATCTAATGATTATATTAATTAACAGTATACCTTATTCCTCATCTTGACCATTGTTGCCGATCGCCTACATCACACAACCGCACTGGGCTGCTACTACTGACCGACCGCTCTGCATGACGACTACAGACTGAGTACTGCTCTCAACTAGACAGAGCTACAGACTCGCAACGACTGACTGACTGCTACTCTGCATAGCGACAACTAACTCGCAAAGACCACTACTGACTGAGAACCGCTCGCAACACTCGCGCGGTCAAGCGCATACTCTCTGGTCACAGATGCTACAATGCCTCGCCATCGCTGCTGCGTTACATACGTGTTTCAGGTTTATCCAACAATGTGTCAATCCTCATTTCAGTGCAAATGTTCTCTTTACGGATGAGGCTTCATTCCAACGTGATAAGATTGTAAATTTTCACAATCAACATGTGTGGGCTGACGAGAATCCGCACGCAATTGTGCAGTCACGTCATCAACACAGATTTTCTGTGAACGTTTGGGCAGGCATTGTTGGTGATGTCTTGATTGGGCCCCATGTTCTTCCACCTAAGCTCAATGGAGCACGTTATCATGATTTCATACGGGATACTCCACCTGTGCTGCTAGAACATGTGCCTTTACTAGTACGACACAACATGTGGTTCATGCACGATGGAGCTCCTGCACCTTTCAGTCGAAGTGTTCGTACGCTTCTCAACAAGAGATTTGGTGACCGATGGATTGATAGAGGCGGACCAATTCCATGGCCTCCACGCTCTCCTGACCTCAACCCTCTTGACTTTCATTTATGGGGGCATTTGAAAGCTCTTGTCTACGCAACCCCGGTACCAAATGTAGAGACTCTTCATGCTCGTATTGTGGACGGCTGTGATACAATACGCCATTCTCCAGGGCTGCATCAGCGCATCAGTGATTCCATGCGACGGAGGGTGGATGCATGTATTCTCGCTAACGGAGGACATTTTGAACATTTCCTGTAACAAAGTGTTTGAAGTCACGCTGGTACGTTCTGTTGCTGTGTGTTTCCATTCCATGATTAATGTGATTTGAAGAGAAGTAATAAAATGAGCTCTAACATGGAAAGTAAGCGTTTCCGGACACATGTCCACATAACATATTTTCTTTCTTTGTGTGTGAGGAATGTTTCCTGAAAGTTTGGCCGTACCTTTTTGTAGCACCCTGTACAGATAAATGTAAATTAATCCAGATGAATAGGAAAAAGAATCCTGCAATGTCTGAATACTCCATTAGTAGTGTAGCGCTTGACACAGTCACGTCGATCAAATATTTGGGCGTAACATTGCAAAGCGATATGAAGTGGGACAAGCATGTAATGGCAATTGCGGGGAAGGCGGATAGTCGTCTTCGGTTCATTGGTAGAATTTTGGGAAGATGTGGCTTACCTGTAAAGGAGACCGCTTATAGAACACTAATACGACCTATTCTTGAGTACTGCTCGAGCGTTTGGGATCCCTATCAGGTCGGATTGAGGGAGGACATAGAAGCAATTCAGAGGCGGGCTGCTAGATTTGTTACTGGTAGGTTTGATCATCACGCGAGTGTTACGGAAATGCTTCAGGAACTCGGGTGGGAGTCTCTAGAGGAAAGGAGGCGTTCTTTTAGTAATTCGCTACTGAGAAAATTTAGAGAACCAGCATTTGAGGCTGATTGCAGTACAATTTTACTGCCGCCAACTTACACAAAGATAAGAGAAAAGAGATTAGGGCTCGTACAGAGGCATATAAGCAGTCATTTTCCCCTCATTCTGTTTGGGAGTGGAACAGGGAGAGAAGATGCTAGTTGTGGTACGAGGTACCCTCCGCCACGCACCGTATGGTGGATTGCGGAATATGTATGTAGATGTAGATGTAGATGTAGATCATACAGCTTTTTCATACCATCAGAAAAACACGTTCTGTCAAACTCTGTACCGTACTCATTGACTGCAACTATCGCTTACCCATTTGATGAAAATTTCTTCCCATCAAGCCAAAGTTTCAAATTAAGTAACAGGAAGAAGTCGCGCGGCGTAAATCCGGTGAATACTGGAACCAGTTCCAAGCCGAATTCCTGCACTTTCGCCATTGTTATGGCTGATGTGTGGGATGGTGCATTATCCTGCTGAAAGAGCACCGTTTTGCGAGCCAACTTTGTTCTTTTCTCAGCCAGCACACGTTTAGAACGATACAACAATGAAGCACAATAGGATCCCGAGGTGTGGCCGGCTCACGTTGATGCCGTTTGTCCTTTGGCAGTTTGTCGCAATCGAGTGGTGTATTATTTCTCCCTGAGTTACTACCATAACGAGTTGCTGACTTGCCTCCGTCAGTGGTAGCAGCAGCGCTTATCAATACTAGTACTGCTGTACCATCTTTGGAGTGACCGCTATATTTCCGTGTGGTCGTGTTCAAAAATGATTCAAATGCCTCTGAGCACTATGGGACTTAACATCGTAGGTCATCAGTCCCCTAGAACGTAGGACTACTTAAACTACATCTACATCTACATCTACATTGATACTCCGCAAGCCACCCAACGGTGTGTGGCGGAGGGCACTTTACGTGCCACTGTCATTACCTCCCTTTCCTGTTCCAGTCGCGTATGGTTCGCGGGAAGAACGACTGTCTGAAAGCCTCCGTGCGCGCTCTAATCTCTCTAATTTTACATTCGTGATCTCCTCGGGAAGTATAAGTAGGGGGAAGCAATATATTCGATACCTCATCCAGAAACGCACCCTCTCGAAACCTGGCGAGCAAGCTACACCGCGATGCAGAGCGCCTCTCTTGCAGAGTCTGCCACTTGAGTTTATTAAACATCTCCGTAACGCTATCACGGTTACCAAATAACCCAGTGACGAAACGCGCCGCTCTTCTTTGGATCTTCTCTATCTCCTCCGTCAACCCGACCTGGTACGGATCCCACACTGATGAGCAATACTCAAGTATAGGTCGAACGAGTGTTTTGTAAGCCACCTCCTTTGTTGATGGACTACATTTTCTAAGCACTCTCCCAATGAATCTCAACCTGGTACCCGCCTTACCAACAATTAGTTTTATATGATCATTCCACTTCAAATCGTTCCGTACGCATACTCCCAGATATTTCACAGAAGTAACTGCTACCAGTGTTTGTTCCGCTATCATATAATCATACAATAAAGGATCCTTCTTTCTATGTATTCGCAATACATTACATTTGTCTATGTTAAGGGTCAGTTGCCACTCCCTGCACCAAGTGCCTATCCGCTGCAGATCTTCCTGTATTTCGCTACAATTTTCTAATGCAGCAACTTCTCTGTATACTACAGCATCATCCGCGAAAAGCCGCATGGAACTTCCGACACTATCTACTAAGTCATTTATATATATTGTGAAAAGCAAAGGTCCCATAACACTCCCCTGTGGCACGCCAGAGGTTACTTTAACGTCTGTAGACGTCTCTCCATTGATAACAACATGCTGTGTTCTGTTTGCTAAAAACTCTTCAATCCAGCCACACAGCTGGTCTGATATTCCGTAGGCTCTTACTTTGTTTATCAGGCGACAGTGCGGAACTGTATCGAACGCCTTCCGGAAGTCAAGAAAAATAGCATCTACCTGGGAGCCTGTATCTAATATTTTCTGGGTCTCATGAACAAATAAGGCGAGTTGGGTCTCACACGATCGCTGTTTCCGGAATCCATGTTGATTCCTACATAGTAGATTCTGGGTTTCCAGAAATGACATGATACGCGAGCAAAAAACATGTTCTAAAATTCTACAAGAGATCGACGTAAGAGATATAGGTCTATAGTTTTGCGCATCTGCTCGACGACCCTTCTTGAAGACTGGGACTATCTGTGCTCTTTTCCAATCATTTGGAACCCTCCGTTCCTCTAGAGACTTGCGGTACACGGCTGTTAGAAGGGGGGCAAGTTCTTTCGCGTACTCTGTGTAGAATCGAATTGGTATCCCGTCAGGTCCAGTGGACTTTCCTCTATTGAGTGATTCCAGTTGCTTTTCTATTCCTTGGACACTTATTTCGATGTCAGCCATTTTTTCGTTTGTGCGAGGATTTAGAGAAGGAACTGCAGTGCGGTCTTCCTCTGTGAAACAGCTTTGGAAAAAGGTGTTTAGTATTTCAGCTTTACGCGTGTCATCCTCTGTTTCAATGCCATCATCATCCCGTAGTGTCTGCATATGCTGTTTCGAGCCACTTACTGATTTAACGTAAGACCAGAACTTCCTAGGATTTTCTGTCAAGTCGGTACATAGAATTTTACTTTCGAATTCAATAAACGCTTCACGCATAGCCCCCCTTACGCTAACTTTGACATCGTTTAGCTTCTGTTTGTCTGAGAGGTTTTGGCTGCGTTTAAACTTGGAGTGGAGCTCTCTTTGCTTTCGCAGTAGTTTCCTAACTTTGTTGTTGTACCACGGTGGGTTTTTCCCGTCCCTCACAGTTTTACTCGGCACGTACCTGTCTAAAACGCATTTTACGATTGCCTTGAACTTTTTCCATAAACACTCAACATTGTCAGTGTCGGAACAGAAATTTTCGTTTTGATCTGTTAGGTAGTCTGAAATCTGCCTTCTATTACTCTTGCTAAACAGATAAACCTTCCTCCCTTTTTTTATATTCCTATTAACTTCCATATTCAGGGATGCTGCAACGGCCTTATGATCACTGATTCCCTGTTCTGTACATACAGAGTCGAAAAGTTCGGGTCTGTTTGTTATCAGTAGGTCCAAGATGTTATCTCCACGAGTCGGTTCTCTGTTTAATTGCTCGAGGTAATTTTCGGATAGTGCACTCAGTATAATGTCACTCGATGCTCTGTCCCTACCACCCGTCCTAAACATCTGAGTGTCCCAGTCTATATCTGGTAAATTGAAATCTCCACCTAAGACTATAACATGCTGAGAAAATTTATGTGAAATGTATTCCAAATTTTCTCTCAGTTGTTCTGCCACTAATGCTGCTGAGTCGGGAGGACGGTAAAAGGAGCCAATTATTAACCTAGTTCGGTTGTTTAGTGTAACCTCCACCCATAATAATTCACAGGAACTATCCACTTCTACTTCACTACAGGATAAACTACTACTAACAGCGATGAACACTCCACCACCGGTTGCATGCAATCTATCCTTTCTAAACACCGTGTGTACCTTTGTAAAAATTTCGGCAGAATTTATCTCTGGCTTAAGCCAGCTTTCTGTACCTATAACGATTTCAGCTTCGGTGCTTTCTATCAGCGCTTGAAGTTCCGGTACTTTACCAACGCAGCTTCGACAGTTGACAATTACAATACCGATTGCTGCTTGGTCCCCGCATGTCCTGACTTTGCCCCGCACCCGTTGAGGCTGTTGCCCTTTCTGTACTTGCCCAAGGCCATCTAACCTAAAAAACCGCCCAGCCCACGCCACACAACCCCTGCTACCCGTGTAGCCGCTTGTTGCGTGTAGTGGACTCCTGACCTATCCAGCGGAACCCGAAACCCCACCACCCTATGGCGCAAGTCGAGGAATCTGCAGCCCACACGGTCGCAGAACCGTCTCAGCCTCTGATTCAGACCCTCCACTCGGCTCTGTACCAAAAGTCCGCAGTCAGTCCTGTCGACGATGCTGCAGATGGTGAGCTCTGCTTTCATCCCGCTAGCGAGACTGGCAGTCTTCACCAAATCAGATAGCCGCCGGAAGCCAGAGAGGATTTCCTCCGATCCATAGCGACACACATCATTGGTGCCGACATGAGCGACCACCTGCAGATGGGTGCACCCTGTACCCTTCATGGCATCCGGAAGGACCCTTTCCACATCTGGAATGACTCCCCCCGGTATGCACACGGAGTGCACATTGGTTTTCTTCCCCTCTCTTGCTGCCATTTCCCTAAGGGGCCCCATTACGCGCCTGACGTTGGAGCTCCCAACTACCAGTAAGCCCACCTAACTAACCTAAGGACATCACACACATCCATGCCCGAGGCGGGATTCGAACTTGCGACCGTAGCAGTCCCGCGGTTCCGGACTGCAGCGCCTAGAACCGCACGGCCACAGCGGCCGGCTGTGGTGGTGTGTGTGGCAGTCAGTCGGTTGGGACAGAGCAGCGAGGAAGTCTCTGCAGTGCAAGGTCAGTCCGGGACCGCTGGCGGCGTGCACAAGCGGTTGGATTGTGAGGCACTAGCTGCGAGAGCTACAAAGTTCGTTGCCCACCGAATCTTGACACTGAAGTTGAGAGATCAGTTAACCTGTTATGAAACCTCAACTGCTGTGACATCTCTTCATTCATTGTCAGTTGTTGCTTCCTGGGCCGTTCCGGCTAGCAGCAATGTATGGTGTGTTGGAGTTGGCGAAATTTTGCAGCCGTCTTCCTGTGTGGTCTTTAACTATTAAATTGGTTGTTACTTATCAGTGAAGTGCACCAGCGGTATTTTCTGCCCTGTGACCGTTAACGCCCGACTTACCTGCCCTAGTCGTTAGCGTAGTTTTCCGGCAGTGTGTTTTTCCTCGCTATGTTGATGCTGTCCGGCACGGCATGTAGTTCGACAGCCTTTCAGTTGTTTGTTCATAATTTTTTTCTTAAGAGTGGTTATTGTGCCTTGGCTGTTTTTGGATGCCAATTTTGAAGACATAGTGTGGCTGGTATCTTCATCTATGGCTGATATTTTCCACTGTCGTACCACTGGTCGGGCAGAAGGGAACTGATTAGGTTGTTGATCGGTCCTTCAGCCGTTCCTGGGTGGGGTTGCCATCTGATTATTTAACCTTACCCTTGGCTGCCTGTCTCAACTCACCTTAAGTTACAGCTACCTCCTCAGGCTGACCCTTGGAACACTTCTAAACACCGCTGTTCTGTTGGTTTTAGATTGTCATTTTCACTTTAGTCTGATGTACTGTGCAAGGGCTTCAGCCATCTATTAATTTAGTTTCCTTTAATTTTAAGATAAGGCCCTCAGCCGACTTAAATTAATGTTTGAAGATTGATTTGTTTAATAACTAAAATTTTGAAAGTTTGTCCTATCTGAAATACTTGTTATCCTGAGTTGTTCAATGTCCAGTGTGTGGCTTTCAGCCGAGTATTACAAGAACTTTTTTTTAAGTAACGCCTTCAGCCATGTGTATTCCTTAAAGCAATTTTTATAACTTGTGTACAGGCCTTCAGCCATTCTTGTTTTTGGTGTGGTTTTGAGCCTTCAGTCCAGGAGGTATCGCAAGTTTTCTTAACGAGACCTTCAGCCATATTGTTTTAATTTGATCCTTTTAAGGCAATATGTAATGAAGTGGTTCTTAGGAAAATAAAAGTTTATGTGTTTTGTGCAACTATCAGTAACTGATTACGCCCCCTCCCCCCCCCCCCCCCACAACCATAACCTAATACGCTCTGTCCTGCAAAACCAGATTTCAGATCTAGTCGTGATTCTGGTCTTTTCCAAGTAATCTGTGAGGATTATTCCTTGGGACCTCCCTCCCCCCCCCCCAAAGAAAAAAAACAACGGTCATCACTTTACCAAATCACAAAATAATCTTTGCCTTCTTTGGAGCACTTTCACCAGCCTTTGTCCATTGTTTTGACTGCCTTTTTGGCTCTGGCAGATAGTGATAGATCTAGGTTTCATCAACAGTCACATACCAGCGCAAAAATTCTTCCTGATTGCAATTAAACATCGCGAGGCATTGTGTTGAAAAGTTGCTCCGGCTCCTCCTTTGGTCGACTGTGAACAATCGCGGCACCCAGCTTGCACATTGCTCCTTATAGGCATTTTTTCCATGCAGCATATTATGCACTCACTCGCTTGAGACCCATGGAGTGTTAGCAAACCAAACTAAACTCCTCCCGAACAGGCCATGAAAGCTCAACGGTACTGACCGGCCGCCGTGTCATCCTCAGCCTATAGGCGTCACTGGATGCGGATATGGAGGGGCATGTGGTCAGCACAGCGCTCTCCCGGCGTATGTCAGTTTACGAGGCAGGAGCCGCTAAGTCTCAATCAAGTAGCTCCTCAGTTTGCCTCACCAGGATTGAGTGCAGCCCGCTTGCCAACAGCGTTCGCCAGACCGGATGGTCACCCATCCAAGTGCTACCGCAGCCCGACAATGCTTAACTTCGGTGATATGACGGGAAACTGTGTTACCACTGCGGCAAGGTGGAGTATTAGCAATTTCACGAAATTTTATTCTACGGTCTTGCGTTATCGTGGTTTCTGTCGATAGTTCCCTTTGTGGTGCCTCAAACGAACTGCATGAGCGTGCTTCGTCTTCGGTGATTGTCCGGCCACCTTAAATTCATTACTCCAAATGTAAATGTTCTTCAATGAAGATGCAGATTCCGAGTAAACTTCATTCATTTCTGTTACGATTTATGTGGAAGTCCAACCCTTCAAATGAAAATGTTTATTAACAGCGCGAAATTCTCCATTTTTAATTGCGGTCGACACACTAAGCAATTCAGACGTCTGCCAACAATGAACATTGTTCAGATTCTTGTAAGCTCACCAACCAGAAGGAGCAACACAAATGCTCCTTCTTTCATAGAAATGTACCAGACTTGTCAAACCAGCCTCACAGTTCAATCTTCACATTAAAAATTATGATGTAGAATCTGTCAGTTGAATATACGATTGCAGAAGCGTATGCATTGCCTGACAAACAGACGAAGCACCCAGAATAGGAGGAGATAACGAAATCGAACTTTACTGGTCGAGAGCGTGTCTTGCTGCAGTGAGTACAAAATAATAGTCAAAATTACAAAGAACTTGGGAAATGGTCTCACATATCAGTGTGATACTGAACAACTTTTGGTGTAGATGCATGGAATGATTTGGCTGGCAGAGGTTTCATAAAAATGTATCGTCTCCCGAGGCAAGCTGGCCCGTGACTGTTGTAACTGGTCTTTGGTGTCTTAGGTACTGCCGCTGGGACAGAATTAATGTCTGCATATATCCAGTCACGGACAGATAAAGCGATCTTACTGGCTACAGGAGTACCATGTGTCGACGAGCATTGTCTTATTGAAAAACGAAATGAATATTAAAACATCATTTTGCCGGCCGGAGTGGCCGTGCGGTTCTAGGCGCTACAGTCTGGATCCGAGCAACCGCTCCGGTCGCAGGTTCGAATCCTGCCTCGGGCATGGATGTGTGTGATGTCTTTAGGTTAGTTAGGTTTAATTAGTTCTAAGTTCTAGGCGACTGATGACCTCAGAAGTTGGCATAGTGCTCAGAGGCATTTGAACCATTTATTAAAACACTTGCAGCATTACTTTTTATACAACAGGTTACAGTGTTCCATTACGCCGTCTTCAGGCCCCTTGAGCAGCTGGTCGCATAAATAAATTAAATTAGAAAGTGTTGGCTTCAAATATTTTAATATCTACTTCATATTGAAGAGCCTAAGTTCTGGTAACCATTCATTACAAGGATGGACGTATGAAGATTTGTTGAAAAATGTCACCACATGAGAGGTACCATATGATGGCAGAGGATGTCTGTGGCATACCATTGTGTCATCATAGCTCCCTCATTCAATAGTATAAGTGACCTGAACTCATTCCCTATGGCTCCTCTCACCATGATGCCGTGAGTAACACCGCTGTGCCTCTCTCTTTTGCATGGTCAATCCTAGCTTGTGAAATAAAAAAGTTAGACAGAATATAGAGTGCACATCTTGATATGGAACAGGCCTTGGCATTCGTGGATGTTATAACTATGCCAGTATCGAATTCCCCATAAAGGTTCAAATTTGAGGCAGAAAATCCCGAAATATCGGTTCACGTTTATGGCTTGAAGAAGCAGAAAAGCGAGCCAGAAGAGCAGGACAAGCATACTGTTGTAGGACCACTCTAATTTTTGAAATATGCAAGTGAGTGTGATCTTCACGTAAACATGCTACCCTTCTTTGAATGTGATAATTGGCATTATGTTTGGAGGAAAGACATGTCCCATCCCCTTTAGAGCCAACTACCGAAAAAAGAACATAAAATATACATTTTCTTCAGGTGTCTAAATACCTTTCCAGAAGAAAAGTATTTAAGAAGACATGCAAAGGACTGCGAATGCAAAAAAAAAAAAACACTACGTGTTATTATTCATACAAAAGAAAACAGTTCATTAAATTCAAGAATGCGACCAGGAGTGATGTCCGTTTGTTGTGTACACTAACTTCGAATGTCCCCTTGCCCCTATCACTCACTGTGAAGAGAATCCCTTAGCTTCACATATCACCTTCACACGAAAACACGAACTGTATGTAGCAGTGTACCAACTTGCATGCTCATATGATTCAGGTCTTAACCACTATCTAATGTCAGGGATAGTTCTGCGGTTTGGTTGTTCACTGAACTTGAAAAACTCTCACGGGATGTTGACAGGCTTTGCAGCATCAACATTTCCTTGATCGAATCGGTGGAGGATAAAAAATTATGAACTACCCATGAAGATCAATGTAATCTTATGGATAAGTTCCACACTGCAGCTCATAACACATGCAAATTATCATGGCAGATACCCATCCTCTTCCATAATTTAAGTGGGTATTACGCTCACTCTCTAATTGGGCAATGGGATCATTTTGGTATGAAGAAAGAACAGGTCAGTGTCCTGCTTGAGAGTGTAGAGAAGTATATTTCTTTCTAGAAATGAATGACGTCAAAAATTATGCTTTGCTTCCTTGACTCTTTACGTTTCATGCAGATTGCGCTCCAGAAACTTGATGACACTCTATTTCAGGTGTATATGCACATCGCCCAATCTGCATCCTCCAATGGTGAAAAGTTACAGCCTATGATTAGCAAAGGGGTTTTCCCTTATGAGCATCTGTATAGTAAGGCAAAACTTTAGGAAACCAGGCTACCTGACATCCCTGACTTTACCAGTACTATCACAAGTGATACCATAACTAGTGCAGATTATCAGCACGCCATGAATGTCTGGCAGGAATTCAACATCCCTAATTTGGGTGAATACACAAGAATATATACATGGACACCAATGTGCAGTTGCTTGCAGATATTTTTGAAAAGTACCTGATGCTCAAGAAAACAAGACACAGCATCGAACTTTTGACTGATGCTGATATACTTCTTTTCTTTGAGTGTGGGGTCTGTGGGGGACTTTGCCAGTGTGTCCATAGACACACCAAGGCAAATAATCAATGTATGGGTGTGGTGTTCAATGCATCCCTCGATTCAAGTTATATTCTATGTCTGAATGTGAACAACTTATACAGGCACTCCACGATGCAGCCACTGTCGGTTGGTGGGTTTCAACGGATGCCCAAAAACGAATTACAGGCATTAGGTGGAAAAATAATGGGTCTGGTGGCTGACTCTTGTGTAGGATTTGTGTAGGAGGCAAACCTCAGAAATGACAAGCGACTTGCTGTTATGTCCAGAGCAACAAGTCCCATGAGCAATCACTATCCCTAAACTGATAACCACTGTTGGACATAAGCAGAGGTAGTTAATTCATAATTGTAATCTACAGCAGTGCCTCCTGGTTGGAGGAGTATATTGAATCAAATACCAAAAAGGGATTGGGCATGACTAGTCATTTCGGGAAAGATCTTTATAAATTAATTAATAATTCCATTTTCAGTAAAACCATGCAGAACATAAGAAATGAAGATGATGTATTGATTGGGAGCGAATGGAATGGGTGTTGGGGTGTAAGAAAGTGCACCACCAGACCAAATTTTAAGTGGGTTACTACTTTCAGTGAGTTGTTGCTGTGGGGATGTTGAAGGTTTCAGTAGAGTTTACGAAACATACCTATTTCGGTATGTGTATACTGGACACTTACAAACTATGTGTACTGCTTCCTCTATGAGTTCACACAAAGTCATTTGATGGATCCAAAGTTACTATATATGGATATATATAGTTTCATGTATTGGGTGAAGAACTGCAATATGAATTAATTAATTAGATATCATGGCAATTCATCTGATGAATCAGGATATGCAGCTGATAATCCTTGCGGTATTGTTCTACAGAACAACAAGGTTGTAAGTAGGCTGTTTAGGTTTTTATGTTGGTAACGCCACGTAGCGCTCTGTATGAAAATCACTGACTGTACTGTGTGCAGTCTGTGGCTGGTTAGCATTGTTGGAATTCGCTATTGTAGTGTTAGGTGGTTGGATGTGAACAGGGCGTGGCTTTGCGCAGTTGGAGGTAAGCCGCCAGCAGTTGTGGATGTGGGAAGACAGATGGCAGAATTTTGAGGCTGGACGATCTGGACGTGTGTCTATCAGAAAGAGTAAATTTTTAATACTGAACATCATGAACTGATATATATATGATCACTTTTGAATATTATTAAGGTTAATACATTGTTTGTTCCCTATCAAAATCTTTCATTTGCTAACTATGCCTATCAGTAGTTAGTGCCTTCAGTAGTTAGAATCTTTTATTTAGCTGGCAGTATTGGCACTCGCTGTATTGCAGTAGTTTGAGTAACGAAGATTTTTGCGAGGTAAGTGATTCATGAAAGGTATAGGTTATTGTTAGTCAGGATCATTCTTTTGTAGAGATTATTGAAAGTCAGATTGCGTTGCGCTAAAAAAAAATATTGTGTGTCAGTTTAGTGATGATCAAAATAAGTAAAGAGAGAAATATCTGAGTACGTTCAGTTTTGTGCAGCTATTTGATAATCAAATAACGTAGAGGTTTTCCAGCACTATCATTTATAAATTTTTCAAAGGGGATATTTCAAGGCTATTGGCTTGATGAAGAATGAGGCAGATGGATTGCCAATTGTGGAGTTTAAGATACAAAATGTGTGTGTACAATAGATGAAGCCACCCAGACGCAGGCTAAGGATGTGTGACTTGCGGCATTACATGTCCTCATGTTCGAAGACCACTTGCAGTGCCTATACGGTGGTGTTCACAAGGCTCCACCGCAACCAGCACATGTGGTACAGCAAATTAGCATTGAATAATGAAGCCACGAGGTGTACACTGTGCTGCAGCCTGAAGTCAGATCGTCACTTCAAGATGATAAAAGGCCCTTTTGTAATAATGGGATCGAAAACCTCCCATACTCACACCATTTAGTTGAAGTGCGAGAGTGGGTGGGGACTCCAACAGTGCGATTGAGAGAGAGTCAGTGATTGGCTGAGTGAGGGCTTGTGTAGAAAAGTGTGGCTCTCTTATCATAATGTAAACATTGTATGTGTATTATGTATGGTGTGCCTGGATGTGTGATTGCTTATGTGTCTGTTTGTATTCTTGTGAGTGCATTTGAGTATGGATGCATGTGTAAATATGTATGCCTGTGGAAACACATTCTGTTTATTTTTTTCTTAATAAGTAGCATGCTATGAATGCGTTAATTATAAGCACCATGTACTGGAAAAAAATATAAAATACATTTTAAAAGCTGAAAGTATACAGTGTGTACACATAAAAGTTTAAAAATTGGAGTAAAATCATCAAATGTTAAAAAATCGTAAATGGAGGAAAAAAGTTTACCACATTTCTCTCTTTTTCATTTCATGTGCGTGTGTGATTGTGTAAGTTCTTGTGTAAATAGAGCAATTTTTAAGTTCTACCTTCCACTAGATGTCCAAGTCATACTAGTTTTAAGTGTGAGTTCCATTCAGTTGATATTAATGCATCTGTTTGAGACGAATATTTTAGGGCCATCCACTTCATAGTCATTATTAAATTATTTCAGCTGCTTGAGTTGAAAAATGTTTAGAGCCACTCACCTCAATTTATAAATTAAGTTTGGGTGGAATTCCACTAGTAACAGTAATAGTATTAGCGTAAGAGAAACTGTACCTCCGCAATAGCTGTAATCCGTAATACAGTGTAAATTTTTTTTTTCAATCGGTACTATTAGTTGCAAAACCAAGAACAGTGAAGAAAAAAATTCAAACAGTAACAAGAAAGCAGTATTACTTTGTATATTGTAAAAACAACAAGATTTGTGAATGTAAAACTGTATTACTACTGTGAATATTTATGTCTAAATAAAAAAATTGTTATTCATTACCCGATGTCTTTGTTGTTATTTCTCAAATTACTATCCTTACAAATGAATATTAAATATGTGCAAGATGCACAAGGTATTAGTCTAGAGCATGAGAGAGGTGAGGTTTAAGGTGCAGGAAAACAAATTATATGTAATAATTGCATGGGAATTCGTCTATCGTGCTGCTTGTGTAGGCTTCTGGGAACGGGCGATGCCTGATCATGTCTGCTTTTAAAGACATATGTCTGAAATTATATCGCAGGTGCTTGAAAAAAGCCACAGACATAGGATCTGTGCGCATCTACATAAAAAAAGTTGGAGCTAGGTAGAAAGAAAGAAAAACACAGAATGCGAGATAAAAGATTAATTTATTTTTATTAATCCAACTTAAAAGTAATTTTACATTTTCACAAGCAGACATAACACTATTTGCACACATCTTCTTCTTCTTGAGCTGACTGATAGCAGGGCACTCACAGAATTCCAGGTCTTGAATAGATGCAAATTTGAAGATTCTCTGCATCCATGTTATCTTCTCCTTGTCTTTGACGTAGATGATGGTATCAGGATGATCGAATATTCGAAGTGACGTCATAATATCTTTATAAGCTACACCAGGATCGTCCCAGTGAAGTCCATGGAAGAAACATGTTAGCCACTTTGCACTCCTCCGTGACTTAGCACAATTCACATTTCACCTCCTTGGAAAGGCCCCGGTGATGCAATGCTTGCTGTGAATGTCTTTATTATACCAGCATCTTCTGTGTATGCTATGAGTGCAATATCTTTAAATATGAATTGTCTGCACTTATCGTCGTAGGAACCTTGAATGTCAGCAACGACTTCACACACAAAGCTGTCATTGTGAAATGCTCTGGGTATGACACAGCACTTGGTCATTTGTACAGCACGCTGCGCAACACCAGTAATTGGACAACAGTTAATTAAACGGTCACGTAGAACTAGAGCATACGGTGCAGTGTGTTCTTGATGAAGACTCAGATTCGTACATCTACTGGTCCTGATTTAATTGTCTCATTCCGCATAGAACAGTCTATTACAATAATTGGTGCCAGCTCCTTGTATTTCCGTGGACCGAGTAGGCAGCCTTCCTCTTCAACACCTTCGCAGAAAGAAGCACGGAACCTTGCAGACATGTCAGGTACTTGACTCTATACATTCTGGTCCCATTGTAGCAGTAAATTATCATATGGACAGAATTCTGAATTGAAGTAGACTCTGCATCAGTTAAATTTCAGTTGTGTAACACGGTGGAATCATTTACTATATTTCCCCCTCTATTGGCCTGAAATGCTAATATGATGAATCTTAGTGATCCAGCCGCACGGAGGCTTTAATAGCCCACGTTTGTCTGCTCACCGTCGGTAGCACTGGATACTCAAAAACATCCCACGAAAGGAAAGTTAATGACAGATATGAACCGCTATTCAGTACTTTTAAAAGCTTCTAACGCTCCTCGTCTGCCCCAGTAATGTGTGGCGTATTCCACATATATTTATTGATGATGATCGGATTCTCCTCTTGAACTCCTTGTATGTATGAGCTGCTATCCGTTGCACTCCATACCACAATAAGTTGCTGTTTAGCGTTCATAACGATCCCCATAAGCATTCTTAGACGTATGCCTGCAGTGAATCGGCGGTACTCTTCTGCTTTTCTGCCCCGGACAACCAATTTCATTTTAAGCCTTGCAGTAAAGCAGGTCTATTTGGTCTCAATTTCAGTTTTTTTCTGAATCCTTCGTAGACTTATTCTTGCTATTTTATACTCCCTGGACGCTTTTATTTGAGTGTGAGTCGCTGACTTCACAAAACATTGCGCAACAGCAGTAAGATTCTCTTCTGTAGTAACAGTCTTTCGCCTACCTGAACGAGAATTCTCCGCTACCCAGCCACTCTTTTGAAACCTTAAAATTGATTTGGGAATACATAGTCGAGAGGGAGGTTGGACGTTTGGAAAACGTCCCACAAACGAATAACAAATATTACCGTTATTACGGTTGTTTTTCCACCATATGTGCAAAACAAATACGTATTGTTCTGCAGTTACCTTTCTATTCATTGTTTCTTAGATAACAACAAAGGACATAACCTCAAAGTGCTAGTGTCATCTGACTTATGGATACTAAGTACTAAGTTTGCAAGTAACTACTACTGCCCTAGGGGAAACAAAGTCTAAGAATTGCTAGTGTCAACTGACATACGGTGCATACGTCGTGACGCTCTAGTTAACATTGCCTGTTTGAAAATATGCCTACAAGAATGTATGTGAACTATACATGTAATTCTAATTTCTTCTTTTTGTGGTAGAAACACTTTTTGCAGTAGTTGCCCCACTATGTTATCGCACAGGACGTGTGTGAAAGGAAATACGCAAGATACGTTAACTTACTGATTTCTGTGCCCCCAAAAAAATGGCTCTGAGCACTATGGGACTTAACTGCTGTGGTCATCAGTCCCCTAGAACTTGGAACTACTTCAACCTAACTAACCTAAGGACATCACACACATCCATGCCCGAGACAGGATTTGAACCTGCGACCATAGCGGTCACGCGGTTCCAAACTGATGCGCCTAGAACCGCACGGTCACACCGGCCGGCTTTCTGTGCCCCAAATTTGGCATTTATTGTTATGGCATAAGTAGATGAAACTAAGTGTTCAAGCAAGTCTGTTGTATGTTTTTTTCTAATTTAAGTTTTCATCATTGTGCACACTATACACAAAAAAGAACTTACAAATTTCTACCACATTTATTATTCCTTGGATCGGATCAGCGGCGTTCTTTTTTCAGGTTTCAAACTAGTCTATCTGTGTAAAGCCAGCAAATAACCTTAACAGAAACATCGTGCTTGTGGATGCTTCTTTGATCGATTTGATATTAATGCTTACATATAAGCAGGAGTCTAATTTTGGCTTCTGATTATAATAAAATGGTAGATCATTAACAAAGACCAACAACAGTAATTTGCCCACTATCGAAACTTCCGGCACACAGGAAGATGATATGGCCGCTCTGTTTGTATTGCACAGATATCGTACCGTAGCTTTCTGCGCCCCATTTTCTTAAACTAGAACTAAACGGTACATAGTAAAATATACTAACACAGGTGAATTTGGCACACTGTCATAATCAGGTACGCAGTCTGTTCTCCATACGGAAAGGTGTAACCAGAATATGGCATTGTGCAAAGATTATATCTGGCAGGTTGAAACGTAACATTTGTTGGATGCTCATGAGTGCCACTATCCGTATACGCTATTCTGGTCGTCCATGGCAATTCCCTGCTGTAGGAGAAAGGGGCTTTTTCTTCGGTCAGGGGAGTGCAGTAGGTGGTATAGCACTTAGCAGCCATATCAGTCAAACAAAGCAACAACAACTTGCACTGTACGTGCTTGAGCATTGTCCCGCAAAATGATGGTCAGGTCCTGCAGAAAGTATCATCACTTCTGTCTCTAGGCTGGTCGTAAGTTGGGTTCCAAATATGAACAGCATAGAGACAGAAGTGATGGCACTTTCTGCAGGACCTGACCATCATTTTGCAGGACAATCCTCAAGCACGTACGGTGCAAGTTGTTACTCATTTATTTGACTGATGGGGCTTCTAAGTGCTATACCACCTACTTCACTCCCCTGATTTAAGCCTCGAGAGTTCAACTCGATTTTTAAACTGAAGGAAACACTTCACGGCATTCGCTTCAGAACTCCTACAAATCCGTCGGGCAATAGACCGCACCGCTCGAACTGTCAACACAACTGGCACTGCTGAGACTATCCTACGACTTCCACATCGCTGGCAACGGATTATGCACAATGCTGGGACTACTTTGAAGGTCAGTAAAACTTTGAAATACTTATCTATTTTGTACGACCTGTAAATAAATAGTTGCCACTACTAAAGTTCCAACCCTCGTTTTAAATATCAGAGTCGGTCAAATGAAAACTGAACACGGTTCACAATGGGACCATGCAATGATTCCATTCAAAAGTAATTACCACACATGTTACTACATTTATCCCACTGGGTGACAAGACGATCAAATTCTGTTTCGCAGAACGCGGTCGGCCGCTGACAGATTCGCAACCGCATCCGCTCTTGCACTTCCCTCTCTGACTCAAACCGACGTTCATGCATGTGTTTCTTCAGGTCGCCAAAGATGCGAAAACCACTCGGTGAAAGATGCGGGCTCTACGTAGGATGTTACAGAGTTTCCCAACCAAATTGGTGAAGCGTAGTCTTCCTGCGATCGGCAATGTGTGGGGCGGCGATAACGGACAACAGGTGCAACAAGTGTAAGTTCACCTAGTAATGAGGCGAGCCAGTAGCACTCACGAAGGAACAGGCACATTTTTGTGTTTTACGTAACGTCGGTCGATTACGCTTTATACAGCGATCTCTTGGCCATGACTTCGCCTTTGGACTTTTATGTGTGCTTGTCCGCTTACTGTATCGACGCAATCATCGTGACTGATGGGAACCCACATTTCAGTTCAGTTCGACACTTCGGAAGTTTGTTTTCCAGAGTAATCTGCATCCTTTCATGAGCTACCCATCCTGATCTAACACTATAAAAGTAACTACTTCCATGGCGTCAGCTCCCATCTAGCACTTATCTCCTGTAAGATAGATAACTTGATTAGCTTTTTCATGTCCAGTGTTGGTTTGCATTCAGTTGACTTTGTCAATAAATTACGAGTATAATGATAGTGAATGTCTGTTTAATTTCAGTAGGTAACAACCCCCTCTTCCACATTCATGATTCTTAATTTTATACAAGACGCAATTGTCAGGGCTGCCCATCCATTCCGTTTTCTTGCGCGCACCTCCTTTCCATACAACTGCATCGTAGGAGGGTGATCTGCAAATCGAGAAGGGAAGTCGGTGCAGATCGCTGGCTTGTTCCACGAAGGTATGGTCCTAACTCCAGTGGTGTCCTCCAATAGCCATGCAGATGTAAACAGTCTTTGTCCCTAGAATGTTCTTCTACTGTCCGCAGTACACAATGCTGTAAAATGCTTTCATGCCGTTCCACATTTAACGGATTCTTCAGCACAGCAAATGAACCACACCCTAACCACGAAAAATACTGTAAATCCACTTCCCTTATAATTCAGTCCGCCTTCTTAGCTGAATGGTAACGTTCTTGCCTCCCATGCAGCGGTCCCGGGTTTTAAATTTTCCCCCTTTTGGACTGGGTGTTGTGTTGTCATCATCATTTCATCCTCATCTCTGGGAAGCAAGTCGCCCAGTGTGGCGCCGACTGGTACAAGACTTGCACTCGGCGGCCGACCATCCCCGGATGAGGCCTCTCGGCCAACAATGCCATACGGCCATTTCATTTCTCCATATTTCAATGTTGGCAATACACATGATGGCTCTTCAGGGATTCGTGAAACTCAAACATTCTCATCAGATTGACACCTAATTTAGCGTGATGAATCATTTAAAATCGTTTCCAGTCATCCTCTATCCAGCGGCGCCGACATTTACACCGTCTCTAGCATCGCTTAACATTCGCTACAGAAATGTGTGGCGGTTTGATGAGGAACTGCTCGGCCGTTGAGCAGGTACCTCACTCTTTTTAACTCCACATGCACAGCAATTGTGCTAGTAACGCTGCTTGTAGCACTTAGGATCTCAGTAGCGATTCCTTCCCCTGATTTCCCGCGATTTTTTTTGCAACCGGACTCCGCAGTGCTCGGCGGTCCGTGTCGATCAGCGCAGGTGGTGTACCCAGTCTTGGTGTACCTGTTACTTTTCTTCCTCTTTCGTATTTCAGTCATATCAGCAACACCTCAGGTAGATTTAGAAGGGCAGAAACAGCCCCGACAAATCTCTTATTCAGGTGACAGCGGATGACCGTTGAGCTCGCCTGACCTTCCCCGTCTGTTCTTGCTGCTTTTCTACTGGCTTCCTTTTATACTGGTGGATCTGCCTCTCGTGACATTTAATACTCAGTTCTGCGTTACGGAGGTGTGTCCGTATACTTTTGATCAGATGTTGGCAGACTAAACATACACACGCCGCCAGACTGAACACTGTACACAAACCACCCTTTCCAACCACGATAGGAGGGACTGTTCTGTGTTCTGAGCTTCACTGAAAACGGAGCTTAGTTTCACCTCTATTGCACTTAACGATTTGCTGTGGTCGGGAAAAGGTTTTAAATTAAAGAAATACAAAGACCACGCGACTCGTGAGGATGATGTGAAATTATTTTTAGCAATTTAGGTGGACCTTATTTTCTACTATTCGACTTATGTCATTGGATTACATGCCCGCATCACAACTTACTAAGTCCTACAGCGAGGCCGCGCGGGGTAGCCGTGCGGTCTGCGGTGCCTTGCCACGGGTCGCGCGGCTCCCCGCGTCGGAGGTTCGAGTCCTCCCTGGGGCATGTGTGTGTGTGTGTGTGTGTGTGGTGTCCTTAGCGTAAGTTCGTTTAAGTTAGATTAAGTAGTGTTTATGTCTAGAGACCGATGACCTCAGCAGTTTGGTCCCATAGACCAAACATTTCCTTTTTCCTACAGCGAGTATAAGGATTTTGCCATGAGAAAATCCTTTATCTTGCGTTTAGTAACCTGTCATGAACTGATACGGTAGCCTAATGGGAGATGCGTGCATAGGTAGGAAAAAATGATTGTTAGCGATGAAAGCTCTGCTAACAACCGTGGCTGTAGTGTTGACGACTGCTGTGAGCACCACAGATTTAAATTGCTTACAAACTAGTTCTTAAAAATTTTACGTGAATTGAGAAACAGGTAGAGGAAAACGGGCTCGAAAAAAGGGCTTTCTTTTTCTTTTTGGTTTGAAGAATTAGAAGTTTTCCTTTGATAAGCTTTTCTTAACTCACTTGTTCACTGATCCTTTTGCAAGAAGGAATTCTTAACAAAACTGCGATTCCAGACTGAAATCAGATCCAACCGTGAGGGGTCTGTAAATACGAGCTGTCTGTGCCGCCAGATGCCGTGTTGTAACAGAGTCAGGTGGCAGCGGCTGTGTTTGGGAACAAGCCAAACATGTGTATAGGAGGCAGAGTTTGCCGGGGCGTTATCAGCCCAGACGTAAATAACGGCGCGGCGCGTTAACCTGCTGTGCGGTCGCGCATGTAAGGCGCTGCTAAATAATGCACGGCCGAGGCTGGCGTGCAGCCATCGCAGCACACGCGAGGAGCGAGCCGACCACGTGGTCGCCGAGGGCCGCTTCGTGTTCCACGGCTGCACTCGTTTACACGCCAGCAGCTCCGCGCAAAGCCCTTGGCAAAATGTAGGCCCAGGCACTGATCCAAGGGGTGGTCACGGGGTCATGACCCGCCCCTCTCCCCAACCCCACATCTCCACAACAACTGTCCAGGTAAGTGTTCTGTACCAACCCCGAAATCGAGAATCACGACAATTTCTGCCTGTTATCGACACTGAAACTGGCAAGATATCAGTCCCGGGAATTGCAAGACCTTCGAGAATTCTTTCATTTGAAGTCTGAACTTGTGGTCGAGCGGTTTTAGGCGCTTCAGTCCGGAACCACGAGGCTGCTACGGTCGCAGGTTCGAATCCTGCTTCGGGTATGGATGTGTGTGATGTCCTTAGGTTAGTTAGGTTTAAGTAGTTCTAAGTTCTAGGGGACTGAACCGCTCGGCCACAAGGCCGGCTTGGATGCGAGTAAATTCTGCAAAATGTACATTGTCGGCGTGGATACCACCAGACAGTCCAAAGTAGGTACCCAGAACGCAACCTTTTCGTTTCATAAACTTTTGGTTACAAATATTTAAAACTTTTCGTTCCCAATAAATAAAACTCCGTCATATCCACCAACACTACTTCCAAAAGACCACGTGATTCAGATACGTTTCTATAACACCTGATGATGAGCCTACCGTGGCGCGAAAACTAGTTATTAGAAAATAAATAATTACAAAAGAACTGCCAAAAGTATTTTTAAGATTGCATCTGTGACAAGTGGTATTTGACTTCTAATTGTTGAATTTGTGAAGGAAAAAGCATTGCACGAATGGAAGTTGGAATATCTGGAATGGATTGCAGAGCTCATATTTTCAATGGTCTTGACTGCACGCTGCCCGCTGTAAGACACTGCAAGGTGAGAAACAAATTATTTCTGTTCTTATGAGGATGCATTTACAAGGAAATTCGCATTGTAGAAGGGACAAGTTGATAAACACAGTCCAATTCCCATAGTTCCCTCGCAGTAAACAAAACGAGAGGTTTGAAGAATTCATTGTGGCATTGAAAGAATTGTAAGTATTGCGCTCTAAACGTTCTTAACACACTGGCGATCTTACAGCTGTTTTCTAGAGCGTTTTGCTTTTCCAGTTGAATGTGCCCATGTATTTGTACAGATGTAACTATCTGATCTGCAGTGTAATTTCCGTTTTATAAAGACAAACCGTTTTACGTTACAACTGTCCAGAACATCTACTTTGCTTTCGTCAAGTACAGTTCCCACGTCTCCATAATGAAGTTGTTAAAGTTCTGCAATATTTGAATCAACATATGTCTGTTAAGGAACTCTTTTCGATTGTTGTTGTTGTTGTGGTCTTCAGTCCTGAGACTGGTTTGATGCAGCTCTCCATACTACTCTATCCTGAGCAAGCTTCTTTATCTCCCAGTGCTTACTGCAGCCTACATCCTTCTGAATCTGCTTAGTGTATTCATCTCTTGGTCTCCCTCTACGATTTTCACCGGCCACCCTGCCCTCCAGTACTAAATTGGTGATCCCTTGATGCCTCAGAACATGTCCTACCAACCGACCCCTTCTACTAGTCAAGTTGTGCCACAAACTCCTCTTCTCCCCAATTCTATGCAATACCTCCTCATTAGTTATGTGAATTACCCATCTAATCTTCAGCATTCTTCTGTAGCACCACATTTCGAAAGCTTCTGTTCTCTTTTTGTCTAAACTATTTATCGCCCATGTTTCACTTCCATGCATGGCTACACTCCATACAAATACTTTCAGAAACGACTTCCTGACACTTAAATCAATACTCGATGTTAACAAATTTCCTTTCTTCAGAAACGCTTTCCTTGCCATTGCTAGTCTACATTTTATATCCTCTCTACTTCGACCATCATCAGTTATTTTGCTCCCCAAATAGCAAAACTCCTTTACTACTTTAAGTGTCTCATTTCCTAATCTAATCCCATCAGCATCACCCGACTTAATTCGACTACATTCCATTATCCTCGTTTTGCTTTTGTTGATGTTCATCTTATATCTTTTCAAGACACTGTCCATTCCGTTCAACTGCTCCTCCAGGTCCTTTGCTGTCTCTGATAGAATTACAATGTCATCGGCGAACCTCAAAGTTTTTATTTCTTCTCCGTGGATTTTAATACCTACTCCGAATTTTTCTTTTGTTTCCTTTACTGTTTGCTCAATATACAGATTGAATAGCATCGGGGAGAGGCTACAACCCTGTCCCGCTACCTTCCCAACCACTGCTTCCCTTTCATGTCCCTTGACTCTTATAACTGCCATCTGCTTTCTGTACAAATTGTAAATAGCATTTCGCTCCCTGCATTTTACCCCTGTCACCTTCAGAATTTGAAAGATTACGAAACGAAATAAGTCACTATTATGTAGCAACCTAAGTGCGAAAATCTATGAGATTGTCTGCCTCTATCCTCAGGCCGACAGTTTGTACCAAATAAAAATTATGTTTCAGTGCACCAAAAATAATTAAATAATACTGAAGATATTATTTTTTATGATCTGCGTTGTTGAGAGATATGAAATATGAAAACAACTTGTATGCAGCGCGACTGCATAGCCATTTAAATATAGCGCATTTGTAGTTGTCTGCTCTTCCCCCTCCCCCTGCAAAGGGAGGCGAAGCAGAGGGGAAGTGTGTAGCCAGGCTGAGAACTGTGGAACGTGAGCCAAGGCACGGATCGCGACCCAAATTCCTGATTGCCCCTAATGCAGGCGAACTCTCCATATACACGTGAGAGCTGTTGGTCTAGTGGAGCCAGCATGGTATTTCAGCGTGTTCGTTCAGGGGACTAGCCGCCTCTGCAATTACACTGAAGCGCCAAAGAAACTGGAATAGGCATGCGTATTCAAATACAGAAATATGTAAACAGGCAGATTACGGTCCTGCGATCGGCAACGCCTACGTAAGACAGCAAGTGGTCTGGTGCAGGTGTTACGTGGGCTACTGCTGCTACAATGGCAAGTTATCCAGATTTCAGTGAGTTTGAGCGTGGTGTTGTAGTCGAAGCACGAGCGATGGGACATAGTATCTCCGAGGTAGAGATGAAGTGGGGATTTTCCGTACGACCATTTCACGAGTGTACGTGAAGATCAAGAATCCGGTAAAACATCAAATCCCCGACATCACTACGGCCGGAAAAAGAACCTGCAAGAACGGGACCAACGACGACTGTAGTCAATCGTTCAACGTCACAGAAGTGCAAGCCTTCCACAAATTGCTGCATATTTGACTTCTGGGTCGTCAACGAGTGTCAGCGTGTGAACCATTCAACGGAACATCATCGATATGGGCTTTCGTGTACCCTTCATGACTGCACGACACAAAGCTTTACGCCTCATCTAAACACCGACATTGGACTGTTGATGACTGGGAACATGTTGCCTGGTCGGACAAGTCTCGTTTCAGGTCTACCTTTAAACTTGCTCTATTTATTTTTGTATTTGTGTTTCACATTAACGCGTATTCTTTGTCGTTTCCCCCAGTTTAAGGATCCGAAAACTTGTTACAGGACTGCTGAGATAATTTTGACGATATAGAATCTCCTTGTCTGACACTTCATTCAATTATGAATTTCATTCTGTCCTCCTGAAATATAATGAAAGCTGTAGGATTGGCATATAAATACCTACATATATTAACATAGGTTCAATCGTTCCCAACAGTAAGTACAAATTCTACTGCAACTGAGTCAAATGCTTACTCGAGAACTATGAATAGTTAAGTAATTGGTAATTCATAATCGCTGTTCATTTCGATAATTTCGTTCAATATTTGCAAAAGTGATTATAATCCTAAGTTTTTCCCCATGTTTTTGGCCATAATGTTAGTGAATTTTCGGTAGGTTACCGACAGGATTCTTTTTCTTATGGCTTCTCTGTTCACTTTTTCTGAATAAGAATGATTTCAACAATGGTCCTGTTTTGAGGGATTCTCTTTATTCGCAAACATTCTATAACTAGTTCTGAAGTTTCATTCCGTCTACCGTTTCTCTCAGATTAAACTTTAGTTTTCCAGTATAAACATCTCCCGGTGCGTTCCATTTCTTCACAGCATGGATGACTTTATACACCTGACGCCACATCTGCAAGTCATATATTTTTTTTTGTGCTTCTTGTTCTTCCATTGACCGATTCAGACGTTTGAAGAAATGTTGCCCCGTTTCTCTCTGTTTTTAGCTACTGTAACATCAAATATGTTAAGTAGTGACTTATGGTGGACATATTATCATGGCAGTTTCCTTGGGAATGGATGTGGGCATGAACTATACTTGCTTAAAATATCGGTAGAGGTCAG
This sequence comes from Schistocerca serialis cubense, assembly GCF_023864345.2. Taxonomy (NCBI): domain Eukaryota; kingdom Metazoa; phylum Arthropoda; class Insecta; order Orthoptera; family Acrididae; genus Schistocerca; species Schistocerca serialis. The sequence continues at coordinate 393,325,957 of NC_064638.1, forward strand.
GTCTGAACATCCACGTTTGCAGCACTGCCAACCTCAGCAAATAACTGGGCAGTAAACGTTACCGGATGCTTTGCCTAGCCGGCCGAAGTGGCCGTGCGGTTAAAGGCGCTGCAGTCTGGAATCGCAAGACCGCTACGGTCGCAGGTACGAATCCTGCCTCGGGCATGGATGTTTGTGACGTCCTTAGGTTAGTTAGGTTTAACTAGTTCTAAGTTCTAGGGGACTAATGACCTCAGCAGTTGAGTCCCATAGTGCTCAGAGCCATTTGAACCATTTTGCTTTGCCTACTGCACTTTGCTTTTTGTTCTACTTTCCTCGCTGGTTTCATTTCTTATAAGTGAACGGACTATTCCCGATTCATGAAAGGAGTTGAATACGACCCTAGTAATACTAGAATGAATCAGTAATCCCTACGGCCATCTCGCCAGTTCGCAGGAGCACAGAACACGGACGAGGACTACCAGTCCAATGAGTGGGAGGCAGGGCTTATTTCCCTGCTTCTCTCCTCGCCCCCCGTCCGGTCTTAGCTCTCGTTTGTTCAGGTTAGCGGCTGACTGCCAGGTTATAGGCTTCGCACTCTTCATATAATATGTTTCTGTTTTATTTTTTTCATAATTTTACTATTTCAATTTATTTCTAGAATCCAATTTTTAATGCATCTTCTGGCGCCCTCCGGGCGACATTTCTGACAAATACGCTGGGTGTAAAAAACCAGTACACAAAACTCCAGACTGTTTAGAGTAGATTTAAAAACTCATATGCGACAAAAATGTCACATGTGCACCGCTTACAGACAAAGGGTCAACGAAGACAGAGTATGGTTAAACCTATTTTAGTAAACGTAGGTATTTATGTGCCGATGCTACAGCTTTCATTATACTTCAGGAGGATAGTAAGCAATTCGCAATTGAAAGAGGATTCAGAGAAGAAGATTCCATATCGCCAAAATTATCTCAGCAGTCCTATGAAATGTTTTCAGATCTTTAAACTGGAGAAACGAGAAATAATACTCGTTAACACAACATGTCTGTGTCACCTTTCGCTGTCCACATTGTCCCGTTTGCCTGTACACAGATAGAAGGTTCAAAACGGCAAGTTTAAAGATAGACCTGAAAATCAATAGCAATAAGACAAGCAAAACTACGTAGTATATTGAAAAATCGACAGTTTCGACGCTAGTGGTATTTAGAGACGGTGTTCAAACTGCTGTGTAATGAATATCGCTTTAGAGCTGTTGTTGAAAATGTCGACCGTTTACATAAATGCTCAAATAGCATCTGCATGGAACTGATTGTTGGTTGGTTGGTTGGTTGTTTTGGGGAAGGAGACCAGACAGCGTGGTCATCGGTCTCATCGGATTAGGGGAGGATGGGGAAGGAAGTCGGCCGTGCCCTTTCAGAGGAACCATCCCGGCATTTGCCTGGAGTGATTTAGGGAAATCACGGAAAACCTAAATCAGGATGGCCGGACGCGGGATTGAACCGTCGTCCTCCCGAATGTGAGTCCAGTGTCTAAACTGATTGTCTAACATGCTCAAAAGAATGATGATTTTCACGAATAATGGCTGCACCTTCAGCCAAACATGCAACCAGCTCTTCTGGAGTACCGATCGATGTCTGGTACACCAAACATTTCATCTCTCCCCCCCCCCCCCCCACACACACAGAAAGAAATCCTAGGCGGTATATACTATTTCACTTGTATATACTGTGAACAGTAACGGTCCAATAATAATGTCTTGATGTACACCCAAAACTAGTTGCACGTTTGAAAATTTCTGCTCATTGAAAACATGTCATCTATGTCTAAATTTTAGAAATTTTTAACTCCGATCACGCATTTTGATCCTAAAAGACGCACAAGACTAACTAAAACGTCTAAAAATTGTTAGTTGATTAACTGTGGAACGATCTTTCGCCCTATAACAGGTACTTTAAACAGTGGAGAGCTTGCTGTCGAGCAAATTCAGTGCTTAACATACTCTGTCTCCTCGCGAGTGCGGAATCAACTGATGTCTCAGAGCTATTAATCGAAATGGGACCTAAGCTCTATCACAAAGGAAACATGCACACACTCTTTTTAAATTTAATAACTTAAATATAAAACACATATAAAATATCAATACTATGGTTCAGTCATCACTATTTAGCGGAGATCAGGCCGGGTCAGGAAGGCAACATGGACGGATACAGACACACAACGACAAACATTCTCAGAGAAACTAAAGGTAAAGTTCACTATTTTCCAGTAGAAGTTGTGTCGACAAAACTGACTTGTGCCTCGCAGAGCAAAGAGAACGGAACTCAGTCGAAATCACGCTGCTTGCAGTAAATCACGAGCGAGCAAAGAGCAAGTTCTGCCGTATTTCAGTTTCATTAAATGAGAGCACAATTTACCACTCGCCAGAACCCCACAACGCTTCTATGAAATGGCTTTACACTTACAGATAGTTTCTAACTCGGTAAATCTGAGCTGATTCAAATCCAAAATCGCAGTCTACGTGCGGACAGGAGCGGCACATCACACTCGGAGACCAGCTGAGCGACTCCTGTAAGAATAGGCTCTACAGCATGTGATTAACTTCTATACAAAATGCAACTTGGCTCGTCTTCGTGCTCATAGACTGGAAAAACTTGGAAGACGCGAAATGATTAGTCAGGAAGAGGAAATTCTGAGTGGAGCTAGACGCCTCCTCCAGTCCGAAGACAGGAGAGACAACGCTTGTTTACTTGACCTCAAAATTTTCCATCCGTTCAGCGTCTAAAGTTTGAACAAACTTGCCCCTCGCTTGGGTCTGAAGTAGCCAATCGCGAGGGCGCCCATACCAAAAATCCGCGCAGATAACGCAGGAACGCTCTGCGTGAGTGGCGCCTCAAGCCAATTCTGAAAGATGAACCAAACAGCCGTTCTCAGACCACCGCTACAAAGCTGAATCAAGGAAGTCCACCTGAATTCTCCGTACCGCATTGGCTGCAATTACCCCTCATTCACTCGATCCACCGATCGTCCATGTTTAAGGCAGGTTGTTATAGGTGCATAGACTGCTGACTATCAAATTCAATAACAAATGAGGATATAACACATTCCATTTCGATTCCGAGATTGATCTTCCTCCGTGAGATGGAAAAAGTGTAAGAGAAAAGTCATTCTGCAGAACTTGATAAAACCATGAAAATATATGAAATGAGGACTGATTGACACCTTCCATACATTCCTATCTCGTTCGCTATGGGACAGCGTCGAGTGTCTACCGGAAGTCTCAGTGTCCTCCTACCATGTACCTATCCAGAAATGCCGATAATCCTAGCAGTACCGTGGTGGTGGTGGTGGTGGTGGTGGTGGTGGTGGGGGAACTTTCTGCCTACCTTCAAATATTTAAGTTTTATAGTAGATGTCAGTATTTCAGTTTCAGGACGTTACTTACACATCAGTATCTCTTTACGAAGTATGTTGTGACTGAACGTCAACAGCAATTAACTAAATATGAAATTTCATAGGTTTTTCTTTCTTTTTTTTTTGAGGTGGAGGTAAGGTACCCCCCGCTCATAACGACCCCCCCCCTCTCCCCCTACTCTACCCGCCTCCTCCCACTACACGGTAGAGTTCTTTGATATTGCTAATATTGTGGTAAAACATGCTACTTACCTCAATAGAAAGTATTGAAACGTCCCCCTAGAAAAATTAGTGAATGACTGTGCTGATAAACCTCTTACGATATTTGATTTTCAAACAGCTGAGCAAAACTGAAAGTACTCAGACATTACCCTCTTTACTTATTCTGATCAACACTAAACTGACACACAATATTTTTAGCGCAGCGCAGTCTGACTTTCAATAATTCCTACAAAAGAATGGCCCTGACTAACAATAAACTATACATTTCACAAATCACTTACCTCACAAAAATCTTCGTTACTCGAACTACTGCAATACAGCGAGTGCCACTACTGCTAGCTAAATAAAAGATTCTAGCTACTGAAGGCACTAACTACTGATAGGCATAGTTAGCAAATGAAAGATTTTGATAGAGAGCAAACAATGAATTTACCTTAATAGTGTTCAAAAGTCATCATATATATAGCAGTTCCCGACATCCAGTCTTACAAATTTACTCTTTCTGGCGGACACACGTCCAGATCGTCCGCTCTTAAAATTCTGCCATCTCTCTCCCCACATCCACCACTGCTGGCGGCTCACCTCCAACTGCGCAACGCTACGCGCTGTTCACATCCAGCTGCCCAACACTACACTAGCGACTATTCCAACAATGCCAACCAGCCACAGACTTCACACAGAACAGTCAGTGGTTTTCATACAGAGCTCTACGTGGCGTTACCAATATAAAAACCTAAACAGCCTACTTAAAGTAAGCTGTTAATATTAGCCAACAACAGTGAACCGAACTTGATTATTTAAAAATTTCTTTGATGGTCTGTACGTAGTACTCGTCCCCTCCCCCCCCCCCCCCCCCCCCAGGTAATGCACATTATGCACAATGGGTTGGTATTGCTAGGGTTAAGGAGGATAGGTGACCAAACCGGAAACTCGCGCATATAGGACAATAGCTGGAAAGGAGAGAACATTCAACATTCTACCAAAGAGATGGACATGGTGTGACAATACGAAAAGCACTTTGTGCAGTCTATTAGCGGAACAGACAATCGCCGCCACGGACATTGACAACAAATGTATGTCCGTGCGACGTCGGGCCACGAAATGCTATCAAAACGCAGGCGGGCGCCTGAAAGCAGCGCACTCTGCCTCTGGCAAATTTAAACAGCGAATCCGCGCCGCCCAAATGGCCCGCAGCGCCGCGCCGCCGCGCCGGCGACACGCGCACGCCGCGATTGTCATCGGCATTTCGGCACACGCCGAACCAGATGCATAATTTATGCGCGGCACTGTTTTTTGAGAGGCCCCGCGCGCCACACGCAGCCGGTAATTGGTAAACAATTAAATATTAATAAGGCAGGACCGCGGCGCGACCCCAAAGCGACAAAGGACGCAGCAGCGCGAACCGAGCGAATTTGCAAACGCCATCTCGCCAGAGCAGCTCCTAATGCGATTTGAATTTCGGACCGCCGTAATGTGTGTGCGTATTACTTCGCCAAAAAAAAAACTACCTGGCGGACAGTCGGCGAGACAAAAAGAATAAATTAGCGGCCGGGAATGCGCGAAGAGAGTAGAGGCGGCCCGACCCCTTTGATGTGTGCCGCCACCTGCAGTTGTCGCTGACCGGCAGCAGCGGCGCAGCAAACAGCCTCATGCGCATTTGCGTGCGTAAATGAGTTAGCGACGGCCGAGTGCAAACCACCAATCGATAGCCGGCACCGGGCACCGAGCGCCGACCGGCCGCCGGCTAGCGGCTAGAGGTTAGCGGCTAGCAGCCGCATGCGGGCGCGGACAACACCGGCTGCGTGCGTGCCGTGTGACGCAGCGGCACGGGGCGACCTGCAGAACCGCCGCTAAGCCGCCAGATTCCCACGCAACAGCAGCCCACCGGGTGAGACGCCGGCACGCCGCTTCCCAGCTGACGACACGGCGTTCTTCGTCTAGATTTCCAGAAGGGTTTCGACACCGTTCCTCACAAGCTTCTTCTAATCAAACTGTGTGCCTACGGAGTATCGCCTCAGTTGTGCGACTGGATTCGTGATTTCCTGTCAGAAAGGTCACAGTTCGTAGTACTAGACGGAAAGTCATCGAGTAAAACAGAGTATCCGGCATTCCCAAAGGAAGTGTTATTGGCCCTCTGTTGTTCCTGATCTATATTAATGACATAGGAGACAATTGCGAAGCCGTCTTAGATTGTTTGCAGATGGTGCTGTCATTTACCGTCTTGTAAAGTCATCAGATGATCAAAACGACTTGCAAAATGGTTAAGATATCCAGAATGAGATTTTCACTCTGCAGCGGGGTGTGCGCTGATATGAAACTTCCTGGCAGATTAAGACTGTGTGCCGGACCGAGGCTCGAACTCGGGACCTTTGCCTTTCGCGGGCAAGCGCTCTACCATCTTTTTTTTTTTGCATTTTGTTCGTTATTGATCGTTGTGTTTGGTCGTTGCGGACGTCGCAAGACATCCTGTTCAAGTTCGGTGGTTGATCCTTCCACTCAGTTTTTTATTACAGAGGCCAACCGGCTCTGACCGAACACGCTGAGGTACCGTTCCCGCAAATCCATCTGAGCTACCCAAGCACGACTCACGCTCCGTCCTCACAGCTTTACTTCTGCCAGTACCTCGTCTCCTACCTTCCAAACTTTACAGGAGCTCTCCTGCGCACCTTGCAGAACTACCACTCCTGAGAGAATGGATATTGTGGAGACATGGCTTAGCCACAGCCTGGGGGGTGTTTCCAGAATGTGATTTTCACTCTGCAGCGGAGTGTGCGCTGATATGAAACTTCCTGGCAGATTAAAACTGTGTGCCGGACCGACATTCGAACTCGGGACCTTTGCCTTTCGCGGGCAAACGCAGGTTCGCAGGAGAGCTTCTGTAAAGTTTGGAAGGTAGGAGACGAGGTACTGGCAGAAGTAAAGCTGTGAGGACGGTGGTTAAGGTATCTGTATGGTGCGAAAAGTGGCAGTTGACCCTGAATAAAGAAAAGTGCGAAGTTATTCACATGAGTACTAAAATCAGCTAAATTTCGATTACGCGATAAGTCACACAAATCTGAGGGCTGTAAATTCAACTAAATACTTAGGGATTACAATTACAGATAACCTACGCTGGAACGATCACATAGATAATATTGTGGGTAGAGCAAACCAAAGACTGCGACTCATTGGCAGAACACTTAGAAGGTGCGACAGGTCTACCAAAGACACTACTTACACTACGCTTGTCCGCCCTATTCTGGAGTACTGCAGTGCTGTCTGGGATCCGCATCAGGTGGGACTGACGGATGACATCGAAAAAGTACAAAGAAGGGCGGCTCGTTTTGTATTATCGCGAAATAGGGGAGATAGTGTCACAGACATGATACGTGAATTGGAGTGGCAATCATTAAAACAAAGGCGTTTTTCGTAGCGACGGTATCTTCTCATGAAATTTGAATCACCAGTTTTCTCCTCCGATTGCGAAAACATTCTGTTGGCACCCACCTACATAGGGAGAAATGATCATCACGATAAAATAAGAGAAATCGGGGCTCGTACGGAAAAATTGCTCGTTTTTCGCGCGTGCCATTAGAGAGTGGAATGGTAGAGGGATAACATGAAGGTGGTTCATTGAACCCTCTGCCAGGCGCTTTATTGTGAATAGCAGAGTAATCACGTAGATGTAGATGTAGACAGGGCATAGGCAAAGTACTGTGAACAGTAGTAGTAATGGAACGGTTATGTTTAACGGTCAAAGACGCAGGTAAGCACTTGTCTCATTGCACTGTGCGCGTTAAGTACGACCTAGACATCAGCGCAGTTTGTTTACGTTTAGTGTACACTTCATGTCTGCATTCAGAGGCCGAAGTCGACGTGCAATGAAAGACCTAACAGGGTTCCAAAGAGGGCAGATTGTGGAGGCCCAATTAGCTCGAGCATCAGTGACCAAGACAGCCAACTTACTGAATGTTTCAAGAGCAGCTGTTTCAAGAGCTATGACACTGTACATAAAACATGGAAAGACATCATCTTGCAAACGTAATAGTGGGCGAAAATCAAAAATAAATCACAGAGATCGTCGCACTTTAACGCGAGTTGTGTCAAAACAGCACAAAACTACGGCGTCTAAAGTGACTGCAGAGCTCAATAGCCATCTTCGAAACCCCGTATATATCGACCTGTCCGCCGAGCTCCATAAAGCGAATATTTATGGGCGAGCTGCTACACCGAAACCATTAGTGACGACAACCAACGCAAAGAAGAGTGAAACATGGTGTGAGGAGCATAAATCCTGGACAGCTGATCAGTGGAAACACGTCATATGGTCCGACGTATCAACGTTTTCGTTATTTCCAGCATCGGGCCGGGTTTGCGACTTGAGAAGGCCAAAAGAAGCCTACAATCCTGATTGCTTGATTCCAACGGCAGAGCATGGAGATGTAAATGTGATGGTGTGGGCTGCCTACAATCCTGATTGCTTGATTCCAACGGCAGAGCATGGAGATGTAAATGTGATGGTGTGGGCTGCCATGTCATAGTATTCTGCTTGTCCCGTCATTACTCTCAAAGGTCGTGTTACAGCCAACGGTTATGTGAACATTTTATGTGATCATGTGCGCCCCATGATTCAAATGTTGTATCCTAACAATCGTGTCATATCAAGACGATAATGCACCTTTCACACAGCCAAGACAGTACAATCGTGGTACGAGGACCATGCAACTGAACTGCAGCGTCTTCCCTGGCCAGCACAGTCCTCGGACTTGAACATTATCGAACCCTTGTGGGCGATACTGGAGCACAGACTCCGGAGCAGATTTCCGCCTCCCTCGTCACTACAGGAGTTAGAAGAGGTTCTGATCGAACAGTGGCATAACGTTCCAATGTAGACTATACAATCATCGTATGTCAGTATTCCAAGAATAATCGCAGCTGTATTCCCGGCAAATGGAGGTCCCACCCCTTATTAATTAACCATTCCACATTATTTTGCCTATCCCCTGTACTTCTACGTACATACTCTGCAAGTCACCTTACGGTGCTGGGCGGAGGCTACTCTATACCGCTAATATTCATTCACTTTTCTGTTCCACTCGCAAATGCACTGAAGTGACAAGAGTCATGTGATATCTCCTGATATCTTGTCGGACATCCTTTTGCCCGGTATAGTGGAACAAATCGACGTGGTATGGGCTCAGCAATTCGTCGGTGGTCCTCTGCAGAAATATTGAGCCATGCTGCCTCTACAGCCGTCCATAACGGCACAAGTGTTGCCAGTACAGGATTTTTTTGCACGAACTAATATCTCAAGAATGCCATGTCGAATGGCCTGGGTGGCCAAAGCATTCATATGAACTGTCGCAGGTTCTGCTCTATATGAGAAGGGTAAAAGAACAGACCCACAAAATTACAGACCAATGTACTTAACATTGGTTCGCTGCAGAATTCTAAAGCATCTTCTCGGTTCGAATAGAGACTGAAACGCTCTTATCCACGATTCAGCGCGGCTTTAGAAGGCACCCCTCTTACGAAATCCAGCTTACCACTTTATCACATCATATACTGGGAACTATGGATGAAAGGCAACAGATAGACTCTATATTTCTAGATTTCCGAAAAGCGTTCGACGCGGTAACCCACTGCAGACTGTTAACAAAGGTACTTGCATACAGAATAGGCTCCCAGATATATGACTGGCTCTAAGGCTTCTTAAGTGCTACAGCCCGGTTTGCTGTCCTCGACGGCGAGTGTTCATCTGTCATCTGGGACAGGGGTAAGGTCAGGGGGGGGGGGGGAGGGCACAGCTCGTGGTCTAGTGGCTAGCGTTACTACCTCTGGTTCACGGGCTCCCGGGTTCGACTCCCGCCCGGATTGGCGATGTTCTCTGCCCGGGGACTGAGTGTTTGTGTTGTCCTCATCATTTCATCATCATCCTCATCATTCGTGACTGCGGCTAGATTGAACTGTGAAAAAAATTGGACTGTGAAAAAATTGAGACTTCGTACGGGCGCTGATGACAGCACAGTTGAGCACCCCACAAACCAAACATCATCACCAGCATCAGGGGGCCCCAGGAAAGTGTGATAGGACTGTTGCTATTTTCTATATACACAAATGTGAGCAGCTATCTGCGGTTGTTCGCTGATGATGCTGTGGTGTACAGGAAAGTGTCGAAGACAAGTGACTGTAGGTTGATGGAAGATGACCTAGATAAAATTTTTAGCTGGTGTGATGAATGGCAGCAGGCTCTTAATGCAGAAAAATGTAAGTTAATGTGCATGAGTAGGAAAGGCAAACCTATAACTGTCGGATACGCGTTGGTAGTGTCCTGTTTGTCACAGACGCGTCTTTCAAATATCTGGACGTAACGTTGCAATGCTATATGAAATGGAGCAAGCACCAGAGGATTGTGGTAGGGAAGGCGAATGGTCGGCTTCGGTTTACTTGGAGAATTATAGGAAGTATGCTTCATCTGTAAAGGAGACTGCGTATAGGACGCTAGTGCGACCTATTCTTAAGTACTGCTCGAGTGTTTGGGATCCACACGAGGTCGAATTGAAAGAAGATATCCAAGTAATTCAGAGGCAAGCTGCTAGATTTGTTACCGGTAGGTTCGGCCAACATGCAAGTGTTGCAGATGTGCTTCGTGAGCTCAACTGGGAATTCCTGGCGGGAAGAAGACATTCATTTTGGAGAACACTACTGAGAAAGTCTAGAGAACTAGCATTTGAAGCTGACTGTAGAACTTTCCTACTGCCGCCACTATATGTTTCACGTAGGGACCACGCAGGTAAGGTACGAGAAATTAGGGCTCATACGGAAACATATAGACCGTCGATTTTTCCCTCGCTCTTGCTGCGAGTGGAGCAGGAAAGGAACCAACTAGTTGTGGTACAGGATACCCTCCTCACGCACCGTACGCTGGCTTGCAGAGTATGTATGTCGATGTAGAACGTTCTTCAAATCAACTGCAAACAATTGTGGTTCGATGACGTGGCGCATTGTCATCCACCGTTGTTTGGGAACATCAAGTCCATGAATGGCTGCAAATTCTCCAAATAACCGAACGTAACCACTGCCCGTCAATGATCGTTTCAGTTGGACAAGAGGATCCAGTTCATTCCATGTAGCCGGTCGGGGTGGCCGAGCGGTTCTAGGCGCTACAGTCTGGAGCCGCGCGACCGCTACGGTCGCAGGTCCGAATCCTGCCTCGGGCATAGATGTGTCTGATCTTAGGTTAGTTAGGTTTAAGTAGTTCTAAGTTCTAGGGGACTGATGACCTCAGAAGTTAAGTCCCATAGTGCTCAGAGCTATTTGAACCATTTTTGAACCATTCCATGTAAACATAGCCTACACCAAAATGGAGCGACTACCAGCTTGCACAGTGCATTGTCGTCAACTTACATCCATCGCTTCCTAGGGTCTGCGCCAATCGAAAACGGGATTCATCTGACCGGGCGAAGGATTCTCGGTCGTCTAGGGTCCAACCGATATGACCACCAGCCTGGGAGAGTCGCTGTAGGCGATGTCGTGCTGTTAACAAAGACACGTCGGCTGTCGCTTTCATAGACCATTAACACTAGCTGACGCCGCATTGTCCTAACGGATAAGTTCTTCGTACGTCCCACATTGATTTCTGCGGTTATTTCACACAGTGCTGCTGTGTGTTATCACAGATAATTCTATGCAAACGGCGCTGCTCTCGGTCGTTAAGTGAAAGCCGCCAGCCACTGCATTGTTCGTGGGGAGAACCAATGCCTTAAGTGTGGTATTCTCGGCACTCTCTTGACACTGTGGATCTCAGAATATTGAATTCGCTAACGATTTCCTAAACTGAGTGTCTCATGTGTCTAGCTTCAAATACGAGGGTTGGAACTTTAGTACTGGCCACTATATATTTACAAAAAAATGGTTCGAATGGCTCTGAGCACTATGGTACTTAACATCTGAGGTCATCAGTCCCCTAGAAACTAAAACTACTTAAAGCTAACAAACCTAAGGACAGCACACACATCCATGCCCGAGGCAGGATTCGAACCTGCGACCGTAGCAGTCGCGCGGTTCCGAACTACAGCGCCTAGAACCGCATGGCCACCGCGGCCGGCATTTATTTACAGCTCGCACAAAATAGATACGTGTTTCAAAGTTGTACTGACCTTCAAAGTAGTCACCAGCATTGTGTATAACCCGTTGCCAGTGACGTGGAAGTCGTAGGATATTCTTAGCAATGCCAGTTGCGTTGACATTTCGAGCGGCGAGGTCTATTGCCCGACGGATTTGTAGCAGTTCTGAAGCGAATGCCGTGAAGTGTTTCCTTCAATTTAGAAATCGAGTTGAACTTACGAGGACTTAAGTCAGGGGAGTGCAGTAGGTGGTATAGCACTTCATCAGTCAAACAAATCAGTAACAGCTTGTACTGTACGTGCTTGAGCATTGTCCTACAAAATGATGGTCAGGTCCTGCAGAAAGTGTCATCGCTTCTGTCTCTAAGCTGGTCGTAGGCTGTGTTCCAAAAATGAACAGCACGTGTTTTATAAAGACAGATTAGATATATAAACACTAGATTTATTAATTATTTACTTAAATCGATATTTGACATTGGCGTGATAGGCTCTTGTCAAAGGCAACAGAATACTTGGGACTAACGTCGGGAACAATTTGTGACGGTGTACGCGCGCAACGTGCAAAGAATTACTCTCGACCTACCTCTTATGGCCATCCCCTTGCCAAGGAAACGACGTCGAAAATTCACACTAATAACAATTGACGAACTTGCTTCTCATATTTCTCTGTATCCCACAACACATAACAAACAATAATAGTTATTGTAGCAGTGGTGGTAGTGGGGGGAATGAATGTCTGGTAAGTGCAGTTGTTTCGTACGGCTACAGATCTCATCACAATGGCTGAATCCTTCCCGTGATTTGCTCGTCAACGACAGCCCACTGCTTACTTCTCATCCGTCAAACCTAAAGTAGTTCTCAACAGACTGTAGCGCATTTTAGAACACCTCGTATCTCAGGCAATACTGACCCTACGATTTATCTTAACAGACAGGTTGGAAAAGGCCAACCTACATTTATACCGTTCACAGATTCAGCGAAAGCTTTCGACAATGTTAAATGGAGTATACTCTCTGAAATTTTGAAGGTAACAAGATAAAATACAGGCAGCGAAAGGTTACCGACAATTTGTACAGAAACCGGAATGTCATTATAAGACTCGAAGGACATGAAAGGGGAGCAGTACTTGAGAAAGGAGTAAGACAAGTTGTACCCTACCTCCGATGTTACTCAACGTGTACATTGAGTAAGCTGCAGAAGAAAAGAGAAAAGAAGATAAAGCTTAAAAAGTTGGTTGAAGTTTAAAGAGAAGAAATAATGGCTTTGACCTTTACAGACGACGAAGTAACTCTGTCGGACACGGCGAAGGACTTGCAAGATCAGTTGAACGGAATGGATACCGTCTTAAAAGACGTTATAAGATGAAAAGCGATCAAACTAAGCAAGGGTATCTGTGTGCAGCCACATTAAATCAGGCGATGATAAACCACAAATAGTAGATGAGTTTTCTATTGGTGCAGCTTTCTAACTGACGATGGCTAAAATAGAGAGGATATAAAATAGAGACTGTTATTAGCAAGAAGATCAGTTCTGAAAAAGGTAAATATGTTAACCCGGAGCGTAAATTAAATGTCAGGAAGTCTTTTCTAACGGTATTTGTCGGGAGTGAATCCCTGTATGCAACTGAAACGTGGGAAATAAACAATTCAGACGAGAAAGGAACAGAAAGTATACCAGTGTGGTGTTAACGAAGAATGCTGATTATTAAGTGGGTAGATCGAATAACTAATGAGGAGGTAATGAACAAAATTGGGAAAAAAGCAATTTATGACACATTGATACATCGGTTGTTAGGACAGTTGTTAGGGCATGTCTTATGGATCAAGGAATCGTAAATTTTGTAATGGTGGGAAATGTGGTGGGTAAAAATTGTCGGGAGAGACCTATGCACGAACACAGCAAGCAGGTTCAAACAGATGTAGGTCGCAGTAGTTATGCTAACACGATAGCTTATTATGTGTCGTTGGTATCCTAATAATAGACCAAACTTCGTTTTCCTGTGAGCGAACACTGAGTTTCCGTACGATTACTTCAGCGACGCGTTGCAGATCAAGAGGAGTATCGATCCACGTTTTGGACGAGAAGCAATTGGCCTAGGCTCACTAACGAATCGAAAGACGCGAGTGGTTATTATATACACGAATACAGCTTGTAAATTTTTTTTGAGCATAAATAAGCAAAAGTTTCTTGTTCAGAAGATGGAAGGAAAAATTGGAACACACAAATCGATTGGAGAGGCAAGCGCAAGATGAACCAAGAGCTAACTGCAAAGTACTCAAGCGAATATAGCACTGTGTAACATTTCCAAGAGCATCCCTCTAGATCATTTGCTAATTACGGATGCTCCACAAAACCTACACAGTCACTGTGAAGCGAGCCACAAATCGCGTGTACTATGGCGGTCAGCACAAAAACGAAAAGCAGAAGCAGAAGAAGAAGAATAAATGTGTAGAACGTTAATAAAGTTTTATTATTAAAAAAGCCTTAAGAGTTTTCACATAAAAAATTCGGAGCCATTATCTTTCAGAATGCCCTCATATTTGTCTTATACAAATAAAACAATCACACTGCGTTACTTGAAATATCTTATTTATGAGGTTTTACTAAAACTTTGCTCCGCAGTTGCTCAGAACGACCAAGTTGTCCCTTACCTTTGTCAACAAACGAGGTCTTCAGATTCGTTATATTTCTCATAAAATTAGCTGGCATTCATCCACTTTGTAACTCACACAACTCTACTGTTTCATATTTGTGCTAATTGTACTTTGATAACAGGAACCTTTTCTCTGTCCTCATTTTTACATAAATATTAACAATTTCAGGCAAAAACGTTTCTGTTTCTCCAGCTCTATCCACTCATTTTCTTTTCTCAACCGCAAAAAAGCCTTAACTTTCTCATTCTACGAACAGTTGCTCTACTTAGTAATTTTATGATGTTACGAAGGACAAAAATGTCAAGAAAGAGGCTAGAATAGTAAGAGGTGTCCCATAACGCTGTCTCCGTCTCTCCATACTAGTTTAATTTTTTTAAAAGAAAGTGTGATGCAAACAGCAGAATACGGCACATTGATTAAAATGATAAAGACAAGAAAAACTAACCTAATGCGACACATAATTCCACACAACGGCTTCATAGACAACGTCTTAGAAGATAAAATCCTTGAGAGATGCATCCTCAACATCCACATTACAAAGTGTTATCAGTGGGAAGAACCACTGTAACTACAACCAAATGGTACAGATGACGAAGTGCAGAGAAATGCGGCTACATGAACGTGGCGTCATTGTATGATGATGACAGTGATGACTATAATGATGATGCTGATGATAAAGACCAAAGAGGAGCAGCCGGGTGTGATTCTGCACAGAGCATACTTTAATCACCCTAGGACTTCGTGATATTCCTGGCTTTGGAACCATAAGATTCAATCACGAGGTTCAATCCCTAGTTTTGATAGAGATTATAGCAGATGAATCATGGCAAAAGAAATTGGGTGAGAGGAAGACAATAGATGGTACAGTGAGTGCAAATTCTGTGAGAAAGTGCGTCGGTTTAGTAGGACAATAATCTGTCGACGCAGGGAACAGCACGACATTTTGTCGCATTGACTGATTAATATCTAATAAAGTATGATTCAGATTTATTGTTCAAATAACTTACGGGTTTGCTGGCGCGTGACGTCGTCGAACACCGCCGATATTTCGACAGGAGCACACCCTGCCATTGAGAGGCCTTGAGAATTTATTGTCTGCCATGCTGGATAAACACCCAGTAGCACCCTTTTATCCTCTTATTTCAATATTATTTTTATAAGAATTTTTATTATCATTAGAGTAACGATACTCAGACGAAGCAATTCGTGCACCTTTACCTCCCACCAAAAGTGCGCTACGAAGCGGGGTAATTCGGCTGTCTAGTCACTCTGAAGCGATGGTTCAACATTATGGTACGCGTTACGGCCTGCAGAATCAAGGTCTCTGTTGCGCACCACATAATACTGTATTCAAATAACGCGACTCTGCGGGTAAATAACAGCTGACCCATGTAACATCGGATATAAATTTTGTGAACGTATCAACGAGGTACAAGATTTAATGTAATAGGATTACAAAACTATTTCATCTGGCGAGTAATATATCTGAAACAGGACGTCAGGAAGAATCTAATTATTCCAATCCCAGTGTAACATATTTGTTAACGTATGTATTAGTGAACCATCATTTAATAAGTGATGGTTGCAACATACTGACACGAATTATTTACAGAAAAATGTAAAATTTTTGGGTCCGACCTGGGGAATATCGCTCTGGATTTAGGAGATATGCAGTAACAGCGACGTTATACTATAGCAACTCTTCATTTATAGATTTATATAAATCTTTTGTCGGTGTTGACTAGAACAGGCTTTTTGAAATTCTGGAAGTAGCAGGGATACAGTACGGAAATGCAAATTATCTGCAACTTCTACAAAAACCACACTTTCAGTTATAAAAATTAAAGGGTACGAAAGGGAAGCTTTAGTTGATAAGGGAATGAGACAGATTTATAGCCTGTTCTCGAAGCTATTCGATCTGCATGCATTGAGAAAGCAGTAAAGGAAACCAAGGAGAAGTGAGGAAAAGGAATTAGTGCCCAGGGAGCAGAAACAAAAACTTCGCGGTTTACCACTGACATTGGAATTCCGTCAGAGATGGCAAAGGAGTTGGAAGTGCAGTTGAACGGTATGATCAGTTTCTTGAAAAGAGATTATAACATGAACAACCACAAAAGTGAAAAATGGTAACGGAATTACAGTCGAATTATAGCAGGTGATACTGATGGAATTAGATTAAACTGGAAGATCAATTTAGGAATCTGGGCAGCAAAGTAACTGACGACGGTCGAAATAAGGAGGATATAAACAAACAGATTGGCAATGACAAGAAAAGCATTTCTGAGAGGAGAATTCGTTAACCTCTCATATAAATTTAGTTCCTTAGAAGTATTTTCTGTAGGCATCTGTCTGGAGTGTATCCTTGTACGGACGAGAAACTTTGGAGAGAACCGTCTAGTCTTTGGACTGAATACTATAACAACAACATTATGTATGTATTTATAAGAATTCACCCCCCTTCATACGACGATCTTCGTTCGCGATGGCGTGAATTTCATCATTTACTTAGTCAAAAGGTGCCTCAGTCATCTGACAATAATTTAGGAGGGAAAAGGACTTTACAGTCCATGTATAAACATGACTTCTTATAAATGGCTGAATGAGGCAATTCTCTGGTCATAGCAAGGGAGAGGAGTGCTAGCAACTACTGTAATCGCTACTTACAGTTGCAGATAATACGCATTTCTTTTTTTTACATTTAAACATTCTATCCCTAAACACAAAATGGGGCAGGACAAGGAAAGCATGGAAGGGCGAACCCAGAATAGTAGCATCATTGGTCGTTTGGACTGTTACATTTAATTAACCGCCACATAATAGCATGAATAAATAAATACAATAATCACAAATAATTATGAACGACGCGTTGAGGCTAATTAGTTGCTTACAGCCAAAACCACCTTTAACAAATGATTTTACCTCAACAAGCCACAAAATACAGTGCGAGAATAAATATAAAACAGTACCTTTTTTTTTAAAAAAAAATCTTTTTTCCTTATAGAACAGAAGCTGCTCAAAGGGCACCAGCAAAGACAATTTAAGAGAACACTTGCGACATTCAAAGGCCCTTCGGAAAACTAATTATTTTTAACAAATAGGCCTTAACACACAACAGAAGCACACTGATAAAGTCAGCATAAAATCTATAGAAAATTTTATAAAATACCAAAAACGCAAAATAGATTAAGGTTGCCCACACATGAGGTAAGTATAATCCCAATTTAGACTCAAACCTGTAATTATGGTTAAAATCCCAAGAGCTTTCGACCGAGTTCTCCCCAGTCTTTGTCAAGTGGTAAGAATGACTGCTGTGTCGCCGTGGCCGCGTCGTTATATAGCGCATTGCTGGTTGTGACGTCACTAGTGCTCTCTTCCTCGCCATATGAGGTAATGTTTTCATCCCGTCGCGCTCGTTTTAACCTCGCGATGGCCGGGTCCCGGGCTGTGCTCAGCTGCAAACCGCCGTCCTTGTTGATGGTGTTTTCAGAGGTTTTTATGTCAATACCTTCTTTTATGACGCTATCCCAAAATCCCTTCGTCCTCATAACGACAGATGTTTCGTCGAACAATTTTATTAATCCATATCGCCGCGAAACCATGCATTCATATATGGTTGAATGGTTTGGAAATATTTGCGTAAGATAATAATCAGACAGTACTTTGTGCTCAAGTAAGTTTAGAAAAAACTTAGCTATCCGAAATTCATAACATGGGCAATAGCAGCATATTCCAAAAGAAATGTACGACTTCAAGTAAAACTTTAAATAAGGTTCCATAGATCAGAACATTAAGTAACATAGCCATTACTTAAGATTTATTGGCAGGCAGCGCGAACCAGCACGCTAAGGCAATCGCCATCTCAAAGGCAGCTAATAAACACCAAGGCGTTGCGTAACAGCAACGAGCCCCCGCGGCCACCAGCCGCTGAAAAAACAGACCGCAATATTCAGAAGACTAAGTAGGGCTGTTAACAAACAACACTTAAGTGAAACATAGGCCAAACAAACAAGTTAACCAAATATTAATGGCCACCATCTCCAGAAATGGTCAGCCTAAGGTCCCTTAAGATTGCTAACAAATTTCAAAATTTTGTCTTTAAACCTATATATAAAATACCAAGAATGCGTAGTAGTGACCAAGGTAATGCTCCTAAACCGTTTATCTGTATAAAATGTAATATAGGAAAAATAATAAATGCCCAGAGAACGAGATCTGACAGCTATTTAGCCAAACCACGCAGCAAGGAACTTGCGTGAACGAAACAGCAACGTAAGGAAAATGAGGAGCTTACTTCTATGAGGTGGTATTTAATAATCAGATCTTACAAACAATGCTTCCTTCTGTAGTATTTAGACAGAGAAATCTATAACACAACCTTAACACTTTTATTAAATACAGGAAACTTCTCTTAAAGCAAACAAAATGTAAAATGAAAGGTTAAAAGCAAAATCCCTGAAAACACTAAGCCCACTACTTAACTTGTAATATTTTTGCAATGGCTTAATGCCAAAACACGTTCCCAGAAAATTATGTCACTAGAAAGCCCCCATGCTATCCTCCAGTGCTAAATTTGTTATCCCTTGATGTCTCAGAATGTATCCTACCAAAGGATCCCTTCTTCTCGTCAGGCTATGCCACACATTTCTTCTCTCCCAGTTCTAGTCAGTATCTGCCCATCTCTTCTTGTTTGCCGGCCGGTGTGGCCGTGCGGTTCTAGGCGCTTCAGTCTGGAACCACGTGACCGCTACGGTCGCAGGTTCGAATCCTGCTTCGGGCATGGCTGTGTGTGATGTCCTTAGGTTAGTTAGGTTTAAGTAGTTATAAGTTCTAGGGGACTGATGACCACAGATGTTAAGTCCCATAGTGCTCAGAGCCATTTGAACCATTTTTTCTATTCTTGTTTAAACTGTTTATTGTTCATGTTTCACTTCCGTACATAGCTACACTCCATAGATATACCTTCAGAGAAGAATTTCTGACACTTAAATCTATACTCGACTCGATCTTATCAAATTTCTCTTCTTTAGAAACTCTTATCTCTCCATCGCCAGTCTACATTTTATATCCTCTCTACTTCGATCATCACTAGTTACTTTGCTGTTGAAATAGCAGAACTCATCTACCACTTTCAGTGTCTCATTTCCTAATCTAATTCCTTCAGCATCATCTGATTTAATTCCACTACATTACATTATATTCGTTTTCCTTTTGCTGATGTTCATCTCATATCCTGCCTTCAAGAAACTGTCCATTCCGTTCAAGTGCTCTTCCAAGCAGTCTCTGACAGAATTACAATGTCATCGGCAAGCCTCAAAGTGTTTATTTCTTCTCCCTGGACTTTAATTCCTAATCCAAAATGTTTTTTGTTACTTACGTTGCTTGCTCATCATACGGATTGAACAAGATCGGGGATAGGCTACAACCATGTCTCACTCCCTTGTCAACCATTGCTTCCCTTTCATGCCCTTCGACTCTTATAACTGCCATATGGTCTCTGTACAAATTGTAAATATCCTTTCAGTCCCTGCATTTTACCCCTACTACCTTTAAGAGTTGAAAGAGAGATTCCAGTCAACATTGTCAAAATCCATTTACAAGTCCACAAGTGCTATAAACTGAGGTTTGCCTCTCCTTAAGCTATCTTCTATGAGAAAACGTAGGGTCGGTATTGCTTCGTGTGTTCCCACGTTTCGCCAGAATCCAAACTGATCTTTCCCGAGGTCGGTTTCTACGAGTTTTTCCATTCTTCTGTAAAGAATTTGTGTTATTTTTCTGCAACTGTAACTTGTTAAACTGACAGTTGCATAATTTTCACACCCGTCAGAAGATGCTTTATTTGGAATTGGAATTATTACATTCTTCTTGAAGTGTGAGGGTAGTTCGCCTGTCTCATACATCTTGGAAGAGTTTTGTCAGGGCTGGTTCTCCCAATGCTATCGATAGTTCTAATGGAATGTTGTCTACTCCCGGGGACTTGTTTCGAATTCTCTCATTCAGTACTGGAACCGCGCTCCTGCCTCGCGTATGGATGTGTGTGATGTCTTTAGGTTAGTTAGGTTTAAGTAGCTCTAATTCTACGGGATTGATGAGCTCATATGTTAACTCCCATAGTGCTCAGAGCCATTTGAACCATTTTGAACCTCTCATCTCATCTTCATCTAAGACCTCTTTCATTTCCATAATATTGCTAGTACTACTCCCTTGTATAGACCCTCTATGTACGATACTCCTTCCACCTTTCTGCTTTCCCTTATTTGCTTAGGACTGGTTTTTCGTCTGAGCACTTGATATTCATAAACGTGGCTCTTTTTTTTCCCCGAAGGTCTGTTTAATTTTCTTGTAGGGGACATTTATCTTTCCTCTGGTGATATACCCTCTAAATCCGTACGCTTGTCCTCTAGCCATTCCCGCTTAGCAGTTTTGCACTTCCTGTCAATCACATTTTTTATATATTTGTAGTCCCTCTCGCCTGTTTCATTTAATACATTTTGATAGTTGCTCTTTTCATCAATTACCTTCAATATCTCTTGCATTATCCATGGATTTCTACTAACGCTCAACTTTTTACCTGATTGATTCCCTGCTGCCTTCACTATTTCATCTCTCAAAGCTATCCATTCTTCTTCTACTGTATTCCTTTCCTCATCTGTTGTCAGTCGTTCGCTAATGTTCCCTTTGAAACTCTCTGCAACCTTAATTCAGGTCCCATAACCTATCGTACCATAGCGTAAGAAATACTGACCATAAACGCACGATGTGGCAGATATTTCATAATCCTGGAAATATCCAGTGCGGCTTTCAAAACCCAGTCCCGAACAGCATGGTATATCAAAAGCTGTACAAATCAGCGGGTATGGACAGAATGACGCCGTACCCATCTCAACGCCGTAGCTCCGACTTGATGAGTTACACCAAGTGTTGACACTAAATAGAGCTGACGGCTGACAGACCCGCTTTGTCTGAACTCCGCCTGTGATGCCGTCTAGCCCGCCGTCACTCGCTGCCTTCCCGACGCGCTCAAGGCCTACTTTAGGACTCGCTCTGTTACAATGAGCGACAAGCTACAATCGATACCCTGTACCAATAGTAGCACCAGTGAATGATACCCGAAATCAAAGCATGCGAAATCGATTGAGAGCCCTCCACGGCCGATTATACATTTTTTCTACAATTACAGTTGCGAGTATACTTCATACTTGTACAACGCGCTGTTAACCCGGAGGCATTTAAGACACTAACTGCCGTTAGTGTGACAGGCGCCAGTTTGGAAGGCCACAGTGGATGGTCAGCTGCATGCCACAACTTCCCAACAGCAGTGGCTATGCATCCCACTGCAATGTCCATGTCCTCTCTCGCTTACGCTACAGAGAGAGGAGGAGGACTATGCAGCTGTTGAAGGCAGCTGATGATCGTGTAGTGCCCACAATTCTCTGGCTCCTCTAAAGATACGCGTGTTATTTTTCGCGCGCTACAGTGCTGAAAGTGTTCACATATAAATCAGGGTACACAATTATTTTAGTGTTTCATAGTGCTTTTTACATATTATTATTTATTAAAAAAAATCAAATGGCTCTGAGCACTATGGGACTTAACTGCTGAGGTCATCAGTCTCCTAGAACTTAGAACTACTTAAACCTAACTAACCTAAGGACATCACACACATCCATGCCCGAGGCAGGATTCGAACCTGTGACCGTAGCGGTCGCGCGGTTCCAGACTGTAGCACCTAGAACCGTTCGGCCACTTCGGCCGGCTATTATTTATTCCTTACAGTTTTAGTGAACAGATATATTTTAATGATTTTAAATTAATTTCTGCATAAGTGTGAAATTCGGTTTCTGAAACAATTTGGACGAAGAAGTGGACTCCTCAGAAGATAGAAACATATCACATCATAAATGTGTACTGGAAAGTCTGTGTAAACATAACATCCATTAGGAGGATTTAGTTTTGAGGGGAAAAGTGACGTGATCAAATTGGGACGGCCTACACCAAAGCTTCCATATTTAATACAGTAGCTAAAAATTATATCAGACATTTTCAGGAATCTTGGTATTGCTCTTAGAAACGATTATGTGGCTGTAAAGAGACACAAAAATTGTGCTGTTGGTCACGTGTTTTATTTTCTTCCGATGTGTTGCGGCAAAAAAATGTCGTGTGTGCCATGAACAATTCCAGCAACTTCAGGAAACGGCACGAACATGCCAAGGACCATGTTACATCTGTGTGGACACTCAATAAATCTGACAATAGAAGAATAAATGTTTGTCTGAACAATGCCTTGATGTTAAATATTAGAAGCATAACGAACAAGTGAAGAAGAATAGACATATTGTGTTTAGTTTAACCGATATCACATGTTTCGTAGCTGCCCAAGAACATCCTTTCAGAGGACACGATGAACCAGAGGACAGTGATAATCGGGAGTTATGTTGAACTGTGAAACGCGTACGTATTCAGTACCAGCGATGGCGAGGCATGACAGAATCTCTGACCAGAGAGTTGTTTATCGTTGCTAGTCTGCGCTTGACCGCACGTGAGTGCAATTGTTGTACGTAGCGAGTCGCGAGAGCATGTAGTTCGGTTTCGAGTTGGACGCTGTTGCGTGTTGGACTCAGTTGCGAGTCGGAGTTGTGTGTGAGGAGTCGGCGGGCGTCGACATGGGTCTCTGGTCAAGGTTCGGGACGAGGTATATTGTTAAATAAGGTAATGAAGCAGCATTGCGCACATCTGATAATGTAATGTATGTTAATTGTAATTGATTTGTTCAGGAAATGCCCCAATAATAATTTTGTTTTCAAAGCAATCTTTTTTAAGAAAAGAATCATTCCAATTGAAACAATATTTCCTATGCTTTTCATCCCAGAATCAATTTATCAGATTAGTTATTGCACAGGGCCTAAGGTCAGCGATGCTGCCCTATTACTCTGGGTCTAATGATTAATGTTCATTTCTCAATTTTTGTGTCGAGTTTACATTGGGTGATTATTTTTCAATATTTTTGTAGCGAAGTTACAGTCACTTTTATTTCAATTTAACGATGTTTTGTGGGAGCTCAACAACATTTGCCACTATTCCCATTAACATTTAATTATTGTCATTTCAAATATTTGTGGGCAGGCTACACTTGGTTCTATTTAATTCTTTTCATTTTCATATTTTTACGGGGAGGTTACACTTAGCCCGATGTCCAATTAACATTTAAATATTTTTTATAAATTTTTGTGGGAAGGTTACACCTGGCGACATCCGGTCCAGGATCGTATTTCTTTGAGAATCTTCTGAAAAGTAGCCAGATATCCGCTCTTATTTACTAAAATATAGTTAGCATTTGGCGCAACGGTTTTACTAATTTTGTGACTTTCTTTCCTCAGATCATCGGCAATTCGTTGATCTCTGTTGTATTTGTTTGTTGCATTTTGTATTGTCTTTGTTTCATTATTGAATAATTGTGACTTGTGTAAAAATGCCGCGAAAAACTATTAATAGTACATCGCGAAGTATAATGAATGAAATAACCGATTTAAATAAGTTCACCGATAGTACTTGCGACACGCAATATAATGATGACAATCCTGCGTTCACTGACATTCAGTGCGTTCCAACCACCAATGATGAGTTTTATCTTAATGATGAACAAACGAACTCAATTGTCTCCTCTGTTAATTTGACGACAATTGATGACGCGGGGCGCTCTATTGTAATGAGCTCTGCCCAGTTTAACACTCCCGGTTTGGAAAATTCACGTAACGGACAGACGAATTTTTCTAATGAAAATGAACACGATACTCAAAGTAGGAGAGATTTATTTAATTCCAAAATAGTGACTGACAGTGTACATCCGACTGGCAAACCTTTTTGTAAATTACAGAATGACCAAATGGTCACACAAAACGCGACAAAGGCAGATACACCATCAAACAGTAAAATAGAGTAAAATAGAGTAGGTAATGTTACCTTGGAACAAATTATGGCAATATTGCTACAACAGGGTAAAAAACAAGACGACCTTAATGAAGATCTCAAACAAGAGTTTAATGAAAAATTAGACAACAATTCCAAACAACTTAAAGAAGATATCAAACAACAGCTTAATGAAAATAACGAAAATCTCAAACAACAGCTAAATGAAAAATTAGACAACAATTCCAGACAGCTTAGCGAGCAGATTACAGCCGTTGCCGCGCAGTGTCATGACACTAAGGAACAATTACGCGAGGAAATTGAGGCTTGTGCTAGAAAAAGTAGCGAAGAAATTAGATCTGTTGCTCAAGAATTAAGGGAAATGCAAACAGCTACAACAGAAACACTTAGAGACGAAATTAGCGGAGTCGCTAAACAATGCTCTGAAAAGGCAACACAATTACGCGACGAGTTTAAATTAATGACAGCAGAACTTTCGCGCACAATGGATGCAAAGATAGACGCGAAATTCGACCAACAGAACACTCAGATTGACGAACGTTTTAATCTTCACCTACAAAACAGTGATACGCGTTTCCGTAAATTTATACAGGATCAGAATAAAGTAAAACGACAAGTAATGGAAACAATCACTGCACAGAGACAGGAAGACAAACGTAAATTGTTCGCGAAAGCAAAAACATACGTAGACAACAATATTGCTACAGTGTCCGACGAAATTAATACCATCAAACAGTCGAACACAGAATTACGTGACGGAATTTCCGATCTTAAATCGAAAACAGACACATACACAACAGACTTTCAGACAGTGACAGACAGACTCGAACAATTAGAACTAACACATGATTCTGATATCATTAAAGCAGACATTAAAAAATTGAATGAAACCACACGTAAAATACAAAAACAAATTAATGCTTGTGACACTAAAACCGATGATCAGGTAAAAATACTGACTGAAAAATATGATGAATTGGCCAGTCACATTGACGTTATTGAAAGTAATAATGACAGAAAATCAGACGATACCTCGCCGGTTTCATTTAATCAAACACCTGAATTTCAAAATTTACATCAGGCAATCAATGAGATCGATTCGTCTAATAACACATTGCGTAGAAAATTGTCAAGTTTACAGCAAGAGGTAACAGAGATAAAAAATGTTTCAGGGTTTAACACATCACAGCAGACGTCACTTAGCGAACATTTGTCAGACTCACGCAGCGCGTATAACTTGGGTAATCTACAGAGAGTACGGGACTTAGATTCCGAACAGACACATACAAATAGATTCTCTTACAATCATGAACCTGTTCCATCATACAGAGACGATAATTTTGATTACAAACATTTTCTGTCAGTGAGAAAATTTAAAGTGTTTAAAAATGACAGAACACAGATTCACCCGCTGGATTGGATACAACAATTTAGCTTTGCTTTTCCACCGACTTGGCCTGTAACACATAAACTTGAATTTATTTGCAGTTTTTTGGAAGGCGAACCGGCAACTCGTATGAGACCGATTGCGAGGCAATGCTACTCGGTAGAGGAATTTCAGAATGCTTTTCTGTCAGCGTATTGGTCGAAGACGACACAGCGCGGAATTAAAGGTCAGTTAATTAGTTTACCAAATTATGAGAACTCAAATTTTCCCAGTGTGACGCAATTTTTTGAGCACATGGTCCAACAAAACCAGTACCTAAGTGAACCATATAGTGAATCTGCACTCATACAATTATGCATTTCTAAATTTCCATGGTCATTAAGAGTGTCACTTCTAACGGGTCAGCAAAAAGAAAACATTTCGGCATTCAGAGATCTGTTACAGCTTTTGGAAGTACAGCAATCTGATTATTCCTTTGTAAACAAAAATTTTTCACATAATAACCAAGGCCAACAAACTTACAGTAATTACGATCAGTCACGTAATTTCAATAGTAAAGGTAATAGACGCTTTAGGAATGACAACCAACAGAACTTTAATAACAGACAAAATTCTAATTATCAATATCGTCAAAATTTTCAGCAACAGGAACCACATTTTAGTAACAATAGACGTTTTCCACCGCAACAGCATGAAAGTCAGCCGGTTAGCATACCTAACCAACAATGGAATGCACAAGGTCAACCAGGCTTTAATGTTTCGCCGTGTGCATGTATAGTCCCAGGTACAACAAATAGTAACGCACGGCAGCAAGGAAATAACTACGCACAGAAAAGACAGTATTTCAGTTCCTATCGCAATGCACCGTATAGGAATGACTATCACGACAGACGTAAAAATAATGAGCAAAATTTTCAGCGTACATATAACAACAGTCGGTCTTACCAACAGCAAAATCATCCGCAAGGACATATTCTCATGAATGAACCCGACAGTAGGTATCATCCAGAACGCAATACGTCTGGAAGAAATAACAGAACAGTTCAAATAGTCGAAATGCCACAACATCCTCCAGAAAATAATAACACGTCAGATAGAATCTGACTAGATACTGTACAGGTCGCATCTTCCAATAACACAAGCACTACTTTTGACACGCAGAATGTTGTTCACGAAAATGTTATTACTTTCGACGACATCCGAGACACTCTTTTACAGGAAAGACCAGTTGTTGAGAAAACCATTTCACATCCTGTCATCGAAATTAAAATTGGTTCATCGAAATTTTCAGCAGTAATCGATTCCGGATTACCTATGTCAGTTATAAATGAAGAGACTTTTAACGAGTGTAACAAAGAGAATGCCTATCCTACATTTCTATTAGGCAAAACGAAAGTAAAAGGAGCAGTATCGAGTAAAGGAGTAGACGTTAAATTACAGACACATTTATCATTTTGCATTGCAGGTCACACATTTCACTCAAATTTTTGGATTATTCCGTTATTGGCGACAGACATTATTTTAGGTACGAATTTTCTGGTACAACATGATGCCATTATTGACTTTCAAAATTCCTATTTAATGTTGAAGGATGAAAATGTACAATTGGCTTTAGAATTTCAGCACTCTTTATCTGCGGAAGAACAAACAATTAATCGCACAGAGGTCATTTCCGCAACGCGTAACATAGACCGTAATCCCACATTGTTCACAGATACGTACATACATAACTATAACACTCCAGACGAAGCTGACCACGACGTAATGCAGATGATTTTTGATAAAGTTAAACAAAGCAGTGCAAATACAGACGACGAACGCACGCTACTACGCGAAATTCTTTTACAGCAAGCTCCAGTTTTCGACAACATTCCTGGTACTATGTCCGGATTTATGTATGAATTTCAAGCCAAACAGCACGACACATTTAAAGCAAAGCATTATCCCATTCCATATATCCACAGAGAACAAGTTAAAAAAGAGTTGCAAGATATGCTCGACCAAGGAATTAAAGAACCGGCAGTTAGTCCGTACATAAACCCGCTACATATTGTTAAGAAAAAAAGATGGCTCACTTCGCCTCGTACTTGATTCGCGTCACATTAATGACATTATTATTAATGAAACAGATCGACCACAGACACTAGAAGAACTACTACAGAAATTTCATGGTACGGCTATTTATTCCACACTAGATTTGAAATCGGGATTTTGGCAAATTCAGCTCCATCCGAACTGCAGAAAGTACACAGTATTTCTCTGTTTTGGCGACTGTTATCAATTTTGCAAACTACCATTCGGTTTAACTGTTTCTTCTGCAGCCTTTATTCGCGGTTTGAACACAATACTTCCGACAGAACTTAAAGACAGAATCACGACGTACGTAGACGACATTCTTATCGCAGAAGCTAACTGGTCTGAACACACTATGATTCTTGAACGTCTGTTACAAACTTTTCATGCACAAGGACTCACAGTTAACCTCAGTAAATCGCACTTTGGCAAAACTTCTATAAAATTTCTTGGACATGTAATTTCAGCTGAAGGCATTGCACCTGACCCGGAAAAACTTCAAGATTTACGTGATATTACTGTTCCTACGACAAAAAAACAATTACGCAGATTTTTGGGTTTAATTAACTTTTTTCGTACATTTATTCATCACTCTGCTTTAGACACACCTAGATTATGCCAATTGACAGGAAAAAACACTATTTGGTCCTGGCATAAGCAAGCACATTCTGAATTTATGAACCTGAAACATGCTTTGTTGAATGCACCACTTTTATCGCATCCAGATCTTACCAAAAATTTTCCCATTGCCACCGACAGTTCTAACACCGCTTTAGGCATACATATTTTTCAGGAAATTGAAGAAGATGGCTCAACAGTAATTAAAAACATCGCATTTGCAAGTCACATTCTGTCACCTGCTGAACGAAATTATTCTGTTACAGAACTGGAAACATTATGTGTTGTTTGGGCTTTTACGAGATTCAGGCATTTTCTTTATGACAGACATACCACCGTTTACACAGATCACAGAGCTATACAATTTTTACTTTCAGCTAAATTTACACACGACAGGTTAAGCAGGTGGAAACTTTATATACAGTAATTTAATTTCACAATTGTTCACATTCCCGGTACACAGAATATTGTAGCAGACGCACTATCTCGTTCTCTCAGCAACAATCAGCAAGACATCGCAACCAACTTCTGCAAAGCAAATTTCAGCAATATGTACATTCAACAAGTTGCATTTGAAAATTTTATTTCGTCGTCATTACAGGACATAGCACAAGAGCAAAAGAAAGACAACGTGTGGAAAGAAATTAAACACCTTTGGCAAGATAAGAATAATTTTACGATTAGAAACCATTACACTGTACGCAATGACATTCTGTTTCGCCGCTCTCATCCTGACAGCAATAATTGGTTATTATGGATTCCTGACAAACTGGTTAACAAATTAATATGGTATACTCATTTAAGTTACTCACATTACGGAGCCAGAAAATGTTTTCTTATACTGAGACAGAACTGTTATTTTACCAACATGGAGAAACGTATACGACGAGTTTTAGTGTCATGTGAAATCTTCCAGAAAGCTAAGTCAGACACAACTTCACATATTCCTCCATTACATCCAATCGTACCTGTCAAATTGAGACATATGGCCGCTGTAGACATTTTTGGTCCAATTCCGAAAACTAAAAGAGGTTTCTGCTACATCTTTGTCGCTGTTGAACTCACTTCAAAATTTGTTACTTTCACTTCGTTACCCAAAGCTACTGCTAAAACCGTTTCGAAAGCATTTGCAAAGCATTTTCTATTTAATGTAGGGCATGTGTTGAAAGTAGATTCTGACAATGGATCACAATTTCGTTCTGCTATATGGACACGTATGTTACGAATTAGAAACATTTCTCCGATCTATATATCCAGGTACCATGCTTCTTCGAACCATTGTGAACGATTAATGAAAGAAATTGGTAAACTGTTTAGAATATACTGCCACGAAAGACATATTGATTGGGACACACATATATTCTCATTCCAAGATGTAATTAATTCCATACCAAATGAATCTACTATGCTATCTCCGTCTGTTATACTGAAAAATGTTGAACCACCTAACAAAATTACAGAATTAGTAAACTTTCCTACATCTCGTCGACTGCGACACCTAGAAATAATTAACATTGCGCTGAACAACATCAAACGTGCCGCAGAGCGCCGGAGAAGACAGCAAAAACAAGTTTGTATACGCCGTGACTTTCACATTGGACAGAAGATATTAGTACGTACACACTATTAATCTAGCAGAATAAAAGGTAAGTGCAGTAAATTTGAACTTCTATACGCAGGTCCATATCGGATTCGCAGCATTCCTCACCCCAATGTTGTACACGTCGAAACTCTGAGAACCAGAAAAAGTAAACGCAACCACCATGTCTCCAATATTAAACCCTTTATTGAATGAAGACACTCTATGATTTAACATGCTATAATGCCATTTTGCTAGTTTTATGATCACTTATGCAATTATATTCACATGACTACTTATTGATGATCATCGTATTTTTTCTTGGCAAGTGCCCGGCGAGGTAAGGTTAGCAGGTCGCTCTTCTTGTCGTTACACATCAGACCGTGCATATTTTTCCAGATGAATTTACACATTTTATGATTATTTCTGCAATTATATTCACATGACTACTTATTGATGATTATCGTATTTTTTCTTGGCAAGTGCCCGGCAAGGTAAGGTTAGCGGATCGCTCTTCTTGTCATTACATATCAGACCGTGCACATTTTTTCCAGCGAAACTTACGTATCTTATGAATAATTATGCAATTTTATCTAGTTACATATTAACTTTATTAAATTCTCTCTCCATTAAAGTCTTTAATTCTCGCCTCTACTAACTACACAACGTACAAGGTGAACTCAAAGAAGGTCACATTTCTTGTCATCATTTTTTTATGTATGTACGATTGTTTTCATATTTTGTTTATATGCACTGTGAAATAATTTAGATATAACACACACCAGTTGACTTTGACATTTTTGCGCTATGATATCTCAACATCGTGACTGTTTTACATTTTTTGCTGGTGCATTGTGACATTCTGTGTACATTTTTGCATTTGAACACTGTCTATTTTTTTCATATTTCGTTTTCTGTCATGGTATGCTGTATGCTTAATTATGTTATCATAAACCAGTCATTATGTAGTGAGTATATGATGCAAGACATTAATCTTTGTTCATCAATTTCAGAAGGAAATGATGCGTAAAAGAAATAAATTAAACAAAAATGGGAATTTCACCTTCGGAATGAACGAAAGAAGATGCAAACCTCGTGATGAAGAGTAAATGGATCAGGATTAACAAGCATTAACAAGAATATACTATACACATCGTAGAATAGCAGTCTTAACTAATTTTTTCTTTCAGAATACAAGGCGATTGATGCAGGCTGTCAGACAGAACTACACATCTTAGTTTTAGTGATGGAATATGCTAGAGATAAGGAATAGTTATGTAATGAGTAATGAAATGATTTTTTTGGAGATGATAATGAATGCTGTTGAATAATGATGAAGAATATGCTACTATGGATAATGAAGTTTTTCTTTACAGGTGATGATAATAATGGAATTATGATAATGAAGTGATGGATAATGAAGTTTTTTCTTTACAGATGAGGATATTGCGAAGTTCACTACTTTTCAGCATAAAATGCATTTCTTCTTTCAGCTTAATAATCCATTTTTTGTATATTTTTGCAGGAGAAATTGTATATGAAATTAATGTGCTATAAGCAGTTGTTCATTAAATCTATGTCATTTATGAATGTGATTACATATACTCTACTTGTTTCATAATCTTGCAACAGCGGACTCATGACGAATGACGTTACACATTTTCATTTACAGCAGCAACCCAGAAGCAAATTTTCTTTTCTTGCTTTCCCCTATAATTACCGAAAGCAATGCATTGCTAACAAAAAAATGTATTACCAGTCCCAAATAATGATACCAGTTTAAGAGAGTTCTGAGTAATGCTGATCAGCTATGAATAATATGTCACTTGAATAATGAATGCTACTGATTATGCTTTGTAACTGGGAAAAGGAATGCTACTGATTACTGTATTGAGATGATTACTGTATTTAAATGACCGATGATTAATAATGCTTTGTAACTAGGAAATGAATGCTACTAATTATGCTTTGTAACAAGGAAATGAATGCTACTGATTATGTAACTGGGAAATGAATGCTACTGATTACAGTATTGAAATGACCAATGACAATGTTGTCTGTAAATCAATTAATGAACATTTTTCTGTAATACTACATACATGGTACAGAAATGTTCAATAACTGGACTATGAATGCCGCAAACTACTAATGTAATTCCCAATGAAGACTAGTATGTGACTTAATGTCCTTCACCTTCTGACCTAACTACCCTGAATTACTGCAATATCCATTTGTCCTGTATATCCTCTTGATCATGGAGCACTATATTTGGCTTTTGCACTAATTCTACGTTGGTGTGCCTTGTAAGAGCGTGGTGTTGACACGACATGCTGTCCACCACCGTGAGCGATGGAGACGTTATTATGGTCCCACTGTTTGTTGTACCTGATGTACTGCCAAAATGATAACATGGAATATTACTACGACATTTCAGTGTCTTGGGTACGCTGATAAATACTTCTGGGAAAAGAACTTCAGATTGTCTCACTTGGTGTTGTACTTCTGTGGAAAGATATGGACTTTCAGTGCAGCTGCGTGCAACCTAAAGTGCTACAACCATGATGCAATCCTTCCCTTTCCTATCCTAATTCTTGTAACATAGTGAAAATCATTTTTTGCTAACATCATTTGTATTCATGGCCTACACATTTTTTTTTTCGAACTACAGTGCGAGTGCACTTTTGTTATTTTTAACATGATTACTACTCATTGTATGTACATTTCGATTTGCTGATGTATTCTGAACTACAGTGGGTGTGCACTTTTGTCATTTTTCTAACATGATTTCTATTTATAGTATATACATTTTGTGATTTGCTGATATATTCTGAATTCTCAGTGCGTGTGCACTTTTGTCATTTTATAACATGATTACTACTCATTGTATGTACATTTTGATTTGCTGATTTGTTCTGAACTGCAGTGCATGTGGACTTATGTCACTTGTCAACATGATTGTTTGCCATTATGTTTATTTGTTGTGAAAATGCTAAAGAGTTTTTCAGTGCGTGTGCACTTTTGTCATTTATCAATATGATTTGTATATACATTTTTCTGATTTGCTAATATGTTCTGTACTCAGTGTATATATATTTTTTTGTCATTGTCTGAAACGTTTTGTACTCGGAGTTGTGTGTGAGGAGTCGGCGGGCGTCGACATGGGTCTCTGGTCAAGGTTCGGGACGAGGTATATTGTTAAATAAGGTAATGAAGCAGCATTGCGCACATCTGATAATGTAATGTATGTTAATTGTAATTAATTTGTTCAAGAAATGCCCCAATAATAATTTTGTTTTCAAAGCAATCTTTTTTAAGAAAAGAATCATTCCAATTGAAGCAATATTTCCTATGCTTTTCATCCCAGAATCAATTTATCAGATTAGTTATTGCACAGGGCCTAAGGTCAGCGATGCTGCCCTATTATTGTGGGTCTAATGATTAATGTTCATTTCTCAGTTTTTGTGTCGAGTTTACATTGGGCGATTATTTTTCAATATTTTTGTAGCGAAGTTACAGTCACTTTTATTTCAATTTAACGATGTTTTGTGGGAGCTCAACAACATTTGCCACTATTCCCATTAACATTTAATTATTGTCATTTCAAATATTTGTGGGGAGGCTCCACTTGGTTCTATTTAATTCTTTTCATTTTCATATTTTTATGGGGAGGTTACACTTAGTCCGATGTCCAATTAACATTTAAATATTTTTTATAAATTTTTGTGGGAAGGTTACAACTGTTATACTTAATGCCACAAAAATATGAAAGTTTCAATGTTTTGTGATATGTATTATCTACTGGTTCAATGTGTGAGTGATGTTTGGAATTTGTTGATGTTAGTGATAGCCGAAGTGCTGCTAGCTTAGCGGAATACCTCTTTGGATGCATAAGTGAATTTGACTGTGGTAGAAATAGCGTAGCTCAGACATACGGCGGCTGTGCCGTCATGGCTGGGCAACATTATCTGGTACAAGAACTTGTGAGAGACATATATCCCTCAGCTCTCTTCGTACATTGCTGTGACCATAAGCTGAATTTTGCTCTGAAGCAGTCTGCTGGTCATATACAATTTCTGATCTTGTCTCCGTTTTCTCCTAATTGCGTAAAGCATCCAACACTTCGGATGAACTGATCAAACGACAGTTCCCTTTAATATCCAATACCAGATGGTTATATACAGCAGATTAATCGAACTGGTATTGAACATCTATCCAGACCATCACACAGGAATTCCAAACTGCATCACGATCCACTGCAAGTACTATGACAGTTAGGCGGGAGATGAGAAAACTTGAATTTCATGGTCGAGCGGTTGCTCATAAGCCACACATCACGCCGGTAAATGACAAACGACGCTTCGCTTGGTGTAAGGAGCGTAAGCATTGGACGATTGAGCAGTCTAAAAACGTTGTGTGGAGTGACGAGTCACGGTACACAATGTGGCGATCCGATGGCAGGGTGTGGGCATGGCGATTGCCCGGTGAACGTCGTCTGCCAGCATGTGTAGTACCAACGGTAAAATTCGGAGGCCGTGATGTTATGGTGTGATCGTGTTTCACATGGAGGGGGCTTGCATGCGTTGTTGTTTTGCGTGGCACTATCACAGCACAGGCCTACACTGATGTTTTAAGTACCTTCTTGATACCCGCTGTTGAGGAGCAATTCAGGGACGATGATTGCATCTTTCAACACGATCGAGCACCTGTTCATAATGCAGTGGCGGAGTGGTTACATGACAACGTCTCTGTAATGGACTGGCCTCCACAAAATCCTGACCTGAATTCTATAGAACACGTTTGGAATGTTTTGGAATGCCGACTTTGCGCCAGGCCTCACCGACCAACAACGATACCTCTCTTCACTGCAGCACTCCGTGAAGAATGGGCTGCCATTCCCCAGGAAACCTTCCAGCACCTGATTGAACGTATGCCTGCGAGAGTGGAAGCTGTCGTCAAGGCTAAGGGTGGGCCAACACCATATTGAATTCCAGCATTACCGGTGGAGAGCGCCACGACCTTGTAAGTCATTTCCAGCCAGATGTCCGGGTACTTTTGCTCAAGTCCATGAAACAACAAGTATGGTGTTACGAGACCGTGACTAAAACTTTTGACGAAAAAGATTGCAGAATTGACCTCAAATAGAATTAAAACTGAGAATATCCGATTATCCTTACTCATGTAGATACAATACCAGGTATTCTCCGAGTATCCGATATCGCTCAGTAGGCCTAATCTTTATTAGACTGTTATAAATAGTTTTCTGGTGATGTCAACCGTAGCTAAAGTAATCCTTGTTTCTGAAATAAATTGCCTTCAGCTGTATAAGTACTTTTACAGGAAGATAATCGTTTTTTTAAATTTCAAATCACATCTTCAGGTGTACGTACATCAGTAAAATATTTAAGTCCTGACACGGCAAGGAGGGAGACTCTACGCTCTCAAAATACAATACTGTTTACCCGCACCAAGCAGAGAGTCACAGTTAAAATTGACCAACTGAAAAACTGACATGTTAAAATAGAGTTTACCTCATACCAGGGAGCGGTGGACAGCAACCGTCCGACCGCTTCACCACCTACGGCGGTAGCCACCACGCATTTCTAGGATAAAATGGCTGCTCTGATATTGTCTCCGACCAACTGCGAGATTCGTGCAGTTATCCGTTTTTTGCATGCTCAGACGCAATCTCCAGCATTGATCCATCACAAGTTGTGCCCCGTGTATGGACACGACATCATGAGCGCAGTATGGTCAGGCGATGCCGCAGGCAGTTTGTTGGGCTTAACAGTTTCAGAACTCTCTCGTCATTTCCCCCAATGTCTCACTCGCTGTTGCATGTAATTATCTGCAAGTGACTTGGCTTACATTTTCTTTGTGCCAGATGGGTGCCGAGACAACTGTCAGATGAACACAAAACCGAAAGTCTGGCTGCAGCACTGAAATTTCTACAGCGATACGCAAGGGAAGATGACAAGATTTTCGACCATGTTGTCAATGGGGATGAAACATGGGTGTCGTGTGGCACACCAGAAGCAAAATTAAAATCCGTGCGTTGGCAGTATGGTGTTCCACCTGTGAAGGCCAAGTTCAAGTAGGCAATCTCTGTCAAAAAATAATGTGCAGTGTCTTCTGGGATAGACGTGATGTCCTCCTGTGCGCGTTTTTGTCGCGACGGGAGGCCGTAAATGCTGAGCGGTATTGTCAGACACAGAAAAATCTGAGGTGGGCGATCCAGAACAAGAACCTTTGCTCGTACATGACAATACAAGACCCCATACAGCCAACGGCACATGAAATATGTTAGTTTGGATCGGGCATCTTCCACCACCCTACAGCTCCGACCTCGACCCAAGTGACATTCATATCTTCCATCTCATGGAGCATTTTCTCGCAGGAAAACATTTTCGAAACGACTCCGAGATGCAGACTGAAGTGATTGCGTCACTCCCAACTTGTGCACCAGATTCCTATGTTACCGGTATACAATCGGTAGTGTACCGTTAGGATAAATACATCAACAATGCTGATGGCTGTGTTGAGAAGTAGCCAATAAACATATGTAAATATTCCAGTAAATATTTCCTACTTAGTGATGTTTTTCTTTCTTTATCGGTTATCGGAACTTTCTTTCAGGATGCGCCTCGTAGTTTCATCATTTCATGAAAAGAGTATAGATCACTGTTGAAGGAGGTTTCTGGCCTGGAGCTAGTCATCCTTTACTATACCCCACAATGTATTGCCTGGGCACCAGCCAGTCATCTTCAGGTGAGCCATCGAAGACTGGAGCAGGTTTCTCCCGTCCTGCAGTTTATAATACGCACTGTGTGTATTCCGCATGCGTTAAGATCGTGGTGACGAACTGCCGAAATTCACCGGAGAGCAGCGATCTGACTGGTGGCACCGCGACTCAACTTCCTCAGGGTTGTCGCTCGCCGTGGCCATCGGCGTACACTGTGTCTGGAACAATTCGAAGAAATGATGGGGCTCTACGTATAATCCAACTGGTACTTGTCACCACGATTCATAAGAATTTCTGCAACGCGTATTTCATGGATTCTTCAGTAGTGGAGACCCAGAAAGAAGTTGCTGAGGCCAAAATTATAGTTTTCTCATCCATCATAGAATTTCCGGTGGAGATACAACGTTCAGCAATAGCAGAGCTGGATAGCTGCAACGTTAATGTCCGATGCAGCGTTCTTACAAGGTACGTGTGGTATGACGTATGTAAGCCATTGCACACTGAGAAGATTCTTTGTAAATTCCAGCTTACACAGTAACTGATGCCAAGAAGATGTCCAATCTTAGAAAATGGGCCAAAAATCACGTTAATCTGAAATTTGCGGGGTTCTGGTTACTATGAACGAAACATCACCAACAAAGACAAAAACGCTAGGGAATCTGTTGGCATGCTCTCTTCTTGATCCACATCTTTCTTTTTGGATTTAATTAATAGTGACTAAAAAAAATGGCTCTGAGCACTATGGGACTCAACTTCTGAGGTCATTAGTCCCCTAGAACTTAGAACTACTTAAACCTAACTAACCTAAGGACATCACACACATCAATGCCCGAGGCAGGATTCGAACCTGCGACCGTAGCGGTCTCGCGGTTCCAGACTGCAGCGCCTAGAACCGCACAGCCACTTCGGCCGGCAATAGTGACTAAAATATCCGTTGTATCTAAACATTTTCTTTAGGAACCGAGCCCTTTAAGCACGCTATCTTGATTCGAGGCTGTGCAAGCTCTGGGTGCAAGTGTCTGAACTGTAGGGCGGGGTAAGTTTTCTTATATCTGATGGCAGGTTGTCTCTCCTCGGAGGCAGTCGGTAAAAACTGACAGTGTCTGAGGCATAATTAACGATACGCAGAAGTTTTCACCTTTCTTGGAGGTGATCAGTAATGTTTCTACACACACTCAGCTTGTGTATTTGTAAATAAATCAATGGTAATGCCAGAACAGAAGGCGATAAAAGGTCTTGCGACTTGGACAACGAAGTTTGCTTTGCCTGTAGTACTAGGAGTTGATAACCAGCCAAACTAAGAGTAGTGAGAAATAATCTTAAACTCCCTTAAGATTTGTTTTTTAGAGCAACCAAGTACAGCATCGTAATCCACAGACTTTTCTCTCACTTTTCGACGCACTCTTTATCCTGTCGTTCTTCAAGTTTGAAAATATTCTTGTGGTAGAATTCCGTTAAAGATGCATGAAGACACTGGTCCACTGCTCTCTGAATAATCTCCACCGTCTCATAATGTCCTTCGCCTGTCACAATAATCGTCAAAAAATCATCATTTTGACTTTGAAATGTATGAAGAAGGTTTTGGCTGATGCTTATTCTCTAAAGTTTTTGGTCTTCGGGCAGTAACATGAGACTCTACTGGCAGTAGCTTTTCAATAATCTAAGCATTAAATCATTTCTTGCACTGCAATTTCATTCGCCGTGACGCGTCAGTATTCTCTAATGAGATCAGGCGGTCATTCTTTGTTGCGTTCTGTAGAGGCAGTTACCGGGTGACCGCTACAAGGTTCATCTTGGATACTCTTTTTCCTATCACTGAAATGCTTAACGCAATTTCTAACACTGCTAGCACTCATCCAGGCATCTCCATAGACACGATAAATCTGAGGCGGATTTTAGCAGCAGACTTTCCCTCTTTACAAAGGAATTCGATGACAGCACACTGTCCAAACGAAATATTGATTCTGCCATTTTGGAAGTACTATCAGTGATCACATCAGACCGATATTCAAATATACAGATGGCAGTAGTATCTCGTACACAAAGTATCAAAGGACAGTGCATTGACAGATATGTCATTTGTACGATTATGACCATACGACGGGAATTCACAGAATTTCATTCGGAATGCCAATTGGAACCAGACGTATGGAACATTCCGCTCCGCAAATCGTTAGGGAATTTAATATGCCGAGATTCACAGTCTTAAGAGTATGCGAGAATACCAAGTTTCAGGCATTCCTCTCGACCACGGACAACGCAGTGGCAGATGACCTTCACTTAACGACCAAGAGCAGTTACGTTTGAGTAGAGTCGGGAGTGCCGATGGACAAGCAACACTTCGTGAAATAACTGCAGAAATCAGTGTGGGACATACGGCGAATGTATCCGTGAGGACAGTGCGGCGAAATTTGTTGTCGATGGGCTAGGGCAGCGGACGACGGACGCGAATACCTTTGCCAACAGCACGATATCGCTCGCAGCACCTCTCCTGTGCTCATGATCATATCAGTTGAATCCTAGACTACTGGAACGCCGTGGCCTGATCAGATGCGTCACGATTTCAGTTGATAGGGTTCGAGTGGGTGCAGATGCCACGAAGCTATGGACCCAATTTGTCAACAAGGCACTGTGAAAGCTGATGGTGGCTCCACAATGGAGTCGGTTGTGTTTAAATGGAATGGATTCCGTCCTTCTGAACCGATGATTTACTTGGAGGCCATTTACAACCATTCATGGACTTTATGTCCCAAACCAACGATGGAATTTTTATGGATGACAGGGCGCCATGTCAACGTGCCACAATCGTTCGCGATTGGTTTCAGGAATATTCTTGACAATTCGGGAAAATGATTTAGCCACCCAGATCGCCCGACATGAATCCCATCGAACATTTATGGGTCACAATTGAGAATTCAGTTCGTGCACAAAATCCTAAACCGGCAATGCTTTCCCTGTTATGGACGGCTATAGAGGCAGCATGACTCAGTGCTCCTGCAG
Source organism: Schistocerca serialis cubense (assembly GCF_023864345.2). Classification (NCBI taxonomy): domain Eukaryota; kingdom Metazoa; phylum Arthropoda; class Insecta; order Orthoptera; family Acrididae; genus Schistocerca; species Schistocerca serialis. The sequence continues at coordinate 393,365,651 of NC_064638.1, forward strand.
CGGACTTTTACGTCGAGCTGCTGCAGTACGGCGTGCAAAAGGAGGTCCGACACATTAGAAAGTATTTCATGACTTTTCCACCTCAGTGTATAATCCAATAGCTTGCGTGCACTTCAGTAGTACACTAGCAATTGTATATCTACCAAAGGGTAGAAAGCCTTTGAGATGGGAATGGCAGCGGTTGGCGGATGGTAGTGATCCGCCTCCTCATGGTAGGAACGGACAACTCTCTGAGATTAGCCCAGAGAGGCTAAGTGGCCATAGGTTGCAACAACATCTACGTAAGACTGTAGTATGTACTGTAATAATGACGCTGTCTTGTAATAGTAGACGAGTCATGTGAAGAGATAACACAGCTGACCTGAAGCTGTTAGAAACTTAGCTTATTTGTAGCGTTGAATGTAAAAACAAAGTCTTCGACGGCTGACTTGAAGGTGACTGGCAGAAGCCCAGTCAAAATATTATGGAGTGTAGCAATCGACGACCGGCTGCAAGCCCTAAACTACGCTGAATAATTAGTTCATCTACATCTACATTTATACTCCGTAAGCCACCAAAGGTGTGTGGCAGAGGGCACTTTACGTGCCACTGTCATTTCCTCCCTTTCCTGTTCCAGTCGCGAATGGTTCGCGGGAAGAACGACTGCCGGAAAGCCTCCGTGCGCGCTCGAATCTCTCTAATTTTACTTCCGTGATCTCCTCGGGAGGTATAAGTAGGGGGAAGCAATATATTCGATACCTCATCCAGAAACGCACCCTCTCGAAACCTGAACAGCAAGCTACACCGCGATGCAGAGCGCCTCTCTTGCAGAGTCTGCCACTTGAGTTTGCTAAACATCTCCGTAACGCTATCACGCTTACCAAATAACCCTGTGACGAAACGCGCCGCTCTTCTTAGTATCTTCTCTATCTCCTCTGTCAACCCGACCTGGTACGGATCCCACACTGATGAGCAATACTCAAGTATAGGTCGAACGAGTGTTTTGTAAGCCACCTCCTTTGTTGATGGACTACATTTTCTAAGGACTCTCCCAATGAATCTCAACCTGGCACCCACCTTACCAACAATTAATTTTATTTGATCATTCCACTTCAAATCGTTCCGTGCGCATACTCCCAGATATTTTACAGAAGTAACTGCTGCCAGTGTTTGTTCCGCTATCATATAATCATACAATAAAGGATCCTTCTTTCTATGTATTCGCAATGCATTACATTTGTATATGTTAAGCGTCAGTTGCCACTCCCTGCACCAAGTGCCTATTCGCTGCAGATCTTCCTGCATTTCGCTGCAATTTTCTAATGCTGCAACTTCTCTGTATACTACAGCATCATCCGCGAAATGCCGCATGGAAAAGCTTAAAATGCACAGTCAAGATCACCTAGGTAAGCGTCATGAACAGTTTCGGCAAAACTGAGCCATCAAAAGATTTATTAAAGACGCACAACAACTAACGCTGATGATAGCAACGTCCTGTAGTTACATCACGATCATCTGAACATGGCCTAATGTGACAGGAACTGGTCGCAAGAAGCACGACACGATCTAGACTGTTGTGACCGTAATAAGATCTTTCGTTAGTTGAATCTGTTTGAAATAATACCACCATGAACCAAAGGTGACAAGATGTTTCATTCGTTTCCTCTCTCGTGCAGCAATAGTGTTACAACAGTCTTTCAGCTTCAATCTTTTGTAATGACTGCGGTATCGATGGGACGTGAAATCTCACAAGGAAAATTCATTGCAGGTCCCGCTACAAAACGGGCGAGCAACAGGTGCGTTTTCTCTGTCGAATAAAAGAGTCACACACGCGGTAAGACGCAGAAAATTTAGAGCGTGAGCACAAGAGACGAGCAGGTAGGCAGCCCGCAGTCTGAATAGCGCCGGCCCTGCCCGGGAGGCAGTAGCTTCCGTTACACTTATCCCGCGGCCGCTACACGACCGCCGGGCTCAGCTGCTGCGATACACGCCGAAGCCCCAAGATCCGCGACGGGTAATCCTCCGCGGACGTGATCGATGGCGACAAGTGGCCACAATCGGCGGCCGGACCGCGACGAATCGATCGCGAGCGGTGGGCTGGCGCGCAGATCGCGGGCGATGCGGGTCTTAATCTCATATCCGGCGGCGGTGGGGGATCCCCGCATACGGCAGGTCCGACTTGAGACGTCCGGGTCCGTGTTGTGATAGCAGCGCGCTTTGTGCGATCGGACACGCGGCCCCGGTCTGGGCCACCCCACCTGCCGGCCATTGCGCATTCATACGCGCCCCATTGTGGCCGCTGATCCCGGGATCTGCGCTGCTGGGAACAGTGCCGGCATTCATCCGAGACAAGCGGTCGCCGGGCGTGTCTTCTCCCGTGAGCTCTGGGAACGCGGACTAGCGCGATCGAGTGGACTGCAGGTCAGTGTTGCGTGTCGGCTACAGTCCACATCGGGAGCATTACCAGTGGTCTGATCCATTGCTGCCCAGAGTACGGCTGGGGGTGTAGTGTAACGACGTAAGTTTTGTATAAATGATTTTCTTTTGACATATGACCATGTGCAGACTTCGTCACCTACGTCAGTTACAAAACACTTCAAAATTATTTAAATTCTTTTTAAAGTTGTCTCTGAATGGTTCTTGAACGAAACTGTAATTAAAACATCATAATTTGAGTCGTACGCGCAGAATTACGTCACTCAGTCCAATTGGCTTGCGCAAACTTTTTTCAATTTAGATGTCGTTTGTTTCTTCTCAGAAATTATATTAATGCAAGTTATCTGCTTTAATAAATATTAAAACCACATTGAATAAACTTTTAAGACTCAAACTCGCGATGAACGTTGTCAAAATTTAATAATCTTGTCAACTAAATCAGTAATACTTCTTCCTTAATATAATTCTTCATAAATAAATTCTCGGAACACGTATTTAAACTTTTGTAGTATACACTAGTTTACTATCTTCATATATACTACATATACACGTGAACATGAGCCTTGACAAGATAGGACTGAACATTTACAACATGATTAAACTTTATATGACGTCATTGTTGTAGAAACATTACAAATTCTTATTTTTTTCAGTTTTTAGAAGCACGACGCAACAACTCGGTTTCAGGATCTTCTGTTGCTCTTTGGCTGTCGACCCGCGACGTATACTGGCCAGCAATTTTCTCTCTGGTCCCGACAGTGAAGATGCTGTCTCCGTTCGTTGCGCCGCCCTCTCCGTACATGAAACATAAAAATAAATACAAAACTTTAGATAATTCACAAACATTACGAATATTACAAAATACATAAACAAAACGCTAAATTAAACTTATATTCACCTCCAAACTGGGCTGACACTGATGGATGGGTGACGCTTCAATTTCGCGTCCCACTACAGAGAGTACACGATTTGCCAGAATAAATAACAGAGAGTGGTGGAAAATCTACGAGGCGTTTTTTTTAAGTAAGTACCGTTTTGAAATTTAGAAAAAGACGTGATAAGATGTCTCAATAATTTTATTTTAACATGAAAGCCTGTACCTTAAGCTACTTTCCTACATAATATCCGTCAATATTGAGGCACTTGCCGTAACGTTGTACCAGTTTTTGAATACCCTCCTCATAGAAGTCTGCCGCCTGACTTGTTAACCACTGCATCACCACTGTTTTGACTTCGTCATCGTCTTGAAGACACTGAACACTCAGGTATTTCTTCACTACGAGAAACATTAGGAAGGTAATCCCGCAAGGAGGAAATAGTAAAGCGTCTGTTTTCTCTCACCTTATCGTCCACTTCCTGCACTAAACTTTCATTAACGACCGAAGGACGCCCACTCCGTAGTTCATCATGCACATTCGTGCGGCCATCTTTAAATGCTCTCACCCACTTTCTTCCCATTCCATCACTCATAATGTTTTCCCCATGAACGGCACAGATCCCACGATGAATATCGATCGCTTTTAGGCCTTTAGCACTAAGAAATCTTATAACAGCCCGTACTTCACAGTCGGCGGGACTCACGATTATCGGAGGCATCTTAAACACTTAGTACACAAGGTAAATAAGGAAGAATCATACTGTAATGGCGTCAATGCGTAGATTAAGGTACAGGCTTTCATGTACAAATAAAATTACTGAGATATCTTAGCACGTCTTTTTTTAACTTCAAAATGGTACTTACTCAAAAAACACGCCTCGTATATTTGTATCTACACTGAAGCGCCAAAGAAACTAGAGTAGGCATGCGTATTGAAATACAGAGATACGTAAACAAGCAGAATACGGCGCTGCGATCGACAGTGCCTATATAAGACAACAAATGTCTGCCGAAGTTGTTAGATCGGTTACTGCTGGTACAATAGCAGGTTATGAAGGTGACTTTGAACGGGGCGTTATAGTCGTCTCACGAGCGTGGGACATAGCACCAAGTGGGGATTTTCCCGTAAGACAATTACAGGTTCGTACCGTGAATATCAGGATACCGGTAAAACATGAGCTCTTCGACGTCACTTCGCCTGGAAAAAGATCCATCAAGAACGGGACCAACGACGACTGAAGAGAACCATTCAGCGTAACAGAAGTGCAACCCTTCCGCAAATTGCTGCAGATTTCAGTGCTGGGCCACCCAACAAATGTCAGCGTGCGAACCTTTCAACGAAACATCATCGATATAGGTTTTGGTTCAAAATGGCTCTGAGCACTATGGGACCTAACAGCTGAGGTCATCAGTCCCTTAGAACTTAGAACTACTTAAACCTAACTAACGTAAGGACATCACACACATCCATGCCGGAGGCAAGATTCGAACCTGCTTTGGAGCCAAAAGTCCACTCGTGTACCATTGATGACTGCACGACACAAAGCTTTACGCTTCGCCTGGGCCCGTCGACACCGGCATTGGGCCGTTGATGGCTGGAAACATGTTGTCCGTTTGGATGAGTCTCATTTCAGATTGTATCGAGCGGATGGACATGTAGGGGTATGGAAACAACATCTTGAATCCATGGACCCTGAATGTCAGCAGGGGACTCTTCAATCTGGTGGACGCTCTGCGGTGGTGTGGAGTGTGTGCAGGTGGAGTGATATGGGGCCTCTGACACGTCTAGATACGACTGTAGCAGGTGACACGTATGTAAGCGTCCTGTCTGATCACCTGCATCCATTCACGTCCATTGTGCATTCTGATGGACTTTGGCAATTCCAGCAGGACAATTCGACACCCCGCACGTTCAGAATTGGTACATAGTGGCTCCAGGAGCAATCTTCTGAGTTTAAACACTTCCGCCAGACTGCCCAGACAGGAACATTATTAATTATATCTGGGATGCCTTGCAATGTGCTGTTCAGAAGAGATCTCCACCCTTTCTTACTCTTACGGATTTATGGACAGCCCTGCAGGATTCATAGTGTCAAATCCCTCCAGCACTTCTTCGATCATTAGTCGAGTCCATGCCACGTAGTGCTGCGGCACTTCTGTGTGCTGGCGGGAGCCGTACTCAGTATTAGGCACGTGTACAAGTTTCTTTGGCTCTTTGGTGTATATCTATATCTACGTAAAGGGTGAACATTAATAAAACCGATAGACTGCAGAAACGGATCCCTTATTGGAAATGGAGGAATGGAGGTCCTTTCAGTACGTCTCCTGAAATGCATTGTTGCCACGGTAGATGGCGCTGACGAATCAACATTCGCCTGACCACGTGCATTAGATTCCTTGTTGTGTGTTGTAGGCCGTGTGGTTGACGCAGCGTACTGTAAGCAGCAGAATGGTCCGGTATTCATGTCGGGAACAAGCCGAGATGGTGTTTGTGTACGGTCAAGCAGATGGAAACGGCAGAGACGCGCCACGGCTATACCAAAACAAGTATCCTCACAGACACCAACCACATCACGCTACATTTCGAGCCCTTTTTGGCCGTTTGTGTTTTCATTGGGTCCTTTCAGACAGACGAACGTGCAAGGAGCGGCGGACATTGCGTACACCAGATTTGGAGCACAGGGCTATGCAGATACTGAGAAGAACTCTAGTACAAGCTCCAGGCAAGTCACTCGCCAATATAGTGTAAACCTAAGTACGATTATGAGCCTCCTGCCTGACAATCGCTTTTATCCGTATCACCTGCAACGAGTGTAAGGATTATATTCAGCGGACTTCCCTCTACGGGAAGGATTTTGTCGATGCTTACTGAACAAGACCATCTCAGTTATGCGACTTCTGTCATCAATCTTCTTTTAATCAGATCTGGCACCATTAATCTCTGGGCTACAGACACGGCACGTGGCCAGAGGAACTTTCGTTCGTCAGCACCATCTACCGTGGCAACGATGCTTTTCCAGACACATATTCATAGGATTTTTCTTCCTCCACTTTCAGTCAGGAGTCTGTCCCTCCAGTTTGTCGGATTTATTAATGATCTCCCTGTATAAAAGGTTTTTAGTGTGTACGTATTGACAGACTTTCATCGATGAACACCCACTGTCAACCACTCAGATTGTGGTTGTGGTGGTAGATAGTCCTTGGCCTCTTGCCGTTAGTAAGGGAATTTGTTTGCGGTGTGTGGCAGTGGGTGTGTGTGGTGGCGAAAAATTCTCGAAATATGGAGCAATAAATACTCTCAGGAAAAGCTATATACTCTGTGACGTACGAACTTTACAGTACATACGACAATACGCTTACTGTTTCATTTGTCCGACATAATACGATGCTTGTGCGGTTTCGTCATCTAGACTTTAATAAGGACGTGTAATATCAAATAGATCAGTTTTTAATCTCTTAGAGCGTTTTCGTCACTCACACTTTTCCGATGATCAACAGAGACACCAAGAAAATGGTTCAAATAGACTCAAAAATAAAAACGGTACGCTACGGTGATTTCGAACATATATTTCGCTTATTATTCACTTCAGCTCAGAGCGTTTTTGTCAGTCTTTTTGCATTGGGCCCGTGGTGTTACCTGCGGTTACATTTGTCTCCGTAACTGAAACTTAATACCATTATGGATGGAAGGGGATGAGGATTGTATAAGCGAGTATACTCAGTGACACGGTAAATTTCAAAAGTCGTAGAGAACATAGCTTTTTCTCTGGGAGCTACGTGTTCTATGTAGCGTATCATGTTGAGATATTTGCCAACCACAACCACCCGTTTCCATCCACCACATTATGGATGAAACACGTTGAGCATTCTATCAGTATCACATTGTATCGTGAATGAAAAATTACAACTTATTACATACACAGTAAAGTTCGTATGTTATATATTATTTAGCTTCACCTTAAAGTATTTATTGCCCCATATTTTGGGATTTTTGCCCACCACATCCACCCACCGCCAAGCACCGTGACCGAACTATCTTACTAATAGGATAACTGCATTCGTAATATGCTTAAAAATATAAATGCTTCTATACATCTCATATCTGTAATGGCACCCAAGTCTTTCTCCATACCCTATGTTCTGACCCGGGCAACGCCGGGTTTCTCAGCAAGTAATATACAGGGTGGCAATTATTGAACTCTATGAAGGAAAACGAATTAGTTACGAACTACGGCCTGCACACACATGGCTCGACATGTAAACGTCTCTACAGATATTCTGATTTAGGCTATGACGAGTTCGATATGCCTGCCATCATTGACGATGATGTGACGCAGACGAGTAGCGAAATTCTGCATGAGCCGCTGAAGTGTCGGAACATCGATGCTGTCGATGGCCTCCTGAATGGCTGTTTTCAGCTCAGCAGTGGTTCTGGGGTTATTTCTGTACATCTTGTCGTTGATAAACCCGCCAAGAAAGGAGTCGCATGTATTCAGATGCGGAAAATATAGCTGCCAATCGAGGCCCCTGCCATTGGCCTCTAGGTACCCCAGAGCCAGAATGCGGTCCCCAAAGTGCTCCTCCAGCGCATCAAACACTCTTCTGCTTCGATGGGGTCGAGCTCCGACTTGCATGAACCACATCTTGTCAAAATCAGAGCTACTTTGGATAATGGGGGTGAAATCATCTTTCAAAACCTTCAAGCGCCGTTTAGTAGTCACTGTGCCATCAAGGAATATCGCACCGATTATTCCGTGACTGGACACTGCAAACTACACAGTTCCGCGATGAGACTTATCGATCCCGAACTGCCGGATTCTCAGTCCTCACATGCACCAATTTTGCTTGTCGACGAACCCATCGAAATGAAAGTGGGCTTCGTCGCTAAACCGAGCCATATTCACATCAAAGTCCTGTTCTTCAATTCTGTGGACAATAGTGTTGGCGAAACACAACCACTGTCCCATGGCACTTGGGCGGTATTGTATTGTATGTACTCTAAGTTAACTGGCGACCTAGAAACGACGGAGAGGCTCGGTCCCCGCCGCAGCCGCAGTGGTCCACAACCCCACGACGACTACCGCAGTCCACTTCATCTCCCTCCGCCCGCCCCACACCGAACCACTCTTTCAAGGTTATTGTGCGGTTCGACCCCCAGTGGACCCCCCGAAGAAACGTCTCACACCAAACGAGTGTAAGCCCTATGTTTGCGTGGTAGAGAACTTGTTTGCGCAGCAATCGCCGACATAGTGTAGCTGAGGCGGAATAAGGGGAACCAGCTCGCATTCGCCGAGGCAGATGGAAAACCGCCTAAAAACCATCCACAGTCTGACCGGCTCACCAGATCTCGACACAAGTCCGTCGGCCGAATTCGTGCCGGGGACCAGGCGCTCTTTCCAATCCGCAATGCCGTGCGTTAGACCGAGCGGCTAACCCGGCGGGCCGGCCAGTGTCTCCGAGCGGTTCTAGGCGCTTCAGTCTGGAACCACGCGACCGCTACGGTCGCAGGTTCGAATCCTGCCTCGGGCATGGGTGTGTGTGATGTCCTTAGGTTAGTTAGGTTTGAGTAGTTCTAAGTTCTAGGGGAATGATGACCTCAGATGTTAAGTCCCATAGTGCTCAGAGCCATTTTTGAACCATAACCGGGTGGGCGGCACTGGGGTTAGTGACTGATGGGTTTGAATTTCATATTGGAAGAGATGCAGGTCTTCAACAACAGTTTGTCACAGTGTCTCCCGGTTGACTCTCACCTGTTGTGCAGCTCGTCTGATCGATTTCCTTCGGCTGGTATGAAACACAGCGCGTGTCTTCTCGATGTTTTCAGGCGTTTCCTCTCGTTTTGCACGATCGACATTGCCAACACCGTCATCACGAACGCTACCCGTAGTGAATAAAATTCTTTATTGTTAGCACACTTTGGCCGGTTATCTTCAGCTTGAACTCGACCGCAAACTTATTTTGAACTGCAGTTGTGTGTTATTGCTCGTATAGTGGGCCTTCACAAGCGCTATACGCTCTGGCATGCTATACTGTGACATTTTCAGGTGCAAGTGGCCGACAAGAACAAAGTACGTGTGCATGTGCATACTAATTCCCATCATGCCTCGCGCGCAACCGTGCAGTTTGAATGCCCTAGCGCAAACTGTTCAGAAGTTATGACGATTTTACTTTATCTAGTTCAATAATTGTCTCCCTTTGTGCACTGCCTCACAAAAAAGAGGGAAGACCCAGAAGGGAAGAACGAAACGAAATGAAACTTCCGGGCTAACTTGACAATTGACGTTGTTTCGGTGATTAGACTATCGAATCAAACTCCCAAAGAACTTAGTGTTATGAGCCCACTTGTCAGTATGACGCCCCGCCCCCTGCTAGTTGCGTGCACTGATTCGTTTGGGAAGGGTGTCATAGAGATGTTCTATACTTTCCTAAGACAAACTGGCCCACAACTATTACAACTGCTCCTTCATATCCTGGATACTGGCACTAGGGTGGAGTTGACGTCATACCTCACTCCACATATGTTCCATTGGGGACAGATCGGGGGATTTTGGTGACCAAGGCCAGAGATTTCTCATGTGTGAACGAGTGTTGTCCTCATGAAAAACGGCACCACGATACTCTTGCATGAGAGCGAACACAGGAGGATGCAGGATGTCTGTGACGTACCGTGGTGCCATCACAGGTCCCTCAATCTCTGTCAGTCGTGATCTGCAGTCATTTCCGACGGCTCCCTGCACCATGACGCAATAGCGATGACGGTTATCGCTGAAACAACCGTTTTTCGGATATATCGTTTTTTTCAACGCCAGTTTAACCTGACTTTTAACCCGCTCAAAACAACAGCTTTCCGAAATAAGCGATTTACGGTTTTTTATTGCTATTATTTCCTGTAATAAATGCAGGAATCGAACAGAGAATGAAAATTGTCGAAGCCATCGATTTAAACTTACATATAATTCTTCTCGGAATGTGAAAATATGTTGATGACGCCGACCCACATAGGGGAAACGATCACCACGATAAAATAAGGGAAACCAGAGCACGTACGGAAAGGTCTAGGTGTTCATTCTTACCGCGCGCTATGCGAGGTTTGAATAATAGAGAACTTTGAACGTGGTCCGATCAACCCTCTGCCAGATATTTTAATGTGATTTGTAGAGTATCCATATAGATGTCGATGTAGTTGTAGAATTTATAGCTAAATCTATATGCTTCACAAGGTATCGTGGGGTGCATGGTGGAATGTTCCCATTACCACTACGAGTCATCTAGTTTCCTATTTCACTCACAAATAGAGATAGAGAAAAAAAGTATCTATATGCCTCTGCATAAGAGCTGATTTCTCGTATCATACCTCCGTAGTCCTTACACGAAATATATGTTGGTGGCAGTAGAATCTTTCTGCTTCAAATGTCGATCCTCTACAATTTCTCAGTAGTGTTCCTCGTAAAGAACATTGCCTTCCCTCCAAGGATTCCCATTTGAGTTACATGGCGTGTGTAATTCGACTGCAGGGAAAAAATTGCTCACCAGACAAAGAGACTATCAAGATCAATATAATCAATTAGTCAATCAATTTGTTATCAATGACATGCTGCTGGGCGGGTGAAAGCAGGGGTGAGACTGCCACCGACATGATTTGCAAGTTGGAGCGGTAATCGGGCGTTATTTCATTGCAGCGAGATCTTTTAACGACACTTCAGTCTCACGCCTACATAGGGAGAGGTGCCGATCGTAATAAAATCTGCTACATAGCCAGATTCATAAAGTGATACGTACTATTAACCTGATATTTAGAACACCTATGTTCTGCTAGTTGACTTCCTTAAGAGATTTCTTAGGTAATGAGGCATTTGACTACCTTAAGACAATTTGAAAGTTAGGAGGCACCTGCGATAGAGGTAGAGCAATGCTGTTAGCACTCCGTCAACAGCCAAAAATGAGTTTAATATTCTAGTCCTGTGATGCAGGACATAGATTTTCTTCCTACTTTTCATCTAGTTTGGCCTGGTATCCTAAGGGCCAGGCTGGGTCGGAGATTTTCTCCGCTCAGGGACTGGGTGTTGTGTTGTACTTATCATCATCATTTCATCCCCATGGACGCGCAAGTCGCCGAAGTGGCGTCAAATCGAAAGACTTGCACCCGGCGAACGGTCTACCCGACGGGAGGCCCTGGTCACACGACATTTGATTGTTGTGATGTGCTTTCAGTCTTCTCTCAATAATTACAGCTATTTGATCGAAAACAGTGATTTCAAGACGTAACTATTGTGAGTTCACAAAAAAATGGTTCAAATGGCTCTGAGTACTATGGGACTTAACTTCTGAGGTCATCAGACCCCTAGAACTTAGAACTACTTAAACCTAACTAACCCAAGGACATCACACACATCCACGCCCGAGACAGGATTCGAACCTGCGACCGTAGCGGTGGCGCGGTTCCAAACTGTAGCGCCTAGAACCGCTCGGCCACTCCGGCAGGCATTGTGAGTTTTCTACGTATTTCAGTCGGTTTGGTTTGGCCACGCAAACAAACTTGTAACTTAATATTTGACTAACAGTAAGCACATTACGTTGTTATTCATTCATTAGTGATAGTTTTACACATGAAGGGCGTTACTACCGGAATCATAACTATTATCCACTCAGGTTACAGTCTAACAGGTAATGCCCTTCAAAGTTATGAATTAATTCAGTTACGGTACACAATTGTGTTGTTCCTGCACAGCATTAGGAGTCGATGTGCACGTTGCTCAGTCGGGGTATTCAGATTTAGTGTTCACACGGCTCCCTTATCAAATTTCAAGACTGCTCCTTCAATAACTTCAAGGTACATTTCCCTGTTAGTTATTCTTCAAGCAGAATAGCGCCAGTCGATGTAAAACTAACTTTTCTTCGTTCCTCTCTTACTGTACCCTTCCACATACGGGGACGTTGCTCAGTCGGGGTATTCTGACTTAGTATTGACAGGGCTCCCTTATCAAATTCCAAGACTGCTCCTTCAATAACTTGAAGGCCTATTTCCCTGTTAGTTATTCTTCAAGCAGAATAGTGCCAATCGATGTAAAACCAAATTTTCTTCGTTCTTCTCTTACTGTACCCTTCCGCTTACGCCGCAAGTTTGCGTGCTCGATTATACTCTAATCCGACGTCACACATATTAGATTCCTAATTTACTCTTAGGCCATTTGTTGCGTAGGCGCAGCATATTTTGCTTCGATTATCTCTTTACACCAATTTACAGCTCCGAGCGAAGTGCTGTGCCAACAACGAAATCACCCTCGAACGGCGTTAAATAAATATTTTGCGTCCATGTTTCACGTGGCAGTTTATTACGCACGTCCGTCTGGCCCCGGCCGCCGCTGCGTCGCGAACCGCTAGTGCGACGGTACGGACGCGGGTCGTTCACAACCCGGCGCCGACAAATGGCAGCGCGTGTGAATGCAGTTTGCCGCAAGCGCCGTCGCTGTGTGCGTTATTCCGGAAGCCGGGAGCCGTACACTACTTCGCTGTCGCCCGCGCCTCGGCCTCACATATTTGATTTCCGCAGGCAAGTTCCTCCCCCACCCCCTCCCCCCTCTCCCACAGTAGCGATGGATTGTGTCAGGCCGCATAGTTTAACCGGAAACTGAAACTGCGACACGACAACAGAGCAGCCTCGCGGCTGTTTTGTGTGGGCCCGCTCGCGCAGGGTACACAAGAATAAAATAACCATAAATATTTGCCTCCGTGTTAACATGTTTTCACGCAGCTTTAGAAAGGCAGAGAATGGGCCGGCGCGGGTCGCCAGTCGCCATTCTGGCCGCTTCCGGCGGCGCAGCCGACAAATTGCGCTTTGATTGGCGGGGGCGGCGCGCTACAATAGGCGCTTCCGCGGAGGCGGCGGGCAGGTGCGTGGCTGCGGGTGCTTAGCTGCGCAGGCGGACGGTCTCACGCCCCGGGACTCACCTGTGACCGCGGCCAGCCCTTACGCGACAGGTCGCAATGTCCGACAGGCTGTTGCGCCCGCGTTTCATGAAGGCACCACAATACGGTGCATTCACAATGACAGAGGCAGGTTTGAGACGAGTAGAGGAAACTCGGATAATACAGGACACGTGAACTTCCTCGAAATTGTGATACTTATGGTCGCCCGGTGTGGCCGTGCGGTTCTAGGCGCTTCAGTCCGGAACTGCGCGACTGCTACGGTCGCAGGTTCTAATCCTGCCTCGGGCATGGGTGTGTGTCATGTCCTTAGGTTAGTTAGGTTTAAGTAGTTCTAAGTTCTAGGGGACTGATGACCTCAGACGTTAAGTCCCATAGTGCTCAGAGCCATTTGAGCCATTTTTTTGTGATACTTATGAAGGTTGTATTGCAACATTCTTCATAAAAAACTATACTATGATGCGTTGCTTAATAAACCTATAAAGCTCTATGTCATTATGGTAAACATGTTTTTGACTTTTTCTTAAACATTATCCATCCTTCGCATTTTGGTCGTTTAAATTTTTGGAGTCTTGGACCAGACTTGAAACTGTTATGTCTAAAAACGGTTTAATTGGGTTGTAAACGGTTTTAAACTTAAATCTGTCCAACAGGTCACCTAATTTGTCAAAGAATGTTCCTTAATGAACTCTTCTGCTCCCCGTAACTCATGGATTCAGCTTTCTTTAGCCTCCAGTTTTCACAAAATCACAGTAAAAGTCTTAACCCGCTTTCATTTTTATCTTACTGAACCGATTCTTCGTTTTCAGTCGCTATGTGTATTTGGACTACACTTAAGAACTTGTCTTTAGTGAACGTGATTGTACAATACGAATTCCTGTTTTTCTTTTAATGTTCTCGGAAAAAATTACGAATTGGTAACATAGGTTTCGTGTCCAACCCTTTGTTGTCACGTAAAGTTTTAAATTTGTCATCTAATATACTTCTTAGAACAGGACAAGAGCCGTGTCTGAGCCCTATAACTAGTGATAGTACCTGTCGCGCCACTGCAGTGTGAAGTAGAGAGGCACAAGACCGCTCATGCGATTTTGAATCAAAACAACAGTGCGTTTCGGGATGGCAAAAGGTTATCTGCTCCTAAAGAGGTTATTGGCGTACGAACATAAATGTAGAGTGTTGTGTTCTATTTGCAAGTAAGGAGGATTACATTTTTGCTGTACTTGTAGATACAAGTGAAATTATTCTCTACATTGTAGACTACGAGAATATCTAGACCAAGTAACGAAAATGGAAATGTTAAACTACCACAGCTGAACATTTCGGTTATATCAGAGAAACCAGTTGCCACTACTTTCTTGTCCGATGGAAGCCGCGGTCCGATACTACCTGGTCTTCCCCTGACGAGGACACTCTTGTTTCATAAACCGTTATAGATACTGAAAAAATTTCTCTGGCAAATCGTTGTAAGACAACTTATACATGGTAAACAGCTTGTTCACTTGCATTACGTCACTGTCTAATTTACGGCTACGTAGCTTTCGACAGTCAGAAAGAATATCTCTAAATCCGTCTTGTGAATCTGTATAACACACAGAGTGCAGAAAAACAACCCGCTAACAAGATCAGAGCAGAGTGAGAGACGTCGAATGGAGCAAAATTTCCCAGGTAACTACAGGTCCGAAATGCACCTTTGTGCACCTACGGCTATAAAACGAAAGCCAATCACCGATAAATGCACGTAAGTGTTCGTATTTGAACTAACTTGAATACCTGTTACGCAAGAGAACGCACTTAATAACCAAAATTAGCTGAAGATATTGGTTACAGATGCACAGTCAATACTAGACGAACTTTAAATTCCTATCGATGACTGGCTATGTTTTTACCCTGCTGTGTAAGACGTGATTATTAACCACTTACTTTAAAAGAATGTTATTCGCATTTATTTGTTAAGACGTACTGCAGAAACGGTGCTGCAGTAAGACGCTCACTGTCTGGTACTGTATGATACAATGCTATTAATAATGAATTCTGAAAGTCGCATTTTTGAGTTTTTGATAACGTAAATAGCGTGAGTGAACTTTTGTTCTGGCAGGTACAATAGATCAGTAAGTGTGAGCCGGCCGCGGTGGTCTAGCGGTTCTGGCGCTGCAGTCCGGAACCGCGGGACTGCTACGGTCGCAGGTTCGAATCCTGCCTCGGGCATGGGTGTGTGTGATGTCCATAGGTTAGTTAGGTTTAAGTAGTTCTAAGTTCTAGGGGACTTATGACCTAAGATGTTGAGTCCCATAGTGCTCAGAGCCATTTGAACCATTTGAGTAAGTGTGAACTGAAGCAGACAACACATTTACACACTCGATACCCTGATATCACGTTTCTCACAACAAATGCTCGGAATTCCTGCCTCCAACATCGCTACACAGTTATCGTCGTCGAACAACTAACAAAGGAAAATTCCCTAGTGTCGAGTAATGATCGTGATGAAACTTAGTGGTGTTTAGAGAGGGAAAAATAATGCAATAAATTTTGTTGTAGCTGGGATTCACAGTCATAAAATTTTTTTGAAGGACATCGTCTTCACGCCAGTGACTGTTGTAAGTTTTTATTACAGTATTGCAATTTCGGCCTTAGGCCATTAGCAAGTGCGGATATTGTGGCTTTAGGCCATGTGAACGTAATGTAAGCTGGGACATTTGTATCTCGTTGTCAATACTGTTAAATACATTCGTGACGTTGCTACACAGTGCAAGCTCACGTATTCCAACATCGTAAAACACCATAATCTGTAAGTGCACATGATCGTTAACCCATCACTAGTCACAAATGCGTTAGACCACAACTGTGGTCACTTCCTGATTCGATAACAATTCAATATTTAGGTATTTAGCCAGAAGACGTTCTAGATCTTGGGATATATAATTGCTGTACAAATACTGTTAATGATTGTGTGCACAGCCACTCCTGTACACGCGTGCACGCAGACACGCGCACACGGCCATGAGCTTAGACTCACAGACGAACATATGCACACACACACACTTACAGGAAGTACAGTAATATTGCCATAAATAAATAATATTTGTTTCTTGGTGTTTTGTAGAAGAGAGCTTGCACTGCTTCCAGCAGGATATTCTGCACTTCGAGGGTTATATTTCACACGTGCTAAAAATTCTGCTGCTTAAAAGAAGTCAAGATCTACTGAAAACGATCCTAGAATTTTACTAAAAATTGAGAATGAAATAAATTTCATCTAATGTGGAAGATCAACTGTGTCGTAATATTTAAAATGGAACTTTTATGAGTTGATGCCCATACTGACTGAACGTAGAACTTTCCTTTGTACCTTATAAGTTTTTATTTGTGTGTACCGAGACACCACAACATGACTAGCAAATGGACAATAGAGGAATTGTACGTTTTAATAGAGCTAACGTTGGAATTTTATGCGCGCTCATTTTTGTAAACAAACGGTGTGATTTGTGAGCCCGACACAGAATGAAATAAATTTCATCTAATGTGGAAGACCATCGCAAAACTGTCGTAATATTTAAAATGGAACTTTTATGAGTTGATGCCCCTACTGACTGAACGTAGAACTTTCCTTTATACCTTATAAGTTTTTATTTGTGTGTACCGAGACACCACAACATGACTAACAAATGGACAACAGAGGAATTGTACGTTTTAATAGAGCTAACGTTGGAATTTTATGCGCGCTCATTTTTGTAAACAAACGGTGTGATTTGTGAGCCCGACACAGAATGAAATAAATTTCATCTAATGTGGAAGACCATCGCAAAACTGTCGTAATATTTAAAATGGAACTTTTATGAGTTGATGCCCCTACTGACTGAACGTAGAACTTTCCTTTATACCTTATAAGTTTTTATTTGTGTGTACCGAGACACCACAACATGACTAACAAATGGACAACAGAGGAATTGTACGTTTTAATAGAGCTAACGTTGGAATTTTATACGCGCTCATTTTTGTAAACAAACGGTGTGATTTGTGAGCCCGACACAGAATGAAATAAATTTCATCTAATGTGGAAGACCATCGCAAAACTGTCGTAATATTTTAAATGGAACTTTTATGAGTTGATGCCCCTACTGACTGAACGTAGAACTTTCCTTTATACCTTATAAGTTTTTATTTGTTGTACCGAGACACCACAACATGACTAGCAAATGGACAACAGAGGAATTGTACGTTTTAATAGAGCTAACGTTGGAATTTTATGCGCGCTCATTTTTGTAAACAAACGGTGAGCCCGACAAAGCCGAACTGCCGTTGGAGAGCGCAGATCATGACATGGAGTATGTTCCGTCTGATGCACCAGACCGTTTCTAAGCGTTCACCAGCCACTGTGGAAACCGCGTCTGGCGTGCTTAAAGATGAGAAACAAGTACCATGTGATGATGGCTTCAACGTGACCGCCATCCGCCTTGGAGCTGCTCCTAATAGCGCCTGCTGCGGGAGCAAAGTAACTGTGCGGTACCCACCCCTGTCACTCTCACATCGACCAGCAGCGCATAGCCTCCGCAACACACAGGGTGTCTGTTCCAAGTCGTTAGCATCGAAATTATGGACATGGAAGTGGATAGAGGAGAAATATAAGACCGTAGGAGAATGCAGAGCAAGGGAATATTATGAGCTCGGATGGAAAGCAGTGAAGGTTCAAATGGCTCGGATCACTATGGGAGGTCTGAGTACATCGGAGGTCATCAGTCCCCTAGAACTTAGAACTACTTAAACCTAACTAACCTAAGGACATCACACACATCCATGCCCGAGGCAGGATTCGAACCTGCGACCGTAGCAGTCGCGCGGTTCCGGACTGAAGCTCCTAGAACCGCTCGGCCACCGCGGCCGGCTAGCAGTGAGGGAAAAGCTAAAAGAAAGCAGTAATATTTAGAATCGCTATACAGCGGAAATGAGCTTGGAGGTAATACTGCAGAAAAGGAATTGGGAGAAAACGTCCGTTTGGCTGAAACTGGAGTCATTATTCATGAAACACGTGCTTGTTTTCAGTGTGGTAGGCAGTGATCAGCACGAAGACGCCAGTTGTGTATTAATGTAAACAGACAACATTTTCAGCAACTAATTAATTAGATATGAATACAACAGGTCGTACATACTTTCATAACACACTAGCTGTAATATGAAAATTGTTAAACCACGAATATGATGTTTCCAGTCATTTTATTACAACAAATAGCACCAACAATGAAGTGTTTTCGAGAGATACTGAACGCGCTGCTGATTTGATGTTCATAGGACGTAATTAATAACCTAAATCCCGCCAATTATGGACTTCAACAGAAAACCACGAAATCCAATATGGCGTTTCAAAGTTTCTGCTCGTGACGTAGGACGCAATCTTGCATCTCACTGGGTACGTACCTCTTCACTAACCAAGAATCTGACTTAACTTACGCAGCCTTTCGGTCTGCGATATGCAGTGGAACGTGAGATTCCCAATCGTGACGTCACAAAACTCGATCACGTCCTCGTCCACGAACGCGTTCTCGTCCCGCGTGAGGACGGCTTAAGGTGTGACGGCTGGTTGCCAAATGAAGCGGCTGCCGCTTGCGAAAGCAGGCGAGTGTTTACTGACCGATAGTGTCGGAGCGCCGCAAAAACGGCGCAGGTGTTTGATTGGTAGCCGGGCAGCGATAAAACAGCAGCGACCAGCGACCGCGTATCGAAAACAAATGTGTGTTTTGACGCGTTAATCCGACCGCCTTTTCCCCGCGCCACCGCCACGCGCCACGCGCCGCCCCCAGCCCATGACTGGCAGCTCGGTTGCAGCCGCTTTTTGGCGTCCGACACGCCAACAGCTACACTGCTGGCAGTGTATAGTACGCTGATCGACTGTGAGGCTGCATCGCCACAAAACAGTCACCAGGAAACTTCAAAATGTATAGTCAAAACGGCTAGCACCGGTACAAGTGAAATTTGACGTTCCCGGCATAGCACAAGTAGGCGGACTTTTCTTTCACTTTTTTCCCAGTCTTTTCGCGCTTTTTAATGCGGTTGCCACGGATTCCTCTCCTGTGCCAACCTCATCTCAGCGTAGCACTTGCAACCTACGTCCTCAATTATTTGCTGGGTATATGCCAATCTCTACCTTCCTCTACAGTTTTTACCCTCTACCGCTCTCTCTAATAGCTAGAACTATTCCCTGATGTCTTAACAGATGTCTTATCATTGTTTTCCACACATTCCTTTGCTATCCGATTCTGCGCAGAGCCTCCTCATTCCTCAGCTTATCAGACCATCTAATTTAAACATTCGTCTCTAGCAACGCATCTCAAACGCTTCGATTCTCTTTTTTTCCGGTTTTCCCTACAGTCCGTCTATCACTACAGTACAATGCTGTGCTTCAAACGTACTTTCCCAGAAATTTCTTCGCCAAATTAAGGCTCATATTTGATACTAGTAGACTTCTCTCGCCAGGAGCCGGCCGGAGTGGCCGAGCGGCTCTAGGCGCTCCAGTCTGGCATCGCGCGACCCCTAAGGTCCCAGGTTCGAATCCTGCCTCAGCCATGGGTGTGTGCGCTGTCCTTAGGTTAGTTAGGTTTAAGTAGTTCTAAGCTCTAGGGGACTGATGACCTCAGCTGTTAAGTCTCATAG
This sequence comes from Schistocerca serialis cubense, assembly GCF_023864345.2. Classification (NCBI taxonomy): domain Eukaryota; kingdom Metazoa; phylum Arthropoda; class Insecta; order Orthoptera; family Acrididae; genus Schistocerca; species Schistocerca serialis. The sequence goes on from NC_064638.1 coordinate 393,385,506, forward strand.
TGCTTAGAGCCATTGGAACGCCCTCTTTCCCAATATTAGACCGCTTGTAAGACGTCGTGGTCTCCTGGCCGTGATTGCTTACATATTCCGCCCTCACAATCATATTCCTCACATCAAGACGCTTCATTCGAACCCGAACTAGGTACCATAAAGTCAATGTTGTATGAATTCATGTAAACGGTATGCAAATAACAAGTGCGCACCGGAGTTGAAATACTCGAGGCTGGCGTACACACATACATTCCAGACACGACAGTCAGAGAAGCTTTTAGTTCGAGAGAGGCGGACCACACACCAGGAGGCCGGTCCCTTCGGAGGACGAGTCAACCTCGGCTGCCCGTGGAGCAGACAGCATGTGCCCGAGTGAAAGGGGGAACGACCCCGTGTTCGGCTTAGAAGCAAATTCCGCTACATTGTGTGGGAGCGTCCAACCTGTGCATTCTTTACACATAGCACACAGTTTCAGAGATTTTCACAGGGAGACAGCAAACGCCAAACGCCATTACTACAGATTTCCGGATTGGTCGCCTTAAACGAAACATCATTCCCCCGTTTTAGAAGAGCAATGCTGATTGGCACACGATATTTCTGACGCCTTGAGCTGAAGGAGTAATGGAAGAGACCGAAAGATATACCCCTTCACGTCTGGCGTGGAGAGGCGCCGTTCCGTTGTCGCTCTTGGAGTGAGGAACAAGTCTCTCCTCAGTACTTCACTGGGAGAGCACCTCTGTCGAGAGCGAATTGAAGTGCTACTCTCTATTAAGTCCTTGCGATTAAGCGTTCTTCACTGTGTTGGCTGACACACTTATTGTGCGGTGTGAACAGACAGAGTTATAGTTAAACGCCTGCGAGCGACTTTTTGAGTGGCATTGCAGTGGACTGGTTATCTGATTGGTGTACCACGCCAATAGTTAGACTAGGGGCGAATAGGAATCCTTGACTTCATCAAGGTGTAGGGTGAGTTTGATTGGCGAAGGTCAATCCAGATAGAACGAGAGTTATCTTATTTGTCAGCAGCGAGCGGCGCAGACAGCAGTCATCGCAGCTTATGGTATTGTGCGCTACAGATATTGCGAGCCCCATATTTCCTCCACAACAGTACACTTCACTGCATTTCACATGCGACAGCCTCGACCGTACCTAGCAACATTCTAAAGGATAATTATTCAAGTTGAGTAGGTGCGCCTCTCAGCCATTCTGCCAAGTCAATAACAATCTTAAACTTTGTATAGAAATTTCATTAGTGAATCCAATCCTTGAGAGGTAACTTCACATTCCAAAGAGAACCAGGATATAACTTGTACGATTCATAACTAAAAATGCCATTGTGATTACTCAGAAATTTTTGCAAAATAAATAATTATTTTCGTTAGTTTCATGTTTTCTTACACTAACTAGCCCTACTCCAGTACCGAAGTATCCCACTAGTTACGTAAGAAATTTTGTGAATTTTTGTGTCATTTCCTTACAGTGGACGACTCCAGAAAATATTTATTGCTAAAAGTTTTTCAGGTATTTCTTTTTAGAACGTTAGGAGCGTCTGTCGGACTTCTGTAGAAGTGAGGGGGTGGAAATTGCATCTTGCAGGAGCCACAGCGTAAAGGGTACACCTCAGATTAACCCGTTGCGCAGAATTACAGAATATCAGACCAACCCCACGCTCACAAGCTTTAGATGTCCTTGCTCCATCCCTCACGGATTATTTTCCTGCCTGGCTAGCAGAATTCCTTTATTACTTCATTACCATCAAACTTGATATTTAGTTTCTTGCTGTTCTCATTTCTGCTACTTTTCATGGCATTCGTATTTCTTCGATTTACTCTCTATCCATATTCTGTACTCATTGGAATGTTCATTCCATTCAGCAGATCTTGTAATTCTTCTGCACCTTCTCTGAGGATAGCAATGTCATCAGCGAATCTTATCACTGATATCCTTTCACCTTCAATTTTAATTCGACTGTTGAATCTTTCTTTCATTTCCCTCGTTGTCTCAGATATATAGATTGAACAGTAGGGGCAAAAGACTATATCCATGTTTTACGCCCTTCTTAATCCTAGGACATCGTTCTTGGTTTTGCATTCTTATTATTCCTTCTTGGCTCTTCTTCATGTTGTGTATTACCCATCTCGCGCTATAGCTTATCGCTATGTTCGTCAGAAATGGGACATCTTGCACCATTTCATTTTGTCGAACGCTTTTTCCAAGTTGATAAATCCTGTGAACTTGTCCTGATTTTTCTTTAGTCTTGCTGCCATTATCAACCGCAACGTCAGAACTGACTGTCTGGTGCCTTTACCTTTCCTAAAGCCAACCTGACCGTCATCTAACACATCCTAAAGTTTCTTTCCCATTCTTCTGTATATTATTCATGTCATCAACTTGGATGCATGAGCTGTTAAGCTGATTGCGCGACGGTTCTCGCACTTGTCAGCTCTGGCAGTCTTCGAAATTGTGTGGAAGATATTTTTTCGAAAGTCAGATGGTATATCGCTAGATTCAGACATTCTGCACCCATAGAGGGCTTCAATGTACTCTTTCCTCCTATCCGTCCTCTCCTGTGCATTTAACATATGAATTCCCATTGCACTCTGAATGATACCACCCTTGCTTCTAATGTTACAGAAGGTTGTTTTGACTTTTACATATGCTGAGTCAGCCCTCCCGCCAATAATTTATTTTTCAATTTCTTCACGTTTTTCATGCATCCGTGTTGCCTTAGCGTCCCTGCACTTCCTATTTATTTAATTCCTAAGCGATCGAAGTATTTATTCTGTTATCCACGATTTCTTCGCAGTTACGTTCTTTGTACCTATGTTTTTCTTTCCAGTTTCCGTGATTGCCTTTTTTAGAGATGTTCATTCCTCTTCAACTGTACTGCCTACTCAGCTATTCCTTTATCCCATTGTCTGTAGCCTTAGAGAATTTCAAGCGTATCTTTCATGCCTTAGTACTTCCGCATCCCACCTCTTTGCGTATTGCTTCTTCCTGGCTAGTCTCTTGAACTTCAGCCTGTTCTTCATCACTACTAAATTGTGATCTGAGTCTATATCTGCTCCTAGGTACGGGTTATAAGCTAACATCAGATTTCGGAATCTCTGTATGAGCATGACGTAATGTAATTGAAATCTTCCCGTATCTCCGCGCCTTTTCCAAGTATATCTCCTGGTATTGTGATTCTTAAACAAATTATTCGCTAGTACTAGCTGAAATTTATTTCAGAACTCAGTCTCTCTCATTCCTAGTACCAAGCCCAGATTCTCCCGAAGCCCTCTCTTCTATTGCTTTGTCTACAACGGCATTCGAGTTCCCCGTGATTATTAGATTTTGATCTCCCTTTGTGTACTGAATTAAAGGTTCAATATCCTCATATACTTTCTCTATCTCTTCATCTTCAGCTTGCGACGTCAGCATGTTTAACTGATTTAGCGTTTTCGGCGCTGGTTTGTTTTAGACTCTGATGAGAACAACAGTATAACTGTTCTCAATAACACAGTCTTTGTCCTACCTTCCTATTCATAACGTATCCTAATCCAGCTATACCATTTTCTGCTGCCGTTCATATTATCCTATACTCATCTGATCAGAAATAATTGTCTTCTTTCCGTTGCACTTCTCTGACGCTCATTATATCCAGATTGAGCCTTTGCGTTTCCCTTTTCAGATTCTCTAGCTTCCCTACCATTATCAAACTTCTGATATTCCACGCCTCGACTAGTTGAACTTTATCCTTTCCTTGGTTATTCAATCTTTTTATTGTGGTTACCTCCTCCTCGGCTGTCTTCTCCTGGAGATCCTAATTGGGGACTATTCCGGAATCCTTTGCAAACGGAAAGATCTTCATGACTCTTTTTCACTTGTTCTGTGAATATACTTAGTGCGTCTTTAACGCAGTAGTTTCCATTGCCTTCTGCAGCCTCATGCCGTTGAACATTGCTGATTCTTCCGCCTTTAGGGGCAATTTCCCACCCCAAGGACATGGGAGTGTTCTGAACCTCCGTCCACCACTCCGTCCTCTTTAACAAGGCCACTGGCAGAATGACGATGTTTAAAATTTTAGAAAGCATTTTTGAGTGGACACAGCCCCCGGTATTAAATGTCAATAAAATCCAATAGAAACATTTTCGATCTCGTTTTCAGATTTTTTATTTGTTGCCAACCAGTTTCCGCCTTTTTCTTAGACCATCTTCAGGCTGACACCGCCATTATGGCTACTAGTAGCAGCAGACGGAGCATTGCCAACCGTACTTCAACGGATCTCGCTCCGTCTCCCGCCCCCAGCAGCCATAATGGCGGTGTAAGCCTGAAGATATCCGAGTAAAGGACCGAAACCGGCTGCCAACAAATTCTGATTTCTAGAATGAGGATGACTTCTTAAGACGGCATTCTTCGGCCGCCATTGCTGATGATTTTTATTCAGAATTTGAGCAGTGACGGAGTCCGAACTGGGGACCGAGAATGATTTAATTGCTAATCAAAGACGCTACCCTAGACCCAGGATGCCGATATTTAATTATAATGGGCTGTCAAGACTCAGACATTATTGTAGTCTGCCGGCCGCGGTGGTCTCGTGGTTCTAGGCGCGCAGTCCGGAACCGTGCGACTGCTACGGTCGCAGGTTCGAATACTGCCTCGGGCATGGATGTGTGTGATGTCCTTAGGTTAGTTAGGTTTAAGTAGTTCTAAGTTCTAGGGGACTGATGACCACAGCTGTTAAGTCCCATAGTGCTCAGAGCGATTATTGTAGTCTCGTATTTGTTTATTTCATTTATTTGCTTATCAGACTCTGTGGGACCATGTGAGCCAAAGACGCTTGGTGATGGAACTATACGGTACATACACTGGCTTCAAAACTTAAGGTGGGAAGTAAATTTCGCACGATGCCTCAGTGCCAAGCAACATAGCAACATTGGTCAGTACATAGAAAGAACTGCTACGGTATAGTACAGAAGGTAATTTGCAGAAATACATAATGGGACGAACATAAATGACACTTTTATTCAAAGACAATAATTATAGCGAAATCACCGCGATACTTGATGGTCAAATGGAATTAAAAAGGCGGGACATGTTTCTTAATAGGCTGTGTGATCACCACGTACGGCAATACATAGTCTGGAATGTGCTTCCGTGCTGACCGCAAGGTTGGTAATGAGTCCTTGTGGTAGGGCATTGCATTCTCCAGCAGTGCCGTTGACGACTGCCGAATGGTCGCTGGTGCATGTGGACGTGCTCCAGTACGCCTTCCTAACGCTTCACAGAAGTACTCGATGGGATTTAACTCGGTGAACCGCAGGCCATCCATTCGCCGAGTAGCCGGCCTCTGTGGCCGAGCTGTTCTAGGCGCTTCAGTCCGGAACCGCGCTGCTGCTACGGTCGCATGTTCGAATCCTGCCTCTGGCATGGACGTATGTGATGTCCTTAGCTCAGTTAGGTTTAAGTAGTTCTAAGTCTAGGGGACTGATGACCTCAGATGTTAAGTCCCATAGTGTTTAGAGCCATTTGAACCATTTAAACCATTCGCCGAATATCCTCTCGTTCCATGAGCTCCTGCGCTATCGATGCGGTCGCGAACTGTCAGCCATAAAAATTAAGTCAGGGCCGAATGCACCCGTGCAAAGACTCACACGAGGTAGGATTACAGTGTCACAGTAACGTCCACATTGTGTGTACCGTGTTTAAAGATTTCGAGGGTAGTTCGCCCATGCAGCATCATGCCTCATCACACCGTAATACTTGTGCCAGCAAAACAGACATGTTTGGCAATACTGGAAGTAACTTTACCGGGCGAGAGGTGAATACAGGTAATTCACTTAGGAACATTGTCGATCATGATCGGTTTCACGTCCCATATGTTATGCTGTGGGAAGACGTAATATTGCACGTGCGGCGCTGACCTCCAAATATCTCAATACTGAACTCGCACCCGGCCAACGCCGTTGTGACACTACTCCTTACCCGTGCGCTTCTCTCAGCCCTGACTTCATTTTTATGTATGCCAATGTGGGACGCATCGAACAGCGGACGTGGAGGAGCTCTTGGAACGAGTGAATTTTCTGCCAATGGACTGGTCCGTCCGGATACCAGCAGTCGTGAACCTCGCTGCCCAAGGAATGGAACGGCCTGCCACAACTCCCTACCAATCCTTTGGCCAGTATGGGAGCTCGTTGCAGAGCTTGCACAGCCGACCGTGGTGATCACACACCCTATTAAGAGCCATGTCCCGCCTTTTGTAATGTCCACGGGAGCACTATGAATCGCGGTGACTGTTGCGAAATTATTGTGTTTGAATAGAAGTGTCATTTATATTCGTCTCATTGTGTTTTTATTCTGTAATCTTCTATATAAAAGTGTAACAGATCTTTCTATGTATGACCCATGTTTCATCTTACTTTGTTCCTTGGCAGTGATGTACCATGCGAAAGTTACTTTCGTCCTTAACTTTTTCACAGCAATGAGCGAGGGCTGAATGAAAAGTAATGCCTCCACCTTCGTCAATTGGCTTTGGATAGGAATACTTTAATAAATGAAACGTAGAAATAATTCTTAGAATGTGATCTTTAATTACCAATATTAACTTTTCCACATAATCACCAGCCAATTGGAAACATTTCTGCCAACGATGAACAAGTTTTCTGAAGCCGTCACGGAAGAAGTCGACACTCTGTTTCCGCAACCACAGTCTCACAGTTCTCTCAACGTCTTCGTCCGAAGCATAACAATGTCCCCACAGATCGTCTTTCATTATCGGGACCAGATGGAAGTCAGACGGTGCCAAGTTTGGACTGTATGGAGGATGACGTACTGTGGTGAGATTCAGTCTCTCAAGCTCTGCTGTGATACCCATCCTACACATATCTTCCGATAGCCAAGCAAAGCAATGATTTGACCCACACGTTCTTGTGAAATGCCGATTGTGCATGTAATTTCTCTCTGAGCGATACGACGATCGTCCTCAATCGATCTGTCAACATTTTGCTAGTGAAACTCGGTGGTTGCTGTCACAGGACGTCCAACTCTTTGTCACGTAGGTCAGATGTTCCAGCCTCAACATCTTTAAACTTACTCGCCCAACGATGCACAGTACTCACATCAATACAATCACCATAAACTGCTTTCAATCTCCTTTGGGGTGACACCTTCTGCTGTCAAAAATTCAATGACTGCACGTTGCTGAAATCACATTGACCGACCGTCTGCGCAGGGTTCCATACATTACACTGTAGCAACACAACTGTTAAATGCTAAGGCTTCCCGCCAACTGGAGCTGTAGAGAAGAGGCTTCGGAACAAGTCTGTACCTGCCGGATACCAATGCTGCCAACTGTTGAAGAGTTACGAAGGTGGAGGCATTACTTTTCAGCCAACTCTCTTAGTTAACAGAATGCAGATCAGAAATTTATAAACAAGAATCAAATAATTAACAAAACAGGAAAAAGAAAGGATATGAATAAATAACACTTTACTGAGAATATTTCTCAATTCTACAAGAAACTGCTGCAAGTAATAGAACAATTTTGGCACAAGGAAATCTTTCAACTTGGATTTCAGTACTTGAATACTGGAAGCTTATTGGGAATGAAATCTGCCGAATAGCGCACAGCTATCTGTACAACGGATAAGGAAGTGTTATCCTTGTGTATTTTTTTTTTTATTTTTTATTTTTTTTTATTTTTATTTTATTTTTTTTGCGTATAGCGTTGACTATGTGAATGTTGGTTGACGGGTTTGTTGATTCAGAAGAGGGGCCAAACGCCGAGGTCATTGGTACCATCGGGTTAGGAAAGAATGGGGAAGGAAGCCGGCCGTGCCATTTTGCAAAAATCATCCCGGCATTTACATGAAGCGATTTAGGGAAAAAACGGAAAACCTAAATCAGGATGACCGGACCCGAGTTTGAACCGTCATCCTCCCGAATGCAAGCCCAGTGTGTTAACGGTGCACCACTTCGCTCGATTAAGTGAACGCTGCAGTTTATTCTGGATGAGTTAACACTGTCAACAAAAAATCCCAGATGGATTAGAAGTCCGGGATACTTGGACAACAGCCTCTACGATGTTTGCGAACTCAGATTGCATACCAGTCTCACTTAAATTAATTTTTTTTTGTTTTATTCGTAACTGGATCGAGACCATACAATGAATTATAGTAAGGAGTATTAAATAGGTAACAATTAAGTTTATGGATTGGTAAAATATGTTTCATAGAGATCCCGGTGCTCGGACTTCGTGAAAAAAATAGGACCCGAAAACGACGGTGGATCGAGCTGTGCGACCTTTTGCTTAAAAGTATGGAACCTTTTGCCATGCCATTTCACCCAAAAATCTTACAATGACTGAAGATACAATATAAAACGTACATAGGTTAGTAGTAGCTATATATTGTCCAGTCCTGAGACTGGTTTGATGTAGTTCTCCATGCTACTCTACCCTCTGCAAGCTTCTTCATCTCCCAGTACTTACGGCAACCTACATCCTTCTGAATCTGCTTAGTGTATTCATCTCTTGGTCTCCCTCTACGATTTTTACCCTCCACGCTGTCCTCCAATGCTAAATTTGTGATCCCTTAATGCCTCAGAACATGTCCTACCAACCGGTCCCTTCTTCTTGTCATGTTGTGCCACAAACTCCTCTTCTCCCCAATCCTATTCAGTGCCTCCTCATTAGTTATGTGGTGTACCCATCTACTCTTCAGCATTATTCTGTAGAACCACATTTCGAAAGCTTCTATTGTCTTCTTGTCTAAACTATTTATCGTCCATGTTTCACTTCCATACATGGCTACACTCCATACATTACTTTCAGAAACGACTTCCTGACACTTAAATCTATACTCGATGTTAACAAATTTCTCTTCTTCAGAAACGCTTTCCTTGCCACTGCCAGTCTACATTTGATATCCTCTCTACTTCGACCATCATCAGTTATTTTGCTCCCCAAATAGCAAAACTCCTTTACCACTTGAAGTTTCTCATTTCCTAATCTAATTCCCTCAGCATCACCCGACTTAATTCGACTACATACCATATCTTCGTTTTGCTTTTGTTGATGTTCATCTTATATCCTCCTTTCAAGACACTATCCATTCCATTCAGCTGCTCTTCCAGGTCCTTTGCTGTCTCTGACAGAATTACAATGTCATCGGCGAACCTCAAAGTTTTTATTTCTTCTACGTGAATTTTAATACCTACTCTGAATTTTTCTTTTGTTTCCTTTACTGATTGCTCAATATAGAGGTTGAATAACATCGAGGAGACGCTAAAACCCTGTCTCACTCCCTTCCCAACCACTGCTTCCTTTTCATGCCCCTCGACTCTTATAACTGCCATCTGGTTTCTGTACAAATTGTAAATAGCCTTCGCTCCCTGTATTTCACCCCTGCCACCTTTAGAATTTGAAAGAGAGTATTCCAGTCAACATTGTCAAAAGTTTTCTCTAAGTCTACATATGCTAGAAACGTAAGTTTCCCTTTCCTTAATCTTTCTTCTAAAAAAAGCGTAAGGTCAGTATTGCCTTACGTGTTCCAGTATTTCTACGGAATCCAAACTGATCTTCCCCGAGGTCGGCTTCTACCAGTTTTTCCATTCGTCTGTATAGAATTCGCGTTAGTATTTGGCAGCTGTGACTTATTAAACTGATAGTTCGGTAATTTTCACATCTGTCAACACCTGCTTTTTTTGGGATTGGAATTATTATATTCTTCTTGAAAGCCTTACATAATTTAATAATATTTAAAGTATTTACAATAATTACAAGTTTAGATCTATGTTCTGCTTTTGCAAATGATGTCACCTGAAATAGCAATTAGACCAAGCGCACAACTACAAATAAGCAAATAACAAAAGCAATGATTTAACATCGAACATAAAAAACACTCGCGATACGAGTGTAGGTTTGCGGTGTAAACATAGTCTTAGCTACTCGTAAGTGTGTGTGTGTGTGTGTGTGTTCAATGGTGAGATGCGTATCCAATCAGTTTCAGGGCGAAAGTGTAAGGGTGTAGAATGTTTAAGTATTCGCGTCAATCACTCGTTAGTAGTCGAAGACTGGTGGTACAGATAGTCAGTCTCGTAGGCTGAAAATATATCTTCTTCATGCGTATATAAAAGTTAATGTAAAATTTGCTTTAAAATTTTTAGTATTCGGCAAAGACGAATCCCTTCTTTCTCTTTCTGCTGCTGACAAAAACAGCTCAAATAAAAGTCTTACACTACGTAGCTTCTCTGTAGAAGTTCTGTGAGGTACGTGTATTTGATAGTTGTGTATAACTTAAGCATGATCCATAGATGTGTTTACTGTGGAGGATGGTATACTCTTAGATCACCGTGAGCATACAGTCCAATAATTCTGTTTGGCTTAGGATGCTGCAGCAGATATGCACCAGGATGCGGGATGCCGTCAATGATGTAAGGACCGTCGTACAGCAGACGCCACGTCCAGTTGCGCCGCTGGAGAGCAGACGACTTACGCTGAGTACGCAAAAACACTAACATACCAGCTCTAAATTCCTGCTTCCTCTTGACAGTGACCCCATAAGTTTTGTTACTAATTTTGGTTTTCGCAGCCGTTGTCGCACAGACTTTCTCTTACCTTTTCGTCGTGTGTTGTTTGCTGAAAAGGAAGTTTTGGTAACGGCTATGTCCAATCGTTGTCTTCTTTGTGATCGAACATGACCTCATTAAGAGTTTACGGAGTTTCATAAACACTGAGGTTGTTGTGTACCTCTTCAAATAAAGACAAATATATTACCCAATTGGTAAGTTTCGTAGAAATGTAGGTTTTCATAAATCTGTTAATTTGACGGAACACACATCAGTGGGATAACACTGGGGACTATACCTTGAGATAAAAATGCTCTTATATCATTGTCTTTGAGAAATTTACGCCACTTGTACCCAGTATAGTATGCATCATTGTCGGATAAAATAGTTTTTGGTTTTCCCACGTGAGGAATGCAGTCACATGAGAAACGAAGAATGATGACAGTGGCAGTAGCAGACCTTATAGCACACAGTTTAACATGCTTGGAGAATAAATAGTAAAATGCAAGAATGTATTTCACACCACCACTGCTTGTGGGATGTGGACCACTTTTGTCAGAGCTTACAATTTCTAGAGTTTTACTGGGTAGAATAGAATGCAAATCAGTCTTCATAGACAAGTTCTGCGATTTAGATTTTTGACAGATCGCACATGTTTTGAGTATACTGTGTATCTTAGTCTCTTATTGCTGAAGTAACAATAGGTACTAAGCTTTGCTAGGCACTTCTTGGTACCATAATGACCCCAAACTAAATGTGTGTGCCAAATCAGGTTGCGTTCAGAATCCTTATGAATACAAACACACCAAGCAGTGGCTTCAGGATGACGCCGATAAAACAACACATCATTATGTATCAAATATCGGTTGGACAGAGGATCGTCGATGAGTGAATCTCTTACCTTATTCCTGTGAGGATAAGACTTCTGCAAGGTTAACATATTTCTGCATAAGTCGATATAATACTGGTGATATAGCTTATCATGCATAAGAAGTATTCGGTAATCATTCACATTCTCCAGGTCAGAGTTACACTCATTGAAGCCTTGAGGCAGACGAGACAAAGCGTAGGCAGAGATGTTGTCTTTACCCTTAATATATACAATTTCAAAGGAGTAGTTTTGCAAAGATAAAGCCCAACGTGATAATCTGGAGTGTACCAGCTTACAAGTTAACAGAAATGTGAGAGCTTGGTGCTCAGTATAAATTTTAGTGTGCTTACCGTACAAATAATATTTTAATTTCTCAAAGACCTACTCTATAGAGAGTGTTTCAAGCTCTGTGGTAGAGTATGTGCGTTCACATTCACTAAATGTGCGGGTTGCAAAACTAATAATTTTCACATGTTCTTGTTTTCCATTCCTTACAACTTGAAACAAACAACAGCCTAAGCCATAGGATGAGACGCCACATCTCACACAAAAATCTAAATTAAAATCAAGGTGATCCAAAATGTTTGCGTTAACCAAAGCATGGTTAATACTATCAAAGTCTTTCTGACACTGGTCAGACCATATCCATACCTTATTCTTTTTGAGTAGGTTCCATAGATGTTTCCTGTTTAAAAGTTGTTGTGGTAACAATCGTGGAAACGAAGAACAAAGTCCAAGGAAAGATTTCAATTGCTTTCTAGTCCGTGGACTAGGATAATTCCTGATTGCGTCTAACTTACTTGGGTGAGGTCATATACCTTGAGCATTAATAATATGTTCAAGATATTCAATTTCACTGCTAGCAAATTTCAACTTTTTGATATTAGCTCTCACTCCAGCTTGTGCGAATTTGTGTAGAATCTTTTGCAAAGTATCATTGTGTTCATACCAAGTGTTACTACCTATGAGCAGGTCATACATGTAGTGAGTAACTGATTCAACCAATTCATCTCCAAGTACAGTATCCATTGCGCTGATAAACACACCTTAACTGACGTTGAGGTCGAAGGGAAGGACACAAAATTGATAGGTTCGCCCCCCACCCCTCCCCCCGAACATAAATGCAATATACTTTCTAGAATCTGGCGTGATTAGGACTTGCCAGAACGAATTGGTCAGACCTGTCATAGAAAAATACTAAGAATCTAAAAATTTCTGGAGTCGCTCCTCTAAATTCTCATGTTTCCCGCGAAAGGTAAAATAATCTCATTAATTGCACGAGCATCCAAAACAACTATGATATTACCGTTGGGATTCTTTACAACAAATATGTGGCTGCAGTAAAGCGACGTGGAAGGATCGATGATTTCCCACTATTTGTTTCAAATCGTGCCACACAGCAAGTCGTTGGATAGTGACACATTATAGGTTTTGTGGAAGAAAATCTGGTGAGGCTTAACTTCTATTTTATACACATATGTGCTGATCACACCTGGTCGTTCGCTAAATACTTGTATATACTTGGACAAAACATCACAAAGTTTATTACCCTCATCATGTGTGACAGCTGTAGTTTCTGATAACTTATTACTAATTGAAGTTTTCAAGTCCTCAAACTCTGCATCAGGGGCGTGTGTCTGTGTATGAATATCATAAGTGTCCTGTATTAACTGAATCTTGTACCCTGTACAATATTTATCGAGCTCCAGAGTCCTGGTATCCAAGTCAATTGAAATTTCACTGCCCTTATCTCATTTACGTTGTGAGAAGTCAGTAGTGCTATCCTTCTCGCACAATATATCTAAACCTAAAATACAATTAGTGACAAGGTTTTGGACGACGAGGAATGGCCACTATACGATTCCATTTCCTACCTTGACTGTCACAAATACATGTTTCTTAACCCTAGAAGACTTATTGCCTACGGTAGTTAAAATTTTACAGTTCTGTACAGGCTACTCTGGTACGGGTTCAAACTCACACATTATCTTGTAAAAATCATAGGACAAGACACTAACAGACGCTCCTGTGTCCAGAATAATAGTATTGGGTTCAAAATGGAGCAAATGGCTCTGAGCACTACGGGACTTAACATCTGAGGTCATCAGTCCCCTAGAACTTAGAACTACTTAAACCTAACTAACCTAAGAACATCACGCGCATCTATGCCTGAGGCAGGATTCGAACCAGCAGCCGTAGAGGTAGCGCGGTTCCAGACTGAAGCGCCTAGAACTGCTCGGCCACATCGGCCGGCAATAGTAGTGGGAATACCACCCGCAAAACCAGTAGTTGAGGCCAAAACAATTTCATTGGACGGTGAAAGACATTGTGTGTCTTCTTGTAACAGTTCATCAGGCAAGTTTTCGTCATGATTACACCTTATAAATAATAATGGTTGCTGTATACAACTGTCAGGCACATGATCATTGAGCCGATGCAAAGTGGGTGTATCAAATAATAAATTTAAATTGAAGTCGTCCCCCAATTATTACACAGCCACGACCTGGGGCACAGTAGTGACTGTTTTTAGTTTGACGTCGCCACATTTGTAGTGAGTGCAGGCACAGACGGCGGGGGGGAGTATCACTAATTACTTCGATAAAATTAACATTTGGGTATTGTTTATTCCAGTCTCTGAACAGTGGCGGTCGTTGCGTTTCCATGTTTTGACTCACCTGCGGGTCCACAGGTGCATTCCAGTTCTGAGTTTGCATATGCGGCGATGGCAGTTGCAACTGGCCTGTATTATTGTTTTGCTGCGGTATGTCGCAGTGTTTTGACACTGGGCAGCGTAGTTGTTACTCCAGCTCTGGTTTGGTGAGTATTGATAGTTATTTTTATTTCTCTTAAAATTTTTGTTACCATTCTGATAATTATTATTACTGTTGTAGCAGTAGTAGTAGTTGTTGTTGTTCCTGATTGCGCTGTCTCTTATTTGGAGTACCTCTAGTAGAATAAGAAGTGTTATAATTGCTGTTTGTGCTGTGTTGGGCATGTTGGTTCTGTTGTATATATACATTTGCCATTTGAAGCGGTTGATTCTGTTGGCTTGCATGTCCGAAAGCAGCCGGCGCGCCTGAATTACCTTGGCTACCCTGCGTATTTAGCATGGCGCTGGTGTAAACATTGTAGCAATTGTTTTGCCGTACGGAACGCTGGTCCTCGTAAAGCATATCAACAGAACTGAGCACCGAGAGAAAATACTCTGAGTCGTTATCTGGGATGTGCAGAAGTTTTTCTTTGATATTAAACGGCAGTCTTGCCTTTAATGCGCGGAGGATGTCGCACGTTGCAACAGGCTCGTCAAGGAAATGACCCATATTTAAATATTTCTCAAAATACCGGCGCAAATTGCCGTGCTTAGGATTGAGTGGTTCAGGATCCACAATCTGCCGACGAAGTCGTTCTTGTACAGATTGTGACCAAAACTTAGATAAAATGACTCTCTCAAATTGTTCGTACGTGACTCATCTGTCGCCTTCATTATAAGCCCATACAGCTGCGTCGCCTTGGATATAACCGACACATAAGATGCCCTCTTACGGTCTCTCCCCGTACGAGGAAATGCATTTCTAAAGGCTTTAAGACAGATGACAGGATGTACGGCTCTTTTTTCAGATATAAATGGCTGAAACTGTCTGTGTTTTATAAAGCTCTCCTCTTCCTTGGCATTATACTGATGTATAGCATCAGAATGATTACTGTAAGGTTCAATTGGCGAATGGTAAGGAAAATGTTGTTGATAATTATCATGACTGCAGTGCAGTGTGTCATGTCGAGGTGCGTACATTTGTTGTTTTGAGTACGTAGTGCGGTGAGTATGCGTCACGAATGTACTTGTATTCATTGTTAAACTGTGTGTTTTGTTTACTGTTACCGTCACTGCACACTGGTTGTACCTAATTGTCGAACCGTTTCGATTGCGCAGCGGCAGATTTTGCTGCTTGACTGATTAAGTATTTGTTGTTATTTATTATTTCCGCGACAGTGTCGTGGACTACAGCAGGCAATTTTTCATGTAAGTACTCGTCAAAATATTTGTCTGTTTGCTCTGTCGAACTGTGAAATTCTCTATTGATGCATGAGAAATGATTGTCAGTGCGTAGTCTTACTTTATTAGAAAGCTGTTTGTGAATTGTGTCAACCTTGTTTTCGACTTCGGGAATACGCGTTTTTATATCATCAAGCACTGCTGGATAAGATTTAATCTGAGTAACTACAGACTCGCATGTTTTACTGAGATTGTTCACTTGTGCTTGGGCATATGTCACATCTGTCTTGTGTTTTCTTGTTGAAATGAAAGCTCTGAAAATATCGCGTTGAGGCCGGACACTTGTCCACTCAGTCTTTTATTTATCTCCTCAATACGGCTAAACAAAGTGTCATTTGATGTTTTAAGTGCAGCTAAGTCTGATTCAATTTCATCATGTCGTGTTTTTATCACATCACGAGCATTTGCAAAGTGGCGCGAATAGACGTCATCTCTTGGTCGATACGTGCGTCAATGTCCTGTTTATTTTGTGTCATTTGTTTCATAATAGCATCGAACATTCTGGCAATACTAGTGATGTGCAACTTTTCCGCCCCCGCCACGACGTTAGACATGACGTCAGACACCAAAATGGGTTTGGAACTAGGTTTAGGCATATTACTGGTAGGCGGTCTATTTTCTAAATTTGCGTCACCAGAATAGTCAATAATGTGTCACTCGATAGTATTCGAGTCAACCGTAACGCCTCTTTCATTATTTAATGTCATGTCAGAGTCGGATTGAGTCTGTGTTTACGGTCTCTGGGTCTCCACATTTGCTAATTGTTTTCTGGTCGGTACCATGCCACACGTAATGTATGACACAATTAAATTTTAAACTCTTATAAGTAATCAGAAAGAATGTAAAAATTAATCTCGCTGTCCGTCAATGTCTGAACAAGAAAATTAATTGTCGAAAGTAATAGTGGAATTTTGAATACTAATGGCTGCATGCCATATTATATCGCACAGAACTGAAGTCGGCCATATTGTGAACTGATAAAACTGTGTTGTTGCACTGTATGAGGAATGAAAATAGGTTTGGAAACCGCTATGGATTCGGGATAGACTGTTTCAGTGGGACCATACTCAACGCCAGGCCTGATCTCAACGGCAGTATGTGACTAGCGCCCGAGAGGACAGACATCTACTGAGATGACAGAAGTCATGGGATACCTCCTAATATCGAGGCAGACCTTCTTTTGCCCACTGTAGTGCAACAAATCGTTGTGGTGTGGACTCAACAAGTCTTGGAAGCCCTTGCACCCCATGGTGCCTCTACAGCCGTCCATAACTGTTAAAGTTTCCCTGGTGCAAGATCTTGTGCACCAACTGACCTCTCGATTATGTTCCATAAATGTTCGATGGGATTCATGTCAAGCGATCTGCGTGGTCAAATAATTCGCTCGAATTGTCCAGGATGTCCTTCAAACCAATTGCGAATATTTGTGGCCGGGTGACATGGCGTACTGTCATCCGTAAAATTTCTATCGTTGTTTGGGTACATGAAGTCCTTGCACGGCTGCAAATGGTCCCCAAGTAGCCGAACATAACTATTTCCAGTCAATGATAGTTTCAATTGCACCAGAGACACATTCCGTTCGAATTCAATGTAAACACAGGGAACACCATTATGGAACCACCACTACTTTGGACAGTGTCTTGTTGACAATTTGTGTCCATGGTTTCGTAAAGTCTGCGCCACACGCAACTCTTACCATCCGCTTTTGCCTACTGGTATCGGGACTCATCTGATCAGGTCATGGTTTTCCAGTCGTTACGGTCTAACCAACAGGTTCACGAGCCCAAGAGAAGGCTGCAGGCGATGTTGTGGTGTTAGTAAAGGCCGTCGGTCGTCTGTAGCCGTACACTATTAACGCCAAATTTCGCCTCACTGACCAAACGAGTACGTCCGTCTCCTTCACACGCTGATTTCTGCGGTTATTTCACTCAGTGTTGCTTGTCTGTTAGCACTGACAACTCTACGCAAATGCCGCTGCTCTCGGTCGTTAAGTGAATGCTGTCGGCCCCTGCGTTGCCCATGGTGAAAGGTGATGACTGAAACGAGGTATTCTTGTTACACTCTTGACATTGTGGATCTCGGAATATTGAATTCCCTAACGATTTCCGAAATGGAATGTCCCATGCGCCCTGCTCCAACTACCATTCCGCGTTCAAAGTCTGTTGATTCTTGTTCGCTCCGCCATTCAGTCAGGAAGTGGACATGTTTGCAGCAAGACGTATCTACAACTGCAGTGTGACGACGTCTGCAGCAGCACAAGCCGCCAGCACGGCAGCTGCTGCTACGGCTTCCCTGGATGTGACAGCAGAGGGAGACGCATCGACAGTGCTGCGCCCAGTGGCAACAGTGCACACAGGAATGATACTGCCTCCTCCTTTCAGACAAGTATCGGTTCTGCATAAGGCATCGCGATGTACACATCCGTGTGTAGCGGTTACGAAGAGAATGAAAGTTGCCAGATTATTTTTGTCATAACTATATAGGCTCAGCATCAGGAGCGATGGTGATGAAATTGGCTACGGTATGCAACACGAGCACCTCTAGATCGCAAAACCGGTAATTTTGACAGCGGGCGTCAATTTTCTGATGTGTTCAGGACATCGGCTATGCCATACCTCCGTAACGTTAGATTTCAACAACATAATGCAGGACCACATGTTGTCCGTGTAATCCTAACCTGCCTTGACGCAACCAAGAATAAGGATCGGGATTGATTTAAGAAAAGCACATGGAAGGAAGGCCCACATGATGCGCCGTTTATCATTTCCAAACACATATTTTTATTTAATAACAATTCAATCATGAGTCAACTGACAGCTACCAAGATTCCTGCGAAATACATACGAATAGTTAGGATCTTTAAATTAAATTCACATTCTATATGGACATTTGCATTAGCCATAAAATTACAAATAATACTAAAAAACGCCAACTGTGCAACACAATGATAGCCCGCCTACAAATAATTAATTAAATAAATAAAGCTGCGGTGGCACTCTGTCCCCGCAACTAGATGACAACTATGGCTAATTCCACAACAGGACTTGAATATAAGCTCGACAATCATTAAATAAAAATCATTAAAATGCATACACCTCCAATGGTCATTCTGCTCTCAAATATACAAGATACTACCAAGCTACCCGAAGGTTACCCATATGTAAAACCGAAGCAACATTGGTACTTCACTGATTGGCCACAAACCTGTTCCACATAAATCACATTAAGTACTTAAATAAACTACCGGGCTCCTAAAACACAATTAAAATGATAATGAGAATTAAAGTCTTAATTTTTTGAAGAAAACAGGAAACTCAGTGCTGAGTTTCGTTAAAGACTTTCATCACACGCCCACAAGGGTCTTACAATAACAGGAATACTGAGTCAATTACTTCCTAATCCAGCGACAGTGGCACGATACCAAAAGAATAGTAACAAAACACTCAACTTGAGCTGGAACCGGAGGTCCACAAAATCGCGTGTGACCTACCACCACAAAAGACCTCGTGCGATAATGGGAAGGCCGCAGAAGCAGAAGGAAAACGCGTCTCTGACCCGGGCCAGCAGAACAGCAACGCGTCAACTGATGTCAGTGCAAGACTGTCAACATATACCAAACAACAAACAGCAAAACAAATTTGATACAAAATTACATATAAAGTAGTACTTAAACGGGCAATTGAAAATTCAGCTATTAAAACTTCAGTATGGGAGCGGCCTGCTCATTAAATTACATGTTAACCTTCCCAGCAATAACAAGAAGCAATGTACAAGGCCATTTAAAAGAATAATTGCAACAAGATGTCAAAAAATCAAGGTTTACCTTTACTGTGGACTCTTAAGGGCTAATACACACTGCAATTTGGATACGCACCAAATGGCAGATGGCTGGTTAATCTGTACAGCTGTACAGCTGTACAAACTGTACAACACGGAGTAAAAGAGTGTGCAAATACAAGCACTGATACACGCATGACCCAAAAGTGCGTACCTTGAGGCTGAGCGCACAAAACTTTAGTTAGAGGCCAAATTCAATGACTCTCCCTAGGAAGGGCCATGTCTACAATAAACAGAAATTAGAATCAATAGTATCAAAAACTCATTAATAACAAACCATGATTTCAAGTAAAAGATTAACATTGCAAAATACTAGCTTGGACACATAGAAACTTCCAGACTGAGACACACAGGCCCAGAGGGGTCACCAAAAGTCTTAAAGAAACTAGGTTCCTGGACAGCTCACACGAGGCAGAATTACAGTACTTATTAAACAGCCTTCATAGATAATTTCTAACAAATTCCAAGGAGCCCAATAGCTTCAGGACTCCAGGCAGGCACCGGATAATACTCGCCTGCTGCTCTTGGCTTCCAACAAGTTCTTCAATACATCTCGACGTATTTAGCACACTACAATGCCTGATGCACATCGTAAAACAGGTTGCACGCCGCTAGATCAGTTGCTTGGCCACTAAACTCGCCGGTGGCAACGGTCAACGCTGCACGAAAACGCGGGCCCCCATAGCCCAGCGGTCAACGATGTTGTTGTTGTGGTCTTCAGTCCAAAGACTGGTTTGATGCAGCTCTCCATGCTACTCTACCCTGTGCAAGTCTCTTCATTTCTGAGTAACTACTGCAACCTACATCCTTCTGAAGCTGCTTACTGTATTCGTCTCTTGGTCTCCCTCTACGATTTTAACCCCCCCCCCCCCCCCCGGTTCCCACCATACTAAATTGGTGACCCCTTGATGCCTTAGAATGTGTCCTACCAACCGATCCCTTCTTCGAGTCAGGTTGTACCACAAATTTCTCTTCTCCCCACTTCTATTCAGTAGCTTCTCATTAGTTACGTGATCTACCCATCTAATCTTCAATATTCTTCTGTAGCACCACATTTCAAATTTTCCTCTTCCTGCCTAAACTATTTATCGTCAATGTTTTACTTCCGTACATGGCTACACTCCATACAAATACTTTCAGAAAAGACTTCCTGACAGCTAAACTATACTTGGTGTTAGCAAATTTCTCTTCTCCAGAAACGCTTTTCTTGCCATTGCCAGTCAGCATTTTATATCCTCCCTACTTCGACCACCAGTAGTTATTTTGCTTCCTAAATAGCAAAACTCATCTACTACCTTAAGTGTCTCATTTCCTAATCTAATTCCCTCGGCATCATCTGATTTAATTCGACTACATTCCATTACCCCCGTTTTGCTTTTGTTGGTGTTCATCTTATGTCTTCCTTTCAAGGCACTGTCCATTCCGTTCAATTGCTCTTCCAAGTCCTTTGCTGTCTCTGACAGAATTACTTTGTCATCGGCAAACCTCAGAGTTTTTATTTCTTCTCCCTGGACTTTAATTCCTACTCCAAATTTTTCTATTGTTTCCTTTACTACATGCTCAGTATACAGATTGAAAAACATCGGGGACAGGTTGCAACCGTCTCATTCCCTTCTCCACCACTACGTCCCTTTCGTGAACCTTGGCCCTTATCACTGCCATCTGGTTTCTGTACAAATTGTAAATAGCCTTTCGCTCCCTGTTTTTACCTCTGCCGCCTTAAGAGTTTGTAAGACAGTGTTCCAGTCAACATCGTCAAAAGCTTTCTCTAAGTATACAAATGCTATAAACGTAGGTTTGCCTTTCGTTAACCTGTCTTCTGTGAGAAGCTGTAGGGCCAGTACTGCCGTCTACATTTCTCTGGAATCCAAACTGATCCTTCCCGAGGTCGGCTTCTACCAGTTTTTCCGTTCTTCTGTAAGAGATTAAGACTTAAGAAGAGATTAAGACTTAAAAAGACTTATTAAACTGATAGTTCGGTAATTTTCACACCTGTCAGTACCTGCTTTCTTTGGAATTGGAATGATGATGTTTTTCCTGAAGTCTGAGGGTATTTCGCCTATTTTATACATCTTGCTCACCATATGAAAGAGTTTTGTCATTGCTGGCTCTCTGCAGGCTATCAGTAGCTTTAACGGAATATTGTCTGCTCCTGGGGCCTTGTTTTGACTTAAGCCCTTCAGCACTTTGTCAAATTCTACACACACTATCATATCTCCCTATGTCAACTTCATCTACGTCCTCTTCCGTTCCTATATTATAGCGCTCAAGTACGTTGCACTTGTGTAGACCCTATATATACACCTTCCACCTTTCTACTTTCCCTTCTTTGCTTATGACAGGTTTTCCATCTGAGCTTCAATTTTCATACAGGCGGTTCTCTTTTTTGCAAAGGTCTCTTTTTAATCTTCCTGTAGGCAGAATCTAGCTTATCCCTAGTAGTAAATGTTTCTGTACCCTTACATTTCTCCTCTAGCCATTCCTGCTTAGCCATTTTGCACTTCTTGTCCATATCATTTTTAGACGTTTGTATTCCTTTTTCCCTGCTTCATTTATTGCATTTTTATAATTTCTCATTTCACCGATGACATCCAATATCTCTTGTGTTGCCCAATGATATCTACTAGTCCTTGTCTTTTTACCTACTTGATCCTCTGCTGCCTTCACTATTTCATCTCTCAAAGTTACCTATTCTTCTTCTACTGTGTTCCTTTCTGTTATTCTTGTCAATCTTTCCCTAATGCTCCCTCTGAAGCTCTCCAGATCCACTGGTTCTTTCAGTCTATCGCCGGCCGCTGTGGAAGAGCGGTTCAAGGCACTTCAGTCCGGAACCGCGTGACTGCTACGGTCGCAAGTTCGAATCCTGCCTCGGGCATGGATGTGTGTGATGTCCTTAGGTTAGGAGGTTTAAGTAGTTGTACGTTCTAGGGGACTGATGACCTCAGATGTTAAGTCCCATAGTGCTCAGAGCCATTTGAACCATTTTTTCAGTTTATCCATT
Source organism: Schistocerca serialis cubense (assembly GCF_023864345.2). NCBI lineage: Eukaryota > Metazoa > Arthropoda > Insecta > Orthoptera > Acrididae > Schistocerca > Schistocerca serialis. Next base: position 393,407,805 of record NC_064638.1, read on the forward strand.
TCCCATTTCATTAAATTCATGCCATTTTGCACTTTCTTCGTTTTTCATGTGCAGTTCATGACCAACAAACTGTGGTCAGAGTTCGCGCCTGTCTCTGGAAATGTCTTACAAATTAAAATCTGGTTCCGAAATCTCTGTCGAACCATAATATAATCAATCTGATACTAGCGGTGTCTCCAGGTCTCTTCCACATAAACAAGCGTGTCTCATGATTCTTAAACTAAAAGCTATGATTAAATTATGCTCTGAAAAATTCTACCAGGCGGCTTCATCTTTCATTCCTTTCTGCCTATCATATTCACCTACTACTATTTCTTCTCTCCCTTTTCCTGTTATCGAATTCCAGTCCACCATGACTATTAAATTTTTGCCCCTCTTAACGATCTGAATAAATTTCCTCTGTCTCCTCCGTATCCGCGGAGGTAGTTGGCATATAAACTTGTACTACTGTGGTGGCTGTGGGCTTCGTGCCTCTCTTGGCTACAATAATGCGTTTACTACGCTGTTTATAGTAGCTTATCCGTGCTCCTATTTTTTATTTATTATTAAACCTGATGCTGCGTTACCTCTTTTTGATTTTCTGTTTATAACCCTGCATTCACCTGACCAGAAGTCCTGTTTGTGCTGCCACTGAACTTCACTAATTCCCACTAAATCCAACTTTAACCTAACCTTTTCCCTTTTTTAATTTTCTAGCCTACCTGCCCGATGAAGGGATCTGACATTCTACGCTCCGAACCGTAGAAAGGCGGTTTTCTTTCTCCTGATAACGACGTCCTCCTAAGTAGTCCCCGGCCTGAAATCCGAATCGGGGACTACTTTTCCTCGAGGATATTTTGCCCAAGAGGCTGTCATCATCATTTAACCATACAGTAGAGCTGCATGTCACCGGTAAAAATTACGGCTGTAGTTTCCCTTTGCTTTGAGCTGTTCGCAGTACCAGCACAGCAAGGCAGGTTTGGTTGAAGTTACAAGGCCAGATCAGTCAATCATCCAGACTGTTGACCCTGCAACTACTGAAAAGGTTGCTGCCCCTCTTCAGGAACCACACGTTTGTCTGGCCTCTCAATAGATACCCCTCCATTGTGGTGGCACCTACGGCTATCTGTATTGCTGAGGCACGCAGGCCTCCCCATCAATGGCGAGGTCCATGGGTAATGGGGGAGCTAACTCGCTGCAATCGCCAGGACGCTGATTACTCAGGCACACTCGTCATGTTCCGTGTTACGACTAGCGCCAGAGTCGTTAGAACGCGCGCCCAAGTGGCCCAATAGGATCACGAGCGCACCCTCACGGAAATCGCCACAGCTCACTTGATACGAATGGTGTTCGCCTATCGTCTTAGTGTACACGTTCTCCAGATCTCTGTCCTACTGAAAATTTTCCTCAATTCGTTTTATACGCTCACTGTACATTAGGTCGCCCCAGCTGGATGCTCGTACGTATTTTAAGGTAATCACTATTTCCAGGGTTTTCTCGTCAATAGCGTAATCGAAAAAAGATGTATCGCACCGCCAGTTTATGTGCAATTACGTTCAGGGTCAAATAACAGTCGCTGCAACAGTCGTCGATCTTCTGCAGGTCTTCCTGCGTTTCGCTACAGTCTTATTGTGGTGCAATATTTCTACATCGTCGCGGAGTCTCCAAGGTCTGAGAATATACACTGCCCGATAGAAAAAGTGAAGCACCCAGAAGGTACGATTGTATATCAACGTAACAAAGTACAAGTAGACACCAATGGCGCGTATGTAAATGATTGAATTTGCAATTCTACGCGACAGCTGGAACGGTCGCCAGAAAGCGTTAGTGTTGTTAGCATGCCTGGTAGGGTGTATAAGTGGCGTGATGTTAAGTAATCACAGTGGAGGACAGAGGTGCCACGTAGTCGTATGAGTCAGCGTTATGAGCGCTTGAAAAAATGGGAAAGCGGCCTCATTGTGAGTCTTTATTTTGCCGGCTGGTTGAATCGTGGTGAATTCGGATGTTGCAGTGGCAAGATCTTTCATTGGTTGGGAAAATGGGGCCAGGCATACTTGTCATCAAGGCTCCCATCTACCACGTCTGATCATAACAAATTAGGATCGGCCTATTGTGGACCAAGCACATGGTATCCCTTTCACGTCTGCACCTCGCATCCGATGGAGTAATGCTCTCACATTCTTTGTCATTCCGCACCACTGGTCGGAGACAAGCAGCCGCTGGACAATAATCACAGGCTGCCGTTAGCACCACACCACAAAATGGTTGCTTTTGGATTGGTGCAGTGACCAAGGAAGATGGGGTCGTGGCAAATAGTGTTCAGCGATGAATCGCCGTTCTGCGCTAAACGGGATGACCACCTTTCGCACCGAGCGAGGTGGCGCAGTGGTTAGCACATTGGACTCGCATTCGGGAGGACGACGGTTCAATCCCGCATCCGGCCATCCTGATTTAGGTTTTCCGTGATTTCCCTAAATCGCTCCAGGCAAATGCCGGGATGGTTCCTTTCAAAGGGCACGGCCGACTTCCTTCACCATCCGCCCCTAATCCGATGAGACCGATGACCTCGCTGCCTGGTCTCCTCCCCCAAAAAACCAACCAACCAACCACCTTTCGCGAATATATATATATATATATATATATATATATATATATATATATATATATATATATGTATGTATGTGTGTGTGTGTGTGTGTGTGTGTGTGTGTGTGTGTGTGTGTGTGTGTGTGTGTGTGTGTGTGTCGGGTTTGATTACCATTCGGGTTGGGGATTTTCTCTGCCCAGGGACTAGGTGTTTGTGTTGTCCTCATTATTTCATCATCATTCTTATTCGTGAGAGCGGCAAAATTGGACTGTGAAAGAAATTGGGACTTTGTACGGGCGCTGATGGCCACACAGTTGAGCGCCCCACAAACCAAACATCCTCTTTCACGAACATAGCATCGACTCTTTGCTCCATCGTTTTGGCGACGTGCGACAGTGTTATTCACGGCGTCGTGATGTGGAGAGCCGTCAGACACGACTTCAGGTCACGGCTATTGGAACATCACGGATACCTTTGTTACCTCTCATACGGATGCATCGTGGTGCCATTTTGCAACAGGACATTGCTCGTCCATAATTGGGTCGCTTCTCGAAGAAGCGTGTGGCTGTTTTTGAGGTACTCCCGTGTCCGTGCCAGAATGTGCGTGGGACCAACTAGGACGGAACTGCTTCACAGTGTCAGTATCCAAGATATTGAGGTGTAGTTACAAGACTTGTGGGCCAGCTTGCCTCAGGAAAGGACACACTTACCAAGCGAACCACTGCATGAATCCAGGATAGATGGCGTGCAACATGATACTGGTAAGTGAACTCATAGTAAAGTTCTGTGCAAATTAGACTCCATTTCGTAATGGCTGAAATAATATCATATGCCTTCTCAAAAATGGTTCAAATGGCTCTGAGCACTATGGGACTTAACATCTGAGGTCATCAGTCCCCTAGAACTTAGAACTACTTAAACCTAACTAACCTAAGGACATCACACACATCCATGTCCGAGGCAAGATTCGAACGAGACCGTATCAGTCGCGCGGTTCCCGACTGAAGCGCTTAGAACGACTCGGCCACCTCGGCCGGCTATGACTTCTCAACACGAGACGTTTCATTTCTTTTTCTCCTCCCTTTCTTGGTAGTCCCCCATTCTTCCTTTTTTCTTCACGCGGTGTAGCGCTGTTGTATACGTAGTATCACGTTGTATCGTTACCACCCCCTGTGCATCGCGAAGTTGGAGACGGAGTTGCAACTTTCTGTCTGACACGGATAGCAGTAGTGCTGGATCTGGAGGACCAAATGGTATGTACCCGCTGAGCCACGCCTCCAGCAGCTCTGTACCAGGAAGGCCCTCTGCCGCCGCGATAAACGACAGCTGGCGGCAGCCACTGAACCCACTTGCACTTCTAACTTCATCGCTGCGACACCATCATTTGTGCTTAGTACAGTGAGCCTCATCCTAGTAGCTATTGTGTTGGCTGGTCTCTAATTCTTGATGCATTATTTGTAATGAATATTCGTACGCTTGGAGAAACGCAAGTAGATCTTCCATTTGTTGTGTTAACTTGTTCGCTACTCATTTACGCTCCTGTACAGCTACGACGACAGTTGCCGCATAACTCTGTAGCCCATCTCTCCTTACCTCTCCTTACCAGTGTGTTCCAAGTCGTACGCAGCAGTATGCAGTCATATCTGTTATCCCCGCACCAGCAGTCAGCGACGCTATCCACCAGATATCCCGGGACGGCGTGCCCTGGGGTGGTACAACTCACGGGGAGGCGTGGGAGCTTTCCACTGCGGCTGCTGGCTGGTAGCTGATGCCTGCTGGGGCGTGGCGGCCGGTATGCGCGCTGCGCGGCGTGCGGTGGGCGCCGGCCGCGTAATCCGGCGATTGTGTGGCGAGGCCGCACCTGTGTTTGCACTCCCAATAAAACGTCAATTGGGCCCGCGGAGCGAGAGGAGCCACCAGAATGGCGCCGCCCGCAGCTGTCCGCGCCGATCTGCCCGCAACAAAGCCGGCCACGGCTTAAGCGCGCCCTATATCTGGTCCGAGCCGCGCTCCGGGAGAGCTCTCCGCCGAGACGGCGAGAGCTCTGCGGATAACGCGTTTAGTTTAACAGACCACCGGACACGCGGCCGACGCTCCCCTTAATGCAGACCTGCCGCACACCGTGCGCGGACCGCCCGTGATTTAAGTCGGCGTGTAAATGGCAGATGCGATTCTGCGGAACCGGCTTCGAGCGTTCTCAGTAGTGAATACTGCAGGTACAAAAGCGTCACCTGTCTTTACGGTGCCGAATGAATACGTAGTCAGAGCGTACTAGCCTGACATGGCGCTAACAAGAGAACAGTACACGTGAGGTTCACAGGTATTGTAACACCCTACCTGTCACTTATCTGCTTTTGGTGTGTGTTCACCCCAGGTAATTGACTAACAGATCAACAGAGAGTGCAAGACTGCCGCAATGTCGGATAACGCAAAGAAAGTAATAAGGCCCTGTGACTGCTGATTGAACTGCAGTGGCAGTGTTGACATCAATTGGTTCAGAATTGATCCCTTTTAATTAAAAAGGGGTGCACATTGATGTTATATTCAGCTATTGAACACCAGATGGAATTGTTGAACATAAAATTAATTAAGAAAGTGACTTGGGATTTCAACTACGTGATTGAAAACAGATGCACTCGATTAGCACAGATTTATTTTAACTCACGACCTTCAATCATCACATTACATGACTCTCCTACCAGGCAGTGGTAATAAATTGCGTTTGCATGGAGTAAAGCGCGATAAATCAAAAGTAATTCCTATCGACTGACCCAACCATAATGCGAAATGCGAGAAGAATTCTACAATACATGGCCCACGAAACCCTCGTGGAAACTTTGTCGACTTGATCCAGCAAATTAATCAGTGGCCGGAGCGGGCGCAATATCACCGAATTCAGCGTGGTGGAGCGGTGTCATTGTGCGGACGTCGGCCGACCTCGTGGTGCTGCAAAGCTGCGCTCGTCTTCTCACTCCTAGCTATCTTGCTCAGTACATAGCTGAACCAAAACTTCCTATCTCCAAGCTCAATCGTTCCATTTGCTAAGTTCTAAACTGCAGAGATGCTCACTCTTTCTCAGGCAAACTGAGTAAAGAACGCCACGTCCACACTCTAGGCAAGCTGGGAATGGAAGACCTCTACGGGGACTTCTCCCAGTCCGCTCTTCACACTTACGCCAACTGCAGCGCAAGTCACGTTAATTATGCGCCGCTTCCCAGTCCCGACCAATGCCTGCTCTGGGAAGTGAACAAATTCCCACAAAATTTCCCTTCCTCTCAACTTCTGCTATTTAGCTCCTGCCAGGCCATCCATCAAGGTTAGCGTCTGCACAAACACCAATTTTTCTGGAATTCTGACTCCCAGGAGAGTACTCCAAATTCCTTGGCCCTACGTTCCCATCGGAGGCCAGTGTATTTCATTCTGTCGCTCTTCACCTGATCCACTTCAGACTCTGCGGACCGTGAATTCAGCGTGAAGTTGCTATGGTCACAAACACGCATATTTTGACCTCTGTTGACCACTCCACCGTAGCTTTGCGCGGCTTTCTCGCATGTTTCACTGAAAACGGGACGACGGACATTTATCAACAGGTGTACAAGTTCTCTGTTTGCTTCCCGGTACACCAGCATGGGGTCAATGGGGTCGGGGTCAACCACCCATGCTGTCACTCATCTTAAGGCAGCTGGAGGCCGCGCCCCGTTACCGCTTTCTCAGAGCTTGAGCCGCCCTAAGCTGCCTATTGTCGCTTCCCTTCGCCGCTCCCCAACTGTGCGTCACAGTCATTTCTGGGTACTTCCCTGGGATAAACTAGCCTCCAGTAAATCGACGCGTTTCCACAAAGTTTTCATGTCATGTGAATTACTTTAAAATCATCACCCGACAATGATTGTTCCAATATGTCCATACTATACCATCTACAAGATGCATTGTGCCTTGTCAGTCATTTTGTTCAGCCCTACTGTTCACTCAACGTGAGTTAGGTGATCTTTAATGACTTCATGTAAGGGGCATAGTTCTTGCCATCTTACAGTATTGCTTATACAGGGTGTAGCAAAAAGAATGACTCAATTTTAAATAGAATTATTTATTAGGAAGAAGGGCTTAATAACAACAAATTGCATACTAAATTACTCAGAAAAGACAGAAGTTTATAAAAATCCATCATAAATGTTCAATATGTCCTCCATTGGCTTCACAGACATCTATCCGATAGCCGAATTCATCCCAAACAGAGCGTAAGGTGTCTTCTGTCACTGGTGCTACAGCAGCTGATATTCTGGTTTTTAGTTCATCAATGTCACGAGGTAAGGGAGGAACGTTTAGCACGAAATGGAATATGAAACGCCCGCTGAACTGCGATCACTGACGGAGTACGACTAAATTCAATAGCACAATACGCCTTCTGTTGCGCGGACGCCATATTACGGGATACTGGCTGCACGCTCCAGGTCAACGCTCGTAGCGACATCTAGCGGATTTTTTTCTGAAACTCTAGACCATGCCACTTACATCTAGCGCTGTTTCACTTACCTAGTGACGTTTGTCTCAATATTATTACAAGTTACAATTGGGTCATTTTTTGGGGGGCACCCTGTGTTTGCACAGTTGTAGAACATACTTAGAGATGACGAGTGCAGCTGGCGCAGTACACGCTTCGCAAGCGTTCTCTAGATGTCTAGATTCCAGATTTTACTCGCCTGTTCATAGCAAACGATAGCTTCACTCGTAGATCAGTGGCCTTAACAGCAACCGGCGTCAGCCTAGAATCTCCGAAATTGGTCTCGAAACAAGTCATTTTTTCCCCCAGTCTCCCACGAAACATGTCTGTCGCTGCAACGAATTACGTATCTTAAAAATGAACAACGACAGCAAATATTAATATTATTCTGCTGTATTCCAAGCGATCAATAATCAAGTTTTGCCAATGAATTGTTATAACATAATAATTTATTTGGCAATGGCCTTGCTGCAGTGGATACACCAGTTCCTGTGAGATCACCGAAGTTAAGCGCTGTCGGGCGTGGTCGGTACTTGGATGGGTGACCATGCAGGCCACCATACCCTGTTGCCATTTTTCGGCGTGCACTCAGCCTCGTGATGCCAATTGAGGAGCTACTCCACCGAATAGTAGCGGCTTCGGTGAAGAATACCATCATAACAACCGGGAGAGCGGTATGCTGACCCCATGCCCCTCCTATCCTCATCCTCGACTGAGGATGACGCGGCGGTCAGATGGTCCCGGTAGGACACTCGTTGCCTGAAGAAGGAGTGCTTTTTTTTAAATAATTCATTTGTTACATTCATACACGTGCTGCAAAGACGTCATAACGGATTATACCTGCTTTCCTGGCAACAAAATTGGCGTACCAAAGAAAAGAAGGAGGCAAAAAAATTGAACTTCACGGGTAAAGATACTACTGCGATACTATTCCGCTGCTTATAGAATCGTGTCAACCTTACAAAAGTAGTTGGCAGTATGACCTCATTTATGTCAGACGTTGCACCCACTATTCCCTGGATACACGGCGTGATTATGATGGAAGGACGTCATGAAGTGCCATAAACCCGTTGTATCCTCCTCTGAAACTGTAGTAACTGGTCCTTGAAATGGTAGGTACCTGCACTGGGAAGAAGCTGACATCGGAGCTTCAAAATGGTTCAAATGGCTCTGAGCACTATGGGACTTAACATCTGAGGTCATCAGTCCCCTAGAACTAAGAACTACAAGAACCTAACTAACCTAAGGACATCACCCACATCCATGCCCGTGGCAGGATTCGAAACTGCGACCGTAGCAACAGCGCGGTTCCAGAATGAAGCGCCTAGAGCCGCTCGGTCACAGCGGCCGGCGTGTTAGAATTCATCGACCATCATGGCGTTTTCCAAGCCCCTATCAAATTAACGTTTCCTTTGGATCATGAAGGACCAAAAGTGTCTGCGGCCACAAGATGTTCTCGGAATTCGTTTTTCGATCCAAGTGACCAAATTTCTTACAATTTCTGCAACGCTGCTGTCCTCAATCTCTTTGTACATGACCCTTCTGTTCGCACCAAAAGCAGTTTATTGTCCTACGTTCATGTGACCTAGCCAGTGACGCAGTTTCCTCTAACGATCATGCAATATCCATTGCTTCACTCAAATACATAGGAAATTCCAAGCGAGTCGCTCTTGACATTTCTGGTTGTAACCCACTCAAAAATGCATGAAGAGCCCTCTCCTCTGCTTGCGGCAAAATTAACGAGTTCACCTTTCATCATTCGTAACCTCATAAGTACCTACATTGATTCTGCGAATACTGCCGGAGCTAGTTTCACTTATGTCCTACTGGGTATGGATCTGGAGAGATTTTGTTAGCCGTGAGAGTACCTCATTAACACACAGACAATCCACAGAAAAACGTACCATGTAATGGATGCGCGTTGTCCTGTTGAAAAATGGCACCACGATACAGACGCATGAGAGGCGGCACTTCAGGCCACAGGATGTCCACGACGTATCTTTGTGCGATTAAACGTACTGTCTCCTGAAGTCATACCCGATGGCTCCCCACACCCTGGCATAGGAGCAACACGCTGTGCCCTCCAAAAGGTCGGAAGAATTGGACTCGTCGACGATGGTCACCCCGGCATAGTGCGGAACCGCGATTCGTCGCTCAACGTAACGAGATGCCATTCATCTGCAATCATGCTTCGCGGTCACGGCACCGCTCGAAACTCAGCCGTTTGGCTTGCCGTGTTAACGGCAGCCTATGCATGCGGCGATAATTCCGTAATCCGGCTGCCGCTGATCACCGAGCAGTGCTGCGAGACGACGCAGAATGTTGCAGGGCATCCATTATTTGATCTTGGATGAGAGGCACAGATGTGAAGAGGGTTATGCTGTGCTTGGTGCACAATACTGCTATCCCGTCTTGCTCTGGTCAGACGTGATCAACCGAAATCTTGACGTGAATGGCTGTCCTCGCGTTCCCATGCAGACTGATATGGGCCGAATGCTCCACAACTCAGGATATTGCACGATTCGACTAACTCGTCAAATTAAGGTCTACGACGGGATCCATTTCAAATGCTGTCTCACACGAGTGCGCGGCATCTCCGTGCCCTTCACAGTGGCCACTCACATGATGCTGTTCGTGCCCCTTATACGTATACCCTCCCACGCCCGATAGCACAAAACACGAACGGCAACGTGGTGACCGTTTTACCTGTCACAGCTACGAGTATAATCGTTTGCCTAGGCGCCGAAGGCGTGTACTTATAGGAAATGACACCGACATAAGTCTTTTGGTTGCTGCACTTTTTATAAGGGAGTGTATAAATGATTGTTTCATCGGGATCCCTCACCATATCTCGATTATGCTCCGCCACAAAAGCACTACAATTACTATCGTTATAAAATAACTTTGTTTTTAAGTGTAACTGCATGTGTAGAACTAAAAAAAATGATGTGTTCATTACTGTAACACTAATGGTGTATACAAGTCCTGTAAACTGACTCGTTCCACATCATTTAGATAAAAGAGTAGTTTAAATGATCTATGGAACATATAATTGAAGACTAATTCATAGCCAATGAAACATATAAGCGTTCGTTGGAAGATTAGAAACGAAGAAAGAGAATAACGTTACTCGAATGCAATTACGTGAAGGCTTTTAGTCTGCCGCGTTAGCCGGTTGCACTCGTGTGTTGTAAAACTCTGAGCACCTATTTCTCGAATACGCTTGAGATGTTCATTATACTAGATCAATATTTATCTCATCTAAGTATGTATTACACTCGAGCGAAACGTACCACATCGGTTCCCACTGGTTGTATGATTCCCTTCTAAGATGTAACAAGAGACTGTTTAATATACTCTGACTTTAGAAGAAGCACACTCCGTCTTCAGGCCACAAGTGTTCCATTGGGACCATCCGACCGCCGTTTCATCCTCAGCTGACGATGCGGACAACAGGGGCGTGTGGTCAGAACACCGCTCTCCCGGTCGTTATGATGATTTTCTGTGACCGGAGCCGCTACTGTTCGGTCGAGTACCTCCTCAAATGGCATCACGAGACTGAGTGCACCCCGAAAAATGGCAACAGCGCATGGTGATCCGGATGGTCACCCATCCAAGCGGCGGCCACGCTCAACAGTGCTTAACTTACGTGACCTGACGGGAACCGGTGTATCCACTGCGGCAAGGCCTTTGCCTGACTTTAGAAGACCTTGCGATGAAAAAAAAAGTAACTTGTCGATTCCATCGCATATTTTTTTGTGCACACCTGCGTAGTAAGGCTCGCTGAACGGTGTGCTAAAACAAAACAAAAAATAGAAGATTCAAACAAAATACTTTTTTTCACCTTTGCTAAAACGCTTTTCACAGCATAGATAAGTCTGTTCAAGAGCGTCAGTGAGGGTTTCTATTGAAGCACTGATGTCACGCGACGTTACTAGTCATTATGTTAATGAACTGCTGATAACTTAACTTTGTAAAGTAACAGTTGCCTGTCCAACTCCGGATCGTGCAGGCCTCATTCTCTGTCATGGATATTCGTAGAAATGGTGGACCACGGTCTAACATGTCAGTGAAATATCCAGCCTTCTACTCGTCCGTCAGTTTGCACATCACGTATAGGTAGCAGAACTGTTGCTTGGCGAAAGTTCCTAGTACAATGGCGTTAACACTGCCGCTGCTGCTCGCAGACTCGTCTGTACCAATGTATGAGACAGTCGTCAATCTGCAACCAGCGCATGAGAAACTTCCTCGGTGTAGTTTTCAATCTTATTCTTCAATCGTATCCGGAGCTTGGTACATCCTTGGAAACACGGATCATAAGTGTGACTGTGGCGCTGAGCAGGATATGGAGCATCTGCTCGCCTGCTCAAGCTGCCCTTATAGGCGCAACCCCGACGATTTATGGCTGGACAAGAAAGAACCCTTGGACTGGGCTGAAAGATTGTGACCGGGTTTCCGGACACGAAAAAGTAAAGTAAAGTAAGGTACATCCTGCAAAGTTCCGAGATTGCAATAGTCGTAAGGAATGATTGTTGCATATACTTTCTTTTTCCAAATACCAAATACCTGATCTACCGGGTGATCAAAAAGTCAGTATAAATTTGAAAACTTAATAAACCACGGAACAATGTAGATAGAGAGGTAAAAATTGACACACGTGCTTGGAATGACATGGGGTTTTATTAGAACAAAAAAAAACAAAGTTCTCAAAATGTCCTACAGATGGCGCTGGACAGCAAAACGTCAGTGTCTGCGCATGATAATCGTGTATAAAAGGAGCTGTGATGAGAGAGAGTATCAGATGCGCCAGCAGTCGCAGCATGTTGACGTTACCTGAAAAGGCGCTTTTAGTGAAGCTGTATTATCATAATGGGGAATGTGCTAGTTCAGCGTTACGGTTCTCTCGCCATAGGAAGGGGATTCGAACGGGTAAAGGTCCGTTGACAAATGCAGCTGTGGCGAGAATGATTTCGAAGTTCGAAGCTACGGGTTGTTTAGACGATAGACCCCGTAGTGGCCGACCGAGCACAAGGCATAATGCTGCTGAGACAGTTGCACCGACATTCCATACACTACTGTTTGGTTGGCGCTGAGGCGTACCCTCCGATGCTATCCGTACAAAATCATGAACTGTTCTTACCTGGCGATTTAGTGAGGCGATGGGCATTTGCGGCCTGGGCTTTTCAAAAGATGGCGGAAGATGACGATTGGTTGATCGCCATAGGAAGGTGATTCGAACGGGTAAAGGTCCGTTGACAAATGCAGCTGTGGCGAGAATGATTTCGAAGTTCGAAGCTACGGGTTGTTTAGACGATAGACCCCGTAGTGGCCGACCGAGCACAAGGCATAATGCTGCTGAGACAGTTGCACCGACATTCCATACACTACTGTTTGGTTGGCGCTGAGGCGTACCCTCCGATGCTATCCGTACAAAATCATGAACTGTTCTTACCTGGCGATTTAGTGAGGCGATGGGCATTTGCGGCCTGGGCTTTTCAAAAGATGGCGGAAGATGACGATTGGTTGATCGCCATAGGAAGGTGATTCGAACGGGTAAAGGTCCGTTGACAAATGCAGCTGTGGCGAGAATGATTTCGAAGTTCGAAGCTACGGATTGTTTAGACGATAGACCCCGTAGTGGCCGACCGAGCACAAGGCATAATGCTGCTGAGACAGTTGCACCGACATTCCATACACTACTGTTTGGTTGGCGCTGAGGCGTACCCTCCGATGCTATCCGTACAAAATCCATCGGCATCATGAACTGTTCTTACCTGGCGATTTAGTGAGGCAATGGGCATTTGCGGCCTGGGCTTTTCAAAAGATGGCGGAAGATGACGATTGGTTGATCGCCATAGGAAGGTGATTCGAACGGGTAAAGGTCCGTTGACAAATGCAGCTGTGGCGAGAATGATTTCGAAGTTCGAAGCTACGGGTTGTTTAGACGATAGACCCCGTAGTGGCCGACCGAGCACAAGGCATAATGCTGCTGAGACAGTTGCACCGACATTCCATACACTACTGTTTGGTTGGCGCTGAGGCGTACCCTCCGATGCTATCCGTACAAAATCCATCGGCATCATGAACTGTTCTTACCTAGCGATTTAGTGAGACAATGGGCATTTGCGGCCTGGGCTTTTCAAAAGATGGCGGAAGATGACGATTGGTTGATCGCCATAGGAAGGGGATTCGAACGGGTAAAGGTCCGTTGACAAATGCAGCTGTGGCGAGAATGATTTCGAAGTTCGAAGCTACGGGTTGTTTAGACGATAGACCCCGTAGTGGCCGACTGAGCACAAGGCATAATGCTGCTGAGACAGTTGCACCGACATTCCATACACTACTGTTTGGTTGGCGCTGAGGCGTACCCTCCGATGCTATCCGTACAAAATCCATCGGCATCATGAACTGTTCTTACCTGGCGATTTAGTGAGGCGATGGGCATTTGCGGCCTGGGCTTTTCAAAAGATGGCGGAAGATGACGATTGGTTGATCGCCATAGGAAGGGGATTCGAACGGGTAAAGGTCCGTTGACAAATGCAGCTGTGGCGAGAATGATTTCGAAGTTCGAAGCTACGGGTTGTTTAGACGATAGACCCCGTAGTGGCCGACTGAGCACAAGGCATAATGCTGCTGAGACAGTTGCACCGACATTCCATACACTACTGTTTGGTTGGCGCTGAGGCGTACCCTCCGATGCTATCCGTACAAAATCCATCGGCATCATGAACTGTTCTTACCTGGCGATTTAGTGAGGCGATGGGCATTTGCGGCCTGGGCTTTTCAAAAGATGGCGGAAGATGACGATTGGTTGATCGCCATAGGAAGGGGATTCGAACGGGTAAAGGTCTGTTGACAAATGCAGCTGTGGCGAGAATGATTTCGAAGTTCGAAGCTACGGGTTGTTTAGACGATAGACCCCGTAGTGGCCGACTGAGCACAAGGCATAATGCTGCTGAGACAGTTGCACCGACATTCCATACACTACTGTTTGGTTGGCGCTGAGGCGTACCCTCCGATGCTATCCGTACAAAATCCAACGGCATCATGAACTGTTCTTACCTGGCGATTTAGTGAGGCGATGGGCATTTGCGGCCTGGGCTTTTCAAAAGATGGCGGAAGATGACGATTGGTTGATCGCCATAGGAAGGTGATTCGAACGGGTAAAGGTCCGTTGACAAATGCAGCTGTGGCGAGAATGATTTCGAAGTTCGAAGCTACGGGTTGTTTAGACGATAGACCCCGTAGTGGCCGACCGAGCACAAGGCATAATGCTGCTGAGACAGTTGCACCGACATTCCATACACTACTGTTTGGTTGGCGCTGAGGCGTACCCTCCGATGCTATCCGTACAAAATCCATCGGCATCATGAACTGTTCTTACCTGGCGATTTAGTGAGGCGATGGGCATTTGCGGCCTGGGCTTTTCAAAAGATGGCGGAAGATGACGATTGGTTGATCGCCATAGGAAGGGGATTCGAACGGGTAAAGGTCCGTTGACAAATGCAGCTGTGGCGAGAATGATTTCGAAGTTCGAAGCTACGGGTTGTTTAGACGATAGACCCCGTAGTGGCCGACTGAGCACAAGGCATAATGCTGCTGAGACAGTTGCACCGACATTCCATACACTACTGTTTGGTTGGCGCTGAGGCGTACCCTTCGATGCTATCCGTACAAAATCCATCGGCATCATGAACTGTTCTTACCTGGCGATTTAGTGAGGCGATGGGCATTTGCGGCCTGGGCTTTTCAAAAGATGGCGGAAGATGACGATTGGTTGATCGCCATAGGAAGGGGATTCGAACGGGTAAAGGTCCGTTGACAAATGCAGCTGTGGCGAGAATGATTTCGAAGTTCGAAGCTACGGGTTGTTTAGACGATAGACCCCGTAGTGGCCGACTGAGCACAAGGCATAATGCTGCTGAGACAGTTGCACCGACATTCCATACACTACTGTTTGGTTCGCGCTGAGGCGTACCCTCCGATGCTATCCGTACAAAATCCATCGGCATCATGAACTGTTCTTACCTGGCGATTTAGTGAGGCGATGGGCATTTGCGGCCTGGGCTTTTCAAAAGATGGCGGAAGATGACGATTGGCTGATCGCCATAGGAAGGGGATTCGAACGGGTAAAGGTCCGTCGACAAATGCAGCTGTGGCGAGAATGATTTCGAAGTTCGAAGCTACGGGTTGTTTAGACGATAGACCCCGTAGTGGCCGACTGAGCACAAGGCATAATGCTGCTGAGACAGTTGCACCGACATTCCATACACTACTGTTTGGTTGGCGCTGAGGCGTACCCTCCGATGCTATCCGTACAAAATCCATCGGCATCATGAACTGTTCTTACCTGGCGATTTAGTGAGGCGATGGGCATTTGCGGCCTGGGCTTTTCAAAAGATGGCGGAACATGACGATTGGTTGATCGCCATAGGAAGGGGATTCGAACGGGTAAAGGTCCGTTGACAAATGCAGCTGTGGCGAGAATGATTTCGAAGTTCGAAGCTACGGGTTGTTTAGACGATAGACCCCGTAGTGGCCGACTGAGCACAAGGCATAATGCTGCTGAGACAGTTGCACCGACATTCCATACACTACTGTTTGGTTGGCGCTGAGGCGTACCCTCCGATGCTATCCGTACAAAATCCATCGGCATCATGAACTGTTCTTACCTGGCGATTTAGTGAGGCGATGGGCATTTGCGGCCTGGGCTTTTCAAAAGATGGCGGAAGATGACGATTGGTTGATCGCCATAGGAAGGGGATTCGAACGGGTAAAGGTCCGTTGACAAATGCAGCTGTGGCGAGAATGATTTCGAAGTTCGAAGCTACGGGTTGTTTAGACGATAGACCCCGTAGTGGCCGACTGAGCACAAGGCATAATGCTGCTGAGACAGTTGCACCGACATTCCATACACTACTGCTTGGTTGGCGCTGAGGCGTACCCTCCGATGCTATCCGTACAAAATCATGAACTGTTCTTACCTGGCGATTTAGTGAGGCGATGGGCATTTGCGGCCTGGGCTTTTCAAAAGATGGCGGAAGATGACGATTGGTTGATCGCCATAGGAAGGTGATTCGAACGGGTAAAGGTCCGTTGACAAATGCAGCTGTGGCGAGAATGATTTCGAAGTTCGAAGCTACGGGTTGTTTAGACGATAGACCCCGTAGTGGCCGACTGAGCACAAGGCATAATGCTGCTGAGACAGTTGCACCGACATTCCATACACTACTGTTTGGTTGGCGCTGAGGCGTACCCTCCGATGCTATCCGTACAAAATCCATCGGCATCATGAACTGTACTTACCTGGCGATTTAGTGAGGCGATGGGCATTTGCGGCCTGGGCTTTTCAAAAGATGGCGGAAGATGACGATTGGTTGATCGCCATAGGAAGGGGATTCGAACGGGTAAAGGTCCGTTGACAAATGCAGCTGTGGCGAGAATGATTTCAAAGTTCGAAGCTACGGGTTGTTTAGACGATAGACCCCGTAGTGGCCGACTGAGCACAAGGCATAATGCTGCTGAGACAGTTGCACCGACATTCCATACACTACTGTTTGGTTGGCGCTGAGGCGTACCCTCCGATGCTATCCGTACAAAATCATGAACTGTTCTTACCTGGCGATTTAGTGAGGCGATGGGCATTTGCGGCCTGGGCTTTTCAAAAGATGGCGGAAGATGACGATTGGTTGATCGCCATAGGAAGGGGATTCGAACGGGTAAAGGTCCGTTGACAAATGCAGCTGTGGCGAGAATGATTTCGAAGTTCGAAGCTACGGGTTGTTTAGACGATAGACCCCGTAGTGGCCGACTGAGCACAAGGCATAATGCTGCTGAGACAGTTGCACCGACATTCCATACACTACTGTTTGGTTGGCGCTGAGGCGTACCCTCCGATGCTATCCGTACAAAATCATGAACTGTTCTTACCTGGCGATTTAGTGAGGCGATGGGCATTTGCGGCCTGGGCTTTTCAAAAGATGGCGGAAGATGACGATTGGTTGATCGCCATAGGAAGGGGATTCGAACGGGTAAAGGTCCGTTGACAAATGCAGCTGTGGCGAGAATGATTTCGAAGTTCGAAGCTACGGGTTGTTTAGACGATAGACCCCGTAGTGGCCGACTGAGCACAAGGCATAATGCTGCTGAGACAGTTGCACCGACATTCCATACACTACTGTTTGGTTGGCGCTGAGGCGTACCCTCCGATGCTATCCGTACAAAATCATGAACTGTTCTTACCTGGCGATTTAGTGAGGCGATGGGCATTTGCGGCCTGGGCTTTTCAAAAGATGGCGGAAGATGACGATTGGTTGATCGCCATAGGAAGGGGATTCGAACGGGTAAAGGTCCGTTGACAAATGCAGCTGTGGCGAGAATGATTTCGAAGTTCGAAGCTACGGGTTGTTTAGACGATAGACCCCGTAGTGGCCGACTGAGCACAAGGCATAACGCTGCTGAGACAGTTGCACCGACATTCCATACACTACTGTTTGGTTGGCGCTGAGGCGTACCCTCCGATGCTATCCGTACAAAATCCATCGGCATCATGAACTGTTCTTACCTGGCGATTTAGTGAGGCGATGGGCATTTGCGGCCTGGGCTTTTCAAAAGATGGCGGAAGATGACGATTGGTTGATCGCCATAGGAAGGGGATTCGAACGGGTAAAGGTCCGTTGACAAATGCAGCTGTGGCGAGAATGATTTCGAAGTTCGAAGCTACGGGTTGTTTAGACGATAGACCCCGTAGTGGCTGACCGAGCACAAGGCATAATGCTGCTGAGACAGTTGCACCGACATTCCATACACTACTGTTTGGTTGGCGCTGAGGCGTACCCTCCGATGCTATCCGTACAAAATCATGAACTGTTCTTACCTGGCGATTTAGTGAGGCGATGGGCATTTGCGGCCTGGGCTTTTCAAAAGATGGCGGAAGATGACGATTGGTTGATCGCCATAGGAAGGGGATTCGAACGGGTAAAGGTCCGTTGACAAATGCAGCTGTGGCGAGAATGATTTCGAAGTTCGAAGCTACGGGTTGTTTAGACGATAGACCCCGTAGTGGCCGACTGAGCACAAGGCATAATGCTGCTGAGACAGTTGCACCGACATTCCATACACTACTGTTTGGTTGGCGCTGAGGCGTACCCTCCGATGCTATCCGTACAAAATCATGAACTGTTCTTACCTGGCGATTTAGTGAGGCGATGGGCATTTGCGGCCTGGGCATTTCAAAAGATGGCGGAAGATGACGATTGGTTGATCGCCATAGGAAGGGGATTCGAACGGGTAAAGGTCCGTTGACAAATGCAGCTGTGGCGAGAATGATTTCGAAGTTCGAAGCTACGTGTTGTATAGACGATAGACCCCGTAGTGGCCGACTGAGCACAAGGCATAATGCTGCTGAGACAGTTGCACCGACATTCCATACACTACTGTTTGGTTGGCGCTGAGGCGTACCCTCCGATGCTATCCGTACAAAATCATGAACTGTTCTTACCTGGCGATTTAGTGAGGCGATGGGCATTTGCGGCCTGGGCTTTTCAAAAGATGGCGGAAGATGACGATTGGTTGATCGCCATAGGAAGGGGATTCGAACGGGTAAAGGTCCGTTGACAAATGCAGCTGTGGCGAGAATGATTTCGAGGTTCGAAGCTACGGGTTGTTTAGACGATAGACCCCGTAGTGGCCGACTGAGCACAAGGCATAATGCTGCTGAGACAGTTGCACCGACATTCCATACACTACTGTTTGGTTGGCGCTGAGGCGTACCCTCCGATGCTATCCGTACAAAATCCATCGGCATCATGAACTGTTCTTACCTGGCGATTTAGTGAGGCGATGGGCATTTGCGGCCTGGGCTTTTCAAAAGATGGCGGAAGATGACGATTGGTTGATCGCCATAGGAAGGGGATTCGAACGGGTAAAGGTCCGTTGACAAATGCAGCTGTGGCGAGAATGATTTCGAAGTTCGAAGCTACGGGTTGTTTAGACGTTAGACCCCGTAGTGGCCGACCGAGCACAAGGCATAATGCTGCTGAGACAGTTGCACCGACATTCCATACACTACTGTTTGGTTGGCGCTGAGGCGTACCCTCCGATGCTATCCGTACAAAATCATGAACTGTTCTTACCTGGCGATTTAGTGAGGCGATGGGCATTTGCGGCCTGGGCTTTTCAAAAGATGGCGGAAGATGACGATTGGTTGATCGCCATAGGAAGGGGATTCGAACGGGTAAAGGTCCGTTGACAAATGCAGCTGTGGCGAGAATGATTTCGAAGTTCGAAGCTACGGGTTGTTTAGACGATAGACCCCGTAGTGGCCGACTGAGCACAAGGCATAATGCTGCTGAGACAGTTGCACCGACATTCCATACACTACTGTTTGGTTGGCGCTGAGGCGTACCCTCCGATGCTATCCGTACAAAATCCATCGGCATCATGAACTGTTCTTACCTGGTGATTTAGTGAGGCGATGGGCATTTGCGGCCTGGGCTTTTCAAAAGATGGCGGAAGATGACGATTGGTTGATCGCCATAGGAAGGGGATTCGAACGGGTAAAGGTCCGTTGACAAATGCAGCTGTGGCGAGAATAATTTCGAAGTTCGAAGCTACGGGTTGTTTAGACGATAGACCCCGTAGTGGCCGACTGAGCACAAGGCATAATGCTGCTGAGACAGTTGCACCGACATTCCATACACTACTGTTTGGTTGGCGCTGAGGCGTACCCTCCGATGCTATCCGTACAAAATCATGAACTGTTCTTACCTGGCGATTTAGTGAGGCGATGGGCGTTTGCGGCCTGGGCTTTTCAAAAGATGGCGGAAGATGACGATTGGTTGATCGCCATAGGAAGGGGATTCGAACGGGTAAAGGTCCGTTGACAAATGCAGCTGTGGCGAGAATGATTTCGAAGTTCGAAGCTACGGGTTGTTTAGACGATAGACCCCGTAGTGGCCGACTGAGCACAAGGCATAATGCTGCTGAGACAGTTGCACCGACATTCCATACACTACTGTTTGGTTGGCGCTGAGGCGTACCCTCCGATGCTATCCGTACAAAATCCATCGGCATCATGAACTGTTCTTACCTGGCGATTTAGTGAGGCGATGGGCATTTGCGGCCTGGGCTTTTCAAAAGATGGCGGAAGATGACGATTGGTTGATCGCCATAGGAAGGGGATTCGAACGGGTAAAGGTCCGTTGACAAATGCAGCTGTGGCGAGAATGATTTCGAAGTTCGAAGCTACGGGTTGTTAAGACGATAGACCCAGTAGTGGCCGACTGAGCACAAGGCATAATGCTGCTGAGACAGTTGCACTGACATTCCATACACTACTGTTTGGTTGGCGCTGAGGCGTACCCTCCGATGCTATCCGTACAAAATCATGAACTGTTCTTACCTGGCGATTTAGTGAGGCGATGGGCATTTGCGGCCTGGGCTTTTCAAAAGATGGCGGAAGATGACGATTGGTTGATCGCCATAGGAAGGGGATTCGAACGGGTAAAGGTCCGTTGACAAATGCAGCTGTGACGAGAATGATTTCGAAGTTCGAAGCTACGGGTTGTTTAGACGATAGACCCCGTAGTGGCCGACTGAGCACAAGGCATAATGCTGCTGAGACAGTTGCACCGACATTCCATACACTACTGTTTGGTTGGCGCTGAGGCGTACCCTCCGATGCTATCCGTACAAAATCCATCGGCATCATGAACTGTTCTTACCTGGCGATTTAGTGAGGCGATGGGCATTTGCGGCCTGGGCTTTTCAAAAGATGGCGGAAGATGACGATTGGTTGATCGCCATAGGAAGGGGATTCGAACGGGTAAAGGTCCGTTGACAAATGCAGCTGTGGCGAGAATGATTTCGAAGTTCGAAGCTACGGGTTGTTTAGACGATAGACCCCGTAGTGGCCGACTGAGCACAAGGCATAATGCTGCTGAGACAGTTGCACCGACATTCCATACACTACTGCTTGGTTGGCGCTGAGGCGTACCCTCCGATGCTATCCGTACAAAATCATGAACTGTTCTTACCTGGCGATTTAGTGAGGCGATGGGCATTTGCGGCCTGGGCTTTTCAAAAGATGGCGGAAGATGACGATTGGTTGATCGCCATAGGAAGGTGATTCGAACGGGTAAAGGTCCGTTGACAAATGCAGCTGTGGCGAGAATGATTTCGAAGTTCGAAGCTACGGGTTGTTTAGACGATAGACCCCGTAGTGGCCGACTGAGCACAAGGCATAATGCTGCTGAGACAGTTGCACCGACATTCCATACACTACTGTTTGGTTGGCGCTGAGGCGTACCCTCCGATGCTATCCGTACAAAATCCATCGGCATCATGAACTGTTCTTACCTGGCGATTTAGTGAGGCGATGGGCATTTGCGGCCTGGGCTTTTCAAAAGATGGCGGAAGATGACGATTGGTTGATCGCCATAGGAAGGGGATTCGAACGGGTAAAGGTCCGTTGACAAATGCAGCTGTGGCGAGAATGATTTCAAAGTTCGAAGCTACGGGTTGTTTAGACGATAGACCCCGTAGTGGCCGACTGAGCACAAGGCATAATGCTGCTGAGACAGTTGCACCGACATTCCATACACTACTGTTTGGTTGGCGCTGAGGCGTACCCTCCGATGCTATCCGTACAAAATCATGAACTGTTCTTACCTGGCGATTTAGTGAGGCGATGGGCATTTGCGGCCTGGGCTTTTCAAAAGATGGCGGAAGATGACGATTGGTTGATCGCCATAGGAAGGTGATTCGAACGGGTAAAGGTCCGTTGACAAATGCAGCTGTGGCGAGAATGATTTCGAAGTTCGAAGCTACGGGTTGTTTAGACGATAGACCCCGTAGTGGCCGACTGAGCACAAGGCATAATGCTGCTGAGACAGTTGCACCGACATTCCATACACTACTGTTTGGTTGGCGCTGAGGCGTACCCTCCGATGCTATCCGTACAAAATCATGAACTGTTCTTACCTGGCGATTTAGTGAGGCGATGGGCATTTGCGGCCTGGGCTTTTCAAAAGATGGCGGAAGATGACGATTGGTTGATCGCCATAGGAAGGGGATTCGAACGGGTAAAGGTCCGTTGGCAAATGCAGCTGTGGCGAGAATGATTTCGAAGTTCGAAGCTACGGGTTGTTTAGACGATAGACCCCGTAGTGGCCGACTGAGCACAAGGCATAATGCTGCTGAGACAGTTGCACCGACATTCCATACACTACTGTTTGGTTGGTGCTGAGGCGTACCCTCCGATGCTATCCGTACAAAATCATGAACTGTTCTTACCTGGCGATTTAGTGAGGCGATGGGCATTTGCGGCCTGGGCTTTTCAAAAGATGGCCGAAGATGACGATTGGTTGATCGCCATAGGAAGGGGATTCGAACGGGTAAAGGTCCGTTGACAAATGCAGCTGTGGCGAGAATGATTTCGAAGTTCGAAGCTACGGGTTGTTTAGACGATAGACCCCGTAGTGGCCGACTGAGCACAAGGCATAATGCTGCTGAGACAGTTGCACCGACATTCCATACACTACTGTTTGGTTGGCGCTGAGGCGTACCCTCCGATGCTATCCGTACAAAATCATGAACTGTTCTTACCTGGCGATTTAGTGAGGCGATGGGCATTTGCGGCCTGGGCTTTTCAAAAGATGGCGGAAGATGACGATTGGTTGATCGCCATAGGAAGGTGATTCGAACGGGTAAAGGTCCGTTGACAAATGCAGCTGTGGCGAGAATGATTTCGAAGTTCGAAGCTACGGGTTGTTTAGACGATAGACCCCGTAGTGGCCGACTGAGCACAAGGCATAATGCTGCTGAGACAGTTGCACCGACATTCCATACACTACTGTTTGGTTGGCGCTGAGGCGTACCCTCCGATGCTATCCGTACAAAATCATGAACTGTTCTTACCTGGCGATTTAGTGAGGCGATGGGCATTTGCGGCCTGGGCTTTTCAAAAGATGGCGGAAGATGACGATTGGTTGATCGCCATAGGAAGGGGATTCGAACGGGTAAAGGTCCGTTGACAAATGCAGCTGTGGCGAGAATGATTTCGAAGTTCGAAGCTACGGGTTGTTTAGACGATAGACCCCGTAGTGGCCGACTGAGCACAAGGCATAATGCTGCTGAGACAGTTGCACCGACATTCCATACACTACTGTTTGGTTGGCGCTGAGGCGTACCCTCCGATGCTATCCGTACAAAATCCATCGGCATCATGAACTGTTCTTACCTGGCGATTTAGTGAGGCGATGGGCATTTGCGGCCTGTGCTTTTGAAAAGATGGCGGAAGATGACGATTGGTTGATCGCCATAGGAAGGGGATTCGAATGGGTAAAGGTCCGTTGACAAATGCAGCTGTGGCGAGAATGATTTCGAAGTTCGAAGCTACGGGTTGTTTAGACGATAGACCCCGTAGTGGCCGACTGAGCACAAGGCATAATGCTGCTGAGACAGTTGCACCGACATTCCATACACTACTGTTTGGTTGGCGCTGAGGCGTACCCTCCGATGCTATCCGTACAAAATCGTGAACTGTTCTTACCTGGCGATTTAGTGAGGCGATGGGCATTTGCGGCCTGGGCTTTTCAAAAGATGGCGGAAGATGACGATTGGTTGATCGCCATAGGAAGGGGATTCGAACGGGTAAAGGTCCGTTGACAAATGCAGCTGTGGCGAGAATGATTTCGAAGTTCGAAGCTACGGGTTGTTTAGACGATAGACCCCGTAGTGGCCGACTGAGCACAAGGCATAATGCTGCTGAGACAGTTGCACCGACATTCCATACACTACTGTTTGGTTGGCGCTGAGGCGTACCCTCCGATGCTATCCGTACAAAATCCATCGGCATCATGAACTGTTCTTACCTGGCGATTTAGTGAGGCGATGGGCATTTGCGGCCTGTGCTTTTGAAAAGATGGCGGAAGATGACGATTGGTTGATCGCCATAGGAAGGGGATTCGAACGGGTAAAGGTCCGTTGACAAATGCAGCTGTGGCGAGAATGATTTCGAAGTTCGAAGCTACGGGTTGTTTAGACGATAGACCCCGTAGTGGCCGACTGAGCACAAGGCATAATGCTGCTGAGACAGTTGCACCGACATTCCATACACTACTGTTTGGTTGGCGCTGAGGCGTACCCTCCGATGCTATCCGTACAAAATCATGAACTGTTCTTACCTGGCGATTTAGTGAGGCGATGGGCATTTGCGGCCTGGGCTTTTCAAAAGATGGCGGAAGATGACGATTGGTTGATCGCCATAGGAAGGGGATTCGAACGGGTAAAGGTCCGTTGACAAATGCAGCTGTGGCGAGAATGATTTCGAAGTTCGAAGCTACGGGTTGTTTAGACGATAGACCCCGTAGTGGCCGACTGAGCACAAGGCATAATGCTGCTGAGACAGTTACACCGACATTCCATACACTACTGTTTGGTTGGCGCTGAGGCGTACCCTCCGATGCTATCCGTACAAAATCATGAACTGTTCTTACCTGGCGATTTAGTGAGGCGATGGGCATTTGCGGCCTGGGCTTTTCAAAAGATGGCGGAAGATGACGATTGGTTGATCGCCATAGGAAGGTGATTCGAACGGGTAAAGGTCCGTTGACAAATGCAGCTGTGGCGAGAATGATTTCGAAGTTCGAAGCTACGGGTTGTTTAGACGATAGACCCCGTAGTGGCCGACCGAGCACAAGGCATAATGCTGCTGAGACAGTTGCACCGACATTCCATACACTACTGTTTGGTTGGCGCTGAGGCGTACCCTCCGATGCTATCCGTACAAAATCCATCGGCGTCATGAACTGTTCTTACCTGGCGATTTAGTGAGGCGATGGGCATTTGCGGCCTGGGCTTTTCAAAAGATGGCGGAAGATGACGATTGGTTGATCGCCATAGGAAGGGGATTCGAACGGGTAAAGGTCCGTTGACAAATGCAGCTGTGGCGAGAATGATTTCAAAGTTCGAAGCTACGGGTTGTTTAGACGATAGACCCCGTAGTGGCCGACTGAGCACAAGGCATAATGCTGCTGAGACAGTTGCACCGACATTCCATACACTACTGTTTGGTTGGCGCTGAGGCGTACCCTCCGATGCTATCCGTACAAAATCATGAACTGTTCTTACCTGGCGATTTAGTGAGGCGATGGGCATTTGCGGCCTGGGCTTTTCAAAAGATGGCGGAAGATGACGATTGGTTGATCGCCATAGGAAGGGGATTCGAATGGGTAAAGGTCCGTTGACAAATGCAGCTGTGGCGAGAATGATTTCGAAGTTCGAAGCTACGGGTTGTTTAGACGATAGACCCCGTAGTGGCCGACTGAGCACAAGGCATAATGCTGCTGAGACAGTTGCACCGACTTTCCATACACTACTGTTTGGTTGGCGCTGAGGCGTACCCTCCGATGCTATCCGTACAAAATCATGAACTGTTCTTACCTGGCGATTTAGTGAGGCGATGGGCATTTGCGGCCTGGGCTTTTCAAAAGATGGCGGAAGATGACGATTGGTTGATCGCCATAGGAAGGGGATTCGAACGGGTAAAGGTCCGTTGACAAATGCAGCTGTGGCGAGAATGATTTCGAAGTTCGAAGCTACGGGTTGTTTAGACGATAGACCCCGTAGTGGCCGACTGAGCACAAGGCATAATGCTGCTGAGACAGTTGCACCGACATTCCATACACTACTGTTTGGTTGGCGCTGAGGCGTACCCTCCGATGCTATCCGTACAAAATCCATCGGCATCATGAACTGTTCTTACCTGGCGATTTAGTGAGGCGATGGGCATTTGCGGCCTGGGCTTTTTAAAAGATGGCGGAAGATGACGATTGGTTGATCGCCATAGGAAGGGGATTTGAACGGGTAAAGGTCCGTTGACAAATGCAGCTGTGGCGAGAATGATTTCGAAGTTCGAAGCTACGGGTTGTTTAGACGATAGACCCCGTAGTGGCCGACTGAGCACAAGGCATAATGCTGCTGAGACAGTTGCACCGACATTCCATACACTACTGTTTGGTTGGCGCTGAGGCGTACCCTCCGATGCTATCCGTACAAAATCATGAACTGTTCTTACCTGGCGATTTGGTGAGGCGATGGGCATTTGCGGCCTGGGCTTTTCAAAAGATGGCGGAAGATGACGATTGGTTGATCGCCATAGGAAGGGGATTCGAACGGGTAAAGGTCCGTTGACAAATGCAGCTGTGGCGAGAATGATTTCGAAGTTCGAAGTTACGGGTTGTTTAGACGATAGACCCCGTAGTGGCCGACTGAGCACAAGGCATAATGCTGCTGAGACAGTTGCACCGACATTCCATACACTACTGTTTGGTTGGCGCTGAGGCGTACCCTCCGATGCTATCCGTACAAAATCATGAACTGTTCTTACCTGGCGATTTAGTGAGGCGATGGGCATTTGCGGCCTGGGCTTTTCAAAAGATGGCGGAAGATGACGATTGGTTGATCGCCATAGGAAGGGGATTCGAACGGGTAAAGGTCCGTTGACAAATGCAGCTGTGGCGAGAATGATTTCGAAGTTCGAAGCTACGGGTTGTTTAGACGATAGACCCCGTAGTGGCCGACTGAGCACAAGGCATAATGCTGCTGAGACAGTTGCACCGACATTCCATACACTACTGTTTGGTTGGCGCTGAGGCGTACCCTCCGATGCTATCCGTACAAAATCATGAACTGTTCTTACCTGGCGATTTAGTGAGGCGATGGGCATTTGCGGCCTGGGCTTTTCAAAAGATGGCGGAAGATGACGATTGGTTGATCGCCATAGGAAGGGGAATCGAAAAGGGTAAAGGTCCGTTGACAAATGCAGCTGTGGCGAGAATGATTTCGAAGTTCGAAGCTACGGGTTGTTTAGACGATAGACCCCGTAGTGGCCGACTGAGCACAAGGCATAATGCTGCTGAGACAGTTGCACCGACATTCCATACACTACTGTTTGGTTGGTGCTGAGGCGTACCCTCCGATGCTATCCGTACAAAATCATGAACTGTTCTTACCTGGCGATTTAGTGAGGCGATGGGCATTTGCGGCCTGGGCTTTTCAAAAGATGGCGGAAGATGACGATTGGTTGATCGCCATAGGAAGGGGATTCGAACGGGTAAAGGTCCGTTGACAAATGCAGCTGTGGCGAGAATGATTTCGAAGTTCGAAGCTACGGGTTGTTTAGACGATAGACCCCGTAGTGGCCGACTGAGCACAAGGCATAATGCTGCTGAGACAGTTGCACCGACATTCCATACACTACTGTTTGGTTGGCGCTGAGGCGTACCCTCCGATGCTATCCGTACAAAATCATGAACTGTTCTTACCTGGCGATTTAGTGAGGCGATGGGCATTTGCGGCCTGGGCTTTTCAAAAGATGGCGGAAGATGACGATTGGTTGATCGCCATAGGAAGGGGATTCGAACGGGTAAAGGTCCGTTGACAAATGCAGCTGTGGCGAGAATGATTTCGAAGTTCGAAGCTACGGGTTGTTTAGACGATAGACCCCGTAGTGGCCGACTGAGCACAAGGCATAATGCTGCTGAGACAGTTGCACCGACATTCCATACACTACTGTTTGGTTGGCGCTGAGGCGTACCCTCCGATGCTATCCGTACAAAATCATGAACTGTTCTTACCTGGCGATTTAGTGAGGCGATGGGCATTTGCGGCCTGGGCTTTTCAAAAGATGGCGGAAGATGACGATTGGTTGATCGCCATAGGAAGGTGATTCGAACGGGTAAAGGTCCGTTGACAAATGCAGCTGTGGCGAGAATGATTTCGAAGTTCGAAGCTACGGGTTGTTTAGACGATAGACCCCGTAGTGGCCGACTGAGCACAAGGCATAATGCTGCTGAGACAGTTGCACCGACATTCCATACACTACTGTTTGGTTGGCGCTGAGGCGTACTCTCCGATGCTATCCGTACAAAATCCATCGGCATCATGAACTGTTCTTACCTGGCGATTTAGTGAGGCGATGGGCATTTGCGGCCTGGGCTTTTCAAAAGATGGCGGAAGATGACGATTGGTTGATCGCCATAGGAAGGGGATTCGAACGGGTAAAGGTCCGTTGACAAATGCAGCTGTGGCGAGAATGATTTCGAAGTTCGAAGCTACGGGTTGTTTAGACGATAGACCCCGTAGTGGCCGACTGAGCACAAGGCATAATGCTGCTGAGACAGTTGCACCGACATTCCATACACTACTGTTTGGTTGGCGCTGAGGCATACCCTCCGATGCTATCCGTACAAAATCCATCGGCATCATGAACTGTTCTTACCTGGCGATTTAGTGAGGCGATGGGCATTTGCGGCCTGGGCTTTTCAAAAGATGGCGGAAGATGACAATTGGTTGATCGCCATAGGAAGGGGATTCGAACGGGTAAAGGTCCGTTGACAAATGCAGCTGTGGCGAGAATGATTTCGAAGTTCGAAGCTACGGGTTGTTTAGACGATAGACCCCGTAGTGGCCGACTGAGCACAAGGCATAATGCTGCTGAGACAGTTGCACCGACATTCCATACACTACTGTTTGGTTGGCGCTGAGGCGTACCCTCCGATGCTATCCGTACAAAATCCATCGGCATCATGAACTGTTCTTACCTGGCGATTTAGTGAGGCGATGGGCATTTGCGGCCTGGGCTTTTCAAAAGATGGCGGAAGATGACGATTGGTTGATCGCCATAGGAAGGGGATTCGAACGGGTAAAGGTCCGTTGACAAATGCAGCTGTGGCGAGAATGATTTCGAAGTTCGAAGCTACGGGTTGTTTAGACGATAGACCCCGTAGTGGCGAACCGAGCACAAGGCATAATGCTGCTGAGACAGTTGCACCGACATTCCATACACTACTGTTTGGTTGGCGCTGAGGCGTACCCTCCGATGCTATCCGTACAAAATCCATCGGCATCATGAACTGTTCTTACCTGGCGATTTAGTGAGGCAATGGGCATTTGCGGCTTGGGCTTTTCAAAAGTTGGCGGAAGATGACGATTGGTTGATCGCCATAGGAAGGGGATTCGAACGGGTAAAGGTCCGTTGACAAATGCAGCTGTGGCGAGAATGATTTCGAAGTTCGAAGTTACGGGTTGTTTAGACGATAGACCCCGTAGTGGCCGACCGAGCACAAGGCATAATGCTGCTGAGACAGTTGCACCGACATTCCATACACTACTGTTTGGTTGGCGCTGAGGCGTACCCTCCGATGCTATCCGTACAAAATCCATCGGCATCATGAACTGTTCTTACCTGGCGATTTAGTGAGGCGATGGGCATTTGCGGCCTGGGCTTTTCAAAAGATGGCGGAAGATGACGATTGGTTGATCGCCATAGGAAGGGGATTCGAACGGGTAAAGGTCCGTTGACAAATGCAGCTGTGGCGAGAATGATTTCGAAGTTCGAAGCTACGGGTTGTTTAGACGATAGACCCCGTAGTGGCCGACTGAGCACAAGGCATAATGCTGCTGAGACAGTTGCACCGACATTCCATACACTACTGTTTGGTTGGCGCTGAGGCGTACCCTCCGATGCTATCCGTACAAAATCCATCGGCATCATGAACTGTTCTTACCTGGCGATTTAGTGAGGCGATGGGCATTTGCGGCCTGGGCTTTTCAAAAGATGGCGGAAGATGACGATTGGTTGATCGCCATAGGAAGGGGATTCGAACGGGTAAAGGTCCGTTGACAAATGCAGCTGTGGCGAGAATGATTTCAAAGTTCGAAGCTACGGGTTGTTTAGACGATAGACCCCGTAGTGGCCGACTGAGCACAAGGCATAATGCTGCTGAGACAGTTGCACCGACATTCCATACACTACTGTTTGGTTGGCGCTGAGGCGTACCCTCCGATGCTATCCGTACAAAATCATGAACTGTTCTTACCTGGCGATTTAGTGAGGCGATGGGCATTTGCGGCCTGGGCTTTTCAAAAGATGGCGGAAGATGACGATTGGTTGATCGCCATAGGAAGGGGATTCGAACGGGTAAAGGTCCGTTGACAAATGCAGCTGTGGCGAGAATGATTTCGAAGTTCGAAGCTACGGGTTGTTTAGACGATAGACCCCGTAGTGGCCGACTGAGCACAAGGCATAATGCTGCTGAGACAGTTGCACCGACATTCCATACACTACTGTTTGGTTGGCGCTGAGGCGTACCCTCCGATGCTATCCGTACAAAATCCATCGGCATCATGAACTGTTCTTACCTGGCGATTTAGTGAGGCGATGGGCATTTGCGGCCTGGGCTTTTCAAAAGATGGCGGAAGATGACGATTGGTTGATCGCCATAGGAAGGGGATTCGAACGGGTAAAGGTCCGTTGACAAATGCAGCTGTGGCGAGAATGATTTCGAAGTTCGAAGCTACGGGTTGTTTAGACGATAGACCCCGTAGTGGCCGACTGAGCACAAGGCATAATGCTGCTGAGACAGTTGCACCGACATTCCATACACTACTGTTTGGTTGGCGCTGAGGCGTACCCTCCGATGCTATCCGTACAAAATCCATCGGCATCATGAACTGTTCTTACCTGGCGATTTAGTGAGGCGATGGGCATTTGCGGCCTGGGCTTTTCAAAAGATGGCGGAAGATGACGATTGGTTGATCGCCATAGGAAGGGGATTCGAACGGGTAAAGGTCCGTTGACAAATGCAGCTGTGGCGAGAATGATTTCAAAGTTCGAAGCTACGGGTTGTTTAGACGATAGACCCCGTAGTGGCCGACTGAGCACAAGGCATAATGCTGCTGAGACAGTTGCACCGACATTCCATACACTACTGTTTGGTTGGCGCTGAGGCGTACCCTCCGATGCTATCCGTACAAAATCATGAACTGTTCTTACCTGGCGATTTAGTGAGGCGATGGGCATTTGCGGCCTGGGCTTTTCAAAAGATGGCGGAAGATGACGATTGGTTGATCGCCATAGGAAGGGGATTCGAACGGGTAAAGGTCCGTTGACAAATGCAGCTGTGGCGAGAATGATTTCGAAGTTCGAAGCTACGGGTTGTTTAGACGATAGACCCCGTAGTGGCCGACTGAGCACAAGGCATAATGCTGCTGAGACAGTTGCACCGACATTCCATACACTACTGTTTGGTTGGCGCTGAGGCGTACCCTCCGATGCTATCCGTACAAAATCCATCGGCATCATGAACTGTTCTTACCTGGCGATTTAGTGAGGCGATGGGCATTTGCGGCCTGGGCTTTTCAAAAGATGGCGGAAGATGACGATTGGTTGATCGCCATAGGAAGGGGATTCGAACGGGTAAAGGTCCGTTGACAAATGCAGCTGTGGCGAGAATGATTTCGAAGTTCGAAGCTACGGGTTGTTTAGACGATAGACCCCGTAGTGGCCGACCGAGAACAAGGCATAATGCTGCTGAGACAGTTGCACCGACATTCCATACACTACTGTTTGGTTGGCGCTGAGGCGTACCCTCCGATGCTATCCGTACAAAATCGTGAACTGTTCTTACCTGGCGATTTAGTGAGGCGATGGGCATTTGCGGCCTGGGCTTTTCAAAAGATGGCGGAAGATGACGATTGGTTGATCGCCATAGGAAGGGGATTCGAACGGGTAAAGGTCCGTTGACAAATGCAGCTGTGGCGAGAATGATTTCGAAGTTGAAGTTACGGGTTGTTTAGACGATAGACCCCGTAGTGGCCGACCGAGCACAAGGCATAATGCTGCTGAGACAGTTGCACCGACATTCCATACACTACTGTTTGGTTGGCGCTGAGGCGTACCCTCCGATGCTATCCGTACAAAATCATGAACTGTTCTTACCTGGCGATTTAGTGAGGCGGTGGGCATTTGCGGCCTGGGCGTTTCAAAAGATGGCGGAAGATGGCGATTGGTTGAGTAACGTGTTCTGGACCGACGAAGCTCATTTCACGCTCCGAGGGTCTGTCAACGCCCACAACTGCAGAATTTGGGCTACCGAAAATCCTAGAACTGTCATGGAAACTCCATTGCACGACGAGAATGGGTTGGACTTACCACATCTACCGTTATCGGGCCTTTTTTCTTCGAGGAAATGGGTGATTCTGATTTTGTAATTGCTACTGTGACGGGTGAGAGGTACGCCGATATGTTACAGAATCGCATCATCCCCAGCCTGGCTGATAAACACCTGCTGGAACGTACGATGTTTATGCAGGATGGCGCTCCACCCCATATTGCTAGACGCGTGAAAGATCTCCGTCGTTTGGTGATGATCGTATGCTCAGCCGCCACTTTCGTCATGCCTGGCCTCCCAGGTCCCCAGACCTCAGTCCGTGCGATTATTGGCTTTGGGGTTACCTGAAGTCGCAATTGTATCGTGATCGACCGACATCTCTAAGGATGCTGAAAGACGACATCCGACGCTAATGCCTCACCATAACTCCGCACATGCTTTACAGTGCTGTTCACAACATTATTCCTCGACTACAGCTATTGTTGAGGAATGATGGTGGACATATTGAGCATTTCCTGTAGAGAACATCATATTTGCTTTGTCTTACTTTGTTATGCTAATTATTGCTATTCTGATCAGATGAAGCGCCATCTGTCGGATATTTTTTGAACTTCTGTATCTTTTTGGTTCTAATAAAACCACACGTCATTCCAAGCATGTGTGTCAATTTGTACCTCTCTATCTACATTATTCCGTGATTTATTCAGTTTTCAAATTTATACTGACTTTTTGATCACCCGGTACAATGAATCACCATCATTGTTTAACCACAGTTCCATTGCTCCGTTGCTTTGCAACACGAGTCTTGACAATTGTTGAAGTTTAGTGTGCATACTCTTTCTGCTCCAGTCACTCTATGAGTAACTCTAATACGCGCTTCATTGGCCATGCCATCATCATCCAGTCGAGTTGGTCCTGCTTATGTTTTCTATAGCATTTGTGGATTGCATACGTGATATGGTTATTGGGAGACAGCGGTAAGGCAACACGATAAGCTGTCTGCATAGCAGAAGAGAAACATTTGGTATATCCTGTCAAAGCGCAGCTCAAGCAGCGGAGAGAGATGAAAACAGATGAATCTGAGAAGAAACTGGATGTAATGACGGTAATGATAATAACGACATACCGCTGGGTAAGAAATGAATGGGCGAGGGATGGGCGAAGGAAGTTCCTCTCGAGTTTACTAAACTGACAGAAATGGAAAACCTTACACCATGAAGATCTTGACAAAACGCTACCAAACTTATACGCCAATATTACCAAGCCTGTAAGGCATGTTGATTATTTTCAGTATTCTGAGTACAGAAGAAAAGTCATTCCTAAAGATGAAGAACAGTGTGAGTACATGTTGGCTGCTAAGCGTATCTAATGTTGCTGGAACTTGTCATGTGGTTTTCTCAGAGAATGTACACCTGCAACTTAGCACCATCTATC
Organism: Schistocerca serialis cubense; assembly: GCF_023864345.2. Classification (NCBI taxonomy): domain Eukaryota; kingdom Metazoa; phylum Arthropoda; class Insecta; order Orthoptera; family Acrididae; genus Schistocerca; species Schistocerca serialis. The sequence goes on from NC_064638.1 coordinate 393,441,259, forward strand.
AGTCTGTGAGAATGGTCTGCTCATCGGCGTTAGGGTATAGTACAAGGCAGCATCATACCGACAAATAGGACAGGCTGAAATTAGAATGAAATCTATACCTTTAGCTGCTTAGAGGCATTGATAAATATCAACGGGACAGCTGAAAAACGAGAGCTCAGAACTGGACTCGAACCCGGGATCTCTTGCTCACATGGCAGACGCTCTATCCGACTCAGCCACCGAGGACAGACAGTGAGGGACTACAGAATGAGAGTGGTCTTGATGAAATCAGGACAAAAAGAGAAGGCACGGTTCCTTCCAGAAGGACACACCACGAGAAGGCCGTAGGATTGGTCGAGTAGCTGAAATTCGGAAAGAAGCTACAAAAAGAGTATGAACCGCCGAGAACAGATAATTGAAAACTGGATTGAAATCTCGAGTTGGCATGTGCCTTTTACTGCTGCTATCATACTATATGCAGTCTACAGAGACTTAAGTGGTGTGCAAGGAAACTCAACGGGGACACTGAATGGTATTTTGGGGTGTTCAGCAGTTAGTGTCGCTCCCGTTTGTTGCAGCAAGATAGATGCCGACGCGTCCGTAGGCAACACGATTACAGGTTACTGGAAGCGGCGACTCTCGATATCTATGCCTTTTCAACTCCTGGAATCGTGATGTAGGATGTTAGTGGACGTAAGAACAGGGCTGATTAAGTTACTGTTGAAGGGATGCTTACCAATACATGGCTAGAATAGAAACCACTTCTTCAAACCGCTCATGAAAGGATACCAACTAGAATATTCCAGCAGGATAACGCAATAGCGTACACTACAGTTCACACCACAAACCCTATGAGGAACGTAAGGACCCCTGACTTGTCACCCACACAGCATGGTTGCGATACGATGGGAAGACTTATGCTTCCATACAAACTTCCAGGCACTGAGAAAATATGTGTGTCAGGCATAGCAATAAATACATCAAGATAACATTCAGAGGCGGTTCGCTTCCATGGCACGACTAATATAGGAGTGGATTTCTGACTGTGGGGGTTTAAGATGACACTGCTGTTGAGGATGGTCATCAGTTCCTAATGGAATGAAAGTTTAATCGCGTAACATCAGTTATGTGATGAACACCTTCAAAAAGTTTGATAAATATCGGGGTGGCGCTTCATGTGCTACACTATACATTTACATCACTTAAGAAACTGAAGGATGGAGATGACGATAGAGTGGAAAGTGAGTACATGACATCAGAAAATATGCAGGATAAATACGATGGTTGGAACTTTAACAGTGGCAACTATTTATTTACAGCTCGTACAAAACAGATACGTGTTACAAAGTTTTACTGACCTTCAAAGTAGTCACCAGCATTGTGTACAGCCCGTTGCAAGCGATGTGGAAGTCGTAGGATACTCTTGGCAGTGCCAGTTGTGTTGACAGTTCGAGTGGCGTGGTCTATTGCCCGAGGAATATATAGCAGTTCCGAAGCAAATGCCGTGAAGTGTTTCCTTCAGTTTAGAAATCGAGTTGAACTTTCGAGGGTTTGAGTCAAGGAAGTGCAATAGGTGCTATAGCAGTTTGCAGCCTCATCAGCCAAACAAATCAGTGGCAGCTTGCACTGTACGTGCTTCAACATTGACCGGCAAAATGATGGTCAGGCCTTGCAGAAAGTGTCATCACTTCTGTCTCTAAGCTGGTCGTAGGTTGTGTTCCAAAAATGAACAACTTAGAGACGGAAGTGATGACACTTTCTGCAGGACCTGACCATCATTTTGAGGACAATGCTCAAGCACGTATAGTGCAAGCTGTTACTGATTTGTTTGACTGATGGGGCTGCTAAGTGTTATACCACCTCCTACACTCCCCTTGTGAGGTTTCGTGGTCAGAACAACAACTGAGTAAACTGTAAATAACTTTGGTTTAATGTTGCAATCTTATCACAAAAATACTTGCATTTACACAGTTTACAAAAAAAAAAAAAAATGGTTCAGATGGCTCTGAACACTATGGGACTCAACTTCTGATGTCATCAGTCCCCTAGAACTTATAACTACTTAAACCTAACTAACCTAAGGACATCACACACATCCATGCCCGAGGCAGGATTCGAACCTGCGACCGTATCGGTCGCGCGGTTCCAGACTGTAGCGCCTACAACCACTCGGCCACACAGTTTACAATGCGACTATGTTACGACAGTTGTCAAACGAACGCATCTCGTCCTGATAAAGTGAAATAAGCATAAACATAAACACAACAGTGGTAAATCTTAACTAGAAGTTTCTTTACAAAATTATTCTTACGACTACGTCGTGCTGTTGGCCAGTACTACGATAAATCATCCGATTCCGGTTCAAAGTTGGGTACTATTTAGGATGACAGTCAAGTCTATGGAGGGTGGTTAGTTTTATAACAAGCTGAGCAAAAGATTACCCAAGGTCATTCGAGTTTACAGTGGACGCAAGCTGGTGAACCAACAAGTTTACACCTCTGCATGCAGTATTATCTCAGCTGTGATGAGCTGTCGTCGGCATGGCTGCTCTCGTCTTCTAAAATTCCTATAAAAACTAATTAAGCCTTTGCTGATTTTTCTAGCAGAAACTCTATGTTTCTCATTATGCAAGAAAACATGTACCCATCCCCATTCTTGGAGTATGGCGATTTGCACATGCATGTCTGGAGCAGTGTGCATATTAAAATGCCCTCTCAGTCCTTGCAAGGACAATTAGCTAACTGGCTGGTTCGTTTCTCCATAGTGGGAGCTCAACGACGCTTCAGCTAATACCTAGGTGAATGTCAGCCGCAGTGAACGCAGTGTTCACTCAGATGTCTCCTCTGCGTCGTAGAGAGCATAATGCGGCGCATTCTGCACTTGACGCCAGTTCAGAGAAGAGTCCTCGAAAATTTCGCTCTCGTCTTTCTCGTAGCCGAACGCTCTCCCCACCTGGTTTCCTTCGTTCTCCAGTCGACTTTTTTTGACCAATAGGAGCGTTTCTCTTATTTTGTGGAAACTCTCTCCACCAAACGTAAGGGCCCTACCATTGAACTGCATCGAAATCTCGGCACTTTACTCTTTCCTAGTTCGTTTCCACCAGTCGGACGTTTCGTGCCCACTGACATGTGCACTATTCACTGTTCACGTGATCAACTGCGTCACTGGTTTTGTTCGTATGCATTTGGAATTCCGAAACGCAGTTTTCTATAGCTTCTTTCTGTCCTACTTCTGATGGCCCGTTACATACTCTGCAGTATGCGTCACCTGTCCGGTCGCTGCCTCCCGCTATGGGAAGCCCCCTAAGAGCTTTTCGTGGTGCTTCCCGTGGTGTGGCCTCTGTGTCTGCCCATGCTGGCTACCACACAAAACGTTTCCTCTCGCTGCTTGTTTCACCTTCTGCTCATTGACATGCATTGTATAGGAGCTGAGTGTTAATGTCATCGATTGAGTGTCGTCCCTTTTGCATTACATACCAATAGGCAAATCTGCTCATTACCGCCAAAGTAAGTTAGGTGTCATATTCACTTTCCAGTTACAATGTACACTACTGGCCATTAAAACTGCTACACCAAGAAGAAATGCACATGATAAAACGCGTATTCATTGGACAAATATATTATACTAGAACTGACATCAGATTACATTTTCGCGCAATTTGGGTGCATAGATCCTGAGAAATCACTACCCAGAACAACCACCTCCGGCCGTAATAACGGCCTTGATACGCCTGGGCATTGAGTCAAACAGAGCTTGGATGGCGTGTACAGGTACAGCTGCCCATGCATCTTCAACACAATACCACAGTTCATCAAGAGTAGTCACTGGCGTATTGTGACGAGCCACTTGCTCGGCCACCATTGACCAGACGTTTTCAATTGGTGAGAGATCTGGAGAATGTGCTGGCCAGGGCAGCAGTCGAACATTTTCTGTATCCAGAAAGGCCCCTACAGGACCCTGCAACATGCGGTCGTGCATTATCCTGCTGAAATGTAGGGTTTCGCAGGGATCGAATGAAGGGTAGAGCCATGGGTCGTAACACATCTGAAATGTAACGTCCACTGTTCAAAGTATCGTCAGTGCGAACAAGAGGTGACCGAGACGTGTAACCAATGGCACCCCATACCATCATGCCAGGTGATACACCAGTATAGCGATGACGAATACACGCTTCCAATGTGCGTTCACCGCGATGTCGCCAAAAACGCATGCGACCATCATGATGCTGTAAACGGAACCTGTATTCATCCGTAAAAAATGACGTTTTGCCATTCGTGCACCCAGGTTCGTCGTTGAGTAAACCATCGCAGGCGCTCCTGTCTGTGATGCAGCGTCAAGGGTAACCGCAGCCATGGTCTCCAAGCTAATAGTCCATGCTGCTGCAAACAACGTCTAACTGATAGAGAAGATGGTTGTTGTCTTGCAAACATCCCCATCTGTTGACTCAGCGATCGAGACGTGGCTGCAAGATCCATTACAGCCACGCGGATAAGATGCCTGTTATCTCGACTACTACTGATGCGAGGCCGTTGGAATCCAGCACGGCGTTCCGTATTGCCCTACAGAACCCACCGATTCCATATTCTGCTAACAGTCATTGGATCTCGACCAACGCGAGCAGCAATGTCGCGATACGATAAACTGCAATCGCGATGGGCTACAATCTGACCTTTATCAAAGTCGGAAACGTGATGGTACGCATTTCTCCTCCTCACACGAGGCATCACAACAACGTTTCACCAGGCAACGCCGGTCAACTGCTGTTTGTGTATGGGAAAACGGTTGGAAACTTTCCTCATGTCAGCACGTTGTTGGTGTCGCCACCGGCGCCAACCTTGTGTGAATGCTCTGAAAAGCTAATCATTTGCATATCACAGCATCTTCTTCCTGTCGGTTGAATTTCGCGTCTGTAGCACGTCATACTCGTGGTGTAGCAATTTTAATGGCCAGTAGTGTATAAAACTCTTATGTAAGGTGCGAAATTGACCTTCATTTATTCTGCCACCTTACACCCAGACTTTAGACCTCGTCAGTTCCACTCGATTTCTAAAATGAAGCAAACACTTCATGTCATTCGCTTCAGAACTGCTACAAATTCCTCAGGCAATAGACCACGCCGCTCGAACTGCCAACACAGCTGGTTCAAATGGTTCAAATGGCTCTGAGCACTATGGGACTTAACATCTGAGGTCATCAGTCCCCTAGAACTTAGAACTACTTAAACCTAACTAACCTAAGGACATCACACACATCCATGCCCGAGGCAGGATTCGAACCTGCGACCGTAGCAGTCGCGCGGTTCCGGACTGAAGCGCCTAGAACAGCTCGTCCACCGCGGCTGGTAACACAGCTGGCACTGCTAGGAGTATCCTATGACTTCCACATCGCTGGCAACAGGTTGTACACAATACTGGTTTGCACTATGAAGGTAGTAAACCTTTGAGACACATTTCTATTTTGTACGAGCTGTAAATAAATAGTTGCCACTATTAAAGTTCAAACCCTCGTATGAATGTGCATAGCTCTAGAACATGGCTTTCCATCATAAAGCCCGATCGCAAAAAATCTGGACCGCCAAAACCCGATGAAGTAGTTGCTTTTTCAGAAACAGTAGTAAGTGAGGAGGATATTTTAAAATTAACCTACTTTGTCGACTGCGCACGGGTGCAAACTAACATGCATGTGGGACGCGGGGATGCTTGCCTACTTGCTAACCTATTAACTGTCCACTTCTGTGCCTCTCACCCGCCGCACGCTTCCGCAGAGCAGCTCATGTGCGTGCTACGTTGGCCACACGAGAGACTCGCCACGGGAGTTGATTGAACTTAAAAGTTATGAAAGTCTTAAAACAGGCTACCATAGCTGCCAGAAGAATGGATTGATAGCACTTTATAAAAAAATATATCTAATCCGACCAGTACCCCAACCTATCCAAGTTAGCGCATCAACAGTTACCCTTATTCGGAAGTACACACATCGGTGAATATTTTGTTTCACGAATGACAATGTAAAATATGAAACGACATATTCGCTAACAGATGACCATCTGAGCAGAATTCTCAGAATGTAGACGTCACACATATCTACAAATCAAGGGACTGTGCAACAAAAAATGTTACTCTTTGCAATAAGTTTTCGTTTTATTAATTTTATTTTTCATTACTTTTAATTTTCGCGTTTAGTTTGTGACTGCCTATCTAGAAAAACTGTTTTATTTCCACTGGTTTAGTTCCTTCACAAAATCTTTTTCGTCTTGCCTGCGACAGTGAGAACAGTCAATAATGTTGCTCATTTCGAAATTTAAAAAATGGCTCTGAGCACTATGGGACTCAACTGCTGTGGTCATAAGTCCCCTAGAACTTAGAACTACTTAAACCTAACTAACCTAAGGACAGCACACAACACCCAGCCATCACGAGGCAGAGAAAATCCCTGACCCCGCCGGGAATCGAACCCGGGAACCCGGGCGTGGGATTTTCGAAATTTAGTTGGACACCTCTGCTGTAGAGTGTATTACATGGGGACTTTTATTCAGTAATAGACCTCAGTTGGCTTCTGATGATCATCATTATGATGATGAAGCATAAGGAACATTATCAGTATCTCTAATTGCGATATCATGCTAGCCATAACAATTTTTTTTTTCACTTTGAAAAGTAACTGCTGTATTACACGGGGGCTTTTATTCAGTAATAGATCTCAGTTGGCTTCTGATGATTATCATTATGATGATGAAGAAGGAACATTATCAGTATCTCTAATTACGATATCATGCTAACCATAACAATATTTTTTTTTTTCACTTTGAAAAGTAACTGCTGTCTTCTGTACCTCACCAACCAAAAATTTGGTCTGTTGGTAATTGTTTACAGTCGTTTTCTCGGCAGGCCGTAGTGAAGATGCATCTGACTATAATTTATGAGGCGACGACACTTAAACTTAGCGGGTTCAACGCCAAACATTATGTTAAGTCTCAGAAGTAAATGGTTAGGTACCGAGAAACAATTTGGAAATTTGTGGCAAGACCCTATGGGACCAAACTACTGAGATAATCGGTCCCTAAGCTTACACAAAAAATGGCTCGGAGCACTATGGGACTCAACTGCTGAGGTCATTAGTCCCCTAGAACTTAGAACTAGTTAAACCTAACTAACCTAAGGACATCACAAACATCCATGCCCGAGGCAGGATTCGAACCTGCGACCGTAGCGGTCTTGCGGTTCCAGACTGCAGCGCCTTTAACCGCACGGCCACTTTGGCCGGCTTAGCTTACGCACTACTTAACCTAACTTAAACTAACTTAACTAAGGACAACACGCACACAAATGCCCGAGGAACGACTCTGACGGGGGGAGCCGCACGGACCGTGATAAGGCGCCTAGACCGCACTGCTACGCCGCGCGATTAAAGTAAGCGAATGAGGGGATTCACAGATTACGGTATGAGCTGTAGTGCAATAGAGCTCGCTCTTTACTTGTAGGAGACCGTCCGTTCATTGCACATATTTATAAAGTTGGTGTAATCGGATACAATCTGAACCTAATTAAAACAAAAAACACTAATCTCTGAACTCAAAATGGGCTTTTACCTGACAATTACATGATAGTTGGTGTGTTCATATGCCGGCTATGCTACTTCACTTACCATCAGTGTAAATTTGTTAAAAAATCACGTAATTGTAATAGTACTCGGAGCCAATAATTTAGTTTCACGAGGGTACGTTACTCTGATAAACGTCTAGAAAGAAACAAGATTCTTGCATTGACGTTGGGGAATGTGCAAGAGATTTGTGAGAGGCGGTACAGCTAAATACGGCATGGAATCGTAATATGGCCTATTGCAGACCATGAGGTCACAAAAGGGTGTGGTTGCCCGAAAGAAGGAGAAGCTTCGGAAAAATCGGTGTGTAGACACCAAATTTGCTAATAACTGCTCTACTAGAAAACCACTCCTTTTACAGAGCAAGCAGACGGACACTAAAAATCATTAACCAACATCGAAATTTAAAAAATGTTCAAATGTGTGTGAAATCTTATGGGATTTGACTGCTAAGGTCACACACTGCTAAGCTTACACACTGTTTAACGTAAATTATCCTAAGGACAAACACACACACCCATGCCCGAGGGAGGACTTGAACCTCCGCCGGGACAAGCCGCACAGTCTGGGACTACAGCGCCTTAGACCGCTCGGATAATCCCGCGCGGCTCGAAATTTAAATTTGGTACAAAAGAAATAGATCACTTTACATGATAGACAAATAATGATATAACAGAATCGAACTGAATTATTACTGAATGCGAGGGTGGTTTAGTTTTTAGTATGATAATGGGTGGTAATAGAATGCACGGATATCCCAGTTCACGTGGGCTCACAGCTCAGACCCGTCCACAAAGTTCTGTTGTCAGTAACAATGCCAAGTAAAAGTAGAAGTTATACTGTGTGTAGGCACAACTTCGGAAAAATAAGTTTGTGATACACGAATGGGAACGATTATACACACATCAAAATAAAAAGTTTTGCATCATGTCGGTTCCGAGAGTTCCGGAACCTGTACGGAAAATTGGAATAGAGATCAACATACACATCATTTCTACCCTTTTTATTGCTCATGAAAACCACACATTGCACATTGTACCACCATACAGCGAGACCTTCAGAGGTGGGGGTCCAAATTGATGTAGACACCGGTACCTCTAATACCCAGTAGCACGTCCTCTTGCATCGATGCATGCCTGTATTCGTCGTGGCATACTATCCACAAGTTCATCAAGGCACTGTTGGTCCAGATTGTCCGAGACCTCAACGGCAATTCGGCGTAGATCCCTCAGAGTGGTTGGTGTGTCACGTCGTCCATTAACAGCCCTTTTCAATCTATCCTAGGCCTGTTCGATAGAGTTCGTAACTAGAGAACATGCTGACCACTCTAGCCAAGCGATGTCGTTATTCTGAAGGACGTCATTCACAAGATGTGCCCCGGGGGGGGGGGGGGGGGGGGGGGACGAATTGTCGTCCATGAAGACGAATGCCTCGCCAATATGCTGCCGATATGGTTGCACTATCGGTCGGAGGATGACATTCACGTATCGTACAGCAGTTCGGCGCCTTCCACGACCGCCAGCGGCGTACGTCGGCACCACATAATCCCAGCCCAAAACATCAGGGAACCTACACCTTGCTGAACTCGCTGGACAATGTGTCTAAGACGTTCAGCCTGACCGGGTTGCCTCCAAACACGTCTCAGAAGATTGTCTGGTTGAAGGCATATGCGACACTCATCGGTAAAGAGAATATGATGCCAATCCTGAGCGGTCCATTCGGCATGTTGTTGGACCCATCTGTACCGCTCTGCATGGTATCTTGGTTGTAAAGATAGACCTCGCCATGGACGTCGGGAGCGATGTTGCTCATCATGCAGTCTGTTGCACACAGTTTGAGTCGTAACATGACGTCCTGTGGCTGCACGAAGAGCAATATTCAACATGGTGACGTTGATGTCAGGGTTCCTCCGACCCATAATCCGTAGGTAGTAGTCATCCACTGCAGTAGTAGCCCTTGGGCGGCCTGAGCGAGGCATGTCATCGATAGTTCCTGTCTCTCTGTATCTCCTCCATGTCCGAACATCACCGCTTTGGTTCACTCAGAGACGCCTTGACACTTTCCTTGTTGAGAGCCCTTCCTGGCACAAAGTAACAATGCAGAAGCGATCGAACCGCGGTATTGACCGTCTAGGCATGGTTGAACTACAGATAATATGTGCCGTGTACCTCCTTCCTGGTGGAATGACTGGAACTGATCGGCTGTCGGACCCCCTCCGTCTAATAGGCGCTGCTCATGCATGACTGTTTACATCTTTGAGCGGGTTTATTGACATCTCTGAACAGTCAAAGCGACTGTGTCTGAGATACAACATCCACAGTCAACGTCTATCTTCAGGAGTTCTTGGAACCGGAGTGATGCAAAACTTTATTTGATATGTGTATTTGCAATACATTGGTTAAGCCAACAGCATGTAGAGCATGTAGCGATTTCATCAACAGGTCTGCAGTAACACGAAGTGACAGAGCAACTAACGACAGTGTGGCCGAGTAGATGATGATTATCATTGCGATGATAAAGCATAAGAAACATTATCAGTATCGCTAATAACGATACCATGTTAACCATAATTTTTTTTCATTCTGAAAACTAACTGTCGTTCTCTGTACCTCACCCATTCTAACCAAAACTTTCGTCTGTTTGTAAGAAGGCTCACCACACGGGAGAAAAGCGAAAGCTTGCTGCAAGTATGTGATTGGTCGCTGCAAACCAAAGGACCTTCCATGAGGCATGTCACGAGCTACGCACCACGTTTATGCCTCTCTGGACGAGGGAGAATAACGCCATACTAATGTATCAATGAAGCACGTCGAGGCGAAAAATAGACGTGTTTCAACGTCTTGTGTAATCTCTGCCGTCTTCAACCTTTCTGCAGGCTGCAAACTTCCAGAAAGACTATCTTCTGTGGACGAAACACGATCGCGCTCCTAGATTACTAAGCACAAAGTTTAATCCCTCGGCAAAGTTTTAATTAGACCTGAGTAATTGGAGCATAAGCGCACTCTTATGCGACCGGAGGACGACGGCTGAGAAATCGCTGCCCTAGAGCTGCCTGCTGTGACTTTACCAAAGACGGAATGTGGCTGTCAAACTTGTTTCCAGTTGACTGATCTGTGTGTGATCCGGATTTATGATTGCAGTGTTAGAAATCCAAATTTCATGAACATATAGTTAACAAAAAAACTACCAGTATGTGTGTAACACTTGCGCTAGGCTGCAGACATGATTATTTTACGAATGCTCAAAATTCACAGCTTTTCGAGCATTGTCGTTCCTCGTACGACAACGTAATACACCAAGCAGGCAGTCGGCGGAGTAACAGTTCTTGGGTCAGAGAATACAGCTGAAACACATTTCTTCCGCTTTCTTTTCCCTTGAACACTTATATAAAATCATCAGCGTTAGGCATGTAAGGTTGCCGCTAAGGCAGAAAATTGCAGAAGTTAAGCATTATCACTGTGAAAGTTGATAGGTAGTTAAATGTAGTCCGCACTTTCATCCGATTTATGCTGCATATCATCAGCCATTCGTATGGGGAACTACAGCGCAACAAACAGTCCGGACCACGACACAACTTCGAGTCACAAGAAAATTTCATCGAAGATGGAAGCTGTTTTAAGTGCCAGGAAAAATATACTTAATCAAACAAATTATTCTACTAAAAACTGAAAACTTGAAACCAAGCAAAATACACTCGTTCTCATAAATTAAGGATAATTGCAGAATGTGGTGCCACACAACGTGGCACTACACAAAAACTGGCGTTAACAGCATAGGCACATAGGGAACACACACGACACTGATCTGTAAGTCCACGGTATTGGTGATAAGTTGAGAAAACCGTCCCGAAACACGTGCTACAAAACGCCACTGTTTCCTGCGCGTGTACCCCGATATCAGTATGGGATATGATCACGATGCTCACATACACAGGCCGCACAACATGTTGGCATACTCTGGATCAGGTGGTCGAGCAGCTGCTGAGGTATAGCCTCCCATTCTTGCACCAGTGTCTGTTGGAGCTCCTGAAGTGTCGTAGAGGTTTGAAGATTTGCAGCGATACGTCGACCGAGAGCATCCCAGATGTTAGGTCTGGAGAACAGGCAAGCTACTCCGTTCGCCTGATACATTCTGTTTCAAGGTACTCCTACACGATGGCGGTTCGGTGGGGCCACGCGTTATCATACATCAGGAGGAAGGAGGCACACAGCACCCCTCAAAAGGCGGACATACTAGTGCAAAATGACGTCCCTATACACCTGACCTGTTACAGTTCCTCTGTGAAAGACATGCAGGGGTGTACGTGCACCAATCATAATCCCACCATAGACCATCAAACCACCACCTCCATACAGGTCCCTTTCAAGGGCATTAAAGGGTTGGTATCTGGTATGCCAGATGAAAACCCTGCGAGAATCACTGTTCAGACTATATCTGGACTCGTCCATGAACATAACCCGGGACCACTGTTCCAATGACCATGTACTGTGTTCTTGACACCAGGCTTTACGGGCTCTCCTGTGACCAGGGGTCAGTAAATGCCACTTGCAGGTCTCTGGGCGAATAAATCATGTCTGTTCAGTCGTCTGGAGACTGTGTGTCTGGAGACAACTGTTCCAGTGGCTACGGTAAGGTCCCGAGCAAGGCTACCTGCAGTACTCCGTGGCGGGCAGTGATGGTGAGATATCGGTCTTCTTGTGGTGTTTTACACTGTGGACGTCCCGTACTGTAGCGCCTAGACACGTTTCCTGTGTACTGGAACCCGTGCTACGAACTGCTGTGTTTGACCAGCCTCCGGTCGCCCTAGTTTTCTACCCCTCATTACGTCATCAATATGTGTTCTTTGAGCCGTTTTCAACACACAGTCACCATTAGCACGTCTGAAAACGTCTGCAAACTTACTCGCTGCACTGTACCCTGACATGCACCATCACACCTCTGCGGATGTGGACTGCTGCCAGCGCCACCGTGCGACGACCGCAGGTCAGATGCAAATCATGGTCATACACGGAGGTGATTTAAACCCGCAAACCGCCCACCAAAGCATTGGTTCACCAGGTATCACCATTATCCTTAATTTATGAGCATGAGTGTAGATAGCTTGGAATTTTAAGCGTGAATACGAAAAGTCCGGATCTGCGACCAGTTCATACTGTATGGTTATAACTAAAATGCAGCCATTCGCGGAGGTCCTACGTGACCTGTAGTTATCGTATGGCAGCGAAACTTGGTAGACATGGTACTGCGTTCATGCTGAACCAATTTACCCCGGAAAACACAATAGTTCCAATTCTGGCGACCAGGTGCAAATCTAGAGTTGTATATCATCCGTATGATATCCACGGTTTCATTTGACAAGCCGTAACGTGAGTGAACAGTGTGGCTACCGTGAAGAAAGGCCGTGTGCTGTTGGTGAAACTGTTTTTTGTGAACGGCAGCAATTGGAGTGCTACATTGAGAGTGCATCGCGCCTGAAACGTCTGGGGAGAGGCTCGGTATCATTAAATGGTTTAAAGAAGATGACAGTGCAATTCGAAAACACGGGTGAGGAAGGCGTCCTATCCCGGTAGAAGTTATTGACGAGGTTGCTGTTGCCGTAACTGACCGTGCAGCCCGTGCCCCGGGTAGTGTTGGTGCTAGTGCGGTGTTACGAGAATTTTCCATCCCATAGTCAACAGCAGGGAAAGTTTTGGAGTCTGCTTTGCTCTAGTACTCATAAGATGTCCAGACGCTGCAAAAGAAACCTCATGATCTACAGCAACATTCTGTATTTGCTCTTCTTTTCTGCCGTGAATAGACGGAACTGTCGAATCTGGGTACTATTAAACCGCGTGTTGTGCACAAACAGCCATTGCACTCGCCGTGTGTGACTGTGTGGTGTGCATTCACGAGCATCTTCATTTTCGATCCGTTCTTCATTGTAGGTAATAAACCCAGACAGCCTGTCAGATGTACCTGAGAGGTCTGCACGTTATCCTGACCTTCTTGTGTAGCATGTGATTCCTGCTTTGGAGGGTACAACTGTGTGGAAACCACAGGATGGGGCAACGCCTCATGACACTAACCCCGTGAAAGACCTGCTTAACGTAACCTTCCACGAACGTGTTATATCCAGAGATTTTCCAGATGCATGGCCTGCAAGATCACCTGATATGAATCCATGCGACTTTTAACGTGGCTATCACGGACAGTCTGTACCTAATCTGAAGCCAGTACACAGGAAGACGATGCTTAGATTCCACTGGAACTGCTGCGAGCAACTGTTGACCACGTCGTTTTGAGGACGCAGCATCTCGTCGACGTCTCCGGTTCTCATATTAAACAAATGGTGCAAGCGGCAGTAAACAATAAAATCAACATAATGTCTTTCTCACTCTCTCAACCCTTTCTGCCCACGTCTCGTTCTTATCCATTACACATGGGAACATTTCTACACGTCTCTCTTGCATCCGCAGTGGCAGATTTGCACCTGGTGGCCAAAATTGTAACTAAATTTTTTTCCAACGTAAATCGGTTCTGTAATAACGCATTAGAATATCTCCTAAGTTTTGTTGCCGTACGACAGTTGAAGCCCACACTGTATCTCTGTAACTGCACTTTAATTATAACCACCCGGTATTGCCGGCCGGAGTGGCCGAGCGGTTCTAGGCGCTTCAGTCTGGTGGAACCGTGCTACCTCTACGGTCGCAGGTTCGAATCCTGCCTCGGGCATGGATGTGTGTGATTCCTTAGGTGAGTTAGGTTTAAGTAGTTCTAAGTTCTAGGGGACTGACGACCTCAGGAGTTAAGTCCCATAGTGCTCAGAGCCATTTGAATCACCCGGTATTACACTAAACCTCATATTAGCCAGAAACTAAGTAAACGCCGACCATTACTGTAATTCCCAACATAACAACTAATACAGCGGCAGTCGCAGAGACGCCTCGAGATAAATTTCACGGCGTGTCTATTAGCAGATATAATTGGGTCAGACGGTAGCTTGTGTTCTCCATTGTGTGGAGTTTCTTCGGCCTGCATCTTCGTCGATGAAATGCTGTTGTGTAGCAATGAGTAGGTGAGTAGTGTTCTCTATCATGATCCATTCATCTACTATTCCAACCAAAGCTATCCTATTTGTCTCAAACCTTTTCGTTTAACTGAAACAGGTGGTAGTGGGTTCACAACCAATTGTGTTGAGGTAGGGAACCAGTGGTCGGAAATGTATATTTATTGTGTTATGGACGTACAAAGCGGATGCTGCATAACGCAACGTAGGTCTTAGTAACAGTGTGAAGTGTTGACCGTCAGTATCACTGCATGCCTGACAACGGCACATGGAGTCCTGCCACACTGTCTCTAACATCGGTGGTGTCTGTTGTACCAGGACACAGGCAGCTTGGACGCTAGCAACCAGGTCTTCATTCGTTTCTACGGACGTTTCACACACCAAGGGCTTGTCGTGACCCCAGAAGAAAGTGTCCAGAAGTGTGAGACACGGCGATCGCACTGGCCATGTGACAGGACATCCGCTTCCAATCCCACGATGAGGGTACGTGTTGTTCAGGTGCTCACGGACGTTAACATCGAAGCGGGGTG
Organism: Schistocerca serialis cubense; assembly: GCF_023864345.2. Classification (NCBI taxonomy): domain Eukaryota; kingdom Metazoa; phylum Arthropoda; class Insecta; order Orthoptera; family Acrididae; genus Schistocerca; species Schistocerca serialis. The sequence goes on from NC_064638.1 coordinate 393,456,412, forward strand.
GTCACCGTCCTGATGAAACCACATTCTTAAGCGGACAAAATGGGGTACGGTCTCCAAGAACTGTGGCAGCACTTCGCAATACATGCGTTGAGACTGGCTGTCGTCGCTTTGAACAATTGCTAAGAACTACATTGTTGTTATGCGGTGTGCGCTGTATGTGTTCACAACACAATAAATATTCATTTTCGACCATTGGTTCCGTACTTCTATATAGTCGGTTACGGACCATCGCCTGTTTGACCCATCAAGTTATTTGATTGTAAAAGTACCGTAATAGAAGGAGTTATCCACAAGAGCATTGTATTTCTCTGACTATCACATGAAAGGTGCAGGTTTTGTTGCTGTCAACCCCTGAGTGCTGTAGATGTGCTCACAGCATGCGACGTTAGTAGGAACACCAGCAGAAGGGACGCTAAGTCAGTGTGAATCGGACGGCAGCAGTGAAGTGAGCCACGATGGTTGATGAGAAAGTGCGTGAAACGTATTGAACAGTAAAATAAACATTTGGTATAGAATATTGAGGGTACAATAAAGGTGCGAGTATTAAAAGTAAAGTATTGGAACAAGTCAATGTCCGACAAAATGTCTACCGTAATTGACCGTCGTTGTGGAGTCGATACTAGTTTTATGTTAATATCTGGTGCCGAATAAGCAAATTTAACAATAATCACCACTGAAAACTACGAATTGTGGTGTCTAATTTAATCCCACAAAACAATACCATGGAAGAAGAGATGCAATCAAACGCCATGTTCCACATAACAGCACATTATCGGCATGTCCCGGAAACTTCAAGCGTTGAAGACGGATCACAAGTCTGTTCTTAACACAAATACTATAGGATTCAATGCTCAAGAGTAGATATTACATGTCGCAGATCGTCTCACTAGTATTTCCTTTTGCAGTCAGATTGATCACACAGAAACTAAAAGTACAGAAGCCACGTGCCACAGGAAAATATCTATTCACTAGGCTATCTACTGGATACAGAGTTAGCGGGAACTCCGACATTGATCGATGTTATTGTTGTGGTCTTCAGTCAGGAGATTGGTTTGATGCAGCTCTGCACAGCAGCCCATCAAGTGCAAGTCTCTTCGTCTCAGCGTAACTGCTGCAATGTATGTCCACTTGCTCCTGCTTAGGTAGTCAATCCCTCGTCTCACTTTACAATGTTCAAATTTATCAGTCCGCTCTTGACACCATTACCAAATTTGTATGTGCCGCGCAGGGTAGCCGCGCGGTCTAAGGCGTCTTCACAGTTCGTGCGACTCCCCACGTCGGAGGTTCGAGTCCTCCCTCGGGCATGTGTGTGTGTGTTGTCCTTAGCGTAAGTTAGTTTAAGGTAGATTAAGTAGTGCGTAAGCTTAGGGACTGATGACCTCAGCAGTTTGGTCCCATAAGACCTTATCAAAAATTATAAATTATAATTTTCAAATTTGTTATCTTGTGGCTCAGGATGTGTTGCTATGTACCGAACGCTTCTTTTAGTCAAGTTTTCGTTTAAAATTATTTGTTTTTAGTCCGATTCAGTACCTCTTCAGTATTTTCCAGTGTATTCAGCATTCATCATTGGCACAACATTTCAAAACGTCTGTACTGTTCGCTTCCAGGTAAGGGTGCTCTCGATACAAGTGCTTTCAGAAAAACCTTCCTAACATTTAAATTTATGTAACATATTAAATACTTCTTTGTTAGGAAAGATGTTCTTTCTTATACCAGCTAGTACTTAACATACTCTTCTGACATCGTCAGTTATTTTGCTGCCCAAATAGCAAAACTCGTCAACTACCTTCAATGTCTCATTTTCTATTGTAATTCTTTCAACATTCCTTGTTTCCTTTGTATTTATGTCGCTCACCATTGCTCGGTGCCGGTTTACGTCGCATATAATGAGAATCGCTGGTTTTCTACTGTACACACCCGCAGTTGTGTGCCTTTACCGAGTCAGTATGCAGCCGCTTAGTTCGCGCATTTTACGAGAGGCGTTTAGTAAGTAACGCAACACTTTTTTTTTCTGAAAGCAGATTGGTTCTATTCAGGGTTCCAGTACGCCATATTGTTCCGTACTCTTTTATTTACAAAACTCTTTTTTGTGCAACATCTTCTCTACTCAATGCGACGGCCTTAAGTCACGTTAGTGGGAGGGCCTGTATGTCCACTTGGTACCACACTACTGGTCGACGTCAGAGCCCACCATGCTGCATCAATAACGTCCCATCACCGACGTACTACTTCTTGAGGACTGCCTCCTTCATTGGGCCAAATAGATGTAAATCGGAAAGTGCGAGATCTGGGCTCTAGGGTGAATGGAAAAGAACAGTTCAATAAAGTTTTGTGAGCTTCTCTCCGGTGCGCAGACTGTGTGAGGCCTTGTGTTCTCATGGAGGAGAAGTTAACTTGCATTTTTGTGGCGAAGAACACGCTGAAGTTACTTCTTCAGTTTCCTGAGGGAAGCGCAATAAACTTCAGAGTTGATGGTTGCACCATGAAGGAGTACATCAAGCAGAATAGCCCCTTCAGAGTCCCAGAAGACCACAGCCATGACTTTAACTGCTGAGGGTGGGTGTTTGACTGTTTTCTTCGGAGGAGGGATGGTATGGCTCCGCTCCATGGATTGCCATTTTGTTTCCGGTTCGATGTTATGAACCAATGTTTCATCGCCAGTGCTTTCAAATAGATTTTTGAAGTACACCTAGATGGAGAGATAAGCAAGAAATATAGGTTAAATGATGGCCTGCGCCAAGGATCCGTGCTAGCTCCATTACTTTTTAATATATATACATCAGACCTACCAGAGACATCTTCTAAGAAGTTTATCTATGCAGACGATATTGCTCTCACATATCAACATCAAGACTTCCACAATTCCGAAAGAATAATTGAGGAAGACCTTATCAAAATGGATGAATATTTCGAAACATGGAGGCTCAGACCTAATACTTCTAAAACCCAAGTCTCCTGTTTCCACCTCAACAACAGACAGGCAAACTATGCACCCCACGTAGAGTTCAGAGGCAAGCTGCTTAACTACAATCCCCTCCCAAAGTATCTGGGAATTACATTGGACCGATCTCTGACGTACAAGGACCACTTATACAAATGCGCAGCAAAAATCAAAACCAGAAATAATGTCCTACACAAACTCACTGGAAGTAGCTGGGGAGCAAGCGACACAGTTCTCAGAACATCTGCTCTTGCACTAGTATATTCGGTGGCTGAATACTGCGCTCCGGTCTGGCTAAACAGCACTCATACAGCAACGGTGGACACCCAGCTAAACGACACCATGAGGCTCATCTCAGGCACTATTAAACCGACGCCCCACCAACGGCTCCCGGTACTGGCTAACATAGCCCCACCTCATCTAAGGCGAAGATCTGCACTGAAAAGGGAATGGTAAAAGTGCGCTAACAACCGTGACCTACCCTTACACGAAGACTGCAAGAATCCCAGCCACAGGCTCAAGTCCCGTAAGCCATCATGGAGATTAGGGCAACAGCTGATCGAGGACAATTATGATATCGACGAAGCCTGGCGTCGGGAATGGGATAAGTCTAGCCCTGATCACCTTAATTTAGTCTCGGACCCAACCGTACGGCCCGAGGGCTTCGGTCTTCCCAGAAAATCTTAGACAACTTTAAATCGTATCGCCGGCCGCAGTGGTCTCGCGGTTCTAGGCGTGCAGTCCGGAACCGCGCGACTGCTACGGTCGCAGGTTCGAATCCTGCCTCGGGCATGGATGTGTGTGATGTCCTTAGGTTAGTTAGGTTTAAGTAGTTCTAAGTTCTAGGGGACTGATGACCACAGCTGTTAAGTCCCATAGTGCTCAGAGCCATTTGAACCATTTTAAATCGTATCCGAACAGGCTATGGTAGATGTAATTACTGGAAGCACAAATGGGGACAGACTGACTCACCCAACTGCGACTGTGGGAATCCACAAACTCTACATCATATCGCAATGGACTGCCCTACGAGGAGATTCCCTGGCACAATGCAGGAGCTGCACCTCCTGGAGGGAGATGCTTCTGGCTGGCTGAGCGACTTGGACATACAACCATGAGTCTGGTCTACTCGTCTCCTTCTGAAAAACCTATTAGTAGATACTATTACTATAATTTCTATGTATTTTTGTGTATTTTGTGTTTTACTTCCTTTTTTAGATCTAATAATTGTTTGTTGCCTGTAACATTGACCACTCATTGTTTTTATACGTTGTTTGTGTTACCACTTACTTACTGCTGTATTCTATTAGCCATACGAAATATATATATCGCTAGTGACGATGTTCGACAAAAAATTGTCTCGATCAGCCTCATAATGCGCAAGCAATTCTACACGGGTCATCCTTCGTTAATCTGTATGGTCTTCTGCTAGGCGACGGGGAATCCAGCGAACACACACCTATGAGTACCCCAACTAGTGGGTGAGTGTGTCAGCACTAACAACAGAGACGTCCAGTTTAGCAGCGAGGTGTTTGATCACTTGCAGCGAGACTGTCCGAATGTTTCAAAATCGCCGGAGCGATGGCTGCGGGCGGCCAGCCGGCACGTGGCAGATCGGACAGGTTTGCGCGACCTCGTTGTGATGATGATCGGCGCCTCGCACAACGACTCGCCGTGCTTTTGTTTCCTGATAGGTCGTCGTAGACATTCTACTATCGCCAAAAGAAACTCAATCACAGCTCCCCGCTCGGAATGCACCTGAGTGTAAAAATTTTTTGTTTATTTACAGACGCAGTCACATTCTTATGGCACAGTCATAACCGGTTTCGGCCATACAATGACCATCTTCAGATTCTAAAACAATACAAAAGACATTTTAGAACAACTGGAGATTTATGTTACGAGACGCGGAGAACTTGACAAACTCCTCAATGAACAGAATGAATTTACAACAGACGCATACTTCAATATTTACGACGATCTGTTCACATGAGCGAATCGTATTTACTACATACGTGCTTCAGCTGAGTATGGAGCCTTCCGGCGGTCGAGTATCGCACTGTCTAGTGCGCGCCGCAGCAGATGTCAACAATCTTCTAAGGCGGAGGAGCGTGCCAGCTACCTGCAGCAGAGCACTGCACTCGTCGTCCTGCCCGTGTCGCCCTGCCGTACTAATGGACGACGGCATTAACAGGCAACAGCCGGAAATACAGCGCCATCTGCGCCAGAAGTACACTCTACAAGTGCTACTACTATTTTCATCTATAGCAATGTTTTCATCCTGTTCTGAAATGTTATTTCACTGATTTAACGATCTGTTCTGTAATTTTAAATTTGATATACATTTGACCTAAATATTAATAGTAAATTTGAAATATTTAGGCTTTTGAAAAATAAAGACTATCTTATAGAGGACGCGTGCATCTAGCGCAAAGAGGGTGAACAAAATCTAATAAATTTTTATATTTATACAAGACCGGTGTTTTACATTTTGTAGCTAGTTTGACACCGCATGAACCTGTGTTCAGTGTATGCCGCCTTTAGGTATGAACTATATATATTTCACATAAATTCAGTTAGATTACTAATAAGCCTTGTCAAATATTGTACTTATTTTTAGGTCTTAATATAAATTTTCTTTTGGATTGTTTTAGAATCTGAAGATGGTCACTGTATGGCCGAAACCGGTTATGACTATGTCATAAGAATGTGGTTGCGCCTATAAATAAACAAAAAAATTTTACAAAATAATCACTTACTCCACTGACAAAATGTCGTTTTTTCCAAAATGCACCTCCGTTACAAAAGCCATTTTGAAGGCTACATATAGAGCCGTCACCTATCGGAACTTGACGATGAAACTATAGGAGCTGAAGTGGAAGTATTCCACAATGTCCCCACAATAAATTCCACATTTTTCCACCGAAATTGGCTGAGAAAAAATGTGTTGCGTTACTTATTGAACGCCCTTCGTATCAGATTAGACATGCAAATGGATACGAAATTCTTCTTTTGCTGATCTGAGACATAACCAACAAAATACTTTAGGAACTGAGAGTCGCGAGTAATGTGACAAACGACAGAAATGGTCCCTGGGTTAGCTCAAAGTGCGATAATATTGCGGTGACTCAGCGTAGTGATACTTGTTACGGCTGATAACAGAACGTAGCAGATACTCAACGGCAGCGTGAATCACCGCATTCCGGGCCTCTACCGCTGCAGATTAGTCCATTTCAAATCTGAAGATTCGCCACACTGTTTGTATTAATAGTAAGACAGTAGCTCGCAATTCTTATCACAGGTATGCGAAGGCCACGCGCAACAAATGGTTCGGTGCTATAGCGTAATTTGTTCTAAGATAGGGCTTATCGTGAGCGTATCTCTAAGGTGGGAACGTTTAAAATTGAAACACTCCATGACAGTTTAGCGATCAACTGGTCAACCGCAGAAGAAGGTGTTGCTACACCGCGCTCTTATTCCTCTGGGTTAAAAAAACCTATACATCTTCTTCGTGACTTCTATATTGGAAAGTCAGCTCTTCCTTCTCATAGCGGGTATCGCTACCGTATATGAGAGCAGTCATTCATTGTTTCAACCTAGATAGAATTTCTTCGGAGGAAGTGTGTGGAATGGGATCCATTAATTCTTGAAGCCAGCAAAGACGCTGCAGTATTGACACACACGTCACCGAAGAGGTATAATGTCCAAAAGCTTATGGTGAATTGAATTAGAGATTTCTATATAGTAGCTCATAACCAAGCATCTGCTCCCGAAAAGTCAATATACTGTATGCTCTGAAAAGTCAATATATGTTCTGCAAATAACATTCGTGTAAAACCCAGCTTGTTCTGTTTGTCCTTGATACAGAAGGAGTTGTTAGTTTTCTACATATATTCCTTTCCTCCCCGAGTCCGCGCAGAATCTCCGCATTCCTTACCTTATCAGTGTACCTAATTTTCAACATTCTCCTGTAGCATCACATCTCAAATACATTGATTCTCTTATCTTCCAGTTTTCCTACAGTACATGTTTCACTACTTCAAATTAAGGTCTATGTTTGGTAACAATAAACTTCTTTTGGCCACGAATGCCCTCTTTATCTGTGCTAGTCTGCTTTTTATGTCCTTATTGCTTCGTCCGTCTTGGATTCTTTTGCTTCCAAAGCAGCAGAACTTCTTAAATTACTATACTTCGTGATTAAGAATTTTGATGTTAAGTATCTCGCTGTTCTCATTTCCCTTACTTCTCATTACTTTCGCCTTTTTACGTTTTACTCTGAATCTGTATTCTGTACTCGATAGACTGTTCGTTCCACTAAACAGATCCTATAATTCTTCACTTTCAGCAAATCTTCCCATTGATAGAATTACACCTTGAATTTTAATTCCACTCTTAAAGAGTGGGATTCATTAAATATGCATATAAAAATGACCTGATGGATAACGAAAAAGGCTCCAAGAGGCCTTTCGTGGATGTTGCTGTACATACAGAAGTCTAAACGTTAGAAATTTGTAGCGAAATGAAGACATGCAGAAGATCGAGGTTTGGTTGTCAGTGAACCCTCAATATAAACGAATGGAACGTATTCCGCAGAAACAGCTGCTATTGTATGATTAAACAGTTATCTAACAATGGCTAGAAGCAGTAACATCAATTATATGTCTATGAATCCGTACGAAGCGGTATAACGTAGGAAGACGACACAAAAATAATGGCACGTAAGGCGGGTGGCAGACTGAGATTCTGTGTAAACTGAAGGGGAGTCACAGAATCAGCGAAAATGAGCGAAAGTGTGTACCGGGCAGGGATTCGTTCAAAAAATGGCTCTGAGCACTATGGGACTCAACTGCTGAGGTCATTAGTCCCCTAGAACTTAGAACTAGTTAAACCTAACTAATCTAAGGACATCACAAACATCCATGCCCGAGGCAGGATTCGAACCTGCGACCGTAGCGGTCTTGCGGTTCCAGACTGAAGCGCCTTTAACCGCACGGCCACTTCGGCCGGCGCAGGGATTCGAACCCGGGATCTCCTGCTTACTCTTTTTTTTTGGTTTTGTGTTTCATTTTTGTTCGTTGTATTTGTTCGGGGCGGACGTCCCGTGGCGGCCGTTGAAGTTAATTGTTGATCGATTCCCTCCGTTTTTTTTTATTGCAGAGGGCAGCTAACTCTCTGACCGAACACGCTGAGCTACCGTGCCAGCATTTATTAGGCAGGTGCTTCACCACTGTGCCATCAGGGGCACAGCGTTATCGCAACTGGGCGGACTGTCTTGGAGCGCCTCATGGCCGCTCCACGTTCGCACTGCGCTCCACCTGTCCGCAGTCCCTGTCCATTTACTCATTGATGGCTACTCTGACAGTCCTACAAGAGGTCGGACGTATCTGCTCTGGAAAAGTGGATTCACTGCCCAGCTAGACGTATCAATTATACACTACTGGTCATTAAAACTGCTACACCAAGAAGAAATGCAGATGGTAGACAGGTATTCATTGAGCAAATATATTATACTTGAACTGAAATGTGATAACATTTTCACGCAATTTGGGTGCGTACATCCAGAAAAATCAGTACCCAGAACAACTACCTCTGGCCGTAATAACGGCGTTGATACGCCTGGCCATTGAGTCAAACAGAGCTTGGATGGCGTGTACAGGTACAGCTGCCCATGCAGCTTCAACACGATACCACAGTTCATCAAGAGTAGTCACTGGCGTATTGTGACGAGCCAGTTTCTCGGCCACCATTAACCAGACGTTTTCAATTGGTGAGAGATCTGGAGATTGTGCTGGACAGGGCAGCAGTCGAACATTTTCTGTATCCAGAAAGGCCCGTACAGGACCTGCAACATGCGGTCGTGCATTATCCTGCTGAAATGTAGGGTTTCGCAAGGATCGAATGAAGGGTAGAGCCGCAGGTCGTAACACATCTGAAATGTAACGTCCACTGTTCAAAGTACCGTCAATGCGAACAAGAGGTGACCGAGGCGTGTGGCCTATGGCACCCCATACCATCACGCCGGGTGATGATGAATACACGCTTCCAATGTGCGTTCACCGCGATGTCGCCGAACACGGATGCGACCATCATGATGCTGTAAATAGAACCTGGATTCATCCGAAAAAATGACGTTTTGCCATTCGTGCACCCAGGTTCGTCGTTGAGTACACCATCGCAGGCGCTCCTGTCTGTGATGCAGCGTCAATGATAACCGCAGCCATGGTCTGCGAGCTGATAGTCCATGCTGCTGCAAACGTCGTCCAACTGTTCGTGCTGATGGTTGTTCTCTTGCAAACGTTGACTCAGATATCGAGGCGTGGCTGCACCATTCGTTACAGCCATGCGGATAAGATGCCTGTCATCTCCACTGCTGTTGATACGAGGCCGTTGGGACCCAGCACGGCGTTCTTCATTACCCCCCTGAACCCACCGACTCCATATTCTGCTAACAGTCATTGGATCTCGACCAACGTGAGCAGCAATGTCGTGATACGATAAACCGCAATCGCGATAGGCTACAATCCGACCTTCATCAAAGTCGGAAACGTGATGGTACGCATTTTTCCTCTTTACACGAGGCATCACAACAACGTTTCACCAGGCAACGCCGGTCAAATGCTGTTTGTGTATGAGAAATCGGTTGGAAACTTTCGTCATGTCAGCACGTTGTAGGTGTCGCCACCGTCGACAACCTTGTGTGAATGCTCTGAAAAGCTAATCATTTGCATGGCACAGCATCTTCTTCCTGTCGGTTAAATTCCGCTTCTGTAGCACGTCATCTTCGTGGTGTAGCAATTTTAATGCCCAGTGGTGTATGGATGCGTGGTGTGTGACACGTCCGAAGGAACAGACACTGCACATTCATATAAAAGACTGTGATTCATTAGAATTCTCAAGAATTATAATCCACTTACAACGGGGGTAGCTTACAAAAATCCTCCTTCGACCAATATTTTTACATTACTCGTCAGTCTGAGGTCTGTACCAGATAGCAGTGACAGAGGAAAGTATGGAAATAAGGGTAGCGCGGGGGTCGCCTCAATTTCTTTAGTATGTGCAAAAGCGTCACGCATTTGTTCAACGACTTCAGTGGCAGACGCTACAAGACAGGCGTTGTGAATCACGGTGAGGTTTACTGTAGAAATTCTAAGAGCATAAGTTCCTGGAAGAATCAACCGATGCTTCCTCAGACGTGCAAAGCCCAAGGAGATATAAATGGAGAGATCACGCCTCACACGAAAGCTTAGACAATCATGTTCGTCCCGTGAACGCTTCGCTACTGGAACAGGAAAGCGAGGCACAGACAGTGGTACACTAAGTACCCTCTGATACACACCACAAGATGACTTGCAGAATATGGCTGTAGATGTACAAGAGTTGACAAAAATATGGAAACACTAAAGCACAACACATTAACAGATTACAAAATCTAATGTGTTGTAAGAAAACTGTTGGCATTCAAAAAAGCCGTCTCGGAACGGATAAATACAGTTCTTACATTGTTTTCAAGGGATTTTTATATAAAAAAATGGCTCTGAGCACTATGGGACTTAACATCTATGGTCATCAGTCCCCTAGAACTTAGAACTACTTAAACCTAACTAACCTAAGGACAGCACACAACACCCAGCCATCACGAGGCAAAGAAAATCCCTGACCCCGCCGGGAATCGAACCCGGGAACCCGGGCGTGGGAAGCGAGAACGCTACCGCTCGAGACTTTTATATCATCTTTCACGCAGAATAAAGGTAAGTTCAGGTAATGATGTTGGAAGTAGATAGCGATCACGTACCCATCTCTCCAAAGTAGACCACAAACGCTCGGTAATACTGAGATCTGATGGCTGTGGTGGCCAACGGAAAGGCTACAGTGCATCCCCGCGCTCAGAAAACCAGTCCTGGACGATGCGAGATGGGTGAGCAGGGGCCTTGTGGTCTTGGAACACAGGATCAACATTGGAGAACAAACAATGTACGTTGCGAAGGACCTGATCAGCCAGAATGGACACACAATACTTGTCAGTAGTGCGACCTTGCAGACTAACCATTAGACCCATAGAATATCACGATACGGCTGTCCAAACCGAAACCGAATCCGGGCCATGTTTCACTGCTTGGACGTAAACTCTGCCAGGAATTGGAAACAGTGTGAAAAAACGGTACCAAATGACTTCCGTTGCTCCATAGTTCAGGTTTTGTCTTCGGCAACACGTTATCCGGTTATTGGCATTTGAAACAATGTGTGTGTGTGAGCGTTTGCCCTTTCGGGGCAAGTCCGGCCGCCTTGGTGCAGGTTTTATTACATTCGACGCCACATTGGGCGACATGCGCGCTGGACGGGGATGAAGACAACACAACACAACACGCAGTTCCTGAGCGGAGAAAATCTCCGACCCTGCCGGGAATCGACCGGACCCGTAGGACGACAATCCGTCACGCTGACCACTCAGCTATCGGGGCGGACATTTGAAACAATGGTGAGTGATTTTGAAATTCCAGCGCACCCTGCAATTCCCAGCTTATTGAACGTTCTCCGCAGTTGTCGTCCTCTTATTTTTCGTGACAATACTTGTCAATGACTGTCATGAACAGCAACAATCTGCCCACATTCGAATTTACTTAGCTCCGATCGTTCTGCAGTGCCTTTTGCAGCTGCCGCCCCGTTAATTTTCGGCACAATCAACTTTAATCACGTTCTGGCACGGTCACTCGACACACAGTTTCTACTGAATTCTGACGAAGTGGGCGACGTTTTTCCGCGCTTCCTGCATAAAGTATAAATGTTGCATACGGCACTTCTTGAAAGAGGAGACACTTCGACTGCTTTGATTACGGTAGCATCTACCTACGTTCGAATTCCCCAAGTTCCGGCATAACGCATTCATAACTAAACCAAGGTCACAAAAGTCATGGCACAGTGATATGCACATGTACGGATAGCGGTAGTATCGTGTACGCAAGGTATAAAAGGGCAGTGCATTGGCGGAGCTGTCATTTGTAATCAGGTGATTCATGTGGAAAGGTTTCCGACGTGATAATGGCAACACAACGGGAATTAACAGACTTTGAACACGGAATGGTACTTGGAGCTAAACTCAAATGAGACCTTCTGTTTCGGAAATCGTTAGGGTATTCAGTATTCCGAAATCCACAGTGTCAAGAGTGTGTCGAGAATACCAAATGCGAGGCATTACCTCTCACCACGGACAATGCAGTGGCCAAAGGCCTTCACTTAACGAGCGAGAACGGCCGGCGTTTTCGTAGAGTTCTCAGTGCTAACAGGAAAGCACCACTGCTTTGAAATAACCGCAGAAATCAGGGTAGAACGTACAACGAACGTATCCGCCAGGACAGTGCGGCGATACTTGGCGTTAATGGGCTGAGACGAGCGACGCGAGTGCTTATGCTGACAGCACGACATCGCCTGCAGCGCCTCTCGTGGGCTCGTGACCATATCGGTTAGCCCACAGACTATTCGAAAACCATAGTCCAGGTCTCAGTTGATAAGAGTTGATGGTACGGTTCCAGTGTGGCACAGATCCACGGACGCAAGATGCGTCAACAGGTCATTGCGGAAGCTGGTGACGGCTCCATTACGGTGTAGCTGTGATTACATGGAATGGACTGGGTTCTACATCTACATCTACATGGTTACTCTACAATTCACACTTAAGTGCCTGGCAGAGGATTCAACGAACCATTTTTATATTACTTCTCTACCATTCCACTCTCGACTGGTGCATGGGAAAAAGGAAAAACTAAATCTTTCCGTTTGAGCTCTAATTTCTCTTAATTTATTATGATGATCATTTCTCCCTTCGTAGGTGGGTGTCAACAAAATATTTTCGCATCTGCAAGAGAAAGTTGGTGATTGAAATTTCGTAAATAGATCTCGCCGCAAAGAAAACCGTCTTTGTTTCAGTGACTGCCACCCCAACTCACCTATCATATCAGTGACACTCTGACCCCTATTGCGCGATAACAGGAAACGAGCCACCCTTCTTTGCACTTTCTCGATGTCCTCCGCCAATCCTACCTGGTAAGGATCGCACACCGCGCAGCAATATTCCAGCAGAGGACGGACAAGTGTAATGTAGGGGCTTTTCGCATCTCCTAAGTGTTCTGCCTAAGAGTTCTTACCCACAATATTATCTTTGTGGTCTTTCCAATTTAAGTTGCTAGTAATTGTAATTCCTGGGTATTTAGTCGAATTGACAGCCCTTAGATTTGTGCAATTTATCGTATACCCAAAATTTATCGGATTTCTTTTAGTACCCATGTGGATGACCTCGGACTTTTCTTTGTGTAGTGCCAATTGCCACTTGTCGCACCACACAGAAATTCTCTCTAGATCATTTTGTAATTGGAATTGATCGTCTGATGATTTTGCTAGACGGTAAATTACAGCGTCATCTGCAAACAATCTAAGGGGGCTGCTCAGACTATCACCTAGATCATTTATGTAAATCAGGGACAGCAGAGGGCCTATGATTCCACCTTGTGGAGCGCCAGATATCACTTCTGTTCTACTCGACGATTTACCGTCTATCACTACGAACTGTGACCTCTCTGAGAGGAAATCACGAATCCAGTCACACAACTGAGACGATACTCCATATGCACACAATTTGATTAATAGTCGCTTGTGAGAAACCGTGTCAAAAGTCTTCTGGAAATCTAGGAATATGGAATCGATCTGAGATCCCTTGTCGACAGCACTCATTACTTCATGGGAATAAAGAGCTAGTTGTGTTGCACAAGGATGATATTTTCTGAATCCCTGTTGGTTATGTATAAATAAGTCATTTTCTTCAAGGTGACTGATAATGTTCGAGAACATATATGCTCCAAAATGCTACTGCAAATTGAAGTCAGTGATATGGGTCTCCAATTCAATGGGTTACTCTTATTTCCTTTCTTGAATATTGGTGTGACCTGTGCTACTTTCCAGTCTTTAGAAACAGACCTTTTGTCAAGTGAGCGGTTGTGTATTATTACTAAGAAAGAAGCTATTGTGGCTGCATACTCTGAAAGGAACCTGATTCGTATACCGTCTGGACCGGAAGACTTGCATTTGTTAAGTAATTTAAGTTCTTTCGCAACACCTAAAATATCTATTTTTATGTCACTCATGTTAACAGCTGTTCTGGTAGCGAATTCTCGGCCCAACTGAACCAATCATTGTCTGGAAATGATTACGTTCGGATACCTGGAGACGATATGAGGCAACGGTCTTGCCGCAGTGGATACACCGGTTCCCGTGAGATCACCGTAGTTAAGAGCTGACGGGCTTGGTCGGCGCTTGCCATGGGCTGTTGCCAGTTTTCGGGGTGCACTGAGCCTCATGATGCCAGTTGAGGAGCTACTCGACCGTATAGTAGCAATTTCGGTCAAGAATACTATCATAACGACCGGGAGAGCGGTGACTGACCCCACGCCCCTCCCATCCGCATCCTCCACTGAGGACGACACGGCGGTCGGATGGTCCCGGTAGGCCACTCGTGGCCTGACGACGGAGTGCGGAGTGCTTTTTTTTTTTTTTTTTTTTTTTTTTTTTTTTTTTTTTTTTTTTTTTTACCTGGAGGCGATATGCAGCAACGGATTGATTGCATGTTCCCGAGCAGTAGTGATGGAATTGTTATGGATGACAATGCACCACGTCACCAGGTCATAGTTCTTTCTCGATTGGTATGAAGAATATCCTGGACAGTTCGAGCGAATGATCTGGCCACCCAGATCGCGCGACATTAATTCCATCGAACATTTATGGGGCATAATCGAGATGTCAGTTGGTGCACAAAATCCTGCACCGGCATCACTTTCAAAGATACGGACGGCTATAGCGGCAGCGTGGCCCAGTATTTGTGCGCGGGACTTGCAGCGACTTGTTGAGTGCGTGCTACGTCCTGTTGCTGCATTACGCCGGGCAAAAGGAAGACCGACACGGTATTATGAGGTATCCCACGAGTTTTGTCACCTCAATGCAGGCAGAACACTGTTCTGGCCAGTTATTGTAACGTGTTGTGGTACAGGTGCCGTTCCTGATCAGATACAACACCGGAACCTGCAGGGTTTGCAGGCATCTGCATTCACACTATTGGCCATCAAAATTGCTACACCACGAAGATGATGTGCTACAGACGCGAGATTTAACCGACAGGAAGAAGATGCTGTGATATGCAAATGATTAGCTTTTCAGAGCATTCACACAAGGTTGGCGCCGGTGGCGACACCTACAACGTGCTGACGTGAGGAAACCGATTTCTCATACACAAACAGCAGTTGACCGGCGTTACCTGGTGAAACGTTGTTGTGATGCCTTGTGTAAGGTGGAGAAATGCGTACCATCAATTTTCCGACGTTGATAAAGGTCGGATTGTAGCCTATCGCGATTGCGGCTTATCGTATCGCGACATTGCTGCTCGCATTGGTCGAGATGCAATGTCTGTTAGCAGAATATGGAATTGTTCGGTTCAGGAGGGTAATACGGAACGCCGCGCTGGATCCCAACGGCCTCGTATCACTAGCAGTCGAGATGACAGGCATCTTATCCGCATGGCTGTAACGGATCGTGCAGCCACGTCTCAATCCCTGAGTCAACAGAAGGGGACGTTTGCAAGACAACAACCATCTGCACGAACAGTTCGACGTCGTCTGCAGCAGCATGGACTATCAGCTCGGAGACCATGCCTGTGGTTATCCCTGATGCTGCATCACAGGCAGGAGCGCCTGCGATGGTGTACTCAACGACGAACCTGGGTGCACGAATTGCAAAACGTCATTTTTTCGGATGAATCCAGGTTCTGTTTACAGCATCATGATGGACGCATCCGTGCTTGGCGACATCGCGGTGAACGCGCATTGGAAGCGTGTATTCGTCATCGCCACACTGGTGTATCACCCGGCGTGATGTTATGGGGTGCCATTGGTTACACGTCTCGGTCACCTCTTGTTCGCATTGACGGCACTTTGAACACTAGACGTTACATTTCAGATGTGTTACGACCCGTGGCTCTACCATTCATTCGATCCCTGCGAAACCCTACATTTCAGCAGGATAATGCACGACCGATTGTTGCAGGTCCTCTACGGGCCTTTCTGGATACAGAAAATGTTCGACTGCTGCCCTGGCCAGCACATTCTCCAGATCTCTCACCAATTGAAAACGTCTGGTCAATGGTGGCCGAGCAAGTGGCTCGTCACAATACGCCAGTGACTACTCTTGATGATCTGTGGTATCGTGTTGAAGCTGCATGGGCAGCTGTACCTGTACACTCCATCCAAGCTCTGTTTGACTCAATGCCCAGGCGTATCAAGGCCGTTATTACGACCAGGGGTGATTGTTCTGGGTACTTAATTCTCATTATCTATGCACCCAAATTGCGTGAAAATGTAATCACATAGTATAATATATTTGTCCAATGAATACCCGTTTATCATCTGCATTTCTCCTTAGTGTAGCAATATTAATGGCCAGTAGTCTATGTCCAACCATGCATTTTTCGCCATGTTTTTGTCCAGCCCTTTACATGTAGATGCGGACAGCGCACTCGCGTGTGGAAGGCTTTGTGAGGTGACAAACACAGTACAACAGGTGCGGCGGGCAGGCATCACTAAACGCGAGAGGAAGCTTCAGATGCAAACGGTGCGGCGTGAGCTGCAGTCTGCGGCTGCAGCCGGCCTCTTAGTCACGGCGGTGTTTGCGGCGCGGGCTCGAGTAGCACTTGAAGCGCGATGCGTTGTGGGAGAGGCCAGCCGCGGCGGTTATTTTGTTGCGGCCGTGGGAGCCACCCACCGCCCGTCGCCAATATCCTTGATTGAGTTACGGCCGGCGCACGCTGCCGCAATTACTCGACGCCTCTCGCCCGCTGTCGGGCGGCCCGCTTCCATTCAGTTCTCACCGCACGGGGACAGGGGTGCGCCGCCGATTGGCCACTCTGCGGGGTGCGTCTGATGGCCGCGCCGTCGACGTCACGGCGCACTTCACAGGCGGCAAGCACATGGCCAGCTGCCGGCAAGAGCGGTCCTCGGCCTTCAGCCACACAGCTCTTTCACACTCTTCGCGTGTGGCACTCCTCTTTTACCGCGTGTCGAATGGAGACATTTTGTGACAGGGGTGTAAGTGGTGTGCCGACAATGTAAAAACTAGAAGAGAGGGCACGACACAGGCATCAAACATATCGTTTTATCTCTTCCTCGCAGATCGCAGCAACGACAAGTTGTTAACCACAGTGAACAGTGTGTTACACAACGGACAGCTAGGCAGCAGCTGTGCGCGTGTAAACTGTTCAACAGGCATGCACACCATTGTAAAGTTCTACATATCTAGTGGTCAGATTACTCAACAGCTAAACGAGATATCTACTTAAATAATGTGAGGTATGGCTCAAATGGCTCTGAGCACTATGGGACTTAACATCTATGGTCATCAGTCCCCTAGAACTTAGAACTACTTAAACCTAACTAACCTAAGGGCATCACACAACACCCAGTCATCACGAGGCAGAGAAAATCCCTAACCCCGCCGGGAATCGAACCCGGGAAGAGATACCTACTTCACGGTCCATTATGGTTCACCTGTAAATAAAAGAAAATGCTTTTATATACCAACTTATAGCTAAATGTTCCAAGTATGTTCACAAAAATAAGAAAATTAGAGGCGACTGTGCAAAACGATTTGAACGTCCTTTGTATGCGTGAGTAATTTATATGTCACAAAATCGTTGGATCGATTTCAACCAAACTTGGTACAGATATTACTTATTATCTGGAAAGAAACGCTGTCCAGGTAAAACCACAAGTGATCGACGATGAAGTGGGCGGGGTGGTGACTGAA
This sequence comes from Schistocerca serialis cubense, assembly GCF_023864345.2. Taxonomy (NCBI): domain Eukaryota; kingdom Metazoa; phylum Arthropoda; class Insecta; order Orthoptera; family Acrididae; genus Schistocerca; species Schistocerca serialis. The sequence goes on from NC_064638.1 coordinate 393,474,191, forward strand.
AATGGACACGCCAAGGTAGAAGCACAGTTAAAACTACACTAGCCAGACCTCTTGTACTGACAGACACGAAATGTCGAGCATCGCGGATTTTCGTTGTAAAAATTGCACGAATTCAGCGAAAAGAAATCTCTCGCGGACTCTACAGTAGTACCAGCAGCTCCTCATAAGCTACACATTTTTGCAGTCCTTGTTAACCAACGCTTGACTTGGCGTAAAGAACAAGGCCTCTGGACCATGACTGACTGTAAACGAATTATTTGGAGTGGTAAATCACGCTATACACTGCTGCAATCCAATGGAGGGCTTTAGGTTCGCGAATGATTTCAGAACGTTATCTATTTATATATATGAAGATGGTATCTGTTCTTTCGGACATATCCGAAAGGACAGATATCATCTTCATATATATAAATACTTAAGGCTCACCGGCCATTTGACCATCTTCTTCTGTGCGGATGCACAGACAGTGCCCTAACTCTTACGGGAAACGGTAAAAAGCCGAGAGTAATGAGTATAATGGGTAGCGACACTAAGAATGTAGTGTGTGGACATATAAGGTGAGAATGTGGGTCTTGCGGGAGGCGTGGGTGAGATAGTCCCTGCAGTCGCACTGTCCTCCATGGCTCAGATGGATAGAGCGTCTACCATGTAAGCAGGAGAGTCTGGGTTCGAGTCCCGGTCGGGGCACACATTTTCAACTGTTCCCGTTGACTTATATCAACGCCTCTATGCAACTAGGGGTTTTCATTTCATTGTAAGAACGTTATCTGCCAGCATGTGTAGTGCGAAGAGGGAAACAGAGACGAGCTGGTGTTTCAGGATGGGGATGTCCTTCATAGTTACGGTGTGGTCTCCTCATTGCGATTAAGTCAGCGCTAAACATCGAAGGATATGAACATATTTTACAGCATCGTGTATTGCATGCGGTAGAATAACAGCCCGGAGATGATGATTAATTGTATCAGAATGAGAATGCACGCTTTCATAAAGCAGGCAATGGTTTATGGACGATTACAGTCTTGAAATGGACGGGCCTGCCTATAGGCCCGATCAGAGTCTAATAGAACACCTTTGGCATAGATCAGACCATCGACTTCATTACAGACTCCATCGTCCACCAACATTAGTACCGTCCCTGGCTTCGGCTCTAGACGAACATGTGCTGCGATTCCTCCACAGGCATTCAGACACCTCATTGAAAGCGTCCCCAGTGGATTTCAAGCCGTTATAAAGGCGAAGGGTGGGCGCACCCCTTATTAACGTCGACTAATAGGCGTTCGGATACTTTTGATCAGGTGTGTATGCAGGTGGTAGGAAGTTGGTGATGGTCGCTGCGTGATGATATTGTTTAGAAGCTTATTGCCTACGGCGAGGGCTGCGACCATGACACATCATATACGGTACGTCCATAATTAAAGTTTGAAAACGCCGTAGAAAGAGATGGGAAAATCGGTTTTTGATTGTCCTGATACGTAAAATCGCGTAAAAAGCAAAATGACACGGATTTTTAATCGTAGTTGGGCCAAGGACACGTAAAATCGCGTAAAAAGCAAAATGACACGGATTTTTAATAGTCGTTGGGCCAAGGACACGTAAAATCGCGTAAAAAGCAAAATGACATGGATTTTTAATCGTCCTTGGGCCAAAAACCGCATGAAAAGCATATCCTGTCCACTCTTATTGCCACAAGTTGGAATCGAGGAACAGCATGTTCCGTAGCAGAGCGGAGTGTGTCGGGGGTTACGTTCAGAATGCGTTGCGCAACCCGTACATTGAGTTCAGTAACGTTCGTAATTGGAGCACGGAGCACAACATCTTTCAGATAACCCCACAGCCAGAAGACACACGGATAAAGATTAGGTGATTTGGACGACCAGGCTGTCCGGAAATGACAGCTGATAACTGTAGCACTTCCGAAATGCCTCCGCGACATCTGCTTCCCTGGCTGTGCAATAAGCGGAGGAGCGCCATCTTGCGTAAAAATGACCCTACCCGCACATCCACGCTGCTGAAGGGTGGGAACGACTCCGTTTACTAGTGACAGTATAGGTAACAGAACTCGCAGAACTCATCTCCTAGAAAAAAGGCGGCCCTATGATAAACGGTGTCGTTAATCCGCATCACAAAGTTACCTTTGCAGACTGAAGTGGTGCATATTTTCCATTGCCCATATTCTGCAATTATGCATATTGACATGTTCCTGGAAATGGAAGTGGGCTTCGTCTGTCCACAGAATGTTCCAATAGCATTAATTTTCCACTTCCATGCGAGTGAGAAATTACAGAGCGACCATTTGTCTTGCTGCCAGGTCAGCGGGAACCAACTCCTGGACATGAGTGATTTTGAATGGAGAAAACGCAGGACGTTTCGTAGGATTTGATGCACCATGCTCGCAAGGATGTTCAGCGTTCGGGCAATTCCCCGTGCATTGCTGCGCACCGCCACTCCACCCCTCCTGCAATGCTGTGGCCACATCTACGACAGACGCCGGATCAACTGCTTTCCTCCCTCTGACACACTGCACTTCAAAAGAACCTGTCTTTTCAAATTTTGCAATCATTTTCTTCAGACCCTTATCAGATATCAGTCCAATGCCTGTTTTCATACGTATGAGTATCCGGAATTTCTGTAGGGCTGCTGGCGCGCAGTCACTGTTCTTGCAATAGAGCTTTACCTTCAGCGCCGGATCCTTCATGGACACGGTCATGTTTGGTGTCTCGGACGCAAAATGAAGAACATCCGTGTGCTGCGCCTTTGTTGGTATGCATATTCTGAGGCTTACAGCGCCATCTGTTGAAGTTTCCCCCTGCGTCAATAATATGCTGTTCAAATTTGACGCCATTCTGTCTGAGCAGTGGTTCTCTTGCTACAGCGTTTTGAAACTGGAACTTTTACTTGTGGATATCCTGTACTTGAGCTATTTATTAGGTCTACAACTTTGCTTTCGCCGTTTTGCAATAGACGGCAGTAGTGGAAAGTAGTGGTGCAAGTCATTCATCGTAAGTGTCATACAGTAAGCTTCTGAGAACACAGCGCCATCAAAATGCCAGTCGATTTTTGATTACATCATAAAGTTATTCTCGACTGAAAACGTCACCTTATGAGCCCAATTATCGTCATCTGCTGGAGGTTTTAATTTTCTGCTTTGATATGAAGAAATGTGCGGCTGACGCTCATAAAAAGCTGGGTAAGACCGATGATGAGACGTTTGTTAGTGACAGAACTCCTCAGGAAATGGTTTCCATGCTTCAAAAATGGTGATTTTGACGTTGAAGACGGGCATGGTTGTGAACGAAAGAAAGTTTTCGATGCTACTGCAAGCGACAGGAGATCGTTATCGAAAGCAATTGATGTGTCTGAGCCGAGCACTGAGAGACAAACGGCCACACTACAGCGATAGACATGAAAAGGTGATTTTGCAGCATGACAGTGCACGACCCCATGTCGAAAATCCACTCAAAGCATGCTTGGAAACGTTGAAATGGGAAGTTCTATCCCATCCGCTGTATTCTCCAGATATTCCTCCCTATGACTGCCACCTTTCTCGATCTATGACACACGACCTAGCTAACTAGCACTTGCGGTCATATGAACAAGTGGAAAATTGGGTCGATTCATGGCTCCCCTCAAAAGATGCCCAGTTTATACACTGTGGGATTCGTATGATGCCCTAAATCTAGGAGAAAGCAGTGGCCAACGATGGCCAATACTTTGAATTGTAAATTTTTTGTAAGTTTTTCACAATAAAGTCTCGAACTTCGAGAAAAAACGGCGGAAACTAAGTTCTAGACCTAGTAAGCTTGATTTCTAGACGGCGTGTTGTGCGCCTGAATCATGTAAAGTCGAGCCCTCGTACCGACATAGTAAACCCACAGTTGAAATGATGGCTTTGTGTTGTACACCTTCCATGAGCCTCATTACATTGTAGGTATAAGTTTATATTACGACCAGACTGAGCTTAGTGGCGACGCCTTAGGAACTGCAGGGTGCAAATGTGGGAATTTGGTCCCGTTTTGTGTTACAAAAGCCAAAACGAAGGGACGGACCTACGAGGCAGTACGTGGGGCGAAGCACCTGGAGCCGCGACTAACAACGTGAAAGCATCGTAGCCGCGCGCCAAACAAACTCGATCACGTCGGTCGCTACAGTGGCTGCCCCAACGGTTGAGGCGACAGGTGCGCGCATTGTCTGCCTTGTAGTCCGGTAACGGCGCAGCGGCGGCTCGTGCTCTATGGTGACGCAGTGGGCTGTATCGGGCGGCCCTTCCTTCCTTCCCGTGCATTGTGTGGCGTCTCGTCTCGCCTGTGACAGGTGGCGTCTGCCGCTGCAGTCACCGTTCACTGTAGACAGGCCGTTAAAACCAACTCATAAGCACATGGCAAGCCAGATGGTGTGGCACTGACGAGCCGTACGACATAGTCGATGAGAACACAGTCCAGGACCATGACGTAGCGTACTATTAAGACTGGAAATTTTAACGATACAACCTTTTGTATTCCGCCTGGAAGGCGTCGCGTGGATCTGCTCCTGCAAACTGAAGGGTAGGCCGAATGAAGAAAGCGAGTAGGAGCAGGAGGGGACAAGCACTTCGGGACTGCGATTAAAATATTACATGTTGACTATAGGCAAAAAGAAGTTAATAAATGGTTACAAAACTTTGCGTACATCCCGTCGTGAGTAGTACAAGGTCTCAATAGCAAGTCAACACACACTGTAGTTTAAGCGATGTTCCAGGCAGTGTGCTCTCGATGAAATGGGGAGAATCTGTAGGGGAGCTCGTAGAGCTCTCCCGTTCCGGCTAGAGTGCGCTGTCGTCGGTGTCTGTGTCGTAGTGTCAACCTACGCTGTGGCATCGTAGCTATCGATACCACACAACCGTTCCGTGGAGCTGTATTTCGGGTCTCTGCGTAGTGAGTGGTGCCGCTTACAGACCAAAGCCACCGCGGATTCTCCGCAGTAACCAGCCTAGAGGCTAGAACACTGGTGCAGATGGGCTTTCGCGAGCAGCAAGGACGCTTTAGGTTGTCGTCATACTATCCGCGGCATGAAACTGGCTTGATCCCCACCGTGCTGCTGAATCTCCAGAAGCGACCCAGCTTGCGCACGTGTGCCTAAAAGTGGTATACCCGTCAACATCGTGCTCCAGCGGCAATCCGTACTGCATGTGAAACGCGGGAAGTACACAGTACACACGAGTTCTCAAAATGGGCAACCGTAAACTATCTGCGGTAGACTTAGCCGTCCCCGAGCGAGACGAGCCAGCTGACGACGTGAACATCAAGCGATAAAACCAACCGTGCAAGACGCAGCGCCACCCCCCCCCCCCCCCCCCCCTCACACTGGACGTGCTGGTCAATGTTTATACATACATGGTTCCGATACTAGGGTCGTTCCACTTCGTATATCTAGCAGAGCATGACGGTACTGGAGTAAAATATTTGCCATAAAGGCAATAAAAATCCTGTAACATCACAAGATACAGATGAGAATAGGACATGGATTGCGTTTTTGGGCTGCACGCACTAGGTCGTTAGTAGCTCTAAATAACAGAATATTTACAAATAACCTTATACATATCTATTGGACAGCATACATTGCCAAATAAAAGAGCAAAACTTAATTTACAGTGCACAATATTACAATTACAACATTACCGTTTATAATATTACAAAACATTATTAACAGTGATGAATGACCGGCACATAAATAAATATGTGAGAACAATGGTTAGGATATTGCATGCCGAATGTCAGCCTCAATTTGAATTACCGACGCGGTGACAACGCCAGTTTAGGTCATTTATGTTTGTGTTGGCCATAGAGGTCATACGTGGATAGACGAATTAATGTGTTGGTGGAGGAAGGAAGTTTCGCATAAAAAAATTCAGATATGGATCGGATCTACTCTGGAACAGTTTTTATTTGTAAGTCATTGTGAATAATAGCATTCATCACGACCCATGGAGAATTTAATGCGCAGTGCCTTGTTTTGAACAAATTCAAGATGTCCAGACGCGGCGTGTCCCCATATGGGGCAGGCATACGACTTGAGTGGTCGTATTACCGATTTGTAAAGTAGTAGACTGTTTTTTCCCTGTTTAGAAAGGACCTGTTTGTTAAAGGATACAAGGTAGCTAATACTCTGTGTGCTTTATTCGTACCTCGGTTATATGCTTAAGTGTAAGACGTTTATCGACGTGAACTCAAAGATATTTTGCGGAATCAGACGAAGGAATTCTTCCAACGAATAGCAGAAGCGAGGTGCGTAAATCCTGTCTTTTCCTTGTATAAAATCTGACTTGACTTTTGCCCACATTTGTCTTGACCCCCTATGCCGTAAACTTTTTCTCAAGCTGCTGTAGAGCCAGAAGGAGTTAATCTTCAGTGTTTGGTACGTTGTTGTCTGTGTAATATATTACCGCATCATCAGTGAAGGAAGTTATGTTGACCAGTCACAAGTCTGTTATGTCTGATAAATATATATGAAACAGTGTCCCAAAAGGTAACCTTGTGGCACGCCGGCGCTTATGGGGTAGACATCAGAGGCAGTGTCACCAATGAATATACTGAAAGTACGGTCTGTAACATTCAAAGTAATTCATCTGACAACGTACCGTGGGTATTGTAATTTCATGAAGTTATAGAGTAAACCATTTTGCCACACCGTATCGAAGACTTTAGCAATATCAAGGTATATTATGCTGTGGATTGAGCACCATTATAGCCTCCTGTAATTGCTTCCATAAGAGGCAGTAAAAGTAGTCGAACTGCATGTTTTGGACGAAATCCAAATAGCGTATTTTGGAGAACTGATTTGTCGTTGCATGCTTACAGAGTCGAAGTATCCTCGACTTTCGAAATGTTTGATGAGAGACAAATTGTCCGTAATTTTTGGGGTACCTATGGTGTTTGGTTGGTTTGCGTTTGATGATATGCTCCCACTGACAGGGGAAATGCTTTAGTTTTAACATTGAATTAATTACGATGACCAACACTTTTTGTGCTCTGGGAGGCAAGTTTCCTAACATCATGTTGCATATCCCATCAATACTAGGGGATTGAAGTGATTTTAGTGGAGGCAGAATTTCCCACAGATTAATGAATCGATGCGCTCATTTTCATCATCGATGTAATTGCTGACAGTAATTATCTTCCCAAAGCCTGCGCCTTTTCTCTTGGCGGAATAGTCACAGTGCGTGACTAAAGTCGACTTACGAAGGATTTTCCGAGTAACAATTAAGACAGAATTTGAACCTGAGGTGATCAGCTTAAGTCAATAGTGCCATGAGTCGTTTCGATGTTGCTTTATTTTTCGCTGAGTTCCCTAGTTAGCATATTTAATTCAGTCTTTACTGCTGGATTACGCGTCCGTTGCCAGAATTTCCGACCGTAGTTCTTGGTTTTCTTAAACCGAAGAAATTCAAGAGGAAATTCAGGGGTGTAATTTGTGCGATGGAAGTGGTAAAGAGCTGAGGTTAGCCGCTGTGGTCAAAAGGTCGGCAAATAATAGAATTTGTAGCAGTCTTTATGTTGGAGACAACATCAATCATTGCTTAAAGTCATTGCTTATATAGTTTCCAGTTAGTATTCCTGGGCGACTTAATTATCTCTCTGCCTGGCGACGTACCTCCGACGGATACTAATAACGGGTTATGATCAGAATTTAAGGTACAACGAAGATGGGCACGTTATTATACAGAATGACATCCTGAACGGTTGGGGTGAACGCCGTTTGTGGAGTAATAAGGTGGTTTATTTGGTGAAAGAATCACTAATTTGGAGGTGTTATAATAGGTAAACAACATATTTCCGTTGGGGTTGATTGTCCTTGAATGCCACGTTGGATGTTTAGAATTCAGACGACCCGCTACTATTACGGTATCAGTAGGGCTGCTCAAGACAGTATTGAGGTCAGCCGGTAGAAGTTTTCTCAGAGGTGGCTGCTACGCAGAGACTAACGTTTTGGCACACTGAAACGTTCGTATCTACACAGCTGTTGCTCCTAGGTTAACTGTCTGCGGCAAGAAGAGTTTCCCAGTGCTGTATATTTTGGCGGACGAGTGCGGCAGTGCCACCGCCTCATCGGGGCTGTCTATCAATACGATAGCAATTTAAATCGTGGCATCTTAAAAGCTTCTGAAGTTTGCGAGTGAGTTTCACTGAGTAAGATTACATCAGGTAAGATTTCACTAACGAAAAGTTTCAGTTCATGAACATTGTTTTTTATGCTGTTTGCATTCCAGGAAATGACTTTAAGGTTTCCCCCTGCTACAGCGTTTGCCATTTAAAATTTTTTAGTCATTACATGTGTAAGGTGTCAGGCAAACCCAACACCTTCCATGAAAACCCTGACATGATAGCAAATCCAACAGTACGTCACATAGTTCCGAATAAATCCTGACATTAAATTAACCAAAGTAATACGATCAACGAGTGAGCAAATGGAATACCAGAGACTAACACAAGAACGCCTAAATGCATGACATACCTTCCCACCGTGAAACAGACGCAGTTCCGAGGGGAGAAACGAGAACAGAAGCCGAGAGCAGAGTCGCGTAGGCTAGGAGGCCCTACGATAGGGGACGGACACCTACGTCGCCAGCCGACCGCCAAGACCATGTTAAAAGATAGAGCGCTCCATAAGAACAGTATAGATCTTATGATAACACTAAAAGGGCCACACCAGCTGCAAGTTTTAGCGTGAGACTATACGCTTCTCTGTTAAGTAGCAAACATTAAAAAACATTGCCCCACCATGAAGAATATAACGTTTCTCATTGGATAGACAGAATTTTTGTAGGCGGAGCTTAAGGTTAACATTGAGACCCTGATTGGTCAGTTGAAAACACAGCCAGATAACTTTACTTAAACCAACTTCGGTAAATTGTAGTAAGGAGAAGTTAGAGAGAGTTGCTTCCGAGACGGCGATGTGTGTGGAGCTGCGTCGTCCGCCGCCCGCCGCCCCCTGACGCTGCCTAACCAACGACATGGTAATGAACGCACGCGATGCTGCATAACAGCGCATAAGGCTTCACTCAGAACTGCAGAAGTCTCATCTGTTACACCCCTTTTCACGTAATACTAGTGTCGATCGTGAATTAAACTTTGTGGTATTCACATTTGCTATTAGAAGTCAAAAATCTGAAACGCGATGATTTTTCTGTTATATAATTATTGAGAAGCCACATCAGCCACTGTAATTTACGACAAGTTAAACAAGTAATTAAAGATAATTGAGGGTCACTGTAGACCATTTTTGATAGTTTTCTCTTTTATGAAACTTAATTTAAACCTAGATTATAGATGTGATATGGCATAGGTCATCCTTCGATTCATTGTAGAACCTGGAAACCCATTTAGGGAATATTCGTTCACATTTTTGTTCGATGTACTTGGTTTTTATCATCGTGTATTAAAATTTTTCCATTTATCCATAGTGCAATTTATAAACAATGTTTTGTGAGGAGAATAAAATTTCCAGTGGTAAACGTAACTGCTTTTTCGACGTTATTTTACCAGCTAACTAAAAATAGGAAAGCCTTGAACCCCTTCCACTAAATTTAGTTAGTATTAAGATTCTTTTACAGGGTGTGCAGTGGAGTTGACGCTGAAATCATTAAGTATTTGATTATATCATCGCTAGTCTCACTGAACTCTTACGAACGCTACATGTCATGTGTGGTCTGGCGTCTCCTTACCAGCAATAGGTCCCAGGTTCAAACTAGTTAATTCCCTAAAAAACACGCTCAGAGCGTCGTTGCGCGAAAGTGGTAGGGAGACACGACTTAGGACAAACAGACAGCACGCAGAATGTTAGACATGTAATAAGATTCCTGATATTGACGTATTTTGTGGTGAACTGATGATCATTGCTAGACTTCTACAGAGCCGGTCTAAGAGATCTATTACTCTGCGATGCGCTAACATTTCTAAAAGATTTGTCAGATTATTTCTGAGAGGAGATGTTGGAGTATGTAATAGTTCCGGAGAACTCAAGTTTGGCCGTAGAAATTGCTGGTTAGCTGACGGCTGCGAGAGATGACGGGAAATCCTTTGCTCCATTTGCGGCGTTCTGCAAATGATACTTGCTTTGGAGGTGTGATGTCCAAAGACCTGCATTGTAATGTCCGTAATTCTCAAACCTTTGTGCTACTCTTGAAGTGCTTTCACAGTGTTTCTCATTTGTTTCATTTGCTGGTATTATTTATTTTTTCTTTCAGATGGCTTACTGGAAAAGGTTTTAATTTTAACACAAAGTGCTTCTCCTTCTTGAGTCTCCAATGCCAATACTGGTTCAGATGAGTCTTAGATCACTGTTCTTTTAATCCTAGAAACAGATTAGATAGAAACCTGAATGTTTGATTGCTACGTTTCTCCAGCGAACAATGTAAAATAGCTAAGCCAGTTTCATTCACAAGTAAGAGTATGCTACATGACACCTGCTGATAGTTTATGTAGTCAACACAAAAATGAGCATTTGTGAAGACTGCGAACTTCAGTCAGCAACTTGTTTAACGATTATATCCGGTAAAATGAGTTTCGGTCCTCTTTCGCCTTCTACTCAAACCGGAGTTCCATATGTAGCCAACACAATACATTGATGTTGGTTACAATGTGCTCCGGTAGAAAGCAAAACCTTCTTTCACCTGAAAACAGTTTTCCTTTTCCCATTAACTTTCAATGGAACTTCATTTTCCTTCTGTGTGGTTTCTCCAAGTGGTGGAATGAACTCTTCATAATTTGGAAGCAGTAGGTTTGCTTCAGCTGACGAGAAATCTTTGTTTCTCATTTCTCCTGCAGCTATTGGTTTCCCATCAGCATGTGCGAAAACTGCCTTAACTGTCAAAGTGATGCTGCATATTGCGAGGTGTATGCATGGTGAAGACTAGGTGTCAAGTACATGACCTCCCAATTTAGATACCATACTTCGACATCTCGTTGCTCTTCTACTGGCAGCATAGAAAGTGACACAGCAATGGGTTTGTATTCCAACTTCCACAGATCCCGTGCAAACCGAACTGTATCTGATCTCCATCCTTAATTATGTACGTTGAATCAGCAAGTAAGGCTTGTATCTCTCAACCCTGGAGGATTAAAGATGTGACATACTTTGCTCCAGCTTCTATCAGTTGTACCACAAGAGGCTTCTGTGGATTTGCTTTATTCTCACTTTTGTGTTCCACATCCACTATCATGTTTTCCTGTATATAGACTGAGCTTCCAACAAATCTGTGTTCTTTCATCCGACGGTATTTTTTCTCCCAGTCAAAAAATGATATGTATCGCGTTGCGAATTACTGAGGATCTACACTCTCTACAAACGGAACAAAGTATTATTAGCTGCATATTTGCGACGCAGTCATAGTAGTTATACTTGTAAACGGATACCAGTAATGAGACATTTTCTAAATGGTTCAAATGGCTCTGAGCCCTATGGGACTTAATTTCTGAGGTTATCAGTCCCCTAGAACTTAGAACTACTTAAACCCAACTAATCTAAGGACATGACACACATCCATGCCCGAGGCAGGATTCGAACCTGCGACCGTAGCGGTTCCAGACTGTAGCGCTTAGAACCGCTCGGCCACACCGGCCGGCTGCACTGTTCATGTTTGGCACTGCCGGCAGTTTATGGCAGCAGGGCTGGTTCCTGCTGGGCGTTCACTTGGCGGTGCTGGCGCGAGCGAAGTAGCTGGTAAACAACACAACCCTTGTATGAAGCGGGATGGCTTCCGCCACAGTTAACGCAAGAGGCTGTAGTGTCTCTGGGTTTTTTACAATCTGACGTTAGGTGATTTTGCGAGGACGTTACACAAAGCGCTTCCACATTGCAATGTACTGATGAATGATTAAATCCTTGACGCCTATGACAAAGGGTGGAACAACGTGATCTGTGACCTTCCACAGTTAGACCTGAAATACGACATAACTTTTGTGTGTAGCTTTAGCACTACGAGTTAATATTACTAAGAAAAGGGATATGGTCGTTTGTCATATGGTGAATGCATTAGTAGGACAAAATCTACTTGCTATCCTAAGCTAGTTAATTCAATAGCTATCTCCTCCTCAGATGTTGTAATTGGTAGCCCTCTAATGACTGCTTTTAGCGGTTTATTAGCTGATCAGTTTCATAAAAGTGAAATTCTTCAAAGAAACTGATACAATTCCTGTAATCGTAAGTGTCTCAGTGGTAGTGCTTACGTCGTGATCACGTCGTGATCTAGCCAAATACGGGTGAGAAATGATCCTCTCTAGGTCTCTTGCTATTTCTTTCCACTTTTTAGCGTCGTATAGAAATACGGGAGAGACCATGATTTTTGTAGGTAGTTACGGAAGGTGTTTGTTGACGGGAGGTTCACTCTCACTGGCAATTTTGAACTGGCATGTTATACTGGACTCCTTGATGCCACAGGTGTTCCATTCCTGTCGAATGGATAGCTGCTGTCTGCCGTGGTTGCTGGAGCAGCTGGACATGTGGAAAGCTGACGGCTGACAGTACATCTGCATGTCTTCGGTGGGCGACGGGTGCTGGCTTTCTGGTCAATGTAATTTACCTTTTCTACGTTGGTGATTTGCGACTGCAGCGCTCTCCAACGCAGATGTTGGCTGTATGAGCTCGATCGTGCAGTTTCTTTATAAAATAGACAAATCTAAAGTTCCTACATTAGCTCTAGTAACACGCATATGCTGTTCATTTTGTTCTGTCTGTAACAGGGCTTACTTCGACCGGAACGCGAAGGAACTGTGTACCGGCACTTCTCAAGGGATCTTCTTCTTCTTCTTTTATCAATCGCAACAATTTCCCCCTCCTACTCATACACATGGAACACCTCTGACTCTCCTATACCATACGCAAACTAGATTCCAATAATCCAATCATCTCCCTTCTGCTCATCAACACTGGTACGCTGCCGCGCCTTTACACCTACAGCTACACCTATACCTATACCAACATGCACTCCACATCCTATCCAAATGCGACTTCAATCAATACACTCTCCCAGTCAGTCAGATCCGGCCCGATATTTATCCCTCCTACTAACTTTCAATCTTAGCCACCTATCCCACTCCACATCGGGGCTCCTCATCCCTATCCCTTTCCATCCCTTCCCATCCCTTTCTTATGGTTACCCACACACCATACCCCTGCCCACCCCGCAACCCTGTGGAATATATGTATTCTTTCCTACCGAAATAACTTTATCTCGGTGCAGGTCCTTCAGTTTTTAAGTGCAAGTGCAGTGCGTTAGTGCCTTTTCGTAGAATTTCACCACTCTGTAATGTGTTTTAATTTTCGTTTTAGATGTTCGTGTTTAGTTTTTGTTTAAAAAAGTGAGTCCGCCCACTTTTCTTTATCTCATTCTTGTCATATTTTTAGAAATGCTCTTGGCTGAAGATCGGAATATTGTATTGTGGTGGCCCACCCCCGCCCATATAGAAGAGAGACATAAAACTACGAAAAAAAAATAAAACGCAACGTAATTGTAATTCAACACACCGCCAGCACCACTGAACGTGGCGAACGTGATGTGATCGGCGGGGGCGTGGTACTCTCGTATGTATTTATGTGTGTGTGTGTGTGTGTGTGTGTGTGTGTGTGTGTGTGTGTGTGCGTGTGCAGTATACCCAAGATGAGCTACGTTGCGAAGCTGTGATCGGTACACACCGGTAATCTTCGTGTCGTCTCAGGCAACCTCAGCAATCTAGGAGCATGGCGATGTCTGGTGTTGCGTGGGTCAACGGGAAATAACTAGCGTAAACCGGCCGGAGTCGCCGTGCGGTTCTAGGCGCTACAGTCTGGAACCGAGCGACCGCTACGGTCGCAGGTTCGAATCCTGCCTCGAGCATGGATGTGTGTGATGTCCTTAGGTTAGTTAGGTTTAATTAGTTCTAAGTTCTAGGGGACTGATGACCTCAGAAGTCAAGTGCTCAGAGCCATTTGAACCAGCCAACTAATGTAAGGACTGTTTGAACATGAGCAACTGTATAACGTTCTTTCAGAAAATCTTGTTTCTTCCGTGTCGTAATTTCTGCCATAGCTGCCGACAAGTTACGTTTAAGCCGCGCGGGATTAGCCGAGCGGTCATAGACTGTGCGGCTGGTCCCGGCGGAGGTTCGAGTCCTCCCTCGGGCATGGCTGTGTGTTTGTCCTTAGGATAATGTAGGTTAAGTAGTGTGTAAGCTTAGGGACTGATGACATTAGCAGTTAAGTCCCATAAGATTTCACACACATTTGAACGTTTTTGTTACGTTTAAAGCATTTGGTAAACGTATAAATCGGTGCTTCATGTCTCATCGTGTTCTGTTTTTCCTAACTCTTCAGAAAGGCGGAATTACACTTGAGCCCGACAGACCAGGAACATCTTCTTCGTTCATCGCCAAATGCTTCATTAATTAATACTGGATACGCGTTCACCGAGCAGCTGCAATGGAACTGTTTGAACGTTGCGGCTGGCAGCAGTTGAAAACATGACGTCATAGTCACTAAAACTACCGACTTGTGTCGATATTTATCGAACAGAACAAGGGAGAAAAGTGGTACTGCTACGGGGACAGACGGTAACAACTGTTGTTTTTATTAAATCTTGCTATTTTATTGTTTTGATTATAAGAAATTATGTTTTAAATAACCATATTTCAGAGCAGTGTCTTGTGAAAAATGATTTCCCATTGTTCTTTTATCACAAGCTTTCAAAAATCGAAATTTGTAATTTTGATGGCTAAGGGGGAGGGGGGAGCGAAGAGGGTTGTGCGACTGAACAGATGCGTTCCGGCTCCTAATTTTTTCGAAATTAAACACTGAGCTGTCGTATACATCAATAACAACTTCACTCTCTCTTACTTGATTCTTTTTCTATTCAGACCATGCGAAATACAAAGTTTGAAACAACAAAGCGCAAAATATCTTACTGCAAGTAGGGCATACTCCCTTGTAAACGTAGTCAATTGATCAAGCTGACACCTGAGGGAGAGAGCACATTTGTGTTTGAATAATTTCGAATATTACAAATCACGCTCCTGTTAAATTAATAATGAAGTACCAGAACCGTTTAGAAAAAGGGAAATGAATAAAAATGTTTCGCATTTAGCAGGATGCAAAACGCCGACATACCGCTCCCTAACTCAGTGGCTCTATTCACTGAGCTACACAAAACTTTTGTACCATACCACCATGTCTTCTATCTTATCGTGTCCTGAAGACTTTTATCAGCGATATATTATTAACTGTCGCAGCTCGTGGTCTTACGGTAGCGTTCTCGCTTCACGCGCACGGGGTCCCTGGTTTGATTCCCGGTGGGGTCATGGATTTTCCTGCCTCGAGATGACTGGATGTTGTTGTGTTGACTTCATCATCGTCTTTCATTTCCTTTACGGTCGGAGGAAGGCAATGACAAACCACCTCCGCTGGGACCTTGCATAGTCGGCGGTGCGGGTCTCCCCTACGCTCCTCGGAATATGGGACCCCATCATCATCATATAACTGACATTTATTGGGTTGGTAAATAAGTTCGTAGCGTTTTTCCATAAGTTTAATAAATGTAACTGATACACATAGGCCGGCCGGAATGGCCGAGCGGTTCTAGGCGCTGCAGTCTGGAACCGCGCGACCGCTACGGTCGCTGGTTCGAATCCTGCCTCGGGCATGGATGTGTGTGATGCCCTTAGGTTAGTTAGGTTTAAGTAGTTCTAAGTTCTAGGGAACTGATGACCTCAGAAGTTAAGTCCCATAGTGCTCAAAGCCATTTGAACCATTGGATACACATAATAGAGACATTAGTCATCAATAACATATTCCCCTTCACTATTTACAACAGTCTGCCGACGCTGGGATAACTTTCCGATTCCGCGACACTAGAAATAACATACTTTTGAGACGAAGAACACGTCGAGCCATGTTCGGAGAGCATTTTCATCCCGAAAGTAAGTTGTTTGTAGCTTGTTCGAAAGGATCATCCCGAAAGTAAGTTGTTTGTAGCTTGTCCGAAAGGGAGCAGAAAAGGTGACTAAGGTGGTTGTGAAACTACAATAAATGTCAGCAGTGATGCTGGATCTCGGGGAACCAATTCGCAGTACACCACACCGCCGCTGTTCTATCATATGCATGGCATTACTTTTTGTGAGTGCGCGCAGATCTCTGTACGGGGAGTTGCTGCTTTGTTCGGACTCAGTTATTCCTTTCTTTTCCCTATATTAGCATGAAGACACCATTTTTCATCACTAGTAACAATACAGGATAGGAATGGCCAGTGCCGTTGACAAGCCAATGTCGTACTACGGTGGAATGATAACATTTCATCACATTTGCCAGTTCCCGAGTACACTGACGCGTATCATTATGGATTAATGTCCTTGAATGATCTTCTTGAAACCCCGAAGGTCTTCCTGAATGTATAGTCATTAATGTCAAACCGTTTCTCCTTAAAACGAGGAAGCCGTTTTCTTGTCGTTCTCTGCCCAGTGACATGATCCCCATGCATACGCAAACGATTCTGGCTGCCTCTGTTGCTGTGATACCTTTACTGAACTGAACCAGAAGAATGTGTCGGAAATGTTCCGATTTTTCCGCTTGGCACTCCATTTTCTAGAGTCCACAGATTCATTCATTATCTCCAAATGGCAAAATGACGATATGTAAATTGAGGTAGCAATAGTGAACTACAAATAAAAAATGACAATCGATAAATAAACCTATAGCAACAGGAAAACCAACATGCAAAACAAAAGCGCTATGAACTTATGCACCAACCTATTAATTATAACAAACCGTACCGAGAACAACGCATTTATAATGGAAACTGAGTGTCCTTATGCCTTGAGGTAGTGTACTTTCATAAAATGCAAGTTATAGTACGAAAATTCTGTAACTACCAATACGACGTTTCTCGTAATTTTATTACAACAAATCGTACCAATAACGGCGTATTTATTCTGACGTTTTGAAGCGGCATATATTCAAAGGACGTAAGTTATAAGCTAATGTAAAACCCACCAAATGATAGCTTCAACCAAAATCCAACAGGGCGTCTACCAACTCTCTCATGAAAGGAGAGAGGGCCTGCATGTGAAGTAAGTGGCGTTCTTCCATGTCATTGGTCTACGTTCAGCTGCCATATCTGACATAACTGGTACTGCCCTTTGTGTTCCTAGAAGACTCTGCAGAGTACCTTTTCCACAACAGGACGTCAGAAAGTCGGCCCGCTGAACGCTGACATTCGAATGAGCGGTCTGTGCTCCCGCCGGTGGGTAGCCCATAGTGTATGCCAAATGCTGTTAGTAAGTCAGAAAACTAAGGTAAGTAGAGACAAAAACCAAATATTACAATTAATGTTTAAAACCGAGAAATAATAGCTGACGGCCTAGTGAAGTTCACTGACGTAAGGAAACGTGAAAAGTGATTTTAACAGTAAGCAGCGTGGGTATGATGGTCGCACTGTGATTGGCTAAGCTTCTTTGTAAGTGCTTAACTAGCAGAATGTGCCGTCTGTTCAGTACTGTCTCTCGCTTCTAGAGGAGACTAGGTGGCGCTCATCTTCACAGTTTAGTGGTGTTTGCTTCAGATGGAGGCTTATTGGACTGCAGTTGACGTGAATAGGGGGAGTGGTATGCCGTCTTGGTACCTAGTAACGCTATTGGAGCACATTCCTTCTTGCAAAGTTTAAATCACATTTGTGTTTCTGCTGTATGTTTGCGCGTAGATTTTCCGTAGCACATACTTATGACCAGCAAGAAATAAAACGTACTTACGTTTGTAATACTGCACCAATGCTCTGCTAAAAGCGATAGTAATAGTTGCTGTAGTTAACATAAATGTAACTCGTCACATGGCCTATCGGACTGTTCACGCTCCTAGAGAGCCGATCATTACCTATAAAGAAAAATAGAAACCCCGCAGCCGGGTCCTGAAGACCACGCGACGGTCGACCAACCGCCGTGTCATCCTCTTTCATCATCGGATACTGTATGGGATGAACTCACCGCACTCCCGGCCGTTGTCGACGTTCGACCTTGGAGCCGCTACCTGGTAGCTCCTCAGCTGCAGTCACGAGACTGAGTGCACCCCAGTCCAGTCCTCGCACCAAGGAGAAATCCCTGGCAGTACCGGGATTCAAACCCAAGTCGCCTGCATGTGAATCTGTTGAGTTAACCACTCTTTTGTTTTTATTTTCTTCGCAGAAGGATCCTTCCTAGGTAGAGGCAAAGTGGACAGCCACCATGTCCCGTTCCCTCCTCCATGAGCAAGGAGGCATAGGGAACGTGGAATAGAGGTACAAGGAAGATCAGTGGTACAGGTTTTGAGTTTTGATTTGTTTATTTGTAATCATTTCCTTCGTAGCAGGAAACGAGCATCACGAGATGGAGGGAGCGGCAATTCGTCACACTCAAGGGCGTATCAACGCAAATTTTTTCGAAGAACAACATTCCTATGACCACAGAATAACCAGTACGAAGAACAGAAAAGCCGTGAATCAACTCTTCATTGCAGTATAACCACCCAACTCCGGGGTGGTTTAAGAAAGATACTACAAAGAAAATTAGAGAAGGATTGTCTTTATTTGGGATTAGGGAAAACTGCACAATCTCTTTCATTAAGAAAGTGTCGAAAATCATGGACATCGTTCTTTATTATTGCTGTCTGTGAGACATTTTATTTCGTCTGGTAGTTTATCGAAAGCTCTTACAGCATAATATTTTACCCCTTTCTGTACCAAAGATAGGTTAAGCAGAAGTCTTACACTGCCTTCTACTTAAGCTATCTTTGGCACAGAAAGGGGTAAAATATGCTGCTGTTAAACTTTTCGATAAATTACCAGATGAAATAAAATGTCTGACAGACAGCAGTAGCAGTTTCAAAAATAAATTGAAATCGTATCTCCTTGACAACTCCTTCTACACCATACATGAATTCTTGAATAGGAGTAAATAAATCTATAGATATAATATATGCATTTTGTGCTATTTAAGGGAATGGGGTAGGTAATAAAAATCTTAAGCTTAATAAAAACCTTGGGCCATGAGTGAATTTCTTATCCATTTGACCTGTTCCACATCATAACGGCTACCTTAAGCTTAAAACAAAATCCTTGATTTATGTGTGCATTTTTATGCATTTGACACGTTCCACATTATAACGGTTATCGTGAGATTGATCAGTGAAACACGTAACTAACTAACTAGCCATCAGCAAACAAGTAGTGTACTACGTGGCTACAAATCCGTTTCACAGAGTTCATCTTCGTTTGTGGAAAGTATCCCGAGTCTGGAAAGAGGAGCATGTCAGGAAGTATCTGGTATGGAGTCGTGCGAGAAATTAAGGCCAGCATCTGTCGCACTAAGAACCAGACACCTATCGCCGATCCGCACACCAGGCGATGCTTGCCCGTGTGCAGAACATCACAGGTGACTCGCAATAGGATGACTGCGAGGTGAATTCTATGAAGGCTTGAATTCTATGTAGGCTTGACCGGCATACTTGCTTCCCATTGGCCATAAGGTACCATGTAGACTCGATGTCAATAGCAAAATAAGAAGCGCACACCGATCGCCGGAGGCACGCCAGTCGTCGCGGAGATGCTTCCTCTCAACCACATTTGGTGACCCATTCTGCTGAAGAAAACCATATATCGCCTTCGTGGAGATGCAGCACTGTGGCAGTGTTGCATTATGGACATGGCTCATTTCAAGGAAAAAGTGGCGGAAGTAAAAGAAGGGCGGCGTGACGTCCGAAAACAGGATACGGGCTGAGAGAGAGTGTGGTGCAAGGGTCTCCAGCAACAGGCTGGTAAGGTACATGGGACAACGGCACCACAGTCCGTGACATGATGCAGGCCTAAACAGCTTCTGCGCCGCAGGAGGGTGAAGGGGTCACACCGTATCTTGAACAGATAACTGTAGAAAATATATGAACCCGATGCCAGTGGCTAGGATGGCGGGATGGAGAGTGTCTTTGTGACGCGGAGATACGTGACGCCAAAGTATATGCATTAACATATTAGGTCAGTTACAGAAGGTAGAGGGCTCGTAAACGATGATCTAGGAGGCCAGCTCGTAATTGGGACAATAGGCGCCGGCAGTTGAGGGCAATCGTGCGCTGCAGATCACTTGCGAAATCGAGTCCTAAGCGATGTACAGTAGGAGCTCCACGCAATGGAGCAGCGCTGTACGCAGGAATCCCGCACCAATGGCCACAGCGCTCGATTTGTGGACGTTAAGGCAGCTATCAGTAGCTTTGCCACAGATGGCAATCCAAGCCAATCACTATCTGACCTCAGCACCACTACAGAGAATGAGGACACAGTCTGCATAAGCAGTGCAGATGAATACATGACCACCAAAAGTGGTTCAAATGGCTCTGAGCACTATGGCACTTAACATCTGAGGTCATCAGTCCCTTAGAACTACTTAAACCTAACTAACCTAAGGACATTACACACATCAATGCCCGAGGCAGGATTCGAAGTTGCGACCGAAGCGGTCGCGAGGTTCCAGACTGAAGCGCCTAGAACCGCTCGGCCACTCCGGCCGGCCCCATGACCACCAAGAGACATCTCGGACAAGCTTTGACGGAGGCCACAGAGCAACGGTTCCATGGCAAAAGCATACGACAATGCAGAGAGCGGGCAGTCTTGACGCACTGAACGACAGACAAGATGAGAGGAGTGAGACGGCCATTGTAGAGTGCACGGAACGCTGTTCTGCGATGGACATCGACGGTAGTATTAGGATATTCCATATTGCGGGGCACCCCTTTCAGTTAGCTGTGATCGACCCGGTGGAACACCTGGATGAAGTCAAGAGTGGCCGAAAGTCCGGGCATACGACGAGCGTGGCAAAGAGCAGTTATGACTCGATAGTGACAGAGGGCAGTGTGGATATTACTAGCACCTTCCAAAGAGGTCTAATCAGGAAAAACCACATAGCAGGCTGTCAGTTTAAACTGTGCAGCCATCAACTGGGTAAAATTCTTCGTGTGGCTGTTGAGCAACGTCAGGTAGCGATAACTGCATCTCTGTCATGTACCTTGAGACTTGTGGATAGGAATGAGGGCACCATCGAGGAAACCATCTGGAATCTGCACGACAGGCAGCATAAGGTCCCCACAAATCCGCCCGTACCGGTGCATGTAGAGGACGAAACGTCAGATAAAAGAGGCGACATGTTCATAGAACCCGCCCAAATAGCATCTTGTCCTCGGTGACTTCTGCAAGCAGATCCATCGTTACATGTCCAGGAACCGAGCCAAAGGAGAGTCAGGAGATCACTATGATGCTGGCAGGGTCATGACGTTTTGCAGAGTAGAGCATAACATAATGTGTGTGGAACACAGATCTATGTCATGTTGGATATCTAAGCGCCGCCCATCATCAAAAGTAAGAACATTAATCACAGTCCTCCGATGGTGGCACTATTCGGCTATCGTGCGGTACATAGACGGACGCTCCTGGGTTAACCCATAGTTTGTGCGTGCGCTGACCATACTTTCTTCCAGGTGAGCTGAGAGAGGGTAGTGAGCTGTGCCTTGGCATGATTCACCATTACCTGATGCTCTGGTGAATACGGCATCGTAGTATATTCCCAGAGAATGGTGAAGTAGAAATCCTGGATTCGTGAGCACCTCGCCGAAACCTCCCTTCTGCAACCAATCAAGGCCTTGTGGAGGGCTGGCTCCCTGTAGAGGACCCATCATGACCAGACATACTGATATGCATCACAGCATCGATAACAAGCTACCCATGTAGTCTTGATGAGCTGGCATCAGTTGGGTAAAGTAATATGGATTGTTGTTTGTTTGCATGGTCTCCAGCTGCGCCACACGCTTCGGCAGCAGAGATTGACGGCAAAGATATATGGGTCACGGTCAGAAAACACAATGGGCTAGACTACTGCAGTCTGCGCCCCACTGACAATATTACAGGAGACACAAATTCGAATGAAGCGACTGGAAGAATGGCCAGTGAAATGCATAAACCCTGGACGATTACCATTAACATCCTCGCAAGAGTTCACGAGGCTGAGGTGCTGGACAACTGCCTCTAGCACCGCACACAGAGGGTGACATGGTATCTGATCTTTGGGCACTTGCAGGGAGTTGACGTCACCTACTGTGATTAGGGTATCCTGTCATCCCAGGAAGAGAGGTATGACCACCCCAGAGAAGAAAGTTGAACGTTCCCTGCAGTGACGCAAACCAGATGACACGTAGACATTGATGGTCCTGACGCCACCAAACGTGACAGCCATACCTGTGGCATCTGGGAGTTAGAGAGCACGTCAGCAAGCATGCCAGCGTATAAGAGGATCGCCAGTAGCAGAAGCATGAGAGACTATGGGAGATGTATGCCATAAAGCAATGGGGAGAGCAAAAGGTTGCAACAAGTACCTCCTGAAGAAGTACAACGTCAACAGCAGCAACATACAGCATGTCATGGAGTAATGCCAGTTTATGGCACACATGAATGATACTGTTATTGACCGTTTGTATGCGTGAGTTTGAAAAGTTGCCATCGTTAGGAATGCGGGTGTTGCAAACAAGGAGAAAGCACGGGACTCTTCCCATTAGGCCCTCGTGTAAGGGCACATCACTGTAATGGGGTGGGAGCCGACCCCATCAGGTGGGTCTACCGTACTGTACCTCTCCAGAATATTCATCCTCAGCATCAACGTCGTCTGTCCAAGAGACAGGTTTCTTACCAAGCTGGTTCAGTGGAACACTATCAGAGATGCACCCACAGTTAGGGTCAGACAATAAAAGGGAGCAACCACATCAGATACAGGTGAGTGCTGACTGGAAATGGAAGTGGAGGGAGGTGTTGCATCGTCCGGTGCCAGGGCGTAAAATGACAGTGCATCATTGGTAGGATGGTAGTCATCGTGTGCACATATCCAATTTAGGCAGTCATTAGAAGGTGTACTATCTGTCGCTTCTGTTTACTCGGTGACCGTTGCTTCCTAACATGCTTTTCTTTGTCGGATGACGGACAGCTGTCGTCCAACATGCGGCCAGATGGCGGAAAACGGAGTTAGGTACAGCTCCATGATCAAAAACCAACGGCTTGCTTCTGCTGATGGCCACTATCCGTTGGTACTGCCTTCGGCAGCAGTCTAGGAGAGGAGTCGACGCTGGTGCTGACTGATTTCGAATGAGTGCACCAGGCAGCCTCGTCGCAGATGATAGGGTACCGTGACACAAGTGGGTCGGTGGAGTGCTTAGTTAAGCAACACGAAGTGGAACGCTGTGTCACCGGCCAGCAGAGGACGCACACCAGGGTACGATCAGCAAGGGTGGTAATCGGGTCAGTTATGCCAGCCGAGGAACACCAGAACATTTCACCGACCTACTGAGGAAGAAGAAGAACCACACACGTCAGTGGTGGAAAGGCATGTTTAAGGACTGGCTCGTCGTCAATGTAAGTCGTGAGGTCTTGGAATGATGCAGAGCCTGAGTCATTTAGCTCTGCCATCAATTCGGAGTCATCACTGTCATCGAAGTCATCATAACAGTCACCATTGTAATGCAAATCATCGCCTAGAAGGCGCCAGAGTGACGCCACAACTGTAACTATCGTCGGACACCGTGAACAGGTCATGGGAATCATCGTTTGGGGTGCGTTGTGGTAATACTGTCACCATCGTCCTGGGATGTTGTCTTCACAAACGCAATGACAAGGGCAGGAGGTGGGAGGACACCGGGCCACAGACACCAGACAGTCGCGGGGAGGGATGGTTGCTGAGGCTGAGGCAGGAACTGAGCTGTTCCACCGCCGCCGCCACGCCGCCCCCCCCCCCCCCCCCTCCCTCCAACCATCCAGTAGTGATCACAACAGAGGCCCACGGCCCGAGGTTCCAGTCGCCGCAGTACTACCAAGCAAGACACCATAGCGCCGCCACTGAGGCGGCGGATTCCAGTTGCGCCAGGGCAGCTAGAGTCGCCGCAGTCAGCGCGTGTGTGTGCGTCCGCCTTCCACCTTCGTCGCCGCTGAGAATCTTAGGAGCGGAATCAAACCTCGCCCAGAAACCAGTTGAGCAATAAATGTTGTTATTCTGTCATCAGCCATCGGTGGACATATCCACGCCATCCTCTTCTTACACCCAGAAGAGAACCCACGTTCAACCCGGCGACGGGCAATGCCCGCTAAGACAGCTCGTTTACACTGTTGTCAGGAGGACTGCTGAGGCGTTGAGGAGGACGGATCCCGTGGAGTTAGGCGTCACCTACAGCGATAGTGTGCCACGCAGCAAAGGAAGTGAGTGCCGATTTCGGCTCTTTTTGTTTAGAGCCTGTTGGGTTGTCCCTTTTCCTGTCTTTTTCCTGGATCATTTTTTGTATTCTTTGGATATACTTTCCTGTTGATTGAGTTGTAGTCATACTAAAGGAACTTTCAGCCGCTGAGGTCATCAAGCAACTCAGGGATCAGATAGATAAATTACAGTTAGTGATAAATAAACTCAGAGCGGCGAAGAGGGAGCAGTCAAATCCCAACCCACCCAACCTGGATGGCACTGCTGCGGGATTGGTTACCCCGTTTTCAGGGAAACAGGGGGAAGATGATTTTACCTTTCTAGAAAATTTGACTACAGCCGCCAAACTGGGCGAAAAGGGCCATTTGCAACGTTTTGCTAGACTGAAATTAACGAGAGATGCTAGAGCACGTGTTATGTGTAATGAGAATGTAAGGGAGGCTAAAACATTTGAGGATTTTCAAGAAGGGTTAATAGAGAGATATCGGAAGAAGAACACGATAAGATACTGTCGGAAACAAAATACTAGAATTTTCGGTAAGCAGGATGAATAAATTGAAAGTTTCGCCGATGGTATTCGCAAAATCAATGTAGGTGCCTATGAGCTCACGAATGATGGTAGGGTTAACTCAGTAATTTTTCTGGAAGCAGAGGAAAAGGCTCTTGATGTATTTTTGAGGAGGTTACAACCGGAAATGTCAAGAAAGACTGGTTTGGAATTTCCTAAGAGTTTGAGTGAAGCAATGTATATTGCATCATCATTAGAGGAAACTGAGTCACTGGCTAGGACACATGAACGTTGGACCGTGTTTAGTAAAGACATAAATTGTTTTCAGTGTGAGCAGAAGAGTCATGTACAAAGAGATTTCGGACAGCAACGTTGCAGGTATCGTAAGAAATTTGGTCACTTGGACCGAAAAATGAATTCCGAGAACATCTTGCTGCGGGAGACACTTTCGGCCGTTCATGATCCAAAGGAAACATTAATTTAATAGTGGCTTGGTGATAGGAAAACGCCATGATGGTTGATGAATTCGAACACGAAGACAATCCGCTAAGCGGAAGTAATCAAACGCTTGCTTGCTTCGCAAGCAGCACAACAGGCGGGAAGCAAACAAGGTGTGATCACCTCAACACTGTCAAAGGCAGACTTAACCACATAATAACATACGGATATTAATTAATGTAATTGCCACATTTTCGACCAGCTTCCTCGTATCGTGTGTCGGCTGTTTCGTAGAAGAGCCAACTGAGATAAAGCAAATCTACTCAGGCACCAGGCTATTCTCACTATTGCCATGAGCGTGTATAAAATCCACTGAGGCAACCAATCACGAACGATTTTTATTACGCTGCTTTTTACAACCGACTGTACAAGGCACGAATATTAGCATTTTCGAAATGGTAGTCGATAATATTCACCTTCGGGATAAGCAACAAAGAAGACAAACAGTAATAAGTACGTGTCAAACAAGTTTATAACATAAACATCAGCAAAACTGAAGTATGGTTAACTGAGTGTATTCCACACAGGTTAGGCGAGTTTTGCTACTGGGGCAGCAAAATAACTTACGCATACAGAAGCGGAGGGGATGCAAAATGTTGACTGGCGTTAACAGGAAAAGATTTACGAAAAAGACAAAAATGTTAGTGTCACGAACCCTTTTTTGAAAAGAGTCGTGCGGAATGTGGTATTGTATGGAAGCGAAACGTGGGCGATAAGCAGTACTGACGTAGTTTCTACCCACATTTATGTAGAATGTGAAATACGTTGGATCTTTCTTGAAGCACCCGGCTATATAAACTGAGGAGAGCTGCTTAACGCACTCTGCCTGGTACATGGGTACGGGGTTGCAGAAACGTTGTTTGAAGTTTTCATTAATTTCCTCAAATATTGCTTCCAGACATTCTTCTTTAGATTTTCTTGATTCCCTGTTAACTTTCTTAGTCTGTTGTGTTCTGACTTATTTTTATGGTTTCTTACCTCAATCGGTAGAAACTGAATCATCTTAGTTGTCTGTCTGTTTGCCCGTCTGTTAAGATCACTTTTCCTCAGGAACGCGTAAAAGTATCAAGTTGACATTTGTCGCATACTAATGCCTACAGTCCCATTGCAATTTTAAAAAATTAAGCTTCTAAGCCTTGCATTCAAAAGATACGGCCATATAGTCATATATTTTGACAATCCCAGACTCATTCACAAAAACCTATAAATGAGCTATAAATATACACATCGGGGCTGGGGATCTAGTGTTGAAGCACGTGCACGGAAACGCAGACGCAGAGGAAGCAGCACGATTGAATCTCGGTCGGACTACGTATCTTTCAGTCATCGTTTAACCCAACCTTCACCTCTCAACAACGTCAAGAGTCCATATTAAATTGTTAAATTTTGTGTGTGTGTGTGTGTGGGGGGGGGGGGGGGGGAGGGTGACTGCGGGTGACTGCGAATCCTCCACTACAGTCCACTGTTCTACCAGCTGAGCTACCACAAGGACTTTTTTATCAGAATTTTTTTATTTATTACACTGCAATGACATTTTTCATACAAAGAATTATAAAATTTTTCAGTCTATCTGATTAGCAAAACCTACCTAGTTCTTTTTGGTTTCTGTGAAGGCTGGTATGCGCATTGATAATGCTCTTCCTCATCAACTACATCATTACCTCCCTCATTTTAATGTGGTTTGTTGAAGGAACGTGTGCTGTTTCACACAAAACTTAATCCTTGACTCCAATGTGAGTAGTAGAACGTTAATGCGGTAGACGATCGTTTCCGAGATTTTTGAAGTTTTCAGCTGTTTTATGTTCAGAAGAAAACGCAAATAAATCTTCCTCTTTTATTTCTTCCTCTTTATCGAAGGCAAATGAAAATAAATCTTACTCTTTTCTTTTTACTTCTTTATCAGAAGAAAATTCAAGCAAGTCTTCTCTATCATGGCTTTTATTAAAAGTAAACGAAAATAAATCTTTTCTTTTTCCCTCTTCACCAGAAGCAAATGCGAACAGTTCACCATTATCCTGATCTCCAGTGAGGCCTAGATGTTGTATTTTTGCTCTACATGGAGCAAGTTCTTCATCGGGTCGCCCCTTGAAGTGACTGAGCAAAGGCCTTATTTTATTTGATAACGGGAAATCCTTTGCTCCTTTTGCGGCGTTCTACAAATGATACTTGCTTTGGAGGTGTGATGTCCAAAGACCTGCATTATAATGTCCGTAATTCTCAAACCTTTGTGCTACTCTTGAAGTGCTTTCACAGTGTTTCTCATTTGTTTCATTTGCTGGTATTATTTATTTTTTCTTTCAGATGGCTTACTGGAAAAGGTTTTAATTTTAACACAAAGTGCTTCTCCTTCTTGGGTCTCCTGTGCCAATACTGGTTCAGATGAGTCTTAGATCACTGTTCTTTTAATCCTAGTAACAGATTAGATAGAAACCTGAATGTTTGATTGCTACGTTTCTCCAGCGAACAATGTAAAATAGCTAAGCCAGTTTCATTCAAAAGTAAAAGTCTGCTACATGACACCTGCTGATAGTTTATGTAGTCAACACAAAAACGGGCATTTGTGAAGACTGCGAACTTCAGTCAGCAACTTGTTTAACAATTATATCCGGTAAAATGAGTTTCGGTACTCTTTCGCCTTCTACGCAAACCGGAGTTCCATATGTAGCCAACACAATACATTGATGTTGGTTACAATGTGCTCCGGTAGAAAACAAAACCTTCTTTCGCCTGAAAACAGTTTTCCTTTTCTCATTAACTTTGAATGGAACTTCATTTTCCTTCTGTGTGGTTTCTCCAAGTGGTGGAATGAACTCTTCATAATTTGGAAGCAGTAGGTTTGCTTCAGCTGACGAGAAATCTTTGTTCCTCATTTCTCCTGTAGCTATGTGCGAAAACTGCCTTAACTGTCAAAGTGATGCTGCATATTGCGAGGTGTATGCATGGTGAAGACTAGGTGTCAAGTACATGACCTCCCAATTTAGATACCATACTTCGACATCTCGTTGCTCTTCTACTGACAGCATAGAAAGTGACACAGCAATGGGTTTGTATTCCAACTTCCACAGATCCCGTGCAATCCGAACTGTATCTGATCTCCATCCTTAATTATGTACGTTGAATCAGCAAGTAAGGCTTGTATCTCTCAACCCTGGAGGATTAAAGATGTGACGTACTTTGCTCCAGTTTCTATCAGTTTTACAACAAGAGGCTTTTGTGGATTTGCCTTATTCTCACTTTTGTGTTCCACA
Organism: Schistocerca serialis cubense; assembly: GCF_023864345.2. Classification (NCBI taxonomy): domain Eukaryota; kingdom Metazoa; phylum Arthropoda; class Insecta; order Orthoptera; family Acrididae; genus Schistocerca; species Schistocerca serialis. The sequence goes on from NC_064638.1 coordinate 393,502,681, forward strand.
TCCACTATCATGTTTTCCTGTATATAGACTGAGCTTCCAACAAATCTGTGTTCTTTCACCCGACGGTATTTTTTCTCCAAGTCAACAAATGATATGTATCGCGTTGCGAATTACTGAGGATCTACACTCTCTACAAACGGAACAAAGTATTATTAGCTGCATATTTGCGACGCAGTCACAGTAGTTATACTTGTAAGCGGATACCAGTAATGAGACATTTTCTAAATGGTTCAAATGGCTCTGAGCACTATGGAACTTAACATCTTGGGTCACCAGTCTCCTAGAACTTAGAACTACTTAAATCTAACTAACCTTAGCACATCGCACACATCCATGCCCGAGGCAGGATTCGAACCTGCGACCGTAGCTGTCCCGCGGTTCCGGACTGCAGCGCCTAGGACCGCACGGCCACCGCGAGACATTTTCTAACCATTGTTATTAGGCAATATAAACATTAACACGCACGCATCATGCAACTGTAGCTGCACTTTCCCCCGTTAGATAACTGGGGTATGATAGATACACTCGGGTCGTTGAAGCATCGTCCACTAGAAAGACTTGACCAGGCCGTTGAGCCAGACAAAGTTACAGTATTTTTATTATTATCACCCGTATGCAAAGATAATAATACTGCGCGCGAATCCCACTCGCAATTGTTTGGTTTTTCTCTTCGAAATATCTTCTTTGTTCTATTAATGCTACTGTCACAATTTACCCATCACTTCCTGGGTTAGATTTGTGAAGGATCAGTTATGTCATTTTCTGCAGTTGTTATTGCTTTTTTTTAGTTTTTCCTAACAGTAGTTTGTTGTTTGACTTACATTGTCTTACAGCTAGAACTTCAGGGCGTTCCTATAGTTTTCTCTGCTACTCAACTTTTTAATTCAGCTGTCGTAGATTTTTCAATTTTTACTTTGAATTTGCAATTACTTCTTGGTTGTAGTTAGTACTGCTTTACGACTAAGTTATGGTCGTTGCATACATCAGATCAAGGGTAAAATCAACAGTAAAATGTACTTTGCATAATTTGATTTCTTTCTTTCTTTCTGACCGTGATGTAGGGTGCAAACAGAGCTCAAAATCTGCAGCATCGTACCCAGAGTCTATTGTGTTCCTTTGATTTGGAGCCGAGAGGATGGTCTCCACCACAGACTCCGTCGATTCTGTGACGGTCATGGCTACAGACTTCTATACCTGCGTTACGAGGTTTCTAAGATCCGAATACATGAATACCAAGCTGGAAGCCAGGTCCTGCCTCCGTTACACTATTCATAAACATTTAGAAACCTTTAGCATACTTTCACATAGAACAACACTAAATGCATACAGTTGGGGTACACAAATTTCATGCCGCCTGGGACGGGAGGGAGAGAAAGGGGGGGGGGGATACAGGAAGAGCACACTCCACTCTCTACAACTAACATTACTAAATTCAGAAATTAATATAGAAACCCCGTGAAGACATAGGATAAGCGTTAAAAAAGAAGAAAATTTTTTAGGTGGGGAGGGGGGCGGCAAAGGGGATTGGCGATCGAAACATGAGTACATTAAGGAAGCTCAGATGGTCGTAGATTCCAGCAGTTAAGCAGAGATGAAGAGGCCTGCATACAGACTAGCGTGGAGAGGGAGATGTAACCAATCTTCAGATGGAAAGCCGCAACAACAATGTTTATCATGTAACTTGAAGATGGAGGGTGGTGAAAGCAGACGAAAGGGAAGAAATTATTGATTTCAGATACAGACGGGACTTAATGTGACATCGCCCACCCGGTTGGCCGTGCGGTCTAACGCACGGCTTTCCGGGCGGGAAGGAGCGCCTGGTCCCCGGCACGAATCCGCCCTGCGGATTTGAGTCGAGGTCTGGTGAGCCGACCAGTCTGTGGATGGTTTTTAGGCGGTTTTCCATCTGCCTCGGCAAATTAGGGCTGGCTCCCCTTATTCTGCCTCAGCTACACTATGTCGGCAGTTGCCGCGCAAACAAGTTTTCCACGTACGCGTACACCACCATTACTCTACTACGCAAACATAGGGGTTACACTCATCTGACGTGAGACGTTCTCTGGGGGTTCTACCGGGGGCCGAACCGCACAATAACCCTGGGTTCGGTGTGGGGCGGCGGAGGGATGAAGTGGACTGCGGTAGTCGTCGTGGAGTTGCGGACCACTGCGGCTGCGGCGGGGATGGAGCCTCTCCGTCGTTTCTAGATCCCCGGTTAACATAACATAACATAATACGACATCAGCGGCGACGAGTGAAAATGTATGCCAGACTGGGATTCGAACGGGGGTCTCGTACTTACTAGACAGTTGCTTTAACCGCTGCACCACCTGGACACAGTGTCTATCCCTCTTGCTGAATGTCTCAACCCGTCTCCCAGTCGACGTACATTTCCACCTAGCGCCACCTATCCGCAGTCCTCATCTGTGTTCTCCATGCTCGCTACTTTGAGATCTCCTTTGAAGATCGGACGTATTTGTGCATCAGCACTGACGGTGGTGGACGTGTCCGAAAGAACAGACACCACGGATTCATATAAACAATGTTTGTTCTAGCCCTCTTCGATCTAAGGCTACATTCGTGGCTGGTACCAAACTGATTTTGAGCACTTTCTCAGTTGGCACTCGGAAGATTGGCGGCTGTCTCTCCTGAGATCGAAGACTGCGTTACTGTGGCAACTGAACGTCATATACTGTAAGAAACGAGTGGGGAGTGAGCGGCCCCCCTGTTGGCAGCGTTGTCGCGAATGAAGAGCGAGACGGCGGGAAGGAGGGAGGGAAGGATGGCCGTGCTATCGAGCGGCCGCGCGTGTAATCCCCCGGCGGCGGCGGCTGGTGGCGGAGGGAGCGACGGCCCGCCGCCGAACAAAAAGGGCTCCCGTGATCCCCAAAGTAAACACCGGGGGACGCGCATCTTCAATAGAGGCCGATAAAATTCGCTCGCGCGCTGCTTTGATGCAGCGCGGGGCACAAGTCGGCGCGTGGGATTATGGGAGCGGCGCGGCGGAGCCCCGGGCGGCGCATCTGCCGTCGCCGGCACCGTGGCCAGGGCCGCGGCAGCCCAAGCGCCGCCTGCCAGCTGCCGCCCCGCACCGCCTATCGCCTCCCCACACTTACTCGCCCACGGCCCGCCACTAGTGGTGCTCTCCTCATCACAACTCGTCTTCATTCTCCAGCCATCTCCGGTCCGCGTGAGTGACGCTCTTTGTCGATTCTCTCGTATTGTGGAGGCTTCTTCGCTATAAATAATCCAGATCGGCATCCAGCGGTAGTGTCGGCCTTCGAAGTATTGGCGGCGCCTGGTGGGGATGGGCCAAAGGTATCTATATTTCAAATTTCGATATTTTTCACTCCATCGATATACACTATCGACCGAAATTGAAGCAACAAACTGCTATTTCCCCATCCTGCATCTAATTCACGATATAATCATACAAACTGTCAAGAGATTTAATTACGATTGTGTTCTGCACGGAAGGTGACATCAGATCAACGGAAAACCACGTCAGGAATGACGTTACGGTACCTACCAAACGGGGCGGTGTTTCAGGGTAGTCCCTCATCCACAATCGGTGTGTACACTATCACAGACGGTGCAGTATGGCACAGAGGAGATGCCTACACTCTCTCTGCTGTGGAGGAGGGTCATGGGAAGAATGGAAACAAGATACTGTTGTGCCTTGATGGCTTAATGTGAAACGTTCTGTTGTTTCTCGGATGAGGCGGCTGTTTGTAGAGACCGAAACTGTATCCCGCAGACGAGGACAGAGCCGATCACGTGTGACAACACAGTGAACCGTTATTTGGCTATAAGTGCATGATGGTACCTCTTTAATGCTGGACTGCAACTGGCATATGCCCTCGCAGCATCCCCTGGACGTGTTGTATCGAGGAAAAATACGCACAGAAGGCTTCAAAAATGGTTCAAATGCCTCTGAGCACTATGAGACTTAACCTCTGAGGTCATCGGTCCCCTAGAACCTAGAACTACTTAAACCTAACTAACCTAAGGACATCACACACATCCATGCCCGAGGCAGGATTCGAACCTGCGACCGTAGCAGTCACGCGATTCCAGACTGGAGCGCCTAGAACCGCTCGGCCACAGCGGCGGGCCAGAACGCTCCAGAAGAGTGACCTTTATAGTAGGAGACCAACAGTCCGTTAACCTCTGGCGTCTGTTCACTGAACGGAACGTCTACAGTGGAGCTGTCACTATGCCACCTGGATCAACAAGCCACCTGGACGGTCGAAAGTTGGGCCAGGCCAATGTTCTTTTCCACAGACGACTCCCGATTTGGTCTGTAGAGTGACTTTCTACGGATTCGCATCTGGAGGGCACGTGGAACACGATTTCGGAACCCAAACATTGCCAAGAGAGACCGATATCGAACATGATCCTTAATGGTGTGGGCAGGGATTATGTTGGCCATTCGAACATCTCTTCAGGAAACTGTACGGGTGAATCGGCAAGGTTTAATTGTTGTCATGTATCGTGACGAGATCTTGGGACCTCAGGTGCAGTTGTTGCGCCGGCCGGAGTGGCCGATCGGTTCTAGGCGCTATAGTCTGGAACCGCGCGACCTCTACGGTCGCAGGTTCGAATCCTGCCTCGGGCAGGGATGTGTGTGATGTCCTTAGATTAGTTAGGTTTAAGTAGTTCTAAGTTCTAGGGGACTGATGACCTCAGAAGTTAATTCCCATAGTGCTCAGAGCCATTTGAACCATTTTTCATTCAACTTTTCCGCTTTGCTTAGTGTGGTACAGTCTTCGGATACTTACGATTAAAAGAGTCAAATACCCTTCATATCTTTCCATACTCTTTGCTTCTTTGATAGCAACTGACTCGGCTAGAAATATCGTACTTCCATTGGGAACTAAAACCTGACTACTACTTGGGATGTGTATTTGGATAAAATTGCTATATTTGAGTAGCAACAACGTAATAAGAATTAGGCAGGCACTATACTGCACTGACGAAAACTTTGGAGTAATTGGGCAACATTTACGAACGTACAACACAGATGCAGTCTTCTAGTTGTTTATCGACAAAAGACGAGTGATCATTTTAAGTCGATGTAAGGTTAAATTTTTTGTAATTTAGAAGACAACGAAAAACAGTGAACTTTCGAATGTGAGTCTAGGCAACCTACCCTGTGCTGTTAAGGAACCTGGTATCTGACTTCCTGAAGACAATAAACTGAGTGCTTAGTATGCTTTTCAGTCCGAGCAACGACATTTCACGAGATCCGATGTGGAGAAAAGAAAGGCAGTTGTATGAATATCAACACCTGAGACAAGAAACCAGTACAGAGCAAGGAAGGAAATGCTGAAAGGCAGACGGAGTAATAAATACTAAACAATGGAAATGAATTTCAGCAAAATGTTATAGGAAGCGAACAGGAGGTAGATGAGAAATAGATGGGAGATACGATTTTGCGACAAGAAATTGATAAGCCCTGAAAGACTTAATCGAAACAAGGCTCCTGGTGTAAACGGCATTCCCTCACAATTAGTAAGACCCTTGGGGGATCCAGCGACGAAAAAACTATTTCACCTGGTGCACCAGATACGTGGTGTTAAGTGCAGAGACAGTCAAACCTCTGTATAACGATTACCAATCCAACGATAAACCCGGGTACAGCGATAATTTTATATCGCCCCAGCTGATTTCCTATATTGCTATAATTGGTCCCTTAATATGAATCCATTTCGTCGTGTTAGTTGTGTTTTCTTTGCTCCTAACAGTCTTCTCACAAAAACGTCAGATAATTTACTGGAAGGGAGATTAGAGTACAGCGTCCAGTAGATAGTGCGGTCATTGGGAACGGAGCAGAAGCTCGGATGTGGAAAGAAAACGGCCGAGACCTTTTGAAGGAGACATCCCAACATTTTCCTGGAGCGATTAAGGAAAATCACGGGAAAGCTAAATCTGGGTGGCCGGACGAGGATTTGAACCACCGCCTTCTCCCAAATGCAAATCCAGTGTGCTAACCACTGCGCCACCTAGCTCGGAATATACTCGTAATTCACTACCTGATGTTTTCTGCATAGTCGTAACTGCATCACTAAGCGGACTACGCTTGTCAGTATAGACTAACAGTTTTGCGTCCACGCATCCACAATTCAGCATCTGCTGCCCAGGGGTAAATAAGCATTAATGGTTTGCTCTTGCCACATGCACTTGGAGGCACTAACCAAAGTACTACCCCTAATAGCTATAATTATTAGTTTGCAAATGGAGAAAATATTGTTGTATTGTTTTGTACGCTGTCCACAGTCATCAACAAAAATATGTGCACTTATACCCCTAAAACGGTTATATGAGACTGGCGAAGATTTCAACGAGAATGTAATAATTGTAATACCAAAATTTCATCTTCTGGATCGATTCGGTCCAGAAATGTATTGCTTTTGACCTGGAAACGTCGCAGAAGCTCCTCACAGGCATCACCGAGACGAATTCTTAATTTATGACCAATTTTGAGCTTGATGTCCTTCAATATATGTTAGTGTCATAAAATCAATCACTTGAAAATGGCATACATAAACAACAATACAGTCAAATGGCAGTGTGTTCATTTAAAAATTTATAAATCTCAATTCAGCAGACTGACGTGGCTCATCTTGAGGGAACTTCATTGCAACTCAGCACATTATAGACAATATTGTGTGCTGAAGCAACAGTAATATTCAAACTGGGGGATGTTTCATTTACAGCAATAGGCCTCTCGCCTTCCACAGGCTCTTCCACATCGGCAACGTTATCGCTCGCCACTACGCGGTGTGACTGCCTGGGTGCGGAAACCCTTCGACTGAAGTTACACCGCTTTTAAAATTTCTGCACCACTCGTAGAAATGTCGCAGAGAGACACACGACACGCCGAATGCGCTTTCATCCTGCGACGCATTTTCATCGGATTAAAAACTTCACTACTCAAAAGCCATACCAAAGATCACTGCTCCAACAAAGTGTAGATCGGCAATGGGATGGCTATTTTCCTACTGAAACCATTGGTCGTACACCGAAAAACAAAGGTAATTTCTGTCAACCGCCAAATCAGTATTACAGCTTTTAGGAATTTTACTGCGATTTTAAGGTTTTCTTTTGAGTCTCCCTTGTATCCACGGTGACGTCACATTTTCTGTAAATCTATTTCTGAGTTCGGTGTATTTTTGATTTACATGCCGTTCAGGAATTTTATGAAATGGATGCGAAACAAAATGTGAATAATTGTCAAAATGGAGCTGTCTCTCACCTTTCAAACTCCACGGAAGTTCTCCTGCAGGAAACCATCGGGCCACAAAAGGCGAAGGCCCCACGTTTGAGTTTCGGTCAAGACACAGTTATAATGTGCCAAGAATGTTCAGATCAGTATTGCAGAGCGAAAATTCCTTCCAGGTGTCAACGTAATAGAAAAAGTGCTATATACAGGGAAAAACAATCAGTTACAATGTTTGAAAGACTCTTTACTCTCTTTTCTTTTAAAATAAAAAGCTGGTGAAAAATTATTTGTGGTCATTGTCCCTCTTCAGTTTCCAGATATTGCTTAGTGACTTGCACTTTCACAAAGAAATCCAATTTTACTCTTTATCAGTTGAGGCATGTAGTACCAAAGGAAAGAGACGTGTTGTACTGTATCAGATTTGGCACGTATACTGATGGAAAAAAATCGCAGCACCAAAATGTAATTAATGAAATTTCGGGAATACATTTCTCAATATAAGTGATTACCATCGCGAGATCAAAGATTAATGGGGCACGTGATAAGCCATTGCAAATCTGAAATGCTGGTACATTATTAAGTAGTGCATAGGCAAAGTGTCGAATTCAAGCATGCAAACGGGCATGCTTTGTCTTGTACAGGTGCCGGATGTCAGTTTGTGGGATGGTCGATCAAAACGGGGACATTGTCATCCGATGATGTCCCATAAGTGCTCGACTGGAGACATATCTGGTGATCGAGGAGGCGAAGGCAACACAGTAGAGCATGTTGGGTTACAATAGCGGTATGTGGGCAAGCGTTATCCTATTGGGAAATACCCCTGTTCATGAATGGCAAAACAACAGGTCAAATCACAAGACTGAAGTCTATGCAGTCGGGGTGTGTGGGGTAATCGCGAGAGTGCTGTTGCAGTCATACTAAAGCGCACTGCGGACCCTAACTCCATGTGTAGCTCCAGTGTGTCTTGTACGCAGAGAGGTTGGTTGCAAGCCCTCAACTAGCCTCCTCCTAACGAAGACACAGCCATCACTGGCAGCAAGTTAGAAAGAGCTTTTATCAGAAAACGCAATATATCTCCATACTGCCCTCCACTGAGCTCTCGCTTGACACCACTAAGTCACAAATGGCGGTAGTTTGTGGTCGGTGGAATGCACGCTGCAGGGTATCTGGTTCGTTGCGTTACTGTGATGCCAGCTGCTGCTCAAATTGCTGCCGCAGATGCAGAACGATGTGCCAGAGCCATACACTGAACACGACCGTCTTCCCCTCCGTAGTGCCACGTGGCCGTCCGAAGCCCAGTCTTTATGCGACCGTACATTCTCGCGACTACCGCTTCCAGAAATCATGTACAGTGACTACCTTCCTGCGAAGTCTTTCTGAAATATCGCAGAAGGAAATCCACCTTCTCGTAGCCCTATTACACGAACTCGTTCAGACTCTGTCAGACGTTGGTAATGGCGTCTTTGACGCCTTAAAGGCAGTCTTGACTGATACCAACTCACCACGTCCAATCTCATCAGTAATTAACTCTCACGATCGTTACAGCGCGTATGTAAGGCAAGGCAAACGTGATCTACATCGTCACATTGACATCAATGAAATCTACTGGCATGAAATTTGAATAGACATCATCTTTCAAACGTAGAAATCGCATACCAACTTTCGTTTATATTGCACAGCTCTTTGGTGTTGCAGATTTTGTCCGTCAGTGTAAAAAAAAAAAAAAAAAAAAAAAACCACTGTTGCCAGCTCTGTAGTTTCGTTATATGCACTTTGTTGGGATCTCTAATAAAAATGGTTCAAATGGCTCTGAGCACTATGGGACAACTTCTGAGGTCATCAGTCCCCTAGAACTTAGAACTACTTAAACCTAACTAACCGAAGGACATCACACACATCCATGCCCGAGGCAGGATTCGAACCTGCGACGGTACCGATCGCTCAGTTCCAGACTGTAGCACCTAGAACTGCTCGGCCACTACGGCCGGCGAACTCTAATAGTAAGAAATTGCGTGCACATTATTAGACGAGTCTCGTTTATTTCGGAGTCTTAGTGATTCAGCTGGTTATGTACTGAACAAGTAATGGCAATATTATTTTTTCGTGCGCTGTCAATTTCAATAAGACTTCTTTTATTTTTCCTTTCGTATGATGTGATTTGTATCTTGGGCACTGATTTGTGATAACTATGCAGTTGCACACGTATTAGAAGCACTAGCTGAGACAGGAGAGGACGTGACAAATCGGATCATAAGAATGACTCTCAGCCGTGCTGAACTGCTTCAGTATCTTTGTGCACCAGAGGCATTAAACTCTGGCCTAAAATACTTCAAACGAATTCCAGGACTTCGGTAAATAGGTCTCGGCTGCTTTCTTCACTTTACCTCCTACAAGTGTTCCTGCTCTATCGAGCACACTGGACTCGCATTCGGGAGGACGACGGTTCAAGTCCGCGTCTGGCCATCCAAATTTAGTTCTCCGTGACTTCCCTTAATCGCTCCAGGCAAATGTCGGCATGATTCCTTTGAAAGGCCGATTTGCTTCCCCATCCTCGAAACATTCCGAGCATGTGCTCCGTCCGTAATGTCCTAGGTGTCTACGGGACGTTAAATCCTAACTTCCTTTCCTCGTCAGAGACACCATTCCAGCTAATTTTAAACCTTTCCTATTCTAGACCCACGTCAGAGGCGTCCTGCCACGATTGGTTTACCTGCTAGAAGTCCGGGTGCTGTCGGTTAGCTGTCATATAAGCCTGATATCCTCGCCCCGTAGATTCTACGCTATGATTTGCAGTTGTTATTTTAAGCATGATTTTGATCAAGATCCCGTCGTTACCTTAGACTGGTAGCTCGACATCGAGTGAGGTTTACAGTTCCACCGTATCCCCAAGTAGATGGCCTGAGGCATAATGGAGCAGATGAGGGGCAGGAGCAGGTGAGCGGAGAAGAGGCTGTAATGCGAGTCGCGCCGCTGATTGCCTCCCGCGGTGGGGGCGGGGCCTCAGTCCCAGCAGCCAATGGGATGGCGCGGCGCGGCGCCAACCCAGCCCGGCCGCAGCCCCAGTACAGGCGCCACGGCGGGATCTCGCCGGCAGCTGGGCTCCTGCCCTGTTTCTCGGCTCGTGTGCGGACGACAGCTCGGTGGGGAAGCGTATGGCTACAACGGTTCGTCGAGCCTTTCTGCTGGTTCCGAGTGCGGAGTCTTCAACAAGAACATCATCTACATATAGATCTCAACCAGTTAGACGATAGGCAGATGCGAAACTGAGCTTCATTTGAAGAATCCTCGGGAAGTTTAGTGCACCAATTGCTCTTACCTGGAACTCTTAGCGAACAGGACTGACAGAAGAAAAAGAGAAGACCCAAAGAAAGGAGAGTAGCACGTTACGACACCAGTTACTATAGTAACCTCTGTCTGCCGCTGTCATACTTCCTGGAAGATACTTTTCAGCAAGGACAGAATGTCCATATATGAGGTTTCTTCTTAACCGGAAGGGGGGGGGGGGGGGAGGGGACGTTCATGAAATAGACCGAAAATGTAAATGTTCAATTTATTTTTTATTTATAAGCACAAATCATGGAGAATCAGTTTCGAAAGTTTCAACGATGATGCAATCGCGTTCGAAGTACCTGAAAAAGAATTAAATGCGTGACGTGCCCCTCCTGTCACACTCACTTGTAGAAGCAACACTTCACTAGCTCGGTGAACAACGAATCCGTCGACAACTTTCATGCAAATTTCCATGGAATACATCTAGACGGCTGTGTTATGTATTCCTTGGTTTACAGGTCATCTGTGACTCTGTTCCGTATCTTAAAAACAATAACAAACCGGCTACTTTGTTCATGAAGTAACAATTCTTGATTTGGTTTGTGCTACAGACGGGGACTTACGGAAGGCTATCAGACGGAACCTAGTCAGTGTAAGTGACATGAAAACTGCAATATGGGCTACACATTTCCACATGGTGTCAGCAGATGCACATCACATTCATCATCTGTGATACAGTAGCTGATGTAAATATCTACAGAGTTGGAGGGATAACGACCGTTACACTCACAAAGAGAGGCTTTCAAATTGTATCCCGGGTGTTGTCAAGCCCACTTTACGGGATTCTGGCCAGTCCTGGACTTCTAAAATAGTGTGTTCATCGCAAAATCCAGAATCGATGGAAAATATGTCTTAAAACCACATTTTGATCTGCTACAGTTATCAGAATTGAAACTTATGGTGCAGTTCTTGTATTTAATGATGGGAAGGTAGGAAGGATGAAGGTATTAGAGAGAATGGGCTTTAATATAGGAAATTTCTCTCAAGACATCTTGAGGAAAACGGATTTACAGCACTTCTCTGCAGCTTAAAAGTCAGTTGAAGACCTGGTAAACGAAAGAAGCCAGAAACAAGAAACCAGAAGAGAACCCTGAGTACTAATCTGCAGCGTTGTGAAGAGACGACGTAAGGAAAACGTTAAGGTTGAACTTTGAATTGAATTTCTCGAAAATATTTTTTTTAATGTTTAAGTAACTTTTTCTCAAAATCAATGAAAGCTAGAATTATAAAATTTTGTACACTTTCTCTCTAAACCAAATAAATGTTGTCTCAAGAGTAAATTTTGGAATTGTGAGTGTAAACTGCCGGCCGCTGGTGGCCGAGCGGTTCTAGGCACTTCAGTCTGGAACCGCGCGACCGCTACGGTCGCAGGTTCGAATCCTGCCTCAGGCATGGATGTGTGTGATGTCCTTAGGTTACTTAGGTTTAAGTAGTTCTAAGTTCTAGGGGCCTGATGACCTCAGATGTTAAGTTCCATAGTACTCAGAGCAATTTTTTTGAGTGTAAACTGAGATATGGGGGCGAAGCACTTGTAATTTTGAATGAATTTTATATTATACTTAGAAAATTAGTGTTACAGTTATCCTATTAGACAAAATGGTTCAAATGGCTCTGAGCACTATGGGACTTAACTTCTAAGATCATCAGTCCCCTAGAACTTTGGACTACTTAAACATAACTAACCTAAGGACATCACACACACCCATGCCCGAGGTAGGATTCGAACCTGCGACCGTAGCGGTCGCGCGGTTCCAGACTGTAGCGCCTAGAACCGCTCGGCCACCACGGCCGGCCCTATTAGACAAATTCACAAAACCTCATGAGAGATGCTTACTGTACGCAAAGAGATTAAACACAAAAAAATTTGTGAACAGTTTCTGAGAAAAAGTACATACGTTATTTTTGTAACATAAACGTCTTGAATTCCATAGAAAAGTTAAATAAATGTTATCCAAGTAACTTAACAGTAAATGTGTTAATTTCATGTAAATCATGGCACAAAATTTCAGTGCCGTATCTTCAAAATTGTGGATTTGTGCATCTTTTAAATAGTGCGTGTTTTTCATGAACGTCTGCTCTTAAACCGAGTGTGAGCAGTAATCAAATGTTCTCCTCTTTGAAACTGATAGTCCGCAGTTCTATGTCATTTGTCCTAGCATGGACTCCCGCACTCTGGTTATCGATGGACAGGTCGCAGTGAATGACCTTTCGGTTCCTGAGGCAAAACATTCGCGCCCATGAGTCGAGCCACGAATTCCCGCCTGTGTTGAGACGGAGTACACATCAAACATCAACAGACAGAACTGATTTTTCTCCAGGCTGCATCACTCGTGCAGAGCCTACATACCACAGTCCTCTGCGTCACCACATAACGTAAGCCCAGATGTGTTCTGTCACAAAGCTCCTCCACCAAACCAAGAGAATTTCTGAGGCTCTCTCTGAGCTGAACACTTGAGTACTCTGGCACTGCACCACTTTCTGCTGCTACTGTGTGCGAAGGAAACGCCTTGTACCACACCGCTTTACTGGTTGCAAAGTATTTTTGTTGCTTTGTTGTTGCGTCTATAGCATTTCGTTCCACTATTGCTTAGAAGGCGGAGATTGTTAATTATTCACAACAAAATAAAATAAATATATGAGTCATGCACACGTCTTTTGATTACATCCTCTCCTTGTTTCGAAAATTTACCGGAATATCTTCAGAATAAGATCTAATGCTGACAACTGTCAGCTTACAGTGGGAATACACACTTAGCCATCACATGGTACGTACCCGTATAAGCTGACTGTATCGACCTGAAGAGGGCAGCTTAAGCCCTAGAAACGTAACATGGATGTAACTGAAAAATTGTTTTACTGGTGCCCGTGAACTTTGTTTTTATCCCAAGGATGCCCCAGAAAGTATGAATTTAGATTTAAAATAAATTGTCATTTGATATGGAAATTACATGAAGATAAACACGTTCAATTTTTTAAAGAACTTCAGCTCCACAAATTTTGTCACCAGCCGTCGGATTACAGCTTGCTTACACCCTCCCTACTACCGCCGCTATTTTTTGCACAAAATACAGTATCACAATAAGCAGCGTGTCGAGATAAAGCACTGATATTTCACTAACGTTTGGAGAATTCGAAAGAAGCTTTTTGGTAGCTAATCACATCTTTAGAGCTGGTAATTTACGGCACCATTTATGTTTACACGTTTGTAACAGTTGAGATGCCGAAGTTTATTATTACTGGTCTAAAAGATAATGTTGACGTAATCGATGGCGTATAGAATGTCAAACATGTCTACGTTAACTGGATGTCTTGTTGTTGTTGTTGTTGTTGTTGTGGTCTTCAGTCCTGAGACTGGTTTGATGCAGCTCTCCGTGCTACTCTATCCTGTGCTCGCTTCTTCATCTTCCAGCACCTACTGCAACTTACATCCTTCTGAATCTGCTTAGTATATTCATCTCTTGGTCTCCCTCTACGATCTTTACCCTCCACGCTGCCCTCCAATACTAAATTCGTGATCTCTTAATGCTTCAGAACATGTCCTACCAAACGATCCCTTCTTCTAGTCAAGTTGTGCCACAAACTTCTCTTCTCCCCAATCTTATACAATACCTCCTCATTAGTTATGTGATCTACCCGTCTAATCTTCAGCATATCTTCTGTAGCACGACATTTCGAAAGCTTCTATTTTTTTCTTGTCCAAACTATTTATCGTCCATGTTTGACTTCCATACATGGCTACACTCCATACAAATACTTTCAGAAACGACTTCCTAACACTTAAATCTATACTCGATGATAACAAATTTCTCTTCTTCAGAAACGCTTTCCTTGCCATTGCCAGTCTACATGTTATATCCTCTCTATTTTGACCATCATCAGTTATTTTGCTCCCCAAATAGCAAAACTCCTTTACTACCTTAAGTGTCTCATTTCCTAATCTAATTCCCTCAGCACCAACCGACTTAATTCGACAACATTCCATTATCCTCGTTTTGCTTTTGTTGATGTTCATCTTATATCCTCCTTTCAAGACATCCATTCCGTTCAATTGCTCTTGCAAGTCCTGTTGTGTCTCTGACAGATTTACAATGTCATCGCCAAACCTCAAAGTTTTTATTTCTTCTCCATGGATTTTAGTACCTACTCCGAATTTTTCTTTTGTTTCCTTTACTGCTTGCTCAATATACAGATTGAATAACATCAGGGAAAGGCTACAACCCTGCCTCACTCCCTTCCCAACCACTGCTTCCCTTTCATGTCCCTCGACTCTTATAACTGCCATCTGGTTTCTGTACAAATTGTAAATAGCCTTTCGCTCCCTGTATTTTACCCCTGCCACCTTCAGAATTTGAAAGAGAGTATTCCAGTCAACATTGTCAAAAGCTTTCTCTATGTCTACAAAGGCTAGAAACGTAGGTTTGCCTTTCCTTAATCTAGCTTCTAAGATGAGTCGGAGGGTCAGTATTGCCTCACGTGTTCCAATATTTCTACGGAATCCAAACTGATCATCCCCGAAGTCGACTTCTACCAGTATTTCCATTCGTCTGTAAAGAATTCGTGTTAGTATTTTGCAGCAGTGACTTATTAAACTGATAGATTCACATCTGTCAACACCTGCTTTCATTGGAATTGGAATTATTATATTCTTCTTGAAGTCTGAGGGTATTTCGCCTGTGTCATACTCCTTGCTCACCAGATGGTAGAGTTTTGTCAGGACTGGCCCTCCCAACGCTGTCAGTAGTTCTAATGGAATGTTGTCTACTCCTGGGGATGTCTTGTATAAACTGCAAATCTGCCATATCTAGATTGATTATCTGTCCTAGAGTAGGGCTACAGCGGTCTAAAAGAATGCAGTCGCTGCTATCCACACTTGGTTCCTTACGTCTCCAGAATGTCGAGAGGATGTTTGTACTGGAAACATTCAGAAGCGGCATAATTGAGCATTTAGTGCGACGAAATAAGCGTTTATTTGATGAAACTACTCAGCAATCCGCTTTTATTTACGCGCCACTTATTCAAGTTCGCGTGTTTGCTGTGCTATATGTGTGTCTGCTTGTTTGTTGAAACTGAACTCGCATCTGTTGATCAGAGGCATTAAATAATTGTCAGTGCAGTGATTGTGAGGGGAGAGAGGCGTACAGAGGAAAACTCAGCTACTGATGCGCGGGAGGGGAACAACCCTGTGAATACAGAGTGCGAACTTCCTTTTATGAAACGTCAGTTTGCAGCTAAACTCTGCCAGGAGGCCTCAAGTCCGCTAGGGTGACGCCACGGCACCTGCTGTTTATATCTCTGGTTAGCAAACCAAAAGTTATTGTGCAGTTGCAGATTGGTCCGACTTTTCCTTGGTACGAGACACGCGTTAGCTGGGAGTAATGTATAATGAGTTAAGCTCTCCTCGTTGATTGGGCTACAAACACCACATTGCATTACTACGAGCAGACATGCCATCCTGAAGGTATACTGCGCATGTCCTACTCTGCTTGAGAACCGGCTCATCCACTCAGTTACACAGTGATTAAGGTTAAAACAACCTCTAAACGCAAGGCTTTCGATTTATAAAGCTTGAAATTTTGATAGAAGAGTGACGATTCATGCAAATTTGTGTATCGAATAGCTGTTTAGTTAAGGCGAGCACAAAGAAAATTGTGATGAATAATTCTAGTGCTATCCACATTTGATGCTTGATCACAACTGTTTTTCATATAGTCCATGTAAATAACCGCTTATTAAGTATACAGAGTTCGTTTCGAGATATCAGAAGTACCAGGTGGTTACAATTAAAAGTGCATATACCTGGAAGGAGAGACAGCATTGGTCGTATATTTTTGCTTATTATCGCAAAATCGATTTTCGGTCACTTAGTGACCATCTTCAGTGCTGTAATATACACTCCTGGAAATGGAAAAAAGAACACATTGACACCGGTGTGTCAGACCCACCATACTTGCTCCGGACACTGCGAGAGGGCTGTACAAGCAATGATCACACGCACGGCACAGCGGACACACCAGGAACCGCGGTGTTGGCCGTCGAATGGCGCTAGCTGCGCAGCATTTGTGCACCGCCGCCGTCAGTGTCAGCCAGTTTGCCGTGGCATACGGAGCTCCATCGCAGTCTTTAACACTGGTAGCATGCCGCGACAGCGTGGACGTGAACCGTATGTGCAGTTGACGGACTTTGAGCGAGGGCGTATAGTGGGCATGCGGGAGGCCGGGTGGACGTACCGCCGAATTGCTCAACACGTGGGGCGTGAGGTCTCCACAGTACATCGATGTTGTCGCCAGTGGTCGGCGGAAGGTGCACGTGCCCGTCGACCTGGGACCGGACCGCAGCGACGCACGGATGCACGCCAAGACCGTAGGATCCTACGCAGTGCCGTAGGGGACCGCACCGCCACTTCCCAGCAAATTAGGGACACTGCTGCTCCTGGGGTATCGGCGAGGACCATTCGCAACCGTCTCCATGAAGCTGGGCTACGGTCCTGCCCACCGTTAGGCCGTCTTCCGCTCACGCCCCAACATCGTGCAGCCCGCCTCCAGTGGTGTCGCGACAGGCGTGAATGGAGGGACGAATGGAGACGTGTCGTCTTCAGCGATGAGAGTCGCTTCTGCCTTGGTGTCACTGATGGTCGTATGCGTGTTTGGCGCCGTGCAGGTGAGCGCCACAATCAGGACTGCATACGACCGAGGCACACAGGGCCAACACCCGGCATCATGGTGTGGGGAGCGATCTCCTACACTGGCCGTACACCACTGGTGATCGTTGAGGGGACACTGAATAGTGCACGGTACATCCAAACCGTCATCGAACCCATCGTTCTACCATTCCTAGACCGGCAAGGGAACTTGCTGTTCCAACAGGACAATGCACGTCCGCATGTATCCCGTGCCACCCAACGTGCTCTAGAAGGTGTAAGTCAACTACCCTGGCCAGCAAGATCTCCGGATCTGTCCCCCATTGGGCATGTTTGGGACTGGATGAAGCGTCGTCTCACGCGGTCTGCACGTCCAGCACGAACGCTGGTCCAACTGAGGCGCCAGGTGGAAATGGCATGGCAAGCCGTTCCACAGGACTACATCCAGCATCTCTACGATCGTCTCCATGGGAGAATAGCAGCCTGCATTGCTGCGAAAGGTGGATATACACTGTACTAGTGCCGACATTGTGCATGCTCTGTTGCCTGTGTCTATGTGCCTGTGGTTCTGTCAGTGTGATCATGTGATGTATCTGACCCCAGGAATGTGTCAATAAAGTTTCCCCTTCCTGGGACAATGAATTCACGGTGTTCTTATTTCAATTTCCAGGAGTGTATAACTTAAATTTGTAAGCACTGGTGTCAATAAGCTTGTCTATGTGATCGCCGTAAGCTTATTGACACCAGTGCTTACTAATTTAAGTTATATATTGCAGCACTGAAGATGGTCACTAAGTGACCGAAAATCGATTTTGCGATAATAAGCAAAAATATACGACCAACGCTGTCTCTCCTTCCAAGTATACCCATTATCTGGTCGTAGTGCACAGGACACTATGGAGCCGCCAATCAATTAAAAGTGCAGCTACTTATCGGAATTCCAGTGTGGGCTCTACAGTAATTATTATACGGCAGCGAAACTTGGCAGATAAGCCAAGTGCTCCAATTCGGAACCGATTTACGCTGAAAAAAAAAAAAAAAAGTTCCAATTTTGGCCACAAGGTGCTAATCTAGTGCTATACAACATCTCGTCGATGTCTCCACTGCCCATGTTGAACAAAGCGGCATTAAGCCTTTCTCACTTATTTGACATGTTCTGCCAACGCCCGATTCCTAATCAGTTATATATGGAAACATTTCAATAGAGCTTTGTTACATTCACAATGCCAGATTTTGCCCCTGGTAACCGAAATTGGAACTAATTTATTTTTTGGTGCATGGCGGTTCCGCATTAGCGTATTGGAATATCTAGCAATTTTCGTTGCGATACAATAATTACAGCCCACACTGGATCTTTGTGAGTAGCTGCACTTTGATTTTAGCCAGTTGGTATAATATGTCTAGTGGACATTCATCAATGGAACTGAAAGGGTACAGTACCGCCCGACATTGAAAATAGGTACAACATACTTCATTATTTTTGTCAGAACAACACATTTCTTTTTGTAAAACTAACTCAATTTCAATTAATACAGCGAAGCTGGATACCAGTGTGGGAAAGAATGACAATTTATTTATTTAATTGATCACATGTGCACTCCCACAAAAATAAATCCCTACATCCAGTTTGGTGAGATCTGTGAAATGAATGAATGTATGGTCGTCTGCTAACCGCAGATAGTGAATGTGAATATATGATCATCTTTGAGACGATCCTTTGGCCACCTTTGGTGGGACCAACGAGATGAAACTTACTGGAGCTTTGAGCGCCTGAAATGTGGCTGACCAATACGGTAGCATGGTCTTCCCCCAACCCGACAGAGGTGCGAGATGACCTGGAGAACGGCCATGTTTCAACACTCTGCCGCTGGATCTTGTGCTGTTAAGACCTGTTTTAGTTGTGCTCCGTAAACACAAAAGAGTGGAGACATGGTATGCATGTGGAATAATTAAGAGTAGTTTGATATAATAATTTCCTATTTCAGGAACTTTTGTGGGGAGAATTAAATGTCAGGCAGGTAATACTGATGGGACTGTAGTAATCTTCGGAAGTGACCAACGGTCACAATGAAACCACGTGTAGCAGTAAGTTGAAATACTTCCGTGTGCTTAAGTTAAGCTGAATTACTAGCGTGTGTACAATAAGTTGAAATATTTAAGAAATAGCGTGTGTACCATAAGTTGAAATATTTAAGGAATGGCGTGTGCAGGACTTGAAATTAGAGACGAGTGCTTCCACGTGGTGAGTACTGTGTGAGTCTCAATCTGTGTATAAGACAAAAGATAAAGAGAAGTACTCGTCCATGGTATCAGTTGAGGACTCGCGTGTGTGATGAATACGTTCTTAATATTACTTTGCGTGATATGATTCCGTGTGACGCTAGATTCAAACTCTGAGAGAGAAGCAAGGTGAGTCGGCCGTCTATCCAGCAACGCCACTTGGCTTGCATTGCACAGGAAGACGTGCAAATATCTCCAGAGTTCATAGTAGGAAAGTAGAATTACAAAGTGGGGCAGTGTCGTGTGAAACTGGGATAAATACTAATTGAAGTGGGAAAGCTGAAAGTGATAGTGTTGTGACTATTTAGTGTTTTGTATTCCATGTCGTAGTGTGGTGTATGTCATGTAATTTGGGTATGTGTGGTTTGCATGGGAGAGTAGCAAGGTAGTTTCAAAAGATTAGTGGGATATGCTTGTTCCTTCTGTACCGCTCGGTCTGGAGGAAAGTTACGTGATGATGATTGTGGGAGTCGAAGTGTGAGAAATAATAAAAGATCCACCATCCTATTCAGAAAGTGCACTGTAGCGTTAAATAATTACGAGACCATAATATAGAGATTCACCAATGTAAAGCCATGCCCACTGGGCGGAATTTCTCATGTGTTATTGTTGTAGGTTATAGAATTTGTGTGTTTAGGTTATAGAATTTATCGGAATAAATAAGTTAGTGAAAAGAAAAAGATTGGTGGACTTTTCCTTCGAATTGTATGTTGTCATGATGTCCCGAATTTATAATGTGTGCGCCATTCATATTCAGTGCGGTGGCCACGTGTTGATAAAAGCCGTTAAATAAAAGACAAAAAGAAAATGTGGTATTGCCAGTGCGTAGTGAACAGTCAGAGTTCTGTAAATTACTGATAGTCAGATGCGTGTTTCCGTTGCGTATTATTCATACAGGACGACAATTTGTAACTTAATTGTGAGTACGAGAGTTCATGTTACTCGATAAATAAGAATGAATCCACTCGCTTGGCAGACCACTCATCTTGCAGGCCTCACTGCTTGATGCCACAGTATGAGCAAGGCATGTGGGTGCCTCTCAGAACAAAAGCTTTTTTGAACTCTTAATGGTTTTTTATTGAATGTTATTATTATTGAAACGTAAATTCCGTCCACAGGCCCTTGCGGACCCAGCGGTACCGACCGTCCGCCGTGTCATCCTCAACCAAAGGCGTCACCGGATGCGGATATGGAAGGGCATGTGGTCAGCACACCGCTCTCCCGGCCGTATGTCAGTTTACGAAACCGGAGCCGCTGCTTCTCAGTTAAGCAGCTCCTCAGTTTGCCTCACAAGGGCTGAGAGCACCCCGCTTGCCTACAGCGCTCGGCAGACCGGATGGTCACCCATCCAAGTGCTAACCCAGCCCGATAGCGCTTAACTTCCGTGATCTGACGGTAACCGGAGCTACCACTGGTGCAAGGCCGTTAGCCGCATTTGGTTATTATTACTACATCGAATAAAGTACCTGTTTTATGAAAGAAGTACACTGAAATATGCAGATCAGTCGTAAATTTTATAATGGCCAGGAATCACTAAGTGGGAGGGTTTAGTTTGTCTCTTAACGTCATTCACAAGTCTTGTACCGCAGAATGATTTATTTGGTGTGGCTGGGGAGAAATAAAGACATATCCTGGGCTAACGCAAGGAGCTGCATTAGTAGGTCAGACCAGAAGTGACCGAAAGTTATTGGTTCGTGGGCTGCTTGCTGACAGAGCAGCAGCTACACTATGATGCCATGCAGCCTTAGTGGAAACACCGCAGACACAGTAGGACGGCAGAACTGTCGCAGTGTCCATGGCCCGGTTACTGCAAAATGGCTCTGAGCACTATGGGACTTAACCTCTGAGGTCATCAGTCCCCTAGAATTTAGAACTACTTAAACATAACTAACCTAAGGACATCACACACATCCATGCCCGAGGCAGGATTCGAACCTGCGACCGTAGCGGTCGTGTGGTTCCAAGCTGTAGCGCCTAGAACTGCTCGGTCACCCCGGCAGGCCCGGTTACTGCACACTCGAACCGTGCATGGACTTGTGACTTACGTGATCAAAACCAATGTAGAAAAAGCAAGTTCGGGCCAAGACCATATAAGTAGACCTACTCATCATTTTAAGTCAGTCGTAGTCTGCCAGCCACCAGTCTCCAGGAGGGACGTACGTCGGTTCATTAGTCCACAAATCCATGTGTCTCAGAATCTACGAGTCATCATGGTTCAACCAGTTACCCTCTGCCAGAGGTAGCTGTGGTGCTGGTGCTGCCGCGGACTTAGCGCTCTCCAGCTGGTGGATCACCTGGAGCGCTTATTCTGCTGCCGCTAACTTCGAACCTTGATGTCTCTGGTTACTGTCCGAGGACGTACAGGGGCTTGTCCCGCCATTTCTCCTGTGGGAAAATTTCTAGCTGACCGCCTCTGCCGTGGACAGACACTGCTGTTGTGAGCTGCCTCTTCTGCGTGGCATCCCCACTGTCGTAATACACACTATATGTAAAGTGGAGGGGGGGAAAGGAAAGGAAAAAGAAGGTGAGAGATTGCAGGGCACTCTCCCATCTAATACGGTGTTGTGCTGCATAATGTTCTTAGAGAAGTTGATCTTTATTACTTGGTTGCTATATCTGGATACGATCTGGCTTCATTCATGTGATGAAATGTTTGGCAGTAGTTAGTGCTCTTGGTGGTGTGCTCTCGTGAAGGAATAGCAGTGAGCTTTACCTGCGTTCAAAGGAAGAGGGTGCCGATTTAAACAACTGCAGTAGAAGCGTACAGCGGCTGAGGGCCGAGGGGACCGTTTTTTCTGCAGAAGCTGGGTGAAAACATTTGCGGACTGGCAAGTTCCGCAGTTTCATTGTGCAGACACGTTGGATGGCGCCGGTCGGTCGGTGGCCGCGTCCAGGTAGGCTGACTAGCGCCGAGAAGTTGCCGCTGCAATGGGCAGAGCATTGAACACCGGCAATAAAGCAGAGGATGGGCCCTTGTTAGGCAGGAAGCCGATGAGAGGACTGTGGGTTTCTGCGAATTTCCATGGGACAGGTCACTGGCTCCCAGACGTCCAGACACGGTTAAAAAACATATTTGTGAAGGTACGAGACTTAGTGAATTTATGGCCATTCTTTGGAAAGTTCTAAATGGATACAACAGGGGAGATAATGATCTTTTTATGGAGGGCTGTGGTTCCATCCAGGTCCTGTTTTTAGCAAAAGACATGGCGTAAATGGGTGGGAAAGAGACTTTGATGCTGAATCCTTTTTCCTTTTCTCCCAATTAACTTTAAAGTATCTGGTTGGTCAAATCTGTGTATGCAGAGCAAGGGGCAGTCTCCCAGTTCTGAATGCGGCGCTGCAGCTCGTGATTGGCTTGTGGTAAAGTGGAAACAGCCTAAGATGTAAATGTGCTATGCTGCCGAGCTGCTGAGGAAAGCTGAGAGAAAGAGAAGTACAGACTGTTGTACTGGCGCTTCGCTAGTAAAGAACTAACGGTGAGACTTGTGTTCTTTGCTAGTGTGCCACTTAGAGCCTGTACCAGTCACCATCTGAATTGTCAGAGGTACTGCTTCTACCATCACGCACACAACGAGTGATACATGGGTGTAGTTATTTGTTTTGAGTCGGCTGTCCAAACATTTGATATATTCCGCCACGCATAGCCGTGGCACAGAGTCAAATTGGTTTGGTAGACCAGCAGACAGACGGGTTCACCTGGTCACAGGAATCCACGAGGGTTTCAGAGGCTCGTGGGGAAGTACCTGCGTTCCGGATTAGCCTAACGCGAGACCACGTACTTGCATTTTTTCAGGCACGTTCTATTAATAACAGATTAACCGATTGCTGCCGTCCACGACTCCAGTCATTGAGCACATCGTGGTGTGCCGCCCTGAAAGTATTCACTCCTAGAGTGTAGGACTCCAATATATGCTTCTCAGCACCCTGTTCTTTGGAAACATATTTTTCTTTATGGAATAGTAGAGTACGAATCTTTTATAGTAGTGTAGTTTTTGGTCCATACCACAGATTCACATTGATGAAGTCAGATAAAGCGATTAGTTCTGGTTAGTATCGTGTGTTAATCCCCAGCTGATCACTTTGTTCACCATAGGCTGCATATTAGTGAAAGCGTTTGTCAAATAAAAATGATTGTGTTACATTTCTTTAGCCATCTTTTGTCATGTAATGTTAAGAATGAATAAATTAATTCTTATCTGGACCACAACTCCTCCCAGTGTTCGGATTAACATTACCTTTGCCATTTTTATTAAGGTCTTGATTACAATTGAAAGTAGGAAACTTGCAATGGAACTAATGATATCAGCTGCATAGAGACTGTATGGAGTCAGCGCCAACGAATGAAAATGTATACTGGACCAGGACTGGAACCCGGGAACCCCTGCTTATTAGGCAGCTGCATTAACCACTGTGCCACCAGGAAACAGTGTTTATCGCAAATGCGAGATATATCTGGGCTTGCATCTCACATTCCCATCTAGCGCCACCTATCCACCGTTCACATCCACGTCCTCCACTCTCGCTAGTGTTAGATTTCCGCTGGAGGTCGAACGATGCATCTGAAGCGATAGCTGTGGATTCATTACTCATCGAAGAGAATCAATTACACGAATGCGTGGAGTGTGTTCTTCTGGACATGTCCAAAAGAACAGACATCACGAATTCATACAATACATACTTTGGACGTCCCCACGCGGAGCTGTTAGGGGCCTCTAGCCGGTGCGGTCGACGCGGTGCTGCTGACCTGCCGGCTGTGAGGTCTGTGCTGCTGCTGGCGTCGGCACTTCACCAGCTGCCCCTGGCCACGTGTCGCGCGCCCCTTCTTTGACTGAGCTCGCGCTGTTTGCGCCGTCAAGGGCGCTGGCATCCCAGGGCAACGATACAACGAATGTACTTTGAGTAACAAAAGAATGGTTTTCCATTACAGTTTCTCTGACGTCCCGTCGGGCGTCTAATAGCCACCTAATCACCAGTCCACTGCAACCCTCTCTTGTGTAATCATCCAATGTAGGCTTTTACGGCCGGTGTTGTCTTCAGTTAAAACTTCCGGGTGGAGAGGCAGTGGTCGATGTATAAAATTTCCACCTAACGTTTCGTCTCCATCTGCGGGAGACATCTTCTGAGGTCGAGCCCTCCATCAAAGAAGAAAAGAAGCCAGAAGTCAACAACGGTCACCTACTGGAAAAGTTTTCCTACCGTTTATTAATAAAGTCACGGACCGTATCGGGAAAGTTCTGGCCAGTTATGGGATCGAAACAATCCTCAGACCCACCAAGAAGATTAAGGAATATTTAAGAACTGTAAAAGACGCCCGACACCCGCTAGCAACACCTGGGGTATACAGAATTCCATGCAGTTGTGGACAAGTATATATTGGAACAACGGAAAGAAGTGTCAGCACCAGCTTAGCCGAACATTAAAGAAACTGTCGCTTAGGACACATCGAAAAATCGACTGTAGCTGAGCATATTGTTCGAGTGGGAACCACGAAATTAAATTCAAAGAGATAAGCGTTCTAGCACGAACATGCCATTATCATGCGCGCATGTATAGAGAAGCAATAGAGATTCACAAACATCATAACAATTTTAATAGAAAAGAGGAAGTTTTAAAGTTGGACAAAATATGGATGTCGACGTTGTACCAGCAGAATGACAATCGATTACTCTTAATCGAGAATGATGACTCCTTCTAAAGACAGACATACCGTCGGCATCACGTGACGAATGGTGGTGCCCTCTATACGCTCTATAAATGCGAGAGTACCTGGAGCCTCAGTGGCAGTAGTCGGACGACCTCAGAAGATGTCTCCCGCAGATGGAGACGAAACGTCAGGTGGAAATTATAAAGTACGTTAGGTGGAAATTGTTAACCACGGCCTCTCAGCCGGTAAGTTTTAACTCAAGGCCTCTCTTGTGTGGTGGTATACTACCATCCTGACCGAAATCTATCCAGTTCCAGTACCTATTATAGAGGGTGATCAACCAGGTCATTCCATATTCTGGCCCTTAAGAAACAGCTAGATTCAACAACCGCATTACATGCATTAAGAGTCTTCGATGCAAACGAAGCTTTAATTCGTATGGAAATGACGTTTCTTACGACGTCATTTATCCTCCAAGTTCTTGTCGCATTGTGTTTAAATGATATTTGAAGCTTTTAATCGACTTCTCCCGTCATCATCGCCATGAGCTGACTGTTGTAACTGATAGTGTGCTGGTATTTTTCATGCAACGGTGCATCGAATTACATCATGCCAAGGTCAATCAACTTAGACATAATAACAGAGATTATGTGAATATGTGCAACGGAGGAATACTAGTCAAGACTTCGATGTAGTTGCAAAGAAAAGAACTCTGTATATTTCTAGGTAGCCTCTCAGGTAGAACGCCCGCTTCCACTCACCGCTAGGAGAACAGACCCTGTTCCGTTTAGAAGCGTTCTCGGTTCTCACGTAGGGTATTAGCGTCGCTAAGGTAAGAAACGAGTTCTTGTCTAATTTTCAGTTTGAGTATGACCCATCGAGTCTTTATTGATGTTCCTCTCCCCTCTGCACACGGCGCCACATGTTTACAGACCACGGAAAAAGTTTTCTTATTTAAGTATACATGACGGAACGTATTCCTTGCTAAACACGAAATGACAACGTCATCGTATATTATTTATCAGCTTAATGCCAATTTTCCTTTGGAGGTTTGTATCCAAAAAGTATAAAGCTACGTTTTATAACGACTATGTAGCGCCGGCCGGAGTGGCCGAGCGGTTCTAGGTGCTACAGTCTGGAACCGCGCGACCGTTACGGTAGCAGGTTCGAATCCTGCCTCGGGCATGGATATGTGTGATGTCCTCAGGTTAGTTACGTTTAAGTAGTTCTAAGTTCTAGGGGACTGATAACCTCGGAAGTTAAGTCCCATAGCGCTCAGAGCGATTTTTTTTTTACTATATAGCCATGAAATCGCATCGGGGTAGTAATAATCCCTTGAGAAACCCTCATTCCCTTGGATTCAACATGAAATAGACGTATGTCTGGAATTTCTGAGAAGCTCTCCGCTAGCACTCCCAGCATCTCCATATAATAGTGCCAGTTTATACTGTAGTACATGTCGAGCAAGTCATCGGCTTCACTTTCACCACACACACACATACACACACACACACACACACACACACACACACACACACACACACATATATATATATATATATATATATATATATATATATATATACTCCTGGAAATTGAAATAAGAACACCGTGAATTCATTGTCCCAGGAAGGGGAAACTTTATTGACACATTCCTGGGGTCAGATACATCACATGATCACACTGACAGAACCACAGGCACATAGACACAGGCAACAGAGCATGCACAATGTCGGCACTAGTGCAGTGTATATCCACTTTTCGCAGCAATGCAGGCTGCTATTCTCCCATGGAGACGATCGTAGAGATGCTGGATGTAGTCCTGTGGAACGGCTTGCCATGCCATTTCCACCTGGCGCCTCAGTTGGACCAGCGTTCGTGCTGGACGTGCAGACCGCGTGAGACGACGCTTCATCCAGTCCCAAACATGCTCAATGGGGGACAGATCCGGAGATCTTGCTGGCCAGGGTAGTTGACTTACACCTTCTAGAGCACGTTAGGTGGCACGGGATACATGCGGACGTGCATTGTCCTGTTGGAACAGCAAGTTCCCTTGCCGGTCTAGGAATGGTAGAACGATGGGTTCGATGAGGGTTTGGATGTACCGTGCACTATTCAGTGTCCCCTCGACGATCACCAGTGGTGTACGGCCAGTGTAGGAGATCGCTCCCCACACCATGATGCCGGGTGTTGGCCCTGTGTGCCTCGGTCGTATGCAGTCCTGATTATGGCGCTCACCTGCACGGCGCCAAACACGCATACGACCATCATTGGCACCAAGGCAGAAGCGACTCTCATCGCTGAAGACGACACGTCTCCATTCGTCGCTCCATTCACGCCTGTCGCGACACCACTGGAGGCGGGCTGCACAATGTTGGGGCGTGAGCGGAAGACGGCCTAACGGTGTGCGGGACCGTAGCCCAGCTTGATGGAGACGGTTGCGAATGGTCCTCGCCGATACCCCAGGAGCAACAGTGTCCCTAATTTGCTGGGAAGTGGCGGTGCGGTCCCCTACGGCACTGCGTAGGATCCTACGGTCTTGGCGTGCATCCGTGCGTCGCTGCGGTCCGGTCCCAGGTCGACGGGCACGTGCACCTTCCGCCGACCACTGGCGACAACATCGATGTACTGTGGAGACCTCACGCGCCCCACGTGTTGAGCAATTCGGCGGTACGTCCACCCGGCCTCCCGCATGCCCACTATACGCCCTCGCTCAAAGTCCGTCAACTGCACATACGGTTCACGTCCACGCTGTCGCGGCATGCTACCAGTGTTAAAGACTGCGATGGAGCTCCGTATGCCACGGCAAACTGGCTGACACTGACGGCGGCGGTGCACAAATGCTGCGCAGCTAGCGCCATTCGACGGCCAACACCGCGGTTCCTGGTGTGTCCGCTGTGCCGTGCGTGTGATCATTGCTTGTACAGCCCTCTCGCAGTGTCCGGAGCAAGTATGGTGGGTCTGACACACCGGTGTCAATGTGTTCTTTTTTCCATTTCCAGGAGTGTATATTCTACGACGTACCCGAGCGTACAGTCACAAATCAAGCACAGAATTACAATAGGCCGAGTCTGACGGTTACTGCTTAGTTATCGGAAGATTTCACTCGATTAAGGCCAAAGTAGCTACAATAATAAGTCCCAATCACTGGAATTCCTATCATCATTACCAACTCACTGCTTTCTGATCGAAAAGTATGGTGAATAAAGAAATTTAAAACCGTGGCAGAAAACGAAATGTGAATTTTCCCTCAGAGGCGCAGTGCCTAACACCAGGTGTGTTGTTAAATGTTAATAACGCGTCGTCTTCTTAGTAATTTCTTCAAAAAGTGTCGGGCTCGTAAATTCAGTCCTGTATGTTACTGACGCAAATACTTGCTGAAAGTTCTGTGAGGAACGTAAGAACTACACATCTCCTTGGGATGGGCGACATTTCATGTAGCTACCATAAAACAACTACAGAGTGCAGGGTCGTTCCTCTGTGGAAGCAGTGCTAGTATTCCAACGCGGAAGCTGTGACACATTTATAGCAACAAGAGCGCTGTATGTTTTTGACTGCAGTCCTGTACTCCCGTTTCGTATAAATGTGATATACTGTAGGAGAGTGAAATACAGAAATTTTACATTCACTTTTAATGTGTGGTTAGGTGTGGTTGTCAACAAAGAATAAAATACATTAATTTTGTTATTTATGGGGATATCTTTCATCAAGAGACAAAGGTAACAAATGGCTCTGAGCACTATGGGACTTAACTGCTGTGGTAATCAGTCCCCTAGAACTTAGAACTACTTAAACCTAACTAACTTAAGGACATCACACACATCCATGCCCGAGGGAGGATTCGAACCTGCGACCGTAGCGGTCGCGCGGTTCTAGACTGTAGCGCCTAGAACCGCTCGGTCACTCCGGCCGGAGCAAAGCTAACAAGTTCATTCAGTGCGAAATCTGTAGTCAAACATTACGTTCCAAAGCAACTGGGAATAACCTGAAAACATATGGACCAAAGGCATCCAATAACTCGTTTGTCAATTCACAGTAATGCATTCTATTTCACATGTTTCAGTGTTCTACACACTCTACGTGAAACCTATTACATAATAAGTTTCTGAAGTCAGTTACCTGACAGTAACTGCAATGGGTAATCTGTTACTAGTAATTAATAGTTTAGCGCATCGTTACTATTTCTAAGAGCATTGACCTATCGAGAGACAATGAATGGTTGCACCGATGCTATGACTGTAGAGGGCCACGGATGGGGGGAGGGGCGGGGGGGGGGGGGTGGAGGAAGGGGGAAGAGGGCAGGGCCGGGCACCGAGTATAGTTCGCAAACCGCGCTGAGCATTTCGCTGTTTGCAGCCTACTCAACAGCAGGGAAGGGAGGGACATCGAGCGAGAGCGCATACAAGGAACGAGACACAGGCGAATGTTGGTTGAGCAAGGCTTGAGACGACAATGCGTGGCACGGCAGGGTAATGTGTTGATAAACAGCCAGATTATGGCGCACCCTCCCCTGCGCTGGCGCTGTGGGTACAGCCACTACCGCCGCCGCCGCTGCCGTTAAATATTGACACGACAGTCGAAGCCGCATAAGAATTTGCTTTCGAAGCGGCTGGGCGGGCCGTGAGGCGATTACGGCTTCCCGGCCGCCGTACTCCGCAAAGCTGCCTGCGCCGTAATTGTCGCAAGAGAGCCGGGCCCGTTCCAGAACGTACTGTCTACGGCGGGTGATCCCCCCATAACGCAGCCAACGATCATAATCGTTAACCCCTTTGTTTGGATACTTGATAATACACTGACGGAAAAACATCAGTACACGATTCTAGTCGGTTCCAATTCACTCAAGATTCATTGTTGCAAAAGCACAAATGAATGATGATGATATTTGGTTTGTGGGGACTCAGTTCCGTAGCTGTCAGTGGTCTTACAAATTCCCAGTCTTTTCACTTCCCAATTTTGCAACTTAACCAGATGATGATGAAATGATGACACTTTTTTTTTTCACTAGCTGCTTATATTTTATGACCGTCTAATTTCTTATGGTGGGTCGTATGTTGCCACTTAGCCGCTGTGACTGGGTCCGGGGTCCGGAGTGACTGGAGGTAACTCCACCCCGGCTCCCGTCGCCACTCACACCGTTGCCTGTGTCCCTCCACGTGGAGGCGGGCTCTATTTGTTTACATCCATTTGATATCTTTTTCTTGTACAGCATTAGAAAAACTTATAACTAATACCAAATCAAGTGAAATATTACTAAACAAAACGAAATTAAATATTTAAACAGAAGGAAGGAAGAGAATTGAATAGAGAAGAGATAGGTATAATATTGCCCGTCACCTGGTTGTGGGCGAGGCACCGGGTCTTGGAATGACCCTCAAGACGCTGGCCATCGCTCACCATGCCTTTAACATCTACCATACTAAAAACTAACTTAACTAGAAGAGATTAGGATACGTTAAAACTAAGACTAAGACTAAGACCTCCATGTCCAGCCTGCTAAACATTTTACGATATACAATAGAGAGGTAACTAATTTTGTGCTTGGCTCAAAGTTGCTAATGAAAGGGTACTTGTGGTAAAAGTAATAAAGGTAATGACGCTAACGGTTTGTGTTGAGCCTACAAGGCTCCTAGTAGAGTACATCAGGCGCAAGCACCTCGCGGCCCCGCCGACAACACGACCTGAACGGTGGTTTTCCCCGGTCCACCATAGACAACACAAACACCCATTCCCTGGGCGTAAAAAAATCCCAGACCTGCCCGGGACTCGAACGCAGGACCCCGTGATCCAGCGGTAGTAACGCTAGCCACTGGACCAAGAACTGCGGACAATCGATATCGCGTACATGAAATGATTACATTTGCAGATCAATGACGTAAGCCGTTTCTGTTGTACCAGGTATCTGCATGCTGCATCATCCATAGTAGTATATGCCGTAGCTTCCATGGACGGTAATGCAAGCGCTGACTCTGGCAACCAATCGGTGGTACAGATGGCGAATGCTGTTCTGGTAAACATTATGCCACGCCTGCTCGATCTGCTCACGTGGTTCTGTAACAGTTGTTGTACGAGTCACTTCTCGCCCCATCACACCCGACACGTGCTCGACTGGAGACAAGTTCGGAGATCAAGCTGGCCAGGGTGAGAGGTTCCATGCCCTCTTCTGCATGTCGCCTCTCGTTTTCATCAATTTTATTAATGTTCTATATAATTGCATGGTGGTAACAGACCGAATAAGGTTATTGTAATGAGAGTGTTTGTACTGAGAGCTCAAAATACTTTTCACTTGATTCCTATGCATGTTGGGTTATTTCCCTGGGTGGCCTGTGTGAGGCGAGCATCGGAGGACGCGGCACACTGCGTTTCCGGTTGGGGGCTGCACTTCTCCGAATACTGGGAGGGTCCTACAATAGGCTTAAGCGCCTCGCGGAAAGACTGACGTCGGTGGGGTTTCGCCTATTGTATGCAGGGCGAAACGACCTGCGAGACGTCTGAGTGTCGCCGCAGTTCACGTGTTTACCATTCCGGCGCGTCTGGAACGAAGACTCCTGGCACCGACAGACTGCATTATCCTCTCGATTCTGAGAATACTTGTGGACTGTGCCTTGCTGGGTGCGACTGTCTGGCACCGGATGGCCGTTGGTCTAGGCATGTTGTTTTCATAGCCGGTCAAACGGCGAGTTCAGTGCACTCAGCTGAATAGCAGAGGCATGATTGGTCAACTTAAACTGAGGTTAGTTGACGTCATAAAGCCCTGATCGAAATTGGAGGGAACGGTCGCTATTGGTGCAAGTGATGTTCTGAGACAGTGTGGGGGAAATCTTGGAATCAGAACTGAATGCTGATTCCCGGTTTTCGCGGATGGTAGGGAGTTGAGCAATGTTGGCTTCGCTCTTGCGTTGTGCGGGCGCAGGGATTCGTTTCCTGATCTTTGTCGGAGTCTGACGGTCTTGCGACTTCGTCGCACCTTTTCGACAGAACTTAGAATTCTCGTACAGCCATCGAGGCCAGGGGTTGACACAGAGTTGCTGCACAGCTGAGGTCGGCGCCTACGTCATCAGAACGCTGCCTACCGACGAACTGCTACAGATTTCAGGATTGGTAAAGTAGTTTGAGGCTCCGACATTGTAGGACCTATCAATTTTATACTCAAGTCCTCAACAGCACACTTTGCTACAAGTCCACTTTGCTTGTTTCTCCATGTGATCTCATTTGAGCTCTCACTACTAATCACGATACTGCAATATACTCAGGAGAATAATATTTGATTCACTAGGACATCCAGTCATTATCGTCAGTCTATCACAGAGAGTAGGAGCCCCTTGTACTCGAGCCAACTCTTATTCTCATAGTAGTTCAGTATACCGTATCCTTTAACCTACTGTTTGTGTTGATAATCATGTGCCTTTATGTTCTGATGTATTTATCTCATTGCAGTATTTGATCCGCATATCATTTCGTAGATATATGCAGAATCCCACTTCCTCTTATTATGATAAACTTCTCTCTTTTTTTCTCTGAGTGGATTACGATTTTTATTAAATTATTGTGAGTGTGAACTCCTTATTCTAGCAACTAGCAGGGTCCACCATCATTTCCTTTCGTTACCGTTGTGCGCATAATTAATTAGGTGGTAGGTAAGGGGGGTCGAGTGTATGTCTCGTTCTCATGCAAAAATCGACAAAATTAAAGAGTTACAAACTCTTCTCCATCCTGGCACCTCGCAAGGGAAGTTGCTACACGTTGATTTTCATGGGCAGTGTGTGGGCAAGCAATATCCTTTTGGAGCAACAAATCACCGTCCTGTTGCAAAAACGGCAAAAGAACAAGTCTAATAACGTCCTGCACGTACTGAGCACTGATTAACATCCCCTCCAGAAACACGAAAGATGAACGAGAATTGCAGCTTATCGCACCTCAGAGTGGGCTAGAGTCTCTTGAACGATTTACACTCCACGAGACAGCGCTCACCAGGTCTACGTCGTACACGCAAACGACTATCACTTGCGTGCAGGCAGCATCTGCTTTCATCGCTGGAAGATAACGGTGCACCATCCCATCTTCCAAGTGGTCCTCTGACGGCACGAGTCGAGCCGTGTACGTCGATGCTATGGCGTGAGTCAAGGATGGGCTAGAGGTGTGTGTGCCCGTTAGTCTGTACTGATGTGTCCGAGCTCACAAGCCCTCTTTATCTATGCTGTGGTAGCTGTACGATCTGCCACTGGTGCCCTTTCAATAAGACGATCGTGCGGGTGCCAGTGCTGCGTGGACGTCCACAACCTCACCTACGGATGTGAGAGTGTTCACGAGATCATTTACACCAGCATCGTTGCGCAGCTGTCTCAGCACGTCCAACTTGAGTGGCAGTTCTCCGAAAGGACCATCCCGTCTATCGGAATGCGACAGTTTGACCCATTTCAAGCTCGCTCAGTTGGTTGTAGGAAGAAGGAGTGCATCTCCACAGCATGGGTGCCTGCTTGCTTCACGTGTTTGCGCCAGACTGAGGTTTCTGGATGTGCGCATTCCCTGTTAAAGGGTAGCTATGTCACTACGCTATCTGTCTGCGGACAATGCTGAAACCATTATCAGTACATCCACTAACACCCAAGGGACATATGTCGTGATCAGATCAAAATTGACGTCGTCCTTTCAAGTGTACTATTTTTTTTCACCGTTGCATGAAATGTAGTGTAGGACATCCGCCATGGTGAAAAAGCTTATGCTCTTCTTTGTCAGCTCTGAGATGCACATACCGACAGCTAAAACTATGTAGCGTGTCCAGCTTTAATTGACTAGTTCAAATGGTTCAAATGGCTCTGGGCACTATGGGACTTAAAATCTGAGGTCATCAGTCCCCTAG
This sequence comes from Schistocerca serialis cubense, assembly GCF_023864345.2. NCBI lineage: Eukaryota > Metazoa > Arthropoda > Insecta > Orthoptera > Acrididae > Schistocerca > Schistocerca serialis. The sequence goes on from NC_064638.1 coordinate 393,536,651, forward strand.
AACTTAGAACTACTTAAACGTAACTAACCTAAGGACATCACACACATCCATGCCCGAGGCAGGGTTCGAACCTGCGACCGTAGCGGTTTGTAACGAATGAAGTTGCAGGGAAGGTTATCATGATGGTTACTGTCCCCCTGGCAGCTAAACAACATTCTCTAGACACATTTTTTATTTTACTTCTGTATGGGAAGTTATTTGGACTAGTCAATTGCGGGCCGGTGTGGCAGAGCGGTTCTAGGCGCTACAGTCTGGAACCGCGCGACCGCTACGGTCGCAGGCTCGAATCCTGCCTCGGGCATGGATGTGTGTGATGTCCTTATGTTAGCTAGGTTTAAGTTGTTCTAAGTTCTAGGGGACTGATGACCTCAGCAGTTAAGTCCCATAGTGCTCAGTGCCATTTGAACCATTTCTTAATCTGGCGGCCACATCGTCAAACAGGGGATGCTCATAGACCACGTGGCCTGGAGTGCCTTCCTCAGCGCCGCATTCACACGAGGAGGTAGCTCGCTTCCCGAACCTCAAAGATATGTCGGGTACAGTCCATATCCCGTGAGGGAGTGCAGAAGCCCTTTACTTGGCTTGAAATATTTAAGTTGTAATCGTTCTCTGATACCAGGTAGGAGCTGGCGAGTCCTTCGGCCAGTATCTTCGTTGTCCCAGTATTCCTGCCAAAGTTCTTCCCCCCTTCTTTTGATCGCAAACTTGTTTTCTATGTGAACTCCCAAAATTTGTTCAGTCTTGTAAAATTTGCATTTCTTAACCCAGTACCATGGTGCCTCTTCCCTTATTTTTATGTCCAAGGCACAAAGCCCCCTAAATACATCAATGACCCCTTCTCCCAGGAGATGTTCTATAAGCCCCAACTGAACGCAAGAGCATGTTACCCTGCATCCTCCTCACGGCTGTGGCAGGCATGACCCTCCTGAGCCTCTGTGCCTAAACTCCTGACCTGTAGTCCACTGTGGAAGTTAGAATGGTGTGGCGGAACCTTCTATGCCCAATACCGATTAAGTTATTTAGTACTTCTAACGACCGCTGGGTCACTGTGTCGATATGCTGGGCGAAACTCCATTTTTCTTCAGTGGCAAGACCCAGGTATCGAGCCTCTCTTTGCCGAATAACTGGTGAGCCCTCGATTTGAATTGTTGGATCCCTGGCTAACTGACCCTTCAATATAAAAAAATTGGTAGACTTTTGGTATTTTGGCACCATTGCGTCAAGATGGTCATTGCCCTCTCTGCCTTGGATTCTGGATCTTCGCGTTTGTTGCAGCCTACCAGCAGGAGGAGGTCGTCCGCTTAGGCTATCGCCTCTAGCACATCTGCACTGCTCTTCAATTTGTCCAGGACAGGCTCCATGTTCATATCTTAAAAGAGTTTTTTTGCCATATAGTTCAATAATTGTCACCCTGTAAATTGTGAAAATAATTCTTTCGCCAGCAGATTCAAAATCCCTTCGCGACCTGTGGACAACTGCCAGACACTCAGAAATTGCAGTGCTTGGTCGAGTGGATGAGGCACTCGGTCAGCTGTACGTGAAATGAATATTTCAAAGGAAATTGCGTGGCGAGTTTTGCAAGAAATGAAGCTGTATCCCTACTAGCCACAGAAAGTGCATGCTTTGTCTCTTGCTGACTTCGGTGCTCATTTCATGTTCTGTCAACAGTTTTTGTAGCGCCTTATAGTCGATCCTCACTTTCCTGCGTATGTGCTTTTCCCGGATGAAACCTGTTTCACCAGAGACAGAATGCTAAATAGTTGCAGTAGCGACGTTTGGACCAGTCAGAATTCCCCTTGCTACAGTTTTGAAGACAGATAAGGCGTCAACATGGCATAGTCAGTGGTTACGTGCCAGGCCCATTTCTTCTTCCTCCTCGCTTAAACGTGTCAGTGTACACATTGCTTATCAGAGATGTGCTACCGAGGTTCCTGGAACATATCCCACTTATCATTAGTCAGTGGATGTGTTTCGTACATGACGGAGTTCCGTCTCACTTTGGACTGATCGTGATGAGCCCCGACTCACTTTCGCCCGAGGATGCAGTTGGTTCAGATCTGACATTCCCTGAAAAGTGGATAGGCAGAGAAGACCCTGTTCTGTGGCCAGCAAGTTCATTTGATCTCACCCCACTTGATTTCATCTTGTGAGGCCATGTGAAAAATATATGTAGACGACGCCTGTGGAGACTGAAGAGAATTCCTGTCGAGAATTCTTGCTGTCTGCGACACAAACGACACCGGCATGGGGGGTATTAGAAAAGGTACTGCAAAATTTTGTGAGATGCCATGACGCCGGTGACACTATTCTGAACGCCTGTTAAGTTTAGAATCTTGTGAAGCTTGTGCATGTAAATAGAATTCATTATTGATGTACCGTAGACTTAGGTTTTCTATCTCCCTGACATCAAGTTACGTGCACCGTTACGTTACTAGTCTGTAAACAAGTGAAATTATTTGATGGTATTGGGGAGCATTCAGGGAGAATTTTGTACTCACGATCAGGTTTCGGGAGTTGGGGCGCTTAGTTTGAGCGCTGTGTTAGGTTGTGGCGGAACTTGAGTAGATTTTCGCTTATACCTTTCGATACTTTTTTCTCCGCACTAGGGTCCGTTAACACAGATTGAAAGATTTACAACTCTGAATAACAACTGAACTGGTTTCTCGATTTTACTCCTGCCCAGTTGGACAGTTCTCAGCCAATGTCACGACCTCACAAACTATAGCATTAGGACCCTATTACCTGCAATGCTGTAATATTGTGTATTTCCATTACGGATTATGTTTAATATTGTCCTGTATGTAAAGTGTAGTTTACAATGTTACAAACAAATCTGGTGCACAAAATAAGTGAAGAGTGCTCAGTTTGACGGTTTTTCCACCAATTTCGCGACCTCACAAACTTTAGCATTATAACCATACAACCTATAAAACTCTAATGTTGTGCAGTTTATGTATTGCATTTCGTATTGTTCGTTGCTTAATGTGTATTAAAAAACAAGTTTGCTGCACAATATTCTGTCCAAGTGGATTCTATCTTTGCTTATAATATTTAAATACCTAAGCGCTAGAGCCCCTCCCGACACTAGTTTGGTTTTTTGCTGAAGGTGGCGCAGTAAGCCGAAAACTAGGTAGAGAAACTAGTTGTTCGATCTTAAATATGGAACTGACCTACCAAGAAATGACGGAAAAATCCGTAAATAAGAATGAAACATTCGCCCTTCTCCATCATTCCTGAAATTTTGTAGCGTCATTACGGAATCACATTGTCCATTGAAGTGGCAGAAGTAGTGGGATATCTCCTGACGTCGTGTCGGACTTCCTTTTGCCCGCCACAGTGCAGCAATTCGACGTGGCGTGGACTTCAGAAATATTGAGCCCTGCTGCTTCTATATCCATACATATTTGCGAGAGTGTTCCCTCTGGATTATGTCTCGTAAACGATCTATTTGTGTCCAAATTATTCCTTCGGATTGTCCACAATGTTCCTCGAACCAATCGCGAAGAATTGTTGCGTGACGCGTTGTCATCCATAAAAATTCCAACGTTGTTTCGGAACATAGGGTCCACAATGGCTGCAATGGTATCCAAGTAGCCATATATAACCATTTCCACTCAATGATCGGTTCAGTTGGACCAGAGGACTCAGTCCATTCCATGTAAACATAGGTCATTCCATTATGGAGCCACCACCAGCACACAGCCTTTTTGGGTCCACCCCTTCGTGGGGGACTGCGCCTCACTCGAACCATACCATCAGCTCTTACGAACTGAAATCGGGACTCATCTGACCAGGCCACTGTTTTCAGTCGTCTAGCGTCCAACCGATATGGTCACGAGCAAAGGAGACGCTGCAGGCAATATCGTGCTGTTGGCAAAGGCACTCGCGTCCGTCGTCTGCTGCCATAGCCCAATAACGCCAAATTTCGCCACACAGCCCTCACGAAAACGTTCCTCATGCATCGGATATTGATTTCTGGGCTTGTTTGACGAAGTGAACAGGGTTGGAGCGATCAGATAGTGGTGCCGAAAGTACCGTCCGCCACACACCATTAGTTGGCTTCCGGAGTCTGATGTAGCTGTAGATGAAGTGTCGCTTGTATGGCCGGCCAGAGTGGCCGAGCGGTTCTAGGCGCTACAGTCTGGAGCCGAGCGACCGCTGCATTCGCAGGTTCGAATCCTGCCTCGGGCATGGATGTGTGTGATGTCCTTAGGCTAGTTAGGTTTAAGTAGTTCTAAGTTCTAGGCGACTGATGACCTCAGAAGTTAAGTCGCGTAGTGCTCAGAGCCATTTGAACCATCGCTTGTATGCTATCAATGGCAACTCTACGCAAACGGCGTTGCTTTCGGTCGTTAGTAAAGCCCGTCGGTTGCTGTGTTTGTTGTCCGTAATGAGAGGTAATGGCTGAAATTTGGTATTTCGGTACACTCTTGAGAGTGTGGATCTCGGAATGTTGAATTCCTCGATGATTTTCGAAACGGAATGTTCCATCCCTCTAGCTCCAACTAACATTCGTATGTTAGTTCACGTCGTACTGCCGTAATCACGTCGGAAACTTTTCCACATGAATTAAATGAGTAAAAATGACGGTTTTGCCAATGCACTGCCATTTCATAGCTTGTGTACGCAGTACTACCGCCATCTGTACATGTTTATATCACTATCCCACGACTCACGTCACCTTAGTGTGTACCGTACGCGTCTCTCTGCTTGGTCGGTCAACGCACACCCGCGTGGTGCGAAATTGATCATATCCGTTTTGGAATAAGAAACATCCTTGATATTGTTCCCGATAGTTGCTATATCACTGGTCGACCAGACAGGGAAGACTGATAGGTGACATCGTTAATAGCAACCACACGGGCAACAATAGGAAGACTCAGCTCCACGGACAGAGGTGGCTGCTCCCGATCCTGTCTGAATCTTTGCTCGCCTCTGTGTCGCAAACACACGCAGTACGAGTACCCGTTTCCGTCCGCCATCCCACCATTTATAGCGGGGTCGCCACTGCCTTGTCACGGCACGCGTTGCTGTTTGCGCGACGCCGAAAATGTTTAAGCTGGCGGTGCCGCGCCGGTTGGCCGCTTGGCTTTTCGGACTTCGAAAACAAACAGCGCGATGGAGGTGCATGAAAGATGCAGGCCGGCGCCGTTTTGCGAAATTTGCGATCCTCGCGCTCGGCGCTTTTCCGCGCCGCCAGCCGTCGCCGGGTAACAAAACGGGCATTATTCGCCGTTGTTGGCCGCGTGTATACACGGCCGTGCACTTGCCGCGGCTGTTTCCACACGGCACGGCCGCCGGCTGCTTGCCCGCCCCCGTTCCGTTCATTCCGGTGATTAAAGTGGCGCCGATACAAGGCGGCGTGTGTTCAGAGCGGTGGAGCTGCTCGTGCATCGAGTGCGCTCCGCATGGCACTCCCCGATGGCTACATCGCCGGTCAACAAGCTCTAATGCTGATTCTCAATACTTCACTCTCATCAGCCAGTCCTACACAGGTCGTCAGGACACAGGGACCGCGACAGCAGATGAATAGCGACTGCTCGTACTCCCGATGCCGCTGTCTTTATTGTGTTAGGTCCACGTCGATAGTTGAGGCTTCTCGAATCTTAGTACTTTCTCATTTTTAGGGATCCGTGTCCCTGTCGGTCAAAATGGAACCCTTATATTCTCATTTTGATGTCTGTCTGTCTGTCTGGCCGAGCGGTTCTGGGCGCTACAGCCGGGAACCGCGCGACCGCTACGGTTGCAGGTTCGAATCCTGCCTCGGGCATGGATGTGTGTGTTGTCCTTAGTTAGTTAGGTTTAAGTAGTTCTAAGTTCTAGGGGACTGATGACCTCAGAAGTTAAGTCCCATAGTGCTCAGAGCCATTTGTCTGACTGTCTCTCTGTTTATCTGGCCTCTCAAAACCCTTTTCCCAGGAACGGACAGACGTATCAAGTTGAAACTTATGTCACCTATTTACGTCTATGGTCCCCTGGCAATATAAAATGATTCAAGCTCATAACTCAATGCAATCAAAAGATACGGCCATGTACGTCACATATTTTGACACTTGGAAAATCAATCATCAAAAGCTACATGGTACTTCTCGTTGACGTAGAATCATGAAATTTGTCAAAAAGCAAGGTTTTACAATACAACCTAAGGAAAAAATCGAAAATATGTATTTTGTAATTATATCACAAATATTATTATGTGGAATAATTATATACTGCTGCAGTCACTTTTTACTAATATTTTATTAGCACAATACATTTCGGCAGCATGCTGCCATCATCAGGTGGATCATACAGTTATTTATACATCAGCTGATACGTTATGTACATTAGCTGTGTGTGCCAGTGGGGTTAAAAATCGAAAAATAAACATGTGTGGAAGGATAAATCTGTTAAAATGTGTACATTATGTGAATAGCATGGTTAGGTAATACGTTTACTTACATTTTTGATGGTGATTTCATTATCTGGCACACAGAGCACAGTAACAGGTAAATCACAACTTAGCATTTTCACAAACGTCTGTTTACTACTTTCCAAAGAGCTTTAAAATCTAAGATAAACTACTTACAATTTCAAAGACAGTTATATATACCTGTAGTGAAGTTGAAAACTTTTATCTAGATGTATTGGGAATACGGAGAATGTTACATGGATACTTAATGAAAACTATTCTGTCAATGAAATAAACATTTAGGGTTGGAGAAGTTTTTGAAGAAGTTAACATTATTACTTTCAAGCTTATCATTTAATAATACATCTCCATGTGCTGTGACATGAATGAAGATTTCCAGTTTTTCATATAAGTTCATTAGGTGTCCCTTATCCTTTTGTGCAATATATGAAGATCATTCGCTATATCATGGAATGGGTGGCCTGTGTCTTTTATGTGTGTGGCTATTGCTGATCTATTGTAATTGTTAGTGTGGTAAGCATTTATATGTTCATTATATCTTATTTGGAAGTCTCTCCCAGTTCGGCCTATATAAAAGGATCTGCAGGTATTACTATTTTATAGATGCCTGACTGCGCGTGTTTATCAGTCTGTGTGAGTATATTGTGTCTCAGTGTGTGTTGCAGTTTGTTGTGTGTTGTAAAGGCAATGTTAGTGTCGTGTCATCTGAGAATGTTTGCTGTTTCGTAGGAGAGTTTGCCTATGAGAGGTATGTAAGCCGTGGGCTTCTTTTTCGTTTCATGTATGGAAGGCGATTTGTCATTGTTTTTCCGTTTTTGAGTAAGGTTATCAATTAATAATTCATCATAGCCATTTGCTGAACTATTTGTTTTATTATGCTGAGCTCATCAAGATGTGCATATTTATCCATTGGTATATTGTTGGGTCTGTTAACTAGTGCTCTGTATGCAGCAAGTGTGTGTGTTGTGGGGTGACATGGTGAGCTGTGTATTGTGGTATCTGTTGCTGTTGCTGTTGCCTTCCTTTAAAATTTGAAGCTGCGCGAGTAGTTTTCTTTACTGATGTTTAGATCAAGAAAATTGATGCTACCATTGCTCTCATATTCCAGTGTGAATTTTATATTACTATCTTGTTTCAGTTTTAAATTTAAAAAAGAAATCACAAATAATGTTTGGCATCTTTTATCAGACTGTCCGTTTGTCCATCCATCTGTTAAGTCCCCTTTTTCTCAGGAACGGTTACACGTATGAAGACGAAATTTGTGTCACTTACTAAGATCTCTTGTACCTTGGCAGCATAATAAACGCCAGGTTAGAGGTCAGTAGAGTCAGAAGATGATATGCCCAATTACGTCACATATTTTGGTACTCTCAAATTCACTCATCAAAACCTACAGTGTACTGCCCGTCAACCTAGAATTATGAATTTTGCCAAGGAGCATGATTTCACAGTACAACCTAATGCAAAAAATTCGAAAATGGACAACGAAAAAGTATTCTTTCGTCATTTGTTATTCAAATTCAAACTTGAAATTAAAATATTCCGAAAGTCTTGGAATCCCTGAGACCGATATCTCACCGGTATCAGTGTCGATAACAGGCAAAAGTCGTCGAGATTCTCGATTTCCGGAATGGATCAGCTATCTATTTAGAAGGTCTGACGAAAAGACTTCCCTTATTACAAATGACAGTTATAGACGAACTAACATACTTTTAGAAATGAAATACAACGGTAGGCTGAATTAAAAGATAAGTTGTTGTTGTTGCGGTCTTCAGTCCAGAGACTGGTTTGATGCAGCTCTCCATGCTACACTATCCTGTGCAAGCTTCTTCATCTCCCAGTACCTACTGCAACCTACATCCTCTGAATCTGTTTAGTGTATTCATCTCTTGGTCTTCCTCTACGATTTTTACCCTCCGCGCTGCCCTCCAATACTAAATTGGTGATCCCCTGATGCCTCAGAATATGCCCTACCAACCGGTCCCTTCTTCTAGTCAAGTTGTGCCACAAATTTCCCTTCTCTTCAGTTCTATTCAATACCTCCTCAATAGTTATGTGATCTACCCATCTAATCTTCAGCATTCTTCTGTAGCACCACATTTCGAAAGCTTCTACTCTCTTCTTGTACAATCTATTTATCGTCCACGTTTCACTTCCATACATGGCTACACTCCATACAAATACTTTCAGAAACGACTTCCTAACACTTAAATCTATACTCGATGTTAACAAATTTCTCTTCTTCAGAAACGCTTTCCTTGCCATTGCCAGTCTACATTTTATATCCTCTCTACTTTGACCATCATCAGTTATTTTGCTCCCCAAATAGCAAAACTCACTTACTACTTTAAGTGTCTCATTTCCTAATCTAATTCCCGCAGCATCACCCGATTTAATTCGACTACATTGCAGTATCCTCGTTTTGCTTTTGTTGATATTCACCTTATATCCTCCTTTCAAGACACTGTCCATTCCGTTCAGCTGCTCCTCCAGATCCTTTGCTGTCTCTGACAGAATTACAATGTCATCGGCGAACCTCAAAGTTTTTACTTCTCCTCCATGGATCTTAATTCCTACTCCGAATTTGTCTTTTGTTTCCTTTACTGCTTGCACTATATAGAGACTGAATAACTTCGGGGTTAGGCTACAACCCAGCCTCACTCCCTTCCCAACCACTGCTTCCCTTTCATGTCCCTCGACTCTTCTAGCTGTCATCTGGTTTCCGTACAAATTGTAAATAGCCTTTCGCTCCCTGTATTTTAACCCTGCCACCTTCAGAATTTGAAAGAGAGTATTCCAGTCAACATTGTCAAAAGCATTCTTTAAGTCTACAAATGCTAGAAAGGTAGGTCTGCGTGTCCTTAATCTATTTTCTAAGATGAGTCGTAGGGTCAGTATTGCCTCACGTGTTCCAACATTTCTACGGAGTCCAAACTGATCTCTCCCGAGGTCGGCTTCTACCAGTTTTCCCATTCGTCTGTAAGGAATTCGTGTTAGTATTTTGCAGCCGTGGCTTATTAAACTGATATTTCGGTAATTTTCACATCTGTCAACATCTGCTTTCTTTGGAATTGGTATTATATATTCTTCTTGTATTCACGAAATATAATATAGTGCAGAACTGCCTTTGGCATTCGTTACATTCTGAATTCTCTTGGTCTTTGACGCTTATTACTCCTGATACTTTGATTCACTACCTGTTAACAAATTTTTGAGACACTCTCTTGGAAGATATCGAATTCTGAAGAAGTTTTTCAGTATAAAACGTAGTGGCTCGATAATCAGTCGTAAGTTTTAAAAATTCTTTTTATCTCTTTCATTCCCAACTCGTGACAACTTGGAAAAGGGGAAGAGGGGGGTGACTCTGTTATAGGACTTGGTTCTCTCCAGCCAATTTTCGCAAGCGGTTGGGTATGGGTCAAAGAAAATCGTAACTGAGAATAAGCATCTGTTAGAACACTGTTGCTACGAGACAGCTTCTAAAAAATTAAAATAAATGTTTTCAAACAAAATGGCCTAGGATCGTTGTTAGAATTTAAAATTTATTAACCTGCTGACCAGTTTCTATCGTGGTATGATGATCATCAGACCAGTAAAGCACCATTACGACGGAAGGAGAGAGCGGCAGTGAGAGCGGCACTGTTGCGAGCGGCACGCGGCGGACCGCTCCTCGCCACTCTCTCCTGTCTTCGTCGCGGGCATCGAATGCTCTGATGTTGATCGCAGTACGATCGAAACCGACCACCTGACTGATAAATTATAGATTTTAACAGCTTACATGCGATTCTAGGCTGTTTTTATTTTAAAACTTTTATTCCAGTTGCGAATATTTGGGAGAGGATTCCAAGTTACGGCATTTGCGAAATAACCAAGTTAAGCCTCCTGGAAACGTTGGTCGAACTTCGAGATTGAAAGTATTTTATTTGATTTCATCGATAATGTCCATTTGTCAGATAAAAATTGAAATCTGGTGTGTGAGTGTGTGTTTGTGTGAGGCCTGGAAAAAGCGTTCGATAGTGTCAAATGATGCAAGATGTTCGAAATTTCGAGAAAAGTAGGGATAAGCTATAGGGATAGATGGGTAGTATACAACGTATACAAAAGCCAAGAGGGTACAATGGGAGTGTAAGACCAAGAACGAAATGCTCGGATTAAAAGCGCTGTAAGACAGGGATGTATTCTTTTGCCTCTACTGTTCAATCTACACATAGAAGAAACAATGACGGAAAAAAAGAAACGTTCGAGAGTGGAGTCAAAATTCAAGGTGGAAGGATTTCAACGACAGGATTCTCTTACGACTTTAGCGGCCTGAGAGAAAGGTTCAAATGACTCTGAGCACTATGAGACTTAACATCTGAGGTCATCAGTCCCCTAGACTTAGAACTACTTAAACCTAACTAACCTAAGGACATCACACACATCGATGCCCGAGGCAGCAGCGAGGTTTCGGACTGAAGCGCCTAGAACCGCTCGGCCACAGCGGCCGGCTCTGAGTGAAAGGGAAGAACAATTACAGGCTCTGTTAAATGGAGTGACCAGTCTAATGAGTAAAGAATATGATCTGAGATTAAACCGAAAAAAGACGAAAGAAGTAGCAGATATGAGAACAGTGAGACACTTAACATCAGGATTGGTGTTACGAAGCAGATGAAGTTAAACAATTCTGCAACCTAGGCAGCCAAATAACCCATGAAGGTCGGAACAAGGAGGACATCAAAAGCAGACTAGCGCTGACAAAAAAAAAAAAAAAAAAAAAGTGTTTCCTGGCCAAGAGAAGTCGAGGATTATTATAGGCCTTAAGTTGAAGAAGAAATTTCTGAGAATGTATGTTTGGAGCACAGCATTGTGTGCTAATGAAACAAGGACTGTGTGAAAACGGAATAGAAGAGAGTGGAAGCATTTGAGGTGTGATGCTACAGAAGAATGTTGAAAATTAGGTGGCCAGTTAAGGTAAGGAATGGGCAGGTTTTCTGCAGAACAGCCGAGGAAGGAATACAGCGAAAACACTGACAAGAAGAAGGGACAGTATGGTAGGAAATCTGTTACGACATCACGGAATAATCCACCCAAATCCCCACGCGACTGCGGGGGCTATTACAAAATCCCGTTTTGCAGCAGGAATAATACTGTCTGAACTGTACACCTCCCCTGGCGTCCACGTTACATATTTCATTTGTCCTCTTCTTTCGTTCCCGTTCCCCTCCCGTACATTATGTTTCAATGGTTTGCGCAGTTTCAGTTCTCACTGTTTCCACGGTTCTCTAGCCCCTTCTGAGCTCATTGATGAAGAGCTCCAGGTATTTAATATGCCCTTTTTCCTGTACTAATTACTTTCAAGAACGAGGTCGCCTAAACAAATGAAGTTTAGGACCTATACTTTCTTATACAAAATGATTTTTATTATTTACTTCATCTTCGTTTGGGATCTGAGAGAGGGTTTTCTCGTATCGTGTATATTGCGAATCACTCTCCTCTGCTACTTAGCACCAGAAAAATTACTGTCGAGTTATATATAGCACCACAATTGATTGTTCAGGTAAAGAAAATAAGTTCTCTTTCCTCACCCACTACCAATGGGATTGCCCCGTTTGTGGATGGATGAGAACACTCACGACATTAGTTCCGTTCTTTCGTTAGTCCGTCAATTAGTTCGCTGTTGGCGACTCAGACCGGATAAGCAGTGAGCAATTGCTACAGTAAACGGATCAAGAACGAAACTGACTCTCATTCGAATATGTGAGGGAAAAAAAAAACCGGTTCAAATGGTTCTGAGCACTATGGGACTTAACTTCTGAGGTCATCAGTCCCCTAGAACTTAGGACTACTTAAACCTAACTAACCTAAGGACATCACACACATCCATGCCCGAGGCAGGATTCGAACCTGCGACCGCAGCGGTCGCGCGGTTCCAGACTGTAGCGCCTAGAACCGCTCGGCCACCCCGGCCGACGTGTGAGACAACAGTTTATCGCTTTAAAACAAAGTCTTCAGCTAATAATACCAATATTTGGAATCTCTAAATAACTGATACTTATTATTGTGCTGTGGTACTCACGGGCGGTAACTATTTTTAATAATACTGATTGTCGTTTCATCTTGTGCGTGGGCTGGAGCGGCGCGTACCTGGATGTTTTATCTGGAGTGAGGATAGCGGGCTATTACTGCCGGTTATCGCGGCCGATACCGGGCCCTGCAGAGCAAATAAACACGGCGGCCCGATAGCGCGCTCCTCGCCGCTGCGAAGCGTGAGTCTACGTCTCGGCTGGTGGAAGCGCCCGCTCACCGAATGTTTCGGCTACGTGCGTTTCCCTGCCGACGTATTCCTGATTATTTTATAGGTGCTGCAACTACAGTGTGAAAAGATTCTATAGAGCAGCTTGGTAAGACTGTTGCCCCATTTGATTCTGTTTACGTCTCAATCTCTGCACCGCTTGCTTGTCTGCAGAATAGATCTATTAACTCTGAGCAGTGAAGTTAAGGGCAATTCGGGGTTTATCTGATGTTAAATGCAAGCCAACTTGTGCTTCGCGTCACTATTCCACGAATACTTTTTGTAACCCACTTATTTTCTATGTGTAATCCAGTCACATACTTAACATGTCCTTCCTTTACCTACCTTGTGAATGTGAGTGAAATCGTATTTTCATGTGTCTTTTCAGGTTTTTCCTGTGTTAGGAAGTTGAGCTGCCGTGCGGTTAAAGGCGCTGCAGTCTAGAACCGCAAGACCGCTACGGTCGCAGGTTCGAATCCTGCCTCGGGCATGGATGTTTGTGATGTCCTTAGGTTAGTTAGGTTAAACTAGTTCTAAGTTCTAGGGGACTAATGACCTCAGCATTTGAGTCCCATAGTGCTCAGAGCCATTTGAACCATTTTTGAAGTTGAGCTGCTTTTTGTCTGGTGGGAGTACAGGATAATTAACTTCGTATCTCTTACCGGGGCAGAGAGGTCTATTCCTCGTGTGCGAGAGTTGTCTGGTTGTTAGGCTGGTGGCAGAAACCATATTGAGCCACGGCGCCATTGAGTTGGTGGACTGTTACGTCTGGCATCACAGGCTCAGGTGTAGTATAAAAAAAAGTTGATGAATCAGCGATGACTTTGAACTAGCGCCATCGGGCGTCCGCCCCGAAGGAATACAACAGACATTAACGTACAAAAACGAGAAAAAAGTGCCACGAGCTGCGCAAGGAGGGCCTGCGCACAGCGAAGATACCGGAGTACTTCGCAGCGGTCAGCGTCGACTACAAGCAGCAGGCCGACATCCCGTCGGCTGGTTGGCAACATTCGTGTCGGACGACCGCTCGTGGCCTGGCTGCCCTCTTCTACCTGGCTTTCATCGGCACCACTCAGTAGCCGTTGCGAGGCGCCGTGGATCTATGGAGTAGCATTCTGTAATCTGTAATTCTGGTGATTTGTGTCATTGTCTAGCTGCCCTCCTTATTATTTTCTGGTTTGCACGTGTCCCCCGGAGTTTTACTCGGTCGGCTCTTTGGTAGGCTGTAGTACTGTACTAAGACATCAAAAGGCTGTAGTACTGTACTAAGACATCAGTTGTCGTTTGAATACTTGTCCCGCTGTTATATTGCCTTTCCTTTCTGGTTTTTACTCGATCATTAATGTTGTAATTAATTTGATCTTGGTCGTAGATACAGCCGGAGAGATTGTACTAAGGCAAAGGTTGCCTTGTGGTTAGCTTTAGCTGTTAACCGGTTCAGTTCTTTGATTGCAATTGCATTTCTGATTCATTAGTTATAATTTGAGCAAGCTGTTGTACTAAGCTGTTCGTTTCTGTGTTTGAAAGACCGCTTCATTATTGGTGCATTTTAGCTGGATCTTGTGGTTCCGCAAAGAGAGTAATGTTTTAAGACGTTCCTTTAGAGCGGTCTTAATAACTGACAATCTGTTTAACTTTGAAAATATTAACAGCCATCTGTCACCAGAGCTTTAGTCAAAATAAAATTGTCAGAAGGGACGGGTCTGGATCCAGTCGCACCTTCGTTGACAATTGAAATTAAGAGGTTGGTTCGTTTGAAATAAGCCTTATCATTGTCATATTGTTTGCTAATTTGTTTAACCTTTAAGCACAGGTGCGCATCTTAACCTCGAACCTTTCGACAGGCAGCTTTCAAATTAAAAGTTAAGTCATCTGTTTTGAGTAATTGAATCACTCTTGTCATCAATGGTGCTTATATAGTTTTCATGTGTTGTTGCAGAAGGGCATTTAATAAGACAGACTGTGTCCAGCGCGGTAGTTAACACCGCTGTTTCGCCCGATAACGGGCGGGCAGCAAGTCCGGCTGTCTTGTAATCATTGTCATATTGTTTGTTGTTTTGCAGTACAGCACTCCAGATTTCTTTTGCAAACATCAAAAGCTTATTCAAACTAAGGTTTAAGGTCAGAAGAATTTTGCAAGTTTGTTCATTTTGTTAAAGATAATTTTATGGTTAAATGCTTTGATTAACTGCCAAACACAGTTTATATATCGTTAAATAAACAGGTTGTGTGAAAAGAAAGTTATTGGTGGGTCCTCCCTTCCACGTTGGTTGGCACGGGAAACTAAATTCCTCAATAAATCAAAAACACCCGAACATATACTTGTGACAAAAAATGGTTCAAATGGCTCTGAGCACTATGGGACTTAACATCTGCGGTCATCAGTCCCCTAGAACTTAGAGCTACTTAAACCGAACTAACCTAAGGACATCACACACATCCATGCCCGAGGCAGGATTCGAACCTGCGACCGTAGCAGTCACGCGGTTCCGGACTGTGCGCCTAGAACCGCACGGCCACCACGGCCGGCACGTTGTGACAAACAAGATGAAGAAGGAAGTAGAAATTCCTACTTCTGAAATTAAAAAAAGATTCTACTTACCTGCCTCTTCAAAAAATAAGAAAAACGTACATATATGTTGACAAAAGGTTAAAAGACGTTATAAGAATATACGTATTCGTAAAATAAGATGCAGTAATTGTGGTGTCACCGCCAGACACCACACTTGCTAGGTGGTAGCTTTAAATCTGCCGCGGTCCATTAGTACATGTCGGACCCGCGTGTC
This sequence comes from Schistocerca serialis cubense, assembly GCF_023864345.2. Taxonomy (NCBI): domain Eukaryota; kingdom Metazoa; phylum Arthropoda; class Insecta; order Orthoptera; family Acrididae; genus Schistocerca; species Schistocerca serialis. The sequence goes on from NC_064638.1 coordinate 393,552,120, forward strand.
GCCACTGTGTGATCGCAGACCGAGCGCCACCACAAGGCAGGTCTCGAGATACGGACTAGCACTCGCCCCAGTTGTACGGACGACGTAGCTAGCGACTACACTGACGAAGCCTCGCTCCTTTGCCGAGCAGATAGGTAGAATAGCCTTCAGCTAAGTCCATGGCTACGATCTAGCAAGGCGCCATTAGTAACATTGCATGTATCTAAAGAGTCTCACTTGTATCACCACAATCTCCAGATGTTCCAAAAGGATGGATTAAAGTTAAGTATTCCAGAAGCTACGTACTTTTCTTTATAGCATTCATTACGTATCCTGTTTCAGACCTCACGCCCATCTGCGTGAGCGTAGCGCGTGCCTTTCGGCTTCCTCTCATTGTGTCTAGGCTGTCTTGTCTAGACACAACAGTAATTTTGTAGAAATAAACATAGGGGAAAAATAAATAAGTAAAAAAAAAAAAATAAACACGCTGACGGTTCGTGAAGTCTCCTCGGAAACAAGGCGTAAATATGCGTTCCCAATTATATACATGCACGACTGGATGATTTTTGTCTTTCAGGCTACATGAATTGAAGATAAGGCTTTTGAGGATTCAGAACTCATAGCCTAAGTAAAAAGCTATAATAATAATAGCTATTGGAATATTAGTTTTACATCTAATCGACCAGTTGCAACCCCTCACTCTATAACGGTGTTACGCTTACTAACAGGATTTTTGCGTATGACCGGCCCGGTGGCATCGACAGCGTACCGCGAATGTAGAAGAGTTTTAGTTGTTGCTAATTTTTGTGTCCAGCTTTCCTCAGCTACTTCTTCAGTGCTCATTGATTTTGCAGAGAACAGTAACTACTCCTCGTATTTTGAATTTAACTTTTATTATTGATTTTAATTAAATATAATTTCACTTAATTGTTTTAGGTACCTTCAGTTGTCTACTAAGAGGTAAGAGATAATTATTTGCTCAACTATTCATATTTTTATGAAATTTTCTTGGTTTTCAAGGCAAGTCAGTTGAGATGAAATTCTCGAGCTTTCGACAACATACATTGATAGTCCTCGAGAGTTGAAAATCTGACTGCCGCCATAGTTATGGCGGTCGCCTTGTAAAGGAGTAACAAAAAAGGTATTGCAAAACTTTCAGGAAACGTATCTCAATCGTAGACGAAGAAAATATGTTACATGACACGGGTCCGGAAACGCTTTATTTCCACGTTAGAGCTCAGTTTCCGCTTCTGTTCATAATCACATTAATCATGGGAAAGACACAAGATACGAACTTATCAATACAGTATGAAAGACTTCTTCAATGAAATGTTCAAGATGACTTCTGTTAGCAAGGATACGAGCATCAACGCGCCATCGCACTGAATCAAATATTCCAGCCTTTACTACCTGCTAATCCGTACACTAAATGTGCATCTGCGAACTCCGCATTTGAGTGCACTTCCATTAGCCGGCCGAAGTGGCCGTGCGGTTAAAGGCGCTGCAGTGTGGAACCGCAAGACCGCTACGGTCGCAGGTTCGAATCCTGCCTCGGGCATGGATGTTTGTGATGTCCTTAGGTTAGTTAGGTTTAAGTAGTTCTTTCTAGGGGACAGATGACCTCCGAAGTTAAGTCCCATAGCGCTCAGAGCCATTTTTGAATCATTTTGAACTCGTCTATGCATGAGAAATGTTTCCTGGAAGTTAGACCTTACCTTTTTGTTATACCCTGTATACTAATCAAGGCTGTCGTTGAACCTGTTCTCTTGCTTTGCAAGATGGTCGGCTTACCGCAAAAGACATAAAAGCCATCTTGAAGACTTCAGGGGCTAAAGTTTCTGATCGAACCGTCAGACAGAAACTTTGCGACAATGTTTTGCTCCAAGGAAGAAGCCTTGTCTCAACAAAACGCAAGGGCTGAAACATGTGCAATGGGCATTATTACACAGGGAATGGACGAGAGCAGGCTGGCCTAGAGTTATTTGGAGTGCAGTGCCATGATGTGGAGCTGCAAGGCAAGTCATGTCATTGGACATCTGGCAGTGTTACAGGGCAACATTACCGCAAATAAGTACCAAGACGAAGTCTTAAATGTTGAAATTGCTACCCTCCCTTCGCGATTTGTTTTAAGGCAACGACCATTCGTGCATCTTTCAGCAAGACAGTACGCCATGTCATACGGTGAAAATCAATAACAAATGGTTCGGTTGCCATCAAACTAGTGTGCTGCCTTGGCCTGGCAAAAGCCCCGTCCTCAACTGAGAATTTGTGGTCAAGGCTTAAAATCATGGTTTCACAACAAAATCCCAGTAACAAGAGGGAGCTCACAGAGACAATTGTCAATTAGTGGGTTCAGAGTGATAAAACCAGATGGTGGACTCAATGCAGTGCAGAGTCGAGATAGTGATTAAATCGAAAGCATATCTCACAAAATATTAATAAATATTGCAATAACTTTTGTCCCAAATAATTTTTGAAACTGTCTGGTTGTGAGTATTTTATTTGGCTTTTTAAAAAAATTAATTACATTTTTGTATTTGAACTTTAATTTGCAAAATAATGAACATCAAGGTATGTTTTCTGAACATTTTTAGTAAAATGTATTGTACATTTCAGCTCCTGAACCCAATATTCAGTGAATATCTACAAAATATCCATAATTAAGGCCACTATTGTACATCATTCTAGTACGACACGGAGTTCAGGAGATATGAACTTACAAACATTAAGTACAAGGCCAGACGCTGTGAGGTATGGGCGTGGACGCGCAGCTATAATCTAAACACCTGGGCAAAGCCGGATTTCTCTGTTAGTGTAAATACACTACTGACCATTAAAATTGCTACACCAAGAAGAAATGCAGATGAGAAACAGGTATTCATTGGACAAATATATTCTACCAGAACTGATATATGATTACATTTTAACGCAATTTGGGTGCATAGATCCTGAGAAATCAGTACCCAGAACAACCACCTCTGGCCGTAATAACGGCCTTGATACGCCTGGGGATTGAGTCAAACAGAGCTTGGATGGCGTGTACAGGTACAGCTGCCCATGCAGCTTCAACACGGTACCACAGTTCATCAAGAGTAGTGACTGGCGTATTGTAACGAGCCAGTTGCTCGGCCACCACTGACCAGACGTTTTCAATTGGTGAGAGATCTGGAGAATGTGCTGGCCAAGGCAGCAGTCGAACATTTTCTGTATCCAGAAAGGCCCGTACAGGACCTGCAACATGCGGTCGTGCATTATCCTGCTGAAAATTAGGGTTTCCCAGGGATCGAATGAAGGGTAGAGCCACGGGTCGTAACACATCTGAAATGTAACGTCCATTGTTCGAAGTGCCGCCAATGTGAACAAGAAGTGACCGAGACGTGTAACCGATGGCACCCCATACCATCACGCCGGGTGATGCGCCACTATGGCGATGACGAATACACGCTTCCAATGTGCGTTCACTGCGATGTCGCCAAACACGGATGCGACCATCATGATTCTGTAAACAGAACCTGGATTCATCCGAAAAAATGACGTTTTGCGATTCGTGCACCCAGGTCCGTCGTTGAGTACACAATCCCAGGCGCTCCTGTCTGTGATGCAGCGTCAAGGGTAACCGCAGCCATGGTCTCCGAGCTGATAGTGCATGCTGCTGCAAATGTCGTCGAACTGTTCGTGCAGATGGATGTTGTCTTGCAAACGTCCCTATGTGTTGACTCAGGGATCGAGACGTGGCTGCACGATCCGTTAGAGCCATGCGGATAAGATGCCTTTTATCTCGACTGCTAGTGATACGAGGCCGTTGGAATCCAGCACGGCGACCCGTATTACCCTCCTGAACCCACCGATTCCATATTCTGCTAACAGTCATTGGATCTCGACCAACGCGAGCAGTAGTGTCGCGACACGATAAACCGCAATCGCGACAGGCTACAATACGACCTTTATCAAAGTCGGAAACGTGATGGTACGCATTTCTCCTCCTTACACGAGGCATCACAACAACGTTTCACCAGCCAACGCAGGTCAACTGCTGTTTGTGTATGAGAAATCGGTTGGAAACTTCCCGCACGTGAGCAAGTTGTAGGTGTCGCCACCGGCGCCAACCTTGTGTGAATGCTGTGAAAAGCTAATCATTTGCATATCACAGCATCTTCTTCCTGTCGGTTAAATTTCGCGTCTGTAGCACGTCATCTTCGTGGTTTAGCAATTTTAATGGCCAGTAGTGTATAAAGGTAAACAAAAGTTTCTGGCGCGAGACACTGAAAAATATTTACACTTAAGCAAGCAATTGTAATGTCTTACTTCTTTTGAGATCACCGAATAGAGCTAATACAAACAATTGTTCGGTTAAATACAGTTGCAAAAGACGAGTATTTGCTATCCTTCTATACAGCATTAAACCAGGTTATATTCGTAGCTCATTTTCGCAGACGCTTAAATGTGTGACGCCCCGCCCTCGACGTAATATATTTCATAATGGAAATGCTGTCGACAGATTTCCCGGAGTGTCCCACGTCTCGTGGAGTAGAATAGCGAAGACAAAGGTGAGGGAAGTGGGAGTGGAGGGACGAGCACTGGGGGGTTCGTATTTTGGCGGGCCTTACCATTGTTGGCGGCGACCTCTCGACGCGCCCCCTAAGCGGCCGGCCATTGTGTACTCGCTAAGCTGGTGCACCCTCCGCCACCCACCATACGCCGCGGAGACCACCTCGTCTCAGCCGAAGCCGCGGCCCACGCCAGCGCTCTGACACCAAGTTACCTACAGATGCGCCAAGTCAACTGCCTCCAGGTAACTCCGCAGGTAGGTGGGCCTTCAGACTGACGAGCAGAACACAAGTGCCCTAACCCGATTACCCAGAAACTTCTCTCACAGGAAGAGGATTTGTAGTAAATGAACACGTGTCTCAGGCCTACCTATAGATACCTAAACGTTTATAGAAAACGGTATTCAAAGTTTTTGAGGTACAGTGTATGGCTTTTAGCGAGAGATAATCTCAGCCGGAATGGTGGCGTAACGGCTAGTCTCAGTATCTGTCAGTCTTGCCTTCCGTGTTCGCAATCCGATTATTTTTCTTATTTCTTTCATTTATTTATTTTTAATGTATCTATCCATGTCCGTAGAAGGTACACAAACTTTTCTTATCAAATTAGGAAACACAAGGGCGTTAAATTAATTGTAAAATTACAACCGGGTTTCACAATAAGCGTCATACATTTATTATATGATATACAATGAAGAACCAAACAAACTGGTACACCTGCCTAAAATCGTGTAGAGCCCCCGCGAGCACGCGAAAGTGCCGCAACACAACGTGACATGGACTCGACTAGTGTCTGAAGTACTGCTGAGGGGAATTTACAGCATGAATCCTTCGGGACTGTCTATAAATCCGTAAGAGTACGAGGGGGTGGAGATCCCTTCTGAACAACACGTTGCAAGGCATCCCAAAAATGTTCAATAATGAAACTTCCTTGCAGATTAAAACTGTGTGCTGGACCGAGACTCGTACGCAAGATCTTTGCCTTTCACGGTCAAGTGCTCTACCATCTGAGCTACCCAAGTGCGACTCACGACCCGTCCTCACAGCTGTAATTCCATCAGTTCCTCGTCTCCTACCTTCCAAACTTCACAGAACCTCTCCTGCAGACCTTGTAGAACTAGCACTCCTGGAAAAAAGGATATTGCGGAGACATGGCTTAGCCACAGCCTGGGGGATGTTTCCGGAACGAAATTTTCGCTCTGCAGCGCAGTGTACGCTGATGCGAAACTTCCTGGCAGATTAAAACCTTGTGCCGGACCGAGACTCGAATTCGGGACCTTTGCCCGGGGAAGGCAATAGTTTAGTGGCGATACTTTAGTGGCAACTCACACATAATGTATTACTTTATTCAAAACTAGCACTTGCAGTTGATGGTATTATGAATCAATGTACACAACAGAAATTTCACCAAAAACAATTTCAAACAATTTGAAAGTTAACCCTAATGGTGACTGTTTAAATGATTGAAAATGTTGACATCATTTTATTGTTCAAACAACATTTATTTTTTTCTAAGAAAAGACATAAAGTATGCTAAACAAGTTATTGATTGAATAACATAAACAACTAACAAGTGGTTTAAAACTACACTGGACAAGGATCCTGGGTTGGCAAAGACAACTTACCTCTCGCCCTAAACGTGTGAATAACGCAATCTGAATTGATCTAACGCTGAGCAGACTTTGATCGATCAAATCTACTGAAGTCTCTCTATATAGGTGCAGCTGAGAGCAAGTGGCGATTGAGATCTGTACCCCATGACAATGCCAGAGCGGCAGTACGTTACCCTGTTTGCTTCGTGCGGCGATGTAAATTGCAGCTGGTGAGATGTGTGCGGCTGAGGTGAGACGTGGAGGCGGCACCTGTGAGTCGATCGCGGTCACGAAAGAAATGGAAAAAATCTCACAGTCTAGCGATCAGACAGACGGATCGCAATTTACTCTCTACCAGAGTCCTGAAATCACGGTAGATTTCTGTGCTTGGCACACCCGTTTGCTCGTCGTGGCAAGGACCAATTTGGCTCACTTATACGAAAAGTGCACAAGGATACCAAATGTCAAGATTGGTAAATCAAAAACGAAAAAGTGTACCCTGGGCAAATGAGCAGTTCGAGACGTTTGAAGTCACGCTGTCAGTACAGTAAGAACTTCACCACAGGCTCCCCAATCTAAACTATTCGTAAGTGACGTCAGACATGCCAGAGCCTCGACCAGAAGTGCCTACCAGTCCGAAGTCCAGCACCCAAGAGCTTCGCACCTCTCCGGAAAAAATTCCATTTTCCCCTCAAAGTGCATGAGCGACACCACCTTCACGCTGTGTTGAGCCAATCACATGGCTCTAGAGGCGCTAACTCTCCCCTCCCACATGACAGCACAAACTCATGTCAAACCAGAGCAATAGTTAAGAAACCCACATCTTTGGAAAAAAAGTAACTGCCAATTTCACACAGGGGGAAGATGAATTTCTTCGAAGTCGTGTCATTTCCCTCAGCAACATGCAAACAAATACAATCTTAAAGATCTTTATCTAAATCGCCTGTGCCTTGGAGCTTGTTAGTCCTAGCCATGAGATGTAATAAGTATTCTACCTCTAAACGTTTCTCAGACGCCGAAGTTTCTTATGCAACTGAGGCAGGCAATGGAAGTGGTTCACAGGCCTATTTGCAGTATTTGCAAACACAAAAATTTGTGAATTTTTATTACGCGTAGCCCTGCACACAATGCCTGGTTTACGAGTCCACTGTATAGACACATTCCTCCAGACCATCGCCCACAGCCCAGGCTTTGACTGGTGCCACAGCAGGTATCGCGGCATTGTTCTGCTGGAGACCTGTCTTCATGAGGGGCTGCCCTGTCCGCACTGTATGGCTGTGGTCCTGTCTGGCAAGATTTACTGAGGGATGGGCTCGCCGCCAGTTGCTTTCAACTTCCAGCATACCCTTTCTATAACCATAAAAATACCTCATTCCTTTAGTGCCCTACCAGGCTCCATCACTGTCTGCTCAAGCCGTTACCTTTTAGAGTCTCACTCAAGCTGTGTCAGGTTGTAACAAAATCTTTAATTATTTTCTGTACATGAAAAATAGGTGAGGGAGTACCTGTCCTCTCCTAAATTCTCTGATTCAGTTTTTTTTTCTTTTTAAATTCCTTTAGCAGGCATACATTTTGTAGTCGAATAAGGATAACGTTATTTCAATATATATTGGAAACATTCATGTAGTAATCTTCTGTGGACAGGGGTAGAAAAATGAAGAACAAAAATAAAAATAATAAATGGCATTCAACGATGGGACACAAAATTGAAGCCGTGATGCTAGCAAAATGGAGGCACAGCTTCAACTACCTACTTGCTAAAAGGCACGTAAAGTACCTCGTTTTCTCAGAGACGGTCGAATATATAAGTGTAAACCAATATACGTGTTTGTTTATTATGACCCACCGTCCACTGTGCAAACGTGCTGGAAAATGAGGTTATGGCACTCGCCATATTCTCCTCATGAGCCTCGCAGTGCATTTAGCATCAGATTTACCATTGAAGGTCGGCCTTATAGTGGCCGCTCGTGTTAAAAAACTCCGGCTGATGTTTGCTATCTACACTTATCCCTATTAAATACCCCTAGCAGAAAGCAATAGAACAGCGCGCAGCCCTTTTGGAGGCCGTCTCGGCGAAAACATTACGCAACCGTCTGTACAGTGCCAGTTTGGCCTCTACACATCCATCAGAAGCAAGGTGCAAAGCGCGACACTTTCCCTTCCACCCACCAAAGCACCTCGGGCAGGTATGGAACCAGGATCAGTGGCGTCAGGCTCCCTTCACCGATGAGTGCATGATTTCCAGAATGAATTTTCATTCTGCAGCGGTATGTGTGATGATCTGAAACTTCCTGGCAGATAAAAGCTGTGTGCTGGACCGGATCTGGAACCTGTGACCTTTACCTTCCCCAGACAAGTACTTTACAGACTGAGCTACGCAGCGCCACTCACAACTCGCCCTCACAGCTGTGGTTCCGCCACTACCTCATCCCCTACCTCCTAAACTTCATAGTCGGCCACGGTGGTCATGCGGTTCTAGGCGCTGCAGTCCGGAACTGCGGGACTGCTACGGTCGCAGGTTCGAATCCTGCCTCGGCCATGGAAGTGTATGATGTCCTTAGGTGAGTTAGGTTTAAGTAGTTCTAAGTTCTAGGGGACTGATGACCTAAGATGTTAAGTCCCATAGTGCTCAGAGCCATTTGAACCTAAACTTCATAGAACTCCTCGCGAATATCTCGCGCAGCTATATGGTCCAGTCATAATAATGTGACCATCTGTCAAAAGAGTGAATAACCAACTTTTGCTGAGAGTATGTGCAGGAAGACAGTCAATGACGTTCTCGAAGGTATCGAGAGGGATGGGACTGACTCCATTGTTGGGGCCACCTGCGGTGGATTTCATGGTTGAGAGTCCATGGCGCGAACAGTCCTGTTGAAGGGGTTCTACATATTCTCGACTGCTGCTCTTCCCAACACACACGCACACTGTGAGCCGTGTGACATGTTGCATTGTGCTGCTGGTTGTGCCATCGTGCCAAGGAAGAAGAAACTGCATGTAGGGGTGGAAATGATTCCCAAGGATAGATGCATACATGTGTTGATCCTGAAACGTCCCCTTGGAAAAATTAGTGAATTACTGTGCTGCTAAACCTCTTACATTATTTGCTTTTCAAACAGCTGAGCAGAACTGAACGTACTCAGACATTACTCTCTTTACTTATTCTGATGAACACTAAACTGACACACAATATTTTTAGCGCAACGAAGTCTGACTTTCAATAATCCCAACAAGAGAATGGCCCTGACTAACATCAACCTATACCTTTCACAAATCACTTACCTCACAAAAATCTTCGTTACTCGGACTACTGCAATACAGCGAGCGCCACTACTGCCAGCTAAATAAAAGATTCAAACTACTGAAGGCACTAACTACTGATAGGCATAGTTAGCAAATGAAAGATTTTGATAGAGAACAAACAATGTATTTACCTTAATAGTGTTCAAAAGTCATAATATATGTATCAGTCCATGATATCCAATATTACAAATTTACTCTTTCTGATGGACACACGTCCAGATCGCCCGCTCTCAAAATTCCGCCATATCTCTTCCCACATCCGCCACTGCTGGCGGCTCACCTCCAACTGTGCAACGCTACGCGCTGTCAACAGCCAACTGCCCAACAAAACAATAGCGAATATTACAACAATGCCAACCAGCCACAGATTGCACAAAGCACATCCAGTGATTTTCATACAGAGTGCTACGTGGCGTTACCAACATAAAAACCTAAACACCCTACTTACAATCTGTTTGGCTACCAGAAAGACGAGATCGCCTATGAAACTTCACGAAAACATGCCCCTGACCATAACATTCCCTCATCCGGCCTGGAAACCTACGGCAACGGTTAGGCCATATACGACATCGGTTATCTGTCCAATGGAGCACAAAGGTCAGTCACCTAAAAGGCTACCTGTTGCCATTCAGTACATGTCCAGCTGCGGTACTGGTGTCCAAATTCCAGCGTTCGTCGCCGATGAACACCAGTCAGCATGGACTGCGGAGGCCTATAATAGCACGTTCGCTGAAGGTCGTTAAAGTTCTGGTAGCCTTTGGTTCCACTGGGTGGTCAGTTAACTCAGCACTTGCACGTCTATTCGCCCGTACACCTCTCTGCAGCCGTCGTTCACCCCTGCTACCTATGGCCCGTGGTGCACCACAGTTGCGTCGGCGCCGGTTTTGGCTAGCACCATTTTGCCACACATCGTATACTTTAACCACGGCGGCACGCGAACAGTTTACATACCGGGTGATCAAAAAGTCAGTATAAACCACGGAATAATGTAGACAGAGAGGTAAAAATTGACACACATGCTTGGAATGACATGTGGTTTTATTAGAAACAAAAAAAAAAAAAACAAAGTTCACAAAATATCCGACAGATGGCGCTGGACAGCAAAACGTCAGTGACTGCGCATGACAATCGTGTATAAAAGGAGCTGTAATGAGAGAGAGGATCAGATGCGCCACAGTCGCAGCATGTTGACGTTACCTGAAAAGGCGCTATTAGTGAAGCTGTATTATTAGAATGAGGAATGTGCTAGTTCAACGTTACGATCCTATCGCCATAGGAAGGGGATTCGAACGGGTAAAGGTCCGTTGACAAATGCAGCTGTGGCGAGAATGATTTCGAAATTCGAAGCCACGGGTTGTTTAGACGATAGACCCCGTAGTGGCCGACCGAGCACAAGGCGTAATGCTGCTGAGACAGTTCAGGAAGAAATGGAGACTGTAGCGGGTTCGTCTATGCACGGGGAAGTCAGCGCTCGTGCAGTCGCACGTCGCATCGGCATTCCATACACTACTGTTTGGTTGGCACTTAGGCGTACCTTCCGATGCTATCCGTACAAAATCCATCGGCATCATGAACTGTTACCTGGCGATTTAGTGAAGTGGAGGGCATTTGCGGTGAGGGCGTTTCAATAGATGGCGGAAGATGACGATTGGTTGAGTAACGTGTTGTGGACCGACGAAGCTCATTTCACGCTCCGAGGGTCTGTCAACGCCGACAACTGCAGCATTTGGGCTACCGAAAATCCTAGAACTGTCGTGGAAACTCCATTGCACGACGAAAAAGTCACGGCATGGGTTGGATTTACCACATCTACCTTTATCGGGCCTCTTTTCTTCGAGGAAATGCGTGATTCTGGTTTTGTAACTGCTACCGTGACGGGGTGAGAGGTACGCCAATATGTTACAGAATCGTATCATCTCCAGCCTGGCTGATAAACACCTGCTGGAACGTACGATGTTTATGCAAGATGGCGCTCCACCCCATATTGCTACACGCGTGAAAGATCTCTTGCGCGCGTCGTTTGGTGATGATCGTGTGCTCAGCCGGCACTTTCACCATGCTTGGCCTCCCAGGTCCCCAGACCTCAGTCCGTGCGATTATTGGATTTGGGGTTACCTGAAGTCGCAAGTGTATCGTGATCGACCGACATGTCTAGGGATGCTGAAAGACAACATCCGACGCCAATGCCTCACCATAACTCCGGACATGCTTTACAGTGCCGTTCACAACATTATTCCTCGACTACAGCTATTGTTGAGGAATGATGGTGGACATATTGAGCATTTCCTGTAAAGAACATCATCTTTGCTTTGTCTTACTTTGTTATGCTAATTATTGCTATTCTGATCAGGTGAAGCGCCATCTGTCGGACATTTTTTGAACTTTTGTATTTTTTTGGGTCTAATATAACCCCATGTCATTCCAAGCATGTGTGTCAATTTTTACCTCTCTATCTATATTATTCCGTGATTTATTCAGCCGGCCGGAGTGGCCGAGCGGTTCTAGGCGCTACAGTCTTGAACCGCGCGACCGCTACGGTCGGAGGTTCGAATCATGCCTCGGGCATGGATGTGTGTGAAGTGCTTAGGTTAGTTAGGTTTAAGTAGTTCTAAGTTCTAGGGGACTGATGACCTCAGAAGTTAAGTCCCAAAGTGCTAAGAGCCATTTGAACCAATTTGATTTATTCAGTTTTCAAATTTGTACTGACTTTTTGATCACCCGGTACTTAGCTCTTTCTAAAATGCTTCCGTGCTTGCCCGAAAGCCAATGATAGAGCCGTTTTGGATGTCGGATAAATCATTTCGTTTCTGCATTGTGACAACGACTGCAGTGTTTCCCACATTCCCCGTCTCGATTCATATACCCTCCACTGCTAGTGCTCCGCCCTGCTGTTTGAGAGAAGTTACTGCACGCTGACGTCGAACTTGTAGCTCTCGTGAAAGAAAGGATACGCAGAGACCTGGTTTAGCTACAGCCTGGGGGTATCATTTTCGGAATGGATATCTCTTCTCTGGAGTGGAGCGTGTGCTGGATTTTGCTCGCAAAACTTGGTCGACGTTACCTTATTTACGGCTTTTCTTTTACGCAATTCCAAATACTGATCATTTTCTGGCGTTGGTGCATATGTTCCATGTTCGCATCGATACTACGCACTTCTCATAATACTGAGGGATTACTTCGCTATTACATGTATTAGCAAAATTGGGTGGATTTCGGTGACGAAATCTAGCCACTTAGCTCTAATGTTTGTGTGTAAAATTTTTGCCTCAATATTTCTTCAAACTACCGACCAATTTGTGTAAGGATGTTTGGCTACCATAGGATGAATAGGATCGCATTGTGTTAATTCTTGATATACTCATGCTGAGAACTGCTTCATTGAATCCTTTCTCAGATAGGTTGTTTCTAGTAGCAAATTTTGCATTCTGGATCGATATAAATTGGCGACCTTGAAAGCAAGGTTCGGAACGTTTGAAAGACATTTTCTGTGATGCTTCCTGCGCCTTCCCTGAACAGCTTGCTTGTCTGTTTTAGGAATAAATGCATTATACAATAAATTGACATAAAATTGAGGCACGTGAGGTACTGTACACAGGGTGCAAAATTTAAGGAAGAAAGCAACTTTCTCGTAATGTGTCACTGCCAATAACCGCAACTCGATGGAACTTGGGCTATTCGTAGATAGAACTGCGACAGCATGGCACAGAAAGTAACTGGAAGAAATGGACAGAAATGCCACTTTCATTCAAAGACAAAAATTATCCGGAAGTTACCGTGATGCTCCCTTGCACATTACTACCGGTAGGACACGGTTATTAATAGGGTGTGTGATGACCACGCACGGCAATCCACGCTCTGCAGCGTACTCCCGTGCTGGCTACGAGTTTGATAAGGAAATGTTGTTGCAGGGTTTTGCATTCATCCACCAGCGTGATTGACAACTGTTGGGTGGTCGTTGGTACGTGTGGACGGACGTCTCCCCAAAGCACCCCACACGTACTCGACGGGATTTAAGTCGAGAGAACGAGCAGGCCAATCTATTCGTGGAATATCGTCTCGTTCCAGGTGTTCCTCCACATATGTAATCTGAAGCGGTCGCTCATAGTGTATGCATATTACTTTGATCACTCTACAAATTCTGTTTCTTGCGTAAATATCGACGTGCATACCTCACATAGAGCAAACCCACGTAGCCGAGTGATCTTCGACTATTTCTGCAGTATCTTTGCTTTGCTACACCGCCTTTATCTGAAAGCATTCCATGTTGAGCAGTATTGAGTAGCAGATGTACACTCCTGGAAATTGAAATAAGAACACCGTGAATTCATTGTCCCAGGAAGGGGAAACTTTATTGACACATTCCTGGGGTCAGATACATCACATGATCACACTGACAGAACCACAGGCACATAGACACAGGCAACAGAGCATGCACAATGTCGGCACTAGTACAGTGTATATCCACCTTTCGCAGCAATGCAGGCTGCTATTCTCCCATGGAGACGATCGTAGAGATGCTGGATGTAGTCCTGTGGAACGGCTTGCCATGCCATTTCCACCTGGCGCCTCAGTTGGACCAGCGTTCGTGCTGGACGTGCAGACCGCGTGAGACGACGCTTCATCCAGTCCCAAACATGCTCAATGGGGGCAGATCCGGAGATCTTGCTGGCCAGGGTAGTTGACTTACACCTTCTAGAGCACGTTGGGTGGCACGGGATACATGCGGACGTGCATTGTCCTGTTGGAACAGCAAGTTCCCTTGCCGGTTCAAAATGGTTCAAATGGCTCTGAGCACTATGGGACTCAACTGCTGTGGTCATAAGTCCCCTAGAACTTAGAACTACTTAAACCTAACTAACCTAAGGACAGCACACAACACCCAGCCATCACGAGGCAGAGAAAATCCCTGACCCCGCCGGGAATCGAACCCGGGAACCCGGGCGTGGGAAGCGAGAACGCTACCGCACGACCACGAGATGCGGGCCCCTTGCCGGTCTAGGAATGGTAGAACGATGGGTTCGATGACGGTTTGGATGTACCGTGCACTATTCAGTGTCCCCTCGACGATCACCAGTGGTGTACGGCCAGTGTAGGAGATCGCTCCCCACACCATGATGCCGGGTGTTGGCCCTGTGTGCCTCGGTCGTATGCAGTCCTGATTGTGGCGCTCACCTGCACGGCGCCAAACACGCATACGACCATCATTGGCACCAAGGCAGAAGCGACTCTCATCGCTGAAGACGACACGTCTCCATTCGTCCCTCCATTCACGCCTGTCGCGACACCACTGGAGGCGGGCTGCACGATGTTGGGGCGTGAGCGGAAGACGGTCTAACGGTGTGCGGGACCGTAGCCCAGCTTCATGGAGACGGTTGCGAATGGTCCTCGCCGATACCCCAGGAGCAACAGTGTCCCTAATTTGCTGGGAAGTGGCGGTGCGGTCCCCTACGGCACTGCGTAGGATCCTACGGACTTGGCGTGCATCCGTGCGTCGCTGCGGTCCGGTCCCAGGTCGACGGGCACGTGCACCTTCCGCCGACCACTGGCGACAACATCGATGTACTGTGGAGACCTCACGCCCCACGTGTTGAGCAATTCGGCGGTACGTCCACCCGGCCTCCCGCATGCCCACTATACGCTCTCGCTCAAAGTCCGTCAACTGCACATACGGTTCACGTCCACGCTGTCGCGGCATGTTACCAGTGTTAAAGACAGCGATGGAGCTCCGTATGCCACGGCAAACTGGCTGACACTGACGGCGGCGGTGCACAAATGCTGCGCAGCTAGCGCCATTCGACGGCCAACACCGCGGTTCCAGGTGTGTCCGCTGTGCCGTGCGTGTGATCATTGCTTGTACAGCCCTCTCGCAGTGTCCGGAGCAAGTATGGTGGGTCTGACACACCGGTGTCAATGTGTTCTTTTTTCCATTTCCAGGAGTGTATTTTGAAGAATGACCAGGAAATTTTCTTTATAAGCGTGGCATGAGATTCGTGGAATTAGAGTACGAGTACGTTTTATGCAGTTACGGAGAGAGAAGCTAAGGAAATTATTTGTGAGTTTTTCTGGAGTTTTGAGAGACTGAGGTTAGCACCAAGCGCGGAGCATTGTCTCATGTACTGAGGTTGTACTATCGAAGCTCAGACAATAGGATTGTTATATGGACCGCTCTGATTACAAGATGAGAGTCCCCTTGCTTAATGTTATTTCTTAAAGTCATGATGTGGAAATTGTATTGTGAACTTGCCCGCCCGGTTAGCCGTGCGGCCTAACGCACGGCTGTCCAGATTGGGAACGAGCGCCTGGTCCCCGGCGCAAATCCGCCCGGTGGACTTGTGTCGAGGTCCGGTGAGCCTGCCAGTCTGTGGATGGTTTTTAGGCGGTTTTCCATCTGCCTCTGCCAATACGGGTTGGTTCCCCTTATTCCGTCTCAGCTACACTATGTCGGCTATTGCTGCGAAAACAAGTTCTCCACGTACGCGTACACAACCAGTACTCTACCACGCAAACGTAGGGGTTACACTCGTCTGGTGGAGGCATTCTGTGGTGTCACCGCCAGACACCACACTTGCTGGGTGGTAGCCTTTAAATCGGCCACGGTCCGTTAGTATACGTCGGACCCGCGTGTCGCCACTATCAGTGATTGCAGACCGAGCGCCGCCACACGGCAGGTCTAGAGAGACTTCCTAGCACTCACCCCAGTTGGACAACCGACTTTGCTAGCGATGGTTCACTGACAAAATACGCTCTCAATTGCCGAGACGATAGTTAGCATAGCCTTCAGCTACGTCATTTGCTACGACCTAGCAAGGCGCCATTACCAGTTACTATTGATACTGAGTCATGTACAGTCAAGAGCGACACTCATCATTAGCGGATTAAAGTTAAGTATTCCACCAGCTACGTCCGTTTTTCTAAAGTCTAATTTCCTTGTCCTGTTCCAGACCTCACGCCAGCCTGCGTGAGCTAAAACGTGTGCCTTTCGGCTTCCTCTAATAATACGGTGTTGGCTCTTCTGCCAACCCACAACACATTCCCTGGGGGAGGAGGGGGGGGGTTCACCGGCGGCCGAACCGCGCAGTAACCCTGAAAGTGTGGTTCGGCGTGGGGCGACGGAGGGGTGAAGTGGACTGCGGTAGTCGTCGTCGGTTTGTGGACCACTGTGGCTGCGGCGGGGACGGAGCCTCTCGGTCGTTTCTAGGTCCCCGGTTAACATACAATACAAATGTGAACTTTTAGTTGGTTTTTAAAGCATTACTTTTAAAATATACTTTCATCTGAATTTTGTCAGAAGTCATGTGTTATCGGTTAAATTCCCACGCTTCATTCAGTATATTATGCACGTACGTACATTGCACTTTGTGGTACGGAATTTTCAGTCGTAGCTTTTCCAGCTTCGCTTTGCTACTGACATGTGAGTGCTATTTCGAGAAATCTGCAAAAACTTTTGCAAAGACATCAGGTAAGTGAAAATACAGTTTAGTGGCAGGAATTTCTTTGTAAGTTCAGTTGCGCATTTATTTGAGAATTCAGGATACATTCAGGGTAATATTGCATTTGTATAGAAACAGTTGGCCTGAATTTGAAGACTGAGTTAAGCAAATCACATTAAGTCTTCGTTGAATTCGATATACAGGGTGGTCCCGAATTCATGGTACAAACTTTAATGGTAGGTACAGGACATTGTAACAAGGATTTATTGTATAGGAATGTATAGTCGCAGGTGACGCGGTGAGGCGTAAACAGGGGAAAGAGAAATGGAGTGATCGGTTGGTGTCACTGCCGGTAGAGGGCAGTAGATGAACATGATGTATCGCAGTAGGGACAAGCGCCATTCACAATTGTGCTACCGTAGACGATGGGTGACTTTACGTATGCAGAAAAAGCAGACATGCATTACATGTACGGCCGTGCAAATGGTAACGCCAGAGCTGCGTTACGAATGTATCGCGCGGAGTATCCTAATCGACGAATGCCGGATCATAGAATTTTTCAACGGTTACATCGTCAACTTTGTGAAACAGGTACGTTCGACGTCAACAGACATGACGCTGGTCGATTAAGAGCTGTACGCACTCCAAGACTGGAAGAACGCATCTTGAACATAGTGGCTGATAGACCCGAGTCAAGCACAAGAACTGTTGCGCGTGACGTACATGTGAGTCATCAGACTGTATGCAGAGTGTTAAATGAAAATCGCTTACACCCCTTCCATTTTCAAAAAGTACAAGCATTGAATCCGGCAGATTATCCTCTTCGCGTGAACTTCTGCCAGTGGTTGTTGCAGCAATGTGCGTTGCAGCCGGATTTCGTAGGTCATGTGCTATTTACAGATGAAGCGACATTTTCACGCGAGGGTGTCTTTAATGCGCACAATTCCCATGTGTGGGCAACAGATAATCCACATGCAACGCGTCCACATGCGTATCAACAACGTTTCGGTATTAATGTGTGGGCTGGTATTGTGAACGACTTTTTGATTGGGCCATACTTACTACCCACGCGACTCTGTGGCGAAAGCTATCTTATTTTTCTGCAAGAAGTGTTACCAGAACTGCTGCAAGATGTTCCGCTCGCCATTCGTAACCGCATGTGGTTTCAGCACGATGGAGCGCCAGCACACTTCAGCACTGCTGTACGGAATTACCTGAATGCCACGTTTGGTGCTAGATGGATTGGGCGTGGTGGACCAGTCCCTTGGCCACCCCGATCTCCTGATTTCTCTTGCCTCGATTACTTTTTATGGGGACATCTTAAGAGTCTTGTTTATGAGACTCCAGTTGACTCAGATGAGGATCTCGTTGCTCGCATATCTGTAGCTGCTGCAGGTGTGCGTGAAATACCAGGCATCTTTGAACGTGTACGCCAATCGCTGCACCGACGCTGTCAAGCATGTATCGCTCATGGTGGACGCAATTTTGAACACTTACTGTAAACATGACACTTGTCAACAACGATTTCAATAAAATCTTTCGTTTTCCTTTCGGCCGTTATTTCTCCTGTTTACGCCTCACCGCGTCACCTGGGACTATACATTCCTATACAATATATCCTTGTTACAATGTCCTGCACCTACCATTAAAGTTTGTACCATGAATTCGGGACCACCCTGTAGTCAGAGTTTTGTACAGCGCACGAGAGGAATTGGTTTGGTAATCATTTCTGAGAAGTTTTGGTAGTTTTACGAAGGTCAACTCAGGTAGGAGCAGACAAGCAGTTAAGTTACAATTGATCCACAAAAAACCAGTCAGAGCCGAATGTACTCCTTGCACTCCTGAGGAGTCGCACATGGTGATGGCGTATAGTGCCACAGTAAAGTTGATCCGTGAGTTTAACGTGTCTATGATTTGGAGATCAGTATGCCCGCCGCTCGGGGTAGCCGTGCGGGCTGGGGCGCCTTTTCACGGTCTACGCGGCTCCCTGCGTTGGAGGTTCGAGTCCTCCCTCGGGCATGGGTGTGTGTGTGTTGTCCTTAACGTAAGTTAGTTTAAGTTAGATTAAGTAGTGTTTAAGCTTAGGGACCGATGACCTCAGCAGTTTGCTCCCATAAGACCTTACCACAAATTTACAACTTCAGGACGTCACGGCAACATTATGCCTCTCCGCACCATAATACCTGAACCACGGAAACGATCATGTCCAACAATGTTCCTGGGTGAATTACGTGTTCCCACCCCTCGTCATATGAGGATACGTCCAAGTAGTATCGAACCTGATCGTTTTGGTAGTACAAGTGCTATGGTGTCGGAAGGCATTATGTTACACTGGTGTACTGATCTCCAAATCTTTAACCACTTCACACTCAGCGGTCAGTGTTAATGAGAGTCTATAGACCTTCCGCTTGTGCCTCTTTTTAGATATGCATTCGGCCCTGACTTCATTTTAACGGACGACACTGAGCCCAGCATCGAAATGCGTTGGTGGAGGAGCTCGTGCACGAGAAGATATTCGGCGAATGGACTGCCGCTGCCCCGAGTTAAATCTCGTGGAACACGTGTGGGATGCGTTGGGTAGACGTACTGCAGGACGTCTACCTGCAGTAAAGACCATCCAGCGGCTGTGGTCCGCGTTGCTGGAAGAATGGAGCGCCCTGCCACAGGGCTGCTTACCAACCTCGTGACCAACTTGGGAGCAAGCATTGGCGTCCTTGGCGATCAAACGCCTTATTATGAATCACACCCCGCTTCTGTTATGTCCAGGGTATCAATTGAATTGCGTTTACATCAGTGTTATTATTTTCTTTTAGTAAAAATTTCATTTCTGCTCGTCTCATGGTATATTTCTTTTAGTTAAATTTTGTAATATACTACAGCAGTTATGGTCCAAATTTCATTGACATATCTTACTTTGCAGTGATATATCATGCAGAAGTTACTTTCGTCCTTAAGTTTTGCACAACACATACGAGTGATGCCCAGAAATTAATGCAGCTCATTTTTTTTCTCAGTCTAAAACAATGTTACGAATGCTAGACGTTACGTATGTATTATCTGAAGTCTCCTGAGTCAGTGTGCCAAGTTTCCCTACTTCCGAGAGATAGTGTAGCTGCAGGACAGTTTCAAAAAGGCGTCTGTAGGTGATGTACGTTACAAGCAAAGTGCCGTCATTGAATTTCTCACTGCAGAGAAAAAAACTCTGGGGAATATTGACAAACGCTTGTGCAAAGTCTATGGAGCGTCTGTTAATGACAAAAGTACAGTTAGTCGCTGGGCACGGAGGGTGAGGTTTCAGAAGGCGGTCTGGCAGAGTTCCACTATTTGCAAAAATGGTTTAAATGGCTCTAAGCACTACGGGACTTAACATCGTGGCCTAGCCGTTCTAGGCGCTTCAGTCTGGATCCGAGCGACCGCTAAGGTCGCAGGTTGGAATCCTGCCTCGGGCATGGATGTGTGTGACGTCCATAGGTTAGTTAGGTTTAAGTAGTTCTAAGTTCTAGGGGACTCATGACCTCAGATGTTAAGTCCCATAGTGCTCAGAGTCATTTGAACAATTTTTTGAACTTAACATCTAAGGTAATCTGTCCCCTAGACTTAGAACTACCTAACTAACCTAAGGACATCACACACATCCACGCCCGAGGCAGGATTCTAACCTGCGACCGTAACAGCAGCGCGGTTCCGGACTAAAGCGCCTAGAGCCTCTCGGCCACAGTGGCCGGCCCCGATTTGCAGCGGTGGGGGAGACCATTCACGGCCGTCACACCTGACTTGTTGCTGTGAGCTGATGTTGTCATTCATTAAAGGATGCTATTCGTGAACAACATTTAGAGGAGGTGATTCACACAATGAAGCGCTGGTTCCACCACCAGGTCAACGAATGGTACCGACAGGGCATACATGCCCTTGTTTCGTGCTGGAAGAAGGCCATAAAACGGTATGGAGACTACGTGAAAAAATAGGGTGTCATGTCCATTATAATTATCCGGGCTGTTATGCCGTGGTCGGTTGATGAATTCTGAGGTGATTCCCAACGTTTCGTCTCCGACTTCGGGAGACATCTTCAAGGGGGTCCGTAGCTTGATGGAAGGTCCAACACACACACTGGCTCGCTTTGTTGGACCTTCCATCAAGGTACGGACCCCCTTGAAGATGTCTCCCGAAGTCGGAGACGAAACGTTGGGAATCACCTCAGAATTCATCAACCGACCACGGCATAACACCCCGGATAATTGTAATGGACATGATATTTCCGGCCGTGAAAGTTTACAAAATAGGGTGTGTAAATAAAACACCATTTTTCTAGTATGTAGTTCTCATTATGTTCAACAAGGAATTGTTGAAGAAAATATGCGGTGCACTGCTTCCATGGCAACCCTCGTATGTCACAACGATATAGAAACTTGGGTGTAGAGTATAACAAACAGTTGTTTTGTTGTGGTCTTCAGTCCTGAGACTGGTTTCATGCAGCTCTTCATGCAACTCTATTCTGTACAAGCTTCTTCATCTCCCAGTACTTACTGCAACCTACATCCTTCTGAATCTGCTTAGTGTATTCATCTCTTGGTCTCCCTCTACGATTTTTACCCTCCACGCTGCCCTCCAATGCTAAGTTTGTGATCCCTTGATGCCTCAGAACATGCCATACCAACCGGTCCCTTCTTCTTGTCAAGTTGTGCCACAAACTCCTCTTCTCCCCTATTCTGTTCAATACCTCCTCATTAGTTATGTGATCTACCCATCCAATCTTCAGCATTCTTCTGTAGCACGACATTTCTAAAGCTATTCTCTTCTTGTCCAAACTATTTATCGTCCATGTTTCACTTCCATACATGGTTACACTCCATACAAATACTTTCAGAAACGATTTCGTGACACTTAAATCTATACTCGATGTTAACAAATTCCTCTTCTTCAGAAACGCTTTCCTTGCCATTGCCAGTCTACATTTTGTATCCTCTCTACTTCGACCATCATCAGTTATTTTGCTCCCCAAATAGCAAAACTCACTTACTACTTTAAGTGTCTCATTTCCTTATCTAATTCCCGCAGCATCACTCAACTTAATTCGACTACATTCCAGTATCCTCGTTTTGCTTTTGTTGATGTTCATCTTACATCCTCCTTTCAAGACACTGTCCATTCCTTTCAACTGCTCTTCCAAGTCCTTTGCTGTCTCTGACAGAATTACAATGTCATCGGCGAACCTCAAAGCTTTTATTTCTTCTCCCTGGATTTTAATACCTACTCCGAATTTTTCTTTTGTTTCCTTTACTACTTGCTCAATATACGGATTGAATAACATCGGGGAAAGGCTACAACCCTGTCTCACTCCCTTCCCAACCACTGCTTCCCTTTCATGTCCCTCGACTCTTCTGCCATCTGGTTTCTGTACAAATTGTAAATAGCCTTTCGCTCCCTGTATTTTACCCCTGCCACCTTCAGAATTTGAAGGAAAGTATTCCAGTCAACATTGTCAAAAGCTTTCTCTAAGTCTACAAATGCTAGAAACGTAGGTTTCCGTTTCCTTAATCTATTTTCTAAGATGAGTCGTAGAGTCAGTATTGCCTCACATGTTCCAACATTTCTACGGAATCCAAACTGATCTTCCGCGAGGTCGACTTCTACCAGTTTTTCCATTCGTCTGTAAAGAATTCGCGTTAGTATTTTGCAGCTGTGCCTTATTAAACGGATAGTTCGGTAATTTTCTCATCTGCCAGCACCTGCTTTCTTTGGGATTGGAATTATTATATTCCTCTTGAAGTCTGAGGGTATTTCGCCTGTCTCACACATCTTGCTCACCAGATGAACAAACAGTACCCTCTGCTAATTCTCTTGGAGTGCACAGCAGATGACGATAAGCAGTGACGTGACGCGGTGCTGTGTAGCAGGCGGAGCGGCCAGGTGGGCGGGCGGCGGCGACGGTTAAGATGGCAGCGGCGGCTGCGGCGGCGGCGGAGGGGTGTGGCAGGGGAGCGCGCCGTGGCCTGGCGAGTGTTTACAGTATATTGTGGCGGCTGTTTGCTCGGTTCGCCTTGCTCTCCACTTGTGTTTGCAACCTGTTGCTAGACAATGGCCAGCCGTGGTCAAGACACCACCGCACAGCCTCGGCCAACACGGCGTGTGCCCCCGTAACGAGCTGGCGCTCCCTGACCACGCCCACCCAGGTAAGTACGTAAACTGCGGCCGGGAGCTGCAGTTTCTGTATCCGGGAGGCACTTTGCGATGCTACACCTGCGATTCTGGATGCTTCAATTTCGCGGGATTGCCGAAACAGCGTTGCTGCTAACAACATGACGCTTTTACTGCGTTTGCTGATAGATCGAAATTAGCATTATGAAATAAATAACTTCTGCAGTCAACAGCGCCTATGACGCCCTTCAAAACGTTTCTTTTATTGGTTGAAATGGACAATGAATTACTTGCTGGTCTATTGCGGAAATTACCTGCAACAATGAGAAGTAATTTTCGTGAGATAACTAAGCGTATCGGACGTATACGTCTCAATGTTACTGTCGTAGAGACTTGGTACATAGTATGTGTATAGTGTGTAGACGATGTGAGAAGGATATTGTTCATACAGCCGTTGCACGAGCTATAACCTTCATCACGTGGTGTTACGCATTAATAATATAACTGGAAAGAATATAAACTGAAGCGCCAAAGAAACTGGTATAGGCATGCGTATTCAAATACAGAGATATGTAAGCCGGCCGGTGTGGCCGTGCGGTTTAGACGCTTCAGTCTGGAACCGCGTGACCGCTACGGTCGCAGATTCGAATCCTGCCTCGGGCATGGATGTGTGTGATGTCCTTAGATTAGTTAGGTTTAATTAGTTCTAAGTTCTAGGCGACTGATGACCTCAGAAGTTAAGTCGCATAGTGCTCAGAACCATTTGAACCATTTTTTTAGATATATGTAAATAGGCAGAATACGTCGCTGCGATCGGAAACGCCTATAAAAGACAAGTGTGTGGTGCTGTTTTTAGATCGGTTACTGCTGCTACAATGGCAGATTATCAAAATGTGAGTTTGAACGTGGTGTTATTGTTTGCCCACGACCGATGGGACACACCATCTCCGAGGTAGCGATGGGGATTTTTCCGCACGCACCATTTCACAAGTGTACCGTGAATATCACGAATCCAGCAAAACATCAAATCTCCTAAATCGCTGCCGCCGGAAAAAGATCCTGCAAGAACAGGACCACCGACGACTGTGCAATCCTTCCACAAATTGCTGCAGATATCAGTTCTGGGCCATCAGCAGGTGTCAGCGAATGAACCATTCAAAGAAACATCTTCGATACGGGCTTTCGGAGCCGAAGCCACATTCGTGTAACCTTGATGACTTCTCAACACAAAGGTTTACGCCTCGCTTGGGCCCGTCGACACCGACATTGGACTGTTGATGACTGGAAACATTTGCCGAGTTTCGTTTCAAATTGTATTGAGCGGATGGACGTGTACGGATGTGGAGACAACCTCGTGATTCAATGGAAGGTCATCAGGGCACTGTTAGAGCTGGTGGAGGCTCTTTAGTGGTGTGGGGCGTGTGTAGGTGGAATGATATGGGACTTCTGATACGTCTAGACACGACTCTGACAGGTGACATGTACGTAAGCATCCTGTCTGATCACCTGCATCCATTCATGTCCATTGTGCATTTCGACGGACATGGTCAATTTCAGTAGCACAATAAGACACCTCACAAGTTCAGAACAGCTACGTACTGGCTCCAGGAACACTCTTCTGAGTTTAAACAGTTCCGCTGGCCACTAAACTTCCCAGAAATGAACATTATTGAGCATATCTGAGATGCCTTGTAACATGCTGTTCAGAAGAGATATCCACCTCCTCGTACTCTTATGGATTTACGGACAGCCCATCAGGATTCATGGTATCAATTCCCTCCAGCAGTACTTCAAACATTAGTCGAGTCCATGCCATGTTGCGACACATCTGCGTGCTCGCGGGGGCTCTACACGATATACGGTAGGTGTACCTGTTTCTTTGGCTCTTCAGTGTATAATAATTGGTGACTTTCGCAATCAGTGTTACGTAATAATAGCAATGATCTTTTAATAATAATATGGTTTCGTGACTGACACATATTTGAACCCTTTCGTTTCTATCCCATAGAAAATTACATTTTACCCCTCGAGGATTAATTACCCCCAGGCTGCTGGAGATAACCGTTTACTATGGAACACTTTGACATCGGTATCTTTATCAACAACACAGCTACATCTTACTATGGGATGGTTGCGCTACTCCCAGCAGTGCCCCGTTCCCGAATAAAGAAATATATTATTAATATTTATGTTATGTTGAGTTTATAAAAGTTACTGCTGACGTTTATAGGTTCTTGATAGCTGATACACTCAATCGAAGCTAGATGACATCCATTTTATGTATGGAGAAGCATAGTGCAACAGCCGAGCACCAATGCGCCAGTTTCAAAACTATTTCTAGGATGGAGGTCACCAAATCATGCCACATTTCAAAGACTTGATGGTCGTCTTCTTGAAACAGGATCCCTTGGACCGGACCGATAGAGACCGATAGGCTCGCATCGTGCAGACTCTTCAGTTTGAGAATACTGTGTCACAGCGAATTTAGGATAACCGCAGCACCAGCTTACTTGCAATGGCCAAGTAACTAAATACCTTGAACACCAGTGGTAGGACGTTCTGTACGGGTTGGGCATGCATCCATTTGGGTTTAGCTGATGGTTTTCCTCAGCACGTGGAGTTTTGCCAATGGCATTTACGCCAAACTGTGAACATCCTATAATTCGAAACGTGTGTTTCGTTTACTGACAAGGCTGCATTCACAAGGGAAGTAATAATCAACAGTCACAAAAACCATGTCTGGGGGCTGGGAAATCTTAAGGCAAGTCATGTGTTCCACCATCAACTGAGATTTACCGTAAATGTGTGAGCTGGTATTATTCACGACCATCTGTTTGGGCCGTATCTTCTGCCAAACATGCTTGATGGAGGACATTACAGTGTGTTTCTCAGAGAAGTATTTACGGAAACGTTGGAAAAAAAATGGTTCAAATGGCTCTGAGCACTATGGGACTTAACTGCTGAGGTCATAAGTCCCCTAGAACTTAGAACTACTTAAACCTAACTATCCTAAGGACAACACACACATCCATGCCCGAGGCAGGATTCGAACCTGCGACCGTAGCGGTCGCGCGGTTCCAGACTGTAGCGCCTAGAACCGCTCGGCCACTTCGGCCGGCAAACGTTGGAAAAGTCTGTCTTGTAATCAGGCAACGATAATGGTACCAGCACGACGACGCGTCGCGACACTTCGTCCTTTATGCCAGAGAACATTTAGACAATGTTTTCCTCAGTTAAAGGGCTGGAAACAGTGTGACAGTATCGTGACTGCCACGTTCTGCCGACTTCATTGTTGAGGATTTTCTTGGTTCAAATGGCTCTGAGCACTATGGGACTCAACTGCTGAGGTCATAAGTCCCCTAGAACTTAGAACTACTTAAACCTAACTAACCTAAGGACAACACACACATCCATGCCCGAGGCAAGATTCGAACCTGCGACCGTAGCGGTCACGCGGTTCCAGACTGGAGTGACTACAACCGCACGGCCACTCCGGCCGGCGAGGATTTTCTTTTTCTTTTCTTATGAGAGGGAGGTGAAGATTTGGTGTACAAGACGCCGACGGATGCTGGTCGCCGTTTGACTGAAGCTGCAACCATTACTCGTGAAACACCTTGTTGTTTTAATTGTGCAAGACAAGCACTAGCACCCTGATGCCAGTTGTGCATTAGTGTAAGCAGACGACATTTCCAGCAGCATCTCTAAAACAATAACATCACACATGGCAATTTGAGCGCTATGTCTGACCATCACTAGCAGCTTAACGGTGCACATATATAGAAAAGTGTCCTTTCTTTTATATCCTCTTCTTCCTTTTTCTTGTTTCCGTCAAGGTACAACCTGTCTAGGATGGGATTCATTGTACTCAAGTTATGGCAGTTTTTTTTTTATGTGCGATTGGACCCATACGGATCACGCAAAGCTTTTCCGATTCAATTTTTTAATTCTCCAAACTTCTCTCATTCTTTCCCCATGAATTCTCTTTCTTTCCTCTGTCCATTTTGTCCCCTGTCTCTTGCAAACTTCATTCGCGGGTTGTACTTTCCAACTATTGATTTTTTGCCTGTATACATTTCTGTTTATAACTTCTGAAGAATTTATTTGTGCATTTGCTAGATCTGTTTTGGTTTCTTGTATCCAGGGTATGGTTTTCTATTTTTCAATGTATATTAAAATTTTGTGGGAGAGTCTGGGTGTTGGGAGTCTGTGGATATGACCGTAAAATTTTAGTCTTCTTTTCCGGATGTCTGCGGCGAGGTTAGATAATTTTTCTGTAGTTTTCCGAGACTGTAACCTGTATCCATCTTCCGTTCTTTTTGGGACAAGAATCTTTCTGATAATTTTGCGTTCCTCTTTCAGGATGCCTCCCAGGTCGCCTTTTCTATGGAGTGTGAGTGTTTCGCTGGCATATAGTGCATCGGGCTTGATTACTGTATTGTAGTGTCGTATTTTTGAGTGAATGGAGAGACACTTTTTATTGTAGATGTTGTGGGTTTTCCAGTATGCTCTTTTCAGTTTTTGCAGTCGAACTTTTTGTGCAGTTTTCTCTCCCCCTGTGGGTTCTAGGACCTCGCCTAAGTATTTATTTTATTTAACGTTGCGGTCGGGGCTCTTCCCGTTACCAGTTACCTAAGGGAAGGTCGTCGTCTGCGCCTCCTGACTGCGAACTACCTACACATTGTTCTGTATATGATCCTATTTTAATTGCCTGTGTATCGTGGTTGCCTAGGTGAGGCAGTATTTACGTAAATGATCGTGAGAAACCGCCTAAAAATCAGACTGAGTCTGGCCGCTGTACCAGCCAAGGCTCGCCAGTACACCGCGCGCTTTCTCGTAAGCAAGCACTTTGCGCATTGTGCTATTTAAGGCGGACGTTTTATCTGTTATAAACACTATAAAACAATTTTAATATTACTTTTTACAACTTCGTATTTCCTGTATGTTTATTATTAGGATTTAGGAGTATTTTATACTTTACCGTACATGTAGTCTATTGAGTTACGAATGATGGACAACGTGTCTCTGGTAACAAAGATAATGAAGCAGTAAAGATAGGTGCACCTGTCTGAGTGCCACAGTACAAGGCCCGTCTTCATGCGTCCGTGGCGGCCAGGAATGTGGCTGATTTATCGCCGCGTTATCAGAACGCGGCGTACGCTCTCCTACAGACTTTTCTGCACCTCTTCCACAGCACCAGGAGTGTAATATTAGTGTGGTGCACGCATCGCAATCTTCTCTATTCTCCGCTGTCAGTCAGTGTCGGTAAATCGAGAAATGATAGCATGTACAGGCGACGAATGAAGAAGGGTTACAAACATATTACACAGTTCAAAACACTAAATTATGCAGAAACTAATGACGAAACAAAACCAACAACATGAGCTATAATTTCGAATGAAAATATGCGTTACCCAGGAAATATTTACGAATCGTTTTGTCTTGCCTGTGGTTAGCAATATATTGTAGTTTTACTTTATAACGTTATTCTTTCCACCATCGCGATGTAAATTGTTTACGACTTGCAAAGGAGCTTTGGTAACGTTATGAGACCTTTGTAAGCTCTTCTGATTGTCCAGAAACAAATAAACTCATCGGACAAAATATAAGACACCCTTTTAAAAAGACCACACTGGCGGCTTTAAAGCATGGCAGATGGTGCAAAACTGGTACGAGGAAGCAATTTGACCTCCATCGCTGACAGAATGAACTGGTCTATATAGAAGAGTCGCCAGTGTGGAATCAACGCAATAACGTGGATCGACGTAGAGACGTAGCATAATGTCAGTAAGGGGCTATAGCGTCCATGACTACACCGTGAATGAAGTTACCCAATTTGTTGCTGTTTCAACGCGGACTGCCGACGTGTATACAAAATGACCCACTCCCAGTCACGTAACACGACGTAAGAACGATGGTCGTGAGGAAATCCTTGCCGATCGTGACGGAAGACGAGTGTCGAGCCTTTGAAATGACAATCGGTTACAGATCCGACACGAATTGCTGCTGCCATTTAAAGCAGGCACATCTTAACCAGTTTCCGAGCGACAGTTTCAAAGGGAACTGTTTTCATTGGAGGTAGGTACCTCGTATTTGATCATTCCTGCACTTCTTTAGTGGATCAAACAACACAGAAACTGAACAGCACCTATCTGGAGCCTTGTAGTGTAGTCCTAAGAGTCGCGAATTTCCCTCTTTTCAAACGATGCAAGTCATCGGGTGCACGGACGGCTCGATGCGTAGGTTAATCCTCAATACAAGGACGCTCTACGTCACCTGGACATGATTTGTTATGATTCAGAGGTGTTAACTGCAACAATCTCGGTGTCCATTGCCCTTTATTTCGCGTCTTCGTGATGAGTGTGCTGCAAATATTCCCGTCTTCCAAGATAACAACAGTCGTATCCTTGGTTACAGGTACGATCGTTGTCATGCACGATATCAAACCTCGATTGGTCGGCTAACTCCCATCCTATCTTAATCCCATACCAAAAGCCTGCGCCTATTGGGAAGAGAGGATGAAGTCTGTGACCCCGTAATTTGGTAGTTATGCAGAATATAACAATCAATTACTGGTTTTAGCTGGATGTGCCACGACTGAAGACACTTGAGTACTACCTTCCTTGCTGAACTGAGGGCGTTATAATTGTTAGATGCAGTATTATACGACGTTAGTCTGACGTCTTCTGTGAATCACAACTTCTTTCTGTCCATAGTTAGTCTGTGTAAGGTAACTAGTTTCACATTCTCTCTAAAGTCACCGCGCCACGTTACTTACGTCCAAAATTGAGGCCTTCGTGGTCATTTGTTGACACATCGCTCTTTGGTTTCTGTCTCGGTTTCTACTGCCAATACCTGTTTGACGATGTTTCTGACATTTCATCAGCATGAGTGGCTGGAATTATCAAAGCTTTACTCTCCGTTGCTCATGTCGGACTGTAGCGGAGCTCGAGACCAGAGATTATATGTACCTGGCGCTCCAACGTCTGAGGGCCTTCATTACTGATGTGGTGTCCGCCTACATAGCCGAGTGGCAGTTTACCTTTGGCAGGCAACAGAGCGGACAAGCCAGTGTTTCCGTGTGCGCAGCGTGAGCTCGCCTTGTTTACATTCTGACAGTCGTTGCTTAGGTGCCGGCCTTACGTCTGCGATACATAGCGGAACGTTACCGTGAATCTACACTCTGATTTACTTTCTGCAACGATTATGCCCGACCAACACTACCAAAGCACTCGAGGTGGAGCGCTTTCTGCTAGAGGATGTTAAGATCCCGGCCACCGACATTACAGGAACGCATTTGTCGATCGTGAGCAGCAGAGTCTTTGTTAATATCACTAACGACGCGGCATGCGAACGTATCCTGCGCGAGACCAAACAGGGGCTCCGCTTCTGTCATGGTGACGGCAACGTTGGGGTGGCAACCGTCGACCTCGCGGGCTAATGTATGCGAACGATGCACATTTTCGAACTATCATTCGAACTTCCTGCAGAGAAAGGCTTCGTAGCTCTCCGATCATACGGCACAGACCATGGGCCATACTGCGAAGAAATGGAAGCAGTTTCGGACGTATCCTGTCCTAAACGGAGTCCGACAAGTCACCATTGATCTCCGAAGCCAAGTCCCGGTCTACTTACCGATCGGCGGATGCCGTGCAATAACTGTGTACGACGGCCAGCCTCGGACCTGTTTCGGGTGCGGCAAAGAAGGCCACCTTAGATCCGAATGCCTACAAAGGCGTATTACGCAACTTCCACACGCCGACGGACCACCCGCGTCGCATCCTACGGTTCTAACCCTGACCTACGCCGCTGCTCTCGCGTCTCCTACCGCCTCGCAAAGCCCCCTGAACGTAACAACCCCAGTCGAGGACGCCTAGACCGAGCGAGGTGGCGCAGTGGTTAGCACACCGGACACGCATTCGGGAGGACGACGGTTCAATCCCGCTCCGGCCATCCTGATTTAGGTTTTCCGTGATTCCCCTAAATCACTCCAGGCAAATGCCGGGATGGTTCCTTTGAAAGGGCACGGCCGACTTCCTTCCCCGTCCTTTCCTAACGCGATGAGAGCGATGACCTCGCTGTTTGGTCCCTTCCCACCAAACAATCCAATCCAATCCAATCCGAGAGGACGCCTAGGAAGGCTCGCCTCCTCGGCTGGCCATCGACGTCGCTCTGACGGTGCCGACTCTGCCGGTCGTTGACCCAACCTTCGGCAACAAGATGGAGATCGACCTGCTCATCATCACTACGGTGGCCTCCTTGCCAGAGCGACGCTACGCCCTTCCGTCGTCGGACACGGAAGGTCGCGGAAGGAAACAATGTTCTCAAAAATGGGTGTGAAATCTTACGGAACTTAACTGCTAAGTCATCAGTCCCTAAGCTTACGCACTACTTAACCTAAATTATCCTAAGCTCAAACACACACACCCATGCCCGAGGTAGGAATGGAACCTCAGCCGGGAGCAGACGCACAGTCCAAGACTGCAGCGCCTTTAGACCGCTCTGCTAATCCCGCGCGGAGAAACAATGTTCTCCGAAACGTCGCAAGAGAAGGCGCCGAACCATCTGCAGCCTAAAGGAGACGTTGCAGGTCGAGGATGAAGCCACCATCGACCCCATCGACGTACACGAATCCGCCACTGCCGAAGGAGACGGTGTGCCTGCGCACATCCCCCCCCCCGCCCCCCCCAAAGCACCATGCGGACTCTGAACTATTTAATGAACATAGCAAGGACCGCTACTCCATCTTCCGAGAACAACATGGACGATACATCGGAGACCGCCTCCGCGGCATGGCAGGACGATGAGGTCAAGGAGGAGGACCCATTACAGGACCCTGTGTCGCCGGCGCCGGCGCTTAGCAGTTAAGTCCCATAAGATTTCACCTACGCCCTTCCGCTGACGCCAGAGTGGACCAGCCTCTAGCAGTCCGCCACCTGGCCTATCAGCAACCATCAACAACTGAGAGCGAAAATCCGCATCATGCAGGAGATGTTCTGGGCTTCTGATACTGATGTCACCCTCCTACAGGTAGTTCACTTGGCCAGCCTCTGGGATATCGATGGCTTTAGTGCCCACGCCTCTGCAGGTGATCCCATGGCCTACAGAGTGGCCATCTACTTCCATGGAGGGATTCCTGTCACCAAGTCACCTTCCTTCCATCATCTCAGAGAATGGTACTCACTCCCATGGGACACTTCTTGTTAATGTCTATGGCCCTTCAGGAACCGACCAACGACATGAGGACATGGGCTCCCTGTTTTTAGGATAATACGAATAGTGCCAGCTCAGAGGTAATTTTTACTGCATTCTGCAACAAAAAGATCCGGTTCTACACTATACGACATGCCAGGAACCTCCTGCTCTACCATATCTGGGAAGGTCAAATGGTTCAAATGGCTCTGAGCACTATGGGACTTAACTGCTGAGGTCATCAGTCTATCTGGGAAGTCCGACATGGCGACCGTACTGGCCATACCTTTCTTACCAGTCATTCTGAAAGCCTTCTAGACAGGATACATGCCTTAGGATATATGACTTAGATCTGCGATATGGGACCAAAAACGTTGGCTGCTGGATTCTCCCGACCACTGCACTTTCATCTGAGTAGTCCTCCCCCTGCCTCAATCTCTATGGCCAGCTGTGCGCCGTGGAAACTGAATAGTTCTCATCTGTATGATCTGGCTTGTCACCAGCAATTCAATAAGACATGGGCAACCTGCAAACGACGCCCTCCCAGCTACCGCTCAACACTGATGTGTTGGGTGGACTGCGCCAAACCAGCGATCTGGAGTACACCGATGAGATACGGGAAGGACTTGGTCAAATGGCATCGCAACACCAACAGCTTCTACTACACAATCCTCCGAGATATAGTTGTCCTGCCGCCAAACCCCAAATGACCATTTGGAACAGGAAAGAACTAAGGTGAGGATAATGGCCCTGGCACACTGCAGGTTGCAGGGAGCAGTGATACAGACACAGCGTCATGATGGGGTGGGACTGCAACTTCCCTGCATGCCTCATATAGTGTACGACGAACGACAACGTCGTCCACATCTCATAAACACTCTGGTGACGCTTCATGGTCCACAGGTGACCACTCAGTATGACATCGTTAAAGCATTCGTCAGACACTACCGACGTACTTACAGGGAGGAAGATGCCGATGCTGAAGCAGACGATTTCATTTTGCATTACCACACCTGCACCCCCCCCCCCCACCCACCCACCCACATACACAAACAGAGGTAGACGCTTTCTCAGTGGCGGTCGCACGAGACGAAGTCGATAAGGGTACACTCAAAAGATGGCACGGCATTGATGGTTTATTTATAGAATTTTACCGAGCCTTCCAGGGGCTCGTGGCAATGTGGTGCACCACTGTTTCAGGAACTGATGACACATGACCAACCAGTCCCACCCACCTTTGTTGAGAGCATCATCATTCCAGTCACAAACCAGCCAGTGGTTTGACGGTTAGAAGCTATAGATTGCACACCTTACTCAACGCTGATTATAAGATCTTCGCCTGCTTACTGGCGATGCATCTCCCAACAATACTACCCCATTTCCTCTCTCCAGAGAAAACGACTCCTCAGGGACAGGTTAACATATAAACTGCCACAGGGGAATGCCGTACCTTGATTGTAATGGCGGCGGCCTGCAGATTCCATGCAGCGATTTTCGCTGTAGATTTCGATAGCACCTTCGCTAATGTGCGCCACCTTTTACAGTTTTCGGTGGAAGCCCACAAGGGCATCACTCCCTCCCTTCATCGACGTCCTCCGGTGACTTTACAGCAGTGCCATTTCACGAGACCAACTCAATGACGTTTAGCAGGGCCGCTACCCATATCCTGTTCAATTCGGCAAGGGTGTCTTCTTTCTACCCTTCTGTATGGTATTGTCCTAGAGCTTATAATTGGGGACCTGACGACCGACCTCTCTGATCTCACCCTTCTTGAACACACTTTTCACTGTCAGGGCACATGCTGATAATCTTCTCCACCTCACCTGCTCCGAGATTCGAGCAGTCCTCAAATTCATTACACTTTATGAGGCTGCTGCTGGCAGTGTCATGAACGTTGCCAAATCTTCTGCACTGTACATTGGACGAGGCCTCCAGGAAGGAGAAGCGCAACCCTGCAACTCTTGCAGATGTTCCGGTACTGCGGCATTACCTTTATCCTTACAGTTCCGCACACAATGGCGACGACCTTCAGTCGCCTGTTACACATCATCCATAACGGCGTCCGCCGATCATTATGTGAAATCAAAATTGGTCCACAGCATGCAGGTTCTCGCTCTACCAATGACAATTGGGCACAATCTTCAGGCGTCCATTGGTTATTAGCTTATGGCAGGTTCCATGTTCGAAGACCATTATGAGACACTTTCCCTGGCCCCATGGGATGGTGGCCTCAGACTCGTCAACGTCCGTATGTGAACTGTGGCCTTGTGTATGAGTACTATGAGGAAACAATGGACTGGATGGGACACATCCTTAACATGCAGCTTGCTTGAGGTTCCTTGCCTGCATCCACCTCAACACCAGTGTCTGTCGGCCACATTGTGCCTCATTTGTCTCACATTTAGGCCTTTTTCGTCGATTACAGTTCCACGCATACCAGCCTCCTAGATAGATGACCACCCAGTACCAAGGATTTTTACAGCTTACTATTGCATCGTAATCCCTGTAATGTGATGGAGACAAAATATCCCTCAATCCAGTGGCCCATAGTGTGGAGTACATCCACCAGACCTTCCTTCTTACAGGTGTCTGGTCAATATGGTATCACTTAGTCAACAGGAAATTTGCCACAAAACAGCGACTACACAACACAGGTTTGTTGGATTCCTCTCCTTGTCTCCTTTGTCAGCAGCTCAACACTGACGACCACCGTCTGAACTGCACCTCCTTGCATGACTGCCTGCTATATCCAGATGCTACCAGATACGATCGAACTGCAAATGTTTCTACTCTTGCAGGACAAACATTTTCCCATCGCCAAATGTCATGCCATTACATGGGTCAAGGGATGGGTAGTCGGTTACCTATTCCATGAGGGATCAAAATCCCGCCTCGACTTCTGGACCTATTTACAAACAGCCCATGAAGTGCTCTAAAACACGCCTCATTACCAAAAGTTATTTGCGAACTATCATTGAGAGGTCTTTGTTAGCCATCCACTTACCTGGGGAGTGCCTGGAGCTGAGGATATCTTCTTCCCCCCTCCACCTTCTAGCGATGTCTGAGTTTAAGCCGTCTATGATCGATTCTACATCCTACCTCCGCTGATGGGAGAAAGCGCCGTAAATGTACGGATTTTCTTTTTTATACCAGTATTTTGTTTTTTGTTCTATGTGTATGGCGTCTGTTCACCTAATATCATAATAATAGTAACAATTACAACAAAAAAGTAAATAAACAACCACAAAGTCCCCCACTTCTGTTGATTTTTGTGCCTCCCACTTTCTGTGCCCCATAGGCTCAGTGGCAGTGAGGAGGACACTGTGGCCAGGCATTGGCATTCGACCCTTGCCCACTCTGTTTCCACAGCCCCCACCAGTCCATTCCTAGAAGAGGCTATTAAAGCAACTGTAAAAAAAACTGTGGTCAGAGCATCTGACAGCTATGCAGTGGACCCCAGTGTGATTCTTGTCTTTGGGACTGGGAGTTGTTTTGTCCCTATCATCATTGACACGCAAGTCGTCCAAAATGGCATCAACTGAAAAGACTTGCAACTCGGTGCCCGGATTTCCACAAGGCGGGTCTCCCAGCCATCAATGCCATATGATCATTTCATTTCACTGCTTTGGTTCTCTCTTGCTATCTGCAGCAGCCATTCACTGCAGCATGGGAATGCAGGGTGCATTCAGCTTGAGGCTTTCCTCTTCCATGTTGAAGCTGTTATCATGTTTGTGGATTTTTATTTCTTCTCTGAACAAGCGGCCGTCGTAGCTCTTACCCACAACGAGACACTCCGTGTCGGTGTCTTTCATTAGCCCACTGAAACCCAGATGAGTGTCCCCCACAGCTTAACACTGCACCCACTGGCCCACATCCTTGCCGTGGTGCTTGTTTCAAGCAGCTGTTCTCCTGGTTAATGTTGTATTCAGACACGATCTTTGCCTAGGTGTAGCAAGCAACATGGTTCATGTGAACAGACTACATGTTTCCATCGATCCACTTTCTAATGTCGAACATGGGAATATGTAGAGGTCTTCTGCTGTGCAGCCCGATGTTCAATAGTGTGTGCTAAGCGGTGTGCTCCGAAACGTCTGCGTCTGCACCATCATATTGCTCTGTCAGATCGACTGTAGTTGGTCAGTTACCGTGCTCTTCAGAGCGGGCAACTTTCTGATCTTCTCGTTCTCTGCTGTGGCGTGGACGCTCAACACCATCTCGCCTATTCGTAGTTCCACTCTCCTTCAACCCTTCGATGGCTTTCCATAAATTCTCATGACAGGAGCATGCAAACACCTACAGCTGTGCCTTTCCAGCATGCTCATTCCCAGCACTATGCCATGACAATCTGCCGTTCGTTAAAGTCGCTTAAATCAGTCAGTTAGCGCATTTGCATCCTATATCGCTAGAATGATTCCCTATCCTTCTCAGCTCCACAATTGAACCTACCTTAGAGCATCGTATGGCAGGAGTGGTACAAGGTGGCGTTCGGTCTTGAGGTGAGGGGAAGCACCCAAGGGGGAGGGGAACAGAGAAAGAGAGAGGGAAAGGCAATGTCATTTCCATGATTACAAAATCGAGTTCATTATATAAAGAACTTTGCACTACATCAACCCACTTATCACTGTGATGTTGCATCCCCACTGGCCTGGGTGCTTGTTTGGGAAGGAAGGATGCAATAAAGCCATTGCATTCAACATTCTGGTCATTGGTAACCCAGTCACTAGCATGAAGATGGAGTGATGTCTGAGCTCGTCCAACACATGTGCTATTGGGTTCAGGTCTGGGGATCGTCCTGACCACGAGAATACCTCAATATCATGCAGACAGTTCATAGAGAAACCTGCTGTGTATGTTGAAAAATAGGACAACAGTCATGTCACATGAGAAATGACATAGGAGGTCACTCAAAGTCCATCAGTGCTCCTTCTATTTCTTGAATTCGGAATTCTATCTGTAGGATAGGTGTGTAAATGTGGGAAAGAAAGAAATACAAGTGATATCAAAAGACATTTATGGTCAAACTAGCATAAAAAATCAGCTTCTTAAATTTTTTGTCTCATTTTTTGCAAATACTATATTTTTTAATCTAGTTAAATGGAAGTTTCACTGAGTTTACAGTAGCTCAGCTCTGTGATTATTGCAGAAGGAATAATTTACAAGTGTATAGCAGATATAGAAAAAATGATTTAATTAATTTAATTGTTTCAAATAATTTACCTCATCCTGCAAGAACTCTTGACAATTTGAAAGCAATGGAACTCGAAGCTAGAGCTATTAGAGGATACATTAAATTAAAGAAACCAGAGTTAGTTAATTCTATTGACTTACAGGTGTTTAAATTTCATCCAGAACTATTTCGAAACACTATATCAAGGCCAAAACAAGAACCTAATATATTATCACTTTTACAGATTTGATGAAGAAAAAATCGACCACTGAGGTAAGAAAAAGTAGTGAGACTAGATCAAATTCACCCATTCAGCAGCAAACTATTCGAGTAAGAAGAAGACAGAGGCATCTTTAGAGTTGACTATCAAAAACAGACTCAATCACAATTCATTTATTAAGGTGACAAGTTTCCACCATTGCTTCAGACCAGTGAGTAAGAACCTCCTTCTGATGGTAAATCGCTACTGACAGCGAGTAGCGATTTACCACCAGAAGGAGGTTCTTACTCATTGGTCTGAAGATGATCACAGTAGTGGTCGACACCGGTCACTGTAATAAATAATGATCAAGACTGTTTTTGATAGTAAATATTTATAACACATTGATCACTGTTCACTCCCACAATGTATTCAAAAGTAATCCATCTAAAGAGCATTTGTCTGAGATTAAAGAAATAAGATCGAGATTTAATGAAAAATTTCAAGCTTGGTCTGTTGACTATAAAATTGTCCTTAATGATGCTAACATTGCTAAACTCGATAGTGCTTGTAATCAAACACTAAATTCAATGGTAGAAGTAACAAAAAAGAGCTAAATTTAGAAAAGTTGAATATAACATCCAAAAATATTTTATCCAATTTCTACAAGATACAAAGCATCAGATAATACTAGAGAATCTGTTCAAGTTTTGTGGAATAAGATCAGATATATGTACACATGTACACATCTTATGAGACTATTGATATAGCAGATTCCTCACTAAATATTCAAATGATAGTAGTTCCTAGAGGCAGTAAAGGTAAAAATTAATAAACATAGTTGATGATTAAAAAAATGTCACAGCAAATATTTATAATGATAATCCATGTTGTCCTAGAAAAATAATATCTGCATTAACATACTAGACAAATAAAATTTTGGGCGGAGAACCAACTATGAACAATATCAAGAAAATTAGACAAGGAGTTAAATACAAATTACAAAAAGAGGTAACTGACATATTATGCAACAAATTTTTTGAATACAGTGAAGAAGCGTTTACTTTAGATAACATTAAAAATGTTGAAGAATTATTGGATATTCAAATAAATGTCATACATGCTGAGAATTTCAATACAGTTACTTATAGTAGCCCTTAGAAAGAAATAAAGATTTATCTGTATAAATATCACAACCATTTTGGTGTAATTATCAGTATGAAGGCTCTTAGGATTTCTGTAGTATATGTAATAAGCTATATAGCAACAAAGATAAACATAATTGCAAAATAGAAAGAAAAATCTGTACACTATGCAAAAGTCCAGAGCACGAAACTTTGCAAAACAAAATATACTGTGAAAACTACAGTAGCTACTGTTATAAAGGATTCTTAAAAATCACCAAGAAGCCTGTAATACAGCTTGTAAAGGATGTAAAAAGATTTGTTTGAGAAACTGTAGGAACTGTAATCGAGTAGTGAAAATTGGAAATCATAAATGTACATGCAATACAGATTGCAAAAAGTGGTTTTTGTGAAAAAAAGAATTGGTAAAGATTTTGTAATCCAAGGTTGTCCAAATAGTAGTAAAGATGATTGTTATATTAATGGAAAATTCAAAGACTTCTATGTTAATCAGTGCCAGAAATGTAGAAAAATAGTTGCTGGTGAACAGTTTGAGTATTGTGAAGATGGATTCTCTATGAGAGTGAATTGTGCCTATACAGAAGGATACATATGGTTTGATTATGAAGCTCAAGAAGCAACTGGTATATACATATCCCAAATCTCATAATAGTTCACAATTTTAAGGGAGATACTGTTTATAAATTTAAGACAAATGAAGAATTCTGTAAATGGATGATATCTGAGAAAAACAAATATTATACTTTCATAGCTCACTGTACAAAAGGATACAATTCACAATTCATTTTGAAGTACTGTGTTGAAATTTAAATAAAACTGTATACTGCCTATACTGGAACTACATTAATATTATAGGAGATAAAACAGTTAGGTTCCAAAAATTAGAGAAAGCATTACTTTTGTACAATGGCCTCTTAGAAGTTTTCCAAAAACATTTGATTTGAAAGAATTGAAGAAAGGGTACATCCCACATTTATTCAATATACAAGAAAATGAAAATTACTTAGTACCAATTCCAGATATACAGTATTATTGTATTGACAGTATGAAGCCAAAAGATAGAGAAGCATTCTCAAATGGCATAGCTCAAGAGTTAAAAAACATTGTGTGTTCAATATGAAAATGAAATTGTTGAACACTTTAATTCTGATGTAGATTTCTGAGCAGAGGTAGTTTAGAAATAAGAAAACAGTTCCTGGAAATAGCTAGTATTGTTGCAGGCTGTTATTTGACGATCGCTGGGGTTTCTATGGCTATATACAGATCTAAATAATTACCTGAAAAAACAATCACTGAATTGGATAAAGAACAGAAAGAGAATTATTGTAAAGAATCCACTGCTTCAATAAAGAGTATAAACAATAATAATATCTCACATGCTGTTAATGGTGGAGAAGTAAAAGTAGCTGACGGAAAAGTAGATGGCTTTGATAAAGAAACTAATACTATTTACCAATACGATGGTGGCTTTTGGTATGGCTCTGAAACATATTTTAAAACTGAGACAATTAACAGTAAAAATAAAAAAACAATGGATGGCCTTTATCAAAGAATTTTAACACAAAGCGCAGAAATACGAAATATGGGATATAACTTAGTGGAGCCGTGGGAATGAGATTGGCTTAACTCCTCAGAGTATAAAAATCTTAAAAAATTAAAACAGTTACCAGAAATTGTTGAATCATTGAATCCTAGAGATGCTTTTCATGGTGGTCGTACAAATGCAGTAAAATTAAGAGTTACAGCTGGTGGTGTTAACACGAAAATATGACATGATTATGTATGCAGCCATTATCCAACTGTACAACAGTACTATTATAATCCCACACAACATAAAACAAAAACATATGGACCAAGATATTATTCTAAAAATTAGTATGAATTTATAAAATGTACAGTATTGGCACTTACAGAATTGTATCATCATGTTTTCCTTTAAGAATAAATGAAAAACTATTGTGTCCCTTGTGCATCAGATGTGCAGAAGAAAAAATCAGCAAATGCAATCACAATGATGAAGAAAGAAGTTTTATTGGACCATGGGTAACTGATGAAGTAAAGTTGGCTGTAGATATGGGATGTAAAATTTTAAATCTCTCTGAAGTGTGGGAGTTTAGAAATAAAAACAACAGCTGCACTCACTACATATGCTGCTAGACTTAGATTGTATGATAGACTAAATGAACAAAGAAAAAATGATGTATATTTTGAAACCGATTCTGCAGTATATATTGATGATGGCAATGCCAACTTAAAGAAAGGTTGTATGTTGGAATATGGACTGACGAGCA
The DNA here is from genome assembly GCF_023864345.2 of Schistocerca serialis cubense. Classification (NCBI taxonomy): domain Eukaryota; kingdom Metazoa; phylum Arthropoda; class Insecta; order Orthoptera; family Acrididae; genus Schistocerca; species Schistocerca serialis. The sequence continues at coordinate 393,593,091 of NC_064638.1, forward strand.
AGGAGATAATAAGTTGATTACTAATTGGGTTTAAACTGTACCAAAAAGTTATTACTATGTGAAAAATGATATAAAGCACCGTGATAGAATTAAACGGATTCATGTTAAATTACAAGAATATTCCAATATAATATTAATTGAGAGTGAAGTGAAGTAAAAGATACAATTAGAATACATTCAGATCACTGGAGATGTTGATACTAAAAATCTAGTTAATGTTCTAACGAATAAAGAATTCCTATTTCAGTATGGTAAAAAAGTAGTTCTAGAAAATTATCATACATTACCTTAAGGATATTAAAATAATTTATTATTTAATAAGTTATAATAAGTTTAAAATAAATTTTCCATGTCTTCTAAAGTAAAAATAAAATTCATATCACATTTCTTATACTAATGATACAAACTTATTAGTTGAGTTTTGTTGTATTCACTATCTTCCAAATTTACAATTTTTGAGTGATAAACCATTAAAATAATGAATAGGATTTAATAGATTTTTGTATCATTTTTGGTGAGTTATTTATTGGTAAATTATAATTCGCTGCTTTTTTTAGTCATAAAAAGAGAGAATCTGAATTTTTTATTTCCCCTCATATCTCTATATCAGTTCATCATAACTATGAAATTTCATATTGTGTTCTTCTGCATAAATTTGCTTTAATATATTAATACTTTCAGTATGGTCTTCACTTCTCAAGTGTTGTATAATTAAAGATGGTTTACAATATTCTTTGCAAATATTACATTGCACTTGCCTCTCTCTTGGTTTATTATTTCTATCAACAAAATATCAAATTTAAATGTATCCCACAATTTAGTCATATTTATAATATTAAAAATTTATGGACTTATTAAAATTTATTCTATGTATATGGATACTCTACTTTAAAAGTTTAATAACGCAAACAATTCTAATTTGTTTACAAAGATTAGTGAGATAGAGGTAAATGAATTGTGTTACATTACAGGCTGTGAAAATTTAAAAACTAGATATGGAGAGAAAATTTGTATGGTGCTTGATAATAAATTTAAAATAATTTTGCCAGACAGGTTTAATAAAATAATAACTGGGACTTTCAGTTTTTTGAAGATGGCAATATTAAGCTGAAGTATAAAGGTAAGAAGACAACTAAAAATAACAATAATGAATCTCACGATCTGGAGTAATATTTTAATTCCTAGTTGATCTCAGATTTAAATTTTAAAATAGGATGTTATTGATTTAATTTTTATATTTATTTTTTGCAGATGGGTGGGTTTTATCATTAAATAATTCCCTAGTTCACTGAATGTACCCACTTATTATTAAAAATCTTATGGGCTAATAGGTAAATTTGCAAGAAAGACAACTTCCAAATTAAAAAGCTATTGTTATGTCTTTTCAGTAAAGTATCAGTAAAGTATCAATATTAACCCAAACTTAATTAGTTTAAAAGGTACTGTTAATTTAAGATTCCCCAGATCCAAACTCTCAGTGCCAATTACAGCAAACTGCTATAATTTCCGTGATCTGTTGATATACTTCTGATTGCCTGATTGTTCTGAATCTATTGACACCTGTATTAATGAGCAAAGATTCTTAATTAAAAATCACTAAATTTTCAATAACTAAATTTAATTTACAATATGGATCCCTTGATTATTGCTAATTGTGTAAGCATAAATTAGCATTGCATTACCTAAGTAATAATATGTAAAATAATATATTCAATCAAATTATAATGACAATATCAGTAGACACCAAAGATGAACTTTCTGATCTATAGAAAGAAGTTGAACAACATTCTGAAGTGAGTCTTTAACACTACAAAGGCAGAGTTTCAGACATTCCTAACATGGTGGAAAGGGTCATTTTTATGCCACATAATATATTTCCATATTTGACTTAAATAAGTACTTCATGAATGTTTGTTAATCCATACTTTATTTCTAGTCATCACAACCATTATTTACAATTATAAATAATAATTACTAATTTACTTGAACAACGATATATCACACAAATTTATTGTTGCTGCTGCTAACAAGTTTCTTAACGATAGATTTTAATTTATTAACTATCTATACAACCTTCTAGACACATTAGTATATTTGGTCCATTTTATTCTCACATGCACTTTACAAACAGCTCTGTATTACTTTTCACTCAAGTCATTTGAAGCTGCTAGACGCACTTAGCACAGGTGATTTCTGTTTTATGTGCATGTTCTCTGCACACGGCTTTGTGGTACTATACACAGTTTTTGTTGGTCTTGTAGCCATTGCAGAGGCTGCTTTCGCACTTCCTCCACTTTCTAGGTGGTTTCAGTCCTATGTCCTCTTCCATTGCCTGATGTTCTTGCTCTTTAGTTCCCTTGAGTTCATTTGTCAATTGAAGTATGAACTCCGTCCTTTCCATTTTCTTGTTCATTACTAAGTTATAGATGACCCATGCATTTATTGCCACCGTGTCCAGTATGTTGTAGAAGATATGCATTGGCCATGTCCTACATGCAACCTTCATAATATACACTCCTGGAAATGGAAAAAAGAACACATTGACACCGGTGTGTCAGACCCACCATACTTGCTCCGGACACTGCGAGAGGGCTGTACAAGCAATGATCACACGCACGGCACAGCGGACACACCAGGAACCGCGGTGTTGGCCGTCGAATGGCGCTAGCTGCGCAGCATTTGTGCACCGCCGCCGTCAGTGTCAGCCAGTTTGCCGTGGCATACGGAGCTCCATCGCAGTCTTTAACACTGGTAGCATGCCGCGACAGCGTGGACGTGAACCGTATGTGCAGTTGACGGACTTTGAGCGAGGGCGTATAGTGGGCATGCGGGAGGCCGGGTGGACGTACCGCCAAATTGCTCAACACGTGGGGCGTGAGGTCTCCACAGTACATCGATGTTGTCGCCAGTGGTCGGCGGAAGGTGCACGTGCCCGTCGACCTGGGACCGGACCGCAGCGACGCACGGATGCACGCCAAGACCGTAGGATCCTACGCAGTGCCGTAGGGGACCGCACCGCCACTTCCCAGCAAATTAGGGACACTGTTGCTCCTGGGGTATCGGCGAGGACCATTCGCAACCGTCTCCATGAAGCTGGGCTACGGTCCCGCACACCGTTAGGCCGTCTTCCGCTCGCGCCCCAACATCGTGCAGCCCGCCTCCAGTGGTGTCGCGACAGGCGTGAATGGAGGGACGAATGGAGACGTGTCGTCTTCAGCGATGAGAGTCGCTTCTGCCTTGGTGCCAATGATGGTCGTATGCGTGTTTGGCGCCGTGCAGGTGAGCACCACAATCAGGACTGCATACAACCGAGGCACACAGGGCCAACACCCAGCATCATGGTGTGGAGAGCGATCTCCTACACTGGCCGTACACCACTGGTGATCGTCGAGGGGACACTGAATAGTGCACGGTACGTCCAAACCGTCATCGAACCCATCGTTCTACCATTCCTAGACCGGCAAGGGAACTTGCTGTTCCAACAGGACAATGCACGTCCGCATGTATCCCGTGCCACCCAACGTGCTCTAGAAGGTGTAAGTCAACTACCCTGGCCAGCAAGATCTCCGGATCTGTCCCCCATTGAGCATGTTTGGGACTGGATGAAGCGTCGTCTCACGCGGTCTGCACGTCCAGCACGAACGCTGGTCCAACTGAGGCGCCAGGTGGAAATGGCATGGCAAGCCGTTCCACAGGACTACATCCAGCATCTCTACGATCGTCTCCATGGGAGAATAGCAGCCTGCATTGCTGCGAAAGGTGGATATACACTGTACTAGTGCCGACATTGTGCATGCTCTGTTGCCTGTGTCTATGTGCCTGTGGTTCTGTCAGTGTGATCATGTGATGTATCTGACCCCAGGAATGTGTCAATAAAGTTTCCCCTTCCTGGGACAATGAATTCACGGTGTTCTTATTTCAATTTCCAGGAGTGTATTTACAGGTCATTTGATCAACTACGTCCACCCTGTACTTCGTTGCATTGTAGGACGTTACAATTTCAGCTTTTTTCTTTCCTTCCTTTCTTGCTGCTACTTCAGCATGCAGCGTATTAAGAAGAATGACTTTTTATTCTTATTTCATTGTTATACAGTCAAGGTGCAGTCTGTGTCGCCACTATTGTGCCATTTTGTGGTGAAGTGTATTTCAGCATTTGGCTTCCTTACTGCCATGGCGATTTCATGGCAGATCTTGTTCATTGCACCACCTAATGAAGTTTTCTTTTCTTTGAGTTTCTTAGCAAGTTGAAGAGACACAAAGAAATTGTCTGTGATCACATTTCTTCCTTTATTTACAAATGGCTCCATGAGATGCAGAACGAAGTACTCTCCAAGTAGTTGTTTCTCTCTATGTGTGTCCTCTTTGCCAAGGTATGGGAAAGTATTAAATATATACTTTACCGTTACATCAACAGCCAACCAGAATTTGGGACCATATTTGTCTGGTTTTTTGGCCGTGAACTGAGTAAACCTGCATCTTGCATTTCTTGGTAACAGTTGCTCGTCAATGGTTATATTTTCTCCAGGGCAGTAAGAATTAATACTGTTTTCAATGAACGTGCCCCAAAGTTCAGACACAAGAGCGAATTTGTTGGCTGCCAGGCGTTCAGCCTGGGTTGATTTTTCATCAAAACGGAGAAATCTGAGAAGCTCCTGAAATCTGTCTCTTGGTATAATATGCTTGATAAAAGCAGGCCCCCAGTAGTGCGACCATAGATCATTCACAGACATACCTTCTGTGCATAATAAGCCCTGAACAAACATGGTGGCTACCAGTTTCACCAGTTCCTAAAGTGGCATAGTCCAGTCATTGTTTTTTAGTACTTTTCGAGCATTTTATTCTGGGTAATACTTCATGAGACATAACATTGCTTCATCAAAAATATGACAAAAGGCACTGATGACAGAACTGTCTACCCGTTGGTAACCATAAGCAGTGGGACCTCGTCTCTCCTGCAGAACATTCACAGCTGACTGCCTTCCAGCCGGCCGGGGTGGTCGAGCGGTTCTAGGCGCTTCAGTCCGGAGCCATGCGGCTGGTACGGTCACAGGTTCGAATCCTGCTTCGGGCATGGATGTGCGCGATGTCCTTAGGTTAGTTAGGTTTAGGTAGTTCTAAGCCTAGGGGACTGATGACCTCAGATGTTAAGTCCCATAGTGCTTGGAGCCATTTGAACCGTTTTTGAACTGCCTTCCAGAAGATGAATAGTTTCCAATTTCCCACACCGTTACGTCCCTTGCAATCAATTTTGTAGACGCTTCCAACTGTATCTGCTGTGGTGAAAGAGGTGATGATTGACATATACCAGCATCTGAATCCTCTTTCATTAATCGCTCTCGTTCACAATGTATTCATCTTCACTTATGTCAGGTACATAATCATCATCTTCATCACTGAAGTCAACTTCCGATTGAACTTCAGAATTCTCTAAGAGATATAATACTTCTTCAACAGAAAGTCCACTCTGACGATGCATGTTCGAAAACGTGTTTCACGTACAAAGACTGCCTTAGTGACACAACGTAAGTTGTGGTGGACTAGAATGTACACGTGCCAAGTTGCAACAATGGGGAGCAACTGTTCTGGGTTACTGCTCACTGTTGCCACTGTATTGTTGGATAATTTACTTATATTCAGAAGAGACGTTACAGTGGGGTCGAACTCACCCCTCCGCTGTTCTAGGTATACTGAATGAAATGGCGAAGAAAATTAAAATATTTTGTAAATACTAAAATATCTTCAGAAAGAGGAGAAAAATTAGAAAAATTATATAATTTCATTAACGAAGTAAATAAATTGAATATGACAATGAACGAAAAACTTATGAGAGGGGTCATTTTGACTCCTTCCGTTGTTCTAGTGTTAAAGGTTCAAAACTCGCACCACTTTCAGTCAGTGTTGTTCCAGTTCGCGCTCTCACTGAGCCTGGCCATTCCGTTGAGTCTGCCCTAAGTCTTCGTATGATATAGCTTCAGCTGGTCTGCATTTTAATACAGACTCAGCGAATCGTTGGTGTTGCCTCTCCATTCATTTAACACAAGCTTAGAGAACACGTTTTATAATTATGAGCAATAGATATCAAAATGTGTATTTTGGTCATGAGAGAAATTTTTGTGACTGTAGTAATGGTTTTGTGACTGTTTCTACCTAACTGCGTATGAGTCAACTTTTAATCACTTTATCTGTACTGCATATTCCTTTACTTTCTGACGATATTAGAACTATTGAGCTCCTCATGCCTGTACTACCTCTTTGCAAACATTGTTAGAGACTGTAAGAAACCTATCGACCACCAGCAGAATCTTAAAGACGTGACTGAAGATTGGTAAATTTCCACTTGTGAGCTCAAAAAACTTCTCGCTATTCATTTTAGGGATAGATCTTATATCATCATTTTTAGGTGGTGATCCAGCGAAACTGCGCAGCTGTTGTGGGCTTGTACCACACAGATACGTTTAGTTACATGACATATCCCCAACTATTATCGTCTTTTGAGCTACAGAACTCATGTTTAATATATTCAATTCATTAAGTTGTCCGTCACACAATAACTGTTATTTAATTCATGTGATATGTGGTGCGATGTACTTATCAGTAAGGTCACCCGATACAGGTCTTCCTGACTCCCTCAGGGATTTGTTAATGTTTCAGTCGTAACCTCACAACCTGCCTTTGTAAATGAATGCTTCCTTAAAACAATTGTAGGATCTCATTAAAGAGTCATCTCCACTTTAGTTGGGAAAAATAATAACAGAATGTCATCTAAAGTATTTTAGTGTCGTGATCTGTTACTGAAGTCGAGTGAGAACAACCTACGTTGAGCAGACAGGGATGTTCTTGACGCTTTACATAATATCGATTCAGAATGTCAAACAATATGTAGCTGACATCCTCTGTCGTAATCGCAATCAGGAGTTAACACCTTTCAGACTCTTGTTGCAGTGACAGTCTATTCGGAAAGACGGCTTATGGAGAAAATAGCGTTAGCGACAGCGTGACTTTTAGACTTCATGGAGCAATATAACTTTTATGAACTGTTTCTCCTTACAGAATATAATTCCGTTTGTGACAAATCATACAGGAAATGAATTATGTTAATGAGTCGTGGTGGATGCATCGTGGTACGGCTACCATTCGCATCACGCACCACGCAAACGTTGCCTCTTTGATATGGTATATGTGCAGGGTGATTTTATTTAACGTTTACATCACCGAAGCGACGTAGTTCATACTGAGACAAGTAATTCAATTTAAGACACATTGAGATGCAAATGTCGGGAAATACTCCAAAAGTGGATGACAAACGTTAAACATGTGACGTACCTCGCCACATGTGCAGCGGTGGAGCCTGTTGGTCTGTCGCACGTGATCATCCCAACAGAAAAATATTGACGTTAGTGTGGCTCCGGCAGTGTGAGCGCGACTTTAGCGCTTGGGGCTCAGGGCTCGAATCTTGCGTCTGGCACGCAATATTTTCTTTTTTGCACTGCGTTACACAATTATGAGTTTACGTTGAGACAGTGTTCGTTAAATTACTTATTGCTCTTGGGGTCATTGTCATGTACAGCATAACAAAACCTTATTGTGCTGCATCACAAGTAAATAAGCGTAATCTTCTAAATTGCATCGCTAGTGGTAAATGACCTATGTAATCGTCGCAAAATAATGTCTGTAAACGGATCAAAGGGAAAGAAACACAGAATTAGAACAGCTCTTGCTTGGGTACAGCGAGGAGGACAGTAAGTTCGTGACTTTTACGTTTACAACAGATCACTTGGACAACATGTACAAAACAGAGTAGCCTAGCGGAGCGATGTGTAGCACTTCCCCCTACCGGAAAGGGTAGAAACGACAAGCTCAGTCGCTACACGTGCGGCTAGGTACGTCATCTGAAGACGTCACATTTTCAACACTTGTCATCCACTGTTAGAGTATTTACTGACATTTGCGGCCCGATGTGTCTTATATTAAATTACTTGTCTCAACGTCAGCTGCATAGCTTCGGGGTTTTTTAAACTTTAATAAGACTCACCGTATATGATTTTCTATTTAATTGGAATCTGTCACGATTGTCACTGCACATACACGAAGGTGATCTGATTTTATACATTATAAATGGTTCTCAAAAGTTACGACTGTGAAAACAACAGGTTTGTTTCTTCTGCTACCAGTCACGATTTCCTTTATTTTATTTTTCTCACGACCTGTTTCGGGAAATGATTCTCATTTTGAGTGCGTTTTTTTGTGTTTCTTATGACATTTCTATGTGCTGTTGTCAATGTGTGAGAGTCTGCTTCATTAGGTTGACTTTACTACAATATATAAGAAACGCGCGATTTTTAGTTGGTTGTCGATCTTTTTGTGAAGTTGGTTGCGAAATTTAGAAGAATTTGTACTCACAGTTTTCTTATGGTTCATTTGTGCAGAGTCTCGCACATTAAACATCACACAAAATTTGCTCTGCACTTTAAACATCGAAAACAGCTTAGACAAACAAAACATTACAAAGATGTTCCTACAAGTAGTCAACAGAGATAACATTATAGGTTTTCCACAGAGTATGATATGCTTTTGTACAGAAGTTATTTACCTTAACAATTTGGATCATAATTTACTTATATCGATTTTACAATTGTGCTTGCTTCTATGTGCTACTATTTTTATTTAAATATACGATCGGAACATCTGAAGAAATTCACTGATTCACTTTCAAGTTTTTCGTTTAATATTTTAGCTTCATATTTTGTGTAATGTGAATATATCTCCAGTTCTTCTAGAAAATCCATTTTATGTCCTTTATTTAGTCGGTGGAATGTTTTGACATTTTGCTCTGTTTTTCTAAATGGGTGTCCTGTATTGTGTATGTGTGTTGCTATGGCTGATGTAATGTGTCTGTTGTGTGTGTAGGTTTTTATGTGCTCTGTGTATCTGGTGTTGAAATTTCAGCCTGTTTGTCCTAGGTAGAACATGGAGCATTCCTGGCATGTTACCCTGTATATTCCAGAGTCTGAATAAGGATCATGATTACACTTTATATTTTGTGTAGTTTTTGTGTAGTTTATTAGCTGTAGAAAACCCAATTTTGATTTTTTGATTTTTTAAAATATTTGCGATCTTCTGTAATACATTGCATATGTATGCGATACCAGCCATACATTTGTTTTTCTCTTTTTCTTCTGTGGTGCAGTTTCCACCTAGATCTTTCTTCACTCTGTCTAGGATTGTGTCACCCATGGAAGCATTATTGGTAACTGCAATCTTTTTCACTGTATTTATTTCGTGTTGCATGTTTTCTTAGTTCAATGGTATTTTAGTTGCCCTTGTAGCACTGACCTGTACGCTGCCTGTTTATGGATATTTGGGTGACATGAGGTTGCAGGGATTGTGGTATCGGTAATTGTGTTTTTTCTATGAATTTGGATTGCATGTGTTGTTAGGTCTTATAATTTTAGGTCCAGAAAATTAATGCTTTTATTTTTCTCATGTTCCACTGTAAATTTGATTTTCTCATGTAAATTATTGAAGTAATTTAGAATGTCTTTGGTATCCCCTATCACTAACAGTAGTATGTCGTCTACATACCTCCTATAAAATTTAATTTTCCTTAGACAAGGTTCGTGGCTGTTAAATGATTTTTGTTCTGAGTGATTTGCTGATTGATGTCCCCCTGTCGGCTGAAGAACATTTGCTTGAAACATCTTGCGATTTGCAGGTGGACAAACAGTTATTTAGGGTGGTCAAGATAAATGGGACACCCTGTATATGTCAGCTATGGTACCAGATATACACGAGCCCATTGCTAGGCTATTTGGTTGTTTATAAATGTTGACATTAAGAGTGAAGTAGTTTTAACTTAGGGTTAGCTGAAGGAGATCCGAAATTCGACAATTTCTGTGTATGAAAGTTTCTTGTGTTTCATAAGGTTCTTTTGTATTACTGTTACAGTTTCTTGTACGGGTATGTTTGAGTAAAGATTGGTGATGTCAAGTGATATAAACTGAGCATCTTGGGGGAGCTTTCTGGTTTTTAGTGAGGTTTTTTATGGAATATGTTGCTTCATACGTATAATTTTCATCAGTATATTATTCAGTTTTTGTGATATTTTGTATGCTGGGCTATTTATAGAGCTGACCACGGGACGTATCGGATTTCCATCCTTGTGTATTTTTGGCTGTGCTCTTAGGCGTGGTGCATTTGGGTTCATGCGTGAAAGAAAAAAAAAAAGATATTTTCGATATTTAAAGTGTACAGCCAGTTGTGTGTGATGTTAAGTGTGTGTGAGACTGCACAAATGGACCACAACAAAAATGTAAGTACAAATTCTTCTGCCACTAACTTCACAAGAAGATCGATAACCAACTAAAAATCGCGTGCTTTTTTATATATTGCAGTAAAGGCAACGAAATGAAGCAGACTCTCACACGTCGACAGCATCACATAGAAATGGCATGACAAACACAAAAAAATGCACTTCAAAATAGGGTTCATTTCCCGAAACGTGTCGTGTGAGAAGCAAAGAAAATCGTAAGTGGTAGCAGAAGAATTTTTTATAAACTAACCTATCATACACGAAGGTATCCGTAATATTGATATCCGACACCTGTGTAGTACTTTCAGGAAAGAGACGGCTGGAGGGACGTAGTGACAGGCGAGCGGCGTGTTGACCTCTCAGACGGAGCCGCCCGCCGTCTCGGGTTGCGGCTAGCGTCCCGCCTGCCGCCTGCCGGCTGGCAAACAGCGGTGACGACTTGCGCAAGGCGCGCCGCCTCAGCCGCGACCCTCTGCTTGCGGAAACCATCAGCAGGCTGTGTTTGTCCACGGCTCCGGCGCTCACCTTACGTTACAGCCGGCCGTCTCACGCACGTTTACTTTCCATCCGAGTACGACACTGTATTCCACGTAACCTATGCCGTAAGCACCGCATTCGCACGTGGGCGCGAGAGGGTACAACGATTTTATGTCAAGAGCAGTCCAAATTGAGAAAATGGACACTGTCTGTCTGTCTAACTCTCTGTCCGTCCGATTGTTAAGACCTGTTCGTCTCAGGATCGGTTAAAGGTATCAAGTTGACAAATGCGTCATATACTAAGGCCTAAGGTCCCTCGGCAGTGTAAAAAATTGAAGCTTCTAAGTCAATACAATGATCGGCCGTTTACGTCACATATTTTGATACTTACAAACTCACTCACCAGAACCTATAGGGCACTTTCCGTTGAGCCGCGCGGGTTTAGCCGAGCGGTCAGGGGAGCTGCGCCGGCCGGAGTAGCCGTGCGGTTCTAGGCGCTACAGTCTGGAGCCGAGCGACCGATATGGTCGCAGGTTCGAATCCTGTCTCGGGCATGGATGTGTGTGATGTCCTTAGGATAGTTAGGTTTCATTAGTTCTAAGTTCTAGGCGACTGAGGACCTCAGAAGTTAAGTCGCATAGTGCTCAGAACCATGGACTGTGCGGCTGATCCCGGCTGAGGTTCGAGTCCTCCCTCGGGCATGGGTGTGTGTGTTTGGAAGTCTAAATAATTTAAACTTTTAAGTCAACGCAGTTAAAACATACCGCCATATATGTAACGTATTTCGATTCTCGCAAACACATTCATCAAAGCCTATAGACGAACTACTTATATATGTGTCGGACCTGGTGGCCTATAGTGCGATCCACGGACGAATGCGATTCTCACAGCTCGAGACACGGACGCGGATCGTATAGCTGCCGGTTGCGACCAGTGTATAGACGTGCGTTGCGCTTGAGGAGAGGGCGTATACTTTCGCTTAGCACCACCATCAGCTGTGACAACTCGCAACAAATAGAATAATCTGTGGTGTCACCGCCAGACACCACACTTGCTAGGTGGTAGCTTTAAATCGGCCGCGGTCCATTAGTACATGTCGGACCCGCGTGTCGCCACTGTGAGATCGCAGACCGAGCGCCACCACAAGGCAGGTCTCGAGATACGGAATAGCACTCGCCCCAGTTGTACGGACGACATTGCTAGCGACTACACTGACGAAGCATCGCTCCTTTGCCGAGCAGATAGAATAGCCTTCAGCTAAGTCCATGGCTACGACCTAGCAAGGCGCCATTAGCCTTACAGAGTTTGATAGTTATCGTATGAAATGTCTCATCAAGAACGATGTATACAACAAGGATGAATTAAAGTTAAGTATTCCCAAAGCAACGTACTTTTCTTTATCGCATTTATGAAGTATCCTGTTTCAGACCATCAAGTCCGCCTGCTTGCTTAATGGCCGCTTCCCTTAAATAATGTGCGTAGTGTTGGTAATCTGTCAACACTACATAATCATTCACCAGATAGCTCTCTACGATCAGGTTTAGTGCTCGCATTGGCAAAGACATTCGCAGCAGAGCGCTGAAACTCTACAGAACGCTCAGTGGTTGTCGGAGAACGAGGCAAACGACATATTTGGGCCCTGCAACGAACTGTGACGTCACACTAGTAGGCTTGCCGACGCACCTTGGGAACGTTTGACTCCGTGCAGGGCCCAGGGTCATCAATATTTTATTGGAAATTTGTGTCAAATACTAAGGTCTACAATCCTTTGGACGTCTAAATGCTTTTAAATTTTAAGTCAATGAAGTCAAGGGATACTGCGCTATATGCAACTTATTTTGATACTCGCAGACTCAAAACCTATAGACGAACTTCCTACATACATGTCGGACCTGGTGCTCTCAGCCGGCCGCGGTGGTCTCGCTGTTCTAGGCGCGCAGTCCGGAACCGCGCGACTGCTACGGTCGCAGGTTCGAATCCTGCCCCGGGCATGGATGTGTGTGATGTCCTTAGGTTAGTTAGATTTAAGTAGTTTTAAGTTCTAGGGGACTGATGACCACAGCAGTTGAGTCCCATAGTGCTCAGAGCCAGAGCCTGGTGCTCTCAATTTTGTCGTGGCTATCGAAAACTTGCTGCATTTAAACACGCGGTTCAGAATTATTGATCTCGACTGAAACAGACGGCTGCGACGTCACGTGCTGTGACGTACGCGCCATGGCCTGTCTTTTGCGTGGGCCTCTATCGGAGAATGCGTGACGTAGAAGCGCAGAACGACCCTAAAGTCGACCGCCATCGTTCGTGACTCCAGCTATAGCGGTAAAGCGCGTGCCTGGAAACCGAGAGATCACAGGCTCAAATCTCGGTCGGATTGCGCATTCTTTCGAAAGTCTTCGCTTGCACTTAAGCTTCACCTCTCAATGATGTGAGGAGTCGCTAGAAAGAGCATCCGTTTAGGATTTCACATTAAACTGTAGATTTGGATGACTGGCGAGGCTTAGGAATACGCAAGTCGCCGGAGGGACGTCCAATATAAAGACTTACCCAAGACCACTGAGCCGGACGAACGTATTATTATTATTATTATTTCCTCTATCGTAATTAAGTTTGTTGGGTATCCTCAGAGCGGGAGTCCTTCTCGCACTTGTCCGCTTTTTTAAATGATTTTATCCACCAGAAATGGTTCGTGAAAGCCTGCACATGCCAAAACAATGCTTTTTTTATGATATAACTTTTTATGCTGCCAGTTATGACTTCGTCTTGCTTATTTCTTGTATGATGTATTTCGGGAAATGATTACCATTTTCAAATGCGTTTACGTGTATTATGGCATTTATGCGTTCCGTTTCTCATTTGTGAGGTGCTCCATTATTCATACGCAATTTTGTAATGGAGCTTTTTACATAGTTATTGGCGAATTAGGGAAAAAATTACTTACAGTGTTTTTTGTGGTCTTCTTAATCTTCACATCCATTTGTTATAGTGCATTTACTAGTTTCAACATCTACTGCGCACTGTAAATTGTGTTTAATACGTGTGAGTTAAATATAAACTCACACGTATTAAACAAAATTTACAGTGCACAGTACACGTTGAAACTAGTAAATGTACAATAACAAATAGATGTGAAAATATTTTACTTGTCGACAAAGCTAACTCTTCAGATCGTCCACAGGGCATGCATACTATTCTTTCGTGCAGAGGGTATTTGCTTATGTTTTATTTACGAAAGTACTTATTTCTGTATATCAGTATTTTATTTGCTTATTTAAACGTAACAGAGAAACATCCGAAGAAATTCCTTGAATCACTTTCCAGTTTTTCATGCAATATATCCTTTTTTTCCCCTTAAGAGCCGAATATATCTCCAGACTTTCCAGTAGATCCGTTTAACGACCTCGGTTTAGTCTGTTAAGTAATTTCACTTTCTGCTCTACATTTCCACATGGCGTCCTTCATGGCGCTTTGTTGCTGTGGCTGACGTGTGGCTGCTATTACGTGTTTGCGCTCTGTATATATGGAATGAAAATCTCTACCTGTATGCCCTATGTAGGACATGCAGCATTCGTGGCATGCCATTTTATACCAGGGTCGCTCACGGCGTGCAGAACTTGACACGTGCACTATAAGCTGCACGGGAGTACTCCGAATTTCAGCATGTCGGCAAGTCTCGGCTTTGCTCGGTCCTTGCTCGGGACGGCTCTGTCCGACGAGACATTTCATTTAGCAGTGCGATGCGTCCCAGCTTCTTCCAGCAACTGGTGCCGTATTTTGCGGTTGACACGACTTTTTGTCCGTTCAGCAGAATCGTGGTGTCAGCGCTGTTTATCTTTCACTATTTATTCGCGATACAAAGAAAGTTCAGAGGTGCAGCGGTTGCTTGCTCAAAAAGAGGCCGTCCAGTGATCAGTCGTCCCGACGTTTAAAAATGAATGGGAGTCACAGGAGAGAAGGACGAGAATTCTGATTAGGTGTTATACAATCGTATAATCGACGGGTACAGCAGATTTGCTATGGAACGACAATACAACGCAGTTGCAGATTTAGTTGAAGGTGAAAGAGTAAAACATTGCACAACTATCGACAGAAATTTTGTATGGGATTCGTTGTTGTGAACATGAGGAAGCACTATGTGTTAAATGAGCAGGCATGGAGGACATGATGAAATTCGTGATACAAGTAGTGTATTTTCTGAAATCGCACGCATTGTTATATCATCAGTTATAACAGTTTTTGATGGAACTGTACAAAGTGTATGGAGCGGTCATATACATCACATATTACTCCAAAGGACGTTGATTAAGTCGAGGGCAATGCCTGGAACGATTTTTCGATTTAACACCCACTGTTGAGTTTCTGAAGGAAAAAGGAAACCAGGAACGATAAAAAGAACTAGCAGAATAGATTGCAGGCTTGTCAGTTTAAGTGGGCTTCACTGCACGCCACCCATAGTAAGACGTCGGAAGGCGAGAAATTTCTTGTTTCTGATTTGGCTGGGATGCAGTTAATAAGAAAATCGCATTGTAGAAGGGATAACTTCCGAAAAAAATGTCCATCTCCCTGAGCTCACTGGCGTGAGAGAAAACGGGAATTTTGAAGAACCCGTTTGGGCGTTGAAGCATTTTGATGACACTGCCCGTTTCACATGTTTTTGAGACCATTTCCTTTTCAGTTGAAAGCGCCCCTCTGCATGTTCAGGTGGAACTGATCGATCGGAAATGCAGTTGCCGTTTAAAAGACAGTTTCTTTTATGATAAAAGTAGTCATGGTTTCTACGTTATTTCCCTCAGGAAGAGTTTTCATGTCTCCACAATGATGTTGCTAACGCGATACAACGTTTCGATCAATTTGCTTGAAAAGCTCTTCCTTTTGTGAAATTGAGTCACCATTACGTGACAAGACGAGTGCAAAAAATCTGCGAAATTGTCTGCATCTGTCTAAATGTCTACAATTACAAATTATGTTATGACTTAAACGTGCGAAATATAATTAAATAATACAGAATTCTTTGTTTTTGGTATTTGTTATTATAAAAGAAAAGTAGAGCAGTCAGCTTCATGCAAGGGGTGGCCACGATGCCTCCTCCTTCGTGTCCTTGAACTATCCCTTCCTATTTATTTATTTTTGTGGAGCAGGAAAGGCCGCGCGCAGTGGCCGTGAAGTCAGAGGCGCCATGTCACGGATTGCGCGGCCCCTCACGTCGGAGGCTGGAATCATCCCGCGGGCATGGGTATGTGTAGACAGTGTTCATCTCTATCAGACAGATGGCACTATATGTGCCATACACATCGATGGAGTGTCTCGTGATTCGTATATTTACGTTTGGCTACCAAATATCAGGCCGCTTTGACGTTGGAATGGAGAAGAGCGCCATGCACTGAACGCCAGACCACAGACCAAGTAACAGAGGGTGGACGGCTTTCAACCGGATTTCGTGGAAGACATCGCATCATCTACCAACAAACATAATGTGTGCCCTCTGCAGCCGCTCTCTCGGCAGGCCAGTTTTGACATAACTGAAGTCCACAAAAAAAACTCCTTAGGCTGAGACAGTGTCGGTGAAATATGCGCCACTGCAGTCGATGGTTTTTGAGAGACGGAGAGCCAGTTCTTCAATCAGAACTTCCGTGAAGCTGGGCTGGCGGTCATTCCACATCTTCGTCCGTAATCGTGACGTCATGTATAGCAGCTGCTCTAACCCGCACATTGACCGTTCCGAGACCGCCCTTTGATCATTCTTGCACTGGCGGAGTAAGCAAAGACTGCCTGTAAACTGCGTGCTCTCGTCTTCGGCATCAAGAGGACCGGAGCCAGGTGAGGTATCCCGGACGCCGGATGGATGTTGACGTAAGCCACCCGCTGGACCAAGTTCAAAGATCGCAACCAGTTGCTACAGACATCCGTAGCCTCGGCCATCTGGACGCACTCTCCGTCAGACACAAATTCCTATCATCCCACTAACTGCACCGCAACGACACGATCAAGAGCACTACACGCCTGCAGAATTCTTGGCCGTCCCTATTTCAGAATCTGAACTTGGATCAAGATGCCATAACACACGAACAAATCGCATTTTAGAATGGGAATCTTTCGAAATGCGTTGTGCAAGAGGTAAATAAAAGAAAATCGTGTCTGGCAGCATAAGAAGTTATTTCATTGACAATTTCGTAACATTTCTCTTTCTGTCCAGTCTATCTTGTGATTTTCTACAGGAATCTTGACGTTGGTTTCTTCCTGCCTTTATCGTCTGCCTCCACTATAAATTTCTTTGTCACCCCAGTTAATTCACAGTAACGTAATTGTTGCAGTATACTTCAAATATAATTTTACTCTGTAGAGAAAGAGGATCTAATCCTCAGTGGATAGCTGAGCTGAGAATGACATACTCGAAGAAACTTGAAAAGGTCTTCGAATTGGGGGCATTGTCAGGCGGTGTTACGTAGTATTAGCGCGTTCTGTCTTGCGGGTAAGAGAGAGGGAGGGAGGGGACTGGAGGGAGATGACTGGTATTTTTTGCGGTGTGTCCACCGTTACGTGTGCACTCCCTGCAGATGACTTTACAGTGTATGTCTGGTAGCTCAGGAATGCGTTAGTAACGAGAGGATAGAACGCTGTGCTGTTATCACATACGGTGTTACCTGGTTCACTGAGAGAGTGGTGGCCTCGTAAAGCGGTCTGCGAAAGGGCGGAGCAGTGAGGTCTTAGAGCCGGAGGCGGCTGGGTCCGGCGCGTGCCGCGCTGCGTCCAGCTGGTAGGTAATCCCGCAGCGGCGCTCTAAACTGTTGCGTCACTACACAAACTGCAACACGGCCCGCGTAATGCGGCTGTAATCTCCGATGCAGCAAAGCTGCGAGCACGCGGCCCGCCCTTCTCCAAATATTTATGCAGCGCACGCGGCCGGCGGCCGGCCAGCGCGGCAGCTCTCCTCTCAAGGCGGTCAGCACGGCTCCCTGCCGTTCTACGTCCGCCACACAACGGGATAAACTTGCACACTTTTCATTCCGTCAACGACGGTACCGAGGTACGAGCAAGACCACCGAAGTGGCCAGAACTTGGATGGATGACGTGCGCTGTTCACTATTTTCCCTTTGCAGTGAGGATCGCGTAAAGGGTGTCCCAGACATTTGCTGTTTTACCTGCTCCGTAGGGTTGAGTACCTTCTCTCCTCGTCCTCCTCCTCCTAGGTCATGCTTGAAACCACTTTTCTCGTGAACCGATAACAATAAGGAACCTTGGCATAAAAAAGACCAATTAATGCAATTCATTCAATACGTAAATATGTGCTGGGGCACTTCATCTGTGATCAGACAGCGTATTCCCACCTACTTCATACGATAATATTTGTTTCGCCGCTCCGGGCGTACAATGCGGTAACGCTCGTTTCACAACAATTCACAAAAATGTGTCGTCTTTTTTACACACG